>NC_138997.1:60903429-63303429 GCF_964374135.1 Grampus griseus
TGAAGGGATGGAAAAAAGTATTCTGTGCACATGGAAATCAAACATAAGCTGGAGTAGCAATACTCATATCAGATAAAGTAGACTTTAAAATAAAGAATGTTACAAGAGACAAGGAAGGACACTAGATAATGATCAAGGGATCAATCCAAGAAGAAGATATAACAATTATAAATATATATGCACCCAACATAGGAGCACCTCAATACATAAGGCAACTAACTGCTAACAGCTATAAAAGAGGAAATCGACAGTAACACAATAATAGTGGGGGACTTTAACACCTCACTTACATGAATAGACAGATCATCCAAACAGAAAATTAATAAGGAAACACAGGCGTTAAAGACACAATAGACCAGAAAGATTTAATTGATATTTATAGGACATTCCATCCAAAAACAGTAGATTACACTTTCTTCTCAGCTGTGCATGGAACATTCTCCAGGATAGATCACAACTTGGGTCACAAATCAAGCCTCAGTAAATTTAAGAAAATAGAAATCATATCAAGCATCTTTTCTGACCACAACACTATGAGATTACAAATCAATTACAGGGAAAAAAACGTTAAAAACACAAACACATGGAGGCTAAGCAATACGTTACTAAATAACCAAGAGATCACTGGAGAAATAAAAGAGGAAGTCAAAAAATACCTAGAGACAAATGACAATGGAAACACGATGATCCAAAACCTATGGGATGCAGCAAACGCAGTTCTAAGAGGGAAGTTTATAGCTATACAAGCCTACCTCAAGAAACAAGAAAAATCTCAAATAAGCAATCTAACCTTACACCTAAAGGAGCTAGGGTAACAAAAACAAACAAAACCCAAAGTTAACAGAAGGAAAGAAATCATAAAGATCAGAGCAGAAATAAATGATATAGAAACAAAGAAAAAAATAGCAAAGATCAATAAAACTAAAAGCTGTTTCTTTGAGAACATAAACAAAATTGATAAACCGTTAACTAGATTCATCAAGAAAAAGAGGGAGAGGACTCAAATCAATAAAATTAGAAATGAAAAAGGAGAAATTATAACAGAAACTGCAGAAATACAAAGCATCCTAAGAGACTACTACAAGCAACTCTATGCCAAAACAATGGACAGCCTGGATGAAATGGACAAATTCTTAGAAAGGTATAATTTTCCAAGACTGAACCAGGAAGAAATAGAAATTTGAACAGACCAATCACAAGTAATGAAATTGAAACTGTGATTTAAAATCTTCCAACAAACAAAAGCCCAGAATCAGATGGCTTCACAGGTGAATTCTATCAAACATTTAGAGAAGAGCTAACACCATTCTTCTCAAACTCTTCCAAAATATTACAGAGGAAGGAACATTCCCAATCTCATTCTATGAGGCCACCATCACCCTGATACCAAAACCAGACAAAGATACTACAAAAAAAGAAAAATACAGACCAATATCACTGATGAATATAGATGCAAAAATCCTCAACAAAATACTAGCAAACAGAATCCAACAACACATTAAAAAAATCATACACCATGATCAAGTGGGATTTATCCCAAGGATGCAAGGATTCTTCAACATAAGCAAATCAATCATTGTGATACACCATATTAACAAATTGAAGAATAAAAAACATATGATCATCTCAATAGATGCAGAGAAAACTTTTGACAAAATTCAACACCCATTTATGATAAAAACTCTCCAGAAAGTGGGCATAGAGGGAACCTACCTCAACACAATAAAGGCCATATAGGACAAACCCACAACAAACATCATTCTCAATTGTGAAAAACTGAAAGCATTTCTTCTAAGATCAGGAACAAGCCAAGGATGCCCACTTTCACCACTATTATTCAACATAGTTTTGGAAGTCCTAGCCATGGCAATCAGAGAAGAAAAAGAAATAAAAGGAATACAAATTGGAAAAGAAGAAGTAAAACTGTCACTGTTTGCAGATGACATGATACTATTTATAGAGAATCCTAAAGATGCCACCAGAAAATTACTAGAGCTAGTGAATGAATTTGGTAAATTTGCAGGATACAAAATTAATGCACAGAAATCTCTTGCATTCCTATACACTAATGATGAAAAATCTGAAAGAGAAATTAAGGAAACACTCCCATTTACCATTGCAACAAAAAGAATAAAATACCTAGGAATAAACCTACCTAGGGAGACAAAAGACCTATATTCAGAAAACTATAGGACACTGATGAAAGAAACTAAAGATGATAGGAAGAGATGGACAGATATACCATGTTCTTGGATTGTAAGAATCAACATTGTGAAAATAACTATAATACCCAAAGCAATCTACAGATTCAATGCAATCCCTATCAAATTACCAATGGCATTTTTTATGGAACTAGAACAAAAAACTCTTAAAATTTGTATGGAGACATCAAAGACCCCGAATAGCCAAAGCAGTCTTGAGAGTAAAAAATGGAGCTGGAGGAATCAGACTCCCTGACTTTAGAGTATACTACAATGCTACAGTAATCAAGAGAATACGGTACTGGCACAAAAACAGAAATATAGATCAATGGAACAAAATAGAAAGAGATAAACCCAGGCACCTATGGTCAACTAACCTATGACAAAGGAGGCAAGGGTATACAATGGAGAAAAGACAGTCTCTTCAATAAGTGTGCTGGGAAAACTGGACAGCTACATGTAAAAGAATGAAATTAGAACACTCCCTAACACCATACATAAAAATAAATTCAAAATGGATTAGAGACCTAAATTTAGGACGGAACACTATAAAACTCTTAAAGGAAAATATAGGAAGAACACTCTTTGACATAAATCACAGCAAGATCTTTTTTGATCCACCTCCTAGAATAATGTAAATAAAAACAAAAATAAGCAAATGGGACCTAATTAAACTTAGAAGGTTTTGCACAGCAAAGGAAACTACAAACACGACGAAAAGACAGCCCTCAGAATGGGAGAAAATATTTGCCAATGAATCAATGGACAAAGGATTAATCTCCAAAATATATAAACAGCTCTGGCTGCTCAATATTAAAAAAACAAACAACCCAATCCAAAAATGTGCAGAAGACCTAAATAGACGTTTCTCTATGGAAGACATACACATGGCCAAGAAGCACATGAAAAGCTGCTCAGCATCACTAACTATTAGAGAAATGGAAATCAAAACTACAATGAGGGCTTCCCTGGTGGCTCAGTGGTTGAGAGTCCACCTGCCGATGCAGGGGACACGGGTTCGTGCCCCGGTCCAGGAAGATCCCACATGCCGCATAGTGGCTGGGCCTGTGAGCCGTGGCCATTGAGCCTGTGCGTCCGGAGACTGTGCTCCGCAATGGGAAAGGCCACAACAGTGAGAGACCCACTTGCCGAAAAAAAAAAAACTACAATGAGGTTATCACCTCACACCAGTTAGAATGAGCATAATCAGAAAATCTACAAACAACAAATGTTGGAGAGGTTGTGGAGAAAAGGGAACCCTCTTGCACTGTTGGTGGGAATGTAAATTTATACAGCCACTATGTAGAACAGTATGGAGGTTCCTTAAAGAACTAAGAATAGAATTACCGTATGACCCAGCAATCCCACTACTGGGCATATACCCAGAGAAACCAATAATTCGAAAAGATACATGCACCCCAATGTTCTTTACAGCACTATTTACAATAGCCAGGTCACAGAAGCAACCTAAATTCCCATTGACAGACGAATTGATAAAGAAGATGTGGTACATATATACAATGGAATATTACTCAGCCATAAAAAGGAACAAAATTGGGTCATTTGTAGAGATGTGGATGGATCTAGAGACTGTCATACAGAGTGAAGTAAGTCAGAAAGAGAAAAACAAATATTGTATATGAATGCATACATATGGAACCTAGAAAAATGGTACAGATGAACCAGTTTGCAAGGCAGAAACAGAGACACAGATGTAGAGAACAAATGTATGGACACCAAAGGGGGAAAGTGGGGGTTGGGGCAGGGGTGGGATGAACTGGGAGATTGGGATTGACATGTATACACTAATATGTATAAAATGGATAACTAATAAGAACCTGCTGTTTAAAAAAATAAAAGAAAATTCAACAATTCAAAAAATAAAAATAGAAAGAAAGCCTATGGAAGGAAGCTAACTTCAGAAAAGAATGCTGCAAACTTTTAAAAAATAAATGAAAATAGGTCTATGTCTTTATTCCTGTCTTCTTAAATTCCAGACCTACTAGAGAATGGACTTGAGGATATGGGGAGGGGGAAAGGTAAGCTGTGACAAAGCGAGAGAAAGGCATGGACATATATACACTACCAAACGTAAGGTAGATAGCTAGTGGGAAGCAGCCGCATAGCACAGGGAGATCAGCTCGGTGCTTTGTGATCGCCTGGAGGGGTGGGATAGGGAGGGTGGGAGGGAGGGAGACGCAAGAAGGAAGAGATATGGGAACATATGTATATATATAACTGATTCATTTTGTTGTAAAGCAGAAACTAACAAATAAATAAATAAATAAATACAAATAAATGAAAATAAATTTTTAAAATTCTTTCTCACAGCCCCTTTATTTAATTGCCTATTATACAAAAAGATCTGATTTCAGTGGACAGCAGATAAAAACATGTAAATATGAACATTTGTGATTTGACATTACTTACAAAGTATTTTTCATAAAATATATTAATTTAAACATTTTTGAAAATTTTGGCATGCCATTAACAACTGTTTTATTGCAAGATATTATCCTATACCTACATGCACATTTTAGCACATTGTTAAGTTAGAGATCTTGGCAATTACTCAAAAATGAAGCATTTCACACTTCTAAGCACTGTATTTTTTCTCAAAATTAATACTTCGGTTAGTCTGAAATTGCCCTGTTTTGATCCCTACTTCTGATTATTCATGCCTGCTTCCTCCAAAACCCTATCTCTCAGAGTCCCAAACTGGCACATTGAGACCAGAAAGATTTGTTAGAGTCAGATTAGAAGGGCTTTTGAATGCTAGATGGAGAATTTGGAAATTTTTTTCCATAGGCAGTAGGTATCTATTAACTTTTTGTTCAGAGAAACATGATCAAAGTGATATTTTCTGATATTTCATGTGAGTACATAGAAGTCAAAGGGAGCACTTAAAAAATATATGAACCATATTCCAGCAGATTTGAATCAAATAGGTGAGTGTTGGATGAAATAAAAAGTAATGCATGGGGAGAAACATAAAAGAAACACAAAAATATTTGGTGATTAAGTGTAAGTAGGGGTTAAGAAAAATTCAGTGCTGCTTAAAAGAAACCAGAAAAAGATAAAATTCATCTGGTTTGTTGGTTTGATTTATGATATGTTTATTTATTGATGCTTTTTTTTTAATGCCATTAGGGGTGGATGTGGTATAAGGGTCGATTTTAAACATGTTTATTTTTATGTGAAAATAAAATCCAAATAAAGGGAATAGAGTTTGTTTTTTTTTTAATAGAATGATCCTCTGAAGACAAATAATAGTTGGAGATATAAATGTGGGACTCTTCAGCTTATAGTTAACTGATGCCATGAGCAAAGAAATATCTATGAGAGGTAGGGAGAAAAAGAGGTAGAAAGGGAGAAAGATGGAAAGAGATAGAAAGAGAGATGGAAAGAAGTGGGAAGGATTAAGAACCAGCATTCATCAGGAATTGCTCACACATAAAATGTTGGAAGAGAATTCAGAGCCAATAGAACTGACAAAGCAGTGCTTCAGAGTGGGAAAAAGAGAAAACAGCTCATCTGATGTATAGAAACAAGAGAAGAGTTTAAAGGGCGTAGTGTGTGTTCAACAAGGTCAAATACCTCATTATAGTGTATGGTAAGGTAAATGGAGAAGTACTCATTACATATGGCAAATATATCATGCATAGAACTCAAAGGCAGAAGAGAGGTTTCAGAGTAAATTTAGTAATGTTGGTTCTCAGAAGATGAGGCTGGTTCTAGATGACTCAGTCAAGATGCTGAAAAATAGGAGAGAGTAAGAATGACAAATAAAACAGGAGATAATATGTATATGTAATATCTTCCATTTAAATAAGGCTGGCAATAGTTGAAGCACTATGCTAAGTGTTATCTCTAAACAGAAATATAATGATCCAGGGAAATTATCCCTAACTGGAGATTAATGAAATGAGACTTTACAAGGTTAAATAATTTGCCTTAACCCAAATGTATAGTAAATGTTGGACCTGTTTTCAAATTCAGTTTGAACTAATAATAGCAGTAAGTTTATGTATAAGAATTTGTTCTCTCCAAGAGAAATTATCTGTAGCCTTGTAAGTAGAAGAGAGGTAGTCTGTAAGGAAATGATAATCACTTCTGGAGGGAGATCTGTTGTTTTTTTGGGGTTTTTTTTGTTGTTTTTGCAGTACACGGGCCTCTCACTTCTGTGGCCTCTCCCGTTGCGGAGCACAGACTTCGGACGTGCAGGCCCAGCGGCCATGGCTCACGGGCCCAGCCGCTCCACAGCATGTGGGATACTCCCGGACCGGGGCACGAACCCGTGTCCCCTGCATCGGCAGGTGGACTCTCAACCACTGTGCCACCAGGGAAGCCCCTGGAGGGAGATCTTTAAAGATCATTGTCTTGGAAGAGACAAGAAAGATTCTAACAGGGGTGTTAGGTAAAGCAAAAGAAGGGTATAGAGTTGTATTTAACCATGGAGTTCAGACTTGATCACTCTCTTTTATCTATAAAGTTTAACATTTCTAAAATGTGGGAAGTTAGCATGGATTAGTCTACTGAGAAAATGAGGAAGACTCATTATGGGGATGACTTTGTAAGGAAATTAAAAGAGAGAATCAAAAGCTTTGGAGCACAAATGAAATAACATTGAACTTATTTGGACCAAATTTGCATGTTTTTCTCTAGAAACAGTGCCACCTGCCAAAAAGAAAGTTGACTGAGAAAATAAGTAATTTGAATTTAGAAATTAATAAAGCAAATCTTGGGGAAGTCTACTACTAGTGATAGTGGGGTAGCTTTGCCCTACGACATTTATACTGTTCACCAGGAATAAATTCTCTACCACAGACCTCAGCATCAGAGGATAGGAAAAAACAGGGTAAAGGGACCTTGAATTGCAACTATTATTATCCAAGAAGAGGGAGGGGAAGAGTATAGATTTCTATTGTAAGTAGTAGTTTTCCTCATACATGAACCACTAGTTGCCGATATTGAGCTCTTGAAGACTGATCTGAAAGGGCTGAAAATGTAGATCAGTGTAAGACGGTTGTCAGAGAGTCAGTCAATTTTGGTTAAAAGAATCAATGATGAGGTGACAAGACTAGAAACGGTAGCATTTAAATGTCCCAAAACTATTGATAGGGCCAAGATCATGTAAGAGACTGTGAAAAACAAAACATGGGGATGCATAATTGTTATTAGTTTTGGTGACTTAAAATTTGTTATCATACCACTCTGAATTTATCAAAATGATAATGTCATTAAACAATACGCATGCTAAGTTATCCTATTGAGGGTTTCTTGAGAACATTAATAAAATTTATTTTGTCTATAAGTTTCTTATTTTAATCAACTTAGCTATCAGCACAAAAGAAAAAGTCCCTTGCTTTTTTAGGTACAACTATCTAATTATGTCCATATTCCTCTTATGATAGTAATTGTGTTATTAAAATATAAAATATTTCATCTAAATTCATGTATTTAAAAAAGACCATGTAAACTAATCTTACTGTAGATACAAAGTTCTAAATGTATGCCTTGATATTTTTGAAAAAGCGTTCCTACTAATAAAGTATATTTAGTGATTATATTCTGCTTGAAATTATAGTTTTTAAAATTATATTCAAAATAGTGATATCATACGAGGTCACAGCCACATCATTTTGGACATTTCAACCTATATCTATAAGAGAAAGTCCTATCTAATATAATGAGACTTTTTTTTTTTCCTAGAGAACAGCCACATGCAAACTCTAAAAATGTCAAATCTCATATACTTAGCACCTCCTATTTAGGAGGTGTTTGAAATCAAAAACAAAATTCCATTTTGTCTTGCAAACCTAAGATTGCTAAATTAATACTATACAAACAATGACATTCTTTTTTATGATAAGGAAATAATCAGTGACTTAGTGGTTCTTTCAAATTTCCATTTGGAGAATAAATATTTTCTCCTAAAGATGTCTTTTCAATTACACACCATTGAGAAGAGATATAAGGGGAAATCTCAGCCAAGTGTGGGTGAATTGCTTAAACCTTGCATTAGTTACTGACTATTAAGCAGCTCTTATTTGAATGCATATGATCCCTGTAACCACAGGCTACATTTTCTCTGTCTCCTATCAGCAGTTGCAGCATCCAGCGATCAAAGCCAGATTCCTATAATTGCTGTGTCTGTGACAGTGGGAGTCATTTTGTTGGCAGTGGTTATTGGCTTCCTCCTCAGTGGAAGGTAAGACAGGAAGCTGTGCTTCTGAACTTTTGCAGCTGATCTCTTCCTTACCTTGATCTGACCATTTGGCTATTAAGCACATTCTGAAACAAATGAGGCGAGCAATATATCAGTAGATAACCTGTATGTAGGATGTATTTCTCAAGCTTTACCTTGTCCATGTTAGTGCTAACTTTTAAGCGCACAATTCCTCTTTTCCAGGTATACTCTCTACACAGAATAGTATCAACTTGTTATTATTTATTATGTCGTTAATATAACCATATCTTTTTCTGATATAGTTTATTTTAACGTGAATTTTATTTTTCCTCTCAAAAGTATTGACATATCCTCTCAAAAGCTTCAATTTTAGTGTTTGGGAAGGCCTGTGTCTGTGTCTGATATTTTAGAAGAATAAAACTAATAATTCTAGTTAGCCAGAGTTCTACCTAACAGGGTGATGGATACAAAGCAGACACACCCGCAAACAAGCATTTTGACAAATAACCACCCTTTTTTTATGGTTGCATTTATTTTCAGCTTCTGAATGATTTCAACCTGAATACATCAATCATAGTGTATACTGATTTAAAGTGAATTTTATTGAATGTTATATCAATAGATACATGAATATGTGTATTATCTATCTACATTTTTCATTTTGAACAAAAATAAAAGAGGTAGAGCCCCAGCAACAGCTTATGTAGAAGGTATCTCCTGACATTGAGCTGAGCACAATAAACCTTCCTAAAAAAATAAACAAATAAGAGCATGAGTGTGTTCTACTCCTACAACAAATGTATTTTCATTTTTCATCCAGGCCACTATTAGAAGGGATATTCTGTAATGAGAGCTGTCAATTTGAAAATGTTTTGGTGTTAGACTATTATAGAAAATCTCATGAAAATCTTCATGAAGATATTTAAACCTGCACAAATATACAAAAATATACTATAAGGTCCAAAAAAAGTCATGAAATCAATATTCATATTGATTTTGTACTGTTTTACTCATTTACTTTTGACTCTTCAGCACCTATTCAACTCATAAATATATAGAATTAGACATTTTCAATATACTGCATATTGTATTCTGAAAAGATTTATGACTACATCCTTAAATTACAGTAGTGACATTTTATTTTAATAAAACACTGTTACTTCCTTTGAACATCCTTTCTCTTTTCTGAAAATTCCCTTTCTTCTAGTTCTTGGTCATTTGAGTGTTGAAAGTTTTCCTAAGAAATCATTGCTTACTTTTAATGTTAGAATAGCAGTGACACATTTTTAGAATTGCTAAATTCTAAATTCTTCCCACAAACTGGGAAACAGTTTGTGCTCTGTTGAGGACAGCCAGCCCTCCCCAGTCAGAAGCTGGCTAGCTCGTGCCCCACTGATCTGAAGTCACTTAGGGAGAATGATCTACCATTGTCCCTGCTTTCTGGAAGATAAGCTAATTCCACCAGTCTTGTCATAAAAACTTTGCTCAGGTTTCGATCAAGTAAGATAATTGAATTGAGTGAATTGTAACTACTAAGAAAACTACCACGAGATAATGTATCTTTTCTACCCCAGAAGGGTGGATAACTATGATACATTTGCAAAGCTGGTTTGTAATATCATTATTTACTTCTGAGAAATGGTTGGCCTCTTCCTTTCCAATAAATCTGGAAGTGTTAGTTATATTTAAGGACATGGGGATTATAAGAAGATATTATTTGTTGGGTCCACTGAATAAAAATGGAGGAAAGAGCAGATGTCTAAAGGCCAATAAATTTGTGTTTGAAGGTTTATTAAAGAACAAATAAAGTATAGGAAGTATTTTATTGTAGACTTAGTACACTTTATCTGTTTAACCTAAGTATTGTTAATGTGAATTTACTGATGACATTCAGCTAAGGATTCTCGCTTACCTATATATGAATCAGCCCCTGCCCCCCCCCATTTTTTCCCTAATACATACAAAATTGACTTAAAAGCAATTCACTTCGTTACACCTGCAGCATTAGACAAAGTGAGAGAAGGTTCAATCTACCTACTATTTGGTAGCTGAAGAAGAGTATAGCTTTAGCACACACATACACACACACACACACACACACACACACACACACACAGACACACACACACACACATGAATTCCATATCTATCTGAAAATACCATAGAAGAATAACTAAATTTTAGTATATAGAAATGTTTAGTGTATTTCTCAGTTAAATAAAAATGACATCTATACCCAAAAGGCAAAGCTTAATTTTCAGCATAACTAAACCCAAGACATGGTAAGATAATTTTGGATCTACTGTCTTACGGAAGTATATTACTTTTTAAAAATAGCAATACCTTACAAATTGTGCATTGCTTATTCACTTTAATTTTTTTTCTTAATTACAAAGACTGTGATGCTGAGACTAGGAATTTGCAATTTAAAGGAAAATACACTTTACTAAAAATCAATTTGAGATTTATATTTTTTTTACCAGCAAATTCTTTGCACCAAACTTTTACTTCATTTTGTTGAATGCACATTCTTGAATTTCAAGGTCATTTGTCTTATGATAGAAATATATTTGGCCAAACAAAGAAAAGTTTGGACCAAATAGAAAAGAGCTGGCCAAGTGGTAGATTTTAATCCAATCAATAATCACATTAAATGTGAATAATCTAAATATACCAATTAAAAAGAGACTGTCAGTTTAAATAAAAAGGCAAAACCCAACTAGATGCTGCCTACAGGCAAAGATGACGGTGAAGTTGTAAATGGGGTGTGCATATTTGGGGTTTTGGGGGTTATTGATTTGGGTGGTAGTTGTACAAAGTATTTCCTTTGTAATTGCTTGTTAAACCCCTTTTTATATACTTGATATGTATATTCCCAATAAATAAATAAAGTTAACTGGCAATCAAAAGAAAAAAAAGAAATATATTTGGCCATTTTATTTTACTTTTCATAAACAGGTTATTTTATGTTTGTATTATATAAACATACTTATTCAAAAGCTAAATGATATGATTCTAGAAAGGCTTTTCCTATCTCATTCAAGGCAATGAACTTCGCAATTTTTGTTGGGACTAAGAAAATTGAACCTACCTCTTAGTACATAGAGTATACTGATTAACTAAGTAAAGTTTTGTCAAATAAAAGAAAAACTAAATGAAGAGATGTGAACAAAGCCTAACACAAATTTGGGAGTTATCTTTAAGCAATAGCAAATTATTGAAAAAAAAGGCTTTTCTGGGAATGTTCTAAGGACACTGAATTATATATACTTCTCCCTCTTCACTGTGCTAAAATATGATTGATAAACACACAAAAACATAATAACACTTAGACTCCACTCTCACTTTGAACTTACTCTCTTATATCACCTTTTAACCTCTTGAATATATTATAAACCAGATATTTGCTCTTACGTAAAATGTCTTTTAATTACAAATAATTTAACTCAGTGGTGATATAGACTTAATTCTGATATATTGCAAATATATTACTATCCTCTGTATGTAATATTCATTGACAATTTATATCATCATTTGGGCTCAGAAGCAGCTATGTATTGAAAGTACGTATTCACTGGCAATTTGAATTTTTATTCAGACCAAAGGAAAAAAATCAGGAATATAACACATTGAATACTATAAGAATAATCTATTTCAAAGAAAGCAATAAACTTTTTTATTCTAAAATACATTGAAAATGAAAAATAAATTAAATATAGAGACTTTCTAATCTTTTTAGGCTAAAATTGATTATGCAGAAACCTCTTGGAGTCTTCTTACCTAGACACAGTTAAAATAAAATAGACAAGGATTGATCCTGAAGGGAGAAAGTTCTATTTAAAAAATGACAAAGAATTGTAACATCTTAGGATTCTATCAGTTTTGGAAATCATGTGACCATCTTGTTTAAAGGTGCTAAATATTCCGTAGAGCATTTTCTGCAGGTTTCAGACTATCCTTTTTACTTTCTTTTCTATTACTTGTAAATGGTGTTTTCATGGGACTACAAAATAATTGACTTGTTCTCAGCAAACTATGAGCTAATTACCCTGGGCTGAATATAAATTAAACCTCCTAATATGCACAGCGTGTTGTAATTGTTTTTTGTTTTTTTGTAATTGTTTTTAATTTTTCATCAGTAATGACACTGCACATTGATAACTTTCTTATTATAACCTAATTTTGTGAGGTTGTCTCTTATATATACGATTTTATAGATATAAATTGTTTAATCAGACTTTCAACCAATGATGTCATCTCCACACTCTTTTAGTTACATGTTTGAGAAAGTCTTCTACTTTGACCTTCTCTTTTTCTTTCCTTTGAAGACAATCATTGATACTATTAGATTGACTTTTTTTCTGTGTCCCTATCTTAAACTTGGGACCTCATTCTGAAAATTGACTACTGGACACTTTCTTAGTCTGATATAAAGCTTAAATTAACAGGATTTAGTTGTATAGGAAAACATCTTTCAGTGTACAGAAACTATTTCTTTGAAACTTGCTCAATATAGACACTCTGGGATAAAAGAATATATTTTAATACTTTGTCTCTTTTATTACTTATGAACTTAATTAAATCTTAAGAAAATTTCAGAGCTTTGCTTTTTTATTTCAATTAATTCCACATGTACACTGAGAGGTTAAAGATACACACATGTTACACACATGCATGCCCACACTTATGTGTACTTATCTTTCATACAAACACAAAAAAGGTAAAGCTGTTTGCCAATTTTAAAATTGGAAAACAAACCCCAAAAAACTTATAGCTCCTGAAGGGGCAGAAGGAATCTTTCAAGATGCTTAGTCTTGGATATGATTCTAAGGCTATTAATATGTGACTTTATTTCTGTGATGTTCCTGATATGATAAATTTAGTCTAAGGAGTGGTTTAATGCCTATAAAAAGGATTAACTATTTTCTAGGCAAAAAATCTTCCCTTGCGTGTTCTGATCATGTTCAAATACTGTGGTTAGACATGCTAAATCCTGTTTCCCTTTGTCTTTCATTAAACAATTGAAACTCAATCGATTTGAAATGTCAAATTGTTTCCTGAGGAAAAAATTCTTCAGAAATCAGTTAATACTGTACTTGGAGGCTAAGTACAAATTTATGTTACTCAGACCATGTCAGAAATTTAGGGGAAAAAATAGATTTATGAAAACACTGCTTTTGGGGTTTTTTGTTACTTAAAAATAATATTAAAATTTAGCCTTTTGTAATTTTTTTCAAGTCTCTTAAAGTCTAACATGTTGTAAATGACACACTCTTCCCAATTATCCATTACAAACATATATTGAGCATTTATTGCACATAAAACACCAAGAAAAGTCCCAGGCATTTAAAATAAAAAGGCAATGTCCTTTTTTCAAAGTGTTTCCAAGTTAAATTAGTAGTCTGATAAATGGACAGAATTTCATAAACAGAATTACAACAGCTGGGGTTAAGTAAAAGAGTTTAAGTTGGAATCATTTCCTTCATGATAACTTTTTTTCTTTTGGACCAAAATGATGGTATGATTCATTAATTCAAGAAATATTCGACTTCTTATTAAATGCCTGCCACAGTTCTTATATTAGGGAAAACAATAGCTTGATAGTAAAATATGCTGGACTTAGAAACTTTTCTTCAAGCTCATTTGGAGCCAAATAAAATAATTGTACAGGCATCTTGAATGTAATTATTTAATTCAGACAAATGCCAGAGCTCTGCCCACATTTGATATCAAAGAATAATAGCTTCCAAAGTGAATGATTTTTAAAGGCTATGTAGCATTCTAAAACCATCAGAGAAGCATCTTTGCCTAACAGAAGTAACACAATAATAATATTGATGATAATAAGTTTAATACTGTTTAGCATGAATTACATACTACCTACTACTAGGCACTGTTCCAAGGACTTTACATGTAATATTTTACAACACTATGTCTCAGTATCAGCTCTATATCCAATTTATACTTCATAAAAGTTATCTTCTTGATGTTTCTTGAATCTTGTAAAAATAGTCCAGCTGTAAGGCTTTTGCATTGGCTCTTCATCCTGTCTAAAACTCTTTTGACCCAGAGAACAACATGGTTTCCTCCTTCTTTCTTTGCTCAATCTAATTCTCTCAATTGAGCTGACTAAAATGATGACCCATTATTCCTTCCTCTGCACATCAGGTATCCCTTACCCTGGCTTGTCTCTTATAACACTCATTGCCATTATAATATGTATATCTTATATATATTATAATATATTCGGTGGGCCAAAAGGTTCGTTCGTTTTTTTTCGCATAAGATGGCTCTAGTAACACTTAGCTGTCTTTAAGTTCATTCAAAACAATTTTGTTAGATTGTATGTTACAGCTGTCAGATCAGCATACATTAAAAAAAAAGACATCAAAATTGGTGAATTTTTGTGTAGCCATTTTAATATTGAAGATGGAAGAAAAAAGCAACATTTTTGGCATATTATGCTTTATTACTTCAAGAAAGGTAAAAACGCAACTGAAATGTACAAAACGATTTGTGCAGTGTATGGAGAAGGTGCTGTGACTGATCGAACGTGTCAAAAGTGGTTTGCAAAGTTTTGTTCTGGAGATTTCTCGCTGGACGATGCTCCACGGTCGGGTAGACAAGTTAAAGTTAATAGTGATCACATCTAAACAGTCATTGGGAACAATCAATGTTATACCATGAGGGAGATAGCCAACATATCCAAGCCAAACTATCCAAGTCAAGCACTGAAAATCATTTGCACCATCTTGGTTATATGAATTGCTTTGATGTTTGTGTTCCACATAGGTTAAGCGAAAAAGACCTTCTTGACCATATTTCCATATGCGATTCTCTACTGAAATGTAATGAAAACATTCTGTTTTTAAAACAAATAGTGACAGGCGATGAAAAGTGGATACTGTACAGCAGTGTAGAATGGAGGGACGAGATCATGGGGCAAGTGAAATGAACCACCACCAACCACACCAGAGACCAAGGCCGGTCTTCATCCAAAGAAGGTGATGTTGTGTATATAATGACATTGGAAGGGAGTCCTTTATTATGAGCTCCTTCCAGAAAACCAAACAATTAATTCCAACAAGTACTGCTCCCAATTAAACCAACTGAAAGTGGAACTTGACGAAAAGTGTCCAGAATTAGTCAACAGAAAATGCATAATCTTCCATCAGGATAAGGCAAGACCGCATATTTCCTTGATGACCAGGCAAAAACTGTTACCGCTTGGCTGGGAAGTTCTGATTCATCTGCCATATTCACCAGACATTGCACATTCCGATTTCCACTTATTTCAGTCTTTACAAAATTCTCTTAATAGAAAAAAATTTAATTCCCTGGAAGACTCTAAAAGGCACCTGGAACAGTTCTTTGCTCAAAAAGATAAAAAGTTTTGGGAAGATGGAATTATGAAGTTGCCTGAAAAATGGCAGAAGGTAGTGGAACAAAAGGCTGAATACAGTGTTCAATAAAGTTCTTGGAGAAAGTGATAAATGTGTCTTTTATTTTTGCTTAAAAAACCAAAGGCACTTTTTGGCCCACCCAATATATGTATTTCTTCTGTTGATTTTTTGTCTGTCTCCCATACTAGATTATAAGCTCTAAAATGATAGGGATTTTTATCTGTGGGTTCCTGCCCCTTAGAACACTGTCTAGAACATAGATTATATTATATAGTCAGTTAGTGAGGGCCTGGGTCTTGAGCACAGCTCTAACTTTAAGGCATTTGCTCTTCACTGTATAACTTCCCCATGACTTATATCATTCAACTATATGATTTTGGTGAAATTCTGATCTCTTATATGTAAAGCCACTGAATATTTACTACTAAAGATAATAGTATTAACATTTAAGAACCTTCCAAACTGCTATGAATAAAATAACTCTTAGAAATTAAAGTCAGTGATATCTTAACACTAAAGTAAATTAAGGAATACATTAGGTTATAGTGACTTTTCCCTCTATTCTACACTTGGCAATTATACCTGGTAAACTATATCGATTCTAGAATCACATATATCAAATGTCACCAACCCCATGACCATTCCTGATTTTGTGAAAGCTAGTTAATATCACTTTTGTTTTCCCTCAAAAATTGTTTTTCCCAATTGAAATGATTTTAGTTCATCATTTTATATGTGTCTCCCCTGATAGATATGTATTCATGTTGAACACAGATTCTAGTGTAGTTTCTCAATAAATGTCCAATGACTGGATGACTGGAAGAGTGAAGCTGGAGTTGGAGACTATTGAAAACATGCTTCGAACTAGCTTTCCAGCATTATCACTATGTGTTTTTGACCTGGATTCCTTTGGTTGCATATGACAGAAGACAAATTCAAAGTGGTTTTATCCAAAAGATAATTGTAGATCATATAGATGAAAAGTTCCAGAGATTTTTAAAAAATCCAAAGTACAGGCACTTAATAGATCCAAATGGTAAAATATTCTCTGCTATGCAACTGGAGACACATGATTCAAGAAAGCTCTGGCACAAATATGGTATTTAAAGGCACTGATCAAAATAAAGCTATTTGGGTAGAGCCCTGGGGCTCGGATATATATTGAGAGATAGAGTGAAGGAGGAAGATCCAGCCAAAGGAGACTGAGAAGGAGTGGTCCATAAAGTAGCAGGAGACCACACAATTGTTGAAGCAGAAGCAGAAATGGTCACCAACTTGAATCCAGCCCCTGCTTTAGAGCTTTTGACCCTTCACTCTCACAGGTGGCACATGCTCTGACAGGAACCTAATACACAGCCCCACAGAGTAAACCAATCAGTAGCACTGAGACCTTAACTAAGAAGAGTATGGGGAATGTATACTGCATGGCAGTACAGTTACAGTTCATGCCTGAACCTGAAGTAGGGTCAGTCTCAGACAACGCACATGAACTAAGAATGAAGAAAGAAGAGAAACCAGGTGAGCGTGGTTTCTTTTTTCATATCCTCTATTTCATCTCTCAATATTTAAACCTCACCCACATGTCAAAACTCACATCAACTGTTCTATCATAAAAACATACTCAGTTCCTTTAGCTGAAGTATTCTCCCCTTCCACTTAAGTCTCAGAACAATATACCAGTATTTCTCATGGAATGTAACACTTTCAAACCACAAATTATAGTAAATATGTTTTCTTTTCTGCCCTCCAGTAAGTATATAGAGGATAAAGACTTCTGTGGCTCTCCCACATAACCTAATTGAATGAATACCTCATAAATTATTGAATTAAAGATAAATTGAGCATCAATCTCTATTTGAAGTGCTTTGTCTCATTTTTCCCATTAATGTTGATAGTTTGGAAAATGAAAAATGTTAGTAACTCTGACATAAGCACAATAAAATACCTAACCCATAAATGTGCTTTCTTCCTGAAAAATGGAACTTCTTGTGCCATCAGCAAAATAAATGCAATGATATCAAAGAAGTATTGTATAGGAGATAAGAAATCTTCACTAGCTTATATTATTTATTTGACATCTGGGCATCCTAATGCCAGTGTGGTGATGTACGTGGTGATATCAATCAGTATTCACTTTTATAAATGATAATGTACATTAATGTAACTGTATTTCCCTCTCAATCTTTTCAAGTATGGTCAGCATGGATAGTTGATATATTTGGCACCTTTAACAACTAGGATTATGTACTTTCAGACTTGATAAGTTTTGATAAGATAAGTATTACATTAAAATATTTTAATCAAATACTATTTTATTTTAAAATAATGATAGACAAATATTTGTAATCACACATGCAATCGCTGATTTTAGAAAAAAGCTCATTAAAAACAAATCTCAGTGGTTTAATGATTAGCAATAGATGTGATTTTATAAAACTGTAATAAATCCAGGCATGTATATTGATTTAATATCTGAGAGTTATCCCTTCTATTTTCTCATGATTACGTGCTTTTTTCTTCAGAATCTGAATCAAAGATAATTAGAGAGCAGATGATAATTTATTAATAACATACAAATGGGGATCAGGGCAGAGCAGTGCCAGAAAGACTAGGGGCATAGCAACAACTAATTGCCCACTGTGGGAAATAAATCGTCCTAGGAAACTGAACCCAAGAGGGTTACTTGCTCAATTGCTCAACATTATTGAACATCCCACCTGCGACTTCTCACAGATCAAACATGTAAACATCACTGCAATTCTCAGGAAGTTATATTGAGGCAAACATTTGGAAGGAAAAACTCTATTTATGGTACTAGAAGCAAGTTAATGTCATTGTTTTGCAAAGAAGAAAATTATTTTAGCAAAGAATCTGGAGACTTTCAGATTTTAAGTACTGTGAAACACAGGACAGGTCAAAAGCCTAACCACAAGAGCTGAATACACTTTTTATTTGAAGCTCCATTTGCCTGAAGCTCCATTTCTTTTAGAATGTGATCCCCACCTGAAAGAGAGAGCATGTTGGCATGCCAGTAGATGCTGGGCTCTGGCGGGAAACTCTGCTAGTTTCTGGGAACCTTACCATGTCTCTCAGAGCCCACAGTAGCACAGGCTTTCATAGGAGCCTGATAGCCAGCTCTACAGAGAAGATCAATAGCACTGCCCTATGCCAAAACGTGGACCATCTATTCAACAAAAAATCAGTCAATTTCCTGAGGCATGTCTAGGAATGTAATTATTGCTGAGAAATGAAGCAAATGAACAATAAAATGTTCCAAATGATTTTAAACACCAGGTAAAAGCCACATTTTTCAAGACCTGTGCTCTTTTTTTTAAACTTGCATGAACCTGGAAAGAAATAAATGTCTCTAATGGATTAGCAACTCGGACTCAAACAGCTGAACTCTTTATTATACCATGTGGAAGTATTGACTTGAGATCTGTCTGATGGCTGTGATAGCTATATTGCTACAAAACATACTATATCCCAATTATCTTGCTTACCAAATTCTTTTACTATCTCTCACCCATGCTTCTTTCTTCTTTCTTACTCCCCTGACTTTCTAATCTCACAGAAAAATGACATACTTTTCTGTATCAGATCTTTGGCACACATTTGCCATCAATAGTCTACAGGCATTGTCCACTCTCTTGAGCCATCAGTATTGCGGGTAATGATGTTAGTGAGTTTTAATTATTATTTTATGTTTAATTATATGTTTTTATTTGTTATCTATAAAGACTTATCATCCTGTTCTTGTGGTCTGGCACTGGTTTGCTTATCTTCTTGACGGTCATGAGTTCTCTTGATTCAGGGTCAATTGAAAGGCAAGACAGAAGCTTGGGAGCTTATCGTAGGTGCTTTTGTTTTTGTTTTTGCTTCCTCTCCACACTACCACTTTCATCCTGAGTAGCAAACTATCATCAAGTTGGCAAGTTGAGACCTCTGTGTGGTGATTAGTGGAGGAAAGCTTCTTTGTTTCTTAGATTTTCTTAGGCCCTTCTTAGACCAACTGCATAACTCCTCTTCAGGGTCCCTCCAGACTAAATATTCCATAGGATTCAAATATTCTCATGTATCTCACAAACACTGCTTCTCCACCTCCAAGAGCCCTCCATGCTTCTGATATTGAGAAATCCTAGTGCTGCTTTCACATTCCTATGCCTATTTCATTTGATTTTCCTGAAGCAAATTTAATAGACATTGGTTTGAACTGATTCTATTCATTGATGATGTACACATTTGCCAACATTTAAAAGAAACTCTACCGGACTTCCCTGGTGGCACAGTGGTTGAGAGTCCGCCTGCCGATGCATGGGACACGGGTTCGTGCCCTGGTCATGGAAGATCCCACATACTGCGGAGCAGCTGGGCCCGTGAGCCATGGCCGCTGAGCCTGCGCGTCCGGAGCCTGTGCTCTGCAATGGGAGAGGCCACAACAGTGAGAGGCCCGCGTACCAAAAAAAAAAAAAAAAAAAAAAGTAAGAATATAAGATTAAGTGAAATATTTTCTATGTTAATATTAATTTTTCCTAGATATACTGGAATTTACCACCAATCCTCACTGATGAAGTTGTTTGTGAGATCTCCATATGTGCCAGCAACACAGTGCTACATTTTAAGGATACTAAGTTCAGCATAAGTATTTAATCAGTAGATACTAAATTTATAGAATTATTCTGATTTTCTTTATTTGTTACAAGTAAAATTATCAGGAAAATGTCAATCTATAGGTCCAATCCTCCTCAAAAAACTTTAAGATGAAATTTAGCTACCCAAACGACTAACTTCTATCTCATCATGCCAAAGATGATGTAAAATCTGTTATCATCAAATCAACATGAATTCAATATTTACATGATAAGTGATATTGAGCATTGTTTATATACACAGTTTCATGAGACAAATATATGATGAATCAGAATTCTATATTAGCATGACTTTGTATGTTTTCTAATACATAAGGACCTCTTTATTTATTTTGATGTTGATATCTGACTCTCTCTGACCTCCTGTTATTCTAGCTCTTTCAAATGTACTTATGATGCTCTTCTAGATTCACCTCTTCTCTAGTCATTTGGAATGTAAAGGGACAGGACAAACTGGGCCTTTCCTGGAGTCCTAAAGATTTGTAATTAATCATTCCAAACCTGTGCTAGTGTATACTGTCACTCACCAGCCCCAAAAGGGAAATAGCTATTTTGAATTCCAAGTTGATGTCTATTTTACCACCCAGTATCTTTCTACCCAAGCCCTGAGGCTTCTAAATCTTCATGCAGGAAATGGAAATAGGACGTCCTTCTGTACATCTCAAATATCTAGTTGGAGCCGATGCAGTTTGGCCTATTGGTTCTTATCATTTCCCCAAAGCCAGGGTGACTGAATCCTGCTCTTGCATCTCCAACTCTTTGAAACCCCCCTCACTCTAAGAGGACTCTTAAATAACCTAGCTTGGAAGTCTACTGGGGGTCATCTCAGTACAATATGTCCTAAAGTGAAACTCACTCTCAATCCTGCTTCTATCTTTCCACACACTGCATTTTGTCTCCTTAGACCTCAAATATTCAACTTGCTGAACTATTTCAGCTATATCCTAAAATATCTCCAGAGATTACATTAATGGCCATTTCCTTAGATGAACATCCTGATTTTTTGACTTTATCAAGACCTCTTGCTGTCTGCCTTTCCTATACATTTCAGTTGATTTTTTACATTGAATATTACATAGTTGGCACGGTTACAGTTATTGTCCTAATTTCTTACTAGCTGCTATTTCATTTATGTATGCATATTTAAATTTTATGATAAAAATTATATAAAACATTCAAGACAAAATGTAGAAAAAAAATTAGTCATAAATATCTACCAGAGGTAATCAATATTAATATTTTGCCATATATATTTAAAATATTTTATATATATATTTGAGTTCAACTAATATAGTTTTGTTTTCTGTTTTTCTTTGATTAACATTATAATACAAAAATTTCCTCCGTAATTGGAAATATTTTAAAAGCAAAAATTTATTGCTTCTTTGATATCTAACCTTTCCCGTATGCTTTTCCTTTTGTTTTGTTCATTTGTTTTCTTTTATTGTGTTGGTTTAGGGGAAGGGCGTTGTTATTTTTTATCTCTAATGTTCTTAGAACACATTTGTATAATTCAAAGTAAGGGTCAATGAATATGAATATTTTAAAGGCTGTTGATACATATTGACAAATGGCCCTCCTAAATCATAGTACCAATTACTATACCCCCCAACAGTGAATGAAATTGCCTGGTGGTTCACAAACTAGTCAATCTCTGCTAATTTAATAGGAAAAAAATAGTTCTGTGTTTTTAATTGAATTTCTTTATATTTTTGAGATTTAATAGGATCATTAATATATTTGCAATGAGTATATAGTCATTAGCTATTTTATTACCTATTTTGTAAATTAGGTGTACATGCTCTTTACCCATTTATGCTAGTGGGATCTTAGCTTTTCATATAGTGAAAATATATCATTAGAAGTAGCAAGATTTTTTTGCTTTTCAATAATATTTATTTTACATGGGATACAAAAAATGTTAATTTTATGGGGTTGGGGTTCTAAATTGATATTTTCTATAGATTTATGTAAGTACCAGCACTGTTTATCACCCTCTCCTGATACTGTTATAGGTCTCTACATGTAGCATATACTAAATAAGTGTCTATGTAGGAATTCTTTTATCTATACTGCCTGTGGGCTATCAAAGCTATTCTTCTAGCTGATGCCAGGATCATATTAGTTTAAGTATTATAATTTAACCATATTTTTCAATGTTTGTTCAGGCAAATTCATATTGGGAAATCACATATGGTCACAATTATAAATATTTGACATAAGTACTTTTGCGTGTATATATACACACACACATATACATGTATACACCATTGCATGCATATAAAGCAATTTTAATCATAATTAACCACTGTTATGTTACATATTGAATATGTGCATAATGTATTAAAATAGTTAACATTTATCACCCTTGTATTTAATTTTAAACACAACTACCATAATATATGATTTTGGTACTCCTGACCAATACTAATAGAAAACAAAATATATTTACATGGAATTTGAATAGTTCGATATGAAAATGAACCTTTAGCTTTCTTTTAAATCATTCTCATAATTAATTCAATTCTCATAATTTGCTTATCACAAAATATACACATTCCTTCTGTTTTAATAATTTCAGTGTACTTCCCCAGTTACTTTAATTTTTTGTGAGTTATGTAATTAAATTAAAACATTAGTCCTGGTTTCTCTACCTTATAAGTTTAATGCTGATAGATGTGATTCAACTTTGGAAAAATATTTAACAGCCACAATGGAGGGAGCTAGATAAATCAGAACTTAAATATTTGGCTTATTTCTTTGAATAATCTCTTCCCTTTTTTTGACCCACTCATATTTTTAATTAATATTACACTTTCATTAAGACAAAGGAATGTGTGAAACAAATGTTACTATCAGAACTGTGTGTAAATATTCTATTTTTTTTTAAGCTGGCAAAATTAGCATCACTTTTTTTGCAACTTTATTTTCTCCTGCTTTTTCCTTTTTACTCCTCTCAAAATAAATTAAAACCTAAAATAGATAAGGATAGATAAGCACAATCAAGTTAGTCGTATGCTCCTCTCGAAGAAGTATTGCAGATAGACTGATTCAGCTGTGAAATGACTGGGAAGGAGAAGTTCAGAGGAAGGAGCTTGTAGTCACTTTCGGCTTCTAGAAATGGAGGAAATTGATGTTTGCTCGGTGGAGGTGTCATTACTGCAGGAGAAACACATAATTCAGTACTTTGTATATTAACACTATTATTGTGCCAGAACAGAACAAAGATAGTGGTTGACTGCAAAAATGAATCTATGTAATTTCCCTTTATTGAACTAGTAAAGGTGATCTCTTCTGTGGAAATAAACAAAAAGACACCCAAATTAAAACAAGCAAAGGATATTTATTAAGAGCTTGCTATAGCAAGGGAATCAGCCACCATCACCTGAATTTGGCAGAGACCCAAAGGCAGGCAGAGGAGTGTAAAAGCTTTATAATGAAAAAAAGGAAGGCTTCAGGTATGCCCTGATTGGAGGTTATTGGCCTGGGGTAGTTGGAGGTGAGCTAACCAGAAGTGGGGCATCCTATGTGATTGATTAGGCTTCCTCTAGTTGGTCCTAAGTTGGAAGTATAGACAAAAATTAGGGAAACTGGCATTTATTGATAAAGTTCTGACCATTTGAGACAATTACTACAGAGGTTGTAGTTTGCCTTCCTGGACTGGTTGCTGCAGACTTGGAGTCAGAGTTCTATTTTTCTACTTGGTCTGATCATTGCCCATTTGTATATTCATACTCTCACTTCATACATTTCAGTAAATAGTAGTGCAAGGCTTTTTTTTTTAAATAGATCTTTATTGGAGTATAATTGCTTCACAATATTGTGTTAGTTTCTGGTGCACAGCAAAGCGAATCAGCCATATGCATACATGTGTCCCCATATCCCCTCCCTCATGAACATCCCTCCCATCCTCTCTATCCCACCACTCCAGGTCACCGCAAAGCACCGAGCTGATCTCCCTGTGCTATGCTGCTGCTTCCCACCAGCCAACTATTTTACATTTGGTAGTGTATATATGTCGATGCTACTCTCACTTCGGCCCAGCTTCACCCTCCCACCCCATGTCCTCAAGTCCATTTCCTATGTCTACCGCTTTATTCCTGCCCTGCAACTAGGATCATCAGTACCAATTTTTTTTTCTTTTTAAGATTCCATATATATGCATTAGCATGTGATATTTGTTTTTCTCTTTCTGACTTACTTCACTCTGTATGACAAAATCTAGGTCCATCCACCTCACTACAAATAACTCAATTTCATTTCTTTTTATGGCTAATATTCCATTGTATATATGTGCCACATCTTCTTTATCCGTTCATCTGTCGATGGACATTTAGGTGGGTTCCATGTCCTGACTATTGTAAATAGTGCTGCAATGAATATTATGGTACATGTCTCTTTTTGAATTCTGGTTTTCTCAGGGTATATGCCCAGTAGTGGGATGGCTGGGTCATATGGTAGTTCTATTTTTAGTTTTTTAAGGAACCTTCATTCTGTTTTCCGGAGTGGTTGTATCAATTTACATTCCCACCAACAGGGCAGGAGGGTTCCCTTTTCACCACACCCTCTCCAGCATTTATTGTTTGTAGATTTTTTGATAATGGCCATTCTGACCAGCATGAGCTGATACCTCATTTTAGTTTTGATTTGCATTTTTCTAATAATTAGTGATGTTGAGCATCTTTTCATGTGCCTCTTGGCCATCTGTATGTCTTCCTTGGTGAAATGTCTATTTAGGTCTTCCACCCATTTTTTAACTGGATTGTTTTTGTTTTTTTTTGATATTGAGCTCCATGAGGCAGAAAAGCCTCGAGAAAACTGAGCTTTGCTTTCACATAACTTTAAGTCTGTGGTCCAGTAGCTCAGAAGGGCAAAATGAGGACACTGAATAAAGAATAGTTTTACAGTTTTGTTATTTTATTTGAGATATTATGACTCCTAAAGAATCCAAGTAGCTAGTATTAAAATATAGAAGTACAAAAATCTGTCATTAATCATAGAACTTGCAACTGAAAGAAACCTGTAAAGTTAAATGTTATATGGGGGAAAAAATTGTGATTTAAAAAGATAGAGGATAGGATGAAATTTACAGTTACTTAACAAACCAATCTTCCTTTGTAGATAATGTAAATTAACACTGTAAACAAATTGCAGGAGAATTATTTAAAGTACTTACCAGAGAACAAATTGTTTTAAAGCACCTTCTGGCACTTTAGAAGTTTTTATTAACATGCAGACCATTAATATGCTAACTACAAACCTTTTCCTTTGTATTCATTAAGTAAACTCCCCTAAGACTATTATAAGACACATCATTCAATACAAGTGTTTATTGAGTACCTGTAGGATCAGTTGTTGTCAACATGGACAAAATCAACTAACAGCTTTTGAAAAATAATAATGCTTGTGTCCCACAGGCAAGGTGTTCTAATTTTATTGTTCTGGGCTGAGGCCTGGGCATTGTGGGTTTTTTTGTTCTTTTTCCAAAACTCCCCAGTTGACTCTAGTCTGTAGCCAGGTTTAGAATCATTATATAATGTGAGTAGAAAGCATTTTTTATATATAATTTCTTATTCTTAAAACATAGCACATCAATTCTTAGTAAATGTTTGCAGATAATGAGAATGATTGTGTTTACTGTAGCAAAAAAGCTTATAAAAGGTGGTTAGTATTTGGTGAAATTAATTTTGCATTCCCAAATATATACTGGCATAAGTAAACTGAATCTAACATGTTCAATAACGTTTGCTAGTTGTATCAGTCCTTTTACCTGTGGCATTCATGAAAGAAGAGCTTGTTTTTTAATGATCTCTCTGGCCCATTAGAATGATTAAAAGAAGTACAGTGAATCATCGTTAAAGTATAGCTTGGGGAATAAACCAACTGAAGAGTAGTCTAAGATAACTTGCCACAAGTTTTCTTTCTGCTTTTGAAGCCGAATCTGGCCTCTGTACCCCAACACAGAATTAAAACTCAGAGGAACAGTTTTGGGTGAAGTAGAAAAGAATAGCTTTATTGCTTTGCCAGGCAAAGGGGGCCACAGCAGGCTAATGCCCTCAAAACTGTGTGTCCTGACCTGGAGTGGGTAGTGAGGAGTTTTACATTAATGGTTCCAAGAGGGTGTGGTCAGCTGGTGGACATTCTTTTGATTGGTTGGTGGTGAGGTAAGTGGGAGCTGTGGGAGCTAGCATCATCATCCTTCAGGTTCCAACTGGTCTGGGAGCTACATGCTTGTGGGCAGCATACAGTTAACTTCTCCCACCTGGCGGGGGCTTCAGTATCTGCAAAACAGCTCGAAGATATTGTTATATATATCCCTTGAGGGGGAACCAGGACTTTGCTCCAAGGCTGCACTACTGTTTCTTGACTGTTCCTCATTTGTCTCCGCATACCCTCCCCTTCCCTAATTAGCATCTATCAATATCTGAACCTGCCCATTGGAACTCAGGGAAGGCCATGGAGGCTGAATAAAGCCTATTTCATATAATGAAGAAATGGGGAACACAGAAAGGCTTTTGTGCCCAGGAGCCCCACAGGGTCTTGGTCAGTATCACTTTCATGTAGTTTGATATTCCTAGATCTTAATAGTTGTCTTCAGAGTAAGTTGAAGTGAATTTGTTTGTTTGTGTATTTTTGTGACTTTGTCCTTAAGAAAAAAGGATGACTGCACATAGAACACTTAGATTTGTAGAATTTGGGGGGTAGTTTTTATTTTAGAAATCTGTGAATATGTATGATTTATTTAGTTTACCTCAGTCACTTATATGATCTAATCTCTATTTTATACATGCATTTGAATAATGTAGTAGAATTTGGATCATTGAGTATTTTTACAGCACACACGTTTTAATACTTTAAAACAAAATGTGGTATATTTTGCTACAATAAGGGCTAGACTCAGATAAAGGCAATTTAGTTGTATGTAATTTATTGTGAATAAATTTATCAGACTTTTTAAAGCTGGTAACTAGCTATTAGTGAAGGAAGAAAGAAGTGTTCATAACAGAGTTCCCCATGCAAATGTATTTAAATTTTCAACAGAGGGAAGGGGGAGCTGAGCATGGGGGAGAGGTAGAAATGAAAGGAGCTGGAAGACATGGAAGAAGAAATTGTGCTTCCAGTACACTACAGTGCAGTAACTGGTGCCCACATCTTACCTCCACAACTTGTTATGAGTGCCACCTTGCGAAAGCAGTTCCCTGTCTCTGAGTCCCAGGATTCTTACTTTTAGGATGAATATTACAATAGGACTATTCAGGCTTGAAACAGGTAACAGAAGGAGAAAGCAAGTGTGTTAAAAAGGCAAAGTCCTGTTGTGTGTTTCTCCTTTACTTTCACACTGCTACCACAATCACAAGACTTCTGATACTAGATGTCTGGGGTTATATTTTCCACACAAAGCAATTCCCTGTGAAATCACGTGGGTGTCCTGTAATTCGGTCTGACACTAAATAGAGTTAGCACAGACCCTACAGGTTAAGGGTTCAGTCCCAGACTGTCCCTTACTTCAGATGCAAGTCACAACTAATAGGTCCCCAGGTTACCCACAGCTTCTCTCTGACTTGGCTACAGATCAAATGTTCCCATGATCCCCCTCCTTGGATTTGATTATTTGCTAAAACAACTCACAGAACTCTGGGAAACACCTACGTACAACTACCAGTTGATTATATAATAAAAGATTTGATAAAGGATACAGGTAGACAGACAGATGGAGGACCAGGTCTATATGGGTCCCAAGTACAGGAGCTTCTATCCTGTGGAGTTGAGGTGTGCCACCCTTCCAGTACATGGATGTATTTTAGGGATTTTTATGGAGGCTTCATCATGTAGGCATAACGAATCATTAACTCCATTTCCAGCCCTTCTCCCTTCTCTGGAGAATGAGAGGTAAGGCGGAAAATTCCAAGTTTCTAATCATGACTTGGACTTTCTGGCAACCAACCCACCAAGGGTCACCTAATTAGAACAAAAGACACTCCTATCACACAGGAAATTGCAAGAGATTTTGGAGATTTGTGTCAGGATCCAGAGTCAAAGACCAAATATTAGAACAAGAGATGCTCCTAGTTCTTCTGTAACTTAGGAAATTACAAGCATTTTAGGAGCTCCGCGTCAGGAACTGTAAGTTAGAACAAAAGATTCTCATAGTACCCCTATTTAACAAGGGTTTTAGGAGTTCTGTGTCAGGAACTGGGAGCAGAGACCAATATATATATTTCTTATTATTTCACATCAAGATATGAGTATGCCAGGATTGGAACTTGATTAGGTAAGACTAAGATCCATTGATATTTCAAAACTCACCTACCAGGGACTAGTGCTCAGATAGGACAGTTTTTGATAAGTGGCCCTAGAGGGTAATAGGGAGACAGCTATAATCATTGGTGAGGGGTAAGAAGCTCTTTATAGGAAGGAAGCAGACAACTGGAAAAGATTTTAAAATTACTGTGTATAACTATATCCTATTCCAATTTGCCTAGACTACGACTTGGGAATACTGATTGGATTGCACAGATAAATTTATGCATGTCTTGTAGATGGGGATTCCCCTCAGAGTTACTCAAAAACACACAAAAACAAAAACAAAAATGAAAACAAACCTCTTTCCAGCCATTTTACATTACCTCCTCTTGGAGGGTGGAATAATTTTGTGCCTTTTTGTCAGAAGTATGGGGACTGAGGCATATCTCCTTCCTAGTTTTTGCAAAAGATATTTTCAGTTTTAGCCTAGCTTCATCAGAATATCAGTAATAAATCTAAGAAGAATAAGAATAAAGACACAGATGCAAAAGGTATCACATTATGAGATATTTTAACAAATGTATAAAACAACACTGTCAATACTAATTACCACTGAACAATAACCTAAGCTTCTTTTGTTGTAAATATTTGTTACATGTTTAAATTATTTTTAGCATGTTAAAACTGATACAGTGTAAATGACAGTATATTGTGATCAGCAACATAATTGGAATTATTTGAATTCTTTGTATTTCTTAAAATTACAAAGTGGAATAACCATAAAAAATTTTGAAATCAGGGAAATTAAAATTGTCTCATAAAAATGCAAATTCATGAAACACTCCAACACAGTAGCTCTTAAAGATTTTATATACTTTTTGCATTCATTTTGTTTCTCTGCACACTAATTTTTACCAAAAGTTTAAAATTTTTAATATTATACCATATTAATTTCATTGCATCATAGACTCCACAAATAGATTTTATTAACTGCAAAATATTTGTTGGTCATTGGTTCTTTTAAAATCTGTAGCCAGCCTCGTGCATATTATCTACACCTCACTTTTTGCCGTAAGTCCATGTTATTATAATAATACCAGTTACAAAAAACTTTTTAGGGGGCTTCCCTTGTGGCACAGTGGTTGAGAGTCTGCCTGCTAATGCAGGGGACACGGGTTCGAACCCTGGTCTGGGAAGATCCCACATGCTGCGGAGCAACTAGGCCCGTGAGCCACAACTACTGAGCCTGCGTGTCTGGAGCCTGTGCTCCACAACAAGAGAGGCTGCGATAGTGAGAGGCCCGCACACCGCGATGAAGAGTGGCCCCCGCTCGCTGCAACTAGAGAAAGCCCTCACACAGAAACAAAGACCCAACACAGCAAAAATTAATTAATTAATTAATAAACTCCTACCCCCAACATCTTCAGAAAAAAAAAAACAAAAAACTTTTTAAGTGCAGGCTGTGAGCCCAGGACAGTGCAGAAAGCTTTACATTTATAATCAAACTCATTCTTCAAAGCAATCCCATGTAATATAGTTTCTACTATTTATCTCATTTACATCAATAACAAGTTTACCAAAAGCTATGCATTTAGTAGTAGATACATCCAGGACTGCTCTTAATTTGACTACCATGATCTTAACTGTTTTGCTACCCAGTGGTGTCAAAAGGTAAGGACATTTTTGTCACTCTTAATAAGTTTTGGAGGATTGTTTTCTAAAGTACCAGTGGTACTTTTCACTGTGACCTTTGAGGGCACAAACTACAGTCTTTTCTCCAGCACTAAGTACCACCAATTTTGTTGTTGTCATTGTTTTATTTAAAATCGGTAAATTATGCAACCTTTTCATTTTCTTCTTTTTTTTAACCAGTAAACTAAAAATACTTTCTATTTAATTAAAATACTTCTTTTTCAGAATTACTCTTTCTGCCCCTCTCATTTATCTTTTGGAATCTTAGTGTTTTTCTTATCCACTTGTATGATCTCTGTTTAAGAATTTAAGTCATCATTTATCCACAGCCTGTAGTCTTACTTCTCTGATCTAGTATCTTTGAGAATTTCTTCCCTAGAGTTATAATCAACTTTCTTGGGTAGAAGGGAGGTTATCTTACTTACATTGACACACTTGGTACATATATTGATCAATTCTGTGTAAGACCTGGCTAAAGTAATTTCATTTGAATCTTCTTTGGATCTGGAAAGATTCCGTTATCATATTTTAATCTTCGGAAGGACAAATCAAAATATCTCTTAAAACAAAGGTCTACAGTTTTGATATTAAGTCCAGAAGGGCTAACCTAGTTTAAACTTTGATAATAACGATCTTGTTATAGCTGCATGCAGTCACTTACAGGCTTCCAGGTGCTAAAATCTTATGGGAATGCAGATGGACTTTGTTGAACCATAGCTCACATAAATTAGATTGGCTGCTATTTCTAGCACATTTTGGTTTCTATTTCTAAATTATCTCTGAGACTTGTAAGCATTTTCAACCTGTACTTTGAGTATTTATTGATTAAGGAAAGAACATGTTCTTTATACCATTTGGTGTCTAAGTGTTATTGTGACAGCATCCTTGGAGTTAATTTAAAAAGAGTAATTTGGGGGATTACTATTCCACTTCAGACATTCACAGAAAAGGAGCTTCAGTTTTAATTTTCTCAATGACATATTAATGAACAGTATGCTCTGATCACTAAACCCCAAGAAAATGTATTTTGTGGAAATGATTTTTTTAACTTACATTGGCCATCTGTATTTATATGAATTGGTCTGAAGGTAATTAGATATTTAGTTGTGTTATAAATGGAAATACTTAGTATGGTAATATTATATGGATCATGAAAAAATAAATTTCTCTGAAATAATGAGAATCTATTCTATCACTTTGATTATGGTATTACTAAGAATAATAGCTACCACTTTTCTCCCAGGCACATCAGTGCCAGACACTGATCTAAGTGAATACATATATTCTCTCACTTTATTTTCACAAAACCTATGAGATAGAATCCATTATTATCCCTATTTTATGGCTGTCAACTGAAACACAAAGAAGTTAACTAAGTTACCCAGGGTATTTATTTATGCCATCTTAAAACAAGTCAAAGAAAGCATCAGTACCAAATCTAAAGCAATGACTCAGAAAAAGTAGGAGTGTTTGATTTTATAAGATTTCAGATTTTTTGACTAAACTTTTTAAAAACTATAAATTTGAAATCTAATGATAGGTAAGGTGAGTTAAATTCTTCCGAACTAAAATTTGTAGATTTGGTGTTATAGTGAATTGTATGTGTGTGTGTATGTGCGTGTATATGTACTAATTTGTAAGACAAAAGCCTTATTATATTTTTTCAAATAAAAAGGACTGAATAAAATGTTATTATTTTTGGAATCATTAGTGTATTTTTTGAGTCTTAGAACACTGATCAAGCATTAAACAAATCCTTATAGGTAATGGCCAATCACAGTGCAGTTCTTGCTTTCCTATGCACAGTTCTACATGCGTTTATAAGCTGTGCACACTCAACTAGAAGGATGTTTGTACTTTATTAGGAGATGACATCATCTTTTTTTAACTGCTGGAAAACAGTTGTATACATTTGTCAACAATCTATTATCATTTATTTATTATTTATTGAGTTGGAACTGTGCTATTCAAAATTAACACATCTATGCAAACTTTCCATATTAATAGCTATCAGTAAATTGAGATAATTGTGCCATTAGGTAATACCAATTACAGTGAAACTACTTATGTGTCATTAATTATGTTTAAACTGTGATGGAAAAAAAAGGTCAAGGAATCATCCTCATCTCACAAAACTAATAGTCTAAAAAAAGAGGAGGGCAAACTTTCTTTAAAGTGCCAGATAGTAAATGTTTTAGGCTTTTCGGGCTACACATTCTCTGTTACAACTACCTAAGTCTGCCGCAACAGCACAAAAGACTCCATAAACAATAAATAACGAGTGTGGCCATGTTCCAATAGCACTGTACTTACAAAAATAAGTGGTATGCTAGATTTGGCCAATGGGCCATAGTTTACCAACCCCAAATCTGAGTGCTGATACAAACAGAAGCAGTAGAAAAGTTAACATATCTAAGATATTAGTAATTAAGGCATTAATGAAATAAATGTAATTATAAGGAAATATATCAAGATTTGCCAAAGGTTTTTACAGATGCTTTATCTACTCTTATAAGTATTTTAACAATTTGATATACTGTAACTTTGACTTCCAATATCTCTACAGTGAAAATAATTATTTGGCATAGTCTTTAAAATACAAATAGTCTATCTGGAAATAAATGTCACAGTTGCCATTTTAGTGACAGCCAAATTCTCAGATACTTAGTAGTGGAAAAATTAAAGCATTGTCAATACTCCAAAGAAAATATATGGAACATTGCCTATCTTTCCTTGAAAAAGATCCATTGGAATTTAATTTGGAAATACTTGTCTACCTTCATTAGCATTCCCAAATATATTGGATGTTTATATTGTATTTTCTTCTCCTTATTTGATATAAAATAGACTAGGTACATTTTTTAGTAATTAAAGTTCAAAATAGACAGAGTTTAGATAAAAGTCTTGGCCTGCTGGTGTGTGGTACTGTTACTGAGCTCATCCCACAGTTCTCCTGAAATCACTCTAAGTGCAATTTATAAACTATACTGGAAAGTGAATGCATTGAAGCACTAAATAATTTCTATGTTATATTCTGCCATTAGTTTACTTGGTTTCTAGCAATAAAGTACATTATATTAAACAATTTACTTGGTATTTTCTGGATTTTTTACTATGAATATGTGGAAAATTTAAAAGAATATTGAATCTTGCAGTATCCAGAAAAGTGCATGTATTATATATAGGTTGTTTTTTAAAAAATATAACAATAGCTCTGCAAATATATTATGGAGACGCATTTTTAAAATCGGAAAATTTAAAGTTAAATTGGCAGCTTTCCACAAATGATTGGAGAAGTCATGTAAGCATAACATTTTCAATAGTCTGTGATAAATGATGCCACTGCTATAAGAAATCAGTGGGTCAAATGAGCAAGGCATTATTCTCCATCCTAAATTTTTAAGCTCTATGCAAAACATTTATTTACAGTGCTATTTAGAACGTCTTCTGAGTAAAATTTTGCAGGAATTTCTGAGGAAATATTCAAATGTTTACATTTTTATTTGTATGTCTGTTTTAATTGGATAATCAAATACATTGGCTCATTATATTTCCTACCAAATAAGCTTTTTAAGTAAAATAAAAATAACTATGTAATACAGCTCTGTATTTCTTAAACCCATAAAATACTTCTTAATTTGAAAAGCATTGTGGGAAAATTAATTGTGTGCATTTAGGAGTTTTTGCTTTTGAAAAGCAAAGCAGACACCTGTCTAAATTCGTAGTGTCTTTATAGCTATATCGAGGGAGTGGGATCTCTTCCTTATCTTGGGCTCTCTTGTTTGCTTTTCAGTTGCTGCGATTGTGGCTGTGGAAGGGCTTCTTCCCTGTGCGCTGTTGCCCATCCAAGCCTAATATGGTTAGTGTTCCCCTCCTGCTTTCACTCCTATGTGCTGTCCCACCTATATGTATTATCGTCAGCATTCCTTTTTTTTTTCATTTGTGTACATTTTAATAGTTAGTATTCAAGTTACGCTTTAACAGAAGAGTAGACTGAAACTGAGTCCCAAAAAAGAATCTTAAGTGATTTCACAATGGATACTTTCAAATAAAATATGCATATAGCATATCACCCCTAAGTCATGCATTCATACTTCTCTTCCAAGGCTTTTACTGTGGTCCTGATTTAAAGCAGGAAGTTGTAAGATCATAACATCTGTTTTACATTTAACATGTCAGTGTTTTTGTTGTTCCATCAAGAGTGAAACCATATCATACGTGGAAGTAGAATGCCACTTCTGTCAAAGTGAAGTCACCTTTTCTGTCTCCCAGACCCATGGAGTGACCATAACCTAAGTAGGATCTTCTGTTTTCATAATCATTGTGGATATATGTGGCATTGGAGAACAGAACCACAGTTAATTTTAAATGGTTTACTTAATAGTTTTAAGCTTGAATTACTTCAGATATTAGAAGTGATATTCCTAAGTTGATACCAATTAAGTAAAAAATATGCACATTTTTGGGATCAGTGTCCAAATGGGATAGTCTTAATTATTTACAAATGCAAATCCTAAATATATCTGGGTTATAGCTATGAAACTATAGGCTAGAACATAAGACCAAAGAACACTCTTCACAGATTTAGAGGAACTCTCCTACACAGTAGTGAGCTACCTTGTAAAAAAAATGAAATATTCCAGATAATTTCTGTCTAGATTAAGGAGTCTAAATCCCTCTACTACTATATTGAGCTGTTATTCGTAGTCAAAATTTGCCAAGAAAAGAGATGAAATGCATTTTAGAGAATTATAGGGCTGCCTTGGGTCATTTAAAATTGTTACTTATGTTCTCTAGGTGTAAATTAATTTTTGTTGATTCAAAAAACTGGTGTGAATAAAAGTGCATGCATGCATAGATGTGAGAAGTGGTGGAATTGATACCAATGATCTTCTGAGAACAAGAGAGCGTAAACAAACACAGATTAATAAGATTTGTTGATCTTTTTACTCAATCTTTTGAAATTTTTATATTTGAAAGTTTTTTTAAGTTAATATGAAAGTACAGATTTGTTCCGAATTATTTACCTTAGGAAATTCTTGTATGAGCCTAGGGCTTCAGTGACAGACTAAAAACAAAAACAAAACAGCCCTGAGACCTGGCAAAGGCTGAAGTATAATATAAATGGCTTGAAACTGTGACTTTATTTTTTTACTGCTCCATAGAAAAACTTAAAAATGGTCACTGAATTGCTCATTCTACTTGACTCTCAAATTTGGTTATTATAAGAGATAAATCACTGAAGCAGAATAAGCAGAATTTACATCTTGAAAGAAAACAAAAATGACATCCAGACATACCTTGAACTAAACCTCAAAGATATGGGTGTATGAACATTTATAAAGCCGTGACTTAGAAAGTATTGATGAAAACTAACTTTAGCTGGATCTAAATTGCTTCATTTTTTAAAAAAAAATGGCATCTCTTTCTACTGTGTAGTTGACTTCAGGGAGTTTATGCAGTGAAGAAATAAAAGAACAGAGGAAAAGAGGGAAGGTGGAACATTTTCTTCACAAATCATACACCAGGAAACCTAAGAAAACAATTTTTTTTCTAACATCTTTCTTCAAATAATGTCAGCAATTATTCAATGAGTGTGTTTGTGTGTGTGCATGTGTATTTGTGTGTGTGTGTGTGTGTGTGTGTGTGTGTATACATAATAAACAAATTATTGAGCCACAAATGTGCTTAGGTACCCAATAAAATGTTAACAATTTGTGTGCAAAGATTTATGGAAAAGCCAGAATTTTTTTAATGCATTCTTAGGAAAACAAAACAAAATAAAGCAAAAGAAACAAACTTTAATTGAGCTTACATAAATTAGACAGCAAGAAAGTTGTTCAAAATTATTAATTGGGAAGAATGGAAGCTAAATATGTTTTTATTGCTCTGCTTTCTCAACTTCCATTTTACAATTTCTAGTCAATATGAGGTTTCAGTTAAAGATACTATTTGCTTAGATTAAAACATTGGGAAGGAAAAAAAAAAAACTTAGCTAGTGGAAATTAAGGGCTGAGAATTTTCCTACTATAATCAGTAAAATACTAAGAAATCTTGACCTAAAATCTTGTCACCTAATTTTGTATGTATAATCATATCAGCATTTGTCAATTACCACATAAATAATTTCTAAGGAACATTCTCTGATCATTTGTGAACAGACATATTTAAAATTACAGAGCAGAGGTTAGATAGACATTTTGAGATTTTGGAATATCATAGTTTTTCATTTCTTGAAAGACCACTCATGAATATGTGTGATTGGTTTTGACCTTAATATAATGCAACACATATACATTAAAATTGCCCATTGTAAATATACTGGCTTTTAGAAGTACCTTAATATACCTTGTGGAAATCTCAGGGTCCGAAAAATATAATTTCAAAACCATTGATCTAGATCCTTTGTTCTGCAATTCAACTACATTAAATCTTCTGCAGGGCTATGGAGTTCTGAGTTTTACTCTCAAAGTTCCCGCCAGGAAACCATACTCCATTATTTTTCAAATGCCTCGTGTGCTATTTATAAGATGAAATTGGTAATTACATGTTGTTATCTTTGATCTCAAATTATTTTTCATCACTCTAGTTGCCTACTTTGTTGCGAAATCTTTACACATATGCATAATGTTAATTTTAAAAATATTCTTCCTGCTTTGATGGAAATCTACCCAGTGATGGAAGATATTTCTGTAATATGTCTTAATGAAACCCAGATGCCTAGATTTTAGGCACCCTATCCCCAAGACGGCCTACATTGTTAGCAGGGGTATTTTTTTATCTGTGATCTTTGACTTCATACCATCACAGCTGGCTTGAGACTCTAGTCATCTTTTCATTCCTCCCACCCTCACCCCATCCATTTTTACAAGCATCCAGTGTTGAATTGATTGTCTTCAATGTAAATAAGATATAAATATGTGCAATTTCTAAAATGACATTACTATTTACCCCTTGATATTCATTTTTGTTTGTGCTTACAGGAACCAATATATATTTATAACATAATGTTTATTATAAGTTCTTCTGAAATTTCCCATAGTCCCAAAGTAGCTTTTCCTTGCATTTCTTAAATTCAAACATACGTTAGATTATTCCTTCATTCATCAGTTGTCAAGCTTTCCAGTGTTTTTATATCCCTTACTACTTCTTCTGAGGGATTCATGTGGCAAGTAAAGTGGAGTTCACTATTCTGAAAATAGAGATATTAAATTCTTATTTTGTTTATTTACCTACTCTGTGATTTTTAGAAAATCAACCTCATTTTTTTAGAAATTATTATTTATTTTAAATACTATTTAAAATCAGAAGCACAAGGGAAAAAACTCTAACTTCTCTCATAATTCAGAGAATAAAACAAAAACAAAACATAGTTCTCTGAACAAAATGATTGTGGATTACATTGAAACATTAATTATTACCTTAATTTTTCAACGAACTAACTGAAAGTTAATTCATTAACTGAAAGTTTCTTGAAATTTGAAGTAAGCAAAATTTTATTTTTACATACTTAACAGATTATTTCACTCAGCTTCAACAGATTTCTGTCGGGGAGGTATGTGGAAGTGCTATTCCATTTTATAGAGTTAGGAAAAAACATAGAGAATAAAATCATCCTTATAATTCTAGACCGCCATTTAAAGTGCTGTTGGCAGGCAGATATGAGGCTTGCCCACAATATAGAGAGATAATATATTAAATTCCAACTGAGGGCTTGCTATGAACTGCTCCCAAATCCTTTTTTGTAATACCTGTGGAACCTCAGACCATAGGAGATATTAAGTGGGACTACTCTAATTGAGAAATCCAATGGTCACATCCATGAACTATTTTAAAAATTAGTAGGAAATTACCTACTCTCACATTAGAACAAAATTTGTTGAAAACAGGGAGACACAATACTTACATGTCATACTTTATGAAATGTGTTTTTATATCAAAATTCTAAGGTAATTAAATTTTAACTCAATAATGAAGAGTCTATAATTCATCTTTGAGTTTTCTGAAGTATTCCAAATTATTCAAGTCTTTCTCTTATTGCTAATTCTAAAAGGATTTGAAGAGGTTATTAATGAAAAACTTTACAAATTCATATGTACTACATTATTTTGGAAGTATTATTTCTAAGGGTTTTTTTCTTTGTCTTTTATAATATAGAAATTAAAAATGATATATAAGGCATAAAATAAGAAATAAGCTAGCTTCTCACATTGCCATTAATCATAGGGTGGTTAGTATCCTTGGAAGAATGTGAGATGGGAACACAGCGAGCTGTGCCCTCATTTTGTGTGGTATAATCATCACTCCATTCCCCTATCCAAGGAAGGCATGTTTTCAAAAACATGTACATATTCTTTGAGAAGTATGTCTGAGAATTTTCAGTAAATAATAATAAATCAGTTGCATTTTTTGTGTAACTTAAATTTCTCTGTAAGGAACTCAAAATCCAGTACCCTAGTATACAAATGCTAGCAAGACAGCCTATATATACAATGTCCCATTTTTCTGCATTTGCACTCACATTCTTATTGAAGAATGTGGTTCTATAAAATAAAACAATCTATTTTCAGTATTTATTAGATATTTTAATAGGCTAATCTTCATATGCTTCTTTATTTTATGGGGGCTGAGTTAACTGAGGTTTTATTCAAACTACTTTACAGTTGTAGAGACTCTTGAAGTGAAAAGGTCAAACTATTTCCCAAAAAAACTGTAACTTATTTTTTTCAAGATTCCAGCATAAAATTCTTAAACACAACATATGCAGTGGTTGAGGTCGTTATGTCAGAACAAAAGAGTGTGCATATATGGATAAATGTGTTTTTAAAAGAGGCTACAATACAAGGAACTTTTCTTTTCCATAAGCAACACATATTGACTCTAATGTTTGCTCCAGCGTTGCCTTTTGAATATTTTTGCTTTAAAGTATGGTAAAGCATCTCTTAATCCATCTGGATAATAGAGGAACAGTTATAGGCTTGTCCATTTCTGAGCCAGGCACTGCATATGCTCACTCTTTCAAAGACATCAAAATGCAAAAACATTCCTTCTTTCACCATTCCCCCCTCCCCACCTTATTTAGAATTAAGGGGAAAGAAGTGTTTATTCAGTGTTTATTTCCATAGGCTAAAGCAATGGAAAAATCAGATTTTGTGGAGGTTATTGTAGAGTAAGGATCTACAATCTCCTTTTGCTCTTTCATTCACTCTTCTTTTCTCATTGTCCATAATGGTGTCATTTAGTAAAGTTCTGATTCTGTGCTTCACTTGGTACTCTGGAGGGCTTGACATTCATACCACTAATTTATTATCAAATCTTTAATTTACATCCAAGAACTACATTACTCATTGGCACATCCATCCATTCATAAATATTATTGTTTACTATTTCATGTCTTACAGAAATTTCAAATATTCAAATTTAGATGTTGTGGCTTGGGCCAAGTTTTTAAGATCTGCATTAATATTATCAAGGCTGTGTTATTTAAATCCTTAGGCTAGAAATGGGGGAAAATAGATTGATTTCTAAATTACCCATGGAGTCACTTATATAGGAAGCATCACTCTATGAATTATGCTTACACTTAATATGATTTCTCATGCCCACCTCTACTACTAAAAAATAAAATAACATTGTTTTCTAGAAGAAAATAAGTATAAATGGCTAGAAGATGATTCCTCTACTTGCACTACAGTTGTTTTTAGTAAAATGATATCAAAGTTCATTAAAATTGTGACTGAAGCAAAATGAAGAAACTGTTTCTTTTCCGTTTGAAAAAGAAATCGGTTCTAGAAGATAGGAGTTGTAATTGATGTACAGAATGGCATATTTATTGACTCTAGTGTATGCTGAGTTAAAATGTTGCATCTGGACAAGGTACAGAAGATGATACTGAATGAACAGGCTCCCTGCGATACTTTGTTGGAAAGGCTGAACCACTGCTTGAGTGCCAGTCTCTGCCAGCTGCACTTCTACTTGCTGTATCTTGTTGAGGTTTGTTTTAATGTTGCTTTGGGGTGTTCCAGAACTTAATTTTTTATGTTAATGTGACATGCAGCCGTATTATGTTATAGAAGTCTTGAGATGCCTGTAGTCAAAAATAACTCCTTCTTATTGCCCTCTTGACTCTCACCCTAGGTATTAAAATGTTAACAACTCCTCACCATGGTATTCCCAAATCATTTTTTAGATGAGATCCAAAGTTTTATTTCCATTTTCATATGAGGCATTTGCATGCAATTTAAATATCCATGAAGCTTATTTATTGATAAAGACTATTTGAGGATATAAGTTTCAAAGCTTGATTTTTTTTTTTGAAGGTAGGAGAGTTAAAGTTGGAATGGATGTTTGTTTTCTAATGTAAACTGCAAGAACTTGTATACTTTTGAGGTATCTTTAGAATTCCTCTAACAAAGTTTTTTGTCAGTATTATTTAAATAACATAAATCTCAGGATGATTTCACACAATTGTATTTAGAACATTGGTAAAAAAAATAAACAGTATCAATAACTTCTCTCTAGAGACACATACATTAAAGATTGAAAGAATAAGTAATATTTAAAAAATATGAACAATGTATTAAAATATCTTAAATGTCAGCTTGAATAGACCAACTATTATTTCAGGATGATATCATGTGTTCATTTTTTTCTCTCCATTTCACTGTGGTGAGGTGATTCAAGATGTCTTAAGGGCTCTTAAGTGACAAATGCATCTACATGTTATGAATAAAATTTGAAAAACCACCAGTTCCTCATTGTGTAATTTTCCTCACCCAAGAACACTATATGTATTAAGTATATTACTTCAAGTTTACTTAAATTTTCCTAGCTGTACTTTACTAATAAACTGCCAGTTCTTTAACACGATAAAATTAAGATAATTGCATATTTTTCAAAAATGGCACAAGGAAAGGTTTTGTTATCTATGTTGTATAATATATGTAATTATACACTAAGAAAGATAGAGAATAAAATAGGTTTCATTTTTATATCAAAATATACACATATTTAAGAAACATTTTAGAATATAAAACCAAGGAACAGTCCTCAGTGCATGTCAATTGGCCACTTCATTTATATCATATAGTAGTTTTCAGTCAACTTTGTAATGAAAATATTTTGTCAATCTGACACTTTGGCTGTATTTTCTTTATGCAGAAGTAAATGAAATTTTGTTTTTAATAAACTCAATTTTGTTATAAGAGCTTGTGAATAATAAATTCACTTCCTTAGAGTTTCACTAAAAGTAATTTAAATATTTTATTTTGGTCAGCTGTTTTAATGTTATATGGTTATTCACGTACCTTAGTATTCATCAGCGTATTCTCTCTCTAAACACTTGTCCTTATGTAGACTCAACCAGAATATCATCCACTCATTCATTTATTCATTCATCAATGTGACGAATATTTCTGGGGCCAACTCTGAGCCAGGTGCCAGGTCACTTCAGAAATTTATAGATGAATGGGAGTTGCTGCCATTTAAGAAACTAACAACAATAGCAAGAGAGCCAAAAAACATTCTCAAATGACTATGTTGCATTGTAGAATGGCAGTCACACCATGAGAGGGATACAGAAAGCTACTGAGTTCAGAGGGGGCAAGATTGCATTAATCCAGGGTATTAGGGGAAAAAAAAAAAACAAATGTGAAGAAGGCAACACTTGAACTGGACTTTGATAATTGGAAATTGTTAAGAAGAGCATCCTAAGTGCAGGAACCAGTATATAGGAACATACGGAAGCATGGAGAAATATCTCAGAGATGATGTGGGAAATGTGCATTGGGGCTTCGTTTAGGAATCTTTACCTTATTATTTTATTGAAGACTTTGCAGAAGAGAGCTAACACAATAGAAAAGTACCATACTTATGGCAATTTGGCTACAGCCATGTCTAGTATAGTTTAGGAAAACAGTTATAGAATGCAGGGGCATCAGTTCAGAGGCACTGATAGTAACCCAAATGAAAAACAGCAAGACCTTAATTGAAGAAGAGGTAGAGCTAGTGAAATGGAAGAGGTGGATCATAAGACTTTTATGTTATATAATGCTTGGGATTTGGCAACTAATTTGTTGTGAGGTACACGAGAACAGGGCTTTGATCTTAAGGTACCAAAGCCATGAAAATGTTATTAAGAGGAAAAGAAGGCAGCAGATCAAGACTGAAAGTCAAGAAAAAGATACTCTTTTCTTTTTCAGATCTATTGAGTTTGAATGCCAGTGGAATATTCCTAGAAAATAAATCCACAGGGAATAACAGTATAACTCTCAAAAGAATAAAACCAGAGGGATAGATGTATTCATTAAATTGATGGAAATGGATAGATTGACAGGAAACCAGTGGAGACACTAAAGACTCCAAAACAAGAGAAATAAATAAAACAGAATAATGAAGTAAGGCGCTGAAAGGAGGAGACTTTTGAATCAGAGACATTTGGGACAGTTCATCCTGAGAAAAGGCAGGGGCCTCTGAGGTGGCAAAAAAAACAGTAAAAGAAAAAGGGAACAGAGAAATGTCTGGTGTATGGTATATGGTGAAGTCATGTTTAAAAATAGGTTTGGAGAGCTTCAGACTTCTCAGTGAAATCTGGGCAAGAGTGAGGGATACTAGCTGAGGAAATACGATTCATACAAAAGAGTATTGGTGTTATTTCATATTGCTGGTGTGAAAATCACTTAAGGTTGCAATCATTTCAACTGTGTTGCTTGCTTCTGGGCTGGATGTGATTCACCACTTGGAGATGTGACTAATCATAGCTTACTCTGTTCCAGGCGGTGTGGTTACAGCAAAGCAAAACAAGATCCAGAAGAGGAAAAGATGCATTTTCATAATGGGCACAGTAAGCAAACTGTAAAAAAAAATCAAGATAAAACAAAGTAGGGGACACTTTATTGTTATTTTGGCTTCTTTTCAGGCTAGAGATTTGTAATAACTGACCAAAAATATTGGGATAAAAAGTGTAAAGTGTAAGTGTTTTGTTACATTCCTCTAAAGTGTATGGGCTTGTGGTGCTGCCTGCTGACCCTAGGCAACAGCTGGATGGCTTTTTCAATTCTTTAAAGCATACTTTCATTACAATCATTAAAATAAAAACTTTTTGCTTAATATAAAAAGTTATTATATTTCGAACCAAATTTCCAGGCCAGTTCTAATTCCTAGCAACAGTCAGTAGAAATATGTCATTAAATAACACCACCAGATTAAATGAATAAATTTCTTCTTCTTTTTCTAACATTTTGGTAGGAATTTCCCTGAGGACATCCTGTAGCAGCAACCTTGGTTCAAATGACTTGAAAAAGACTACACTTTTAAGAAATGCAGAAAATCAAGTTTTAATAATGAGCTTTAAAAATCTGCCTAAATGGGAAGAATAAAGAATATAAAGTAAAAATTTCTCTTTATCCCTCAATCTTACTCCGTTCCCTAAAAGTAATCTTATGAAGTATATCCTCCCAGACCTCTTTTTATACATTTATAAAATACACACACTCAGTTATCTTTCTTAACATAAATAGGATCATACTACAATGTTCTATAATATATTGTTCCAGTTCTATTAAAAACAATAGTTCAATAAATGTTTGTATACTCATGTGTATATTTATATATAACAGATACCTAGAAACAAAATTGCTGAGTTAAAAAGCAATGCAGGGGCTTCCCTGGTGGCTCAGTGGTTGAGAATCCGCCTGCCAATGCAGGGGACGCGGGTTCGGGCCCTGGTCCGGGAGGATCCCACATGCCGCGGAGCAACTGGGCCTGTGTGCCACAACTACTGAGCCTGTGCTCTGGAGTCCACGAGCCACAACTACCGAGCCCACGTGCCACAATTACTGAGGCCCGTGCGCCTGGAGCCCGTGCTCCGCAGCAGGAGAGGCCGCCGTAGTGAGAAGCCTCCGCACAGCAACGAAGAGTAGCCCTCGCTCGCCGCAACTAGAGAAAGCCTGCTCAGCAACGAAGACCCAACACAGCCAAAAATAAATAAAATTAATTTTTTAAAAAAAAGAGCAATGCATTTAAAATTTGATAGATATTACCAAAACTACCTCAGAAGAGGCTTTATGAACAGTATAGGAGAATGCCCATTTGCTTAAACTTTCACCAATGGATATTATGTATATTTTTATGTTTGTCAATTTGATGAGCAAAAACAGTGGTACAAGTGAGGTTGAGTATACACTTCCTGGCCAGTTATATTTCTTAGTGAGTGAATTACCTATCCATTTCTCTTGCCTATTTTTCTGCTTGCAGCTTCCTCATTTTGATCATAAGAGTAGCCACAATATATTGAGCACTTGGCTATGTGCCAGCCACTGCCCCCGGTGCTTTAAAATAACTTTTTTCTTGAAACAACCCATTTTACAGGTGAGAAATATAAAAACCATGGAGAGGAAATTCAAACACTGGTCTTTTTTACTGGTCTCTTCTACTCTTAAGGCTGTATTTTCTCCACTATATCACTATACCAAAAAGCCTCATTTTACTGAAACAGAAACCCCAAAGGGAAGAAACCCACCCAAACGTTCACAGTCTCGTAGCTAGGATGCCCACCTCAATCTGGATCACTGGTGGGCTTTTTTCTGGTCTTCCCAGAAAACTAAGTTGAAAACTGCCAAAAGGCTGTTCAAGCAAACATATTAGACTCCGTGGCCTGTTATCTGTGTCCTTCAAGATAAAGAACCCACAGAACAAGGGTGGAAGATAAATAAAATAGAAACACCAAGAAACATGGAGACTTTAGCCCCATTCCAACCATATCACAGTCAAAGCAGAGAGCTGATGACCCTACAAGTCAGTCCTGGTATGGGTTTCAGTCACCTCCCATGCCAAAATGTTTTTTAAAACTCTGAAGCTAGACGAACTATTAATCACAAGCATGAGTAGCAGATAGTTTGAGGTTCTGCTCTTTATAAAATCAAGATGTTTATTTTATAATCCTTTTACCAAATAACCCAGAATGAAAAGTTCCTAAGACTTTTGCCTTTTTTTCTCAGATGTGATTAACGTAGTGAGAACTACTATAGGAAATATGATTTTCTGATATTATTGTTCATACTGATTATAAACTTCTAAAGAAAAAGAGGATGGGACAAATTAAGTCTAAGAAATTTACAAAATCCCTTCCTTCAAAATCATTAACTAAATGTCTATCTAATGAATTGATAACAGTTTTAAACTGGGTACATGGAGACGCATTAAACAATTCTTTCTACCTTTGAGTAACTAAGATTTTCCAATAATAAAAAATTTAAAAACAAATCTGCCTAAATGGGTTCTAATTTTATTATTATTTTAATATGTTCATTTTTTAATAAACAGTACAGTGCGAGTTGATTTGCCAAGTAAATGACAAAAAGAAGGTTTTTTGTTTTTGTCAGTCTGCCATGACCATGAAAGTCAAAATCATGAAAGCCATAATTCATGCTGCAAAGCATTTTTGAGTCCATTTTCACAGTACTATCTTATTTAATGTTATTTATCATCAAAAAATACTGTGAGGGTAATATTGGTAGCCTTTAAAATGTGATGAAACTGAGGCTCATAGAGCATAAGAGACTTGCATAATGCCCTGCAGCAACAGTAGAGTGAATTTCTCTTTTCTTCTTGACTTCTTTGTCAGTCTTATAGGACCAAAGCACCAGAAAAGTTATTTTAAATTATTTTTGTAAAACCTAAACTAATCATCCGTGATGAGATTTTAAGGAAAGCATAAGAAAACAAACCAACAACTAAACCAGTAGTATTTCATTGTCCAGTTTAGTAAACAAAAGTGTCTTAGTTTGCCTCAGAGACTGACTCCTGAACATTAGTGTTGAAAGATGTCCTTATTCAAATACGTCATCACATATGCACTTCTTCTTGTGCATGCCAACAATCCAGATTTCTAAAATTATAAAACTGAGAGCTGTACAAATGACTTCTATAATTCAGGAGAGGGTCTGTCCTTGCAGCTCTGTCACTTCTAGGAATTGGGGATTTAAGCCATAGTTGTACATTAATAACGTTTATAATTTCACTCATCCATCACAAGCACTTCGATTGTAATGCCCATTTATTTTTACAGTTAAACTTCCAGGAGTAAGAACTTATATTGATCCACACACCTATGAGGATCCCAATCAAGCTGTCCATGAATTCGCCAAGGAGATAGAAGCTTCATGCATCACCATTGAAAGAGTTATTGGAGCCGGTAAGACGGTGTGTTTAACTCGGACTTTTAACTTGTGTTTATATTGTAACATGTAATATATCAATGTCCTGATCTAACTCAGAATGTTTTTAATCCTTTGTAATTGACTTGCTTTCAAGGTGGTATATAATTGACCATATTTTAATATTACCTTCTGCCTAGCTCATACTTAAACCAACAAATGTTTGGTTTATGAAAAAAAACAAACCAGCAAAAATGTATATTCAAACATAGTGTTTTGCACCATCTACTGTTTATTATATTTCATATATAATATATATAATTTTTAATACCCAAAAGTATTTACAAAATTCAAGCACCCAATTATTCTACTTATGAATCATCTCTTCCTTAAGACTGTTTCCTTTTTGTCCTGCTATGGCCCTTTTCTTTTTTCTTTTCTCATTAGTGCCACTGCTAGAGTAGAAAGCAAGGAAGAAGGAAGTGATTTTCAGTCAGTTGCTTTTAATTTCTTTCTAATGTTTCCATTAAGGTTTCTGTAGGTGAGAGTGATGAAACTAATAGCCCCCAATGTGTCTTACGATCACCTGTAAATGATTTTTCCCAATGCACCATTAATTTAACATAGATAAGGAAGTTTGACTCCCTTTCAACTCTGTTTTATCTAAAGCTTACTATTCTAAGAGAACTTTAGACTACTGTTAGAGTAGGGATTTGTAATGAGTTTCTGTGTTTTCTATATCTTTATCACAAGGTGAATTTGGTGAAGTTTGTAGCGGACGTTTGAAACTTCCAGGAAAAAGAGAATTACCTGTGGCAATTAAAACCCTTAAAGTAGGCTATACTGAAAAGCAACGCAGAGATTTCCTGGGTGAAGCAAGTATCATGGGGCAGTTTGACCATCCTAACATCATTCACTTAGAAGGTGTTGTGACCAAAAGTAAGTACAATGGCAAATTATGCATTTGTGTGTGATCATAAATATCTGAATTTCTTCTATTAGATTATTATTAATTTCAGGCTAAAGAGAAAACTGGCCATAATGTGATTAACAATTTCCCTAATATTAATAGTATTTGTCCTATATTTTAGTAGATTCTTGTCAAAGCTGATCTTCAGTGAACCCGAATTTCTATTTATTATTTGAAATATTTGTGTTAACTCACTTACTATGAATTCAGCACCAGAGAAAATGTATCCAGATAAAAGGAGCAGTAAAAGTATCAATTTTTTTTCCTCTTGGCTCTTTCACTTTTTATCCTAATGAAATATTAACTTCAAAGTTTTGATTGAGGCATTGATGTTTAGCATTTAATAGGATTACTGTAACCATAGATGCCCACCACCTTTTAAGTGGTTTTTTTTATAGCCAGATGTATTTCTTTTATTGATTTTTTTCATTGAGATATTTTAATAGTTCTAAGGAAAGCAATTGCCTCAGAAGACTGGGAAAGTTCCTTGAGACTAATTATTTTGTTAAAGGAAATCCTGTTTTTACTCAGATATGTCTGGAATTTCACATCTCTCAGATTCTTGTTAGTGTCTTGTAAATGTGGTTATGTGTTGAGCTTCCCAATATAAGGATTTCAAATAATTCTTCAGTCACTCAATAAAGTATTTATGTGACACATAACTGAGGCCTTTATTTTCTTTTAATCCATTTTTTCTTTGCCATTCCTATGTATCTTTTTCCTTCCTTTATACCTCATACACTTCATACCACTTTGTAAAATCGTCTGAAACATTTGGCAAGGAACACGCTTTAGACTTTTTTCAAGCACTGGTTCAACTTCCATTTGCTGTTAATCAAGTTTTAAGTTATATATTGCCAAATGTGCATAGCAGCAATGTATGTTCAATAAATGTTCTCAACCGATGAAGTAATTTAAATTTATTGGATATCCATTTATGCCATTTAGCTTTTAAATATGGAAAACAAAACAAAAACAACAACAATAAAAACTTTTTCCCAATAAAGAGGAACAAAAGAAACAACAACCAAAAAAATTACTGGTTTATAACCAGTTAATTCCCAAATCATGATTCATTCACAGTAGGTCACAGATGAGAACACAGAAGAAAAATACCTTAGCTAAAATTATCATGTTGATGATTGGCAGAACTTTTGAATCAGCCTGTATTGCTGGGAGATTGTTTTTCTCCATGTCTCAAAGAGATACACATCTCCAGTAAGAATGCCCATAGGGGAATGTAGCATAGGAATAAAATTACCTGCAGCCATGTGGGCTTCTTCAAACTTGGATGTGTTACTTTTCATGTACCTCTTAGCCATCTGTATGTCTTCTTTGGTGAAATGTCTATTTAGGTCCTCTGCCCATATGTATGTATATGGCTGATTCACTTTGTTGTACAACAGAAACCAACACAGTACTGTGAAGCAATTATACTCCAATAAAGATCTATTAAGGAAAAAAAAAAAAAAAAAAAAAACTTAGATGTGTTTCTTTCCCCCAGTTGAGTACATGCCTAAAAATAGGTAAGAGGCAGGGACACAACGCAGGTGAGAGACAAAGAAAATACATATTTTTTGAAGGAATGAAATAAATTAAAATATTTTACAAAATCATGCCCTATGATGAATGGGGAGGAATATTTTAAGTGAGAATATGATGTGAGGGAGATGGTCACAGGTACAATAAAATGAAATCAGAATTTGAACGGGACTATACTCTATCTGAGGGGAAGGACTTTGAAAGGACATTAGTGATAGCATGTGCTGGGCTAGATACTATGGGAACAAGAATTATAACAATGATTGAGTAAAATTATTTCCTATGCCGGAAAGGTATTATCTAATATAAAACATACTTCTTAATGATAGTCATAGTAATAATAGGATGCAAAATATTTGATATATTTCATGTCTTCTTTTCATCCATAATATGACTGCTAAGTTTCACTTCCTCAAATAAACTAGGACCATGAGTTCCTCTTACCCAGGATATATGTAAAACTAATGCCTATATGTAGACAGCCAATCCATCCTGTAATGAGTTAAGCTGTAATGTGTAGAAGAGTGCCAGATCACTATTATGATCATGGAAAACAGTACTGCATAATGGTCAAGAACATGGGCTATGGCTCTAGCCACCAATTTTCATTTTGCTTCTGCCATAAACTACTATGTGACTTTGCACAAGTTGGTTATACATTCAGAACCTTAGTTTCCTCGCTAATGACATGGGGTAAGAATGCCTCAGTGATGTTGGGAAGGTGACATGAATTAATACAGGTAAAGTTTAAATGGGCATGACACAGAGTAGGTAATTAATAAACACATGGTTATTACTTTTCCATTTATTTCTCTTCCTGTGCTCTGAACTCCTCTATATCCATTTCATTCCTAATCCATTTTAATTGATATGTTGCCCTGCCTACATTGCCTCTTCCTCTGAAACTTAATTACCTTTTCAATCCCTTCAAAATCTTATTCAAATTCTATCACCTCCATGAAATAATTCCTCATCACTTAGCCCTGAAATAATCACTCCTTCTTTCGAACACTGTACCTGTATAAGGATTTTTGCAACTGTCAGTAATGTTCCCTCCTTTGTCCAAAACTCTTATTCAAATTTTCATTTAATTTTGTCTCCTCTGCATATATTTTTAGCTCCCTAGCTAAAAAAGTCTGCTCCATGAAGAAAAAAAAAGTCTGCTCCTTGAAGAAACAGATTATGTCCTAAATATTTATGTAAACCCATTACACTTAAACCTAAAACCAATCTATGGTCACTTTAGTTAAGCACTCTGAGCCTCAATGTCACAAAAAAGAAAAAAATCATACCTGCCTTATAAAAATTTTATGCAGATTAAATTAAGATATATTTGTGTGTGTGTGAACAAATTTGTAGGTAGTTATAGTAGTATTTAGTTTAATCTGTTTAGGTGAATTCATCAAATATCATCAGATATTAGGAGACAAGATCCCAAAATTATTAGAGCCAGTAGTCACCTACTTTTATAGATCTCTAATTTATTACAGAATTTGTTTTATGTGAATGGGTCCTGACTGAGCAATATAAGACAACTAAACTTCTCATAGTAAAACAACTAAATTTGTCATAGACCATTTTATATGCACTTGAGACCTTTATTTTAAGAAGCAAATGCCATTATCAGCAAATGATCATATTTAAATTCTGTAAAGTCTAGTCTAAAAAACAGGGCTGTGGTTGAAAATACAGACTTTAAATTTCCAGTCTTCTAATCAAATATTCTGTTTGATGTTGCTGCGGTGAAGTTACACATACAGGTAAAGCAAAATGTAAATATTTAAAATACTTCTTTGTCTTATTTTTTTTTTCTGTTTGAATTGAAACTGTATTTCCCCTTAATAAATGTAGCTCTTGATGTTCAACTTAGGAAGTCTTCAACTTGTTTTTAATGTACCATGTTGCAATTCACTTTATTTGTGTCCTTAATTTCATGTTATCTGATCTGATGCTAATTTATTCAGCAGTTATTCTCAACCTGCAGCACACAGATAATGAGACATAAGTGCAACTAAATCTTGTGATTGTTTTGATTGAAGCTGAGGTGGGGAGTCTGAAGTAGCACTCCTCTGGGTGGTGCCATCACGAACCTTCCTCCTTCCTCTATCACTGCCTTTCGTGACAGAAATATGGGGCCTCATTCAAATTCCTTCTGTGATTTGTGGTTAAACAGGAGACATCATAAATAAATATATATTCTAGAGAGACTTATGACAAATGACGTAAGAAACCCACAGGTCCTGGCTTAATTGACTCATTCACAATGCATGATGCTTTAATGTAACATACATAGAGCCAGCTTTTACAATTCAAATAGATTCAGGAATAAAATTTAGAAGTGGAAAAATAATTTTTCCATTGCAGCACAGCCTTAGTTCTTTAAGATTTATTTTTTCCACCCATGGAAATATTATAAAAATTGACCAAAGGAATATTTCTATTGAAATATTTATAGTTATATAAATATTTATATAATATAATTATGTAATGTAGTTTATACAATGTAGTTATATAAATATATCTATTGAAATATTTATAGTTATATAATATTTCTATTGAAATATGTATATTTCTATTTAAATATTCATACTTATATTTCTTAATCTAGGATAATATACAAATAAACTTAGTTCTCCTGTAAAATTAATAAATTTAAACAAAATATTAGAGAAAAATTAAAGAAATGTCTCCCTGTTTTTCTTTCCATGTCTGAGGAAATAACACATTCAATGGCAATTGATTATTTAAATTGTCAGATAATTCTGACTTATATAAATTTGTAATTATCTTTCAAATATAGTATTTCATTCTATCCTGTAAAAGTCCATTTTATTTTACAGGCCCTTATTATATATGACCCAGGGCTATTCCAACAATCTTCAGACTAGTCTTTCCATTTTGGTATTTTCCAGTGGATATTAGTCCATTCCATACATTTTACTAAATCAATTTCCTCTCTTGCTTCATCACCAGGAGCAAACAAATCAAGCAAAATACATATACTTTGATACTGAACTTGATATAATTTGGCCATATCTCCATATTACACTATTTCCTTTCCAGAAAACTCTACCTAGTTCTTGTTCTGCCCTTGGAGATACTTCATTCTGCCCTAGCATGTCCTCTCCACTTTCCTCAGTTCTACTTGACCTTCAAGTTTAATTCAAATGTGACCTTCTCCATAAGATCAGTGTCATTTCTCTTCATTTTTCCTTCCATCCTCAGTGTCTGCCTGGCATAGAGTAGGCCACTCAATAATGTTGAATAGCTGAATAAAGGAAAGCATCCCAGTTCTACATTTGTTTTATTTTGCTCACCTGTGTGTTCCTAGATCTGTGCTCAGCATGTGTAGCATTTCATGTATTTGTTGAATGAATGAATTCTCAGCCAGAGACAATCTTACAAACTCTAGCTGCATTTCTCTGCACTTTGTCATATTGTCCATTGTATCATAGTTATCTCTCAACATGTTCTGTCCTTACTACACCATGAACTTCTTGAAATTGATATATGTTTACAGCACCCCTAGTATCTGTCACAGGGCCGGACACATTAGGGAATTTCAAAACTTTTTTAAAAGACATGAATGATAGTAAATGAATCAATGACTAAATTACAGTTATCTAAACAGTTAAAATGAGTTAGAGTGATATACAATTTATATTTTAATTTAAGCAACTTTGTTCTATAAAACTATGGGTGTTTTAGGAAAAATAATTAAAATGCATATGAAGAAAATTGCATGAGGATCTTTTCACAGGATCTTACATATAAATATAAGTTATAACTACTACTAATAATTAATATTACTTTAAGTATGTGCTAAGTTAATGTTCTTTATATATTATCTTCTTTAATCTGCACAATAATGCTATCCTGTAGACATTAGTATTTGTTCTCATTTTACAGATAGGAAAAATTAACCTTAAGGAGGTTAAATACCTTATCCAATATCATAAAACTAGCATAGGATAATACCAGATTTAAAAGCAGTTCTGCACGACTCCAAAACCCAAGCTCTTACAGTGTACATTACTAACCTCATTTTTATTATTTGGTATACACTTGACAAGAAACATTTATTTATTCAAAAGGTATTAATTGATCACCTAATACATGTCTATTCCTATTCATCAGTGGGATACAGCAGAGATTAAACAGACTGATTTCCTGCCTTTATGGAGCTTACCTTTGGGTAGGGGAGAAAAACTAATTGAACAAATACATTTATAATATATTAAATGAAAAAAGTAAAGCTAAGTTAGGAGATTATGGATTGTTTCTATTGAGGGTTGGTGGTTTCTATTTTATTTAGAGAAAGGCCTCTCTGATAAGGCTTGAATAAGTGAAGGTGTGAGCCTTACAGATATCTGGGGGCAGGCAGTGCGTTGTAGAAAGAAGAACCTGCAAGACTCGAATGGAACTTGCATAGAATGTTCAAGAAAAAACAAGGCCAGCGTTGCTTCAGTGGAATGAATGAGAGGAGTCTGGTAAGAGCTTAACTTGAAGATTTAATAGGAGAATAGACAGTATATGAACACTTTGGTCCCTGCAAAGAGTGCCTCTTATTCTGAGCCTTGGAGCCAAGATGTGATAGAATCTTATTTCTACATTAACAGGATCAGTCAGGATGCTGTGTTGAATAAAGATGGTAGAAGCCAGTGTTGAAATGGGGAGACAGGGAGGAGACTACTGTCATTATTCACACCTCATTATGGGTTAGATCAGGGTAGTAATCTAACAAGATGGTGAGTAGTAGCTGAATTCTATAGATATTTTGAAGGCAATCACAGTAAGTCTTCTTGTGGATTAGATGTGGAATATGAGAAAAAGAGAAGTCAATGATAATTATAAATTATTTGTCCTGAGTACCTTGAAGAAAGGAATTGTCAGTTATGGGGAAAATTCCAGGAGGAGCAAGATTGTGGTTGGTAATCAGTAGTTCCGTTTTGGACACGTTACTTTTGAGAGGCTTATAAGCACCCAATTGCAGATGTTGTGTGTAAGATTGGATTCTGAGAAGTATAAATGAAAATGTTTGCAGTATGAATAAGCTTGAATTTTATATCTTCCCTTTCACAAAAGGAAACAATTCTATGAGCCATTATCAGTGATAAACCATGATGGAAATAAACAAATTTAACACGGCAGTAGAAATGGAAGCCAGCTCATTAATTTGATACTAGTTTTTCATTATGAGGGCATAGAGAAAGGTATAATAAATAAACATAAGATATTTATTAGATATTTACAAGGGCTTTTTCTGATAAAATCTAAATTCTACTCACCTGAAAGATATATATCTATAGAAACAGAGATTTACTGGCTCAAAGATTGATTATTAGTAAATTAAACCTTGTGTTTTTAAAGTCATTTTCATTACTAATAAAACAAAGCTGTCACATTGTTAATTCTTAGATTGCTTAGCTCCTCTGCAAAGTCGATCACTGCTGACTCCACAAGTAATTATCCACCTTTGCTAATGTCAAAGCAATTCTAATTTATTTTTAATTTGAGAAATGAGCAGCTAATGAGAAAGTGTATATCAATATAAACAATCTGAAATAAAAGAGGATATTATGGAAAATTTGGAATTTCTATTTAATAGAAACATTTGGTGTTTCCATTTCAGGTAAGGTATAGAGGCTTTTGATTTTATAGTCTTTCCTAAAATTAAAATTACATAATTTTAAAAGTAGTTTTCCCTAAAGTGTTAACCAATAAATAAGGGTCATAATGGAATTAAAATATCTGAGTACCTTTCTAAGTTCTGATTGCCCCATACTTCATCCTCCCTTCACATTCCCCCGCTTGATAAGCATTATCTATTCCTACTACAAGCACAGGGTCCCATTTTCTGGGTGACCATTAACCATTAATAATTGAATCATGATATTTCTTATTCCAAGCTTCCCTTGGAGTAAAAATAAAAGTAATTTCAAACAGCTACAAGTGTTAATGTACTAAATGGAATACAACCCAAATAGAATGCCGTAGTGAAATAAAACTATAGATATATAAGTATAAGCACAGGCTTACTTTTAATTATTTACAAATCTTGTAAAATGTTTGTAAGAGAAACCAGTGACAGTTGTTTTCCAGTGAATTGTGATGTTTCTAAATCAAATGCTCCCTTATACCCTTAAGTGGTACCACGTGTTTTTTGATGCACTCGTGGTTTCAGAAAAGCAGGTAGTACCAATGCAAATAAAATAATAAGCCCAGATTTAGTTGCAACTCTTGTGATGTAGCCTAGTTCAGTGTTTCTCAAAATACAACGTGCCTCTGAGGATATTGCTAAAATGCAGAATCTGTTTTAATAGATTGGATTGGGCACTGAGATTTTGCATTTCCAGCAAGCTCTCAGGTGATAGCTATGCCACTTGTCATAGGCCATGCTCTGAAAAGCAAGGACTAAATCAACACTCCCCAAAGTTTGTCTCACCTAACTGTGAGAGAGCTTGTGAAAAAAGACTGCTTTACCAGAAGTGGCGTGTTCTCTTCTCTCTTGGATTTTGTTGGACATTAGCACCAAAAAAATCACTTACTAAGGAAGCAAATGCAGTTTTGTTTTACTGTGGTAAGAAAAACCCACATATCATGATATCTACCCTATTAAATTTTTAAGTGTAGATACAGTTTTTTTAATTGTAAGCACAATGTTGTATGGCTGATCTCTAGAAACTTTTTGTCTTGCATAACTAAAACTTAATACCTATTGAACAGTAATTCCTTCTTTCCCCCTCCCCCTGCCACTGGCAGCCACCATTCTACTTTCTGTTTCTATGGGTTTGACTACTTTAGATACTTCATATAAGTGGAATCCAAGACCTATCCACTTCACTATCGAACACTTCAAACGCTTGGAGCATATATAAGTAATGATCATACATAAAAACATATTATTTGTTGAAAGCAACTGAAACCCTACCAGATCTGCCATTAATGCATGAATAGTTTGGTATGGCATAGTCATGATTATCAAACTTATATTATCACAAAAGACTAAATATTTGTGAGATTTTAAAGTTAAATTTAAAATTTAAAATAAATATTTGGAAATTATAGGCGTCATAGTATGGAGGGAAGGAAAACAACTTTTATAGTCAGGTGGACATGAATTTGATTCCCAACTTTGTTTCTTATACGACTTGCACTAATCAACTCAGGTAATATATTGAATCATTTTAAGCCTCACTTTTCTTTCTCTGAAAAGAGTCTTTTGTAATATCACTGTTATAGAATTTTGATTACAATTAAAAATAACATCATGCCTTGTAAGTGGGCACTCAGTATATCAATAACCTGTAGTTCTTTTATGATTATCAATACCAAATGATGAAATATGAGGTTGGTGAATTCCACAAATAATGTGTTTCTATTACTACTTAGACTCTGCCTGCACTGGGCCCTCAGTAAATATTATGAAGTAATGTAAAAACTCTACTCTGTGATTAAAATCATGTTTTGACATGCTTTATGAGCTCTTTTTATATTGATTTTTGATAATATGCTTTCAAAATTATTGGCAGATTTACTCTTTGTCTGTACTTCAAGCTGGATAATGGAAAATGATTTATACCATTTTATTGAATTTACAATGGTTAGAGTAAAGCCACATTAATTAATGCTATGTCATTTTTGCAGGCTAGCAGGAACTGAGACAAAACATATGCCAAACTAAATATAATTATCATTAAAATGGCTTAAGCATGAGAAATAATCAAATGAGTCCTGAATTGTCTTATTCTTGTCAACAAAAGAAGATCATGCTTGTTTGCAAACATGCATTTTAATTGCTTTTCCCCCATTTTCTGAAATAAAAGAGGTGTTTTAGGTCCCTATCATATTTTTCAAAACCTACACTATCATAAATAATGAATCTGACTTTTAAAGCTAAGTGATGAATACTAAAAAAAAATCTTACAGGAGGAATACCAGGTGCAGATCTCCCTAAAAAGCAATTACTTTTTCTTTCCAAATATATATTATTCAATATCAATAAAGTTTCTGATCAGTCATTCTCTTTAGAGTATGAATTCTTTCGTCTAAGCTCAGTGAATCTGGGTTGAATTTAAGGAACAAATTTACCCAAGAAAGAGGTATTTTTACATAGGGATTTTATCCAACTCCTGCTCAGGAGACCTTGGGTGAGGAGTAGTAAATATTTAACACTAACCCATAGCTGTAAGAAGAGGGTCTAAAAAATTAGAGGATAGACAGAGAGAAGAGAAAGAAACTGAGAAAAAGTTTTCTGTTCTCTAGAAAAAGAGAATAGAAGGAAACTGAAGGTTTTGAAGTAGTAATATAGAAGTGCTGTAATAATAAAAGGCTTGGGGTAGAGTAGATAATTGTAGACATTGATTAGGCCTTCACTTTGAGGGACAAGGCATCTGCTCATGTGGTAGGAGCTGAGAGGTACCAATGAGGGAAAGCTAAGACTATATTCTCTGGATATCTGCTGGAATTCAGTTCTTCCAATTCCAATTAAACTATGACAACTCCCTCAATGGATTTCTGTAAGTGAGAGTCAGATCTACACAGGACATATTCCTAGAAACACAGGCTGATTCTAGAAAATGTAGCCCTTTTCCTAATTTGATCAGGGCTGGTGTTCAGCAAATACATATTTTTTGGCTCTATTAGCTGTAAATTTATTGAAATACTCCCATGCTATTTGATAAAAAGCTGAAGCCAGGGTTACCCTTTTATATGCCTACTCAGCTTCATCTCTGGGTACTTCTGAATTCCTGAAATCAGGCAGATGAAGAGGTGATGTCTGGTACACCAGGACGTTCTGATATTCCAGCATTACGGTTGGTTGAACTTCAGACATGTAGGTCCCTGTGCCAAAGCAGTTATCAAATATTTTGGCTGTCACCCTTGGGGAAGCATATTAATTCTGGACTTTTGAAGGAAAAGGGGCTTCAACATTAATAAAAGCCAGAAATAGGCTCTAGGATGTAAGAATGGGACCAAAAGGGCCTAAAGCAAAATTTTGTCTATTTAGAGTTTGTCTGAGGACCATTAAAATGGGTGTGGCATCATTAAAATGAAGTTAAATTGGAAGCATATCTCAATTCATGAACTTAGATTACAGCCATAGTAAGGAGAAAATGCAGTTATAATCCTTTTTTCTGTTATGTTGTCTTGGCCATTTACAAATACAACGAGTCATTCTTTTTTTTCTAACTAAGGTATTGTATTTCCAGTCAGTTTTAAAAATCAACATTCCCCAACTCATCTCCTGTCACTTCCTGAATTACAAAGCAAAATTCAGCCCTCTAGCCATGTTTGAACTTGATGAACTCTTTCATGACAAGATACCTTGGCCCATGCTGCCTCTTCTTCCTGAAATATCTGTCACCATTTATTACACCAGTGACCCTTTCAATCTTCCAAATTCAAATCAAATGACATCTCCAATGTATATTCTCTACACATGGGATGTTTTACCTAACGTAGGCATAGTACAAATATATGACAAATGAATTTTTTAGACAACCTTTTTAAATAACTTTTACAAAGCAGAAATGCATCTGCCTTTGTAGCATTACTTGTCACATTTCATTCAAAGAATAATGCTTCTAAAGTATTTTAAAAGAAGATAATTGTCTGAGTGAGAAATTAGACTGACCTACCTTATTATACTAAATAGTGAGTTTTAAGTGATTTTGGAATGAAAACTCCTTTTTCTTTCTAGTTATTTCTTTTTCATTCAATTGTCTAACTTTCTATATCTCTGTTTACATTTCAGACTAATGTTGTATGAATAAATATAAAAGTTCTAACTCTATGACCTGAATGAATCACTCCTCAAGTAAAATACAGATACCCTTCTGGAGAATGCCATTAAGTTAATTACAGTGCATTTCATAATTGAATAGGCCCTGTTTCCCTTTATAATATAAAAAGTTAATTAATAGATATACAAGATAGAATTTTACTATCATAAGGTCTTTTTTTACTTACCTAAAAATAGTTTAAATTAACACTAAAATTGTATGTAGTATACTTTTATCAAAGAGTAAAGGGGCATGTTTTAAAATAGTGAGGTTAGCGTGGAGTGATAAAACTAACAACCATGTTTTAGATATTTTTTCATATAGCAAAGGTTTTTTGTTTTGTTTTGTTTTGTTTTGTTTTTTTGCGGTACACGGGCCCTTCACTGTTGTGGCCTCTCCCGTTGCGGAGCACAGGCTCCGGACGTGCAGGCTCAGCGGCCATGGCTCCAGGGCCCAGCCGCTCCGCGGCATGTGGGATCTTCCCGGACCGGGGGAAGAACCTGTGTCCCCTGCATCGGCAGGTGGACTCTCAACCACAGCGCCACCAGGGAAGCCCTGGCAAAGATTTTTGATCTTATATTTTTCATCTTGTATCACAGACATATTACACACTAACTGCCATAATTTTATGAGGGATAAAATATGATTTATTCTCTTAGTCGACTTATATCTAGCAATGAAACCCCACAGATACAAAGTTGATAAAGTTTATAAAATAATAATACATAGCAAATTCTAAGTGACAAGCACTATTTTAAGTGACCTGGGTAACAATATGACTTGGTGGATACTCACAGTAACTCTATGAGGCAGGTGCCATTAATATCTCCGTTTTACAGATGAGAAAAATGAGATACAGAGATAAGAATTGATTTGCCCAAGATCACTTGATAATAAGTGATTGATCTGGGATACAAAGCCAAGCAGTGTAGCTCCAGAGTCTATCTAGCTACAGTTTTATATCAGACATGAAAAGAGGAGGACCTCATCCATCAGTATGATGATTATAAGAGAAGTTTCCAGACAGCAAGAGGAATCAGAACAGGGTTTTGAAGAATGAAAAAATTGGGGTTGATAAAGATCATAAGTATGTGGCAGAGAGGGAAAAGGGAGGTAGCCATAAGTAAATGAATTATAAGAACATAGAAATAAAGTTTGGAAAATACAACATATATTCCAGGGATCATAAACAGGATAGTTAGACTGGACAGGAGTTTTTATTTAGAACTGTGAGGAAGATGAATATGTTTTCAGTGCTTTGCTGGATATTATTATTTGGCACTTTATATCATTACCTCTATTAAAATAAAATTCATCCTTAAACTCATTTTCTACATAAATTGATTTTGGTATTGAAAATTATGGGTTTTTGAATCTTAAATGTCAATCTTTATCATTCTTGTGATACTTTCTTCTCACTGACCCAATTTAGTATATACTAAGATATCATCATGTCATAAATTTACTTGCTACTCAAAAAGGACTATTTTTTTAACAGATGTATATAATTTGGACAACAATATAAACTTCCAAGTAAACTTTTCCTAGATAAGCGTACAAAATCTAAAAGCAACAGTTTATACCACTGTGTTCTTTTCAGGTAAACCAGTGATGATAGTGACAGAGTATATGGAAAATGGCTCTTTAGATACATTTTTAAAGGTAAGATATGAGACAAATGTAACTATTCAAAGTGTTATTCATATATTGACCATGATGTTGAAGTTGAAATCCAGCCACTTTAAAGCTAAATTTTAAATAGAAATATCTGGAGTCAGGATAATTATACTACAAAAATTAACTTTGGTTTGAAAATTATCCACTTCAGAAAATGTATACAAATCCAAATTATGTGTCTCTACGGTTTTATTTAAGTGTATGTTAATGTGCCCCCCCCAAAAAAAAAAATAAAAGAGGGAAGGAAGGAAGGAGGAAAGAAAGGAAGGAAAGGAGAAAAAGAGAAGCTTTTATAGGTACTTAACTCTCTCTGAAGTAAGTCATACAGAGAAAGACAAATATGTGATATCGCTTATATGTGGAATCTAAAAAAATGGTACAATTGAACTTATTCACAAAACAGAAATAGAGTCACAGATGTAGAAAACAAACTTACGGTTACCAGGGGAGGAAATGGGGGGAGGGGAGATAAGTTGGGAGATTGTGATTGACATATACACACTACACTACTATGTATAAAATAGATAACTAATAAGGACCTACTGTATAGCACAGGGAACTTTACTCAATACTCTGTAATGGTCTATATGGGAAAAGAATCTATAAAAAAGTCAATATATGTATATGTGTAACTGATTCACTTTGCCATACAGCAAAAACTAAAACAACATTGTAAATCAACTATACTTCAACAAAAATTTTTTTAAAAGAACAAATAAAAGTACTTAACTCTCTCAAAGTATATCAGGCAGAATAAGGAAAATGTCTAAAAAGTCCATGAAAATCATCTATATTAATGAAAGAGTCAAATAGACTCATAACTCATCTGAGGGCCAGTCACTACTTGTACCAGCAGAGTCATTATGTGATAACAGACAATAGCCAATGTTGTCAGATCTTCTGGATTTTAGGAAAAGATTGTATTTTTAAATATGCAAGTCTTCAAATTTTAAACATTGGCAATTCATTTTATTAATAAATAGCATGTGCTAGACAATGTAACATGTTTGCAGGCCTGATTAAACCTGTAGTCTGGCAGCTTTTCACTTTCAATATAGCAACTATTGCTATTATTAAAAGTAATGGGATAGTGGCATTAATGACGATTATTAAGAAGGGCCTGTGCATTGAATATGACAGGGGTCCACTGACAAGGCAAACTTCCCTTTCAATCTCCAGCCTCTACCAGATTCTGCTGCCAAATTTCTAATACATATATTTAAGTTCTTCAGTCTCTTAAGGTCACATCATTCCTTTATTTCAAAATAAGCATCAGTTGAGCCTTATTCTGTGTGTCTGCACCAAGTCCAGTGCCCTTGACAAAGACAGCAAGCTTCCAAGAAATGCTAACATTCTCCTGGTCATTGTTCAGTCCCTCCCTCCCCCATCTGCTATTGCAGATTCTCCCTTACTTCCTCTGGCCACTTCTTCCTTACCCCAATATGCCTAACCAGCCAGCTTCTTTTAAGTCACTTCAAAAATGTGCAGTGTTAACCCAAGGCAGGCACTAGGTTGAAGTGATGAAAACACTCCTCTGATGACTGAGAATAAAGGATTACAATGCAGAAAAGAGCAACTATAAGTGAGATTTTGGTCAAGGGCTTTCAAAGCCTTTATCTGCTTTGACCGAGCAGAGGACTGTTACGCATTATCAAGTTAACTATCTATTGCTTAACTTTTACCATTCTCCTTCAGATAGAAATTGCATATGAATTTGGTAGTAGTATATATTAATTTGGGGATTGAAGGAAGATCCTTTCATATTTTCCCTTAGTGATTGGGGTTGTAGGACTAATATTTCTATATAATCTTTACAGAAAAATGACGGGCAGTTCACTGTGATCCAGCTGGTTGGTATGCTGAGAGGCATCGCTGCAGGAATGAAGTACCTTTCTGACATGGGCTACGTGCATAGAGACCTTGCTGCCAGAAACATCTTAATAAATAGTAACCTTGTGTGCAAAGTGTCTGACTTTGGGCTTTCCAGGGTACTGGAAGATGATCCTGAAGCAGCCTACACCACTAGGGTAAGAGCTAACAGAATGAATTTCTGAAATACTAGACTAGAGACTTTTAATATTTAAAGATTTTAAAGGAAATAGAAAAAAAAAGAAAAAAGAAATTCCTCCAATATAGGAAAAAAGAGAGAGAAAAAGGGGAAGGTGGATTAAAAAAATCCAGATAACTCTCCTTGTTAGATATCAGAAAATTCAAATATTAAATTCAGATAAGCCAAGTATTCACTTTATGAGTCTTAGTAGTTCATTTTTTCCTTGCAGATACTGAAAATAAAAAGTTTGAGTTCATAGTGGATACAACTCATAAAATCATATAGAGTATTAAATGTAAAAGAAAAAGTTAAAGAGAGAATCTCCTGCATTAAAAGCAATAAATATATTATATATACATATATTAACATTACTGGCGGTATTTTAATGCCTAATTTCTTTTATACTATGTAAATTGTTAAGCTCACATATATGGAAAATTGGTCACTAATTCACATTGTCATAATTAGCATAAATCAACACCCTTTTCCAGCAAAGTAATTGCTTCCTGAATTGCTGTTGTATAATTGACAGTTTTTTCTGTGGAAAACTGTGGGAATTGATGCAACAGAACTTTCTGGACAGTCTATGTATTGCACTTCTTGAATTTTAATCCCTTTTAATAAACTACATTTGTTTAATTCTAAATCTTCTGAAGGGCATCAAGATATCCTCAATGTTTAAACTTCTTATGAAGACAGGAATTTATCATTATATCTTTTTCACCATACAATGTGGCTAACTTTTTTTCAATACAGAATACTTTTGTCATCTCTTATTCTTATGATAGATGTTACACATTTTCTTATTTAATTCAACGTTTTAAAATTACTTCTACTCATAGTCTAACAATAAACTATAGATTATAAGGCTGTTTTTTTTTCATTGTTGCATTGTGACTTATGGATAGTTAAGGATTATACTATGCTGAAGATCATGAGTGACTTATCTAAGCAAACAAAGCCTTCAAATTATCAGCTTAATAAATCAATAAATTAATTGGTGGAATACGCCTTTCCTTCTAGACCTAATTATTATTGTCATTATTTGAGTTAAATGAAACCTCAATTAAGAATTCTCCTGGGATTAGAGTTACATTTAATAAACTTGGCCTAAACAAGATTGAGGTTATAGAAAAACCCATTCCCAGCATGACTGGTTGGTGTCTCAGTTAAATGCATAAAGTAAATTTGTCAAGGTCTGTGTGAATGTGTCATGCTGGTGGAGAGGGAGGGGGAGAGGAGCCAGAGATCCTGAGACCCTCAAGACTTACTCCTGGGAAATGGGGTGTGGCAGCACTTTGTGGAAAATCCATATATTGAGAGATGAGCCAATAAGGGAACTTCAGATAATATTGATGTCCAATATGATGGTCAGAGGACCAGGAGAAAATTTCTAGGCTGAAGTTTAAAGTAATCGACAAATTACAATTTCAAGAGGAATTGTAATAATTATAGATGATCCCAGTGCCACATAGTCAGGCCTAATAATGTGATCTTGCCTATGAATAATTAATTAACAAAAGTTATGTTTCAGGAAAGTCTTCTCAATGTGCTGCTACCATATTTCTAAGGAGCAAATAATTCAAACTTAGTTTCAATAATTCAAATTAACATCAACTCAGAACAATTTTAAGCATTACATGAAATTGTTATTTCTTCATATATCCTGAAACTTTGGTTCATAAAGAAAGTTTGTCCTATTTTTTCTAGTATGTGAATTAATTTTCTTTTCTTCCTGCAAAACAGGAAGGCATATATTAGTCTTTTTACAGGAAAATATTCAAAACACTCACTTCTCTCTTTCTCTCTTTTAAAATATATTTGCTTATAGATGAAATGTTTGTTGCATTGATTTTTCTTCTTTTAAAAATGAGGAGAAAAAAGTTTACCCTGAAAGGGGTGGGATATAAAAGTGTTATCTTGTAAACTAGGAGAAAACTTACCAAATCATTGTTTTTATCATGTAAAAACCCCAAACTTGATAATGTTGTAAGTCTTCCCCCGTAATCTAATTTTAATAATTTTTAATTTGGTTGAATCTCATTTAGATACTTACCTTTTTGGTTAAAAAAAAAACCCAAAAAACAGTTTGACCAAACACACACAAAAATATGACAATGGGAAATAAGAGAAATCAAGTCTAAAAGAAATTGCAGGTGTCAGGAGAAAGTCTAACTAAGTTTTTAACATATCTGATTTTCATGCTTGTCTTATTAACATTTAAACTTCTCATGGTTACATTCAGCAATCAAGACTTTCTATTTACAGTCCTATATTAAAGGAAAAAAGAACCTTGGGAATTTGAGTCCTTTACTTTCTGTTAGAAAGTCATGAAAGTTACCTTATTGATTTGCCTGACTGCCTGCTTTCCCCACTTAAAGCTGCCATCCTGATACTGTAATTGAGATGTGGGTCCTGTATGTGTTCCAGTAGTCAAACAGAATTTAAACTAGAAAGCTTCCAGCCAGCCAATTAGTAGTCAGCCTACAAGTGCTTATGGGCTGAGATATGTGAAAAGAGACTGTATGCTGTCAAACAGATTCACTTAAAAATGCTACATCTCTTTCTAGATCTTTTCAGTGAGGAAGCAGTATCCCTAGATACATTTGAAGTATGTGGGAATTTTTTTCTTCTTTTTCAATTGTAGGGAGGCAAAATTCCGATCAGATGGACTGCCCCAGAAGCTATAGCTTTCCGAAAGTTTACCTCTGCCAGTGATGTCTGGAGCTATGGGATCGTGATGTGGGAGGTTGTGTCTTATGGAGAGAGACCCTACTGGGAGATGACCAACCAAGATGTAAGTATGGAACTACTCCCCCTAAAGTTTGAATTGAAACAGTTCTCTGAGTCGGGAGACTATGTGTGTGTGTGTGTGTGTGTGTGTGTGTGTGTGTGTGTGTGTATGTATATAATATATATTTCTGAAAATGACAGTTGCTTAAAAAAGTGAAATACTCTTTGCTTAACCTCTGATCAGTTTTGTTGTTTTTAAAATCCTTTATGCAGAAGCTCAAAATAAGTTAGTACAAAGGAAAGCAAGTTACTGTTATATAAAATCTTGCTAGACAGTCCTAGCAGTACTGTAGTGCTGTGTCACTCATTTTATGTCAGTATCATTTTCAAAAATGAAGAAAGAGCCATCAAAGAATGAATACTGACAAGTATTTCAGACAAGTTTTTATGACATGCACTTGATAAAGGGAGCTAAAACTCCAAACCAAAAGGGTGAATGACATTGCTTTAATAGTGGATGCTCTTAGAGGATAAAAAGAAATAATCTGTTTATTTACATTAAAAAAAGTAGGAAGAGTAATATTGTCTATTTAATTTGGGATAAAAACAGATTTTTTTTCCCACATGGAGAAATAATTCAGGCTTAGAATAATAGAATCCTGGAATTAAAGAAACCATGCAAGAATCTTCTATTCAAGTTCAGAATGATGCCTGACTACATGGCCTTTGGTGTTTGACTTTTTAATTTTCCATTGTTACTATTCGATATAGCCCTTTCTATTTTGGATTGCATTGAAATTTGATATTTTTTCTTCAAATAATTATAAAAGCTATCTTTTATTGAGCCCTTATTATATGCCATACTTTGTTTTAAATGATTTACCAACTAATAGCTCATTACTTCTTTATATAAAAACCAGTATAATGAACAGTCTTAACTAAATACCATGCTGATTTAAAAGATTTATTTTTTTCTCCAATTATTTCTTTCATCCATGCTCTGTAAAATCTCCTGCTCCTATGCCTTCAGGGATTATTAGACAGGTGCTTTAGCTCTCCAGCTGCATTTTGGTGAATCAACAGTACCATGCCAGTAATTGACTCACTTTCAGATATAAAAATCCAAGTCCAATCTAAATCAGAGTCAATCTTATATCCATTTCAAAGTGTTTTCCACAACTGCAGGGCCAACCTGACCCTAAGTAGCAAGATTGGTAAGGAAGAATTGTCAGATTCTTGCTTTCCTCTCTGCAAGGTCCTTAAAGAGGAGGATGTACTCCAACTGAGATGTCCCAGAGTTCCTTGCGCTTGCCGCCTGCTCCCCACTTCACAGTCTCTAATGGTACCTTACACATGTCTGCTTCACCTGAGGAAAGCACATCCTTGTTTGATGTTCTACCAGTTTTCCCTCTTTTAGATATTATTGCAGGCTGCCCCAGCCACCCTGTCTTCTTCAGATTTCCCCAGATGAGAAGCCAGGGTCACCCTGTGGCTTTCCCAAGAAATATTTCACAGCATTCTTTTCGGATAGCAATAGTAAATTAGACTGATGGATTCCCGTCTCTCAACAAGCATACTGCAAGGCAGTGAGTCTCCCTTTCTTTTAGTCATCTAAATTGCTACAATTAGTTTTCTTTTGGCCTGTTCGCTTGACCTAGTAAAGGGATACTGACCTCTGTTTCTCTCAATTTGAGAGAACGTAGTATCTATTGTCTTCAACCTTATGATTTTAGGGGCAGGACTATGGCCAAAGTATTGAACTCTTGTCACACATTTAACAACCCATCAGAGAGATATTATTTCTGTCTGGCTGTTAATAACCTGAAACTTAAGAGATTAAATGATTTTCTTAATGCCACAAAAATAATAAAAGTTATACCAGAAATTTCAATCTGGTTCTCCAATATTTTAATACCTAACCACTACACTGTTTCCAATTGAATCAATGTTTACATCCTCCCTTTCATTTCCAACCAGTGAGCCTAGATCAACCTTCTAATTGAATGTAAAATATTCAATTCAATATATAATGATTATTATGTATTAATCTAGCCTAGACAAAGATGAGACCTATTTGCTACTTGTTACTCTCCAGATAAATGCCAAATGCTAACTTGAGATGTATGGTTTGGCTTCTAACTTCTCTCAAGGCTCATTTCAATGCCATTTTTCCCTTTAGTTTTTGTGAAAGTATTTTATTCTGTAATGCCAGCAAGCCTGCTCCCTTCACTCAAGGAAAACATTTACCCCTTATTTGCCTAGTGTTATAACTCCTTCTCACTTGAGATATTTTGAATTCTGATTCCATCAGTAGGAATTATTAGTCTTTCCCAACTATGTATATAATATGTGTAGGATTATTACTCACATTATAGGAAATTATGCCTGATATAGCTGTATCTGTCACAAATAAAATGATAGATCAAAGTAGAACGTAATGCTAGGTGAATGCTCGTAAGTGTTTCTACTGATCTGGACTGTGCTTACTCATGCTCCTGGGGATTGACTGATCTATACTGGTAAACCTTGGCTCTGCTCCACACGGCCCTCATCTTCTTTCAGAGACCAGCAGGCTAGCCTAGATATGAGCTCATTTTCCCCATGGCTGAAGGGTGAGAATAAGCCCAGCCTGCAACATTCCATTGTCCAATCCCATAATCAGAGGATCAGTCCACTCACACTGCTCATTGTGAATGGACAATATAAAGTTATATGGAAAAGGACATAGAAACAAAGAGATGTGAAGGATTCGGAACAGATATTTTTCCTGATTTCAGCCATTTGAGAGCCTTGATACTTTTTTCAGATAGCTTTATTTCAAACTATTTAGAAAAATACAAGGAAGTGCTAATATTTTTAGGACATAATAAAAATAAAAACTAATATTTTGGCATTGGCTGGGTTTTCCAAGAATCTAAATGAGGTTTACAGAAAAATGTTTTACAGTTAAAGATCTTTCTAAAATGTCTGCCTTTAATAGAAGGTCCAATACATGCTTTGCATTTTCTCAGCAAGTTTACTAGCATTAGTGGCATTTAGTTTCTAGATATGGCATTAAGTTTGGTATGCCTCAATTTCCATCAAAATTTGTATCTAAGAAACATGACAGATCTACTGTATTTGAAAATCATGATCACTGAATCTTTCTTTTGAAAAAAGATTCTCAGAAATCAAAATAGAAGTACTGATTTGGCAGTTTTGAACGATGTATCCCATCATCTCTACATTCCAGATACTGATTCTAAAAAGGCTTTGCCACCATGAAAATGTTACATTACCAAGACATGCAGAATAATCTAAATCTCTCAGAGGAGACCTTCCACTGTGTCAGGGGGATAGAATGCTGCGGTAGGTTTTTTTTGGTTTAGGATTGCCTCTGTTATCACAGAGAAAAGCCATAACAACACATAATAAAAATAAACTAAAATGATTAAGATGATTTTAGGTACATATCAGACCATGAACTCTGATTCAAGCTTGGGAAGCTAAGATAACATCCTGTAGTCAGTAGAAGCTTCTTTATTTACAGCAAACATTTTAAATCTCAACATTTTTCAGAACTTAAAATAAAAAACAAAATAAGAAGAGATGTCGTTGTATTGCATTTTTATATTTAGTGACAATGTCTTTCTCTTGTATTTATTCAGAAATGTATGAATACATAGTGTATACTAAGCACATAAATTACAAAATGTTTTAAAAACTCAAAATGTTTTAAGTAATCTGTTTTTAAAATTTTTTTTAGGCATTCAGGTTTCTAGTACCATTTCTGTCAGCCTAAATCTTACTTTTAAGGCAGCAAAAACTTTGACTCCAGAAGGATGTGAACTCACTTTGTGCTGAGTTTGCCTTTCTCTTGGTCTTCTAAGGATAATGCTGTCCTTGGATGCAAGTAATTAGTTTAGGGACTGGTAGGTATCCTCGTGGAAATTCTTACCCCTTTGGAAAAAATGAGACATAAAGAAATATCAATACTGCAGTCTAAAATTCCTATACCTTGTTGTTTAAAAACAACTAAAACACAAATCTGAAATTGAAAGAATAGAATCATCTTTGATTCTATAACTCTCAGTCAGTTTCAATGATTATAAAGGGAATGGACTTGAACAGATTTCCAAGATCTCTTTAATCTCTGGAATTCTGTTGATCTAAGATTGATATACAAAGAAAAAGACATACTCAGTACATTTTTTTTTCTCAGTACATTTTTAATAGCTATTGGAGACAGAAAAAAAAATCCTAGGAAGAAAATTGGTCTATCTGGAACTATTTCTATGGCATTTGAGATAATTTCCAGGAATATATTATTAAACTCTAGTCACTTTGGGGGAAGCTTCATATCTCATAGTAACTAAAGGACTCATCTGTGAAATTTTGAGTAAATACCAAGCAACGCAGGCACTCACACTCTATATAGAACCTAATTCATCAAAACACACAGCTAATGCTCAAAGGTTCCCTATAAATTTCCTGGCACTCACTTATTCAGCCTACACTTTCACACCTCCTGTTATAAAGAATGCACTATCTTCCAAAATAGCTCATTTTAATTCTGGGTATTAATTTTTTTCTTATGGTGCAAGAAATCTGATTCCATGAGGTAATATCCATACCTGTCCCAAATTATTTTCTTGGGAGGCAATTATTTCTCATTTCAATAGTGTGACTCAGCACCAGGATAGAAAGACCGCATATCTGCATGCCAGAGAGACTTAAATGTGAAACTTTCCATTGCCACTTGTTACTTATGTGAACGTGGGCAATAGTTAACCTTCTGGAATGTCACCTATTTCACCTGTAAAATGTGTATATGATTTCTATTTTGCAAATATGTGTTAAATATGAATGTAGATAATATACATACAATTTGCATCTTAGTACCTATGATACCAACGAGCCTGGGCTAGTCTAGATCCTTCAAGAAGCCTATGCCATGAGGGAATTACATACACATTAGTATTATTAAAGGGAATTGCTTGTGAGGACAAACATGAAGGGATGAGAGGAAGCTGGGAGAGATGTCAGACTGTGATACAAATCTGACCCCAGGTAGAGTAGAGATCAAAGGAAAGATGATTGGAGGCAGCATCTGAGGCTGAAGTGCACTTCTAAGAGAGGTTGCCAAGGCCGCCAAGGAGTCCTCAAGCCAGCATTGCCTGTTATAGGAGTCTCATAGGAATGTGCCTATCTTATCACTACCATATTCTGTAATTGACTGGGAGTAACCTATGTAAAACATGGCCTTGGTGTAAATGTGATGATGGATTTTAGAGGTTTTAGGGTTAAGGACTGTAGATCAATTTCCATCCCTGTAGGTGAAGATATGAGAGACAGATTCTCGAGGTTGCTATGCTCCACCCCTTTTGCAACACAGAGCAACTTTTCCACACAGGTTCAGGAAGCATCTGTTCCATGGTTCTGTGGGGTTTTCTTTCTGAAGGGAAATTCAGCAGAGGCAGGTTATGGACTGAAATGCAGCCTCTGTAGCTTCAGCTGATCTCAGGACCTCATCTGGTCCTTAGCCTCTCCCTCCTCCACTATCCATTCTGACTTCCCATCACCAACAACTTGGCAGATCATCGTGGCTTAACTGGTAGACGGAATCAATCCTTTACTCTTGGGGGTCGGCATTTTCTGGCCACAGCTGTTATAAAGGGGTAGCAAGAGAGCCCCTTAGAGTATTACCTGGATTCCACACAAATTTCTCCCCACCCCAACTGTGTGAAAACAACTCAAATGCCTCCTGCTGTTCAGTATCAATAACCTTGGCCATCACGGTGACTCACCTTCTCTTGTGCTTGTACCTGGGCACAAGTAGTCCAAAGTGCCTGGTTACAGCTATAACCATTTGTCGCCTGGCAAGAGTTACTGGGAATGAAGCACAATATAAAAGTTTCTGAGTTAATTGATTTAATACATAAATTGCATCCTGAATAATGACACCTACTCCTATCAAAGTGTTGCCTCCATGTTGGTGCTTCAGCTGTGCCTTTAAAAGGCCTTCCAGCATTCTGTGAGGCTAGTCACTTCTGGATGATGAACTATGTGTAGTGGTTGCTGGAACCAGCACATATCAGCTGGTGAAGTTTCAGAACATTTCTCCCTGAATGAGATTATGTTGGTAGCTTGCAGTTGACATGGAGCGAATATTTATATCAGATAAATGAGAAAATGTTATAAATCTGTTTTCCCTGCAAGAAGAGCCAGTTGTTAAATATTTAGGAGCACATCACTAAGTATGTGATTAGCTCACACATCCTTCACTATGAGGTGGATATTCTAGTTAGGGTATATGCTCGGTGGGAGTCCATGTTTGTGAATCAAATATTCCAACTTTATAATGCTAGCTGAGGCTCTGTGGGTAAAAGCAAACCAGAATGGGTATATGTATCTGAAAGATAAGCCCATGACCCTTGCATGATGGAAAGGGCCCAATAGAGTCACCACCCACTGAAGAGTGCCTTATTAGGTGCTCAGTGTTGGGTTTTATGTATTGGAAGGAAAGGCAGCATTCTTTAAATTGTGTTCAGACTATTGATTTACATGTCAATGCCAAGAAAATGCATAGCTTATGATAATATTTCAGATATAGAAATCTGAAATGATGCCAGATTGTCTGTAAAAATTCTGATTGTCTTTTTATTTTTATTTTTTTTCTCTTTTCTTTCGTTCATCTCAACCACCTCAATTAACAAAGGTAATCGTAATAACAAAGTCAATTGAGATTATGACTCATTGGCCATACATTATTAATTGTATGGTAAAATGAACAGCCTAAATAGCACTTTGGCAGATTTTCAGCATTTCACAAACCACCAGAGTACTAATGCCATTCATTTCTCCCCCAAGCTATGAAAGGAACAATAGGTAAAAATGAAAAAAAAAAAAAAAAAATCACTTCAAAACGTCTAAATATAAAATCTAAAATTATAGCTCTAAATCTATTTTAAATATAAATTCTAAACATTAATTTAGAATTAAATTCAATGACCTAATTACTTGACCAAGTTCTAAGTTAACTTAGAGACAGAGTATTATATTTATATATAAAAATTTAGCTGAAAATAAAGTTAAGTAATATATTCTGGAAATAATTTCTCAGATCAAATAACTAATTCCTTTAAAACTAAGGAATTGGTTTAATTCATTCATTTCATAATCACATGTAAGAATAGCTGCTCAATGAAGGAAAGAATATTTTTTTTAAATAGGTGCTAAAGAAAAAAAATAGACATAATTGGTATCAGCTTTGGGGAAAAGCACATTATAAAATATATCATGTTTTAAGTAAATAAGAATGACTGTTTTCACTGCATAGTTAAATATTTCATGATATAAAATATACTAAAACATTTAATTTTGGTACATATATGTTATTAAGGTAATACCACCATCCTTATCCACAATGGGAAGTCTTATAATAAGCAAATTAATAAATAAATGAGCTTCCATTAATATATGAGTGTAAATGGTACTTTTAATTTTTACTATTCATTTATTTGATCACTAGTGATAATTTCTCAAAATCGATTTAGCATTTTTTTCTTTTGTAAATTTTTTTTTTTTTTTTTTGCGGTACGCGGGCCTCTCACTGTTGTGGCCTCTCCCTCTGTGGAGCACAGGCTTCGGACGCACAGGCTCAGCGGCCATGGGTCATGGGTCCAGCTGCTCCGCGGCATGTGGGATCTTCCCGAACAGGGGCATGAACCCGTGTCCCCTGCATCGGCAGGTGGACTCTCAACCACTGCGCCACCAGGGAAGCCCTTTTGTAAATTTTTGATTAGTACCTATTTCTTATTTATTTGTCGTTTTATTTTATTGTTTTATTATTTTATTTCTCAATATGCATGAGATTTTAATGCATTAGATATGTTAACCATGTGTTATAGTTTTTGTAATATTTTCTACGGACACTATCACATAGTTATTGCCTTTTTTTTAACATCTTTATTGGAGTATAATTGCATAACAATGGTGTGTTAGTTTCTGCTTTATAGCAAAGTGAATCAGTTATACATATACATATGTTCCCATATCTCTTCCCTCTTGCATCTCCCTCCCTCCCACCCTCCCTATCCCACCCCTCTAGGTGGTCACAAAGCACCAAGCTGATCTCCCTGTGCTATGCGGCTGCTTCCCACTAGCTATCTATTTTATGTTTGGTAGTGCATATATGTCCATGCCACTCTCTCACTTTGTCACAGCTTACCCTACCCCCCTCCCGATATCTCTTCCCCCCTCTCGATATCCTCAAGTCCATTCTCTAGTAGGTCTGTGTCTTTATTCCCGGCTTGCCCCTAGGTTGCTCATGACCTTTTTTTTTTTTTCTTAGATTCCATATATATGTGTTAGCATATGGTATTTGTTTTTCTCTTTCTGACTTACTTCACTCTGTATGACAGATTCTAGGTCCATCCACCTCACTACAAATAACTCAATTTCATTTCTTTTTATGGCTGAGTAATATTCCATTGTATATATGTGCCACATCTTCTTTATCCATTCATCTTTCAATTGACACTTAGGTTGCTTCCATGTCCTGGCTATTGTAAATAGAGCTGCAATGAACATTTTGGTACATGACTCTTACTGAATTATGGTTTTTTCAGAGTATATGCCCAGTAGTGGGATTGCTGGGTCGTATGGTAGTTCTATTTTTAGTTTTTTAAGGAACCTCCATACTGTTCTCCATAGTGGCTGAACCAATTCACATTCCCACCAGCAGTGCAAGAGTGTTCCCTTTTCTCCACACCCTCTCCGGCATTTATTGTTTCTAGATTTTTTGATGATGGCCATTCTGACTGGTGTGAGATGATACCTCATTGTAGTTTTGATTTGCATTTCTCTAATGATTAATGATGTTGAGCATTCTTTCATGTGGTTGTTGGCAATCTGTATATCTTCTTTGGAGAATTGTCTATATAGGTCTTCTGCCCATTTTTGGATTGGGTTGTTTGCTTTTTTTGATATTGAGCTGCATGAGCTGCTTGTAAATTTTGGAGATTAATCCCTTGTCAGTTGCTTCATTTGCAAATATTTTCTGCCATTCTGAGGTTTGTCTTTTGGTCTTCTTTATGGTTTCTTTTGCTGTGCAAAAGCTTTTAAGTTTCATTAGGTCCCGTTTGTTTATTTTTGTTTTTATTTCAATTTCTCTAGGAGGTGGGTCAAAAAGGATCTTGCTGTGATTGATGTCATAGAGTGTTCTGCCTATGTTTTCCTCTAAGACTTTGATAGTGTTGGGCCTTAGATTTAGGTCTTTAATCCATTTTGAGTTTATTTTTGTGTATAGTGTTAGGGAGTGTTCTAATTTCACTCTTTTACATGTAGCTGTCCAGTTTTCCCAGCACCACTTATTGAAGAGGCTGTCTTTTCTCTACTGTATATTCTTGCCTCCTTTATCAAAGATAAGGTGACCATATGTGCGTGGGTTTATCTCTGGGCTTTCTATCCTGTTCCATTGATCTATATTTCTGTTTGTGTGCCAGTACCATACTGTCTTGATTACTGTAGCTTTGCAGTATAATCTGAAGTCTGGGAGCCTGATTCGTCCAGCTCTGTTTTTTATTTTTTTTCTCAAGATTGCTTTGGCTATTCATGGTCTTTTGTGTTTCCATACAAATTGTAAAATGTTTTGTTCTAGTTCTGTGAAAAATGCCAGTGGTAGTTTCATAGGGATTGCATTGAATCTCTAGATTGCTTTGGGTAGTAGAGCCATTTTCACAATGTTGATTCTTCCAATTCAAGAACGTGGTACATCTCTCCATCTATTTGTATCACCTTTAATTTCCTTCACCAGTGTCTTATAATTTTCTGCATACAGACCTTTTGTCTCCTTAGATAGGTTTATTCCTAGATATTTTATTCTTTTTGTTGCAGTGGTAAATTGGAGTGTTTTCTTAATTTCAATTTCAGATTTTTCATCATTAGTGTATAGGAATGCCAGAGATTTCTGTGCATTAATTTTGTATCCTGCTACTTTACCAAATTCATTGATTAGCTCTAGTAGTTTTCTGGTGGCATCTTTAGGATTCTCTATATATAGTATCATGTCATCTGCAAACAGTGACAGCTTTACTTCTTCTTTTCCAATTTGGATTCCAGTTATTTATTTTTCTTCTCTGATTGCTGTGGCTAAAACTTCCAAAACTATGTTGAATAAGAGCGGTGAGAGCGGGCAACCTTGTCTTGTTCCTGATCTTAGTGGAAATGGGTTCAGCTTTTCACCATTGAGAACGATGTTGGCTGTGGGTTTGTCATGTATGGCCTTTATTATGTTGAGGAAAGTTCCCTCTATGCCTTTTAACTTTTGAGGGGCATGGACATATATATACGCTACCAAATGTAAAATAGAGAGCTAGTGGGAAGCAGCCACATAGCACAGGGAGATCAGTCAGTGCTTTGTGACCACCTAGAGGGGTGGGATAGGGAGGGTGGGAGGGAGACACAAGATGGAGGAGATATGGGGATATATGTATATGTATAGCTAATTCACTTTGTTATAAAGCAGAAAGTACACACCATTGTAAAGCAATTATATCCCAATAAAGATGTTCAGAAAATAAAATAAAATAATAATAATAAAGATGTATTTTTTTTGAGTCAACTAAAGTGGTAGATGACTCCCAGGTATTTTGCTCATAGTTATTCAGTTATTTATCTGACCGTTTATTTTTAGAGTCTTTGAGTACTTTTTATTTCTCTGCCCAAATTTAACTATTGGTGCTTCTCAGGAACCTTTATTTCATGCCTTCCCGGGGAGATATAAACTATACCCTACTTCAAGCTGTGACCAAGCGTTGATGACCCTCACATTTATTATCAGCTCAAATATCTCCTGTACTGCAGACAGATTACTGTAGATTGCCATCTGTGGTTCCCTACTCACCTCAAATAAAACAAGCCCCAAATTATACGTGTCAGCATTTCCCACCCCCATGAATGTGCTAACCGAAAATAAATCACAACAACCATCCGGTGTGAAAGACTTGAACTTGTTTTCTCTCAAATACTTTCTCTACTCTCACCTCTACCCTTATGTTATAAATGTCTCCGAAATCTCTCCATCTGCCACTACTTTTGTTCAGATGTCATTCCCTTTATCATTGAGAGACTGGTTTCTCTACAATCTTTCAAAATTATCTTGGTAACAATTCTATTCTAATCATCATATTTTTTCCATTTGTCAGATCAAATCTAAAGTGGTTGTTGAAAAATATAATTAAGTTTAATAATTAAGAAATTATTCAAATAGGATTTTGAGAAATATGCTCATTATTATTGGTTTGGGTTATCATTTAAATGTTAAAATTTTAATAATTGAATAAAAGTTGTATTATTATGTTCAGTAGCATAGACAGAACTCTTCTGGAATTAGTCATTTTGATAGCAGCAGCAACATTAAGAATGTTTTTGATAAAACAATCTCACAATTAGACTGATACTCATATGTGTGGCTGCATTTAAAATCAATGATCTTTGTAATGCCTGCACTACTAAACAGTCATTCCAAATTCCTGACAGAAATCAGTAGATGATAATAAACAGCCAGACCTTGACATTATTAAATGATACATAAGACATTTATGCTAATTTAGCCTTTGACTTATCCATCATTTGCCAACCAAAAGTCTCTTTAGAAGTAAAATTGCAGTTCTATTACTTTTAAAAATGTTGTTCTACACATAATTTTTCGTTAAAAAGACATTAACTTTTCAGAGAGGCCACTAGAAAAGTTAATCTCCATTTGATTCCAGAATGCGAGGATAAATAAAAGATGAACTGTTTATTTTTATGTCAATTAATTTTACAAATCACCCTATACCAAGATTTTAGGTAAAGATGATTACCATTTATTTTCTTTACCATATGTGAGGAAAGCCTATCTTTTTTTATATTGTGCAATAGCATATTTTTTCTTTGTTGTATTTTGCAGCAAATGGAATAATCAAGGTTGTTAGAGACAGTTATGCTGCTTGTTACTGCAAAAGTAAGAGTAAGAAAGGATGCAAACTGAACAGTAGGAAATTTCTCAAGCTATTCTGTACTAAATTTGTGGCTTTGGGGGACCGGTTCTGTTTCACTTTACACAGGTGATTAAAGCTGTAGAGGAAGGCTACCGTCTGCCAAGCCCCATGGACTGTCCTGCTGCTCTCTACCAATTAATGCTGGATTGCTGGCAGAAAGACCGAAATAGCAGGCCCAAGTTTGATGAAATCGTCAACATGTTGGACAAGCTGATCCGTAACCCAAGTAGCTTGAAGACGCTGGTCAATGCATCAAGCAGGTACAAGGCCAGTCTGTAGAGGTTTTTCTGAATATTGCTAATTCAGATTGATGCCACAAATATCAAGTTAATGAAATTATTTGTGTACACATGCTAGCCTATGAACCTATATTACACTAATTTATTTGAATATGGTTTTTGCATAATGTTATTCTTTTATAATGAGTGAAATATAAATGATTAAATTATACTTTAAAACACCTGTACCTAATCTAATAGTCTAACCTACCAGTTTCAGATAAATGTTAACTATAGCCAGATTCAGGTAGCATTTTAAAAAATCCCCAAATATGTGTATTTTCAGGTGCTTTGGACCCCACATAGGTTTGGATGGGGGAAAATAAGATTATAAGATGATGGGTAAAAGCCAATTAAGCACTGGTATAATTTTAAACAGGAGATATATAACAACAATTACTCTTTGATTTCCTTAGAATAGATTTCACCACCTGTCATATTTTATGAATATCAACAACTCCTTTTCCAGTTGAGTACAGATATTTGGATAATCATTTACTGCGTAGTATGAACAGGACTTAAAAATAATAAATGAGTAATCTTGTGGAAAAAATTTGTGTGAACAAATGAGCATTTTTTAAACTTTTCTGAATGCATGTGAATGCATTTAAATAATGTTACATTATATAAAGCATTCTTACCTCTTTTACCTGAAAAATTACAAAATTATCCTCTCAAAAAATAAATCAGTTTGATTCTGTACTAGAAAATTTACCCAATTGTTATTTTCACTATTTATAAGACAGTTGTCTATCTCCACAAGAAAAGGTATCCTGCTGGTAACTGAATTGGTTGCCCATAGTATGAACTAAATGAGAAACAATTTGTTGATAAAGTTACATAAGTTCTATGATTCTGGTATAACATTTGTTTACTAGGCAAAAAGTCATTTTTTAATATAAATGAGGAATGAATCTTCAAACTCTGTTCAGGCATCATTAACTTTCTATGGTAGCAACTGGAGAATGCATCTTAGAGATCATTCCTTATGTTGTTCCCAAAATAAGTGCTTTAAATTGTTTATTGTCATCTAAAATATTGTGTTTCTCTCATCTACTTGTCTGAGTTATGTTAAGTTGTCACAAATGGATATAAGGAAAGGAAATCATAAAAATATATTTTTATGTTCTAAATTGTATTAATTTATATCAGCATCATCATTACAGCTTGAGAGCAGCTTTAAAATCTCCAAAGAACTTTCATACTTCCTTGTATGTATTATGTAGAATTCAGCTTGCTAGGTTTCATTTAAATAGATTTAGCTTAAGACTATACAGTTGGTCCTCTGTATGTGCAGATGTGGAGAGCCGACTGTACTACACCATTTTATATAAGGGACTTGAGCATCCATAGTTTTGGGTATCCATGGGGTGGAGGGCGGGGTCCTGGAAACAATCCCCTGCAGATACTGGGGGAGGACTGTATCTCTCACTACCCCATCTTTATTCAGTCATCGACAAATCCTGGTTCTAGAAGGTGTTAGTTCCTGATTCACTGCCTCTTTCTCTCTATCCCAACCCATGTCACAAAACTAGGTGATTTGAGTAACCATGTAGATGATATTCAAATATCTCTCAATACTTGAAATTTTCCCCTTCAATGATTTTGGTCTCTAGCCCACCTTGAACTCTTTTTCATAGTCATATTCTAGACTTTGCTATTACCAAAAATTGCAAATCTTCTATAATCTCAACTTCGAGATTCTATACTCCATTCTATCTTCAACAAATCTTTGACTGTAGTGTTTAATGCTACAAATTACTACCAAATGTCCACTTATTCATCCAATAAATATTCATGTGTCTACTCTGTGTCATGCTGTGGGCTAGGTGCTGATTATACAACATTGAGCAACACACAGTTGGGGGAGAGAGAGAGAAACAAAATAAAAACATTGTGAAAGTGAGAGTAGAATTTAGCAGAATAACTATGAGCTAGAGTGCTTGTGCAGGTAAGACATGATGATGTCTTGAACTAAGGTGGTGACAAATTAAATAGAAATGGTCAGATTTGCAATATATTGGAAGTCGAATGGATAGTACACACAATTATAGATTGTGAGGGGACTGAAAACGAGGAAGGAGCAGACTATTGTATCATAGAGTATAAAGATGAGAACTTCAGGAAGAATTGGATGTGGAGAAGATGAGTAGTGTGGCTTTGGACATGTTGTGATGAGAACCCCAGGAACTAATGGAGACATGAAGTAAGCATATGAATATATGAGAGATTTAGGCAGGAGATGAAAATCGGAGAAAAATAGATGCTATGAAAGTGGGTAAAACTGCCTAAAGTAGAATAAAGTTATAGCCTGAGTAGACAAGATATAGAGCCATGTCCTGGCTACCTCCAAATTTTAAAGTCAGACAAAGAAGCAAGCAAAAGAGATTGAAGAGACACATACAGTGTTATGGTAGCCACAAAAGAAAGAACAATGATTCAAAAAAGGTTGAGGTAAGGTAATATTTCAAGAGGGAGGTGGTTGTGGTGATTGTTGAATGTTTCTGAAAGGTCAGTTATCTTACATATTGGAAAATCTTCACAGATTTTGATAAAATCGAGGTCATTGCTCACCTTAACCAGAGCAATTTTTATAGAATTGGTGTGGAAGAAACTACACTGAAATAGGTTGAAGTGTAAATGGGATGTGAGAAAGTACAGAGAACATGAGTAGAAAGAAAGGTATTTGTCCTATATCTTATGGTTGAAATGTACTTAAGTAAACTCCCACTGATGGACATTTAAATTGCGTTTGATGTTTACTTTCATTAGCAAAAATGTGCACATGTACTTTTTGCCATTTTTCCTGATTATTTCCTTAGGATACCTTTCTAGAAATCATCATCTTCCTCATCATCATTATCATATCATATATTATTGGCCAAAGTGTATAAATTTAGTATAGTTAAGAGCATCACATGGTTTGATTAATTCTATTCAGTTTTCTTATGTATTGAGGGTTACATTTTGCTTTCCAGTTCCACTACTGGAATTAACCAGTAATTAGGTGAATTAACAAGCACCCCTGTATATGTAAGAGCATAATATAAAGGATAATTAACTTCTGGTCTCCTGGAAAGTAGCTTAAATGAGCATGAGTTTCTCTAGTGAAGTCTAGAAGCAATTGGCTTTACACAAATTATCCTGCATATCTCTATTCGGTAGCATTTTCTATATTATTTTTACAAACAAAACAGCTTTAGGAAGTAAATACATCTAAATTACTACATGGAATTTTTAGCTAATGTACATATCAAGCCATTATAAGTCATCATTAACTATCGATAGAAAAAATCTGAGCAGATTGTTTTGTGTTCTGTATTTTGAATTACTTTCTTCCTTGTTAGCATTTGTATATTTTTCTATTATAAATATACTTATAGACTCAAAGATCCATTGATTATGAGCTAATATTACAATATAATTTGTTACAAAAGAGTTTAAATGTTACTTTTAATATTTGTGTTTTATGTGTTTTAGAGTACCTAATTTGTTAGCAGAACATGGCTCACTGGGGTCTGGGGCCTACAGATCAGTAGGTGAATGGCTAGAAGCAATCAAAATGGGCCGATATACAGAGATTTTCATGGAAAATGGATACAGTTCAATGGACGCTGTGGCTCAGGTGACCTTGGAGTGAGTAATTTTTCTGATAATTTTTACATAATTGCTGGGGCGAGAAAAATTGTTCAGAAACCAATCTGGATGAGGTCAAGGGAAATCAGTTAACCTTTGTCCATGTATGGCAGCTTTCAAAGAAGCCTCTTCATTTTTAGCCTGTATTGTTAACAACTGCATGGTTAATGCTACTTGTGGCCAGTATCTTTGCTTCTTTACTTCAAACAAATAACATTTGCATATTTGAATAATTGGAATAACATCTCCTTGGCAAAATACTGGTACTTTGTGTTGTGGAAAAGATGTTTTCTTGACAGTTTTTATACTGATACCTATGTTATATGAATGTAAATACAAAACAAAACAAACTGTAAACACAATTGGTGTGGCTAGCCCTAAATAACAACAAAACATACTCTTAAATTTTGGCTCTGATGAATACCCAGGTAACATCACCTTAAGCAAAGCTTCCCAGGCAGGAATCTTGTTTACTCTCTAAGTGGTGCATATTATATTCTTGCAATCCAAGGATATATTAGATCCTGCCTCTGATTTGTTATTTGGTACAATCTCAGTGGAACCAATTGTGCCCTTTTCTGTTTGCACGTTTAAGATAAAGTTTATCAAATCTTATTAAATAAAAATCACTAGAGTTAAATATTGAATTCTTGTAAGTTGTTTGTATCATATTATATACTCTGTATGTGTAATTACTTTAGCCTAATATTTGTTATTTGTGAAAATTAACTGTTGTTATGGTGGTTACATCTAGATTACATTAACACGAATGATGTTTTAACCTGTGAATAAAATGATAACTTAGTTCAAATTACCTACAAATTCAAAGGTTAAAATATTGTTGTAAGGTTTAAAACATGGTAGAACCTTCTAAAGCACTAAACCACAGACCTTCTTCCATTACTTCACATAATATGAACACTGAATGCTTGGTTCTCACCATTTCTATTCTGGCATTCTCTGGTTCATTGAATTCACTGCCCATCCACAAAAAGGTAGCAGGGTACCATCATTTATCACCAATTAATGTCATATTCTCTCAGCATTTCTCTTCTCCATAACTATAGCTAAAAGGACCTAAAATCACCACTCAGCTGTCTATCTTAATTTATTGAATCTCATTTTCACCATCACCACTAAATCATATATATTTGATGACACATATACTTTGCCCATTATTTCTTTGGACACTCAAAAAACTCATCTGTGCTATACTTAAAATAATAAATAGAAAATTTTACTGATAATTTAAAACTATTTTTACATGATTGCTCTTTAATTTTTCTGTAAAAATGGTCATTTTAATTTATTAAAGTCATTTGTCATTTTATATTAAAATGATACTGTAGGTATTTCTTCTACCCGATGTCAGATTACTTGTAAATATATAATAAAACTATTTGCATTAAATGATGTCTCTTTTTTTATTAAAATACCACATATACATGTATATATTTATATCCACTACTTTTTTTGTTTCTCCCTTCAGAGAATAGTTATAATCACCAGTAATGGCTTTTGCATTAACTACCTCTGTTTTACTTTCTTTGGGGCCCCCAAATACTGTAAATATGTTGAGTGTTTTAGAATTATGGTTTCACTTTTTCTTATTTCTTTTAATTCCTTTCTCTTTACTTTCCTATTTTCCCTTCTATCTCTAAACTCTCTCATTTTGTATGTTTTCTTTCAAGCCCTAATAGCTTCTTCTATCATCTTATGATGGTCTGCAACTCATTTCTCTTTTGCAGTATTTTTGTCTGGTCAGTTCTTCTCTACTTGGTTCAATTTCTTCTCTCTTTGTTACTTTGGTAGCTTGTTGCCTCCTGTTATATTGCCTCCTGTCAGATATTTTATGTTTTAATTTATTTACTCTGACCAGAAGAGTAAGGTGAAATTAAGAGACTTTCCAACATCTTCCTGTTCAGAGAATGTTGGTCACCATGTGTCAATTGCTTGGGACCATAATAACACATTCCTTACTAGGAACTGAGCCAGCCAACCTTAACCTCAGTGAAGCTGATTTATTGGAGAGTCCAACACCTTTTAAATACATGTCATCTTGTTTACTGTGGGGTTTTTTGTTTGTTTTTTTAAAATATTTGAATTGGAGGACTGATTTTTTTTTAATAAATTTATTTATTTTTTATTTAGTTATTTTTGGCCAAGTTGGGTCTTCATTGCTGCGCGTGGGCTTCCTCTAGTTGCGGCGAGCAGGGGCTACTCTTCATTGTGGTGCGCGGGCTTCTCATTGCGGTGGCTTCTCTTGTTGCGGAGCATGGGCTCTAGGCACACGGGCTTCAGTAGTTGTGGCACACGGGCTCAGTAGTTGTGGCTTGAGGGCTCTAGAGTGCAGGCTTAGTAGTTGTGGCACATGGGCTTAGTTGCTCCGTGGCATGTGGGATCTTCCAAGACCAGGGATTGAACCCATGTCTCCTGCATTGGCAGGTGGATTCTTAACCACTGCACCACCAGGGAAGTCCTGTTTATTGTGTTTTTGAGCATATTTTTTTCCTATTAGTAAGAACATATTTATCAAAATATTATGTTAAATAACTCACAAAAGAGTGGGTAATCAGTTACTTGTTTGGTCAGAAATATAAGAAACAAAATTATCTATGCATTTTGCTAGCCTTTCACCAAAAAAAGTCAGTCATTATTAAAGACTATGGCAAAGGAACTGGGATATCAGTAAAGACAAACTCTTAACTACTTAATGATTTATATATACATAGTCTTTGCCTATATCTAAACAATAATTTTATGTAGCCTGTATAATACTATAATAAAATAAAATATTGGGCTTCCCTGGTGGCGCAGTGGTTGAGAGTCCTCCTGCCGATGCAGGGAACCCGGGTTTGTGCCCTGGTCCGGGAAGATCCCACATGCCGCGGAGCAGCTGGGCCTGTGAGCCATGGCCGCTGAGCCTGCGCGTCCAGAGCCTGTGCTCCGCAGCGGGAGAGGCCACAACAGTGAGAGGCCCGCGTACAGCAAAAAAATAAAATAAAATAAAATAAAAATAAAATATTAGTGCCAGTATTATTGCCAGAGTATAATAGAAACTGAGAAATGGAAGAAATATTCATACCTGTAATAAATGCTTAGAAAAAAAATAAAATTAATATAAAGCAAAAGATCAAACTGCCATATACCTACATAAGAAAAATGTGCTATAATTTGTGCCATTAAATTTGTTCTCATGGTGGGTTTAGAATAAGGAAGAGTAAACAATTACAGTTTTTCAGAACCACATACTTTGGTGAAAATTTCCTTCATAAAGGTTTAATTTTATTTATGTTTTTTGTTTTTGCCAGCACATACACGTATGGCTTGATGTGGAATAGAAATGAAATATTTCAAGATCTTAGAGTTAAAATGTGTTCAATGAAAGTGGCTTTCAACCTTAGATGTTTCTGTCTGCTGATCACTGTGCCTAAACTTTGCTGTTCTGTGAACAGTACTCATATTAGAACAATTGTTGTAGCAGTAATGATGCAATCTGTACTATGGTGTTTAAGTGCAGTGAGTTATGGTCGATAGGGGGAATTGTGAGCTTGAGGTGAGTTGCAAAATGAATCCAAAGATTTGAATTAAGGACAGTATTACAGCTGTTTTTTAAACTTGTCAGACCAGTACTGTCAACTTTTGATTATTCAGAAAATGAGCAAAGTCCAATGAACTTAAATATTATATCAATTGTGTGTAAGCTGAAGAGATTCCTATTAGTATCATTTATTAAAATAAGGTCTTAAAATATTTTAAAGGAAAGTGTCACAAATCTAGAGCCAAAATTTGTGCACACTAATTCAAATAAATTTAACTTATCATTATGCATAATTTATTATATGCCTAAAATACACATAGGAGTGCTTACTATCCTCTGTGCTCTACATAAGTAAGCTAAAATGTCTAGTGTAACCCTCACAAGGTCTCAACCGTTGAAAAACATAACCAGGTCATGGTTAAGTTCTCTCTTGCCAAATATATGTATATTTATCTTGTACAGTACATATATAATGATTATCAGGATTCTTTTAAGTGAACCAAAGAAGTCCAAACATACAACTGCATAATAAAACTATGACAAAAAGAATAAGCACTGAAATTTAGTGAATATTCATTAAACTCTCTTCTCCCTTCTCCTATCCAGCCAGTGTTGGTGGGGCTAAGTACCAATGATATGGCTAAAAGGTGTGTAAAGCAGAAGGGAGAAGAATGTAAGGGAATGTTTCCTCTACAAGTGGATGAACTACATCCTGAATAATCAAGAGCTGGCTCCAATATCAACTAAACACCTCTCGTTATTCTCCATTTTTCATTCTGCCATTTTAGCACCATAATATCAGTGTTTTCCATTATTTAATATTATGGAATAACATTTGAAAAAAAGATTGGAATATCATCACAACAATGGCAATTCATTATATTTGCAGCGTTTCTGAAACTAACCATGCTTTGTTGACAAAATCCAAATCATTTTTTATGTAACAATACTATTCTCATCATGTTTAGATTCATAGGCCTATGCTGAAATATAGTTTATCATCATTAGAATTGGCTTTGGGTATTACTTAAGATTACACGTGGTCATGATAAAAATTAGTATAATATTTGTAAAGGGGACACACCTAAAACTTTGCCTTGCTACAAAAATTCCTATATAGAAAAATGAAGTAGTAAAATACATCTTATACATTTTCAAGTTAGTTTTTCAAAAATCATTGCAAATAGAGCAGCACCTTCATCATGAAATGTAAAATACTTCAGTTTTATCAAATTTCTTTCACATTATTACTGTTAAATTGACCATTTACTATGTACTTTAAGGAGTAAAATGGAAATTGTTGGAAATCACAAAAGTGTGAGACAAAATACATAAAAGAAAATACTTTAATGTACTTATCAATATTGGAATAAAGTTACTTAGCCTTTATTAGAAACGTTTTTCTAATACCTTTTTAATTCTCATTTGTAGTATTATTAGAAAAATAATAAATGGGATTTTTAAAGAAACTACTTTGCTGCTGAGAACAAGTTTAACTGCATTAATAATCTTATTTCTGCCCACTTTTTAACTGTAAATCACATTGTATAAAGGTAAATGTATATTGCATGCATTATAAATGCTACTTTCTAAATCTCTGCACATTAATTTGACAGCTTTTGAAATGACAGATCAGATTTTAAAAACAACAGCATTCCATTAAAGACATAATTTATGGCAGTATGTAAAACTCAATGCTGTGTTCTCATAATTCCGTTTATCCCATGGAAGGAGGGGTAGAGGTGGGAGGTGAGATGGAGGGAGAGAGAGGAAGAAGGAGAGAGAGAATTTCAGTGGTCTGACCTTCCGTATGAATCTTAGGGGATAATCAGATCATAAGATGATCCTAAATAAAATTTTATGCTTGGGAAAATTCAACCAAATTTAATTTAAAATCTAGATATATGAAATGTTCTGAAGAAGGACAGGTTTTATTTGCCTGTAAACACAAACTCTATAACTGTATTAATCCAATACAATTCCTTAAAACATTCATTCTTTAGCATGATATAGATGCCACAAAAAATTTAAATTCCCAAAGCACTGAACCAGAGTCTTGCTTGTGGTTATTTGCAGAGAATGAGGTTATACTTACATATAATATAATAACAGGTTAAGACAGTGGAAACAAAAATAAGTCAAACTAATGATTTCATGAGTTAGACAAAACAACCAAGAGTTGGAATATGGAATACATACACGCATACACCCATGCCCCCCGCCATAGATACACACTTCAAATTAAGGTTTTGATATTGTATATGCAAAGTCCACCCTGTTTGAGCAGGAAAACCTGTAAAATTTTTTCAGGTCTTTCAGAATAAACTGTAATAGCTATTTTCAAAGCCTCATTCCTATTAATTGGGTTGGCCATATGAATTGTGCAGTTTAAGTATGTATATATTAAATCAGTACTTTCAAATCTGAATTTGTCAGAATCACCTGTAGATTTATAAAGCATGTGATAAAACATATGTTTTAAACTTTATTTCAAGTACTAATTATTTACATTCTCTAGTAGAGGTCAATTGCTTTCAGTTTAAGAAATTTTAGACTCTTTTCTCCTGACTTAGGTCCAAAGTTTGGTAGTGAGCACCCATGAATTCTCCTGTCTTCACAATTCATGATGCATAAATTACATGTGGAAACATGAGTATTAGTTATACAGCCCATAACTGTAGTTGCCATGAAGTATACTTCTATAGATTGTGTTTCCATAGCTTCAGTCAAAGAAGTAAGTGTTTGGTTTCCTTTATTAGATATCTTCTTTCTTTTAGAATTTTGGATATTTGATGTTATATATACAGAGTTCTCATTTTACAAGTGAATAAATAATTACATGGAATTTAAAGTTCTTTGCTCAAAATTATATCTCAGAGAAATGAGAAATTAAGAGTATGGACTTTGGTGTCAGATTCCTGGTTTTAGTCCCGGTTCTGCTAAGACTGGCTGTGTTATCTAGCCAAGTGATTGCTTTTTTTTTTTTTTTTAGCTATTTGCCATTTGCTAAAACTCTCATAAGAAATCAAGAAAACATAAATAGAAAAAGACACCTAAGATATTATTTAGATAAATAATTATTTCCAATAATAATACACATGGAGGTTAAGTACCCTTTTATTCAATTTGTATCCTCTGATAATTAAGAGATTTCTTTGATCTTCCAAAACTATTCAATTTTACATATAATAATTCTAGTGTCATTGTGTGCAATTCTAAAGAATTCTAAGACAATCTGAAATTGATGCACTTACTGAATGCAAAAATATTCTACTTTTAGCATAATGTGTTAAATAGAGTAATTATCTAAAAAATCTAACATACCAAACATCCCTTGTCATTTAAAAATCTTGAATTGTTAATGCTCATTTTTTATAATTAATGTTATTATTTGCCAAATGTACCTGAATTATTATATTTGCCAAATGCATATTTTGGGAAAATAGAATTCCTGAATATCCTATGAAATAACATTTAAAAACCATAAGCACTGGCCTTGAGCTCCATAATATGCTAGTAGTTTAGGAATCTAAACATTTGTAGTTTTCTTTTGAATAATAAGCTTGTTTAAAAGAAACAGTATGAGAGCATCTTGGCTAAAAAGACTGCTTGATAGCGTGTAATCTTCAGAATGCTCTAAATGCCAATAGAGCCTAGATGTATTTGATAAAGGAAGAAAGCTCCTCTACTTTGGGTTCCAAGTAAAAAATAAAATATTTGTAAGTGTTATAAGAGCAATGTAGTGCTGATTATCCCCTAAAGATATCTGTTATAGAAGATGATTGTGCTGACTGAGTCATTTGAAAAGTTTGGTCTTCAACTGCTTAGCTATGAAATTTTTTAAAGTATATTTTATGCTCCCTTCTTTTAGCAAAAAAAAAAAGTGCTTGTTCATATTATAGGTCCATATTTTCAAAACCGTTCAATGAAATTGTACCCTTTAATTTAAATATTTATTGGTAAGCATGTGCAAATTTGTTTTTTCATTGCTCTGTGCCACCAAAATAATCATGTCCAAAAAGGGTGGCAAATGTATAATATATCACTCCTTGTTGTAAATATATCTTTGACTGCAAACAGATTTTCAGGTACAATTTTAGAGCCTGCTTTTGAAAACTGGACCCTGTATGTCTAAATTGGGACTGTAATCTAATTAGTTTCTGCAAAATGTTTGCCTCTTTGCCAGCGTGAAATATTGAGGTGTGCTACAAATTGAATCAATACATACATCCAATGTGTGCTTTCTTCATGCAGGGATTTGAGACGGCTTGGAGTGACTCTTGTTGGTCACCAGAAGAAGATTATGAACAGCCTTCAAGAAATGAAGGTGCAGCTGGTCAACAGGATGGTGCCATTGTAACTTCAGTTAATTGTCACTTCGTCAAGTGAATGATTCTGCACTTTGTAAACAAGCCCTGAGATTTATTTTAACAAAAAAGGGGGTAAAAGGGAAAACTCAGTGATTTCTAAACCTTAAGAAAGCGTTTGTTTCAGCCACAGAATTTGTGATCAGTGTTTTACTAAAATCTCTTTATCTTCCTCTCAATATTTTCATTTTTCATGAAGCAAATATAACCTGCATGGAATAAGAACATGAGGTTAAACATCTTATATTACAACAAAATCCTTCTCACTACTTCTACAAAATTTTATACATGAAATATATAACTATATATAGCACCTTTTTTTTTTTTTTTGCGGTATGCGGGCCCCTCTCACAAAGGCTCCGGACGCGCAGGCTCAGCGGCCATGGCTCAGGGGCCATGGCTCAGGGGCCCAGCCGCTCCGCGGCATGTGGGATCTTCCCAGACCGGGGCATGAACCCGTGTCCCCCACATCGGCAGGCGGACTCTCAACCACTGTGCCACCAGGGAAGCCCCTATAGCACCTTTATAGAAAGAAGGCAGCCCTTTTCAAAATTTCCAAGAATCTGTTTGAAAGGAAAAGTTTTATAGCCATTTGTGGGCTAACAAAAGCTGCAGTTTACTGAAGTTTACTTCAAACTTCAAGTCTTAATTGTCTACATAAGTGTATTGAAGAGCAATATGGTTAGATAATTTCTAAATAGATATCTTCTTTTGTAATTTTAAATGCTGTTACACAGCGTTAAGTTATAGAAACTGGTGTATAAACATGTTGCTTGATCAAGGACAAGTACAATACAGGGTGTATATTTATTTTTCTGTGTTATAAAATTTACTTATAGTTGTTCTTCTAGAAACTACTAGGTAATAAATGTGAATATACTGTATAATTTGCTATATACCCAGGAATCAATTTAAGTTGGAGCTCTGTGTGTGTGTGGCTTGCACATGTGTGTATTACCATTCTGCTTGCATTGTTAATAGTGTTTTAATTTTAGCAACATTCAGGAACAAGTGTTCCAGAGTGTATTAGGAATCGGAGAAATAGGGAAGCTTAAAACAAAATTTAACCCAAGCTTGTGTCTTTTTTCCTCTCATGTGTCTAAAAGCTACTAAATCTCTTTATTCACGAACAGGAAATGTCTAAAAGACTAAATCCCCTTTGGCGTTTTAAAAATACTTTGTGATATCTGTGATAATGCAGTTCTTCTAGCCATTAATCTTGCACCCCTGTAAGAAATTTCACCTTTCTGAGTCCCAGAAAATATCTTGTCAAGCAAAGTTGACACCCAAGGGCACGTTTTCAGCAGGATGTAGAAGGATTTAACTGTGCAGACTTCTGTTAATGTTGTTAAATCCAGCACATAGCACCAAGCATTACCCCTAAGTGTTAATCCTTGGTAACCATTTCCCTTGTGGCTCAGCTCTAAGAAATTTTGATACTAAAGCAGCAATGGAATGATGACAAATACATATGTATATATTTTTCCCTTTAGAATTTTCTCTATGGCAAGACTTGACAGTTTTATTTGTTGATGGCAGTTTATTCATTTGGTAATTTCATCTTGTATTCAGTTACACTGAACTGAATTTATTTTGATGAGCCAATCTAAAGTGTTATTTAACTGGCCTTATTAAGAAATATATGTCCTATGTACATTCTATATACCACACTTGGTGAAGACTGACATTTGAACCGTCATTAGAACTTGAACAAAACTGAGCTCCTTGGTGAAATAACCAAGTTTTTTTGTATGATTACACTTTATAAATCATGAATGACATGTGATTATTCAAAGAGCACAGCATTTAAGCAAAATACAGCCTACTTCTGGTTATCAGTGGCAATAGTTATACTGGAGTAGCTTGGATTAGTGACATCCATAGAGAATATACCAGCATTATATTGTTGGTACTCCCTCTCTCTTTCCCAAGTGCCTGTTTCAGTCAAATGTTAGCATATACAAGAATAAACTTTGGGGACGTACCTTCTTTCTACCCTGCCCACCTTTTACTTAAATATCTCTTTGCTAAAGAATATAGGGAAAAAGGGAAGTTTTAAGCAATTTCAAATGATATATTGAGTCCCGTCCAATTAGGGCTATAATTCTTTACTGAGTCTGTACTGTACCATGGGTCCACACAAACTATGCTTAAGTATACTCTATAGTAGTGAAATTTCCAGAGAAAATAGAGAGAGATGGATTTAACTTTGTCTTGATAAAATCACCATTATGAAAGATGCATTTGTTTGTTTCAGAAAACAAAAAAGTAACTAAACTAATTCCTTTTGTACAAAATAATTGGAGATTGTGTTGCATTTATTGAATTTAGTAAAACCAACCAAATATAAGTGATAAAGTAACAACTGAGAAACTTCAAAGTAAGAATAAATTTATTGATTTAAAAGAGAAATGACCATAAATTTTAGAGTTGATGGACTCATAATTACTTATACATAACAAATATACTTAAATTGTTTTCCAGCTTTATGTGTTCAAAGATGATTCGGAGGTCAGGACGGAATATATCTAAGTGATTGGAATTTGAAGTTACAATGCAGATTTTCTCTTTTTCACAAAAGAACATTATAAATTAATTTCGATCAAATTTATTTCCTTCCTTTGCAACCTTAATGTATATTTTGTAAAGTAAATTGAGATGAAAGTTAAATAAACACATAGCTTTCATCCATATCTCACTTTGGTTGAGACTTTCTAAGGAATGTCAATATGATTTTAGAAGATGCACTCCCGCCCCCCCCCCAAAAAAAGAAGAAAGAATTTCTTTCAAAAATATTTGTTCACTACTCGATATATCACCAATTGGGAAGTGCCAATCTCATCTATAAATGTGAGAAGTGGAACAAGGAGAGAGGCAGCTTTTGTGAAATGCAACAAGGCAGTAACCCAGGGTAAGGTTTGACAAATCTTGATTGTGTGATTTATCCTTTTGGTTCATATCGTCACCTACCAGACAACAAAAATAAAATATAGATTCAATAATTTTAGTACATAAGATAGATTTGTCAAATTAAACATAATGTTATTTTAACTATCAGTAACAATACCTTTAAAGCATAAGTCTTTCTCAGTGTTTAACTTTGAAAAAGAGGTAAAAGCAGGGAGTAATTCTCAACTACTGATATCTGTCGAAGTCACTCAATTCTACTTTTATCAATCATAATTTGTTTTCTAATCTTGCCATTTGCTCACATGTAAAAATGACATAATCAGTTCTTCTTGGCTGTTGAAATGTATGAATTGTATGTAAAAATGTAAAAATTTTGATTTTCCCATTTAAAAAAAATGAATGTGCATGGTCTTTTATTTCTTGTATTATAATCACCAAGTCAGTGTTCTAAAATTGTAGGATTACTATAAAAATTATATTCCAATATTCTACCTAAACTTAAATGTGGTCAGCATTATTAGTTTCAGAGTTGCCAAAACAATGCAAAACATCCTTAACTCAGTTTGTAAGAGTTTTAACCAGTGTGCAATGGTGAAGAAATAGTTTCCTATCTCAAGTTTAAAATGGAAAATTAATATCAGTTGAGCACTTAATGTGTTTGCATGTCTGCTATTTAATCTCCATGTGAAAGTTAAAGATTTTTTTAACACCATTCTTTCTCCCATTTAAAGTGGGTTCTCAAAAGCACAAGCAGAGATATTTACCTGTGGAAGACATTTGTTGGCTGTAATTGTACATTAGATGGCAAATGCCATTTGAGTCAGATGTTAGAAATTTACTAGATGTATGATGTTGCATAGTAGAATAAGATCCTTTTCTCATTTTGTCCTTTCTAAAAATAAAGAAAAAAGAAAGCTAAATATGATAGTAAACTGTCTTTGCTTATGTCCTGACAGATGTTTAACCTCAAAATAAAAAGTAGGTACAATAAAATGATGATGATGATAATGAATAAACAATCAAAGTGCTAGTTTTATTTGAAATTAATAACTAGAATAAGTCAGCATTTTTTCAACTCTGTAGCACAGCTGGTTACATTGAATATTTTTCTCTATTATGCTGTTAATTATATAGTAACGTATCAAAGAAGAAATAGATAAGAACTTTCTTTTCATTTCTTGTTGATTTATGAAGAAGTCTTTTTACACATAAATGATTGAATGTTCTTATTCAGAATGACCACATAATTATTGCTTAGGAAAAGACACCAGTTCTTAAAGAGTCTATTTATAATAATCAGAATCAAATGTTATTTGTTTCTTCTAAATGTAAATGAAAAAAATTGAAGGTGGCAAAAAATGTGATATTTATTCAAGCTGGGCTATCTTAACAGTAGAAGTTTCAGTGGTCAACATGTTTGTGCATCTTTAGATGCTAATAGTTTTACAATTTATTATTTAAAAGTGTAAAAATTTACATTTATAATAGTCTGAGAATAAAACTTAGACTCAGTCATTTGTTAATATGTTTATTAGAATGTTTTAGTTTCAGGCAAGTCAGAAGCAGCTGTATAGCATTATTCTATGTTAGGCATTGGGATATCTCAAGTCCCTGCCTCAACATTAATTCAAGGAAGAATTAGCATTTATGTATTTTTTCTCCGTTTGAAGCTCTATGTGCATTTGGTTTGTGTACATGTTTTTGTAGTGTAAGATATGAAATTTTATATTTTTTCAGAAAATAAAAAAACACTTGAATACAGTTAATTCCGATTGTCATGCTTAACCCTCCCCCAAAAGACTTTAAACTTATAGTCTTTGTATAATGATTTCAGTTCCTTCTGCTAAACATGTTGGAATTTCTTATGCTAAATATTTAAAGTGCAATCAGCATCTCTTTTCCTCAAAGACATATTCACGAATCTTTGCATTCAAATATTTTTTGCAACTAGAGTTTGACACTGAGATTGTTGGACATGAGCATAACTATGTGAAACCTAATTAGAAGTTTAATTGTGACAGTGTTATACAACATTACTTGAAAGAAAAAAAACCAAACAAACAGAAAACTGTGTGTACCGTCTGCAAAAAGAGACTTTCTGATGACGTTCTTATCAACAAGCATCTGTTTGTGGCAGAGTGTGGAGGAGTTGCATTCTTACAGGAAGGGATGTCATTAAGTACAAACACTCCCTCTTCTTCTCTGTGTATTGTATCATATTGGTCTCCTTTTGTAAAAAGCATAACAAACAATCTGCTGTATTCGAGGAAATGAATCATATTTGTATTTTGTTTGCACTTAATTCATAAAAAGTGACATCACCATGCCTCTGGAAATTATCCATAACCCCTTTGTCTATGCAGAAAATCACTATTACAAGGGAAATCATATGCTATTTGCTTTACTCTCATGTAAAGACTATGAGTTCTTTCTCAGCAAGTAGACAATTCTTACTCTTGCTTTGCTACAGAGGTAAAGATCCTGTGATAAAAGGAATTTTCCCCCAATCCATAGGCACTTTTGACCAGGTAGGAGTGATGGGGTGGTGGTGGAAAAGTTAATTAACATTTAATAAGAATGCACTATTTTGTATTAGAAATTTTACACTTACCTTTGAGATACATTTTATTGTCTCTGCTTTACTCATAAGGAAACAATGACTCAAAGCTGTCAAGAAATTGCCCAGTCTGACTTCTTTTCAAAGGTAGGATGAAACCCACATTTATTTGAGACCAAACCCATGTACTTTCTACCACACTATTCTGATTCCACCCCGTGCTATCTAGGTAATGGATTAATTTAAGCCAATCTGTTAATTTAATTGATGCAGGAACTAATGGTTAGTGAAAAAAAATGATGTGCACACTTTTCCAAAGCAAAGTGTAAACCTTAGGTGGGAACCAGGATCTGACTGATTACATTTCTAACATATTCAGTTTTCAGAATAAGCAGACTTTGGGAATCAAAAAAAGTTTTTCTTATTTGTGATTCTTCCACTGAGTAGCAGCACAATCTAATTCAGAGTATTTTTCTAGCATATGTCATAGTTTTCTCACTTACAAGCTTAGGAAATTGTAATAAATATATATTACTTAATTCCATCCATGATAGCTGAAATTCCTCTATGAAACTTTGAAGTCTACAGGTGATTTACTACCAAATTATTATTACCAAAAGTAAAATAAGTTGATGTTTCTGAAAATCCACAGTAGCCATTCAAATTAAGCAGAGTTCTATATAAAATATCAAATGTATTCTACTTGAATTCAGCAGCTAAAAACTAGCAATTGGAATGAAGTTGGCAAAAATGCTGAAATATAGATGAATTTTTTCACAGCAAGAGTTATTCTTAAATCATCCATCTAATTTTTTAATAGTTGGTTATGAAAAATACAAATCTGTTGGGATTATTAATTTCAGTTTGAAGTTTCTTAATGATTCTAAATTTCCAGAAAGTAAAAATCTTCATTCAATCCTCACAACAGTTGAGACATTTATTCTGTTTTTCTTTTGAACAAAGATAGAAATGGAGCCTATGCAAGTTTAAGTGATTTTCATCCAGATCACATAGCTCATTCATATATCCCTTCTCTCTTTTAAAGTTAACCCTACTGCCCCTGAGTTCCAGATTACACTCTCCTACATGCTTTGGAATCTGTTCCATCCATTGCTCTTGAATATCCTCAGTCTCCCTGGCCCCATTACTCCTCCTCTACACCGTGTGACGGAGTACAGAGCACCATGGTTGTCTGGAGCCAACATTTCATATCCTGATCTGTCACTTAACAATTGCATGAACTCAGACAAGCCATTTAACCTCCCTGCCTTCAGGTACCTCATCTATTAAGTGAGGAAATAACATGACTGTTATAATAACCTAAAGATATCGACATAGAGTGAAAGTAGTGTCCACCACATAATAATTCTTCAGTAAATATTATGTATCTTTATATATCCTACTTTGCCATCTCTTCACTATCAAAACATGTAAGAGAATTACCTCGATTTTCTTATCTCTTCCTCTCTTTAATTTCACTGCAATCATTCCTTTCATTCTGTATTTGTTTTAACATAATATTATCAAAACTTTCAAATAAAAATTGATAAAATTTTAATAAATTCACTTGTACATGTAAGCCAGCTTCAGCAATAATCAACTCAATACCAATCTTGTTTTGTACATAACTCCACTATCTCTTCTCCTAGATTGAAGAAAAGGCCAGATATTATATCATTTCATAAATAAATATTTCAGAGTGCATCTCCAAAATGGAGGGATTATTTTAAAAATATAATCGTAATACCATTACCCTACCTAAAATTTAATAAACTTTAAAAATATTTTTAAATATCCAATCAGTATTCCCCTGTTTTATCATACCTTTTTTTACAGTTCCCTTAAATCAATATCCAAATGTTCCCTTTATTTCCTGTAAATTGGCAGTCAGATTCAGGTTTGATTTTTTAAAGAATACATCATAGGTAGTTTTGTGTACTTCCATCAGTACACAAAGTCAAACTATCTTTCTGCTATGTTAACGGCAATTGACCATTGCCAAGTAATTATTTGTTAATAATTTCAAGATGGTGATTTTCATCATTCTTTGTTCATGCTATACTACTTTTATAAAGACTAATTTCCCTTCATTAACTCTTTAGTTTTTCTGAGATAGAGTTTATATAGATAAAGCAGAACAGTGTATTGGTGTTATTTTGTTTTGTTTTATTTAAAAGTGATCAAATGTTCAAATGACCCCCCTGTGGCCCTTGGGCCTGATGGCATATTTTACTGATCTTTTTTCTTCAGTCTCTCTATTCTCATCTTGACTAATGTCTTAACAACATTAAGAAGGCCCTTTCGATGTTATGTCCACCTTAAATATTCCCCCTTTCTTGGCATCCAAGAGCTTTCCTGCTTTGCCTACATTTCTAGCCATTTATTTTCAATCCTTTCCACTATCCTTTATTATTCTGCCTTCCTTTCAAATACTGAAATTGTGGGTACTCTTCCCATCCCATGCTATATGCTTTCCCTTGGAAGTTGTATCAACTCACAAGTCTTCAATATTAACATATATTGGAATAGCATTCCATACTGAATCTCAAGCACCAATCTTTCTCCCAAAATATAACTCCATGTGTATAAATTTTTACTAAAGCTCTCCAACTGGCTGTAATGTAATGCATTTTAAAATCAGTATATCCCAAACTGACTTCCTTACCTTCAACACAACTTATATCTTATTCCATACTCCCAGTAGAAGATACTACTTTATATGTAGTTAAAAAAGGAGAGATCTAAAATTTATATTTTAAATTTTCTCTACCCTCAGCTCCATCTAAAACTTATAAAATTTTATTAGTTTCATATTGAAAATGTTTCTCAGATGTATCACCAGCAAATGTAGAAAAAATAAGAAAAAGTCAAAGATAACTCTAAGTAGGAAACATAGCCTAGAAAATTAAATATATCACCCGGAACCAAAGAGACCCTCTTCCTTGATACTTTAACTTATGCATTTTTATGATGGGGATTTAATAGGAATCTTACACGATTGAGCAAACAGTTATAAACATTATACAGCACATTTTATCCAAAATTTTATAAAATAGTGTAACTTTGGATCATGAAAGAAAAAATTAGAAACATCAGATTGGCCCTTTGTACAAATAAATAGACATACCCCTTAGAGAAGGTATTCTGAACCATGTCAGCAAACAAATTGACTTGGATTATGCTAAAAAATATATTTTAAAGAAAATAAAAATTTATACATTCAAATGAAACGATAAGCCTTGAAGGTTTTCCACTCTGATATAAGGATAAAGTAAAATGATTTACTGTATCTTCCTTGGAGTAGTAACAGCTCTAACCATATCAGGTATGGAGGTCAGACCAAACAACAAAGTTTTTCAATCATCCTTTTTTTTCCTACAAATATGTGAAATACAATTATAATGAGTATTAATTTCAAACCAAGTATTTCAGAAATGTGCAGCCTAAATGTGTTTTCAGGGCAGGTATATTGCAGACTTCTGAGTCCTTCGCTTTGTTAATTCTGAAGAAGGGGCAAGAAATTATGATCTAACTTTTGTGGTGAAGCACAGGTCATTCTCAAGATTTGCAGAATGTTCCCCATGTTTATTCATGAACCGTGCCTTCATGTTCTGTCAAAGCACATAGTCCTGATTGTCCATAATATAGAAAAACAGTTTCCAACAAATAAATGGTCCTTGTCCTTCATGGAAAAAAAAAAAAAGTGGTCCAAAGGTCAAAGTCAAATAGGTTTTGAAAACTTTGCTTGTATTATCCTCTATTAGAGCTTCACAAAACATTCTAGAAATACAAAGCCTCAACTAAATTTAGTTCAATGATTCCCCAAACGTGTGACCATGGAACACTTTTAGCTGGTAGGGATTATTACTACTACCACGTGGTAATTCTAATCTGCGTGACCACTTACCAAGTTAATCGTAAGAATGCTATTATTTTCTCAACCTATGTTACTGTGGGGATTCAATGACAAGACGATATCCACTCTGGGATGTATCTGTATCAGTACATTGTATCTGAACAATGATCCATCCATACTCATGCCTACTTTTCCTGGAGACCAATGCAATAGCACAATTATGATGCAGCTGCATGGAGTCGGGTGGGTCCTAAGACATATAAAAATGAATTACTCAAATTCACTCTCTTTGAAATATGTATTATATTTCATTATTTTCTGTTACTTAAGATATGGCCCTCAATTAAGAGGTTACAGAATAAAACGTTAAAACAAAAATTATTACCCTGGTGAATATGTCATTTGATATTAAAAGTTATAGAACTCTTCAAATATTCTTAGCCAAGGAAGGCAGCAGACTGGGGGAACAGATATTTTCTGAGAAAAAAGAAATGTGTAACAAGCAGCTGTTGATGGTGTGGGCATCTTATTAGAAACGAGTGCATCAGCACAATGCATCAACCCTGAGGGACTGAGGAAAAAAGGCTGGGACCTGGAAATAAGACTGAAAATCAAGAAAACATTCCACACGCGTGTGTGCACATGCACACGCACACACGCATTTTGCTAAACTTTAAATTAAGAATGTTATGTGTCATGTGAAAAAAAGAGAGAAGTATAAAACTAGAAGTACATATATATAGTACTCAGAAAAGTAGAGAATAAATGAAATAAAGGAAATACATATGGTAATTTTACGTAGATATTTCCGAAGAAATGACCTAGAACCAAAGGTCTTAAAATAAGTGTTATTAACCTTTTTAACATTACTTAATGCCTATGGACGATAGCCTTGGGGAACTGGGGAAAATTGCAAACGTGGAATTTTGGAAGGAAAGGACTCACGATCTTCATTAAATTCTTGAAGGGCTACCTACCATAAAATATTTAAAATCATGACTTAAAGTAATGATTGAATATCTCTAGTCGGTGACATCTTATATTTGCAAGCAAACAATTTGTAATAGGACATTCCTACTATTTTCACTTATTTTTCCAGAGGTTAAGTCTTAGGGAGTATTTCTGAGATATTACTTTTAGGAGATTAACTTCTCGTATCTCATAGCCAGAGGATAAAATATATTGATGATAATAGCTTCATAACATAGTGGAATCTAGAGATAATACCATATGATTTCTATTTTTTTATGAACTAAATAGAAAACTATTCTAACCACCTCACAAATTCTACTATGTAAGTAAAACAATGGTATTATCATAGAGAAGAGCTTTAAAAAAATAGTAAGGAGTCATCTAACTATGAAAGAAATTATATAGATGTGAAATCTAATAGGTTTGCTTTCACAATAGGATTTTTAGCACAATTTATTGTCTTAAACCTAAACTCAAAGCTTATCCTCAGCTGCTGGCATCATATGCCTGTATCACTGTAGTGGTTATCATTCACATGGTTTTTACCTTAAATAACATTCCTATTATTGGACTAGTATTGATATTTTGGCTGATCAGATGAGCTTTAATGGTCTATATAGATCCCTTTTCTAAAGCTCATTTATTCATCTTCTCATTCATTTAAGCACTTTTATGTTAATCAATCAAGATCCAGACCGTGGGCTCTGGGATCCTATAGAATAGTGCAAAATCTGGCTCTGTCACTTACTAGCTGTGTGACCTTGGGAAAGTTAGTGTATATATCTATGCCTCAGCCTCTTCATCTGCAATAAATATGGACAATACTTACCTCATACTATCGATGTTCTTTTCACAGAGATCTGCAAGCAACGGTCTACCTCAAGATCATTGTATGTGCTGTTTCCTATACCAGGAACACTCCTTCCCCAGAACTTTGTATGCCTCATTATTCTTATTCTTAAGGTCCCTGACTAAATGTCTGTTGGGTTACTCAGCTTGTCTAAAAGTATCACACCATGCCCGACTTTTCTCAAAGAACCTTGCAAATATATATTGATTTTTGAAACATATTGCTTATTTCATTGCTTGTTTATTATTTTTCTTTTCCTCTGGAATATAAGCTCGATAAAAGTAGAAATCAAGTCTTTTTTGCTGACTGCTGTATCCCTATCACCCAGCATAGTTCTTGGAACAACATAGGCACAGCATCTGAGTCATTAACCCTTCCTCTAGAAGGTTGCCCCAAAGCCTGGTCAAGATGTATTTCTTTCTTACCAACTTTTGAGGCAAAGTGATCCCTTATATTAGTACACATGATGTGGTCCACTGAATGTTAGGTTTTCTGCAATAGCTTCCATAATCTTTCCCTACAATGAAGAGCAAAAAATAAAAGAAAAGGGCTTTCTTTCAATGACCTTTCCAAGAAAATGGAATTATTTGTGGAATATTTTGGGAGACTAAAGCAGAAAAATACGGAGAGGAGGTAAGTGGTAATTGTCTCAAATTATTGCTATTGAGGTTATTGTTATTTTTATTGTGATTTCCAGGAAAAGATCCATGACCTCACAAAGCTACAAATCATCAGGTGAGACATACCAGTAAAGAAATTAAGTAACAGTAAAGCATCATGTGCATATGGGGTTTTAGGAACAAGAAAGAAGGAATATTCAATCTCTGATGGCTAAGGAAAGGCCTCTTCATGGAGTTTACATGCTAGAGGTGTATTTTCCAACAGGGTGTCCCCAGCCAAACGTGGCTATTTAATTTTAAATTTGAATTAATTAAAATTAAATAATTTTTCAATCTCACTAGCCATATTTCCAGTGCTCACATGTGACTAGTAGTCATCCTAAGACACATTGCAGATATGGAACATGCCCATCATTGCAGAAAGTTCTATTCAACAACACTGATCTGACAGTCTCACGTGTTATTCTGTAGTGGGGGCAGGGGGATGCCTTAGAGAAGGCAAGTATAGAAAGTCAAGAAAACCAATTAGGGTAGAGATATAGTAAGTGAAGTAGATGAGAAATGCTTAAACCATGGACATAGTGGTGGTGGTGGGGGGTGCTAATGAAAAGGAAGGAATTCATTTTTTAAGAGAAGTAAAGAGGTACAATCAGTAGGACACATGGATGGATTGATGTCATTTATTTAGGAAAAGAGAAGAATGAGTCCAAAATTTCTGGCAGGGGTGGCTGAGTGGCTGCTTCCCAGGATTAGAACGAATATAGAATGCTTATCCTGTGGATGAGGGTGAGCTTCAACAAATCTAGCCAAGTTCTTTTCCTGGATATTTCCCTGACCAAAAACAGAGATCAAGTTTTCACTTCTTGTCTGTAGGCCCCTGGATCTCAGTTCTGGTCTCAGTAACTATTCAAATATAAAAATACTCATGTCCACGCAAATAAGCGTTGGCATGCCATGCAGTGCAGTTACAATCTATATCTGGAAAAGAACCATTTCCCTGAAAAAGAGCAACACAATTTTTATTGACAAAGAGCTGACTCAAAAAGACATGGACATCAATCTACATTATCAAATGAAAACTGGGCTTAGAAGTTTAAAACTCCACGCTTACCTCAAAGATTTCATCCCACATTTGGTTTGTTTTCTGTGTACCTCTAGAATTAAAGGGATAATTCTTGAGACTTTCCCAGAACACCAGAATAAAGGAGAGAAAAAAAATATGTTCAAAAAAGGGTGGGGGGATGGAGGGGTTATGATCTCCACTTTTTTTTTTTTTTTTTTTTTCGGTACGGGGACCTCTCACTGTTGTGGTCTCTCCCATTGTGGAGCACAGGCTCCGGACGCGCAGGCTCAGCGGCCATGGCTCACGGGCCCAGCCCCTCCACGGCATGTGGGATCTTCCCGGACCAGGGCACAAACCCGTGTCCCCTGCATCGGCAGGCGGACTCTCAACCACTGCGCCACCAGGGAAGCCCCTCCACTTTTTAAAAGACAGGAAATCACAGCTTTGAAATTACACTTTCATTTCCCCAGCTTCTAGAAGTCCCATCAATGTCTTGGGAGTTTCATTTAAGACCCTACAATCCACATAATCAAATTACTAGGAGTTATTGCTAAAGCACTGGAGAATGATTGAAGGGTATAGTAGTGGTACTAGCGGCTCATCCCCGCCCCCCCCCATCTTAATATACATTCCCTGAAAGGAGTGCCTGAGGCAATGTCTTGGATAAATGAGATTCATTTGGGAGATGGCTCTGGAAAACAAGAGTAAGGAAAGGGAAAGGAGGAAAAGCCAAAATGATAACGCTGTAGAAACCAAGGACTCCATTTCCACCAGGATCTCTGGAAGCTTCAACAATGCTTCCTAAAAATAAGCCTCTAGAAGAAAGGCTGTCCATTTGTCCACAATGATTGAAAGCCACCTTCAAGTAATTCATCAACCACTAGCTTTCACACTGCACTTGTGTTCAGGCTTTGTGAGTTCCTGCAGCAGAAAAGTAGAGCTATTCAACACACAATCCAGGTAGGTGTTTTTACCACAAATCAGTACTCTTTACTTCAGCAGGGCTCTATGGGGCTGACTACTTCAGAGTGATGGGTATATGGTGGGATCAGTGGGTCCATGACCATACACTCACAGTCACAAATTCTTCACTATAAAATGCATCCTTGGTTTCAGGTTCTGTGATGTGGCATTCAGTGTGAGGAAGTCTGGCCTACACCCCTAATGGTTCTGGCAGAGACACTATAATCAGGGTAGATGAAGCCATATCTGGTATAGTTGTGAAAGGGGAAAATGTGTCTGAAGGAATTAGTTTGTTAGCAAGTGGTTGGTCTGATATCAAGCACTGACCGCCAGGAAAGCAGTAGCTCAGTTGGCCTTGTAAAGGGGCCAGTGCTGTTGGACCCTGTCACCATGACTACTCCACTCATGAACCCATTATATGAGCATGGGAGAAGCCACAGATAGGGCTAGCCAAACTCTTAACAGGTCCATCCTCATATGCACCAGGATTTTGAGTGTCTCTTCTGCACTGAATGCTCTGTGGTGGGTATTAGTGTAAAAGAGAAAATTCTCTCAGCATGTGTTCATCCTCATATACCCCAAAATCAGCATGTCACTTCTTTAGATATCCTTGCCTCTGACTTTCCAATTTGCCCTTCCAGACCCCTAAGCTGACCTACCAAGGTATTCGCCACTACCTATACTCTATGTATATTGTTATACAAGCCAATTCTCCCTCTTTCCAAGTATACAGGCAAGTTTACTTCGCACAATATAGTAGTGGTACGGCTATAGTCAATAGAGTTGTAGTCCAATTTTAGCTAACACCAACACAACAAGCTAAACAATTTGTGAAACAGACCCCCAGTTCTCCTCAGTCACCAACTAGTTATGGGGATCAAACTCCTTGAGTCTTAAGCATGAGCTGAAATAGACACATTAGTGAACCCCAAGTGGGTTAACATGGGGCACGGTGCCACCACTTCAAGAAACTGACAGGTCTTCTGGATATGCTGGTACTTGATCCAAGATGTACTTTTTCTGTTGTATGATGGATTGCTGCTACACCCGCTGGACCTAATGAATTAGCAGAACCGATAACACCAGGAAGCTCTATTAAGTCATGAAGTCATTTATCATCAGTGTCTACTACTGCCCAAGAGTATACAACACCAATCAAATGCTAGAATGACTGTATAACTCAGTGTTTCCACTTTGCCTGTACCTTACCCCAAATCAGCTCAGATGGGTATCTAATTAACTGTGGTGTTGCAACAGGCCATTTACCACAAGCAATGGGATCTGTGTTACATTCCATGGATGAGAGACTGTAATGGTTACATTGGTCAGATAATTGAAAGGACTGACTAAACTCCACAGAGCATACTCATGTAAGGCTTTAATGAAGCTGAAAGATTTTGTATTGAACAGTAGAAATAAAATGCAGGTAAGCATATGGGACCCAAGAAACTTCTAGGCTCTCCAAAATCCTTTTCAGTCACACAATTTGTGACTTTAACTCTGGACTGTAATCTTTAACTCTGGACTGTGAACTACCAAGACATATATAAGGAGTCTTGGTTTCAGGAGACCTAGGGCAAACCTTTCCAGGAGGGTCTTTTATGTCCCACTGGACATGTATACAAGCCAGCTGATAACTGGTTTCACCAGGTGTAAGCCATTAATCCACACATCCCTAAATAACATAAAAAAGGTGGCTGCCGGGGGAGTTTCTAACATTAAATAGGTAATTATAAACTAGGTAGCCTCTCTCCTCCTTATCTTAGCCTAGAGTCAGTATCAGACTTCCAGACATCCCCATAGATAAGTCAGAAAAGCAGTTCAGCTTTAAGATAACTTTATCTTACAGTGACCTAGTTCCAGAATCTCATTCTGAAAGGTTGCTGACTAGGAGTGCTCTGGTTTTAGCTTCTTAGATTGTGGGGTTTTCTCTGAAGCATAGTCTGGGTCAAAGTCATGGTTGCAGGTCATTTATTTATGAGACTCTTAGAAATCAGGGGCCGGTGAGCAGGGAAAGTAAGACAGGGAAAGGGGACTAAACATCAGGGTGGTGCATTATTCAGGTTTAACCTGCAATCACGGAGAAGTGTCAAAAATTGTCTGTTTGAGGCATGAGATGTTGGGGCACCTGTTTAGTAACTCACATCCATACTTGTTGAGGGTTGCCTCTGGGGATGTTAACTTCTTTATTCTCTCAGGCTGCACCAGTGTGCAAATAGAGCAGTCCATTATGGCTCTGAAGAAGGCCATGGCCTTAGTGATGGTCCTGTGTAGAAATCTTCCAGGAATTTTGAGAGCTTGTTGTAAAACACAGCCATCATTAAAAAATAAATTCCATAAATTTATAATTAATTTATAAGAAAAATGAAATAATTAATACTCAAAATCCATCTTGTACTAATTATTTTCTATTATCTACCCTCTTGTGATTATTTGTCTATTATCTGTATGGTGGAATACTAATATAATGGAGCACTACTGCATATCTCTTCCCAGAAATGCATTCAGTACCTCATGCTGAATCTTGAAATTGTCCATGGTGAGAATATTTACACCAGGGAAATCAGCAAATGCTACAAATCAGGGCATGATTCCTGCCCTCTCCCCTGCCCCATCTAGCACCAACTGCTTATTAAACAATTATTAGCCCCCCTCCATTGCAGAAGAGTGAAGAGAAACTGCTAGAGACCATCAGAATAAGATGGAATTGTCCAACCCATGTGGTTGAAATAAGAGATCAGTCCAGGATATGTGACATTGGTTGTCAAAATAATCTGCAATTCTCGCCAGTCTCCCAGACTTTATTCCCAAGTGGTAGCGAAGTAGAGAAGTTAGCCTTGTCTCTAATCTCCAATATGTACCCCCAAGTCACCCTACATAAATATTATCAGAAGTGGACATATTTAATTTCGTGATTTTGAAAGTGGAGAATTACGGGGATGAAAGGCAAGGAATGAAGAGGCCATGTTTTAGCTAAGCCAACATTCGACACCATTCAAGTCAGGACAATAAAAAAAACTTGAGTAAGAAGAAAATGAGACAGGGTAAAAATCTTCCAAGTTTGTTCAAAAGTTAAAGAGTAGTGGCTGAAAAAATTGTTGAATAATGAATATTATATTTGAATCATGCATTCATAAAACAGGAGGGATTTAACACTCAAAGGGTAGAATAATGATCAGTAATACACCCTCGAAGGAACCTCCCCAGCTTAGAGTTCTCATGGTAAGACTGTCACTATCCATGCCCTACCTGACATCACACCCAACCTCATCTGCTCTCTCTCTCTCTCATGTACACATACCAACAACAACACTCTCAAAACTATTTAATAAAGAATAATAACAATTCATATTTAAGTGTTTGCTCTGTGTTAGGAAACCTTTTATGTGTTTTCTGTATATTATCTTTCTAAACCCTCACAGTAATCTGACAATTTATATCATTCTTATATTACAGGTGAAAAACTGAAGCACAAAGAATTTAAGTAACTAGGAAACAACACACATTAACTGGTAAAACCACGAAACTGTTCTCTGAAACTTTTTTCTTCATCTTCTTAATCTAATTGAAATATGCTGTTACTTCAAGGCATGGTTTACCTTGCAGCCCTATAAAATGGTAGATAATTTTACACCCCCAGGACCTGTAAACAGAGAGACATCTTCTTTGCTTCTCATAGCTCTTCCAGACCATTGCTTTCCCCCATCTTTAAACTAAAATCTCAATCTGTTTGAAGCTGATGCCAACAGAGCATACTGTCTACTCCCTTTCTTAGTTGCGGTCCTGTGCAAGCCTTCCTGTCAGTCCTTCTCATTCCTTGACAATGGTAATATAATACCCTTACTCCTTACTACACGTTTGGTGATTTCAAACCAGGAATCGGTAGCACAGAGTATTTTTGTTCAAATTATTTTTAAAAAATCTCTTCTCTGTGTATGAATTTCAATAGAGGCACTCCCTTCAGGCAGATCACTTTAAAAAGGAGTTTCTTCCTTCATCCTGAGACCAGCCTCTGTCCAGAGCCCAGGGTTGGAAATAGAGCCTGGACTAGAGTTCAGCCTGCCAACCCCTTGGTATAAGATTGTCCCAAGCAAATAATTTCCCAATTCCGTTTTCCTTTAAATTTTTTATTTTCATAATTGTCAATAACTTTCCCTCCACCTTACCTCTACCACCAGCTCCCCGACTCATACCATTACTCCTATTATGTATAATAGTATAGCCTCCAGAATGTTACTAAAATCAGCCCCTTCTCTGACCACCATCTCTAATATTTCCAGCTCACTTACTCTACTCATTGTCACAACTTTTCAACTTCCAATTCTTTAATGGTCCCATTTTCACTTCCAATCACCATCTCAAAATTTCCTTTTCCAACTTAGATGCCATAATCCATCACTATAATCATGTAATCACATTTATAGACATCCTTAAATAGTGTGCCCCAACTCCCTCTGTCTTCCTCAATGGACAAAACTGCAACCCACTTAATTTTACTACGTGTCTCCTAATTAATTGCCTGTAGAACGTGAGTAGGGAAAAGTAAGCCACTGTTGATGGAATCACTTTACATTTAGTATCACAAAGTTCAATTCTATGGGTGCATAGCATTGCTTAGCAATCTTATTGCATTTGTCCAGTTGATTCACTCTATTTCCCTTACCTATTTAAGGACTTTTTTTCCCCAGAAATAGCTCCTGTCTCTACATCATCAATGCCATCACTCTATTATGTCATTTTCATAAGGATACAAACATGCAGTAATATTCTCCATAAATGACCACTTATCCCTCAACTCTCTCCAGTTACTGCTCCATTTCTCTATATCTTTATGTAGCAAAAAAATTTTAAAGTGGTTTTCTACAATAACTGATCCATTTCCCCAACTCACATGCTCTCTTTCACCCACTCCAATTATGCTGATTCTGCCAAGTTCATTAATAGTATTCAGTGACCTCCATATTGAAAAATGCAATGGTCGATTTTAGTCCTATTATTCAACCTCAGAGATATCAAAATTTTCTTCCTGAAACACTATTCCCTTAGCCTCTAGAGCAGACTCATAGTCCTTGAAGTACCCAGGGTTTCTTTTGTACTCTTCTTTATCCACACCCAGTCTACCCTTAATTCATACCCTCGTTCATAACTGTAAATAATTTCTATATCACCAATGTCACTATCTCCAAAACCCTTGCCTTCAGAACTACACTCTTCGTTACAGACATATGTGCTCAACTGTCTTCCTGATATCTCCATTCAGATGTCTAAAGGGCATCATAATTTTGGAAGGTTTAACACAGAACTTTTCATCCATGTGCTCCAAAGCCTGCTTCTCTTCTCTCTTCTTGCTCCACATTCAAAATGCATTCCAAATTTGACCATTTCTCGTCACCTCCATTTCTCTTGCATAAGATACAGATACCACCTAACTGATATTCTTGCTTCTGTTCTTATTTCCCTAAGTAAAATCTTAAAATGATCATAATTGTCTTTTAAAAAATTAAATTGTATCATGGTAGCCTGCTGCTCAAACTCTACGATAGTTCCTTGTTCCAAAATCCAACTTTTAAACAAGTGTGACAGAACTCTAATTAGAGTGTACTTTAAATGATTCTCTGAGTGTATTTAAATGATTCTCTGATTCTATCTCCTAAATTTGTGTGTGTGTTTTGCTTTTTATCTCCTTCACTTAATCCTAATCACAATGATCTGGTCTTACTGCAGCGTCTCAAGTATCCCTAGTTCATTTCATGGCTTTCTGTTCTCTCTGCTTGGACTACTCTCCCCCATAGATATTTCCAGGATTCTCCTTCTTCCTCAGGTTTCTGCTCAAATATTCCCTCCCCACACTCCACATGACTATTTATTTTTACCCTACCTTATTTACCATCACAGAATTCATTACTACTTGAATTCATGTATGTATGTATTTTTGTGCCTACTGTCTGTTTCAACAACTGGAATGTAAACTCTCTCAGGAATAAGATTGTATCTGCTTTGCTTATTGCTATTATCTCAATATTTAGATAAATACCTGGCACACAAGTGTTCAACGAGAGAAAAATTGATTAATAAGACATCATTTGGGAAGGAGACGGATGGTTTAGGTAGTCTTGAACTATACACAAAGAGGAAACATTGAATTTTTATTAAAGAATAAGGGGGGCAATTTGGTAAGAGGAATGATAGTATTTACCAAATTTGCCAAACTGTACTGTAATCATGTACTTATATATCTACCTATCTGGCTGAATTGTAATGTCCAGAGGGCACCAAATGATATTTGTGCTTAACATTGCATCTCATTTACAGAACACCGTGCTTAAAGGAAAAACCAGCTGCTCTGTAAAAACTTGTTGAATGAATGGTTTAATACAAGGCCCTGGACTCAACCAGTTTAGGTGGTAAGTATAGTCATTAGGATAAATCCAGGGAAAGAAGTCATTATAGTTTACACAGTAGTCTCCTTTAGAGCATTTATTTTGTCTGAGAAAAATAAATGCTTCTGGAGAAATGAACTTCTTGTTTGGGGAAAATTATGTCATTTTCCATAAACTATCACTATAATGATGATAAAATTATTTACAAGTCCATTATAGAACTAAGAAAAAACAGAATGAGGTGGTGGGTGTAAGGAACTTTGCCTTAATCTGGTAAATGTTATCAACATACTTTTTAAATGCTCTTAGAGTAACAGAAGGGATAATGGACAAAAGGCTAAAGTCTGTTTCAGAAACGTCCACTGATGAATTGAGATAAATACTCTCTCCTTTACTCAATACTTCTAGTACATGATTAGCACAGCAATAAAAATTGATCTGTGTTGTTTTGGATGTTTATGTCTGTGAGCAAATGAAACAGACTCTTCCATTTAGAAATAAGGGTTTCCAGAAATTCAGTAGGAAGTTTGAAATTAAGAGTGCATTCACATGTCCACTATTAGGAAGAAAGAGAATGGGGAGAAGAAAAAAGAGACGAGATATTTACAGGATACAAAGACCTGAAACAGCTCTATTTTTCTGGCCTCCATCTACCGGAATAATTGTGTCTCCAACTCTCTAATGCTCCTCTAGACCTGACTAAAATCCAGCGAAATCTGTCATTTTGGCAGTCAGTGAATAGTCAAATGAAGCAACACCTTGTAATAATTCATTCTGTAGATCCCTGGGTTTGCAACAGAATACTTAACACTCACATAGCTTCTTCATTTTCTTTTTCTCTAGGCGTTAACTATTTGTAGCCTCTCTTCTATTTCTCTTTCCCTTCACCTCTCTGCTCTGCATCTTGTCTCTTTTTCTCTCCCTCTTTCCCTCTTTTGTCTTCTTTTTCTCTTGTACAAGAATGCTGTTCCATACCACGTAATTATTAACAGGTAATATTGACTGGAAAAGGATTTATTTAATAGCATGATGTTTGTGGTTTCTTCTTCGTGTTGTTAAAAACAAATAACCATAAAAATACATTGGGTTAAATAATAGTATTTGTAAAAATCGGAAAAAAACTAAAAGCATTATTCAAATTGCAATTGCTTAAATATTGAAGCTAGCATACTTGAAGCACAGACAATTGTCTGATAAAGTTTGTGTACTATACTATATTTTTCTTGGTTTTCTATCTGGTCACTTTTTATAGTAGTTCAGAACTGTTAATAGTTTGAATGTGTTCAGTATTACATGGTTAATATTTTATCAGAAAGTTATTGCCTTTGCCTTGAAATTGTTTTATTATTTGAAAGTTGTTGTCTTTTTATATTACTTTGGAAAATTTGCTATGCTGAAAGCGTACTTCATCTAGGAAACACTTTTTAATAATAAACTAGCCTCTGGCTTTTAGAGTAACAGCCAGTGGAAAATAATTGCTTATATGAAGTTTGCTAAATCTGACTTTGCTAGACTAGAACTATTCCTTTATTGATAGATGACTTGACCTTAATAATACAAACCCAAGAACATAGTGTTTTTCATCATTCTGTAGTTTTATAAAGAAGGAAATATTTTTGGAAAGAAATGCTATTTGTAGTAAAAGGTAATAACAATTTAAGTGATGCTTTATATTTTGGGTTTTTTTTTTTTTTTTTTTTTTTTTTTTTTGCGGTATGCGGGCCTCTCACTGTTGTGGCCTCTACCGTTGTGGAGCAACAGGCTCCGGTCGCGCAGGTTCAGCGGCCATGGCTCACGGGCCCAGCCGCTCCGTGGCATGTGGGATCTTCCCGGACCAGGATGCCTTTATATTTTAAGAAATAAAAGTAGTCTTAAGTTTTACATTTTTTTACAGAATATAATTCTAGTCAATTTTATATTGCCGTAACATACCAAGGGCCCAAAATGAAAAGAAAAATTTGTGAACTCCTTATATCTACCTCTTCCCACACACAGAGTTTATTTTATAACATTTATAAAATAAATGTTATAATATGAATCTGGAATGGAAATGTTGCTATAATGAAGAACTTCCTTATAATTATCTTTTCAGAATAGACAGTTCTTGTTTCTGCCTGTGATACATGGAAGAAACCAAGATGTTGGGTGATAATAACATGAAAGGCAAGTCAGAGAAATTAAACTAGGATGCAATATAAAGAGCAGAGAAAAGGCAAAGGATTTAGCACTAGGAAACTTCTCTGCATGGCTCAGTGACAAATAGTTATCTCTTCCTTGTAGCATATGAAGTTCAACTTTTGTGTGTAAAATTGAATAAACTTTATAGGACTTTGGACATTTAAACTATAATCCAGTGACTATTTCCTTTCCCATGTTAGGGAACATTTCCACTAAGATCAGTGCAGAAATATATGAAATAGAAATGAAGAAAACAAAAGCAAAGATCAATAAAACTAAAAGCTGGTTCTCTGAGAAGATAAACAAAATTGATAAACCCTTAGACAGACTCATCAAGAAAAAAAGGGAGAGGATGCAAATCAATAAAATAAATGAAAAAGGAAAAATCACAACTGACACCACAGAAATACAAAGGACTATAATAGACGACTACAAACAACTATATGCCAATAAAATGGACAAACATGAAGAAATGGACAAATTCTTAGAAAGGTATAATTTTCCAAGACTGAACCAGGAAGAATTAGAAAATATAAACAGACATATCACAAGTAATGAAATTGAAACTGTAATTAAAAATCTTCCAACAAACAAAAGTCCAGGACCAGATGGCTTCACAGGTGAATTCTATCAAACATTTAGATAAGAGCTAACACCAATCCTTCTCAAACTCTTCCAAAAAACTGCAGAGGGAGGAACACTCCCAAATTCATTCTACAAAGCCACCATCACCCTGACAACAAAACCAGGAAAAGATATCACAAAAAAAGAAAACTACAGGCCAATATCACTGATGAACATAGATGCAAAAATCCTCAACAAAATACTTGTAAACAGAATCCAACAATGTATTAAAGTGATCATACACCATGATCAAGTGGGATTTATCCCACTTGCAAGGATTCTTCAATATATGCAAATCAATATATTCTTCAATATATGCAAATCAATCAATGTGATACACCATATTAACAAATTAAGGAAAAAAACCCGTATGATCATCTCCATAGATGCAGAAAAAGCTTTTGACAAAATTCAACATGCATTTATGATAAAAACTCTCCATAAAATGGATATAGAGGGAACCTATCTCAACATAATAAAGGACATATATGACAAACCCACAGCAAATATCATACTCAATGGTGAAAAACTGAAAGCATTTCCATTAAGATCAGGAAAAAGATAAGGATGTCCACTCTCACCACTGTTATTCAACATAGTTTTGGAAGTCCTAGCCATGGCAATCAGAGAAGAAAAAGAAATAAAAGAAATCCAAATTGGAAAAGAAGAAGTAAAACTGTCACTGTTTGCAGATGACATGATACCATACATAGAGAATCCTAAAGATGTCACCAGAAAACTACTAGAACTAATCAATGAATCTGGTAAGGTTGCAGGATACAAAATTAATGCACAGAAATCTCTGGCATGCCTATACACTAACAACGAATCATCAGAAAGAGAAATTAATAAAACAATCCCATTTACCATTGCAACAAAAAGAATAAAATACCTAGGAATAAACCTACCTAAGGAGGAAACGGAGCTGGAAGAATCAGGCTCCCTGACTTCAAACTATACTACAAAGCTACAGTAATCAAGACAGTATGGTGCTGACACAAAAACAGAAATATAGATAAATCTTACAGGATAGAAAGCCCATAGATAAACCCATGCACATATACTCACCTAATATATGACAAAGGAGGCAAGAACATAAAATGGAGAAAAGACAGCTTCTTCAATAAGTGGTGTTGGGAAAACTGGACAGCTACATGTAAAAGAATGAAATTAGAATACTACCTAACACCATACACCAAAAAAAAAACCCTCCAAATTAATTAAAGACCTAAATTTAAGACCAGACACTATAAATCTCTTAGTGGAAAACATGGAAAAAACACCCTTTGACATAAACCACAGCAAGATCTTTTTTGACCCACCTCCTAGAGTAATGAAAATAAAAACAAAAATAAACAAATGGGACCTAATTAAACTTAAAAGCTTTTGCACAGTGAAGGAAACCATGGGAGAAATGGGAGAAAATATTTGCAAATGAATCAATGGATAAAGAATTAATCTCTAAAATATACAAACAGCTCATGGAGCTCAATTTTGAAAAAACAAACAATCCAGTTAAAAAATGGGTGGAAGACCTAAATAGACATTTCACCAAAGAAGACATATAGATGGCCAAGAGGAACATGAAAAGCTGCTCAACATCACTAATTATTACAGAAATGCAAATCAAAACTACAATGAGGTATCTCCCCACACCAGTCAGAATGGTCATTATCAAAAAGTCTAGAAACAATAAATGCTGGAAAGGGTGTGGTGTAAAGGGAACCCTCTTGCACTGTTGGTGGGAAAGTAAATTGATACAACTACTATGGAAAACAGTATGGATATTCCTTAAAAAACTAAAAATAGAATTACCATATGACCCTGCAATCCCACTACTAGGCATATACCCTGAGAAAACCATAATTCAGAAAGAGACATGTACACAATGTTCATTGCAGCACTATTTACAATAGCCAGGACATGGAAGCAACCTAAGTGTCCATCAACAGATGAATGGATAAAGAAGATGTGGCACATATATACAATGGAATATTATTCAGCCATAAAGAGAAACGAAATTGAGTTATTTGTAGTGAGGTGGATGGACCTACAGTCTGTCATACAGAGTGAAGTAAGTCAGAAAGAGAAAAACAAATACCATATGCTAACACATGTATATGGAATCTAAAAAAAAAAGGGTACTGATGAACCTAGTGACAGGGCAGGAATAAAGATATAGACATAGAGAATGGACCTGAGGACATGGGGTGGGGAGGGAGAAGCTGGGGTGAAGTGAGAGTAGCATGGACATATATACACTACCAAATGTAAAATAGCTAGCTAGTGGGAAGCAGCAGCATAGCACAGGGAGATCAGCTTGGTGCTTTGCAATGACCTAGAGGGGTGGGATAGGGAGGGTGGGAGTGAGGCTCAAGAGGGAGGGGATATGGGCATATATGTATGAATATGGCTGATTCACTTTGTTGTACAACAAAAACTAACACAGTATTGTGAAGCAATTATACTCTAATAAAGATGTATTAAAAAAATTAAAAATAAATAAACTATAATCAATTACTATTGCTTGTAGTTACATCTATTTATAATTTTTTTGTTTCAACTGGAAACAGAAATGAGTTTCATGTAGGGGTATTTGGAGAGGTTTCTTCCAGACAGCCAAATATTTATATTATTCTAATTCTAATTATAAAACTTTGTAAGGAAGTGACATTATTATTGTAAGTTTTAGACTTACTGATATAAACTAAGATATGCTTAAGATGGATATACTATAGACAGTCATTTTTTATTAATTCTGCCCTTTAAATCACTAAAGAGTAATAATAGTAAAAATAAAATGTATTATGGTGACTATTATGTGCTTATATTAAGCACTTATATTAAATTTCATAACAGCTGTTTGAATCAGTTACTTTTGTATGTGTGAAGAAAAGCACAGAGAAGTTAAACAATTTGCCCAAGATCACATAGTGTTGGGGCCTGTATTTGAATCTCATTGGTCTGGTTCCCAAACCTATCCTTTTACCCACTGCTTATAAGGTCCAATTCTGCTTGCTCTTAGTTTACTTTTTATCCCCAAATTAGTTTATTTTCTTAAATAGAGACTTGTTTTTTCTTCCTATAACATCTCCCTCTACTTGGTTCAGTTTCCCAAAAAAACCAAATGACTATACAAATGAACTGGAGCAGGAGTGAGACACTCTCACAGCTGCTGTCTCTTGTATCTTCCCATTTATTTTCCTTGTGATTTTTTTCTATTTTTAGAAACCATTTTGTGCATTTTAATTATATCACATGGAATTAAATATTTCTTCAAAACCTTCATAGATGTTATGAAGATATGAAATAATTACTCAGTTCTATATACTGTCTTAATGGTGGAAAAAAAAACTTCCCCAATAGCAAAGGTTAGATTATTAGTCATAGACCATAATTATACTCATCCCTAAGAAGTTAACGTTATTCATATTTTTAAGATCTTTAAGGTGGTTAAATTCAAAGAAGGAAAACATTAAAAATTTGAAGAAGTAAAATTTAGTCTTGTCCCCTATCTTCAATGATTCAGGAACAAATATATATATTTTTAATTGACCAAATAGCAAACAGTTCCAGTAGACCCCAGGCATAGATTGTAAGAATTTAACAATTCTTGGTACACACAGCTGTCTGTCCAAGCAACCAAATAGAGAAAAAATATATATATATAGAACTAAAAATATGCATAATATTTGGGGAGAGGTGGTCTTTCACTTCAGTGGCACACCTTTCCGGGGGACTTGCATGTTTGTCTGGCCCTTCAATCTCTTAAACTCATGGGAAACTTCCAAGCAGAAAAGAAATAAAACCACATTATAGGATGTTTTTCCAGATATGACTTCCAGTGCATTAGAGGGATAAAGTTTTGGTTGTGATTTAGGGAATTGTGTCACTTTGCAATAATGTTGAAAGAGGGAAAAATTGTTAAACATTTCAGTAAAATTATGACAATTTTATTTTTCAATAAAGACTGCCATCTTTTTCATATTTTATAAATAAAATGTATTCACAAAGGAAAGTTGACCATTTATTCTTATAATGGGATGTTCAATTTATTTCACATGGCTAAATTATCAAAGAAACCAAGATCTAAAAAGGGAAACCTACCTTTTCTCTTGGATAGCTGAAAAAAAATTTTTTTTTTCTTTCAAGCACACCACTAGGGAAAGAACAGCAACTGAATAAAGTATTTTCTCGGGAGTAATTCATTTATGAGGATCTCAGAAGCACACCAGTTTTAGTTAAGCTTTAAATATGGCTCTGTTTTAAATTTTTATTATTTTGTTTTTTGTTTGTTTATTTTTTTCAAAGATAATTAAAATACCATATGCTACTGGTAGAAAACACCAAAAGTTTAGGTCAGATTTAACATGTTATGTTTATTTTGGCCCAATATTATAAAGCTCTCACTACTTATAATAGTAACTCTAACATCTGTCAAATAAGTTGTTTCACCTCTTACAATATGATATACTTACTTTGTCATGTAATGGAATAACATATATCCAACTCAAATATAGCACAGTTACCTAATGACATAATTATAATTTAGCATGCATCATTTATTAATTTCAACTTTCTTACATTCAACTTCCAGTAGTAAGATGTAGAGATATTGTATTCGCATGATATACCAGGAATACACCAGAATAGACCTCACTAACAGGGACCAGCAGAGACTTCCTTTCCTTAAATCCAAAGGCTATTATATTTTTAGTCATCAGTTTATTGATTGTTTAGCACTATTACCACATTGGAATACTTCGTCTCTCTTGAAAGAGTATCTTTCATGTGATGTTGGTTTTCTCCTACTTTTTTCAGTTATTTTCCTGACTCTTTACAGGTTCATTGTCTTCTATCTAGCTAAGAATTTTTGAAATTTCTTAAATCTTTTCTAGATCCCAGTAATCTCAATGTATGGTGTGCAAACAGCAGCAGCAGCAGCAACTTAGAACTCATTAGATAAATAAATTCTGGGGTCCCATCCCAGACATGCTGAATGACAAGCTCAGAGTGGAGGCCAGAAATCTGTATTTTAACAAGTGATCCAAATTATTCTAACGCACACTAAAGTTGAGAACTACTCTTCTGCATTGTCGTCTCTCCTCCATATTCTCATCTCAAATCTACTCACATAAAGCCATGTTCTTTCATTTAAAGTAGGAGTCAACAAATTTTTTCTGTAAAAGATGAGATATCTTTTATGCTTTGTGGATCATACCATCTCAGTCTCAACTGGTCAACTCTGTGTCCACAATATGTAAATGAATGCATATAGCTGTGTTGCAATATAACTTTAGCTACACTGAAATTTGAATTTCATATTATTTTATGTGGCATGAAATACGATTCTTCTTTGGTTTTTTCAACCATTTTAAAAAAGTAAAACCGTACTTAGTTTGTCGGATACACAAAGGAGACAAGAGGTTTTCCAAATTTCGCACAGAGGCCACAGTTTGCCCATTTCTGCTGTAGAGCCTTCATATGTATGACGGTTAATTTCATGTGTCCACTTGGCCATGTGGTACCCATTTGTTTGGTCAAGCACAAATGTAGATGCTGCCGTGAAGATATTTTTTAGATGCGATTAACATTTAAATCAACAGACTTTAAGTAAAGCCTCCATGTGTGAGTGTGAGTGGGTCTCATTCAATCAGCTGAAGGCCATAAGAGAAAAGATTCTCTAAAGAGGAAGAAATTCTGCCTCCAGACTGCCTTTGGACTCTAGACTGCAACACTGACTCCTTCTGGAATTTTCAGTCTACCGCATTAATTTCAGACTTGATAGCCCCCACAAGTGCATGAACCAATTCCATAAATTCTAATCTATCTATTATCTATCATCTATCTATCTATCTATCCTCTTAGTTTTGTTTCTCCAGAGAACGTTGACTAAAATGCTACTCAGATGTGATCTGTGGACTAGCAGCAACAGCATCATCAAAAAGCTTGATAAAAATGAAGAATCTTGGGCTCTACTTAGGTCCCACTGACACTGAATTTACAGGTTAATGAATTTCATGGTGATTTGTGTGTACATTGCAATTTCAAAAAAGTTGCATTTGAGTACTCTTCTGAGTTTAAAAGTATACATTTATTAGTGTGATCTTTTTTTTTTTTTTTTTCACGGTACACGGGCCTCTCACTGTTGTGGCCTCTCCCGTTGCGGAGCACAGGCTCCGGACGCGCAAGCTCAGCGGCCACGGCTCACAGGCCCAGCCGCTCCGCGGCATGTGGGATCTCAGCCCGGGTCACGAACCCGTGTCACCTGCGCAGGCGGACTCTCAACCACTGCGCCACCAGGGAAGCCCCTATTCATGTGATCTTATTAGGTTAATAGCTAGCTTTCCTACTAGGTTCTTATTCCATGAGCATAGAATCCTAATTACATGACTATCCTAGTTGTACCTTAGTAATAACACGGTATTATATCTTAGGCTTGTACTCTGTTGTATCCTACATCAGGGGTCCCCAGCCTGGTCTGAGGCCTGGTAGGAACGGGGCTGCACAGCAGGAGGTGAGCGGCGGGCTAGCAAGTGAAGCTTCATCTGCTGCTCCCATCGCTCGCGTTCCCGCCTGAACAATCTCCCCCCCACCACCCGCCCCCATAGAAAAATTTTCTGCCACGAAACCGGTCCCCGGTGCCAGAAAGGTTGGGGACTGCTATCTTAGATGACAAGCCTAGTTTGGGGCCCAAATTTATTGAACTCCCCAGCCCTGAAAACTAAATGCAAACATGAAGAAAATCACAATTAATATTAGGTAGTACAGCATGTAGGATCAATTTAAATCCCTATAATTTTTATTTTACCATAACTAATATTTCACATTCCATAAGTATGCTTCCTATAAGAAGTTTTTACTTACATAGGAATGAGTAGATTATTAAAATGACCAAAAATAGGATGTTAACAAAACTATCATTCAGAGGAAGCATACATATTTTGCAATTCATATTTACAAATAACACACAGGTTGTAGTACCATTTTTGTTTGATTGTTAATCTAAGGTCAAAAGATATTAACCACAGGAAATTTCTTTGTTTGTCTCCATATACCAATCTCTCCAAAATATTCTGTAGAAGTAGCTATTAGTCCTGTGGTTTTGGTTCATCACAGCTCCTTGCTATAACTCTTATTTTTGTTTGTTTTTAATAACAAAGAGCAGATTTGTCAGATTTTCTTTGATGTATTAACCATGATGATCTTATGATCTGTTCTTATTTAATGGAGAAGTTACTTTGGGCTTTCAGGGGCCCCAGTAAAACAATGCATGCATTTGGGTCAATAGTTAATGTTCTTTCTATAGTCTTCCCTGTACCCTCAGATTTCTTTTCAGAATTGATAGAGCAAGACAAAAATATGTTATTTCTTCTTAACATTGTAAAACCTCATATAACAATTTAATAAGATATCCAGAAACATATGATTTCCGGGCAGTTTCTGGATAATATGGCCTAATGTCATCATGTATGTTTTAAAAATTGGGCTTTTCAATCAAACTCATAGTTACAACTGAGGAATGATACAGTAAAAATGCTCTGGTACTTTGGCTATTATGTTAAGATTTTCAATCATAGATAAAACATAAAGAAGTGATATAATTTTAAATATATATATATTTTTAGTTAGATTAGCCCACATTCCTGTAATTGCTATCATCCTTTTGTCTCACAATACCAAAAACAGAAAACTCAATCAAAAGGAATATTCTCTGGAGGGTAATCCATAATAAAACCTATTTTTCTGTTTCTATATTAAAGGAAAATAAAAAACAACATAGCCACAGAAGATGAGATATTCAAGTCTACTTACCAGAATACAGTAATAGAATAAACATGGAAACAAGGTTAAAAAAGCTTTTAAAACTATACTCATTTTTCTTCATTATTTTTTAATATAATCCCAAGGAATATACTTAGTTTTCACAATGGTGAATTTCTGAAACTAAGGAAATTAGAATTCTCTTCTTGATAACGAGTAGATGTATGCTCTTTTCAGCAAAATGAGTCAGACTGTGTTGCAATTTCTCCAGCTATCACACCAACTTTGAAGGACAGGTGGGTGGCTCAATGATTTCCTCTATTCGTTTTTCATCCTGCGTGTGTCTTGTCTGTTTTCCTTTTTGTTTTTCTTTGGTTTTTGTCTCTATGGCATTGTCATTTTTATTAAGTGGTGCTATGTAAAAAGATATACTTTTAAAAACTTACTCTAAGATGTAATACTCATTTGAAGCAAGTATAGAAAAGGATTTTCAAATAAATGTAAAAGATATAAAGGACTAAGGATATTAAGTATTTGGGGAAGTAGAAATCTGACAATGCATACACTTGAAGGAAAAGAAACTTGTTGCTCCATTCACATTGCTAAGTTTATACAAGAGAAGAAGGAAATATATATTCCAAAGGCCTTGCTCTTACTTAACAAACTAGGGAAAAATGTGTAATAGTAAAAAGAAGAGTTAATTCCCCCAGGGACACCCCTCAAGGAATGGAGGGAGGGATCTAGTGAATAGGTGCCCCAGCCTCCATGCAGCATCCACCCACTGAACCTCACCCTTCTGTTCCCTTGGACTCTTCCAGCAATAAGCTAAGACATTGCTAGCATCATCTCTTAAACTTTGTTCTTGGTATTACTCTTGTTGATGGATAAAATTAATTAATTAATTAATTAATGGATAAAATAAATTAATTTTTGTTTTTGTTGACTATACATATCTTCTCTACAATATTTTTTACTTCAAATCCTTACAAAAATACAGACTTCAATTCTTATTTTTATCTATCTCTAACATGACTTCTTTTTCTGACACATCCTGAGAGATCAAAAAAAGCCCTAGAAACAAACTCTTACAATAAACGAATAATGTGAATACTACATACCTTACTGAAGCCTAAATCTTAAATGTTTAAGCTAGTTATAAACATGATTTTCAAATAAACCTGATTAGTTAATGATCCATTTGTAGATTCTATTTTGAATGTCTTCAAATTTCTGCCTGGCAAGTAAGGGGCAGTCACATATATGCATCCCACATCCTCTCACAACTGTGGACTCTTACAGGACTGTCACAAGGCCAGTAAAAGGTGACCTCAGCAATGTAACAGCAAGGACACTTCAAAATCTTACCAAAGAATTGGTCTTAGAACACTTGAATTGGGGTATATAAGAAGGCATATCACAAGTGCTTTGATAAAATAACTCCAGTGAAGTATCTATACATTTACAGAGAAACACTTTTTGTTTGTTTTGTTTGTTTGTTTGTTATACCTCAGTACAGCAAATCAGTCCTTGAGTGCAAACCACGAATCCTGCCTCAAGTGATTTTTTTTTTTAAACTGTGAATCTCAGAAGCTTCCAAGTGATAAATACTTTGTAAAACAAAAACAAAGACAACTTTATCATTCACTGTTGATAGCCTTGCCAAGTTGTTTTTGTTTATTTAGTTGAGCTTTTAATATCTTTTTTTCATTTCCCCTATATATAAAATAAGAGATGTTGGTTACTAAGGTTCTTACCAGCTAGAAAATATAAAGTTCTGTGATTTGTGTAGAATACAGAGCAGTAGATTTTACATCTGTATTATGCATGTTTAATTTATCACATATTTAGGGTAAACTCATTCTTACTCAAAGTGTAATGTCTGTTTTTTTCTAAAAATCCCTTCATTATTTAAGCATATGTTTATGGAACATATTGGAAACTACATGATAAGATGATGGAGGTAAGATAGCATTAGTGAAATTCTATACTACCCATAGACCTTTAGTAAGAAAGAGTAGAAACTTCTTTCATTTATTATACTGTGAATTATAATTTACCGGGCAGTATATTTTTCTTTGAATAAACTACCATACAGAGGTTTTATCTTTCTTTAGAGGATCGTAAAAAGCCTCCCTCAATTTTCTGTGAATTTTTTTTTTTTTTTTTTTTCTGACAGTACTTGAATTCAGCTCTCATGGCCTGGAACATGCACTATTATAAAAGCTTCTTAACCAAAATATTTGCCTTTAATCTCTTCTATTTCCAGTGCCTTTCATTCAGCCACTGAATAAATCCTTAAACATTGTTCTCATGGTGTCAAAAATTTAACAATCCTTCATTACCTACAAATAAATTCCTAATCAAGAAATATCATTCAAGACCCTTGCCATTTGACTCTAGGTTACCATTCTTTCCTCTTTCTTCACACTTCTAATACATGTTTTTAGCTATTTAGTCATGCCTTTCCATTTTGCATGTATTTCCACCTGTCCATAGTGTTTCCTTTGCTTGTGAGTATCACCTTCTCATTTCTAAAATTGAAGTAATAAGGCCTCAGTCTCATTGGATGACCTTACCTCATACTGCAGAGAGAAAATAGATGTAATTGTTTAAGGACTAACCCCTATCATACTTACCAATCTATACTTTATTACATTTGGGTCATTAAATATGGTATTCAGGTTCCTATACAAATCCAACCCCTTTCCATACACTGGAGCCCATTCTTTTTTATTTTCTCAAGGTCTTTGCATCAAAGTTATTCCCCTTGTCTGAATCATAATTTTCTCCCTCCCTACTGCATCATTATATCAGCGTGAAAAATATGACCCATTTCTGGCACACAGGTTGCAAAGCTCTGCATCTAGTCTGGTTTATGATTCTAAGCTTCCTCAATCATATATTAAATTTTCTCAACGCAGTAGTTTATATCAATGAAGCACATGATGATTCCTGCTCATTGAAAACAAAACTAAAGACACACATAGCATATTTTAAAATTGGAGAGGTTTACTGTCACACAGAATAAGTGAAAACTTATGTGGCATAGTAAACTACAAAATACTGGCATATAATTAAAAGGTAAATGTTGACATAGAATTTTCTGATCATAAGAAGAGAGATGTAGTGTTTGATGGGTAGTGTGGAAAAATGAGATCCTTGCAATTTGCCAAGTTGACTTTCCTATATACCTTGTTTATGAACTATTTTACTTAATAATTTAATGATTTTCTTAGTAAAATAATTTTCTTCACTTGAGTGAAATTCTCATGTGAACTTGAAAATTTACAAGGAGGAAATAATGTATAGTGAATTTTCATCCAGGCCTCCATGTTCTAAATACCTGGACAACAAACCATGTCTAAGGATAAGAGGTCAATCTTTATGTCAACAAATGATAAAGGTAAAAGCATGATTCACATATAAATACAAAACAACCACCTGTCAAAGATCTTATTTTACTCAATAATTGATAAGGAAACAGTAAGATACTAAAACTGGTTCATTAGATTTCTAAGAATAGACATGTATATAGGCAATCGGGAATACTAAAATAAATTTGCTAATCTATGCAAAACTGCTCAATATCAAAAGAAAATTAAAAGGTGATATTTGGGATTATCTCTACCACCCTGGTGGGTTGAGCTGGACATCAATTGCATCTCCACCAGACACAATTAATTATCAACTTTGTGAACAGGAATGATTTGCATCACCATGAGCCTTCCAAGTTAACTTCCATCTGTACAGAGTTGTATAACAGACCAGTAAAGACAGCGAAAAGCGTACATCCCCATAGAACCAGATTGCCCCCAAATGTCCACTAGCAACACCTTGCATTCCACAGAGAAGACACCCAGTAATCATTTACTCATTTCAAAGTCTTTCACATTTTTTTCTGTTACAAATATGTTCCACAAAGGGGGCAGCCTATAGAGACTTAACTACGGAAGATGACAAAAAGAAATCAAGTCTGATGTTTCTTGGTCTTTAATGCCCAAGTAGACATACAGTTATCAAAATAAGACATCTGATCTACACTAAATTTGCTATAAACAGAAGCAGACTTCTGGACTGGAACTTTCTTTGATGATCCTTCCTTCTACTTCTGTTTATATATGTGCTAACAGAAATATATATTACTAACTGAAGTTATAATTCAAATATAACTAAAAAAATCTCAATTTTAGTGGTCAGTGTTACTAATTTTTAATGTAAAATAAACATCAATACTACATTTCTTAGGGAAACATTATTTAAGAATATATAGAAAAATCCATGATCACTTGTCATCATATTTATTTTGATATCCTCAAATTTTGAAAACACTAATTTGCACAAACTGTCAGTACAGACAATAAGATCTAACTTTACTTAGAAATCAGAGTTTTATTTAGTTATTTTAATTCTTTTCTGATCAGAATCCAATGAGATAAATCTGAAAAAGTCATATAATAAAAATAGCGAAAGATTTATTTCAGTTTTTCAAAAATTATATCATTCATTGGTAACATTCAAGTAGTTCCCAACTGAGAATTCTATATTATTTTCCATGGATTTTCCTTTCAAGTCAAAGAGAAATCTCTCATTCTACTTCCCTTTTTGCCTTTTCTAGTAATGTGAACCCTTTCATTGGGCATTAACCTCCCTGAAACCATTAAGCCCTTTGCATTAATTCACAGTGAAAAAGTCTAGATGGTTCACTGTTGAAAAGGTCCATATCTGTGTTGTATTGTTTTTCCATCAGGATTATTAATACTATAAGAAAATTGCTCACAAAGGCATTCTCCTCCTTACTGCATTTTAATAAGCTGCTTATGCAAAGCAGGTGTCTGCAATTGTTGTGTTGCTAAGAGGGGTACACACATGAATCCAAGGGATAACAGGTGAATCTGCTTCAGCTGAGTCATTTACATGTCTCTATAAAATATGTATGACCAAATTTACATATTAATGTAAATAGCAATAGTTAGATGTTCCTTTTGTCTCATCTTGAGAGATAATAGGAAGAAAGATACTAGGGATTTAGAAAGATTATCCTGAAATTCTCATTAAAGCTATACAATACAGGTGCGAAAGTAAAATGCATGCAGATTAAAAAAAATATTCTAAGCACTTTGAACTCTAAAACCACTCAGAATTTCTCTCAGGAGCATACATTTAATGTGTTTGAATTTTAGGTCATCACTTTGCAAAAAGTTCAGGCACAAATTACTTGAAAATTCTGAGATTTACATAAAATTGGTAGCACTGTTAGATGTTATTCTATGGGATTCAGGCTATGGCTTTTTTCTTTATATTGTACAGGATATTTACTATGCTCTTAGCCTGAGAGATACCAAAAATTCTCTCCAGAATTGGAGAAAAGTGATTATAAACAGGAACTGGACTTTTTAACTTGGGTGTACAAAGAGCAATATACTCTTACTCAGTACTTTCTGCTAAAGCTTGTGAGAAATGCAGAATCTCTGACTCTTCCCCAGACCTAAAGAATCATGATTTGCATTTAACAAGATGCCCAGGTGATCCGTATGCATATTAAAGTTTGAGAATCACTGCTTTAAATAGATTCACGCCTTCCGCCTTGCGTGACTTCAACCCATCCTTCACGAAATGAGTTCTCAATGCTGAGAAACTGCAACATTATCACAGTCTAATATGAAAAAATTCTCAAACAAAAAATAATTGAAAACTATAGCTCAATACTGCGACCATATTGATTTTACTAAAAGATACACTAGATGATCTTTCTGTTTGACTATGTATAATTGTTTCCACTATGTCTTTAAAATAAAATCCAACCCCTGGTATACAAGACCTATAATGACCTGGGCACAGCCCAAACATGTCACAATCACATATAAATTTTGTTCTCTAGACATAGTAAATGCTTGCAATTTTTTGAACTCCTACTGTCTTTCTTGCCTCGGCATTGTTCACATACACGTTCTTCTGGCTGGAATGCAATATCCACCTCTGCCCCTCTTTCTCCATCTGATGAACCTTCTATCAAGTGTATGCACTGTGAAGCCCTAATTTCAAACTCTCTTTACTATACATTTCATTTATATTTCTATGTGATCCCCCTTTGAAACTCCAATATACATATTAATATACATGTGTATGTTCAAATCTGATTCACACTGTAGACATAAAGACAGGAGAGTTATTCCATTTATCTTTATATCCCTATGCCATAGACACAGTAGACTTTAATATGTGAAAGAATGCATGAAAGAATAAAAGAGTATTCCAAATGACTTCCAGTATTTTATATTCATGTTTAGTCTTAGCATGGCATGACAATTAGAAGTTCATGTATAGTATATACCCCATTGATACAGGATCTGAATAGTACCTTGAAAGAATAAACTATCTCTGCTTTCCCACTCTTAGAGCCTTAAAAAACATAAGAAAGAGAAAAAAAGATGCATCTGGTTTATATCACACATCTCGTATCTGTACAAGAATTTGGAAGTCTATCATGATAGAATATCTAGTACTACCCGAATGCTGGTTTCTCTGTTATTCACAAAATACCTATTACCTTCATAAGCAATACAGTTATCAAAAGGAAAACCCAAGTCTACTTCCTGAAAAATGTAAAAGAATGCATGGTTAAAATCCTTTGAAGGACTCTTTCAACCTTGGTATTATATCATGCTATAATGAAATTTAAATAAGCAAGTTGCTTTGCATAAACATAAAATAAATACAGAGAGAATAAAAAAGACAGTAATGCTAACAGCACAAACTCATTTATTTCTATAATATCCTAGAGATATTTTGGAACATCTGAATAGATATAATTTTCAGTAGTTCATGACAAATTACCTTATTGCAATTGTCTATATCTAGTTATGTTATTATTGGTTCAATGTAGAACCCATATGTATAATTTAGAATGCGAGATGAACCAATGGGATTTCTACTGTTTCTTGGAACACTTAAGTCTTCTCTTCAGCACATATATTCATTTTATATCTACAATGCCTTCTATTTCCTTTAACAGGCTCACCAAGTTTTTTATTTACTCCTTGTCTGGTGTATTTGTTATCTATTGATTGCATACAAGCAATTATGAGAACTCTATGAACAATAAATTGTTTTAGCATGAGGATAATAATGGGATAAGCAAAGGAAAGTGGGTTGGATCTGGAGTATACATTTTACATACTATAGATTTTACATACACATAGTAAAAGTGAGAACAGAACCTGGAGAAGGAGATTGATAGTAGATGACAGTATAGAGAATTAATATTCCATGCAGGTCTGACTTTCACACGCATCCCTCCCCAACTAAGGGGATGAAGCTTGATGGAATCTGGCTTATCCGTCTCTATAGATCTAATACTAAGCATGGTTCTATGTTGTGAATCTGAGGATTACTTTTCTTCTGCAGTTCTGACAAAGTAACAGCTGTTATTTTCAACCATTGCTTTTCCCTATTTACTCTATTTCTTCTAAGTTTGGTATTAAATGAATCCCAGAACTTCTCAAGCTGTTTTTCATCTCTCAGTTTTTTTTCTTAAAAATTTTCAAGTGGGATAATTTAATTGTGGTAACATTTATTCTTAAATAGGATAATTCTTCAGATTGATCTTCCAGTGGCCTCATTTGTTCTTTGTGTGCAGTATTTTTCTTTTCCTAGGTCTAAAAATAGCAACATGTATTTGTCGTAGTCTCTTCTTGCTTCCCCCACCCCTTGAATGCAAGTCCCTTCATTATCTCTGAGACTCCCACACATTCTTATTTTGAAGCTATTACCTGATTTCTCTATTAATCATTTCCTTGAGTTACATTTTTCTCTTTGTTAATTTTTTTGTGTTCATTTTTTGAGGTCTGTTTTTTCCCAGTTGTGGATCACGCCCTGCATCACAATTATCCCATCTTCTCCTTGGACTGTGTTTGTAAGCCTTCCAGGTCTGGTTACATTGGCTCCTGAGCTGCAACAACAGTAGCAACTTACCTAGTTTGGGGCAGTTTGGGGGTAATTGCTGAGATTTTCAGCGGTAGCAAGCATTGCAGTTTCTTGTCTGCTTCTTTTTCTAAACCTGATTTTGATTCACAGACAGTCCCCTTTCTTGTCTTGAGTTCTGTTTTGAATTAAATTACATGTTAGTAAAACCCCTCGATGTTTTCCATGGGCTTTCTTGGGAATGCTCGGTGCTGCATCTTTAAACTACAAGTACAGTTTCAAGCACACAGTTTTTTAGACTTTATCGTAAAACTAGAAGTATGTAGCATTTTAGTTTGGCCTTGAAAAATAGACGTGTGTTTCCTATTCTAGGATGGAGTGGGGAGGGGCAAAATTCAGTCAGAGGATCTTCTTTTAGCAATGCATGGAAGTTCGAAGCACAAAATATATTCAGATAATGATGTTAAAATATCTTATATATATACGTATTATATATATGTATATATGATTTATATATACGTATATATATATATGTGTATATGTATATACACATATATAAAATGATTTAAATGTTAATCTCAGCCAAAAAACACCTTTCACAGAAACATCCAGACTAATATTTGACCAAATAAAAATATCTGGGCACTGTGGCCAGCCAAATTGACACATAAAATTAACTATAACAAATCCACCCTTGATCAGTTTTGTTTATTTATACTTCGTCCTAGAAAGAAGCTGTAGTTCTGCAGCTGTCCACTTTCAGATGGTACTGGCGTACAATGCAGAACCATTTGTAAACCTGATATGAGTCTTTTTTTCCTTTATCAACTGGGCATAACGAACTCCTCGCAAGGCCATAGGTGTGGGCTGGGAGAGAGAAGGTTGTGTTGCAGGAGTAGAGACCATGGGTTATTGGACCTCTTCTTCATGTAATTTTCTTGTACCCTCAAGTCCTCTTAGGCGGGATATCATATATACCACTTGTATTTGAGATAGAGTGCTGCTCTACATGCCCAACTTCATAGTTTGGTGAGGCAGATAATACCCAGTTCATGATGGACAGCTCAGATCACATGGTAACTTGGTGGCCTATGATTAAGTGTTCAGTCTCTACTAAGGCCCAGTAGCTGGCCAAAGCTGCTTCTCAACAGGACAGTAGCTATCCATAGAGGATGGCAGGGCTTTGCTCCAAAATCCTAAAGGCCTGCACTGTGCTTCACCTAGAGAGCATCAGTGAACAGCATCCTTGTCATTAACATTTCAAGAACCATTAGATCTATTTCATTATAATGGCCCAAATGGCAGAGCAGCTTGCACAGCAGCCTGGAGACTCAGGAAAGAGTTGAAGTTCAAGTCCAAATGCACCAACTGGCAAGAATTTCTTTGCTGACCTGTCTTTGTTCCATTAAGTCCTTCAAATAATAGGATGAGACCTACCTACATTATGGAGGATAATCTGCTTTATTCAGTCCAGTGATATAAATGGATTACTTAATTACTTAAATTCTGAAGTAATCAGAATTGTTCTTTAATACGATAATTACAGTGATGATCAGTAGAATAGATAAGAACATGGAGATTTTGATGACAAGGGCATTCTTGAAATAATTAAAGAATAAGTTAATAGGTTCTAGAGTAGTATTAAAAATCAGGATACAGAACAGAAAGGCTTTATCCAAAAGTAATTACAATAAATTTGGTAAGGTCATTATGTATCAAAATATTTAATAAACATTTGGAATTAAGAAACTCAAACAGCAAGGTGGACCAAGAATCAAAATGCAAGCTGATTAATCATTCATACAGAAGTCAGAATTGAATCTATATTTATTTATTATTATTTTTTTTTGTGATACGCGGGCCTCTCACTGTTGTGGCCTCTCCCGTTGTGGAGCACAGGCTCCGGACGCGCAGGCTTAGTGGCCCTGGCTCACCGGGCCTAGCCGCTCTGCGGCAATGTGGGATCTTCCCGGACCGGGGCACGAACCCTTGTCCCCTGCATGAGCAGACGGACTCTCAACCACTGTGCCACCAGGGAAGCCCTATATTTATTTTTAAAATCCTTGAATAGCATAGATGTTCTTTTAACAAAATATTTAATTTTCATTAGCTTAAAATAACAAAGGGATGCTTGAAGTTACAATTATTTTAAAATTGTTAAACTTGAGACTCACATTGGGAGAAATTTGTACTTTGATGTCTATAAAGAAAGTAATCCTAAACAGTCCTGAAGACAATTAGAAAGTTGGTATTGGGTGTGATTAATAATTAGATTTAATGATTAGATTAATGATTAATGATTAGATTTAGGTTAATATTGCCAACTTCTAAGTAGGTTTAGAGGACTCCATTTTCTACAGTGAATATTGCATAATTTAGTTTAATCTAAAGCTGTTGTACTTCTATGCTTGGATGCATCAATAAATCTTATTTATATAGGAAAAATATTAAGTTCAATAATCATAAAAGCCAGTGGCTCATTATACGCAGCTGTTGCATCATCTCAACAGTCTGTTCAACTATCTTGTAACCTTAAGATTGTAAAGGGCTTCAAGAGGTCATATTGTCCATCACCCTACCTCAGCTGTGCTGTACATACTGTAACAGTATTAGAAATTTAAGATGACCTCCTTTATACCTGACCGACCAACCTCTTAATTTTTTTTTAACACACTGACTCCTATTTTCAATTGATGTTTAATTTATATTATATTCACTACTTTTCAATTTTTCTCTCTTATTGGTTTAGGAAACTTTAAAAAAATCTTCACAAACACAGCTATTTTATTATGTTAAAAGTTTTAATGTTTTGATTTCCAACTGTCATCAGCAAAATTTTAATATATTTCACAGACAAAAAAGAAAAATCACTCTGGTGTCTTTTGTTTGCTTCTTTTTACAGAAGATGTCATCAATTTCTTCTGTTTTGTCAGTTTTTGCAAAATGTGATTTAATGTTACCTTGTAAGGTAAAACTGCTGTTTCTTATATTAACGTATTTAAAGTACAAATAAAAAAGAAAATAAGATGACTTACTTTTAGTTTTTCAACAGTAGAGGTGATGGATCTAAAGTCCAATTACATTGTTTTCCCTTTCTAAACACAACTCCTTGACTGATGTGCTTCCCTGGATTGTAAAAAATTGTTATTCTTCTTTTTTTTGACTAGAATTTATTTATTTATTTATTTATTTATTTATTTATTAAAGTTGTTATTCTTAAATGTCTTATCATAAGGCTTAATAGAGCAAGTGAGAGTACCTTGAGATTGATAAATGCAGTTTAAAAGGAAAAAAAAAAAAAAAGAAGAGTCAAAATAAAAAAGAAAGATAAAAGTAGCTGCTGGTGCCAGAGAAAACAAAGCTGGTTTGGTGATGTGCGTGCTGTGCAAAATCTTTTTGAAGCCATGCCATCTTTTCCACAACTAGTTTTTCTGGAGAATTAAAATTCCGTTATCTTCTAAACAGCCTTAAGGTTAAAATAATGGGGGAGGGAAAATGAATTAAAAAACTGCCAGTATGAGAACTGGAGTTTAAAGGCTGAGAGAAAAAAATTAAGAACATATTAATTTTCTACATAAAAATAATACGTGTTAACGAATTTTTCATGTCAGAGGAATGTTTTCTTACAAATACTTGCATTGACCCTTAAAATAGTTCTAAAGTAATCTTTTCCTGAGAAGAGGTACTGCCACTTAATGAGAGGGATAAACTTCAAGGGTTTGAGCAACAGCAAACTTGTGATATTTCATGTATTGAGATAATGTTTGAAATTTTTTCTTTAACAAAACTATTTTAATTATTTTTGTCAATGTACATAGATTTTTAAAAATTATATACTAGGGCTTCCCTGGTGGCACAGTGGTTGAGAGTCCGCCTGCCGATGCAGGGGACAGGGGTTCGTGCCCCGGTCCAGGAAGATCCCACGTGCCATGGAGTGGCTGGGCCCGTAAGCCATGGCCGCTGAGCCTGCGCGTCCGGAGCCTGTGCTCCGCAACGGGAGAGGCCACAGCAGTGAGAGGTCCGCGTACGGCAAAAAAAAAAAAAAAAAATTATATACTAAAGAAAGCTTCATAAGAGCAAGAGTCATGCTGTGACCCATTTCTCTGCACATTCTGCTCCTCATAGGCAAATATTTAAATCTTTCTGATGTTTCTTTTGCTATTTCAGTTCCTAATTATTGCACTCCACTGTTATTTTTGTCTTGCCAATTGTAGAGTTTTCTATTTAACAGTTACAATGGGTGAGAATGTACCTCTTATATAGCCCACACCTATACTCTTTTACCCTTTCTCATCCTTCTGATATAATTATAACACAATTTAATTTAAACCAGCAATTAGGATTTTCTTATTATCTGTAAAAAATTTTCACTGAAGAACTAAGTACTGTACTATATATAATTAAATTTATTTTCTTATATATCTGTATTTTCTAGAAATTAGTGGTTGTTTTATTTTCTTCAAATGTTCAATCATCGATATTTTTGCATTCCTGTAATTTTTTCCACATGCTCCCTCAGATACATATGTTTTTCAAAAGGTAAACTCTATCAGCTAATCTGTCCATTTCCATTTTGTGCCCCTTGCAATCCCCCTCCCTCCTGCTCCATTCAGCCTGGCTGTTCTCTGTGTTTGCTGCACTTCCATCATCTTAGGACTTCCCTTTGCCATTTTCCCCTGTTGGTTCTTCTGTTTCATACTCTGTTTTTCTCTTAACTGGTTTACTCCTTTATTCCCAGAAGTACTTTTGCTACAAGGTTAAGGAAGAATATGTGTGAAATAATTGTTTTGAGTCTTGGACAGTCTAAAAAAGGTTTTATTCTATGTTCACATTTGATTGCCAATCCATATGTATGTATCAGACTTTATCGTGCCTAATTCAAAAGAGTTTTTCTCATTTGTATAATGAAGAAATCAGAAATATAAGTATTATGTGATTCCAATTAAATTACATGAATATTATTGAACAGAACTATATGGTTTTCTTATTTCATACGTTCTTCAGCATTATTCATATAAAATCAGTAATTTCTCTTTCTGGGAAAATGTTCCTGCTTCTTTTTTTTAAAATTAATTAATTAATTATTTTATTTATTTATTTTTGGCTGCATTGGGTCTTCATTGCTGCGCTCTGGCTTTCTCTAGTTGTGGTGAGTGGGGGCTACTCTGTTGCAGTGTGTGGCCTTCTCACTGCGGTGGCTTCTCTTGTTGTGGAGCATGGGCTCTAGGCGCATGGACTTCAGTTGTTGTGACATGTGGGCTCATTAGCTGTGGCTTGTGGGCTCTAGAGCGCAGGCTCAGTAGTTGTGGTGCACGAGCTTAGCTGCTCCATGGCATGTGGGATCTTCCCGGACCAGGGCTCAAACCTGTGTCCCCTGCATTGGCAGGCGGATTCTTAACCACTACGCCACCAGGGAAGCTCCAATCTCCCTGCTTCTTGATACAGTTCCTTTTAAAATTTACATTTAGTAAGAAATTTTTTCAAAAAAAATTTATTATTCAATTTAAAATAATACTTATTATTAAAAAATCTGTTGTCCTTAGACCACAGCATTCACCTCTCTTATATAAGAGGAAATGTCTTATCTGTTTTTTTCTGTGTAAATCATTAAAACCTTGATATAGATACAATAAAATATTATGGATGGTTGCTTCAATGATCTTTTATTTAATGAAGAAAATTTTGATGACTGTCATAAATATTCTTAGAAACAAAAACTCAATAACTTCTCAGTAGATACTGGAACAATATTTCTCAAGAAAATGTTCTGTCACAACAAATACAGAATATATTTGTGAAAATATTTGGGTTGGAGCTACCTATGCCCAATCAGTACACATATACAAATCTTGGGAATGGAAGATGAGAAAAAGGACGATTGGAGTGGTAAAAGAGATTCCTTGCACTGGGGAGCAAATAGTGGAGAAGCTAAAGTACATAATTTTTACTGCAGTTGATTTACAGACAGATTAGCATATTCCCTTTGGCTTTAGAGAGTAGTGTCTGAAAATACAAGGCTACACTGTTTTGACAAGAAAGACCTCTTGAATTTTGAATATAAGCTAAAGTAATAAATACAAGAAAAAATTCACTCTGTGGAAGTAATGGTCCACACATTCATTTGTACTTCAAAACTTAGTTAATTTAACTAGTATTTCATAAAAATTAAAATTTCACTCAAACAATAATACCTATCACTATAAAAAATACTGAGAAGGAAATAACGGGAAAATTTGCCATACATATGACAGATAAACATTATTTTTTTAAAGTCCTGTAAAGCTACATCGTACATATGTAAAGATACTTGCAATAATCAGTAATAATAAAAAACAACAACAGGCCAGTTAAATAAAGAGATACCATTTCTCCTGATTGACACTTTAACCCACTTTAATTGGTGAGGGTACGTGGAAATAATCACTATCATATCCTATTGACCTTTTTAGAAGGCAATACGCATAAAAATTAAAAATGTGCATACACTTTGACCTAGCAATTTCACCTCTGGTGATTTATGCAAAGAAAAATAATTGGAAATGTACAAATATATATAAAAATATTTTTCACAGTATTATTTATGATGTCAAAATAGCAATATCAACTAAAATGTCAATTGGAAAGGGTTTGGTTAAATAAATTATGATACCTCAACATGATATAAAGCTGGTTAACCACTATAAGGGCAATGACAATTCTTTATTAACCTATGAAATATTCACCACATAATGTTAACTTAAAACAACAAAATTATAAAATATTTTGGAAATTCGAGCACATTTTGGGGGGCAGGGGAAAGGGTAGCCCATACTCATACCTATATAAGAAGTAATTCTGGGAAATTATGTAACAAATTATTAAAAGTAATTATTTTGGGGTGGTTAGTATGTAGGCAACTTTAACTTAAAAATTTTAATTCCTGTTTTCTGTTTTTTTAATGTGAAAATGTTACATTTTCATCAGAAAAAAGTAATTTTTAAAACACACACATAAACACACGAATGTCCAAATGTAAGAGTGCTTGGAATGAACTGAATCTGTGCATATTTGTTCTGCTTCTTTGATTAGTTGAAAGAAAAAGAAAACTTTAAATGTTTAAAGCATCTATTTAAAAAACTCATACTGGTTATTAATATTACATTATCAATTTTAAAGGTAGTTCACTCTAACAAACCATCAGTAATAAGATGTCCTAAGGCATTTTTTTTTCTCAGTAACACAAGGCATGGTCTGTAAATAGTAACGAAATTCCAATGTGTTAATATTTAATCCATTCAAATATAAAAGTAAATAGATTAATAATTTTTCTACGAGTGACTCAAAATTAATATAAACTAGATTTTTAAATGTTGTTTTAAAGCAGAAAGTGATTTAAAATTAATTGGAATTGGAAAGTTCTAAAGAATGACTTTATGAGCTCTATTTTGTAAATTAACTTCTATTGATGTAATTGACAAATATGAAATTTAAGCCTTGCACAAAAACAAAAATGTCTATGTTCTCCTACACATAAACTTAGCAGCAAAATGTCAAATTTATATTAGATTTATTGAGCTTTCAGAATTTTTCAGCTCCACTGAGTAATATTTCATTAAACTATTTGCCAAGCATCTTTGGTGCTGTTTCTTAAAATATTATTTTTAAAAGTGAATAGAGTTTAATTGAACAAAGAATAACATTTTAAAATTTAAGCAATAGCAAGAAGTGGGAAAACTTAACCATCACAAATGCTGTTCTTTACTGTTCCCACAAAGCCTCTGAGTCGTTCTAATTAGTAAATACATGTGCTTCCAAGTGTGCATTTTTAATAACACATGAGTGCCAGAGGTCAGCCATTATTTACATAAAAATGGGAACTGAGATGGCAATGCAAAATCAGATGTTAATACAAAGGCAAAATGTTAATGAGAGGCTCCTAGAACAAGAGACATTATCCTAGTACATTGAGTTCTTTTGATTATTCATTCTGTACATTTGTAAGTAGACTCAAATCACAATTAAAATAAAAAGTTATCAAGTACTTGAAACATCTGGGAGCAGTGATGCTCAAGCCTTGCCAATCTTTACCAATGGAAAGATGAAGTTAGAGGACCCACTGAGCACGAAGCCTGTGATCTAGAAGTCACTGAAAATGGATGGGTCATAGACATGTGATGCCAAGTCACATTACTGAGTTAAAGGATCTAAATATGTCAGGAATAAGTTGGTAGCATACAATAAAGAGTTCAGTAAATATACAAACTGAAAATTTCACGTGATTTTTTATTAAGTAGCAGTTTTAATAAAATTAACATTCTCTTAGAACTTCAATTTTAACAATGTCCTGGCAATTTTACTGTTACAGAATATTGTTTTATTTTTTTCTGGCTAAGGCTCTAGATTTGGGAAATATACATATATACATAAAAATATGCATATATAAAATTTTAGTAAGTGGAGCTTAGCCACTTTTTAAATGAAAAATCTTTTTCTTCTCTAAGTCACTGTGATGATATCTTCTTTGACAATTATTTTATAACTCCAACCCCTCCAAAAAAGATCATGATCTAATTCAGTTATATTTCATAACTTAAAGTGATTATACAGAAGTTTCATTAACATAGACCTCAATTATTCAGGTAATGATATGCTTCAAATTTATTAAAATCTTGTTTTTCTTGAATAGCAATTCAATGATCAAAGTGGTAGGTCTAACAAATAGTTATTAATGTGTGAGTATATTTATGATATTATTATTATTTAAAAAAACAACAACAAGCCCCAAATGGATTCACCTGCGCTAAGCCCCACATCAGTAATCCAAGACTTATACCTAACCTAATTTCAGTTCCAGCCTCTCACAGCAATGTGACCTTTAACCAGTCAGTCTGGAATTACCTGGTCAGCACTAGTGAGGTAATCTGCCTGACTGACCACTGCCTTTCCCCAAAGGAAAGTGACCTTGCCTGAAACAATGCACTCTTTGCTAGAATAACTTTCTTGCCCTGCCTCCTTCTGCCTATGAAAGGATTCCATTTTGTACAGCTCCTCAGACTACTATTTGCTAGATGGGAATCTGCCCAACTCATGAATTGTTGAATAAAGCCAAATATATGTTTACATTTTACTCATTGAAGTTTGTTCTTTAACATTATTATTAGGATTTCCCTTCAGTCCTTGAAGATATGAACTCCTGACTTGTCATTTTCTCAGCATGTTTTGAGCAGTAACTATGGGTCAGACCGTCTCTTAAGAGAATCACATATCTCATTTATGCCTCCATAGCAATACCAATTGTTTGACAATATTAGTTTTTCCATTTCACAGATGAGAGTTCAGAAACTTAGAGAGCTTGTCTAAGGCTTTAGCAACAGAGTTTGGACTTAAATGCAGAGAATCCACTTACAGCTATTAATGTTTCAGATTACTAATGTTTTTAATTTTAAAATGCAGTTTTTGAAATTACATTTTAAAATAATTTTCAATTCAGAATTTTTCCCTTACTAGTATTGGTCCTCTCATATTTGAGAATTAATGTGATTGTATTATATTTTCTTATATATCTGTTAGGCTTGTTATAGTGAATATAAGGTAGATTTGGATTCTGGCTCTATCATTAACTGCCTGTGTAAGCATGGCAGGTTACAGAATTTCTTTTTGCATCAGTTTCTTCAGTTAGAAAAGGAGAATGATAGCATTACACACTTCATAGGGCTTTATATCAGATATCAACAAATTAATTCATATGATGTACATGGAACACAGCCCAGCTCACAAAAAAATGCTGGGTCCAAATTTTCTTTTTATTATTAAGTTGTTCTTTGTTAAGTATTAAATGCAATTTTGCATTTGTAATTTATCAAAAATTTTATGAAGCTAAATATGTGTAAAGTATTATCTAAAGCATAACAAATTGAAGAGTGGGCAAGAGACCTCCATATGCTTCTTCAAGAGTTTTCTATCTCTGTTCTCCCTCAACTCCAATATTCACAGCTACCCCATCACAGTTTACCAAGGAGACCATTATGACTAATTTAATCTTATGCTTTACCTTCTTCATGAAGGCCACACAAAGTCTCAGGACTCCTGGGTCATCCCTCACAACCTGGACTCTCATCCAGTTAGAGGTCTGTGCTTCCCGTAACCTGACCCCACCTCCCATCTCTTCAGATTCACTCTCCAGATTTCTCCACTCAGTTCTGTGCCCCGGAGTGCTGACCAACATGGGCTACAATCAACATTTTTCTTGTACTTTGGCTTCTGATTGGATCCAGCCAATGGCAATCACAGAATATCAGAGAGAAATGGAAGAATGAGTCATATATATTTCCCTCAGGCTCCCTCCCTGTGGGGTCTCTATGGGTTAGCATTTTCTAGACCAAAGGTCTTAGCTTCTGTCAAGTGGTCTCTTCATGAAATTCTCTCTCATTCTCTGGGTCCCTCGTCTTGTCCCTTCAGGGTTGGGGGAAGAAAGAGTATCCGCTGTCATTCTCCCTTATAGTCCCTTATGTCACTTTCTTCTGCTTTCTCCTACAGCCTGATCTCAGTAAAATCCCTATACCCTCATCTTCTGAAATATTCCCTCTGAATTATCTTACATCAACTAAAAGTAGGTTCTCCTTTGAGGATGCTGCTACCTCATAAAGTAGTGGCTAGTTTACTCTATCAGACATGTATTATAGCAGGCTTGGTATTTACTGTCACTCCATCCTAAAAATTTCAGTTTTAATGTTATGCCGTAGAAATAAACCACTTTATACTCCACGTTGTTGCTGTGTTATCTACGATGTTCCCCCTCCATCGTGTTTTCTTAGTTTATTATCTCTCTTACTCATAGATTTTTCCTCCGCAATCTGCAATACATCTTCCCCCATTCTCACATTTAATAAACAGAATTAACTCCACTCACACCTCCACCTTAGCCAGCCAACCTGCATTTTTACTCATTTCCTATGCCTTTTTTCTTGTTATTATAAATCAGTGATGCTCATCATCAACATACAGTCTCCTAAAGATTTCTGGGTTTATTTTCATTTATGAAATGCTTGCGGGTGAGGGTGATACTACCTTCTAGATGGCAGAGACAAGTAATCCTACAAAAACTGCAACAAATGTGATAGTAATACCCTCAAAAAAGTGTTTCTAATATGTCTTACAACTTTTAAATGTCTTGCCATGCATTCGTGTAGGTAAATATCTGTTTATAATTACCTGTGTCTAAAACATAATTCTACTTGGAAAGTAAGCATAATGAAAAATTTACCTGTCTTTAATGCACACTGAATTTATAGTGAATTTCATTAAGCATATATTCTTGAGGGAAGATTTTATTTTAATTTGCTCAGAAATTTACCAATAGCTGCTAGCCATTTTTGAAAATAAGTCAGCCAAATAACATAGCTCCTTATATTTGAGATAATTGGATCTAAACATAATACACGTGTCAGTCCATATCTGTACTTGTTATATTAACATAGATTCTCCTTGATGGTGCAGTCATTTAACTATTTCATCAGGTTTCCCAGTGTAATTATGTTTTAGAAATTAAGCTAAGGAATTATTATTTTGTCATAAATTATTTTATTTCTCATTTTGATTGCAATTAGGACATAATGTTGATATTTTTGAAATTAAATGCAAAGACATTACCTTTTTTAGAAATATAATTTTTTCATAATAAAGGGCAAGTTACCAAATATTTGATACAGACAGTGGTAGTGGGCCTGATGGCATTGAGAACCATCATATACACAGGTCATGCTCCTTTCAAAGCCCAAACTTGCAAACTGAATTTCATGCTCCTTTTCCTTTTCAAAAAAAGTACTTCAACAATTGGCTTTGGCTCTCTCTCTTGAACCTTTTATTTCAAAATTGGCTGGATCATTCTCTAAAGCATAAAAATGTGTTACAGAATCTCCCATAAAAAATGAAAGTTTTCCTTGAGCATGTCTGGCTGTTACTGTTGTTGAACCCAAGTTCATGCGCCCAATGCACAGTGAGGCCACACAAATAACAACATCAGTTTGGAGCAAAGAAAGGTTTATTGCAAGGACCAAGCAAGAAGTGGCTTGTGCTCAAGCCAAGCCAGAACTCCTCAATGGGTTTCAGGGAAGAGTTTTAAAAGGCAAATTTGGGGTGTGGCGGGGGGGGGGGCGCTGCGGGGTGGGTGACTTCCTTCTAACTGGTTGGTGGTGAGGTAACAGGGTGGTGTTTCAGGAATCTCAATGAGCAGACTTCTGGTTCTGAGAAGTCTGGGGTCCAGGGCTTGTGCTCAGCCTAAATGTATCATCCTCCACCTGCGTTGGGACCTTCACGACCTTAGAAGAACTCAGAGATGTGTATCAGATTGTTATGCATATGCCTTAAAGAGGAACCAGGACCCTGGTTCAACTCTGTAATACTGTTTCTTGACTGTTCCTCCTTTCTTTCTGCATTGCCTCACTCCCCTAATGAGTAACTCTCTGAATCTGCCCTTTGGAACTCAGAAAAGGTCTAGGAGGCTGAAGCCTTTTTCCTACGAACAAGAAACAGGGGACACAGAAAGGCTTTTGTACTGGGAGGGCCCCACAGGGTCTTGCTCTATTTTAACACCCTCATTTCTTTGCTACTTCTCAATCTTGAGGGGAACAGGTAATGGACAAGAAAGGGAATAACGTTAAGCATAAACTCGTCAGAGGAACTTAATTTTAGGGGGACTTGGTTTCATTATCACTTTTCTCTGTTCTACTTTACAGTGAAACCTCAAGATAGTTTTACATTCACTTAATTCACTATTTCGTAATTATTTTGTCTTTTTCCCTCTTGAACCCAGTTCATATGGCCATTTCTGCCCCTCCCATGCCAAAATATCTCTTGTTAAGAACAGCCCCTCCTCACTGCTAAATCCAGGGTTTCTGTTTTTAGTTTTCTTTTTACTGGCCTATCAGAAATTTTAACTCAATTATTTAATTGTGTGGGTTTTGCTTTTTGTTTTGTTATTTGAAGCTCTCCCTGTTGTAGTGCCCTAGGGATCATTCCTCAGACTTCTTGTCTTCCCCTAGGAATTTCATCCAATCTCATAATCTTAATTGTGATCTATATGCAGATGATTCTGAATTTATTCCTTCAGCCTGGACCCTTGCCTTCACCTGAAGACTTGTTCTCCAATCAATTATTAGATATCTACACTTGAAGTCTAATAGGCGCCTTAAATATAAATAGTTCAAGTCAGAATTTTTAATTCATCCCTTAAATCTGTTCCTCATACACTCTTCTTCATCTCAGTTAATTGCAAGTCACTCTTCCCATTCAGGACAAGCACCTGGGGTCATCAGTTACCCCTTTCTCTCACTCCCCATATTCACTCCATTGGTATTTTCTATTGATAGAACTAATAGAAATCTTTGAAATCTATGTTCAAAATATACCCAGACTCCAACCACTTTTTACTACCTATGGCATTCTTCCTTAGAGTTAGCTTCACTTAATTAAAAGATTCCTAACTGGTCTTTCTCTTCCCAGCCTTGTCCCCTTTTGTTTATTTTTCACCTAACATACAGATTGGTCTTTTCAGAATGTTGTTCAGATCATGTAATTCCCTATCCTTCCAATCTCACTGAGAGTAAATTTCGAGGTTATTACAAGAACTTGCATGAATTGGCCCTCTGCTCACTTCCAACAGCCATCTATATCCACTGCCTTCTCACTCATCCTTGCTCTAGCCCTGCTGTCTCCTCATTGAACCCCCCTGATCTCCTCAAGCATGATCTTGCCTCAGGGCATTTGTACTTCGTCTTCTCTCTGCTTAGTAGGTCACCTCCCTTGTATTCACAGGAAATGTTCTCTAGGGTTTGGAGTATGTCACTTTTTTTTTAAATTAATTTTGATTGGAGTATAGTTGCTTTACAATGTTGTGCTAGTTTCTACTGTACAGCAAAGTGAATCAGCTATACATATATCCCCTCTTTTTTTGGATTTCCTTCCCGTTTAGGTCACCACAGATAAATGAATCATTCCTCAACCACTCTAGATAGAATAGCCACCTTCCCTTTCCCAGCCACCCCTCTAGTCCTCTAATTTGGCTTTTTGTTTGTCCTTGTAATCATTTGACCATTTCTGTATTTACTTCTTTATTTGTTCATTAGCCCTTTCATCCTTTAGAATGAAATCTCCATTTGGGTGAGGGGGTACTGTATAGTCAGCCCACTCAAAATGGTTGTTCTCTTGCTCTCTGTACATCCCCTGCTCTACCAGGGCCTGCTTCACCTACACCCTATTCACGTGACTGACCTTCCTATGTACTTGCCCCAGGCCCCAGCTAATGATTGTTCTAGCTTTAGATCAGAACTCTCTACTATGTTTATCAAAGGGGCTGTGGAGGTTATGCCCCTCTGCTGGTTTCCCTGGTAACTGATGAGCCAACCCGATGTCAACTCCCCCTATAACTGCTAATCTCCCTCTTCCTTCCCCCCCACCCCCCCCCCCCGAAGCAAAGACTGCTGCCTTGTCCTGCCCACTGTCTGCTGCACACAGTGGGGTGTCACCGCAGGACCTTGCTTCAGACATGTAAGATCTCCCCCCATCCATTAAACTATTTATGTCTCTGTTGCTGACTCCAGGCTCTTTCTTCAGGCTTGAGGCTGCGCAAGTACACGTCTTGCAGGTCTGTGGGATGCAGCTCAGCAGGGTACCCTGACATAATAGTTTCAACAAATACTTGCCAAATGAAAAGAATAACTGACCTAACCTAATAATTAAAAAAAAATTTTTCAATCTTCATGTGTTTAAAGTTCATCTTTATTTAAACCCGTTAATTAGCCAGCATATCTTCTTTGCTTTCTAATTCTTACACTGATAACAAATGGATTTTTTTTTTGAGAAAGACCTGTGAAATCAAAGTCTGAATTAAGAACATTTTAGCAAAAATTTCTTTAAGATTTTCTCAGGCTTCCAATTATCTGGTATATGGTAATATCAGGCTTGCCTACACAGAAAATCAGTACTCACCTAGATTCTGAAGTTCATTCCAGACAAGCAGAGGATGAGGGAAATGCCAAGGGCTACTAGAATAGATCCCTTATGGCCTCAGGCTGTAGGATGAAGGGTTTGGTGTTCAACAGTAGAGTGTCTGCTAAAATTGATTATTTTTTGACATGTTCCCTGCTTAGAGAAGCAACTGAAATAACTCCATAAATTGCTAATAAGTGGATTCAAGGAGCTTTGGAAATACAATGAACACATGGAAGAATGATCATGATAATTATATACAATGTCTATTATACTACCTTGGAGGCATTTTAAAGCCTGAAAACTTGAAATGAATTTCTAACACCTACTTACCTATGACTATAGGCAAGTTATTTATAATTCCTGAGCTTTTATTTCCTGATTTGCATAATAGAAATAGTAACAAACCTACCTCACTTGGTTGTTATGAGGAATAAATGATTTAATATATATAAAGTGCTTAGAACAATGCCTATGTAGGGGAGGAAAAAGTTTCTTTCAACTCTCTTAAGGGTCGCTGGCAGGGTCTGAAAATTAAACTGACAAAGACAGTAAAAGGAGAAAAGAATACAAATTTTATTGAGTTTTTACATGTACATGGGAGCCTTCACAAGAGAATGAAGACCCTAGGAAGTGACTAGAGGAGGCTTTTATACCTTCGAGACAAAGAAACAATAAATTTGTGAAGAACTGACAAGTCAATGGGGTTTGGGCTAAGGGTAGTGGGATTAGGGCTAGGTAGTCCTTAGCTGCCTCAAGTAGGAAGATAAGGGTTAATTTAACAAGATTTGTTTGCAGATTCCTCTGGTGCCATCTCTGGATGACAAGAGATGTCTCCAGTAAAAGGAAAATTTATTTCGTGATTTTAGGCAGAAAGTGGGGAGCTTTCTGTGTGTTTACTCCTTGATTGCCTTCAGCTCAAAATGATTTTTACAGCAAAAAGTCATATTTTGGTGGGACATATTCTGGTTTCCTTCCCCTGGTATATAATAAGTGAGCAATATGAATTAACTTTGTTTCTTTTCATTATTCTAACCTGGAATTCTTCAAGTTATCTTAAATTCATCTTTAGTATTTTGAAAGATTAAAAATGAATTTTTAAAATGTTTTTGTCTAAAGATTTTCCTTTTAAATTTAAGGGAAATAAAATCTTCAAGATTTAAATATATTTGAATCTAGTATTTTATTTCTGGAACTACTTTATATGCTGGAGTTCTCTCAATATTTAGATTTTGTGAAAGACCTTTTTTTTCCTAGAAATTAAAAAAAAAATGTGTCATTCAGAGAATTAACATCCCCTTAAAAATTGTGGTTCTCAATGAAATAATCAAAGATCAAGCTTCCAGGCAGGCTATTGCTTTCATTCCTGTGCTGGTACCCACTGTAGTTCGCTTTCAAAATTATAAGTACATCACTAGACAGATTGCTTCACTGTTATTATTTGAGTAATCCCATCCCAAGAGATGGGTCTAACATTCACACTGTCTGATGAATGAAAGCTCTAAGACGTGAAAGGGGCAGGCTTAGATGGAACCTGACAGTAAATGCTGTTCCTGTCAGTCAGACCCAAGCAGCCAGTGAGGCTTTGGCGATTTTGATATAATTAAGCTTCATACTTAGCATAAGAGATGGATTTAATCAGCCATATGATTCACATTATATGTCAAATGATCAAGAGTTGACACATGGCACGCGAATGTCTCTTCTCATTCTGAAGGTTATCGTTTCTATGGCATAAAATAACAAAAAAAGATAATTTGTAAAGAATGTTCTCCCTTTATCTTCTCCTATCTTTTTTAAAGTCTCCTTGTTTTCAAGCTAAGTATCACTACATGTTCTCACACAAGTGACTTCTAGCTGTGAAAATTTCCCATAAGAGTTAAATAACAAATTGACACTAGTTTGGGTAAAGGTTTCCTAATTAGTTGATCAAGGCTGTCAGGCCATGAGAGGAAGCAAACCACCATGATATTCTTAACACTTAACACATTCCTCCCTCATCATCTTCCACTCCTCCCCGCTAATTCTATCTGATTAGTTCAGAGGGCTTGAAATCAGTTTAGCTTTTGTAAGGACGCTTTTGTAAGTTTCAGTCTTTCTTTCCTAAATATGTTTGTTGTCAGCAAGCCAAAAGTACACTTAGAATCTTCTGTAAGCTTCATCTGAGGAGGATCGAGGTTTATAATAAGAAGGCTATTTGCATATAAATTATGCCTAGAATGTATGGAGAAGTGGAGTCTGATAAATGCTACTATTTAGAAAGAAAATAGAGGACAATCTCTGATATAAAACCGTTTTTAAAAGTTCTGTGGAATTGGATGGTTTGTATGCCTTGTGGCACAACCAGCTACAAGTTCAGGGGGAAATTTTTGGCAATCTGCAATGCTCCCAGCCAAGAGCTTTTATGACATTTAATTGGAGAGCAACATTCTGTGGGGCTGTATACAAAGGAATCTGTGTGCTATCAGAAAGTAAAGTTCTCTGCCTATTCTAATACTAGAAAAAGTTAAAACATTATGGTGCTAGTTATGTATGTCTGAAACCTTACATACAATTAAAAATAGCAAAACTAGTAGAGCACGAACATAGCAAATATTCTATTCTCTTACTACAACTATTCCTTCACAAATATTCTATTCATTACTGTACCGACTCTGCAAAACAGTGATATTCACAGGGACAGAAGTTTTCTGACTATAAATTTGGCTTTAAATGATCAGCAGTAATTTACTTCCAAGGTCATATTTGAAATGAACTATACATTTAATATCTTTAAATTATTTCAATGAAAAAATTTAATTGAAAAGAGAAAAACTTCCACCATGCACTGAGAGATGAACACACCTAGATATACCATCACTAATCTGTATGTCCCAGATGTATGGGACACTATCCATGATGAATTTGAGCCATCCTTCCAACACTCCTGTCCTCAGGCTACAAACTGTGAGAAACCTATGATTGACTACTGCATGATGCAGCTGTATAACAAGAGGGCCAGTTGAGTAATTTGTTTCTAAGAAAGAAAAAAAAAAAGAATAACAACCTTCAGGGCATAAAGACACCTTGCTAATGAGATAACACCTTGGCTAAATTAAAGACCTTACCTAGCCTGAAGTCATTTAGATTTGTTCTTTGCTCATTTCTCTTTGTTCCCTCCTCCCTCTTCTCTCCAATCTGTCAGTGACATTCATGTATTTAAACTCCACTGTGATGGTTATATTATATATGATAGCATAATGGTGAGACTTCATGTGAGATGTATGGGATGCAAAGCACTGAAAGTTATTAAGCTACAGCGATTTAGGTTTTGTCTTAATATAAAAGAAAACTTTTGCAAACAGATATCTGCTTAGAAAGCTATTTTCTGAGGGACCAATTCTTCTAGGGAATATCTTTCATTACACCCCTGCAACCTCACTGACTCCAAAACAGACACCATGTGTGTTTCTCACTCCTCATTTTAGTGCATGAGAACTGGATATGGTAGTCTGCCAGTGTGAGCCAAAAACTGAGTGCAATTTTAGGACTATAAATTTAATCAGGTTAGGTCAACAGGAGAGAATACCATTCGGATAGTTTTAGGATTCACTTCTAAAAGAGGATCTGTTTTTTCAATTGCATTAGGGAATGTGGACTTCATGGATTTCACACCATTTCTTCTTTCCCTTGAGGAGTTATTATTCTAAGAACAGGAGAGTCTGAGAGGATAAAAATAGTTCACAAATTAGTGAGTTATAACAAATAGCACATGCTGTTTTTAACTTTACTAAACCCTCAAAGTTCCTTAGTATAATTTAAGTCTCTTAAAGGCACCTGTCCTCTGTTCAAGTCTTTTCTCAATTGTACCTCACTTAAATGCAATACAGCAACTGTTTATTAAGTACATATTGTGCCCAAAACTCTGAGCTAGATACTCAAGATGATAAAAGGTAAGAAAAATGTTAAGAAATTTCCTTTAGGCGAATCTATTTATGATGGTATATAAGGCCTTTAATTATCTCATTCTTGATTAATTTCGGAATTACTTTTCACCTACCAAACTCTATCCTGAATTTACTTAAAACAAAACAAGAAAACAGAGCTAAATTCCTTTAAATAACCAACCTGCACTTCACCTTTTTTCTGGATTAACTAAGGTTCTTCATTCACTCTGTAAATCATACTGATAGATCTCCACTATTATTTTAATTCTTCCTAGTACAAACCAACACGTCTCCTACCTAGTGAGTTTGATCCTTGCCAGAAGTATATTTGTTTCCAAATCTTTTTATGTAGTTATGGATGTTATTGCTTTTATGGTTTGATTAACTATTGAGTAAACCAATGAAACATGCAGAGGAAAAACCCATTATTTCCATGAAAACTAAATTGAATGTTTTAGAAAAGATGTAATGAAACTGAGTTAATAAATTAAGTGAAATGGATAACTATAAAATACAGGGGAAAATCTTGAGCCTATATTGCTTTACAAATGTCCTTACATTCCACCTCCAATTTTTTTTTTTTTTTTTCTGTACGCGGGCCTCTCACTGTTGTGGCCTCTCCCGTTGTGGAGCACAGGCACCAGACGCGCAGGCTCAGAGACCATGGCTCACAGGCCCAGCCGCTCCACGGCATGTGGGATCTTCCCGGACTGGAGCACGAACCTGTGTCCCCTGCATCGGCAGGCGGACTCTCAACCACTACGCCACCAGGGAAGCCCCATTCCACCTCCATTTTAAAGAAAAAGAAAATTGGAGAGTGCAGATCATGAATTTGGGTATGATTTTATAAAAAAAAATTACATGGAATTCTAGTTCATGGTCCCCATACTCTAGGAAAGTCTAGAATAAATGTATTTGCATATATTTGAAGCTCGAAAGCCAAATCCAGCCTCTGTAATCTGACACTGAATTAAATCTCGGAGACAGAGTTTTGGGTGAAGTATAAAAGAATAGCTTTATTGCTTTGCCAGGCAAAGGGGGCCACAGTAGGCTAATGCCCTCAAAACTGTGTTTCCCAACTTGGAGAGGGTAGTGAGAAGTTTTATAGTAATGGTCCAAAGAGGGTGTGATCAGCTTGTGGACATTCTTCTGATTGGTTGGTGGTGAGGTAATTAGGAGTCAGCATCATCAACCTTCAGGTTCCAACTGGTCTGGGGGCTACATGGTTGTGGGCAGCAGAGCTTCATTAACAGTTAACTTCTCCCATCTGGGGGGTTTCATTATATGCAAAACAGCTCAAAGATATTGTTGTGTGTATCTGTTGATGGGGAACAAGGAACCTGCCCCAAGGCTGCACTACTGTTTCTCTTGACAGTTTGTTTCTCCCTGGTCTTGCATCCCCTCCCTTCCCTAATTAACAACTGCTTGAATCCACCCATTGGAACTCGGGGAAGGTCATGGAGGCTGAATGAAGCCTACTTCTTATAACCAAGAAATGGGAGACACAGAAAGGCTTTGTGCCCAGGAGCCCCACAGAGCTCTGCTAGGTATCAGTTCCACGCATGTTTAATGTGTTATTAATGTATAATTAAGTTTAATTAATGCACGTTTACAATTTCTCACTATAATGGATTGTTTGAAGTAACTAACCAACAAGAAATCTCAATAGCTTAGGGTAAAGAATGCCCATGCTCTCATATCTTGATGTCTTTATACATCAAGACTGTTGTCTGTTCTGTTGGCAGTCAAACTTCCTCTTTTCCTGCCACTTAAATTACTACTTGTCCATTCTTCTTCCTCTTTCCTATTTATGATTGGCTAATTCATACATGTTTTTTGCTACCCATCTAAGACATATGATATATATGTTAACTTGTTAACAGTGTATGTATGTGTTTGTATATCTCATGCACAGAAAATACTACTCAGGCATTTTTCTTTTTATTTAAAATTAAATTTTATTCTATTAATTCAAATTATTAAGCTCAAAACTATTTTTCTTAAATGTTTATAAATATTACTCTTCTGTTTATAAAACTAGCACACTTTAACCATTACTTTAAGTGGCTTTTTGATTAATACCCATTCTAACATGTAAACTTAGATACATTTGCTAAAATTTTACACTGCATTTATATATTTAATACGTTTGTTTTTCTTATTAAGTACTCCAATAGATCTTCTCAAGTACTTAAATAATACTTGTGAATATGATAAATTAAACTTATAAATATCTTTACTACTAAGTTCATTTAAGTGTTCCGGTAAAGTTTATAACCTGAGCAAAATTTTAACGTATAATAATTATACATATTATAGTATCATAAAGTACTTTAGGAAGAACTGTTGCTCAGTTAAGCCAAGTTCTCTGAAACATTATACACGTGAAAAATACTAAATATGCACAGACTATTCCTTAACATAAAAGCAGTTTTTATGTATTCAATTTATTTTATTATTTCTACACCAAATTCTAAATCTTCCTGTGGGTAAAATATACTAACCCACCAAGGAAAAACTATGTCACCCTGTGTCAGGCAGTGTAACACCCCTCCCCCAGATGTCCACACCCCAGTCTCTGGAAACTATAAATATTTATCTTATGTGGCAAAAGTGATTTTGTAGATTGATTAAGATATGGACCTGGAGATGAAGAGGACTTACTGGATTTTCTGCTTTCGACCAGTCTAATCACACACATACTTAAAAGAAGGAAACTTTCCTGGTCTGGCTAGAGAGAGATGTGACAATGGAAGAAAGGCAGAAAGATGTGACATAAGAAGGATTCAATTCACTCTTGCTGACTCTGAGGATAGTGGATGGGAGACAGGAGCCAAAGAATGTGGGTGGTCTCTAGGAGATGGCAATGTACCTCAGCTGACAACCACTCTGGAAATCGCAAGAAACAGAATTCTGCCAGCAAGCTAAATGAGCAAGGAAGCTGATTCTCCTTCAAAGTCTCCAGATAGAAACAAAGCCCTGTTAATACTTTGACTTGAGCTTGGTGAGACCTGTGTGAGAGTTCTAACCTACAGAGTTATAAGATAATAAATGTGTACTGGTTAAGCCATTAAGTTTGTGATAATATGTTTCATAAGCAACATAAAACTAAGACAAGTGCCAAGAAAAATCTGAAGATGGTATCTCAGAGTATTTGCATATTTGTCAGAAATTTAAACCAGTTTGTGAAAACTGAAGCAACAATTACCTGGTACAGTTTTCCCACATCCAAACTGCTGTGTTGAACCCTCGTCTACCATGTTTACAACAAGAGGAGACTTCCAGTCCAAAAAGACTAGTTTTGTAGTAAATACCCCCATAATTCAAGTTGCAGTCTACCTAACACTCAAACTTCCTATAGCTATACTTCCTGATTGGATTCAACTAATGTATTTTTTATTTACTTAATAAATAATGTATGTATTATTCTAGTTTATGATGAATTATTTTTAATATTCTTCTCATAATTTTTATATACTTTTAAATGACAGCTGATGTGATTCTATATCTCTCCAGAAGTTCTGGTGTCACAATTTTCAAAATGATTGTAATGACAGTCAGGAAGCCTTCCCTGATTTACACCTTCCCTCTACTCCCCCCACCCCACATGTGTATATACATCCGTGCTAGTGTTCCTTGTATGTAATTCTAGAGCAAGAACCCTATTCTATACTTCTGCCATAATAGTTATCACCCTATATGGAATTTAACAAAATGTATCTGTATCCTTTACAATAAAGTAAACTTATTGAAAATGAAATAATATACATACATAATATAGGACTAAACTTAATTAGATTAAAATTAATCAAAATGAACTAACAGATGTAATTTGTATTTTATGAAAAAAGGAAACATGTTTATCTTAAAAAAACAAAGCAAAACAAAAAAGATTGAAAGCGGATTATAATCACTGTTCTGTTAATTATTTTTTAATGAGGTATAATACCTATACAATTAAATTCATCTTTTTTTGGTTGTCGTACAGTAGCAAGAACAATGAAGTGTTTGAAGTCTGAAGTTTTATTCTGCTTGCAAACTGACAAGTTAGGCTGCCACAGTTACATGGGTGCTGGCGGAAGAGGCTCTGGGATCAGAAGCAATAGACTTTATTACTCATAACAGTAGCATTTGCTCCAGTTTTCTGAGCTACAGACCCCAGGCCACAATATAAACAGGGCTTGATGATACCCACACATGCAGGGAGATACATTACAGGACAGAACCGCATGATCTAGGAAACCCGAATATTTTATAGTGGGAGCAAGCCTTCTCCAAAGGGAGACTATTTCTTTATTATCCTGGATAGTAAATAAACCGGCCCTGTATTCTGGAGAGAAATAAGGCTTCTAAGACTATTTGTTCTATAAATACTCTTGAAAAGATTGTCAGGAAAAAGACAGTGCCTCTGCTTGTGAGATGTTCAGAGACATGAGAAACCCACAGTGAATTGTCTCCCACCAATATCTACTTCTTGTTTCTATGTCATCTTGGCTTCTAGTGAATTTTCCCATGGGTATAACATTTTCTGGCCACTCTGATGAATCTGAGAAACTGAGACTGGCACCAAATTTATTCAATTTCTCCTGTCAGTATTTAGTTAAGACTATTATCAACAAGATTCCAAGCAGTGTAATTAGGCCAGCTAGCAATATGGACCTTAACCTCGTGCTCAAGAGTCCTGGCTCCAATCTGGAGAATGAACCCATAAGCCAAACCATCAGTGTCTATCTTAGAAAGAAAAGTGGCTTTCTCCTTAGGTTTATGAATTGAACTTTCCTCTTAGCAGAAAGCATTACTCTAGGTGCAGCAGACTGTATTAGCAAGTGTATATACACTGCTTTGGTTCCTAGGGAGGAAGTTAGAACAAGTCTATCATACATAACAACCCTGGCCAGTGACTTGGGGATGACCTGACTGCCTCCAAAGGCCAGAGCTGTGTCATTGATCACATTGGCCAAAGTCAGGTACAAATTTCATATGATCTTTTCTAATTAAATGACTCCCTTCCTTGGGATAACTGTCTAAAAAACACAAAATTAATGAGCCATTTATCCCCCTGGGAAGCTTTCTTGAATGAATTAGTTTTCCACGGCTCCTGTAACAAATTACCAAAAATTTGGCTACTGGAAATACCAGAAATTTATTCTTTAACACTTCTGGAGGCCAGAAGTCCAAAATCAATGTGTTGGCAAGGCAGCACTCCCTCTACAGGCTCTAGGGAAAATCTGTTCCTTGCCTCTTCCAGGTTTTACTTTGCTTGTGGCTAAATCATTATAATCTCTGCCTCTGTGGTCACGTTGCTTTCAACTCTTCTGTCTGTCAAGTGTCCATCTGCCTTTCTCTTATAAGGACACTTGTCACTGGATTTAAGGCCCACCTTGTAATCCAGGGTAAACTCATCATCCAAAGATTCTTAACTAAATTGCATCCACAAAGACCATTTTTTTCCCTGTAACATTCACAGGTTCTGAGGATTAAGATGTGAATATACATCTTGAAGTCCACCAATCTGCTAAATACAAGTAACCAGGCATAGTTTCATTTTTGAGATTTCTTTACAGTCATTTGAGAACCGCACGATTGACTGTGGTATTGCCTTAAACAATTGAAAGTCTCCCCTAACCACCACCAAGATACAATCACCATGTTTCTCAGAGGCAAGTTAATTCCTGGCTTTCCTCAAGAAGTACAGTTCCAGGAATGTATGTGATACCCCTAGAGGGAAATTGTTGACAACTGCTGGTGATCTGCAGATCTGACCTACATCACTCAGGGAGTGCAAGTTGATGGCACCTTCAACATGGCCTCTAGCTGGCTGGTAAGCCTTAGGGTTCCCACTTCAGTTAGGATAATTACATTCAGTGCATGCTTATGGAAAAACTGCCTAAGGCTGTCAATACACCCCGTCTTGTTGTCCAGTCACTGGCTGGATGGTATTTGTTCATCCATGGAATGACTAACAGCTACAGGAATGGGAGCAGGGCAGACACCCAGAGGTCCTGGCAGATATTTTTCATGGAAGATACAGGAAATGGCACCATTCTCTGCTGAGTCTAACAGATGTCTAGGCCCTACGAAATACTCCAAGGTGGAGGATGCTTCCATTACCTAGTTTATTTCAGTGACATAATCAACACTAACCATTTTTACTCACAGTCCTTCTGCCCACAAATGTATGAAGTTTTCATTCAGACTGACTATCTATTTTCCAGGTCTCTGGACACCAACTAGGTGTCTTACAATTTGATTCATTTCTGACACTAACTTCCTGGAGTAAGCATCAGATCTCACAGATTCAGGGTTCAGTCCCACAAGACTGCCCCAACTGCATACGCCAGATGCAAGTTCCCAACTTCTAGGACTTCTGACTGACCAGCTACAAATTTAAGGGATTTCCATACCCTGCCCCCAAGGTTTGACAATATGCTAAAATGGCTCACAGAATTTAGGAAAAGCACTTCACTTAAATCTACTGGTTTATTATAAAGAATATTATAAAGGATACAGATGAACAGCCAGATGAAGAGGTACATAGGGTGAAGTCCAGAGGGTCCTGAGCACAGGAGCTTCTGTCCTGTGGAGTTAGGGCATGCCACTCTCCTGGCACGTGGATGCATTCATCAATCCAAAAGCTCTTCCAACCTTACCATTTAGGTGCTTTTATGAATATTTCAACACATAGGCATGATTGATTATTAATTTAATCTCCCTTTTTCCTTCTCAAAGGTTGGGGAGAGTGGAACTAAAACTTTCAGGCTTCTAATCAAAGCTTAGTCTTTCTGGTGACCAGCTCCTATCTTGAATTTATCTAGGGTCCCAACAAGAGTCACCTCATTAGAACAAAAGAGGCTCCTATCACCCTGGAAATTCCAAGGGATTTAGGAGCCCTGTGTCAGAAACAAAAGATGCTGCTATCACCCCTATCACTCAGGAAATTACAAGGGTTTTAGGAGCTCGTTGTCAGGACCCAGAGACAAAGATCAAATATATATTTCTTATTATGCCATCATCAGTCACAAGGATTTGTAGTTCAGAACGTTCTTTAGTGTTGTGGGACCAACACTACTAAGAGCTACTACAAAGGTAGTAGCTCTTCTCTACATGTAGCAATCCCCCAGTTGGGAGAACATCCACTGGAATGTGCAAGATGGGGAAATCTATGCATATAACTACTCAGCAACTCCTAATATACATTCAGATATAAAGAAAGTAATAGTAGTACATTAAACTGGTCCAAAAGGCTGTCCTCACAAGGTCGCCTATCTTTCTTGTCCCACTGTGATTTCTGTGTGTGGTAGGTAGAATAATAGCTTCCCAAAGAGGTTCATGTCCTAGACCTTGAAATCTGTGAATATGTTATGTTACATGGTAGAGTAGGAATTAAGGTAGTAGATGGAATTAGCTGCCATCTAATGGAATGGTATGCATCAGCTGACCTTAAAATAGGGAGAACATCATGGATTATCTGGGTAGGCCCAAGGTAACCACAAGGATTGATAAATGTGGACGAGGGAGGCATAAGAGTCAGTGTCAAAGTGATGTGGTATGAGAAATACTCTACTAACTGCTGCTGGCTTTGGAGATGGAAGAGGACTACAAGCCAAGAAATGCAGGCAGCATCTAAAATCTGGAAAATGTAAGAAAGTAAATTCTTGCCTAAAACCTCCAGAAATTAATTTCATCTTGCCAACACCTTGCTTTTTACCCATTTGAAACCCAATTCAGACTCCTGACCTCCAGAACTGTAAGATAATAAATTTGTTTTTAAGGCACTAACTTTGTTGTGATTTGTTACAGCAGCAATAGGAAATTAATACATTGCCTAAATCCCATTGGTTTAACTCAAGAGCACTTTATCCTAAATGACAAGATAGCAATGTGACTTGGAAATCTCTATTCAAAAAGCCATAAAAGATTAACAATAGAAATTTTCATTTTAGAAAACTTTCTATCAAAAGTTTAATTATTAATATTTTATAATATCAATTTTATAATTATTTGTATTAATTATAAAATTAATTAATCAATTAAAAGAATATTATTAATTTTATAATTAATTGTATTAATTATTTTTTCAAATGTTATTTTCACCATTTATGAGCCAGGAACTGTGGTAAGCAATGGGAATTAAAAAAATATATATTCTGGAGAATCTTTGCCTTCAAGGAACTTAGAGTTTACCATGATCAATTTTGATCAAATACTCCATTTTTTTTAACATTTTTATTGGGGTATAATTGCTTTATATTGTTGTGTTAGTTTCTGCTATATAACAAAGTGAATCAGCTATACGTATACATATATCCCCATATCCCCTCCCTCTTACATCTCCCTCCCACCCTCCCTATCCCACCCCTCTAGGTGGTCACAAAGCACTGAGCTGATCTCCCTGTGCTATGTGGCTGCTTCCCACTAGCCATCTATTTTACAGTTGGTAGTGTATATACGTCAATGCCACTCTCACTTCGTCCCAGCTTACCCTTCCCCCACCCTGTGTCCTCAAGTCCATTCTCTACGTCTATATCTTTCTTCCTGTCCTGCCCCTAGGTTCTTCAGAACCTTTTTTTTTTTTTAGATTCCATATATATGTGTTAGCATATGTTATCTGTTTTTCTCTTTCTGACTTACTTCACTCTGTATAGCAAATTCTAGGTCCATCCACCTCACTACAAATAACTCAATTTCATTTCTTTTTATGGTTGCAAATACTCCATTTTTATATCAATCTGCTCTTTCTGACTTCTACACTCGTCCACTTTCATTTGTAGAACAGTTTTAGAATTATTAATTAATGGACTGATTAAGAATCCTTTTTAAAAGATTTTCTCAATATTTACTTCATCTTGATTAATTTGTCTCCAAATCAGATGTGTTATTATTAATATTTAAAGCAAAATTCCAAGTTTAAATGAAAGCAATAGAGTCTATGTAAAGATAATTAGAATGTATCCTTTATAGTTCATTTCAACTTTTCTAAGCCATTTTCCTTATGATCCCCTTTGATCATCCTAACAAAAATAAATAGAAGAGCCATTACATAATTCTCATATAATCTCTAAAAATTAGATCACAGTAACTGAACAGAATCAGATACAAATATAAGAATTGTGCCTATCTACCAAATGTTTTCATCATCACATGAACACATTCCTTATATTAGCACTTCTTATGCAATAATGTTCATGCAATTCACCAGAGGATCTTGAGAAAATGAAGATTCTGATTTAGTAGGCCTGGAGTCGGGCCTGAGGTACTGTCTCCAACAGCCTGGTGATGTTGATACTGCCCATCCCTGGACCACACTTTGAGAAGCAAGGTTCCATATCAAATTCCATTTCCTGTACATGGCTTTCAGCTGAAGTCACATTTTGTCCCTATTTTTCATCATTTTGGAATTCATAGGGAAACCAATATTACAATTTGTTTTACCTTTTCTCCACGGTACATATATTATGTCAGAAATGAAGCAGCAGTTCCTAATGCAGCTATTCTGTATCAGAACCTATTCAGCTGGTGGCAAATCTTACCTCTAAAAATTTATAATCAGGTATAATTATTGATAAGTGAAATATATTGAAAAAGATGAGACTAGAAAATGCTTCATCTTCTCAGTCCTTCCTCTGCCTTCTTGAATACCCACTCTCATGTTTATACTTTAAAACCTAGTTCATGAACTGTTTACATTTTAAAATAGAGTCTAGTCATTGCCTATTCAAAAAGGCTATAGACCTCTTTTCAGTCTAGAAAGGTCACCATAGTGTTTTGCTTGTTTGTTTGTTTTTTCAATTTCTGTATTAATGGAGGCAGAATAAGATAAGATCTTATAATAATAAGATATTTTTAATCTGGTTGGAAATAAAATAAGTCAAACCAATGTAAAGTAATATTTAGATTTCTAGAGCCATTTTTGGATAGTACTGAATATTAAGTTTGTATACTTTGTGTCATGGACTAAACTGTGTCCCTCCAAAATTTGTATGTTGAATCCCTAAGCACCAACGTGATGGTATTTGGAGATAAGACCTTTATGGAGGTAATTAGGATTAAAAAAGTTATAAGGGTGGGTCCTTAATCTGATAGAACTGATGTCCTTATAAGAAGAGGAAGAGATTTGAGAGATCTCTCTCTACGTGCCCAGAGAGGATGCAAGAGACATGGTGTCGTCTGCCACCTGAGGAGAGAAGTTCACCAGAAACTGACCAGATCATGCTGACTCCCTGAGCTTAGTTTAATAATGTTCTTAAACCAAAATGTCGTTCTTTTGCAGAGATAAAATGCTTTAATATTGGAATAAAAAGGCCTTCTATAACTGAATGTACTTACTGAAAAATATTTCTACTAGTGGATTAGAAAGAAAGATACTTTAGGGTTTCAAATTATCATTATCTTAATTAATTTATTTTATTTTTACCTTTCTAGCAGTGAATATCACATGTCATTGACTTCATTTGGAACACCAAGAAGAAGTTATCTCAAGTGTTGTAATATCAATAAAGTCTCACATTAAATATTTACATACTTAAGTACTAAGTTTTGACCAAAGTAAATGACATTCTTTTCAGGTTTGGTCTTCTCAGTGACCTGTGGCCAAGACTGATATCAGAGGAGGAATTCAGGTCCTGAATTGATCATGAACTTTACAAAATACATCATTTTGTTTAAAATAACAATTACTTTTGTTTGCTTGCTTAGCCAATTTACCAGTGAAAAATATGAATGAGACAGATTAGAAAACCAAAAGATACAGAGAATATTCTATTTATTAGCTTGAATAGTGTTTCTTATATATGTTCATATATATGTGTGTGTGTACATATAGACATATGTACACACACAATGAAAAATATTTGTGAGCCATTTCAAATTGGACTGAATATATATCCTTCTAACAGATATTTATTGAGTGCCTGTTACGTGTCAAGTACTATCGTAGGTGCTGGAAATGTGGCAGCGAGCAAAACATATAACACCGTCTGCCCCATGGCACTTACACTCCAGCAGGGAGAAGCAGAGAGTGGTTGAGTGATAAGTGTGCTCCAGTCAGAAGGCCTGGGATTTGGAATCAGACTTCTTCAGAAATAAAATGTTCTCAGTATGGTCCTTGGGACGCTGGGTGACTTTAGACAAGTTATTTAATCCCTTAAAGTCACAAATTTTATCTTTAGAATTAGGATAAGCTGATTGTTTTAAGAGACTTTTGGCCAATAGTAGGGAAGTCGTCTTTTAATTTGTCAAGGTTTCTACTAAAAAATTCGTGTTTTTTTTTGCCAACTGTAACTCTGAGACATCAGAAAGCTAAGAGGCAGATCCGTCAGAGGCAACAATTTTTACCAAGATGTTTTCTTTTCCCCCTACCAAAGCTAACATGGGATAATAAATACAACAACTGACCCTTGTTTGCTTGTCTTCTAATGATGAAGTCTTTTTCCTTGACAGTTTTGGTTACTGACCCTAGATTCCAGACCCTATGTTTGAGGAGGGGTAGACAAAGAGGTTGTGTTTCCATGGACACAATCTGGACACACTGTTTCTCCCCCTTGAGATAATCTCCCTCCCTCCTTTATGTCTAAGATGATTGACTGCGATGACATCTAATTACAACTTTTCCATTCTCATTTGCATCACTAAGGGACTGGCTTCTCTATTCACCATCAGAGATATCACAATGTGGCAGGCATGAAAGAATTTCTCATGACATAATGTGGGAAACAAAGACAAAGGAACGTTGTGTGCTTTCATTCCATTTCCTTGTTATAACTAACTTAAATTGCCTCATGGGAATGGAATGGCTTAAGCCTGGTTCTATCAAGCTTTCTTTGTGACAATTTACCAATTCCAATTTGTAGATGACAAAGCATTGTCACATGGAAAAGGCCTGAAATCCCCCAGACTGCTAGAGGCAGGGTTGTTCAAAGAATCCTGGCTATATCTATATCAATATCTCTATCTCTAGTCACACACACACACACACACACACACACACACACACACACATATATATGTTCATATATATGCAAATATACATAGATGATAGATAGATAGATAGATAGACCCCAGGTTTGGAATGTGTATTCATGAGAAGGTAGGTGTATTAGGTTTGTCCAGAGAAATGGAACTAATAAGATGTGTGTATATTTAGAAATATATTTATTATAAGGAATTGACTCATGTGATTATGGAGGCTGACTAGTCCAAACTCTGCAGGCTGAAGACTCAGGAGAGCTGATGTTCCAGCTCCAGGTCAAAGGGCAGAAGCTTGGAGACCTAGAAGACCTGTAGTGCAGATGAAGTCTGAAAGCAATCTGCCAGAGAATTCCATCTTGCTCATAAAATGTGACTTTTAGATACCCAGGGCAAAGGAGAGCCTATGACTCAAAGAGCCATATTAAGTTTAGCATAATTTTCCCATCACCATGATCACCTTTGCACCATCAGAATTTATGAATACATGTGTAGATTGTTCTATTTTGTTCTTTTAAAATTTTCAGTGAAAAAGTTGCCCTTCCTTGAATATTGCATATGAAATAACAAATACTAAAAGAGATGGAGGAAGCTTAAATGCATATTACTAAGTGAAAGAAGCCAACACGCAAAGGCATACATACTGTATGATTCCAATTATATGACATTCTAGAAAAGGCAAAAATATGGCAACAGTAAAAAGATCAGTGGTTGCCAGGGTTGGGGTGAGGGGGTGGGAGGGACAAATAGATGAAACACAGAGGAGTTGAGGGCAGGAAAAATAGTCAGTATGATACTATAATGATAAATATGTGTCATTATATATTTGTACAGACCCATAGACTGTATGACGCTGAGTGAACCCTAATGTAAACTATGACTCTGAGTGCTAATGATGTGTCAGCATAGGTTCATCAGTTGTAACCTATGTACTTCTCTGTTGGGAGATGTTTATAATGGGGGAAGCTATGCATATGTCGGGCCATGGGGGTCTATGGAAAATCTCTGTACCTTCCTCTTAATTTTGCTGTGAACATAAAACTGCTCCAAAAAATTGAAATTAAAAAAATCTTTTTAAAGCCACAATCATTCTCATAAACTTTCCGACTAATGGACCCCTTCCTGTTTTTCATGTCATATATCTGGTATTATTTCTGAGTACACTCAGGTATCCTTTATCCAAAATTTCCAAGTCAGAACAAAATTCTGAATCCACCAATTTAAATGGTATTCAGTAAATGGAATAAGAAATAGAAGTTATATGCTAACGATATTTAATATTTAAAATTAAATTATTTCAGAAATATTATAATTCACTCCATGATAACAGGCATTGTATTTTTGCCAAAGTCATTGTGCAGTTCTCTGACTTAACACAAGATATGGAGTATAGTCCTTTTTAGTAGTTAACACTATTGGTAACATACCAGGAAAGATGTCAAGTCTGAAGAGGCAACATTATTTACTACCTTTGGAAATTATGTAAGTAAACATTCACTGTACTTTTCCATTTTAAAATTTAGGAGTTTTTTTGGCACATAATAAGCACTCAATTACCATTTGCCAAATTATTTACCTCTAGCTTTTCCTGGACTTGCTGGTTGGCAGGGTTTAGGATGAGGAGGGTAAGAACAAAGCACTGAAATTTATTTCATTCTTTTATATGAAAATGGGTTGAAGTACTTTTGCTTTGTCACATCTTTCTTACAAAAGTGTATAATATCTTGGATACTGTGATGGAATCACTTCACTGTCAATACTAATAGAAAAGAAGAAACAAGAGCATGAGGGAACAAAGATTATGTTCAAGTTATATAGTGGCTGGTGGGCAACACATAACGTTTTGAAGTGAAATAAAGTTCCTGTGTTAGAAAATTCAGTAATTCATATACTATGTTTATTATTGATTTATAATTAGTTGAAAAGCTAAATATAAATTCAAACATTTTAAAATGTGTTCTGTCAGAGGAATTTTTTTTTTTTTTTTTTTTGCGGTACGCGGGTCTCTCACTGTTGTGGCCTCTCCCGTTGTGGAGCACAGGCTCCAGACGCGCAGGCTCAGCGACCATGGCTCACGGGCCCATCCGCTCCGCGGCATGTGGGATCTTCCCGGACTGGGGCACGAACATGTGTCCCCTGCATCGGCAGGCGGACTCTCAACCACTGCGCCACCAGGGAAGCCCAAGGGAATTTTTTAGAACTATTTTTCTTTTATATTCCCAGATATCGAAGTGTTTACAAATACGTAGTTTCTAATTAACTAACCAAAATGACATTTATGGGTGAAACTAAAGAAAATCGTTGCTAAAAGAAAAAAGTCTTAGTAAACATTTAGTTCAAAGCCTTCCTTGTCTTACCTAATTATTCACAGATTTCAACGCACTGAAGATCTTTCTTAATTTCATTATTACTTCCTAAAGTTCATGTAATGCAGACATTACAAATATTCTACATGTAAAAACATAGATTAATCAAAAACTGTTTCAAAAGGCTTCTTCACAATTATTTGAAATTATTAATATAAAGAATTTTTCTTGAGAAACCCTTCATTCCTTTACCTATATCATTTCAACTAGTTGTAAAGATATCAAAAAAGATAGCTTCATATCCTTTTGATTGCAATCAATGGAGAAAATAAGATTTAGGTTTTAAAACCCTCTTTTATGAGCTACATAAAGCACTCCTTCTGGGCATATGTCACAAAATAAGTTGTCAGCCAACTTACAGTCACCATAAATTCACACTATCCATTTCCTATGAATTATATTTTTATAAGTGGCATTCATGCCATATGCACGTTGAATTTTCTGTATACAAACCAAATTATTTTATTCACAAGCCAACGAGTGAAGATCATTCCAAACCATAATTTCATACATAAACAGGTTTGCTACAATCCAGAAGTTAATCACACTCTAATGAATTCATTAGGTAACCAACATATTTGTGATAAAACTCCAATCTGTTAGGCACATAAAATTGTCTGGAATTGGATTTTGTTGTTGTTAGAACCATATGGTAATTTTTTTTTTTTTTCCCAAAAGCACATTTGGAAGACCACTTACTGTGAATTTTCATTTGATAATTTGATTTAAAAAAAAATTATTTCCAAATATTTGACTGTCCATTCCAAACAATTACAATTAAAGAATACCTGAACAAAATTAAGTTGTTGTCAAATGTTGTTAGTAGTAAATACATTAGAAACATATAAGAACAGTTTGCAAATAATATTTACTAGGAACAATTTATACATAGAGTATTTTACTAATCACTGAGAGGATATGTAAATGTAAAAAATAATTACCTCCAAAAATTCCATTTAGGTGCTTTCACCAAGGTAGAGAGATGAGAAACTGAAGATAAAGTTAAGTGGAAAAATGACAAAGCCACACGTAATTAAGTAATCAAATGCATAATAAAGAAAATAAATCCTATAGGATCATTATGGTGACTGATGGATTTTGATAAAGGATGTTACAGAAAGTGATAATTTAGATTGTCTTTGAGAAAATGTATTGCTTTATTATAGATAATGGAAGAAGAAAGAGTCCCCAAACCTGGAGAACATATTCTTTTTTGTTAGGAGTAAGGACTAAGAGATGAGAAGAAAGGTTAGGCTACAGAACTAGGTTTGGCTTGGGAAAAGCAGTTATTGTTGTCTTCTTAGAGTCAGGTCTGATTTTGGAAAACTTTAGAAGTGGGCTAAAAGTGTCAGGTATTAAATAATAGATAAAATTGAAATATCAAAAGTTTAAAAATAGAAAGCAAACTTTTTGTTTTTAATTTTAAGAATCTTGTAGCAGTGTATATATGCATTAGGCAACCATGGGAAGACTCTAATTTAAGACAGTAAAAGTTCTAAAACAGAAGAAAACTGGTATTTTAAAAAGAAATATTTAAGGCTACATATAGGTTACATATAGTTCATTGTTAAATTAAAATAAATATGAACAAATAGATATAAAAATAGAAATACACAAGGGTGACGTATTGGATACAATATTTGAAGAAAAAGGTGGGTAACAGTCACCCAACTGAGTGATTAAAATTGTTTGAAAATACTGGAGTTATATTGTTTAGTAGAAAAAACCCATTATGGATGGTATAAGATAGGGGTGACTTAGGGAAGAGGAGGGTAATGAGTTCAGTTACAGAGCTATTCCAGTTTCAGGAGCTGGAGAGAGTTTATTTACCTGACCACTAAAAGGCCACAAGAGCTGTAATTTTAATGAGGCATAATGAGTATTCTCACTAGTGATAAGCATAACAACCCTGTGCATGACCTCCACCTTCTTTTGATATGAATGGACTCACTTCATTAGTTCTTTTGAGATACTGAGGATACTATTCATGTATGTATTTATATATTAAATTATCACCCCCAAAAGATTTAATGAGTTGCATTATTAAACGTACAAATGTATAAATCAAAGTAGATACAGATAGAAAAATGAAGGGTAGTAAAACAAATTATACTGGTAAAGGGGCTAACATAAACTATGTACACTTTTAAAGTGTACATACCACTTTAAAATTTTAAAAAATATTTTAGGGCTTCCCTGGTGGCGCAGTGGTTGAGAGTCCGTCTGCCGATGCAGGGGACATGGGTTCGTGCCCCGGTCCGGGAAGATCCCACATGCCGCGGAGCGGCTGTGCCCGTGAGCCATGGCCGCTGAGCCTCCGCGTCCGGAGCCTGTTGCTCTGCAACGGGAGAGGCCACAACAGTGAGAGGCCTGTGTACCGCAAAAAAAAAAAAAAAAAAAAAAAAAAAAAAAAAAAAAAAATTTAAAATTCAAGTATAGTTGATTTACAATGTTTCAGGTGTACAGCTAAGTGATTCATTTGTCTTGTGATAACCTATAATGGAAAATAACCTGAAAAAGAATATATATATTGAATATAGTTCCCTGTGCCATACAGTAAGTCCTTGTTGTTTATATATTTTCTATACAGTAGTGTGTATCAGTTAATCCCAAATTCCTAATTTATCCTATTTGTTTCAGTATTTCTATTGATTCAGATCCAACAGGAAAACAGAAACCACACCAGGTATTTCAACAAAAGATATTTAATATAGAGAATTTGTTATAAAGCAGTTGGAAGGTTGTCTGAGCAAAAAAGAGCACAGAAATAACCCAGAGATAATAACTGCAAAAAAGCAGGACTGGGAGAACAAAAGGAAGAGGTTAGATTGTCAGATCAAGAATCCCTGAGCAAAGGCACCGATGATCTAGAACTTACACAAAATGTAATTTGTGTGTGAATGGTCCTACTAAGGAAGAATGATGAGACTCTTTCCAAAAGTGTCAAAAGAAGCTGAAGAGAAACACCTGCAGCTGTTGGAAGAAACAGCTACCGCTGGGCAATACTATCAGGGATAGCAAGCAAAGAGTTGGAAGTACATCCTTCTCCTCATTCCAACTTCTATTACCTTCTATTTGGAGTTGAGAGAAAATTGTCAAATAACCAGTACATTCTTTCGGCTACTCATCTTTGGAGTACATCATCCTATAAATATGTTATGACAAATACAAACAATATGCTTCCACCTAACAAAATGTAATTCTCCTTGGTACAAATTGTCTCTCTCACCCTCTCCCCAGAAAGAGTAGATGTAAATTCCCAAGGATCATGATTTTCATCTCTTGGTCCCAGTCACAGTATCTGTATTCTTCCTCTTCTTGTTTAGTCACAATCCCACCTGAATATCATACAACCTAAAGGCTCAATGTAAAATTAACTAACAATCCTTATATAAATTTGTAAGGGAAAATGCAGGAAGGAAAGAAAAAGTATTGGAGTTGAGAAACTAGATAAAATAATTGGTACAACATTATTTTTGGATAAATGCTGATTTGAAATATAGCCTTAAAAGATCATGACTGAAACACTGAATGACTGACTGAAGGTGAGTAAGAAAGTTATATACCAAAAGTAAGGACTTGTGTTCTATTTTTGATAATAATTTCTAATTTAATTTTCAATTTGATGAGAAGTTTTCACTGCTGTAAAATAAAGACAAAATTTACTATCTGAATTCCCATGCTGGTAATATGTTTCTTACCAATTCATATTTTCCATTGCAGAAACTTGCAGGAGATATGTGTAATCTTCCACCATGACATGATATGTTTTTGATGAATAGTACTTTGTTTTTGTATATTAGAATAAAGTTTTTAGAAGTTCCCTAAAAGATATACTTTTTTTCCACTCACCATTTAATTTACTATGAAGATGTTTCCAAATTCCCTGTTATTTTTATTTAACATTCTACATAAATGAGCCATTTGTCATAGTCTCTAATAATATATTTAGGAAGTATTCATATACACTCAAGAGCATGAATATAATAATGATAAAACAGAAAACTAAAGATCAAAATATATAGACTAAAATCATGATAATTTCTCTGTTTTAATTTTATGGACTTCTGACTAACATAATGATATAAGAAATTATTAATAACCACTTTTATTTGCTTATTTAATCTATTACTAGTGAGTTATGCTGCACAGTAATATAAATATCCCACTTTTATTTTCCTTTTAGCTTTTATTCTCTCTGGGAGATAAATAGCAAAAAAAAAAAAAATTCTTTCACCCTTTTGAACTCAGTTTAATTTCAAACCATACATACAACCATGAACTCTTCAATCCTAAGAAGTGATGATCACAGAGGGAGCTCATCCTTTCATCCCAGAGTTGAAGAATATTTTGCTTTGTGCAATTCTTCTGGATACATTGTGACAGATCTTCAATTTCCATTTATTTTCTAATCAAAAAGAGTCATCTCCTTGGCACTGGTACTGGTCTGAGTAGCTCAGGAGGAAGAAACATAATCAGCAGAAGCAAAGTGTATGATATTTAAAATATCCTCTCTACCTTGTTTTGAAAAATTAAAATGAAGTTAATGTATTTATCTATTAGCAGATTCAAGGCCATGTATATAAAAAAAAGTTCAGGGTTTCCCTGGTGGCGCAGTGGTTGGGAGTCCGCCTGCCGATGCAGGGGACACTGGTTCGCGCTCCGGTCTGGGAAGATCCCACATGCCGCGGAGCCGGTGGGCCCGTGGGCCATGGCCGCTGAGCCTGCGCGTCGGAGCCTGTGCTCCACAATGGGAGAGGCCACAACAGTGAGAGGCCCGCGTACCACACACATAAAAAAAAGTTCAGTGGCTAGCCATGTGGATGTTTGGGTGTTTTGACACTTTTCAGTTGCTGCTAGCAACATTCGTGAGCAAGACTGGTAGGTCACTGTCGTAGACTGGATGTAAAGGGAAAAGGAGAAGAAACAGAAAGTGAGAAGAAGAAATAAAATGTGGATAGAAGGTAAAAAGAAGAAATAGAGAAGTAAAGAAAAATGTTCATCTAGTGTAAAGTAACTTATTCTAAATTCAAGGTGTCAGATATAGTTCATGTTTGTGATTGTCCCATATCTCTGAATATTTTATCTTTTTTTTTCTTTTTCATATTGTAAGACTTCAATGTGGAAGGATATTGGTGTTGGAAACCACTTTTATCCATGCTTATCTTCCCATTTTCATCTTTTCTAGCGATGACAATACCATTTATTGTTCTGTTCCTAGCTACAAAGCAAATTATAGGAATTTTTTCATATAATCTTCATGACACTATGTAATATAATAGTTACCATTATAACCTACATTTTAGGTAATGGAGGGCTAATGAAGTTAAGTCACTAAACCAACATCGGATCTGTCTTTAGCCCCTAGTGTCCCTGTGAATTAGAAAATGTGTCCTCTCTAAGCAGTCACAGGTCTTTCCATGGCCTATGGGTTAGTAACTAGAGCTTTGGTTGGTTTTCATCATGACTTGTTCCCTCAACCAGAGACCATGGTATAATGGACACCTTGCACAACTCTGTGTGGTTTCCCTGCCAAGTTTACATAACCTATTGTTGGTAGAACTGAGATTCAATTACTCCAAAGCATGTGTTTGTTGATAGTACACTCTTCAGACTCTCAGCTACACTCTTTAGACTCTCAACTAACACTTGTCAGTACTTCAGACCTCAGGTGAGTTGTCGCTCCTTCCTCCAGATTCCTTCTCTAAGTGCCCCCCTCTGAATTGGGAACCACTCCCATGAGCTTCCATCACATCTTATAGATATTTCTGACATGAAGTTATTACAGTGACTGTGACTGTGAACTTGTATATATTCCTCAGTGATCTATAAGCATTTCTATAGTAGGGACTATCTCAGAACCCAGCACCCAGAGACTGTCAGTTACTAACATTTCAATAAATATATGTTGCATGAATAAAGGGAGTTCCATTACTCATGGAAATCTGGTAAATGTATGTCAGGAGCTCTCAGAGCCAGAATCTGAATCTGAAACCTGAATCTGAAAGTGTTGAATAATATGAAAAAATAAAGGACATACCAAAGGACAATGGCTTCTACCAGTCTATCCAGTTGAATGTACATTGGGGAACTGACATAGGAGCTTGAGTGGCCTAGGAACCAGTATTGGAAGCATTAAGCTCTCTCATCTTTTTCACTGTCAGCATCTTTAGATCGTTCTCTCATGCTCTGTTTCAACTTGTTTGCATTCTAAGTTTCTTTGAAATAAGGTGATATGTTATCACATAAATGAGGCCAAAATACATACTGACTTCGGTATATAAAAACCTTAGTCTGAAAACAACTCAAAATACCCTCTGGCCCACATCTATTTAGCTCTTTGGTATGACATTTAAAAGAAAGATAAGAAAATGGAGTGTCAATTTTTTTAAGTTACTGCTCAGTTGACATTTCTAAATAGCACAGGATTATAACAATATTAGCTATAACCTGACTAATCATCTTACATTTGACCTCAGTTTGTGAGCATATTAGTAATAACATATGATCAAATCCTATTATTTTATCAGAGTTTTAAAATACCACTCAATAATATCTCCATGAGAAATTAAATGTTCTATACCAATGTTTACATATGCTATGAAAAAAGTATAAATGATTTGGCCTGTCGTTTCAAAAGTCAACCAATTACACGTTAAGTGGCTAAAATGCATGGAAATATGAGCCAGGAGTTATTTTGTTTGGAATATTTAAATATGTTTGATTCTTTGTCTATGTGTGCATTAGCCAAAAAGTTTATAAAGTCCATCAAAATTTCCAATATCTCCTTGGTATTTTACTCTCAGAAATATTTATAATTTAGTGGTGTGCTTCCCATATAATTAGAAAGACATCTAAAGTCTGGGTGGAATTACACAGAATTAGAGCTATCACCAACCCAGAAAAAATTGTGTTATATTCCAGTTTTTAAGTCTTTACCTTTTTTTTTTTTCCGGAAACCAACTGAACTTGTATTGACACCAACTACACGACTCTTCTTAGTAGCCTTATGGGAATGGATAAAGTGGCTTGACCCAAGATAACACTGATTAGGCTTAGCAATGTTACTTTTAAATAAAACCAACCCAATTTTCCCCAAGGTGGCTTAGATTTCATAATGGGTCACAAACTAATACTAAAAATAAAACATTTAAAAATTTGATCCAAGCCCCTTCTATCCTCCCACACTTGAAAGGGACCTTATGAACAGCAATTTCCCAATCCTAGCATCACTAGCTTATAAACCTTAGGGTTAAAAACTCCCTCCTCATTTACCCAATGTTCAATTTCCATCACTTTCAATATACACTAGTGTAAATACCATGACTATTTTGCATGAAGTTAAGTATTCTACAGATCAGAGTCACGGGATTGAACCAGGAGCTCCCACCTTTTATGGGAACTTCAGTGGTATCATCGAGGTCAAGGCAATTTAATTTAGGTTAACCAGGATTTGTTTCAATTTGTAAGAGAAACATCTTGCAACAGGTTTATTTAATTCTCTTAAAAAATGGTGGCATTCCTTTACTTTCTGCCTTTTGGCAGCAGCAGTTACATATATGGAGTAGCAAATTAAGTCTAAAAACGTGGGCCCTAGTCAACTTTATTTTTTGGCATTATGATCATGATAAAGGATCACGACATCCTTCACATTTCCAAGGAAAACCCAATTTAAAGTTTGTCCTTGCCAAACTCCATAAAACAGCCACTTTAGAGTAAACCAGCAGAGCATTGCATCACCCCAATAAAGCTGTAGGTTTCATCCCATGCACCAACAAATCTACATGGCTAGTTTCTGAGCTCCTCTTTTACAGAATTTTACACCTATTGTTACCAGACAGCATTTTAAACACGGACATATCAACTGCCTAATAAAGCAAAAAACAAAGGCATTTTTCCCTTATTAGAAACAAGACACACCATCACTTAAAATCTTCAAACATTATTGGACTTTAACTTTCAGAATTTGACAATGCATTCAATGAAGCAATCTGCAGACAACTAGTTTTAACAGACAGATTAAAAAACACTTTTAAGCAGACGTGGATGTCCTAAACTGTTTATTAGGTAAGAATTTTACAAACATTACTTATATTAGCGGTAGCGGTGGACCTGGAGAGTATTGCACCTTCTCCAGGCCGCGCGGCGAGAACCACCGATCGTGTGGTGGAACTTGTGGCCCTTGCCGAGGCCGCGGCTCATCCTGCCTGCAGACGTCAGCCCCCGTATCTCCCTGTGCTTGTGGACTGGCTTGGTGATCCACTGGGTGTCAGGGTTTCTTCTGATAGCTTTATGGAAGGGATCAATGAGGATAACCTCAAAAAATTTGTATGTAGAATCTTCACCCACCCAGTAAGAATTCAGGATCCTCAGGGCCCCACAGTGGCGCCCCGCTCGCTCCTCGGCAACAGACTTAAGGCTCCGGCCAATCTTGAGCTGGTTGACGCCATGGTGGACGGGCTTGCCGTAGGTGGCGCCCTTCGGGACCGGGCGTTTGCGGCCACCGCGGCGCACGCGAACCCGATATATCACATAACCTTTCTTGGCCTTGTAGTCCAGCCTGCGCGCCTTGTCGGGCCGGGTGGGGCGCGGGGCCCGGTGCAGCGCCGAGAGCTGGCGGTACTGCCAGCAGCGCACCCTGAGCAGAAAGCGCATCACGTCCGACTGCTTCTTCCTCCACAGCTCCTGGATGTACTTGTAAGCGCCCATCCTGGCTCACCTGATGGCTGCCGCCAAACGGAAAGGCAAGTCTTTACCTTTTAACCGGCTTCTTCTCAACAATGTATGAGTAAACGGGTTTAATAGGTAGTCTGTTGTTGTTTTATTATACTTATGAGACTTAGGGAATAAACTGTGCACCTCTAGAATTACAAAAAAGTATGAATAATAATTGTTCAATAATTAGCAAAGATCAAACTAACAGCATAAAAAACGGTAGCAGACTATACAAATTTTATACAGCGCATACACTGTCCTAATGCTTACCACGTGCTAGGGACTGTTTGAGTGTTTTACACACTTTAAAATAATTTAATTAACATATTAACCCTAAAAAGTAAGTTCTATTATTATTCATATTTTACATATGGGAAAACTGAGCCACAAAAAGGGTAAGTAAATTGCCTAAGGTCACACAAAAAGTGGTAGTCTGAATTCACACTCAGATAGCCTGGCTGCAAAATCCATGTTCTTAAATTCTATGCTACCTGCCTAGCATTGAACAAAAACAAGATAATACAATTAGAAGAGGAATGTTCAAAAATAAAAGGAAAAAGATGATAATATGCATCTGAGCAATCACCTACGCTTTGAAACAAAAAGATAAACATTGATGAATATATGTGGTCAATTTCGTATGACTGAAGTCAATTCAAGGGCATGATGTCTCTGTAGGGGGCTGCAGTTTCAGACTAACCTGGAATGTAGATCAGGTTTACCGGGTGTATATTTACATGAGATACTGAGTTGCTTTCCGTGAAGAGAGAGGCAGCCTGCCTTAATATGGAGCAGTTAAGAGCACAGAGCTGGAGCCAGCATGCCTGGGTTTGAAGGTTGAATCTTTCTTTTATTAGTTGTGTTACCTTGAACAAGTTAACCTTTCTCTCCTGTGGTTTTCTCATCTGTGAAATGTGGCTAATAAGAGTACCTGATTCTTAGATTTGGAATAAGAATTAAATAGGTTAATGTTATAAAGTATTTAGGATAGTGTTTGGCACAAATTGTTTTATTAATGTTTTAAGTAAAGATGAATTTGGTGGGATTAAACTTGACTCCATAAGAGTGTTAGGCTTGGAGAGAAGAAATGCTATGTGGTTTTTAGTGCTATGTGGTTTGTCACTCGAATCCTTCACCAGCCCACCTCATGAACTTATGTGTAGTTACTAGGAAGAAGAAAGTAATCTGTAATTTAAATCTACAGCAGTGGTTTTACCAAAAATTTAGTAGAATTGGGGTGAGAGGTAAAAGTACCTTTACCAAAGTATTAAAGAAAAGATAAATAATCATTAGCTTCTGGCTTCAATGTACCAGATATGTGCCTAGTACACTGAGGTGTGGAACACCGTGGAAGGGCATACATGAACCTAGTTGAAGTGTTGGTGGTACTGAGAGAGAGATGGCAACACACCATTAGTAGCAGCAGCAGCAGTGGTGCCCAGAGGTGGACAGTGCAGCATGAAACAACAATGGCTCTTCCCTGCAACAGTGAGGGTGGTCAGAGGGTCAGGGCAAGTATTAAGGCTGTAGTGTAAGTACCACTTGGAAAAAGTTGGACTTCGCCGGCCTCTTGTAAGAAATTTAGTAGAGAAATCCCAAAACACTCGGGCACTAACTCTACTGTATATACTTAGGAAGATAATGAGTAAACACAAATTAAAAACAGCGTTCGTCCTTTTATGTAGCTTTCAGCTGCACAGGTATGTGGATATCTGGCTTTGTGATATTTTCACCTAAGATCATCATCACAGTACTCATTCCCATCAGGTTTGTGTAAACGTTAATCATATCCCTTTTTAAGTTTAGTATTAAAAATCATTTTCTTATTTTAGATACTGACATATTAAAGGCTTCATTTTGTAGTTCAGTTTATCTGATTTTGTAGAATCTATTTCAATGTATTCCTTAGCATTTAAGTAGGAAAACATTTGAAGAGAGTAGTGTTGCAAAAAAAAGTAAATGTCTTAAGAATATGAACTAGCCTTTTTAAGCACAAAGGGAAGAAATAAGGAAGTGAAAAAGGGCAAAATGGACGAAATGTGAGCCTCTTTCCAAAGACTTTAGAAGGTGAAAACAAATGGTTAACAAAAACTTCACAAAATAATCATTAAGTGTTATTTGAAAAGCTACTCTTTGATCCTTGGATCCTGTTCGTAAAAGCTACTACACTGTGATAAATATTCTTTATGTGTCTTTACGTGTAAACATTCTTTATGTGTCTGCTTGCTTAACACCTTTTCTCATATATTAAGATTGATAGTTTGATGACACTCATAGTCTCAACTAAAATGATAGTGGATCTTTTCTAGGTTGGAGAGAATTCCTTGTACCTGTTTGGCTGATATATTAGTATTCATTCATCATTTTAAATATGTTTTACTTTATTTTTTTTCCTGATGACGAGTGAATTTGAAAAGTAAAGAAAATTTAACAAAATAATGAAACAAAACAGAAACATTATCCAGGATTCCACAGGCAAAAATATTTTCTACTTTGACATTTCCCTCTAGCTTATAAGTTTTAAGATGACAAATAATAGTACAGGTCTCTCATTTAAAAACAAATAAAATATGATGAAGACAATTGGTATTCAGGAGCTATAATTCGAGACCCAGAGGCCAGCAGTGATAGCTGCATGTTTGAATCCTGGGTCATAAATGTAACAGAGATATGTATTAAGCAAACTGAAAATATTCAGCAACCAGAAGGCTGGCAGGTCGGGATGGTTGGGGGCTGGTGGTTCGAGAGCTATTCCTCCTGCTGGTTTATCATCTACACTTCAGTGATCTTTATGGAAATGACCAATAAGCCAGATTCGTACAAATAAGTCCACTGAGGTAGTTCTTAATACCCATTCTTATCAAATTGAATCACCATGGAACTAATCTTCTGCAAATTATTTCAGAGAGATGACATTTTATGTGCACATTAAAGCTTCCTGGAAAGGGTCCATCAATCTGGAGAGGGGCACAGATGATTCCTGTCAGGTTTCAACTTGGTATTTATTAAGCTAAGTCTGTGTATATCCTTTAATGCTGACTGAAACATGGCCATCCTTAACTGACTCAAGGTAGAGGTAGTAGGAGAAAACAAAGCAGCTAGGAGAGATGAGAAAATACAATTGTACTCTAAAAAAAGTTAGAATACATAAGTGTATTTAATAACAGTTTGTCAGCATTTTGACTTCAGATAAATGTGGAGATGACACTGATTCAACAGGGTTTTAAAAATGCAGCTGTCAGTACTGACTTTTGCTTTGTAACTATTTACTTCAATTAATTACACTTTCTAAATGCCAGTGGAAAAAAATAATTATTGCGTGAACACAGTAAGACATGACAGTAGAGAAGCAGAACCTCTCTAGGTATGTCTGAACATACAACAAACAATAAATTTATCTAACATAATTTTTTGAGATTTAAATAACACATCTTTGTGGCTATACTATGTGAAAAGTATTACCTTGGGCAGTGTAGGGAGACACATAGATATATAAGACATAGATATTTTATTCAGCACCAGAAGTTCAGAGGGGAGTATATAGTGGGGGTAATACTGGGTAGCAAGACCAGAGGTAGAGACACCATTTAGGATATTATTACACACAATCAGATCAATGTAATTTATTCAGTACAACTTTATAGATTATATCCTATACATGTTCTATCTCTTTTCCTTTCTGAATCTCCAAAACAATCCTGAGATGTGTTCATTATTACCATTAAACCTGCTATTCAGGAAGATACTGAGGTTCACAAAAGATGCATACTTCTAGCTATATGAAGTTTCACTTGGACTCAATGTGTTATAACTTCAGGGCCAAGGTTCTTATTAACATCCTACACTGTTTCCCGTGTAAAACTATGTGCCTAGAATACTTAAGAATTGTCCATTTTAAATAGTAAACATATTCAAAGGATCCCTTTTTGGGTGATGAGATGGAAAAATTTCCCACTTTATGTTATACTTCATATTATATAGTAAATGCATTAATTCTCTGAACTTAATGTTTATATTAACATACCCAGACTATCACTTTCGTGTATCTAATTTTCATCTCCACTTCTCTACTATTGCAGAATCACTAAGTTAACTAGGATCTCTGTATCATTAAATTCTAAGGATATTTCTCATGCCTTATTATATTCTAACTCTGAACCACACTGACTACATTCACCAACTTACCTTCTTTCTGCAATATTCGCTTTAAAAAAAAATGTATGTATTTTTCGCTGTGTTGGGTCTTAGTTGCGGCACATGGGATCTTCCATTGGGGCACAAGGGCTTAGTTGCCCTGCGGCATGTGGGATCGTAGTTCCCCGACCAGGGATCAAACCCACGTCCCCTGCACTGGAAGATGGATTCTTAACCACTGAACCACCAGGGAAGTCCATGCAATACTCTCTTATCCTGGTTTTCTTCCACCTCTTAGATCATGTCCATTCATCTCTTTTTTCCAGTTTGTCTCTTCTCAATGTCTGAGTTCCTCAAGTGAGTCCTACACCGTGTTCCCCTATACTTCCTCTCTTGGGAATCTAATCATTATTCACAGCTTTAATTATCAACTATATACAGATAACATCCAAATTTATTTATTTATTTTAATTTTTATTGGAGTATGGTTGTTTTACAATGTTGTGTTAGTCTCCACTGCACAAGAAAATGAATCTGCCATATACATATAGCTATCCCCTCCCTTTTGGACTTCCCTCCCATTTAGGTTACCACAGTGCATTAGGCAGAGTCCCCTGTGCTATACAGTATGTTCCCATCAGTTGTCCATTTTATATATAGTATCAATAATATATATGTGTCAATCCCAGTCTCCCAATTCCTCCCACCCCACCCCTTTCCCCCTTGGTATCCATATATTTGTTCTCTACATCCGTGTCTCTATTTCTGCTTTGCAAATAAGATCATCTATACCATTTTTCCAGATTCCACATACATGCTTTTCTTTTTCTGACTTACTTAACTTTGTATGACAGTCTCTAGGTCCATCCACATCTCTACAAATGACCGAATTTCATTCCTTTTTATGGCTGCGTAATATTCCATTGTATATATGTACCCACATCTTCTTTATCCATTCTTCTGTTGATGGACATTTAGGTTGCTTCCATGTCCTGGCTATTGTACATAATGCTTCTGTGAACACTGGGGTGCATGTGTTTCTTTGAATTATGGTTTTCTCTGGGTATATGCCCAGTAGAGGGATTGTTGGGTCACATGGTAGTTCTATTTTTAGTTTTTTAAAGAACCTCCATACTGTTCTCCATAGTGGCTGTATCAATTTACATTCCCACCAACAGTGTATGAAGGTTCCCTTTTCTCCACACCCTCTCCAGTATTTATAACTTCCAAATTTAAATCTCCATCAAGACCTCACCTCTTGACACCATACCTGTATATCTGCCTAACTCTCTGATAGTTCCACTTGGATATTTGAAAGATACCTCAAGTTCACTTCTTCCAAGATTAAACTCATCATCTTCCCCCATTACCTCCCAATCATTCTAGCTCGGAGTTTTCTATTTCAGAGATTAGCATCACCATCCAGTTAATCGTAAAAACTAGAAACCTAGAAGTCATCCCTCACCCCATCCCGTGTTTCTCTTATTCATTCCATCTCCAAATCTTCTCTTTTTACCCACTAAATATGTTTTAAATCTTTTTCTATTTCTCCATATCCATCATAACCACATAGCTCATACCTGGATGGCTGCAGGAGTTTTCTTACTTGTTCATAACTTTGACTTGCTCAACCACCTCCCTCCAATATGGCCTCTGGAATGTATCTTTCTCAGAAGAAAATATGATTGATTTGTTTATGTCACAACTCGAGTTCCTGATTAACGCCTTTGATGACTTTCTACTTGCTCTTATGACAGAAAACCAAAATCCTTAACACAGTGTGCAGGCCACTTCATGGTGAGCCTCTCACCCACCTTTCTCTCCTCGTCTCCACCACTGTCTCCAACTTCCATTTTGGTCACGATGGACTGCTTCACTTTCTCATATGCACCATGATGCTTCCTACTACAGAGCAGGGACACTTTCTTCCCTCATGGATTACTCTTCCTTTTCTTTGTCTTGTTCCTCCTAGTCATCCTTAAGATCTCAACTTATTTGTCAGTTCTTCAAGGAAGACATCACCAAGTTTTTTAGCCTTATGGTTTAACGAAACCATCTACTTTTCTATGGTTGTGCAATTTATGGTTGAATTTTTATGTTTGTTTAATATTAATTTCTCTATTTTCCTACTAGTATATCCATAAAAACAGATACCCTATTTGTTTAGTGTTTTGCTCACCATTATATCACTAAGGCCTAACATAGTTCCTATCCAATTATACGTATCCAACAGATTTTTTTTTTCCCAATGAATGAATAAATGAATGGAGAATACACACAGTCACATGTGAGAAATTGCAGGGTACTAACTTATGTACTGTATAGTCTCCATTTTACAAAAATTAACATATATGTTTGTACCAACTTGATTTAGGTTCTGATTTGGTAGTTTATGCCTAGAGTTAATTTTTGTACTCTATTTACTTACACAGGTAGACCCTTGTTCTAGATTCTCATATTTTTTCCTTTGACTAGTAATAGTTAATATCAACTGATGGTGAAAAACATGGATACTTTTCTTGTGTAAGAGTATTCAACTGCATTTGGTTTTTCACTTCAACCAGGTTATTTAGAAAATGGCGATGATTAAGGAAGTAGTTTCATAATAAAGAGGCTGACTTGTTTTATGAATTTGGATATGGTACACAAACATGTCTAGATTAATATTTCCATATTAATTTTTTTATAACTGCATAGGGACAAAATTAAGCTTCTCATGATATTTAACATAAATAATTATTTCAGAGCCCTTTATTAACTCAGGTTCTAAGAAAAGGAAGTTGAAATAAAGGATAAATGACAGCAGTTGAGCATATATTGTACTCATAAACACAAAGAGATAGGTAATAAATAGATACATAGTCTAAAAGATATTTAAGAAAAGAGATAGAAACCATATTACATTTCAGAAATTCTTAGTCTCCAGTTATCTAACTACCTCACTACCTTCTCTCTAGAGACAAAAGCCATGTGCTTGCTAAAAAATTAATTGCTTTTTAAGAGTAATAGATCTATTATCCATACTTAGTAAAAAACTTTTTCTTGTAATAGCCAAATACACACATCATTAGAACTGCAATCATTTTTTCAGATTTTTCTCACTCTTTTATGTTTGAAAATAATTTAATTATTCTTGTTTTGGTTATGACATTACTTCAAAGTACACAAAAAGTGCTCCACAGATGATAATTCTGACAGAAAATTGTATGTTTGTTTTTCTTTATTAAAAAAATATTCAAGACCCTGTAGAGAATTAACAGACATTACATCTACCTAAACTAATGCTATGTATCAGGCAAATAAGTCTTGTGTGAGAAATTGCTTTCCTGTATTCACAGATACTCTCCTTTTTAAGCCATTTTACCTAGTCAAATATTTTATTAATATCTTCAAACATAGTTCAAACTTTTTATGGAATTCTCACATTGCTACCCTCAACATGGGTTTAATGATTCTGGCAAAATAATTCCCAAACAAATAGATGGCCTAGCATTTGTTTCATGGACAGCTGAAAAATGATGGCCTGCAGAAGGCCATCTGGAAAAAGTACAGGTAAGAATATTTGACTTTACAGAAAACACCTTAGTTTAATATCTCATCTGGAGAATCTTTATATCAAGTTCATTAACAAAGGCAACATTGCCAAAGTATTTTTGAGCTTTCGTAGTTTAAACAGTTCACAACTTCCATACCAACTTTTTTACATGAATTTTTTTTAAAGCATCATTAAAAAATATATTTAACTCTGACTAATTTATTAGAATAAGTAAATTGAGACAACAGTAAAAATTGAAAGAAAAAGCTCTTCTCTTTGTATTAATTAACTACTATACAAAAATGGAAACTTACAGTAAAATGATTGCATACAACACAAGTAAATGAGCACATGAAATATGAATTTTATTCTTGGATGCCCTTATTCTGATCCCATTAAAGTCAATTTTAATCTAAGCCCCATGCATCTTAAAAGGAATTTGGCTGAAACATTTTGTTCTGTTTGTTTAGATTTTAATAAAGGGAAAGTATTTTTCCTAATTATAAATTATTATTTCAACACATCTTTAAACAACTGATGTTTAGCATGATTGTGGCTCCTATAAGTTACAATATTAATTCTTACTAAATAAAAAGAATATAAACTTGACTGTTGGCATTATTTTCATACACTCTTTTTTTTTTTTTTTTTGCGATACGCGTGCGGGCTTCTCACCGTTGTGGCCTCTCCTGTTGCGGAGCACAGGCTCCGGCCGCGCAGGCTCAGCGGCCATGGCTCACGGGCCCAGCCGCTCCGCGGCACGTGGGATATTCCCGGACCGGGGCACGAACCCGTGTCCCTTGCATCGGCAGGTGGACTCTCAACCACTGTGCCACCAAGGAAGCCCTATACACTCTTGAGAATATAAGTTAACAGGGAAAAAGGACCAGTGCTTTGTGCTTATTATGATGCAACTATTTAGAACTGGAAGGAAATGTCATCAATTTCATTCTGTAGAGGTTGTCCTTACATCTTTCAAGAGGAATATTAATAACCCTATTTTTGCTTCCAGACTATAAGTAATGATTGACCAGTTAACAACTTTGCTTTCTGATCACATCTATATAGATAATTTAAAAATAAATGTGAAATATTTAAAACTAAATGATTTTTTTGGTCCTTATTTTTGATGTTTTTATCTTGTATTTGACATTTGTTGGAAATTAAAATTTGCTTGGTCTTTGGTATTTGTCACTTTCCAATGATGTTGTTTTATGCGTGTATGTGCATGTGCCTCAGTTTTCACTTGACCCTTATTTTACACTTCTATAGTAATGTAATTTTAGATTTATTTTATAATTATTTACAATTTTAATATTTTATAAAACAATACAGTACATAGCATTATAGAATATATTTTAATATAATAATACAAAATCTATATATGAGGAACATTAAGTTATTTACATGTATCATTTCATTTAATCAAAGAAATGAATTCACGAGGTAAGTTTTTGCAGATAAAACCTGAAGTTCTAAGAATTTTTTCCTTTTTTTCCCCCCTACATGTAAATAGTAAACGTTGGAGCTAGGATTCAAGCATAGGCCATTATACTTATGTAAATATTTTAATTAAACTTCACAAAAGAGTTCCATTTCCTGTCATACTTTAAAATAGTTAAGAATGCAATGGTAAGAGAATGTCAAGTTGATTGTAAATCTTAACCAGCATATGAGATGGAAAAAGATTTATTTCAATTTTTTCTTGATTTCTACATCTAATTAAGAGAGGCTTTACACACACAGAGATACACAATGTGCATATTCAAATTGAATTTGGGAAGTCCTAGTGTATCCGTAAGATCCACAATGCAAATAAGCATTTTAAAGGGTTCTTAGGAGGCAGTTCTCCATGGGATATTGCTTGTCTGAATGTTCTGAAGGAGGAGGCACAGGATGTCTTTTAATCTGGATTATCTTTTCAAGTATATTTGTATAGTGAACAGCCTTGGAAGATAGGAGCAAAAAAGAATGCTGGGGCTTCCCTGGTGGTGCAGTGGTTGAGAGTCCGCCTGCTGATGCAGGGGACACGGGTTCGTGCCCCGGCTGGGCCCGTGAGCCATGGCCGCTGAGCCTGCGCGTCCAGAGCCTGTGCTCCGCAACGGGAGAGGCCACAACAGTGAGAGGCCCGTGTACCACAAAAAAAAAAAAAAAAAAAAAGAGAAGAATGCTCACTGCCCAGTATAATAAATTTGAGTTTCCTAAACTCACGGTTCCTCTGTTGTAATGCAACCCACTGCATGTGCTGGCTTTCTCTGGACCCATTCGCATTGCCTGTATGGGACATGTTCATGCTGCCTGCCGCGCCATAAGTAATAAAGTCATTTGCCTCTGACCCAGGGATCTTATGACTTCTGCTAGCATCCATGAAAGTGTAGCAAGCTAACTTGTTACCTTGCAAGTAAGGTAAAAGCTCAAACCTTCACAGTTCTTGAAAATGTTCTGAGAAGTTCTTCAGTCAGTAATGATTAAATTATTTAAACAAGCATTTCCAGATATCTTCATCCATGAAACATTTGTAACCTGCAACATTTAACCTGTAATATCCCACAAACTCATTTTACAATGAACATTGAGATATCCCCATCTAACACAGTTAAATAGCATGGTTTTTGTCTGAGTGATCATCCAAAATGCAATTTGGTTTGATAAAGTACTCAGATAAAATGTATTATGATTTCTGTGGTTTTTACTAAATTCAGGTTTTCCATTATCATATGGTATAAGGTATCTTTCAGTATATGTCTCATCCACAGTTGATGATTTCAGTTTAGCTAACCATTTATCATATATTCTCATTTTCCCCATTTCTGATTATTGGCAGTGTTGTTATGCAAATATAGACTCTGATATATATATATATATACACATATATACATATATGTGACTATATATATACACATATATACATATATATGTGTATATATATACATGGGGAGAGAGAGGAAAGGAAGGTGAAATAACAGGTAACAAAAAGTTTCCTGAAGTTAACTTGAAGAAAGCAGGGAAATGACTTAAAAGAAAACGTTACTACTTGATATTTAAAGTACTGAATTCAGGATTGGGATTTTCACAATTAAGGAATGTTTTTCATTGAAAAATACAATGAATTTTGTTTATGATATATTACTAAGCATTGTGATTTTTATTACAGATCCTATTCAATTCATGAATGCCAATAATATTCTAAGCTTATAAGCTGAATATATAATGAAAAGACATGACAAGAATCAGTAATAAAGTGTTTTGCCACCAACCTCTGTTCATTACATTTCCTTAATTACTACTGTGAAACTGTTCCTAACACTTCAGGTAAATACTAGTTTTGTTAGGTGAAATAAAGCAAAAAGCAGGAAGTTGGCAGGAACTCTAAAAATTAGGTGCTTCTCTGAAAATGTGACAGTGGTGAAGCTATGAGAACTATGTGAAAAAATGTAATCATTTTGGTTTTGAAATTGCCTGTCACTCACTACTCTTGTGCCTTATTAGCAAAACTTTGGTGCATGTCTTACTTTTAATGTCCCAAGATACTATAGTCCTCTTTTATAACATTTTAAAACCACAAATTAAAAATACATTGACAATTTTTTTTGTAAAGAAAAGTTTTTTCAATTTTTTATTTTATTTAAAAAGGTTTTTGTTCTCAGATGGTTTATAAACATAAGCATTGCCCTTGTTCCCCAAGTCCAATCTTCATTTCACAAATTCTCGTTTCCAGAGATCCTCTCCAGGCCACTTAATCTCCACCACCAGTGTCCAGTGGGAACTGGACACTCCAAATTTGGAACACAAGTCAACTAACAGCACTCAAGTTTGACTGTGTTCTTCATTTCATGGGCTTTTGTGAGCAGACTTTTCTTAAAATGTTTTCTTAAATATATTTGCATGGTTGAAAACTTTCAAACTAAAGAAAGTAGCAAAGACTCAAAAATTGCATATCAGCCTACCACTCATAGATAATGACTTAACATTTGGTATGAATACACAAGCAAATAAATAGGAAAATAATGAAATGGTTTTATTTTGTTTATTTTTGTTTTAATGCCTATATTTTAACTTCATGTGTTGTCAGCATTTTGCCAATTCATTAGATATCCCTCAAATTTTTAATATTTGATTATATGAGCCCTTCATGAGTTGGACATCTCTTTACCTGTAAGCTTTTTTTGCAGAGGCTTTGTACTCCATATAAGCCTTTTTTTTTTTTTTTTTTTTTTTGTAGGACACAGCTCCCGGAGACTTCCTCAGTTAGCATGTGAACAGACATGAGGAATAACTGGAGACTGCTCATTTTAGAAATCTTGACTCTTCACTTTTAAAATGTTTATTCAACAAATCTCTTTGTTTACTTACAGAGAGATGAGGACTCTTTTATTTCCTTTTTTTCTGGTTTCCATTTGATGAAATTTCATGTCACATCTCTTGATCTCCTTCATTTTTGCTCATCATAGGATCTTTTAGATATTTATGCTTGATATTAGCCATTCTACAACTTGCATATGGTTTATTAGTTAATTTCTGTTTCACTATCATCTAGCAAGCACTGAGTATCATAGAAATTTTATATCTTTTTATTGCTGAGTGCAAAATACCACACTGCTTTTTAATTTGCACGGCTTTGAATGAGATTGGATATTGTTAATCTGTTTATTGGCATTTATATTTATTGTATGTGGATAGGCTACTAATGTCTTACATGCATTTGAGAGAAACTGTACTTATTTACTGATATGTAAAAACTTACATATGTAAAAACTTAGATATCAATGCAGTTAAATCTACATCTGCTATATTTATTGCAAAGATTGTTTTCAGTTTGTCATTTTTTTCTGACAGTTTATAAATCTTTATGCCATCACATATATCAAATATATGCAAATATATCAAAAATATCAGATATTCTTTAGAAATTCTCTCATTAATTTATATTTAGAAAATGTTCTAAACTATACTTAGCTAGATAAAGAGAGAGAAAATTTCAGGTACAGAGAATTAAGTTTAATACTCGGAGTTCTTGACAATATAGCAGCATTATGCAATATGGCTTTATGAATATATTCCCAGTCTTTTCCATTTTTCAGTTCCACTTAGGGAATCATTCTAATTTTTTAAATGTATATTCTTTTTTATTTCTATGTGTTTTTGTGAAATATATATATATATAATTATATATAGTTTATATAACTTATATTCTTTAGCTTGCATCTAACATATTTACTTATCTATTTCCCCAAGAGGGTCACCCAGATCGCCTTCAAAACCCCACTAACTCAAACAGTGTGTGTGAACATCATTAAATTTGTCTCTACGGATTTGTGTAGGAATTTCCTTGGCATATATAACCAGGACAAGGACATCTGAAACAAAGAGTACGTGTTTATCTAATTTGACTAAATATTGCTGGATTACTCCCTAGAATGAGAATATATCAATCATCACTTACACCTTTAGTGTATGAAGATTCCTGAATGCCCACTTATCTGCCTATACTTATGTTATTAGATGTTTTATTTTTGCCAAATTTCTGGGAGGAAAGTTATATTCCATTGCTGCTTCTGTTTGCATTTCTCTAATTTTAATGAGTTTGACCATCTTATTTGCCTTTTGGTTGTCCCTCTCTGTGGATTTCTGTTCATATTTTTGCCCATTAGTTCTTTGAGGTTCTTCTTGTCCAGCTCCATGTTGTGTGAATTTTCAGAAGTTCCTTTAACTGCTCTGTTAGTTACAAACATTGAGAATATCTTATCTAATTTGTCTTCTTTTTGTTTGTATTTTGTAATCTTTATTAAAGATTAAGATTCTTAATTTTGTTGTGGTTTTATTCACCAATTTTCTGCTTTATAATTTTTGATTTGGAGTTTATCCATATATTTCATTGCCTAGTTCACTAGGAGTATATTTCTTGAATAGGAAATGAACTTTACCAGAAGTTTTTATATATATATTTATTGATGTAATAATATGTTTTTCTGTTTGGTCTATTGACTTAGACCATGTATGTACAACATGTTGAGTGATCTTTGTGTTTCTGAGATAAGGTATTTGAAATATTACTTTTAAATACACCGTTGTGATTTTTAAGCTAATATTTATCTCCAAGTGATACAAATTTATAATTTTCTTGAGTTTTCTTTATCTAGCTTTCAAATACAACAGTAATTTTATGAAATGAGTGGAGAAATTTATTTTATTTCTAGTAATGATTTTAATTTTCTTAATTACTTAAATTTCTTTATTGAATTAAATTACGGTAATCTTACAAATAAATATTTAATCCTCCTGAAATTTATTTTGCAATATAGTAAGATGGTTTTTTGTTCAGATAGCCAAACATTACATCAGTATTTTTGAAGGAATGTGTGATTTTCCATTCATTACTGACTCCTTTTTTATGATATGTTGAAATCTTAAATATACTAGAAACTATTTCAGGTCTATGTAAATTGTTCCATTGATCTTTCTGTTGATTTTTGTGCCAGTATTGCAGTGATTTTCAAAAACATTGTATAGATATTATATTTTAAATTTCTTTGCATATCTAAAATATTTTCAATTGTTTTTGAAATTATAGAATAAAACAGCAATAATAAACATGTTTTTCTGCACAATTGTTATTATCAAAATTACTTAGAAATTATTTCACTGGCTTCAGGCATATAGTGATAAGAATTTTGAGTCTTGTTTTTACTAAACTTAAGAATGATTATATAATGTTCCATAAAAAATAATCCTTTCAGTTATCCTAGTTAAATTTCCAGAAGCATTTTATTTTTTTCAGTTGACAATACTGTCCTTTGAAAATTCTCTTTACTTGGCCTGTGTGACACCACAATCTCCTGGTTTTTCTCTTGCTTCATAGATGACTTTCCAACTTCTTCTAGGTCTGTTTTTAGATCTTTCTTTCTGTCTGCATTCATTCAAAATTTCATTATTCCTCTAAAGGGCTCAATCCTTGGCCTTTCTTTTTTTTTTTTTTTTTTTGCCATACGCGGGCCTCTCACTGTTGTGGCCTCTCCCGTTGCAGAGCACAGGCTCCGGACGCGCAGGCTCAGCGGCCATGGCTCACGGGCCCAGTCACTCCGCGGCATGTGGGATCTTCCCGGACTGGGGCACGAACCCGTGTCCCCTGCATCGGCAGGCGGACTCTCAACCACTGCGCCACCAGGGAAGCCCCTTGGCCTTTCTTATTCTTACATTACACTGTCTTTTTGAGTGATCATATCTAGTCCCATAACATCAATATGACTATTATTTAGAAATGTATAGCACCAGTTTAGAACTTTCTTTTGATTTCCAAGAATCTGACTTAACATAGCTTGATGTCTCACAGGAAACTCAAAATCTTGTCTAAAACTGATTTCATAATTTCTCCCTAACCTCAGAACAACATGACACGAGAGTGCTCCTCCTTTTCCAGGGATACCTGTCTCAGTCCAGTATCAAAACCACCTAATAGTTCATCCCAGAATGTCATTAATGTCTTCAATGATATTTCCCTTTCCTTTAAGTACCATCACTCAATAGCCCTTCAAATACCAAATATTTTTAACTCTCTCTTGAAACATTTAATATGCCCTTATTTTTCCATGTTTAATTTTAATACTTCAGAATTGTTGCCATCTTTTTTTGCCTGAGCTACTGTAGTAACTCTCCTAGGAGGTTTTTCCACACTGCTTGTCTCACTACTGTTCACACTTCTAGGGGAATATACTGAGAATATAGATATAGTTGTTTTACTCCAATGCTCAAAACTCTGTTCTGTAGTTTTTTGTGTGTTCATATGAGTGTTTTTTTAAATGTCCATTTGAAGATGTTTATCATGACATTCTTTGCCAATAGACAGATTATATAAACTTCCCTTGACTGTTCTTATAGAATATTCATTAAATATTCTAATTTTTCAGACTTGTAGATGGAGAACAGGGTGCAGTATACACTAAGATCCCTAGATTATAGTAATTATACCTCCTGTGCAGTTCTGCTGGAGTGAAAAGTTTATCTACACTTTTCCCTGCCTAATCCTCTTAGCTTCAGGAACCTTGAGTACTGTGGGCAATTTAGAAAAATAAGATGTAGTTTGAAGATTTTGAATTTGCAAAGTACTGTAAGAATAATTTATAGTAATGAGTTTAAAAGTTGAAGGCAACTTTTTATTGCCTTCTCAGCACCTGCAAAGTGTTTTGTACCAGTGAATTTTTGCGAAAATGCAGTGTGGTACATTTTAAACTTTGACTAAAGAATACTTGAACTTCTTAAAAAAAAGAAAAAACAAACAAAAAACCCGAACTGACAAACAAACAAAATCCAAACTCTTACTGATAGAGTTCATGAACAAAAAAAAAAATAAGAAAACTACCAGCATATACTAATACTCCTACAAGCATTCTGTTTATTTATGCCCTTGAAAGTAGTTTACTTCTAAGGTTTGAATCTCAAACCACTACCCTCCTTAGTTTCTGCCTCAAAGGAAGTTGGTAGAGTTGTCTGTGTGTGTGTATGTGTGTGTGTTTTTGTTGATGATTTTATTTTTTGTCTTGTCAGCAGATAGCACTCATATAGAGAAGGTAGGCTGAGCAGGTTCTAGTTTTTTAGCTGTTACAGAAAAATTAGTAACCAACAGAAAAATAATTATAAATGCTCAATAAATATGAAAAAAATTCTCACTCATCCTTAGATAAAAATTTAAAACATATAGCATTATTTTTCTACCTAATATCTTGGAAAATATTTCAGAAGTTTGTCTTTTGGCAAAGGTATATGAAAAAATAACTTTTGGACATTCTGTGAACTTGTAAGTCCTTGTCAACTGTCTAGGAGGGAAATATGTAATCATTTATCAAAACGTTAAATGTACTTTTTAATATATACAAGAAATTTCACCTCTATTATTTATACTTAAGATATATTAATACAAGTGTGCAAACATACATGTGTATGATGTCTTCATAAAGTCTTTGTTATTAAACTATGAAATAATTATATTTTGGAAGCTACATTGAGTAAAATGCAACTATTGCTTTATAGAACTATCAACATTTAAAATCCAACACACTGAGTGTATATAAATTACATCTGAACTGTTCATTCGAAATTTTCATATAGGACTGTGCACAGCTGTTATGCCTGAAGGTCAATGGAGAGAATTTATACATCCTTTTCCACAGTCTGGTCTTTCTCATCATAGCAGCTGTCAGAAATCAGCCTAGCTACTAGACAGCTACTGCTGTTAAAATTTTAAGGACTGTCAGAGACACTGGTTATCATGTGACCTTTTTCTATCAACTCTTTAACAAGGTGTCATGATGCCTTCAGCGCTTCCATTGCAAATACTATTAAGAGGCAATAAATATTATCTAGATTTCATAAAATTCATGAAAATGGCATTATTATCTGATAAAAAAATCAATCATAAGAAATTTCAATGCAACATCTAGCAGTAATGCTGATAAAGGTATCAAAATCTCTAAGGTGAACTTGAATAGAAAATAACCTCAGAAGTTCCCAAAAAAGATTTTTGAGAATGTCAGGAGGCAGGGGCATGGACTTTGGGAATTTAATGAATCTCTCGTGTTGCTTTAAATCTGCCCTGTCAATGGGAGTTTGGTCTGGATTTATATTCTGCAGAGAGAAGCAGTAATCACAAATATTGCTCACTTTCTAAGAGGCAGGATAATGCTTGGCTACACTATACTTTTAATCATCACAAGGACCCGGATACGATTCATTTCAACATTGGTTGAGATGGAAATTTTTTTTTTTAATCCATTTTGCTTTTTTTGAAGTTGTCAAATTGTTAGTTTATTGTCATTTACCCTAAGGACAGAACTGATGTTTATGCTTCCTATAAATATATACTTCTTGAAGAGACATTTTCGTGCAAGAAAGTAGGAGTGTGTGTGCATGTGTGTGTGTGTGTTTCTTTTGAAATCTATAAAACTTGATTTGGAATATAGTAAGGGCAAAAATATTCATCTTATACAACTTGGTATGCACTAACCCTGTCTATATACATGACATACATGATACAGACTTTCAGGTTTATTTATATATATATATATATATATATATATATATATATATTTTTTTTTTTTTTTTTGCGTTACACGGGCCTCTCACTGTTGTGGCCTTTCCCATTGCGGAGCACAGGCTCCGGACGTGCAGGCTCAGTGGCCATGGCTCACGGGCCTAGCCGCTCCACGGCATGTGGGATCTTCCTGGCTGGGGCACGAACCCGTGTCCCCTGCATCGGCAGGCGGACTCTCAACCACTGCGCCATCAGGGAAGCCCTATTTTTTAATATTTTTGAATAAATGGATAAATCTTAATTGTTTTTCATGTTGATTTTTTTGATGGTGTCCTCTTCAATGATGTGAGGTTCTTTCTCTCTCTCACTATGCTATGCAGTCACCCCTCAGTTTCTGAGGGGGATTGGTTCCTGGACCCACCACAGATACCAAAATCTGTAGATGCTGAAGTCCCATGGTCAGCCCTCCATATCCTGGGATTCCATATCTGCAAGTTCAGCCAACTTGGGGCATAAACATAGTACAGGATCTGAAGTTTGTTCAGTCTGTGGAATCAGAACCCTCAGATACAGATGGCAGACTGTATATTTATTGAAAAAAATCCCCTTGTAAGTGGACCTGCACAGTTCAAACCCATATTCTTGATGTATTTCATTTATTTCATCATTTACTCAATAAGCATTTATTACTGAACTAGGTTATAAGGGTAATACAAAAAGAAGTAAATCTCTGACTTAAGATACTCATTGTTCATAAACTGATTTATTTGACCTGTTCATTGGCTATTCATGCCCTCTTACTACCCCTGAGAACCAGTTCTTTTAAATTCCAGTATTTTACCATTTCAAGCTATGGCTTCAAATGAGAACAATAGTTGTTTCAAATGTGTTTGGATACCAACCAATATCTGAAGATGAGATTTTGCCCCACTTTCAGAGAACACCATAATTTTTGAAAGATCTTTTAAACATAATCCATCCATATATATGCACATTTGTAATACTTTTTACTACATAACTATTGAAACATTCTACATATCTATGAAACTACTTGGAAAACATCTTAGCCAGCTTGGAAGGAAATAAATCTACACAATCACCAAGAAAGTGAGAGAGGCTGTAAAATGAAACATATGTTCCATTTTAGAAAGACTTCTGTTCTCAGAAGGACTTTGTAGAAATATGTCAGAAGAACTTGGTTGAAATAAAATTGTACTTCCTGAAAGGCATGTGTATTACTGAATCAACCATTCATTGCAGAAGTGTCAGTTAAAGGTGGAAGTGACTGTGTGCTTTTTACTCTGAATATAAAAGATGTTCAGTTTAGAATTCTAGAGAAAATACTGATTTATGTAAATCTTTAAGTAGTTGGAGGAAAAAAATCCAAGGAACATCGAATTATCAATATTTTTCATTGTTGTTGTGGTTCATCAGAATATATTCATTTAAAATCACACAAAACAGAGAAGATATAAAGATCCACAAATCTGGTAAGATGTCACATATCATGGGAGAAAATGGTTCCTTATGGTTGCAGGATGACTTAAGAAGTTAAATCAAAGGATAAATTTTAAATAGCTTTACTAACTCAATGAAACAAATTAATCATAATTCTACTTACAATATTGATAAGAAAAATACCTTAATCTAGAAGTAGTCAAATGTGTAAAACAATGCACAGTATTTCTATGAATTGGGCCTCAACCATTATGCAACAAACATTCATTTGGATTAGAAAGATGGAAAATGGGAGGTGCAGTTAAAATCAAGTTTTGGAACAATAGAATAAAACTGTGGCTCTTGAAATCACCAATATAACTTTCACCAAAATAATTGTTATTGTAGTTTAAATATAAGATTAAAAATTAGATATTTGTTATTAATGCATGAAACAAGCGAGTCATATGGTATAAGCTACAGCAAACTAAAAAGCCCAGGGGGAAAGAGATCACTCATCATTCAAAGACAAGAAAAGGGTAGTCTTCTGTTTATAGTGGATGCTGACTCAGAAATCAGGAAAGAGGTTATTTTCATTTTGTCTCTTGATATATTTCAGGCTGCTCCCTGATATACATGCAAGCCTTTATATACACAAAAAAGAACTCAATTTCTTTATTCAGTCAACTGAATGACAAACAGCTGAATGGAAAACCTCTCTGGACTCTGGGAATTACTAATAGCAACTTGTTGACATACAAGAGAAAGCCAGCAGAAAGATAATTTATACTTTAAAGCAATGTTCCCCAAACCCTATTCCATGAACAATTCTAGAAACAAAGTTCTGTGAGATTAATGGATGTCACATGAGAAAGAAGTATTCCATTTGGGAAAAAAAAATATTTCATATTTCTCCTGTTGGAGATTTCAGCAGTGTATTGGCATTTTAGAAACTGAACTATCTTGCTATAGAGTAATCTATTTAACTTTAACTTAGCATATTTTTCACAAGTTCTTTTGTAAAATATCCAATGAAAAGTCATTTTAGAAAGACTACCCAAGACTTGGAAAAGAATCTGCTACATTTTCTGGCTTCCAAAAAGGATCCATAGAAGATACTGCTACATTTGTTTACATAGTATGTTAGCTGTCTTCACTTTTGAAACATTTTGATTATTTTTTGGCTGTTATTATTTTTGTTACCCTTTTAAGGGTGTCTCCTTTGATAGTTCTCCATTGTTTCCCTTACTGAGCTCAGATGGATTTCCCTAGTATTCTGCATCATCCTTGGAACTTTCTCTCATGTGCCCTGTACAAGCTTTTGCTTCCTATATTCAGAGAGCAGGGACAGAAAGATGCCATGATGCCAAAGGAAAAAATCACATAAGACTAAGACCAGTAGCTGCTTTCAAATAAGACAAACCTACAAAAGATGTGGCTGAATTTACACTGATATACCATGTAAAACAGAAAAACAACAACAGGAAAGAACAGTTTAAAAAGAAGGCAAAGTTAGGATTCCTCGGAAATTGGTACAATCTATGACTATTAAATAGATTGGGATTAGAAACACCTGATTTGAGAGCACATTAGTTATAAAGGTATACCATGCTCGTCACCATTTTGTCATAAGTAGAGCTACCAAATGTTTCATATTAAAAGCCTATCTTGGGCTTCCCTGGTGGCGTAGTGGTTGAGAGTCTGCCTGCCGATGCAAGGGACACGGGTTCGTGCCCCGGTCCAGGAAGATCCCACATGCCGCGGAGAGGCTGGGCCCGTGAGCCATGGCTGCTGAGCCTGCGCGGCCGGAGCCTGTGCTCCGCAACGGGAGAGGCCACAACAGTGAGAGGCCCGTGTACCACAAAAATAAATAAACAAATAAAATAAAATAAAATAAAAACCTATCATATCATGCACCCAAATAAATTCCTGATGTTTCCTGATTTAAATTTAGAAAGAAACAAGCCATTAACAATAAATATAAACAAAACTAACTAACTTAAAATCAATAACTGGGGATTTTGCTTAGATTCTTAACTTTTCACAAAAGAATGTCTATTTTATTATACATTTACATAACGTTTATATAGCTTTGTTTGCAACTTCAACCTCCACCTAAAAATGTTAGCAATTGAGGTCTTTTTTAAAGAGAATGAAGTATTTTCTCTCAAGTTCCTATCAAAAGCCCAGCTGAGAAAGAAATTTAGGAAAATTTTCTGAAAGATGTGCAATCCTTACACTCTTTGCACTGTTCTTGAATAAAGCCTGATAATTAGAAAGCCAAATGTTATCAGGTATGATATTTTAGCTTTACAAAAAATACCTTTGGCATGTTGCATTTTTATATTATGTTCTTGGTTGTCATCAAAAATATTAAGATGAATCATATAAAATATTTCATCTTTTTTGCCAAAAAGTTTGAATGATTGATTTGGTTGTGCATTGTAGTATTACTCAAGAAATGGAAGAATTAAAGAATTTCTTTTAGACTTTGGTGCTTGAAAAGTTTTGCCTTTCCCAAAAAACTGCAGTTTTCCTCCTTTCTGAAAATGTAACCATGGAATACACACATATACGTGTGTGTGTGTGTATTTTTTAATGATAAAAGTTTTGATTTATTGTGAATACATCATGAGTGTAAACTTGTCTGCACCTAATAGCACAGATTCAAAATATGAAGGCAAAAATTATCCAGAAAGGTAAGTTCCTTATAAGGAGGAAATTAAGAACACCTGTTCATTAAAAAACACAATAATGATAATGAAAAGCAAAGCAACCAACTAGGGGAAGAAAATTTGCAGTACATCTAACTGACAAAGGATAATTAACTGGTACATATCAAAAAATTCACACAGAACTCTTAAAAATCCTTAAGAAAAAGACAAATCACCAATAGAAAACTGAACAAAAATCGGGGACAGGCATTTCACAAAAGAGAAATCAAGAATGTCCAAAACACATGAAAAGATGCTCCATTTAACAGTTTGACAAAAATTAAAAAGGGAACAGACTATATTTTAATCTTTTTTCCCCCCTTTGGCTTCAAAATTGGGAAGCAACAATTTTAACTATTCGTATTTTTAGTCTACTTGTCTACTTAGTTGAGTTCTCCTTCCCAGTTTTCATTACTCCTTATATCATCTTTTGTCTTGATTATTTTTGTTTCTTTTCCTTGCAGCAATTATCCTGATCTCTTTCAAAACAAGAAATGCAGAATAGCAATGCAGATTTCTCATAAAGTGAAAAGTTTCAAAATCCCAAAGGATAATATTTTATTTACTGTTTGATGGAAAATAACCTCCAACCTGAATCAGATCTGCAAAGATAAAGGTTATTATTATCTAGGCTTAACTCTTTTTGAACCCCCAGGAATCTCTCAAATTTTATTATAATTGCTTGACTCTTGAAAATGTATATTTCACATCTATTTTAGCCTTTCCCTGGCTCTAATTCCCAGCTCCTATTTTCTTTTCCTTTTTTTTTTTCAACTTTCCAAGGTATTATAAATTTTGTTAAACTTAGTTCTGTATTTACGCTATTTTGGGGCTTGTTGATTTAATTCCTGCTATAGCTCCTCAGGGTATACTTTACCTTTTTCCCCTTAGAAACCGTAGACTCTTATAGGTCTAAAGCCTGTGTCATAAAAAATATGTGCCAGGGGCTTCCCTGGTGGCGCAGTGGTTGAGAGTCCGCCTGCCGATGCAGGGGACACGGGTTCGTGCCCCGGTCCAGGAAGATCCCACATGCCGCGGAGCGGCTGTGCCCGTGAGCCATGGCCGCTGAGCCTGCGCGTCCGGAGCCTGTTGCTCCGCAACGGGAGAGGCCACAACAGTGAGAGGCCCGCGTACCGCAAACAACAACAACAGCAACAACAACAACAACAAAATATGTGCCAGATATTTAGTGATATTTCTTTATTAGTCAAATAGATAAATGTCTTCAGCTTGTAGTTTCAGTGTTCACTTCAATTAGGCTACAGTCATTGCTTAAGAATCCTGACTTGAGTTGTGTAAAGTTATACTAATTAAGTAGTTTTACTTTTCCTCTTTTTGTTTGAAGAACACTTTTCATAGATCTTTTCTTTCTTCCTTCCCATCACTGAGGTGTGAATTCAAATATAATTCTCTTTGACAGGTCTTCTGCCCTCAGCCTAGCTCATATCAGTTCTCTGAATGACCAGCTCCCCAGTAACCCTCTACCGTGTCTTATTTAATCTTCTTGATAGTAATTTTAAATAATATTTCTTATATATTTATTTGCTTGCATATTTGCTTTCTGTTTCTGCCATTTGAATATAAGCCCTATGAGAACAGGGATTCTATTGTACTTCTCTAATCCCTAGTACCTAAAATAGTGCCTGGCACATAATTGGAGTTTAAAGAACTAACCCATAACCTCATTTTCGATATAATAAAAATTTGAATCTTTTATAATGTATGAATTCGGTACAACAGTTGTGTTCCCTTAAATGAGAAAAGCTCACTGGTGTCATTGATTTAAAACTCATAGACATAAGCTCAATTCTTTCTGAGAATTGTCACTTAATGGGAGATTATTATCCAAACAGTTTCCTACACACCATCCATATTTCTCTATACAAATTTAGGTGAGCAGTACATATTCTTAGGAAAGAAAAAATATTGCATTCTTTCCTTATCAAGATACACTAAAAACATTGAGACAAGCAAAATTACATTATCATGCCAATAAATATAATACAGATTAACTTTCCACATTATTTTTTTTAAATTAAATAGACAAATTCCAAAAGCTGAATCACAACTCTCTTTGTGGTTAACCTAGACCATTGTGGATTAGATAATAGTGGCAGATGTGATTTTAGTTCCATCTAAATTTGATCGTTGTTTAAAATGCCTATTCTGTTGTTAGCTTAATGCCTAGGGAGAAGGATGAGAAAATGCTGGCTAGAACTGATGACAGGGATAAAGGACGAAAATAACACAGAAAGACTCAAGGGGAAAAAAATCTGGCCACCATTCAGTAATATGGCCTTAAAATGTGTACAGCCTGCTTATCACATGGTCTCTTCATTAATGGAAAGAATCAAATCTTCAGTACAAAAAATATATGAAAGTATTAAAAACCATTATCTTTATATACAAATTATATACTATTGTAGGAATAAAACAATTTCATAATTTCCTGAGCCACTAATACACCTATAAATAGCAGCTTTAAGGGAAGCTTAGTGTTCCCAACAAAAGTTGTATGTGGTAATGGAATTTAGGATTTTTCCTTCCAGATAATCAGTTTTTCCACAACTTGCCCTGTGTTTGATGAGTGACAATGCTAACTATGACAAATTTCTCCCTTTGGTAGTGTATGGGCTGCACGTTTGTAAATGCCTAGGCTTGCCAAAAATGTTTTCTTACTAATCTATTTATTTTCCTTTTGAAAGTCATCAAGGCAATAGATCAGGTTTTTGAAGGGTACTATGGAAGCAAGAAGAGGTAGAATTCTGTCCGAAGCTGGCTAAAGGGAAATCGCCTGAAATTGCAAGGCAGTGGTTATTAAGTAAATTTCTAAGAATTTCTGTTTTGTTAGCATTTCTAACTCAGACCTTCAAGTCTGGAGCAGCAAAAATAGGAGATGAAAAGCAATTACTTTCTGGTACTCAGGACTAATTAATATAGTCTTTTCTTTTTTAAGGATTTTTAGTACTTTAATGAAGATTTCTTTTTCCTGTTGAGGCTCTTGATCTGCTGATCTGGGTGACTGGGAGATATGGGCTAGAGGAAAAGCACACAGCAGCCTGGTCAGTGCTTGCTCTCTTCTCAAATTGCAGTAACAAGGGAGCTGCTGCAGTTGTGGTTCCGAAGGTTTTGCCTGCCTGGTCCCATTCCTGGTACCTGGTACCCACTCCTCTGCAGTGTCTTTGGTGCATGGAATCCAGCACAGAGAGACAAATTTACTGAGATTTCCTTTGTGGCCTAATATGTAGAAGATCTTTATAAATGTACTCTAAGGATTTGAAAAGAGAGTCTAGTTTCTGATTTCAGTATAAAGGTTTTGATTACATTATCTACCTATCTATCTATCATCTATCTATACATATGGGTATGTATGTATATACACAATTTATTTATTAATTATACCTAGTCATTATGCTATTTTTATCTTATATTTTACTTTTATTGTACACTTGCTCTGTCTTGTACAAAGAGTCTTCTACTACTAATCTGTTTCTCTTTCTGCTATTTCTACCTTCTTATATTTCCATGGTGGGAAGGAGAAGGACAGTAATAATTTTAGGAAAGTTCTGGCCAGGAAAGGTCTCACTGAGAAGATGCCCTTTGAGTAAAGGCCTGAAGGAAGGGAGGGAGGGAGCCGCATGGGACCTGGAGTGAGAACATCCTAGGCAGAGAATGCTCAAAAGGCAAAAAGCCTGAGGCAATTAGGGATATGAAACTGAGTGAGGGAAGGAGAGGCAGAAGATGGAGTCAGAGCTGGGAACTGGGGCGGGGTGGTGGAGAGGCGTAGTGACATCCAGCAGAGCCTTATTTTTAGAATGAGTTGTAAATAGGGAAATGTAGCAAAAGTCCACAAGTTGCTGAGAGCCTGATAACCTGCACTGTAACTCCTCTCTGCACTGCAGTGTTTATCCAAGTTGAATGCATATAATGGTCATTCAACAAACACTTGTTTGAGAATTAATTGAATGAATGTGCTTGAACTAAAGGGCATAGAGACCATGTGAGTCCCATCTTCTGTTACCATAACTATAGTTACAACCTATGGACTATAATCTGTTTCCAATTCCTCTTCTCCCAAACATTCTTACATGCACTCTGTATTAGCTTCCTGGGGCTGCCATAACAAAGTACCATAAATTGGGTGGCCCACCCCTGGAAATTTGTTATCTCACAGTTCTAGGGGCTAGCAGTCCAAAATCAAGGTGTAGCAGAACTGGTTCTTTCTGAGGGCGGTGAGGGAGCATTTGTTCCATGCTTCCTCCTAGCTTCTGGTATCCTCACGTGTTCCTTGACCTGTAGACGGCATTCTCCCCTTGACTTCACATCATCTTCCCTCTATGCATGTCTATCTCTGTGTCCACATTTCCCCTTTTAATAAGAACATAGTCATATTGTATAAGGGTCCAGCCTAGTGACCTCATCTTAATTTGATCATCTGCAAAGACTCTATTTCCAAACAAAATCACATTCATAGACCCTGAGGGTTAGAATATCAACATCTTTTAGGAGGACACATTTCAATCCATTCCAATCAAGATATTGTCTGCATCTCTGCATTAAAACTGTTACGGACAAGGTTACTGATCGCCCTATGTAGCTAATTCTAGTGGTTGGTTCTCAGTTCTCTTCTAAATTGACCTGTTAGCAGCATTTGATGAAGTTGATCCCATTCTATTCTGTGAAACACTTTCTTCACTTTGCCTCCATGATGGCATACTCTCCTGGTTTTCCTACTATATCTTTGCTCACTCATTTTAGAACTTTAGCTAGTTTCTCCTCTTTCTCCTGATGTTTTAATGTAGGAAGAATCTAAAGCTCAATTCTTGGTCCTTGTTTCTCTCTGCACACACTGCCTTAGCGAAATCATCCACGCCTCTGGCTTTAAATACCATCAATAAACAAACAGGGCGCACGTTCTTAATCTAACTCAGCCTTCCCTTTCGTATACCCACTTGTATTTGCAAATGCCTACTTACCATCTTTGCAGTCATGTATAATTAAAATTTTAAACTCAACGTATCAAAAATTTAATTTCTGCACTTCCTCTGAGCCATTGCCCATCTCACTGCCTTTTTCGTCTCAGCTAATGACAACTCTATTCTTCTATTTTTTTAGTTAAAAAAAAAGGAGACTCTTTGACACCTTCTTTCTTCCATACTCCAAATCCAGTCTCACACCATATCTTGCTGTCTCTACCTTCAAAACATTACCAGAATCTGACTACTCTCTCCATCCCCACTTCTAGAGCCCTGTACCAAGTTACCATTATCTTTCTGGGATTACTGTTATCATCCTCTCACTGGCCACATGGATGAAATCCTTGTATCCTATAGTCTATTCTGAACACAACAGTCATAGTGAATTTTTTAAAGTGACATGCTAAGTTAGATCACGTCATTTCACAGTTCAATACCCCGTGACTGACCTTCATTTCATTCAAATAAAGTGCCAAAGTACATAAAGTGCCTCCAAGGCCCAGTGTGATCTTCACCTTCCTTTCTCAACAATTTTATTTTCTAATTCTCTCGTCTGGCTTATTCTTTGTTGCCACACTGTCCTCCTCGATACACTTAATATGTGCTGAGAATACTCCTCCTTTGGAACACTTATATTGGCTTTTTATTCTGCCTAGAATGTTTTTTTCCCCCACATATCTATAAGAAATCACTTCCTCACTGATTTAAGTCATTACTCAAATATTACTTTCCCAATAAATCTAATTCCTATCTTCCTATTTAAAATTGCACTTTTGCTTTTTATTCTGCTTTACTTTTTTTTGTTGTTGTTTGTCCATTGTATTTCTTAACTAGTACCATTTATGTTATTTTCTCATTTGTGTTTTTTTTTAATCACATCTCCTCTCTCATGTAAGCTCCATGAAGAGGAGTATCTTTTCTGTTTTAGTGATATATCCCAACTGATTAGAACAATCCAGCAACAGTCACATAGAAGTGGCTTAATAGATTGAGTTAATAACCTATTAATTGATCTATAAAGAAGTGGCTGCATAAAGGTAATAACACATTCTGAGGTCAAGAGAATTCAAATTAAAAAAAAAATTAAGAATATGTTTATATGTCATAACAGTATTTTTGACACCCAGATCAATTGGATAGATCAATCAGTTAATGACAATTCTCTAACTTAAAGATGTGTTAAAAATATACACAAGATAGACAAGCATTTTTCAATGAGTGGTCATATTTTTTTTCTTTTCACTTTAATTACCCATTAAATAACAATTGAATTCCTACTATGCGCATAAACAAAAGATTACTTTTTTGTCTGAAGCCTAAGTGTATATAGTAGAAAAAAAGGGAAGATTTCTGACACTAATTTCCTTTCTCTAAAAGAAATAATCTATCAGCAATCTATGTTTATCGGAAAAAAAAAAAAGTCTAGCATTTTATTTTACTTGTTACTCCTGATCATCTCAGCATATGGACAAAATAGGAAAAATAACCCTTTATCTCAGGGCATCAGTAATATTTCAGAAAAGATTAAGTGCCAAAAAAGTCAGGAATAAAAGCTAAGGCAAATGAAGCAATAAGACTCAGACTTTAGCAGAAATATGTTAGAAGAAGGGAAAATTGGGACAATAAGGTTTTCAAATTATGAAGTCCCAGAAAAAGTAAAGCACTCCAAGGCAAGAGAATAAACTACTGCAGGCCAGCTCATTCTCTCAACTCTAGGGAAATGCAGTGTAAGTAGGTCTGATGAGTAGGTATTCCCCTGAACTTACAAGGGATAAGAACCTGGCCCTATGTCTTTAATTCACACAAAATATATTTTTTTATAAGGGAAAGAGCTTTAAGAGGTGCTGTGGCTGAGAGAGCTGGAAATGTGTACTGTATTAAGATAGATTAGAGAAATTGCTCTATTCCAGTGTCCTGGCATAGAGCCAGGGGGAGGAGTCTAGGCTGAGGTTAACATTTAGAGATTCTTCTGAGGTTTGCTTGATTTCTCCTCAGTTCCTAGAAAGCCAAGTTATATAATATGAGGGCCAGGGTTACTGAAAAATTCTTTGAAAAATCCTTTGAGGCCAGAAGGCATAATTTTACACACAGCAGCCCTGGCTATCATAATAAAAACAAAACCTGACCTATGAGTACACAATCATTTCACCAACAAATTTTCTGAATTATTTAAGAAGTTGCTGGTTCTTCTCTCCCTGCATTCCTAACCCATGAATTACATGATTAAATTCTTATTTCAGTGGAAACATCACTATCATCTTCTTTGTCATTTTAATCAATAACATCTACATTTATTAATTTCATACTGTAAAATATATTGCTCTATTCCAATGATCAAGAAGTATGCTTTTTATTAAAATGACACTGAAAATTAAACCAATAAGTGTTATCTTAATCAAATTTTAGCTTCAGCCATTAACTATTTTGTATACTATGTTATTTCAGGAATTTAAGTAAAGGTATTTATATACAAACAAATATGATTAAATATATTCTACAAGTAACCGACTTTAGCTAAAATTTTAAAACGTTTACAAGAATGTGTATTTTTATTCATTAATCAACCAACCTAATAAGCAACAGCAAAATAATTGATTTTTAAAATTTTTCCAACTTGTTTTGGCATTTTTGAAAGATATGATTAAAATTATTTCTTGGATATGTGCTTAATATAAAGTTAGGTATTAAAAATGATACATTTAAGAAGCCATACTCAAAATCCATTGCTAAATTTAACTGTGGAATTATCATTCATTGATTCTATGATGCATTTTTTTTTTTTTTCGGTACGCGGGCCTCTCACTGTTGTGGCCTCTCCCGTTGAGGAGCACGGGCTCCGGACGCGCAGGCTCAGCGGCCATGGCTCACTGGCCCAGCACGAACCCGTGTCCCCTGCATTGGCAGGTGGACTCCCAACCACTGCGCCACCAGGGAAGCCCTTTTGAGATATTTTAAATCAATATTTTAACCAATTTTTCTACAATGCAATATTTCTATTACTCGAAGCTTAATTAAAACTGAGCTTTAATATAATTGACCAATTGCTCATCTATACAACCTAAATAACCATAAAATTAAACAAATGCTGCTCAAGTTTATAAAATGACTGTTGGGATATCAAGTTTGATATAATTTGGAATCAGATCAAAATTTGCAAAAAAAAAAAATTGCTTCCAATTTTTGAATAGGATTTTGGAATCCTATTAGGATAGGAATCCTTCCAATACCTAATGATTAGGTATTCAAAATCCAATGTATACAGGGCAGAGTTGTTAACCACATGAGTCATATCGCTTGTTTATTAAGGTTTATATTCTGAAACACTAAATGTTACATTAAAATTAAGTATTAAAGTTCAAATAGCTTTAGATTTAAAAAAAAGCTTCTCCACCTAATAGAGGAGCTACTAATTTCTGAGTATTTTGTACCTTGTTATCTTACCTGAAGAGTGTAAATAAAAATGTGCCTACCTCTTAGTGTTTGGGGAAATAATGTTTGGAAAGTGCTTAGCACACTGTGTCTGGCATAGCAATCACTATGGCAGAGAACAAGTTATGTGAGCACCATCTCTTGATTCTTCTCTTCCTGAGCCACAGGAAAAGCATATTTCTCAAGCTCTTTTGCACTTAGGTGAAAGGAAGTAAATTTATCCAAGGAAAAGAAGTGTTACTTCCAGGCTGAGGAATTAAAGAGCTAATGTTCTCGCTCTACGGTCAGCCTCTCTTCTGCTGTGGTGACCATAAAGGCTCTTTGGTGAGACAGCAGAGTCACAGGAAGGAAGAAGCCAGGATCCCCAAGTCACTGCTTGAAGGGAGCTGACTTGAAGAGGGGCCAGACCAGCACAATTGTGTGAGAAACAAAATAACAGTTACTTGTTGAGTTACTGAGAATCTGACTAATGCACTCAATAAATGATAGCCAGAAATGGTAAGCAATCACAATGTTAGTAAAACTGCTTGCGTGTGCATGTGAGTGTGTGTAATTAAATTATGTTAATATTTAATAGAAAAATTCTGTTTTGTGGTCAAATGTAAGTAATAAGGGTAGAGTTTGTTAAGAATTTACACACTGCCCTTTCTCAGGTGGAGTAAATAGATTCAGCTACTGAGATAATGATCTAAAGTACATTTTCCTCACAAAACTGTCCAAATTGGAGTTACCACTGATTTTTCTTAATTGACTTTACTTCTAAAATGAAAAAATTTGAATAAAATTCATAGTATGTACTTTGAAAATAGTTGAATTTATGAAAATAAATCACTGACAGCCAAGCCTATATAAACAAAATATTATTGCCTTTGTGAGAAAAAAATGTTAATCAAAGTAGTCAAATGACTTTATTTATTTATTTATTTAAAAAGCTCTTCCAGCTCTGATATATATTTTTTAAAATTTATTTACTTTTATTTTATTTTTGGCTGCATTGGGTCTTCGTTGCTGCACGCGGGCTTTTCTCTGGTTGCAGCGAGCGGGGGCTACTTTTCCTTGCGGTGCACAGTCTTCTCATTGTAGTGGCTTCTCCTGTTGGGAACATGGGCTCTAAGTGCGCAGGCTTTAGTAATTATGGCACAGGGGCTCAGTAGTTGTGGCTCGCGGGCTCTAGAGCACAGGCTCAGCAGTTGTGGCACATGGGCTTAGCTGCTCCGTTGCATGTGGGCCCTTCTCGGATCAGGGCTCGAACCCGTCTCCTGCATTGGCAGGTGGATTCTTAACCACTGTGCCACCGGGGAAGCCGAAAGTAGTCAAATGACTTTAAACCTATACACATGGCCAATATCCATGACAATGTTGGTGGTTAAATTTTCATATAGATAAGCACAGCAGTCCTCCATACTGAAGGCTTTGTATAACTAAGTCAATTAAAAAATATTTTCTTAAATTACAAAGGTATTGTACTGCTTGTACCCCTCCCCCAATCTACTGTCATTCACAATCTTTGAGAGACCCAGATTCATGGTCCCTCAAGCCCTCTGGGAGTCCATGATTGGTGGCACTATCCTTTATGGAACTACTACACTTACTCCTATTGCTATTCAATCTGTTCTGTCAAGTCAGTTGGTGAATGCAATTTTGGACACATGACACTTATTATCTGTACCTATATCTGCCTTTTCATCTCCTCTATGTTTTGAAAAGTCATAAAAAGTCTTTCCACTTCATTACATGAGCTTCTTCAACCAAGTTAAGGATAAAATTTGTATACACGTAAATTGCTTACCTACTGTTAATGACTATAATACTAGATTTTACATATTGGGTGAACTATTTGAAAAATCTCAGACCAGTAACCTATTTCTACAGATAATTTTAGTTTTAGAAGATCTACTGGCTTCCTTTACTAGAATTAAATTCATCTTTTAATGGAGTAAATTAAGATTTTCCTTTAAAAGTAAGAGGAGTAATTATCTGTTCCTTGGTTTAATGCAACCCTTTTAGCAGGATTGTGCTGAGTGCTCTGTATTATTAAAGAGTGAGATAGCAAATCAAGAAAGAGATTTTTTTATTACATTGTCAAAACACGTGAGTGATGGATGGCAATGTCTCTTTTCCAAATTGAATTACTCTTTTGTTTAGTACCAAATAATTAAAATTTACATAAGAAGACACACATAAAGCAACTATTATGAAATCAAGTAAATGAGAAAGGGTGAAGAGTAATTCATTTACTACTATTATGGCATGCAAAGTAGAAGGCTGAATGGAACATATTTAAGAAAAAATAAAAACTGAAGCCTGAATTCTCCAACTGTATATCTCCAGCTTTAATCCCTCCCCTGAAAGCAAGCCTCTTAGAATGAACTGCCTGCCCACTCTCAACAAATGGTATCAGCATTCACTCAGACCAAAAATTTGAGAAATCTTCTCCTACTGTTTTTTTTGCTTTCTGCTTCTCATCCAATGCAACCATAAATCCTGTTAGGCCGACTGTCAAATTCTATTCTGAGTCTGACCACCTCTTACCATTGGTAACGTTGCTATCAGTGACAGGCAGAACAACGGACTACCAAAGATGCCCATGTCCTAACCCTGGAATCTGTGAATACGTTAGGTTACGTGGCAAAGAATAATTAAAGTTGTGGATAGAAGTAAGATTGCTAATCAGTAGATCTTGATAGGGGAAGTTTATTCTGGATTATCTAGGTGGGCTCACTGTAATCACAAGGGTCCTTATACATGAAAGAGGGAGGCAGGGGAGGGAGAACCAAGAACGATGGCAATATGAGAAAGACATTGCTGGCTTTGAAGATGGAGGCAAGGGCCATGAGCCCAGAAATGTGGGTGGCCTATAGAAACTGGAAAAGGTATGGAACAGATTTTTCTTCAGAACCTGCAGGAAGAATGTATTCTATTAACACCTTGATTTTAGCCCAGTGATACCTATTTCAGAATTCTGTCCTCAAAAACTGTGTGATAATAAATTTCTACTGCTTCAAGCTGCTCAATTTGCAGTAATTTTTTATAGCAGCAATAAGATGCTAATATATCATCTGACTTAAACAATTATCTTCACTATTGCAGTACCCTACTAACTAGTCTCCATGATCCTATTCTCATCTCTCTAAGATTCTGTTCTCTACAAACAAAATTGGTGATTGTTTTAAAATGGAAATTCTCTTCTTTACTCACTTACACAAACCCTTCAATGACTTTATATAACAATCAGAAAATAAACTCGAGAATCTCATCCTGACCCACAAGACCTTACACTACCTGGTTCTAATCAGCCTCTCTGACTTATTGCCTATCTCTCTTCATTTCATCCATTCCAATCTTCTGCCAGAATCTAAAGCATTTCAAACTCACTTCTGAATCATAATTTTTGCTTTTGTGGAACCCCCTGCCTGAAACCCTCAGGGCCCAAAACTCTGCACAGCTGGATCCTTCTTATTTTCTTGTTTCTGTTTCTGATCAAATATCACCTTCTCAGTAAAACCTCTGGCTACCCAATCTAAGTTAATCCTCTTCTCTTCAGTCATCATGTTTCATTTTTTCATAGGCCTTATCTCATAATCACCTAGTTCATTTTGTGCTTTTATATTAACTTGTTTATTCCCACAACTCACACACTAAAATAATGTAAACACCACGAGAGGAAAAAAATCTGTACTTCATTATTATAACAATGGTACTTAGAATAGCATCTGACACATTATAAAAGCTGCATATATATCTGTTGAATGAATGAATAAAAATAGTGAAGTCAATTAAGACTTTTAAGTATTAAGGTCACACACAAGTAAACATTAATACTTATTTCTTCTCAGTTGATTAACTTCATTAATTCTCCTACTCTGAAGATGCATATTGTCACTTTCCACATCAGGGTAGAAAGCTGAAAGCATTTCCTCTAAGATCAGAAACCAGACAAGGACCCACTCTTGCCACTTTTATCCAATACAGTATTGGAAGTCCTAAGCACAGATTTCAGACAAGAAAAGGAAATAAAAGCCATCTAAATTGGAAAGGAAAAAGTAAAACTGTCACTGTTTGCAGAGGACATATATGACATATAGAAATTCTTAAAGATGCCACCAAAAACTATTAGAATTAAAACATGGATTCAGTAAAATTGCAGGGTACAAAATTAATATGCAGAAATATGCTACATTTCTACACTAACAACAAGCTATAACAAAGAAAAGTACAAAAAACAATCCCATTCACAATGGCATCAAAAAGAATAAAATATCTAGAAATAAATCTTAACTAAGAAGATAAAATACCTATACTTGGGAAACTATGAGAAACTGTTGAAAGAATCTGAAGGCAATACAAACAAATGGAAAGATATTGTGCTCATGGATTGGAAGAATTGATATTGTTAAAAGGACCATACTATCCAAGGCAATCTACAGATTCAATGCAATCCCTACCAAAATACCAATGACATTTCTTACAGAACTAGAAAAATAATTCTAAAATTTGTATGGAAATTCAAAAGACCCTGAATAGCCAAAACAATCTTGAGAAAGAAGAACAAAACTAGAGGTATCATGCTCTCTGATTTCAAACTATACTGCAAAATCACAGTCATCAAAATAGTATGGTATTGGCACAAAAATAGACACATAGATCCTTGAAACAGAGTAGAGAGCTCAGAAATGAACACATACTTATACGGTCAATTAGTCTATGACAAAGGAGGCAAAAATAAACAATGAGGAAAAAAGAGCCTCTTCAATAAATGGTGGTGAGAAAACTGAACAGCTACATGCAAAAGAATGAAACTGGACTACTTTCTCACATGATACAAAAATAAAAAACAAAAAGCAAAAAAAACCCCTTCAAAATGGATTAAAGACTTAAATGGACGACGTGAAACTCCCAGAAGGAAATGTAGGCAGTAATCTCTTTGACACTGGTCTTAGCAGTATTTTTTTGGATCTGTCTCCTAAAGCAAGGACAACAAAAGCAAAAATAAACAAATGGGACTACATCAAACTAAAAAGCTTTTGCACAACAAAATAAATTATCGACAAAATAAAAAGGCTGTCTACTGAATGGGAGAGGATATTTCTGAATGGTATATCTGGTAAGGGGTTAATATCAAAAATATAGAAAGAACTTATAAAACTCAATATAAAAAAATAAACAACCCAATTAAAAAATAAGCAGAGAACCTAAATAGATATTTTTCCAAAGAACACATATAGATGGCCAACAAATGACTAAAAACATGCTCAACATCACTAATCATCAGGGAAAATACTAATCAAAACCCCAATGAGGGGCTTCCCTGGTGGTGCAGTGGTTGAGAGTCTGCCTGCTGATGCAGGGGACACGGGTTTGTGCCCTGGTCCGGGAAGATCCCACATGCTGCGGAGCGGCTGGGCCGGTGAGCCATGGCCGCTGAGCCTGCGCGTCCGGAGCCTGGCTCCGCAACGGGAGAGGCCACAACGGTGAGAGGCCCACGTACCGCAAAAAAAAAAAGACAAAACCCCAATGAGATATCATCTTACACCTGTCAAAATGGTTATTACCAAAAAGACAACAAATAACAAGTATTGGAGAGGATGTGGAGAAAATGGAACCCTTGTTCCCTGTTGGTGGGCATGTAAATTGGTGTAGTCACTATGGAAAATAATATGGAATTTCCTCAAAAAATTAAAAATAGAACTATCATACCACCTCAATTCCACCTCTGAGTATTTTTCCAAGGAAAACAAAAACACTAATATTATAAGATATATGCACTCCTATGTTCATTTTGGCATTATTCACAATTTTCAAGATACAGAAGCAACCTAAGTGCCCATTGCCGGATGAATGGATAAAGAAACTGTGGTGTGTATATACAATATATAATGTAATATTAGTCATAAAAAAGAATGAAATCTTGCCATTTGTGACAACATGGATGGATCAAGAGGGTGTTATGCTAAGTGAAATAAGTCACACAAAGAAAGACAGATACCGTATGGTTTCACTTATATGTGGAATCTATAAAACAAAACAAATGAACAAACATAACAAAACAGAAACAGAGACATAGATACAGAGAACAAGGAGGTGGCTGCCGGTGGTGGCGGTGGGGGCAGGGATAGGTACAAACCTTCAGTTACAAAATAACTGTCACAGGGATGAAATATACTGCCTGGGAAATGCAGTAAATAAGAACAAAATATCACTGTATGGTGACAAATGATAACTAGACTTATCATGGTGATCATTTTGTAATATTTAGAAATATCAAATCACTATGTTGTGCACCAGGGACTAACATAATGTTGTAGGTCAATTATACTTCAAAAAACAGACAAACACAGAAACTTATAGAAGATCAGATTTGTGGCTATAGGACATGGGTGTGTGGGATGGGGAAACGAACGAAGGCAGTCAAAAGGTATAAACTTCCAGTTATAAGATAAATGAGCACTTGGGATGTAATGTAAACCATGATTAATATAATTAGCACTTCTGTATGTTATGTAAAAAAAAAGGGTTGAGAGTAAATCCTGAACTCTCATCACAAGAAAAAATTATTGTTTTCCTTTTATTTTGTATCTATATGAGTTGATGAATGTTCACTAAATTTAAATGGCAATCATTTCATGATGTATGTAAGTGAAATCATTAGGCTGTACACCTTAAACTAATTCAGTGTTGTATGTTAATCATCTCTCATTTAAACTGGAGGAAAATAAATCTGTACCTATAAAATAAGATAAAAGAATAAAAGGACAAAAATATAAAAATGAGAAATGATGGAAATGCAAACTATGAATATAAAAACCTTAAGACCTATGAAATGCTTCTCTAGGAATTAGGGAAATGAAATTCAAAGACTCAATGCAAAATTTCACTTAAATTGACAAAATTATAAAAGATGAATCATATCTATTGCTGTTGAAGATGTGGTACACTAGTCCAAGTTTGAAATGCTACAATTTGAAATAAAATAATTAAAATTTGATTCAAAAGCCACTTTTGACATTATATCCCCCCCTAAAAAAAGTGCAGTGTGTGTGTGTGTGTGTGTGTGTGTGTGTGTGTGTGTGATAGTTTGTTGTGGGAAAATAACTGAGAAAAACAATCCCTGGAAAACTATAAATAAGAGAATGATGGAGTAAATTCTAGCCCTTACACAGAGCACATACATAGTAGGAAGTACTTTGTAGCTGTTTAAAAATTATTTAGACGTATTTGCATTGGTTTGGAAGAAAATTCATGATATAATGTTAAGAAAAAAGATACATAGGTTGCCACATAATAAATATGACTAAATAGTTAGAAAAACAGATAGATTACTAGATAAACATGGTCTCATTTTTCTTCAAAATAGAGAAAAAACGTGTCTTTTTATTGTTTTTAAACATCTTTAATGGTATGAAGAAAAGTATGTAAAGATTTCACACATCATTTTTCTGGGGTAGAGACTGAAGGAGAAAGGAAATATTTTTAAAATGAGATATATCTCTAGAGGTATAGATATATCTCTATGGTTTTGGCTTGAATAAAAGGAATTCTAGTGTTTCCTTCCATTTTATTCCTCCTTTTAAATAAGGAACGTTAATCATCACTCTTCCACCATTTTGCATGGGGTGTGTGTGTGTGTGTGTGTGTGTGTGTGTGTGTGTGTGTGTGAAGTGTGTGGGCAAATAACTTATCTTTTGTGTTTATAGGTCAGTGGATCAAAAGGAGCCACACCCAAACATGGCACAAAATTCATTACCCAGAGAACTTGGTTCTGAGCTGGAGAGACAGGACAGGAAGGTAGGTTATTTCTCTTGAGCAATTTCAGAGTATTTTCTATGTGTGAAAAGAAAGAAGCAAAGGGATATTCGATGCCTAGAATTGTGAAAAGTAGCAGAGAATATTAACAAATATCCATTTTCCAGATTGTTCTTCATTAGGTTTTATTGAGGAATTCTATAAGAAAAAAATTAAGATATAGTTTTTGTAAAAATGTTGGTAAGAAATTTGAGTGAATTTTTCATCTTTTTATGGGGCCCCGCAAAAGACGTTTTCTTGTGCTATCAAATTTCTACATCAGATATGAACTAACAAGCCTTTATTCTACACAATCTATGATACTTGATAATGATGTAGTCAGATTTTGAATGAGGTTTATACTTGTGCAGAGTTTTCTCTTTTCAGGTCTTAAAATCTGTTTCATTTTAATATTTAATCTTGTTTTTACTTAACACTGCTTTTAAAATTTATATGTTACCAATGGTATTACATGATTAGAACAAGTGAACCCAAGTTCTTTTTGTAATAATGGGAAGTATGCAAAAATAGACATACATAAAAGCCAATATTTTTGTGACCTGTGATTACATAAATGCATAAAATGTTGGGACATTGTCCAAAGGATACAATGCCATTTATTAAAAGAAACACTAGGAAAGCATTGGTCTGAGAGAAAAAAAAATATTCTCTGTATGAAATTATTAGAATTTAACAGTAAAATCTTTGTTTATTTTTACAATCACTTACTATTTTTGAAAGGAGAATGGGCATTTAAAAATCCTCAAGGAGGAAAAAGATGTTTAGCATATTTTACATCTTGTTACTATATGTAACAAGTCTTAATTCCATGAAAACCTTGAAGAATTGATGTTGATTTTCTAATAAGATCAATCAATGAATTATATACAATGGATCTGATATTCAAAAGACAAAAAAGTAAATAGTATATATTGAAAAAATTGTATGATTTTTGGTAATATATTTTAAAAGTGATTTTGCTGTATTTCTGAGTTCCACTGAGATACTGTGTATATGTGTAAGTAATTACTGTAGGAGGAAAAGACTGAAAAGCATTTAAGATAGTTTACAACCTTTAAAATATCTATTCTCGGGCTTCCCTGGTGGCGCAGTGGTTGAGAGTCCGCCTGCCGATGCAGGGGACACGGGTTTGTGCCCTGGTCCGGGAAGATCCCACATGCTGCGGAGTGGCTGGGCCCATGAGCCATGGCCGCTGAGCCTGCGCATCCGGAGCCTGTGCTCCACAATGGGAGAGGCCACAACAGTGAGAGTTCCGCGTACCGCAAAAAAAACCCAACAAAACGGTAAAATATCTATTCTCTTGTAAATTTAAATTTCATTAGATATATAGATTTATTAAATTTAAGTTCTAAAATCATACAATTGCTCATTGATATATTTGTATGTAGCATTTCAAAGCATGTTTTCATACCTTTTATGTAACAGGTAGTTTATTTGTTGAGTGACAAATGGCATTGGGTCTGGCATAAGGTGTCATTTTGAAAATTTATGTTTCCAAACAATTGGCAATATTCTTATTAAGCTGAATCGACTGTTCAGAAGAACCTACCTTATTAGTAATATATCATGATGGTGCCTTTGCACCAAAGATCTATTACATGAGTACCACAGCAGTGTGACAGTTCTAATGATGGATGGGAAAATTCATCATGAACGTTAAGTTTTGTTGTATTCCTCAGAGTTGTTCACTTGCTGAAAAAGAATGAGACTTAGAAAACAAAGTGGCTTCAGCTCCATAGGAAGAATCTGTTAGTCATTAAGAAGTCTATAGTACATTTATTTCTCTGAAGAGGAAGCTAAAGCAGAAGTTATGAAAACTGTTCAATGAAGCAGTGTCACTTCCCCAAAGGACTGTACAACTGACTTGAGGATTGAAGTACATCTATTAAGTATAAGAAATTTTGGTCACTATGCAACATCTTTAACACATACTTATTTATGCAGAACACTCTAAATGGTAGTATTTGAAGAAAAAAGATACAAAAAACCTGAAAAGCATTCAGTCTAATTAAAGTTGTGTTTATTTAAATTATAAAAATTAACCATGTGTGAAAAATCCTGTTTTAAGAGCTGATCCAAATACTACCCCTTCTAATTTTCTGGAATCAAAATTAGTACTAATACTTAGATGAGACCAGGAAGACAATAATTCTGATCCATGTGTGGCTTTATGGGAAAATGTTCAGTACACTGACTTTGTGCCAGGGACATGAATGGCCTCATGTGAGTAATCTATTAGCTTCTAAGAAAATCTAATGTCCTGTAAAATCCCTAGTGAAAAAACAAGCACGTCCTATGTTTCTGTAGGTTTCCTACTTTTGCATAGGACAGTACAAATTTCGATTATACTTTTATATCAAATATCTATGATTGAAGTTTGGCTTGGGAAGTACATGAAGATGGTGGTGAGGGAAGATGCCAAGTTAGCATCTCCCCACAACTAGGTTGCCTGCTGGCCGCTGGTTGGGGACCCTGACGCCCAAGGAGATGGGAGGAACCACCAAGTGAACCTGTAGGACGTGGGGGGACTGAGGGGGGAGGAGAAGTGGAGTCCAGACAAGATCGGCGTCCCTAAGGCCAGGTAGATCAGGAGAGGCAGGCAGGGGGGACCCTCTGGGAAGAGCGGGAGAGGAGCGGAGGGCAATTGCCCACCTCTTGGGTCTGGGGAGCCTGCTGAGATGCCAGGCCTATCCCCTGCCCTCCAAAGCAACTCCCAAAGCCGTATGGGTCCTTGGGGGCATAAGAGGCAGGCCAGGGAGAGCAGGGAGGCAGGTAGGAGGAGCCATCTGGGAGGAGCAGAGGGCATTTGCCCCACCCACTCAGGCCTGGTGAGCCTGCTGAGCTCCCAGGCCAGTCCCAGTCCTAAGGAGGAGGGCCAAGGGGAGAACTGGAGAGGCAGGTGGGAGGGGCCCTCCAGGAGTAGCAGGAGAGGAAAGGAGGGTGCTTACCCCCACTCGAGCCCAGGAAGCCTTCTGAGCTCCCAGGTGAGGTTCCCCCACCTTCTGAGACCAGAGTGGGGCATGCCTGGGTCCCTTCTGTTCCTTGAGCCTAAGCCCCACCCACCCACAGCCCCCAGGGCCTTTTCCAGCCCTGTGGGTCCTGAGCATTGGCCCCACCCACTGCCAAAACCTCACCTTGCTTAGGCCCCCACCTTCCACAGCCAAGGCTTTCCCCCCAATTTTTTTCCTTCTTTCTCTCTTTTTTTTCTTTTCCCTTCTCCTCTTTTTTACTATTGTGGTACTGATGTACCTTCCCAGTTGTTAATTCATCTATATTTTTATTTTTATATTCTTTCTAACATATCTGTTAGTTTTCAAGTCTAATTTTATTTTTTAATTTGTTGTTGTTCTCTGTTTTTTGTGTGTTTTTTTTTTGCCACCCCATGTGGCTTGTGGGATCTTGGTTCATGAGATGGGGGTCAGGCCAAAGCTCCTGAGGTGGGAGCTCTGAGGCCAAACCACTGGACGAAGAGAGAACCTCAGACCCCAGGGAATATTCATTGGAGCGAGGTCTCATGGAAGTCCTCATCTCAGCACCAAGACCCAGCTCTACCCAACAGCCTACAAACTCCAGTGTTGGAAGCCTTGAGCCAAACAACAAGCAAGACAGGAACACAATCCCACTCATTAAAAAAAAAAAAAAAAATGAGATGGCAAAAAAATGTGTCACAGATGAAGGAGCAAGGTAAAAACTTACAAGACCAAATACATGAAGAGGAAATAGGCAATCTACCTGAAAAAGACTTCAGAGTAATGATAGTAAAGATGATCCAGAATCTCGAAAATAGAATTGAGGCATGGATTGAGAAAATACAAGAAATGTTTAACAAATACCTAGAAGAACTAAAGAAGAAATAAACAGAGAGATAAACAGAACAATAACTGAAATGAAAAATACACTAGAAGGAATCAAAACAGAATAACTGAGGCAGAAGAACGAATAAGTGAGCTGGAATGCAAAATGGTGGAAATAACTGCTGAGGAGCAGAATAAAGGAAAAAGAATAAAAGAACTGAAGACAATCTCAGAGACCACTAGGACAACACTAAATGCACCAACATTCAAACTATAGGGGTCCCAGAAGAAGAGGAGAGAAAGAAAGGGTCAGAGAAAATATTTGAAGAGTTTATAGTCAAAAAATTCCCTAACATGGGAAAGGAAATAGTCACCCAAATCCAGGAAGCACAGAGAGTCCCATACAGGATAAAGCCTAGGAAAAACACAAGACACATATTAATCAAACCAACAAAAATTAAATTCAAAGAAAGAATATTAAGAGCAGCAAGAGAAAAACAACAAATAACATACAAAGGAGTCCCCATAAGGTTATCAGCTGATTTTTCAGCAGAAACTCTGCAGGCCAGAAGGGAGTGGCAGGATATACTTAAAGTGATGAAAGAGAAAAACCTACAACCAAGATTACTCTACCCAGCAAGGATCTCAGATTCGACAATCAAAAGCTTTTCAAACAAACAAAAGCTAAGAGAATTGAACACCACCAAACCAGCTTTACAACAAATGCTAAAGAAACTTCTCTAGGCAGGAAACACAAGAGAAGAAAAAGACCCACAAAAACAAACACAAAACAATTTTTAAAATGGTAATAGGAACATACATATCAATAACCTTGAATGTAAATGGTTTAAATACCCCAACCAAAAGACACAGACTGGCTGAATGGATACAAACGCAAGGGCCATATATATGCTGTCTACAAGAGAACCACATCAGAGCTAGGGACACATACAAACTGAAAGTAAAGGGATGGAAAAAGATATTCCATGCACATGGAAATAAAAAAAAAAAAGCTGGAGTAGCAATACTCGTATAAGATAAAATACATTACAATAAAGACTGTTACAAGAGATAAGGAGGGACATTACATAATGATCAAAGGATCAATCCAAGAAGATATAACAATTATAAATGTTTATGCACCCAACATAGGAGCACCTCAATACATAAGGCAAATGTTAATAGCCATAAAAGGGGAAATCGACAGTAACACAGTAATAGTAGGGGACTTTAACACCCCACTTTCACCAATGGACAGATCATCCAAAGAGAAAATAAATAAGAAAACACAAGCTTTAAATGACACAGTAGACCAGATAGATTTAGTGGATATTTATAGAACATTCCACCCAAAAGTGGCAGAATAGAAAGCCCAGAAATAAACCCATGCACATATGGTAACCTTATCTTTGATAAAGGAGGCAAGAGTATACGAAGGAGAAGGGACAGCCTCTTCAATAAGTGGAGCTGAGAAAACTGGACAGCTACATGTAAAAGAATGAAATTAGAACACTCCCTAAGACCATAAACAAAAATAAACTCAAAATGGATTAACCTAAATGTAAGGACAGACACTATAAAACTCTTAGAGGAAAACTTAGGCAGAACACTCTATGACATAAATCACAGCAAGATCCTTTTTGGCCCATGTCCTAGAGAAATAGAAATAAAAAAAAAATAAACAAATGGGACCTAATGAAACTTCAAAGCTTTTGCACAGCAAAGGAAACCATAACCAAGACGAAAAGACAACCCACAGAATGGGAGAAAATATTTGCAAATGAAGCCACTGACAAAGGATTAATCTCCAAAATATACAAGAAACTCATGCAGCTCAATATCACACACACACACACAAAAAAACCCAATCCAAAAATGGGAAGAAGATCTAAATAGACATTTCTCCAAAGAAGGTATACAGATTGCCAACAAACACATGAAAGGATGCTCAACATCAATAAACATTAAATGTAAATCAAAACTACAATGAGGTGTCACCTCACACCAGTCAGAATGGCCATCATCAAAAAAATCTACAAACAATAAATGCTGGAGAGGGTGTGGAGAAAAGGGAACCCTCTTGCACTGTTGGTGGGAATGTAAATTGATACAGCCACTATGGAGAACAGTATGAAGCTTCCTAAAAAAACTAAAAATAGAACTACCACATGACCCAGCAATCCCACTACTGGGCATATACCCTGAGAAAACCATAATTCAAAAAGTGTCATGTACCCCAATGTTCATTGCAGCTCTATTTACAATAGCCAGGACATGGAAGCAACATAAGTGTCCATTGACAGATGAATGGATAAAGAAGGCGTGACACATATACACAATAGAATATTATTCAGCCATAAAAAGAAATGAAATTGAGTTATTGTAGTGAGGTGGATGGACCTAGAGTCTGTCATACAGAGTGAACTAAGTCAGAAAGAGAAAAACAAATAACGTATGCTAACACATATACATGGAAACTAAAAAAAAAAAAAAAAAGGTTCTGAAGAACTTAGGGGCAGGAAAGGAATAAAGACACAGACATAGAGAATGGACTTGAGGACAGGGGAGGGGGAAGGGTAAGTTGTGAAGAAGTGAGACCGTGTCATGGACATATACACACTACCAGATGTAAAATAGATAGCTAGTGGGAAGCAGCCACATAGCACAGGGAGATTAGTTCAGTGCTTCGTGTCCACCTAGCGGGATGGGTTAGGCAGGGTGGGAGGGAGATGCAGAGGGAGGAGATATTGGGATATAGGTATATGCTGATTCACTTTATTATACAGCAGAAACTAACACACCACTGTAAAGCAATTATACTTCAATAAAGATGTAATTTTAAAAAAAGTAAAAAATAAATTCTGAAAAAAAAAAAGTGGCAGAATACACTTTCTTCTCAAGTGCACACAGAACAGTCTCCAGGATAGATCACATCTCACAACTTGGGTCACAAATCAAGTCTCAGAAAATTTAAGAAAATTGAAATCGTATCAAGCATCTATTCTGACCACAGCGCTTTGAGATTGGAAATCAATTACAGGGAAAAAAACTGTAAAAAACAGAAATACATGGAAGCTAAACAGTGTGCTACTAAATAACCAAGAGATCACTAAAGAAATCAAAGAAGAAATAAAAAAATACATAGAAACAAATGGCAATGAAAACATGATGACCTAAAACGTATTGGATGCAGCAAAAGTGGTTCTATGAAGCAGGTATATAGCAATTCAATCTCACCTGAAGAAACAAGAAAAATCTCAAATGAACAATCTAACCCTACACTTAAAACCACCAGAGAAAGAAGAACAAAGGAAACCCAAAGTCAGTAGAAGGAAAGAAACTGTAAAGATCAGAACAGAAATAAATGAAATAGAAACAAAGAAAACAATAGTAAAGATCAATAAAATTAAAAGCAGGTTCTTTAAGAAGATAAACAAAATTGATAAACCCTTAGCCAGACTCATCAAGAAAAAAGGAGAGAATACAAATCAATAAAATTAGAAATGAAAAAGGAGAAATCACAACTGACACTGCAGAAATAGAAATGATTATAAAATATTACAAACAACTATATGCCAATAAAATGGACAACCACAAAGAAATGGACAAATTCTTGGAAAGGTACAATTTTCCAAGACCGAACCAGGAAGTATTAGAAAATATAAACAGACCTATCACAAATAATGAAATTGAAACTGTAATTAAAAATCTTCCAGCAAACAAAAGTCCAGGACCAGATGTCTTCACAGGTGAATTCTTTGAAACATCTAGAGAACAGCTGACAGTAGCTGACAGCGATCCTTCTCAAACTCTTCCAAAAAATTGCAGAGGGAAAATACTCCCAAATTCATCCTACGAAGCCACTATCACCCTGATAGCAAACCAGAAAAAGATATCACAAAAAAAGAAAATTATAGACCAATATCACTGATGAACATAGATACAAAAATCCTCAACAGAACACTAGCAAACAGAATCCAACAGCACATTAAAAGGGTCATACTCCATGATCAAGTGGGATTTATCTCAGGGATGCAAGGATTCTTCAATATACGCAAATCAATCAATGTGATACACCACATTAACAAATTAAGGAATAAAAACCATATGATCATCTCAATAGCTGAAGAAAAAGCTTTTGAAAAAATTGAACACCCATTTAGGATAAAAACTCTCCAGAAAATGGGCATAGAGGGAACCTACCTCAACATAACAAAGGCCATATATGACAAACCCACAGCAAACATCATACACAATGATGAAAGACTGAGAGCATTTCCACTAAGATTGGGAACAAAGCAAGGATATCCACTCTTGCCAATCTTATTCAACATAGTTTTGGAAGTCCTAGCCATGTCAATCAGAGAAGAAAAAGAAATAAAAGGAATCCAAATTGGAAAAGAAGAAGTAAAACTGTCACTGTTTGCAGATGACATAATACTATACATAGAGAATCCTAAAGATGCCACCAGAAAACTACTAGAAATAATCAATGAATTTGGTAAGGTGGCAGGATACAAAATTAATGCACAGAAATCCCTGGCATTCCTATACACCAACAATGAAAAATCAGAAAGAGAAATTAAAGAAACACTCTCATTTACCATTGCAACAAAAAGAATAAAATACCTAGGAATAAACCTACATAAGGAGGCAAAAGACTTGTACTCAGAAAACTATAAAACACTGATGAAAGAAATCAAAGATGACATAAACAGATGGAGAAATATACCATGTTCTTGAATTGGAAGAATCAACATTGCGAAAATGACTATACTACCCAGAGCAATCTACAGATTCAATGCAACCCCTATCAATCTACCCATGGCATTCTTCACAGAATTAGAACAAGAAATTTCACAATTTGTATGGAAACACAAAAGACCCTGAATAGCCAAAGCAATCTTGAGAAAGAAAAATGGAGCTGGAGGAATCAGCCTCCCTGACTTCAAACTATACTACAAAGCTACAGTAATCAAGACAGTATCGTACTGGCACAAAAACAGAAATATAGATCAATGGAACAGGATAGAAAGACCAGAGATAAACCAACGCACCTATGGGCACCTAATTTATGACAAAGGAGGCAAGAACATACAATGGAGAAAAGACAGCATCTTCAATAAGTGGTGCTGGGAAAACCAGACAGCTACAAGTAAAGGAATGAAATTAGAACACTCCCTAAGACCATACACAAAATAAACTCAAAATGGATTAAAACCTAAATGTAAGGCCAGACATTATAAAACTCTTAGAGGAAGACATAGGCAGAACACTCTATGACATAAATCACAGCAAGATCCTTTTTGACCCACGTCCTAGAAAAATAGAAATAAAAAGAAAAATAAACAAATGGGACCAAATGGAACTTAAAACCTTTTGCACAGCAAAGGAAACCATAAACAAAATGAAAAGACAACCCTCAGAATGGGAGAAAATATTTGCAAATGAAGCAATGGACAAAGAATTAATACCCAAATTATACAAGCAGCTCATGCAGCTCAATATCAAAAAAACAAACAACCCAGTTACAAAGTGGGCAGAAGACCTAAACAGACATTTCACCAAGGAAGGCATACAGATGGCCAAGAGACACATGAAAAGATGCTCAACATGACTAATTATTAGAGAAATGCAAATCAAAACTACCATGAGGTATCACCTCACGCAGGACAGAATGGCCATTATCAAAACATCTAGAAACAATAAATGCTGGAAAGGGTGTGGTGAAAAGGGAACCCTCCTGTACTGTTGGTGGGAATGTAGATTGATACAGCTACTATGGAGAACAGCAATGGAGGGGCCTTAAAAAACTAAAAATAGAACTACCACATGACCTAGCAATCCCACTACTGGGCATATACCCTGAGAAAACCATAATTCAAAAAGAGTCATGTACCACAATGTTCATTGCAGCACTATTTACAACAGCCAGGATGTGGAACCAACCTAAATGTCCATCGACAGATGAATGGATAAAGAAGATGTGGTACATATACACAATGGAATATCACTCAGCTATAAAAGGAAATGAAATTGAGTTATTTGTAGTGAGGTGGATGGATGCAGAGTCTGTCACAGAGTGAAGTAAGTCAGAAAGAGCAAAACAAATACTGTATGCTAACACACATATATGGAATCTAAAAAAAAAAAAAAAAAGGTACTGATGAACCTAGTGGCAGGGCAGGAATAAAGATGTAGACATAGAGAATGGACTTGAGGACACTGGGTGGGAGGGGGAAGCTGGGGTGAAATGAGATTAGTATCGACATACATACACTACCAAATGTAAAATAGATAGCTATTTGGAAGCAGCAGCATAGCACAGGGAGATCAGCTTGGTGCTTTGCGACGACCTAGAAGGGTGGGATAGGGAGGGTGGGAGGGACGCTAAAGAGAGGGAGGATATGGGGAGACATATGTATGCATATCGCTGATTCACTTTGTTGTACAAGAGAAACTGACACAGTATTGTGAAGCAATTATATTCCAATAAAGATCTATTTAAAAATCTATGATTAAATTTAGATTATATCCATAAAATCAGGCAGAAGGAAAATAGTATTAAACAATAAAATTGTGACTATATTATTTTACAAGAAAAATTTGATCACATCACTTTTCTACTTAAATTCTTTCAGAATTTCCCCATAACTTTGAGAACAAAGCTCTCTTAGCACATCTAGCAAGACTGTCTGCATGATCTTCCCATCTGCTTAACTTGTATGGTCTCATCTCAAACACTCTAGCCCTGATGGGCTCCACCTGAGCACACTGGCTTTCTTTTAGTCTCATGTCTCTTCCTTCTACTGGGCCTATGTGTACACCAATTTCTCTGTCTGGAAAGTCCTTACCTACTATTAGACATACAAAAAAGAAACAACAATAGAGAATATAACCAACAATCATGTTTACATCACTCAACATAAGAAATAACACATTGCCAAGAGAGTAGAATCCCTGCACTCCAATCATATCTACTTCATCTACTTCCTTTCCCATTCTCAACCCCTGATAACCAGTGTTGTGATTTGAAGGTTTATCAATTCCACACATTTAACAAATAGTTTGTATTACATATATATGTATTCTTAAGCAATAAATCACTGTTTTACACGCTTTAAAACTCTATGTAGGGCTTCCCTGGTGGCACAGTGGTTGAGAGTCCTCCTGCCGATGCAGGGGACACTGGTTCGTGCCCCAGTCCGGGAGGATCCCACATGCCGCGGAGCGGCTGGGCCCGTGAGCCATGGCCGCTGAGCCTGTGCGTCCGGAAAACTCTATGTAAATGGGATCATGGTAGATACCATTGAATATCATGGTATATATTCACATGCAGTTTACTCTTTTACATCCAATATTACTTGAAAAGTTCATCTATATTTATACATATAGAGCTAGTTTATCCCTTTTTTTTTCTTTTTTCTTTTGCAGTACGCGGGCCTCTCACTGCTGTGGCCTCTCCCACTGCGGAGCACAGGCTCCGGACGCGCAGGCTCAGCGGCCATGGCTCACGGGCCCAGCCAGTCCGCGGCATGTGGGATCTTCCCGGATCGGAGCACGAACCCGTGTCCCCTGTATCGGCAGGAGGACTCTCAACCACTGCGCCATCAGGGGAGCCCCAGTTTATCCCTTTTTATTTTTGTTTGATATCTAACGTAGGAATACAATGTCATTTGCTCATCCATTCTTCTAAAGATTACATTTAGGGTTTTAAATTTCCTTCTTTCTTTCCATCCTTCCTCCCTCCCTCCTCCTTTCCCTTCTTTCCACTACCCTTTCTTTTCTTGAGTGATAAAACAAATGTTGATATGAACAAGTTAGTTATTTCTCTTGTGTACATATATGTGGTTGGGTAGCATTCATTGCGCATCTTCAGTTTTTCTAGAAATTATCATATTGCTGACTAAAATGATTGTACTAGTTCATATTTCTCTAGCAGAATAAGAGATGTCATTTCTCTGCATCTTTGTCATCACTTACTGGGAAATTCTATCTTACTAAGTTTTTAGTTGCATTTTGATAGTAGAAAATTTGAGCTTATTTTATGTTTATTACTCTCTTCTATGAATTGTCCAATTTAATATTTTGTTTGTTAGTCTATTGGGTTTACCTTCTCTCCTTAATTTTTGAAAATATATTATGGGAAATATCTCCTAACCTAAGATTATATTTTAGCTTTCTGATGTCTTTTTATGAATATAAATTGTTATAAATTATAATGTAATCAAATTTATCAATATATTTCTTTAAATTCTGTGTTTTTTACTCCTTATTTAAGAAATCTCCAATTTTATGAGGAGAGTATATTTTCTTCCTAAATTTAAAATTAAAACTAAAGTTTTTAAATATATATGATGTCAGGTATGGATTCATTTTTTTCCCCCATAAAGATGATTGTGCAGGAAGCATTTAATATCTAGTCTACCTTTTCACACTGATCTGTAATGCTCCCTGTATCATACTTTATTTCCTTATAAGTACAGGTTTTTTTCTGTGTTCTTTATTTAGTTCTGTTCTAATTACCTCTTCATTGGTTAATACCATATCTTTAATTATTATACTTTGATATCTGATGGGGCAAGCTTCTTCAACTTATTCCTATTTTTTTCAAAATTAACATGGCTCCTCTTCTACTTTGTTTTCCAAGTAAAATATAGAAGCAGCTTGTCAAACCCCATGAATAATACTGACAGAGTTTTTATTGGAATTGCAAATACTTAACCTAATTAACACCTAATCATCTTTCAGATGTCATTTATATAGATTCTTCCACTTGAAAATGATCCACTATTTTTCTACCAGTATTATATCCCCTTATGTTATCTCACTAAAATATACCTCTGCTTTGTTGTACTTACTATGGTTACATTTTTATATTTGTCTCTGAAGTTATTTGTCCATGTCTTCTCCCCATTAATGATCATAGTAGTAGTAGTAATAATAATAATCACAGTAAAATAACTACAAGAATAACATAACTACTCATACTTAGTCAACAAACATAAACACACAAACTGAGGTAAATCCTGAAGTGAAACAGTATCCTGTAATGATTTAAGTTATTAACCTACAGACAGATTATTTAGGGCAGACCTATACCTCCCAAAGAAAATCTTAGAAGCACAAGTTATTAAATAGTGTAACTGCCTAGTCACCTGCCATTTTTATTTTGGTAAATATAAATCTACCAATCAAAATAAGTCAAATTAAAAAGCAATAATGTTCCATTATATCTTTATGCTGTTTTAATTATTAACAGAACATCTATTATATATCTATTTATCCATCTATCTGTCTAGTGTCTATATTTTAAATATGAAAGTACACATTAATTTGGTAAAGTATGTGAGCATGTTCCAAAGGAAGTTTTTGCCCAAGCAATTGAAACTAAGGGTTGAATAATCTTTTATTCTATAGAGCAGCTGTTACTTTGTTTACTGCTATAAAACCTAAATAATAGTGAAAAGAGGATGGGAGTCTCCACAGTTTAATTTCCAGGATAGGGCTTTTCACTTTTACTCATTTTTTTTTTTTTTTTTTTTTTGCGGTACGCGGGCCTGTCACTGTTGCGGCCTCTCCCGTTGCGGAGCACAGGCTCCGGACGCGCAGGCTCAGCGGCCATGGCTCACGGGCCCAGCCACTCCGTGGCATATGAGATCTTCCCAGACCGGGGCATGAAACCGTGTCCCCTGCATCGACAGGCGGACTCTCAACCACTGCGCCACCAGGGAAGCCCCACTTTTACTCATTTTACACAGTTTTGTTTGCCTTAAACTCTGTGTCCTTGTCTTTTGATCTAATCAGATCTTTATCTTTATGAAAAGCAGAACAAAGGCCTATAGCTAGAAATGACCATTAATATTTTCCCACACACTCTTCCCTAAGGGAAACATACTTTTCCCATTTGCTAGTTTTTCATATTTGTCACCAAAAAGGATCTTTAAAAAGTGGCATCAGGGCTTCCCTGGTGGTGCAGTGGTTGAGAGTCTGCCTGCCGATGCAGGGGACACGGGTTCGTGCCCCGGTCCGGGAAGATCCCACATGCCGCGGAGCGGCTAGGCCCGTGAGCCATGGCCGTTGAGCCTGCACATCCGGAGCCTGTGCTCCGCAACGGGAGAGGCCACAACAGTGAGAGGCCCGCATACCGCAAAAAAAAAAAAAAAGTGGCATCAGCTTGAATGGCTGAAAACATTGTGCTCACTAGTCACTTCTTTTTGGACAACTTTGCCTTAAACGGCAAAATGAATATTAAAACAATTTAAAGAACACATTAATATATAATAAAATGCAATAGAGATGGAGATTTTTTAAGATGCAAAAACTCACATAGAGCTGCCAAACCTAGTTACACTAAAAACAAGTGAGAAAAATGTAGACTGCCTCCTGAGCTTTCAAAAGCCATCAGACACTCAATATGTAGTAATGACTGAACATATTCATTGTACTTAAAGCCTATATTAAAAGAAGTGTCTAGAGAAATTTGAATTAAAGAAGATTATGTGAAATTTGCCTAAGTACAGAATGCACATCTATTTTGAATTTTCTTGCTTTTATTTAAGACAAGTGGCAGATAATTTCACAGCTGTCAGTTAATGCACATAATGAATGTCTTATAAAAGGATGAAAGCATGAAGTTGTATTCATGTTCCCCAAGTATGTAAAATAAATTCAAAAGGATGTCAAGATCTGGTATGAAATGGAAAACGCAAGAACACTTTTGTTTAGCAGTGTGTGGAGACAGGGTTGGGGAATACTAACCCTTTGCCTCCCTACAAATTAAATCAATAGGAGAGTAGGTCTAAAACTAACTGCTTTAACTCTTAGATTTTTACATCAGTTTCTAAGGACTTTATTATGTGGCACTTTTATCTGACATGGGGCCAACATTAATTAATTGCTTTGACACTTCGTCTTTTAAATTTAATACTGAATCCTGGCATTCTTTAGCTTTTAGAATCTGTGGGCATTTTTTCTCTAGACAAGATGGATAAGGACATCCTTTAACTATAGAAAAAGAAGTACAATGAAATTAATAAAAAAGAACTGCATAGTGTTGATGTCAGATAGCTTTAACAAATCTAAATCTCATTCATCTAATCTTTTATAATTCCATAAAATTGTACCAGAGTTACTTCTTGATTTCTGAAAATGAAATGCTTAGATATTATTCTTTAATACTTTTATGATAATAATTGCATTGATTTTAAAAAAAGAATCAGTGAATAAAACTTATGAAATTTGTGATATTAGACTTACTTTAACTTACTTAAAATGCCACCATAAAATTTGTATATTTTGGACATAGCACATAATCACCTACTCAAAACATAGGTTAATATTGTGTTTGCAGACAGAATGATATCTCACTTGCTTATTCATTTTGGTGGTTATTTATGGCTTGCTTCTACGCACTTCTCTGAAAATCAGTATGTTTTTGCAGTCTTAAACTTCGCCTTTTGTCTCGTGTTATGATCCAGTCTACTGAAGGAATGAAACTGTCAGTTTAGGCCAGCATCACTTATATAACAAAATCACACAAGCATCTATCCTTGAGTCAGAACAGAAACAGCATATTTGTGTCAGTTCCCTAAACCCTAATTCCTACAAGATGATGCAAAGAGGTCCAGATGACACCAGCATATATAGAATATTGCATTATAGAAGATGAATCCTAAACTTACAGAACCTGAATCTTTTAAACAGTTAGCATTCTTTCTCCTTGCTCCAGAGGTAGACACTATCTCTACCTTCTGAGACTATAAGCTAAGTTTCCCTTTGCTCTGCAAAAAGATACTATCTTTCATCTTCCAAGACAGTTCACTTTACTAACACCCTTGAAAAGTTAAACCAGAACAATGATAGTCAGGTCCTATGCTTGCAAAACATGCAGGAATCTGAGAGACACCTGGAGAATTGTCTTCCAACAATATCGAGTTATTATAAAGTAACATTGAATAAGATAGTCTGTTATTGGCAGAAGAATAGCTAAATAAACCAAGAGATAATCAAGAAACAAACCTATACATATAGTTACTTTACAGATATGCCACTGCAATGGCAGTGTACTCAGGAGAGAGAGCCTTTTCAGTAAATTGCTTTGTGTTAATTAGATATCCATATGGGAAAATATGTGTTCTTTTACACACACATACATCCACACATATTGACTTCCATTTTACACTGTACACACAAAAGCAATGCAAGATGGATTGTAGATTTAGATATGAAAGCTGTAAATAAAAACACTTCTAGGAAATAACAGAGAAGAATACTTTCATGAGTAGATTTTTAAATATCACTGAAGAAAGACAGATTTGGAAGGTGATGGTAGCTCATTTCCTTCCCCCTTTGGTTGTTTGACAGATACTTGGCTCAGTAGATCCAAGTTAACTCAAAGGCAGAAGAGTTTGATATTAGTCAATGGGTTTCATATTATCACCCTTTATAACAAAGTCACTTCCCAAACCAAGAAGGTTCTACTCTTATATATAGTCCCATGTATTTTACCTTCTCCCCTGTTCCTATAAGTAGAGCATTACTGAGGCAGTCTTCCTCTCTCCTCAAATGTTGGCCAGTGTGCATGTAGTCCATTTATGCCCAGTGGAGTCTGTGAGATAGGATAACAAGAGATTCTGGACACTCTATTCCTTCTCTGCTTCTAAGATTTTCCCAGTAAGGTCCATCTCATCTGTACCTTTATGGTACTATGGTTTTATGTCTACACTCTTTTTTTAGGACAGCTGTTAGTCCTTAAGGGACATACTCCACTCTGCCTATGAAATTTTGGAAAAAACTTAACTGGCTTAGTCATTGGTGGATACTATTTCTAATTGTGAGGACAGATCACCCTCTGTTAGCCCTGAGTGAGTGGGCTGGCTGTTAGGTCAGCTTAGCCCTCCCTCCTTTAAATGACTGCTGAGAGGTCTGTTCCAAACCCCAAAAGAGTCATCTTGCCAGGGTAGGTATCAAGTAGCCACCTAGTCTGTTAGCCCAGTACCCTGCAAGCCTCACATATGTTTAACTCATTTGTTGAGGTCTTTTAAAAATGCAAGTTTAGGCAGCAGAATGGTCTCCCAATGACAAAAACAAACAAACAAAAACCCTGCAAGCCTTCATGCTTCATTCACATGTGGTGTGCTGTATGCCAAGAGCTGGAGCTGAGTTGGGGGCTGAAGTCTTCACAAGAAATAAAGTGGCCACAGTGTTCAATAGTTTGGATCAGATGATTCAACTCCAAAGAAACACTGCGAACATCAGACATATCTGTGTTTTGGCTCCTGTTGCCCTCACTGACTGTCTTATATCTAGTAATGGCAGTTGCCTGGCAAGCAGGAACTTGATATGCTGATTCTAAAATTCATATAGAAGAACAAAGGGCCAATAATAGTCAAGACATATCTGAGGAAGGGTAAAGGTATGTGGACTGCAGAGAAAATGAGCAGATGTGAGGTATCACTATGAAATCCACTTCCATCTCACTACGTTATGCAAGAGTCAGGCTGTCCAGGCTTAGATGCAGGTGGAGATCGCTGACCAGCTTGAGGTCAGTCCACACCTGCCCCTCATCTACCCAAGTAATGAGGACCACCTGGTTAATCTGATACACTCTCCAGGACATACCGATTTTGCCTCTGAAGTATAAACTGGTTGCATTTGTGATGGGTACATAACTGTGGTAAATGTGATGGAAGCAGTCTGTCTGCAGATATAAGAAGTTCTGTGACAAGTCTGGATCAAAAATATTCATCTAGGTTTAGTGATTAGTGAATGAGATTACTTGATAGTGGAACTGAAATTCACTCCACAAGAGGTTTATTCTCATCTTACGCATCTTTTAGAAGAGATTAACGCACTCACAGGAGCTCTTTTACTTCTAATGTCCCAGAAGGAGAGCAGAGAGAGAGATTAAATTGCAAGTGAATCCAAATTCTGAACAAGGAAGGCAAGAATATTACTGAAGCACTGGCTTAGAGGATATGGATACTTTTTAATGTTACTTTTCCCAGATTAAAGAAATATGGTTACCAGTGCATCGGATGGGTGAGACTTTGGAATTGAGCTCCTTGACAAAATCTAGTCAAAAGATTAGCATCAAAAAGGAAGTTTTTTCTGAAAACCTGTGAGAAGATTATTAGATGACTATAAAGAATAAGAAAATTAGGAGGATTGATCAGGCAAAAGGAATGAAATTTTTTATTTATAAAGTTGATCCTGGAAAATATATGTAGTTTATATGATGCTGTCTTGAAAAAGAACAAAGAAAAAATTAATAAAATAGTAAGTTCTATAGGATAAAATATTGGAGCCCAGAAGGCAACTCATTTAGATACTAATGTTCAGAACAATGCCATTTACTGTCAGTGGCCACCATATCCCAAACTGTTCTTGCTATAGTGTGTCAGAAACATTATAGCTTGCTTAATATTATAGCCAAGAGAGTGGAGAAATTAATGGGCACAAGAGGACAAATGTTTGATTCTCTTCCACAAGAAACCCAGGCACTGAAATCAGCTTTTATGAGATGTAGAAGGGAAGACAATCCTCCAGTTATAATCTTTGTTTCCAACATATTTCCAGTTGGCACTGAGGTTTTCCCTCACAAGCCATGATCTCTCACTCAAGAAGAAATCTGACATGAGGATGTGAGACAAAGGCACATGGAGAAGCTGGCAGCAGTTCAGGGGCAGGTGTCTTTCTAGCCCACCCCAAATGGGAGTGCCCATGAAACAAATCCAAAGAGAGAAGAGTCAAGAGGTGATGGGCAAAAGATGGAGATTATGACGTCTAAACCTGTGTTTTAGGAGGGAAACAATCAAGTATGTTGTATTTCATATGGCTTGAAGAGGAAATAAAAGAAAGATGGCCCAAGGACGGTCAGCTTGAACTTTTGCAACAGGTACCATTAGGTTTCTCAGTTCCAGCAGATGTCCTTCCCCAAGTCCTCACATGCCATTTTGTATTCTTAAGAACACAGATCTTCTGATTAGAATGGAACTAGGAACTGGACAATCTAGAGGGGCTATCTCTAAGAATAGGAGGCCTACAAGACTTTGTGGTGATTTCTGCAATACTGTGTAGCTTGCCATCCTGCCTACCATTTATTCCACTCAACTTTGTAGCCACCCTTATTGTCAGGGTTGCCGTTGAATAAAGACCCCCCAAGTGAAATGCCTCACCTCATCAAAGAAATGAAGATGTTAAACCAAATGACCCCTTGGAATTTAATTCAGGAAATTGAGCTGAGGGCACATTTTAGTTACAACCAGAGAAATCCACATTCAACAATGCCTGATGACTTAAAAGAAAAAATTGTAAAGATTCAAAATCAGTGTACCTGAACCCATTATTCTGTTCAGAAAAACAATCATAAAACCTTCAAAAGTTGATATGGTAAATGAATAAATAGTCAATCAACAAAAAATTACAGTCATACACAGAACAAAAGAAAGCAAAATCCATGAAGGAATCCAGGTTGACTCATGTGCTAATCACCAAAACAACTTTCAATAAATTTGTCATGCTCAGTGTGAAGAAGTCAGTCAGATTCTGGAAGAAAATAGTGATCTGGTTTGTTCTGTGGAGGAACTGACATCCTCAGTGAATCAGGGCAGAAATATTAATGATCCACCAGAAGATCTAAGAGGGAATTGTGAATTCAAGGGAAAACTAGAGCAACATCTAACAGGGAGAAAATGTAGGAACACTGTTGGCCAAATCTGGTTGTTTGTCCCAAGAAAATTTGGGTCCAACCTATTAGTCCATAATAGTGAAGCTTTTCAGAACTTGATATGACCAGGCCCAACTGATCATGTTTCCAAATAAGGCAGTAAATACTGAGATTTGGACAACAGCATTGTGAGTATCTTCCAATCGCAGCCCCCTCTGGGCCCATCCTCTCATGGATGCCCTCTCATGGGCATCTGTTTTGTCTTAGAATACGAGCCTTAAGTAACTTCGAGCAACAAGGAGCAAGTGATAAGCAGAATCAAGAGCCAAGTGGTCTATTAAAGGAGAAACAGGGGGAAGATGAAACCTAATCTGGTCAAGATGAAAACCGAGATGGCTGCTCTGAGCCTTTTGAGAAGGGGACTGCTCAGAAAGGAGAAGTGTTACTGCCTGATTGCTGTGGACTCTTCTCAGGACAGCTAACTGCCACCATGAGAGAAGTGTGTGGAGATGTGCTACAAGTGAAACCTCAGTGCCTGCTGGCAGTTATGCACATATGTGGCATCATGCCCAGAGGTAATGCTCTTGGCTTAGTAAGTCTATACTGTCCTGTCAAAGAGAAAAGTTTAAGTGTTTCAAGAAAAAGAAAAGATTAGGCAGACATATTTATCGTTAAGCCTCTGCTGCCCACGGCCAAAAGCTTTCTTCATGGATGAAATCAGGAAGAAGCCAACTCACAACTGGTATTCAGCCATTGGGAAATCATTCCAGCAACCTGTCCTGGGTGCCAACCACTGAGGAAAAGTACTTGCACTTTGGGGAAAAGGCTGATTCAGAGAACCAAACATGGAAGTACATGAACATAGTGATAAAGTAGAAAGGTTTTTGTCTGGAAAAGATTGTGGAGCACATGGAAAAAGCAGAGAACCCTCAGCCAAAATAAGTAACTGATATCTGCAATACTGACTCATGGGCCAAACCTAGTCTCCACTGGTAGATATTCTACTTGGACTCTTATTGTAGACCATCAGGGGTTAACCAAAAGATGCTACAGTTGTTCCCACAATGCTTGACATCACAACAGTGACTGAACAGAGTGCTTCTATTTCCGACTTTTGTTCTACATATCACCCTGGATATGGATAATGCTTTCCTGGACATGGCTGACACTCCAGGAAGAACAAAAGAATCTAATTGGCTTTACTTGGAAGATAAAGAACACCATTTCAGGTGAGTAATACATCTATAACAAAAATAGGGTAACACTATGCATTCAAAAGAAAAGATGAAAGTCAAAAAGACTGATAATACTACTTATTGACCAGCATATTGAATGACTAGAACTCTGTATAGAGTACAACCTTGCAAGATGTACAGAAAGGAAAGGACAAAGATATCCAGCTGTAGGTAGCTAACTGTGGTAGGCAGAATTCTAAGGAAGCTGTATGACTCCCCTCCCTCTGTATAATTCCCTTGCATTGAATGTAACCAGGACCTGTGAATGATTCAGACCTGTGATAAAATTATGTCATAAGGTAAAGGGATTTTGCAGCTGTAAGTAAGGTGCCAAATCATTTGCATTTGAGGTAATCAAAAGGGAGACTGTCCTGTGTGGGCCTGACTTCATTAGTGAAAAGATATGAAAGAGATACTAGGACCTTTCTGAAGAGAGAGTCTCCCATTGGCTTTGAAGAAATAGGCTTCTATGTGTTCTATAGCTGCAAGGAGATGAAACCTGCCAACAACTATATCAGCTTGGAAGAGAACCCCCAGCCTCAGAAGGAAACCCAGCTCCAGCCTACATCTTGATTGCAACCTTGTGAGACTCTGAACAGTGGACCAAGATGAGCCATCCCCAGACGTCTGGGAGATGATAAATATTTGTCTTAAGGAGCTAAATTTGTAATTTATTGTACAGCATACAAATCTAGTACAATAACTAAAGTTTGATGTGCTCACAACAATAGCACGCTCTATAAGTTAAGTAATATTATTATTTCCATTTTATTAACAAAGAAACTTGAATCATAAAGAGGTCAGGTCCTATGCTAGTATGTGGTGAAGCTGAGATTGTTAACGTGTTATATTGCCACTCCTCTACTATACAACAAGTTTTCATATTCTAAATAGTTAAAATTTGTTATTTGATGCTATAAAGAAGGAAGAAAAGAAACATTATCTTCTTTTCTATGCTGAGAAATAGAAAATCTGGAATTAAAGCCAAATGATGTGCAGCACTATTAGGATAGGGAAATCTGCAAGAATGAAAGAGGACAATTTTCATCTTATTTTTCTGCTCTTTCTCTACCTCATCTAAAAAATAGTGAATCAATTCATTAATGTTATTAGCATATACTGGATCTGCATTTCCATACGTCTGCAGTTCTTTTACCAGTATAAATTCTAAGAAACTTGTGAAAATGAGGTCCGAAAAAAAGAGTTTACCAAGCTAAAGACTAAAATTTGGTAAATATAAATAAATAAGGAACAATATATCCAATTTAATCAATAATGCTGTTATGTATTATTTATTTTATAAGAGCTAACAATTCATTAGCTAAAATATTTATCATCTTTATAAAAGCAATGCTCTGTGAAAATATTGTGCCAATATTAGATACTCATATGATACTCATATATGATACTCATATATGATACTCATATATGATACTCATATATGATACTCATACATACTCATATGATCAAATGAAATGTCATTTATTGACAAGTAATAATGGCTTTATTAAACTATATTTGTTTCATGGAAACAAGATGAGTTCAGAAGAAAATCAATTTGTAAACATTATCCAACTTAATGAGTTCAATATGTACCTGTATCACACGCATAATTTAGAAAATAAATACATTTCAAAACCAATTATAGATATACCTTGCTCATTGAAGGTAATCAAGAATGAGAAAATCACAATTTAAAATGGGAGGGGATTCCTAAAGAGTTAGAAGTAAATTATTATAATAATAGAGATTTCCCTCCAAATTATGTCAAATTATAAGATTTCTGATAATTATACATGAAAAATTCTATGGGTTGAGAATACCTTGGGAAAGTTACATGGAAAAAATCCACCATATGATATATTCTCAAGGCTAATAGTCGTCAATACCTTTAAATTTAGTCACACATATTGGGGGGGTCAGAGTAACCCCAATTATTTTTCCCGGACAAATGGGTATAAGATGTTCTCCAAATGCAAAAGCCTTTGAAAATGCTGTGAGCTTGAGTTATAATTTGAAACACTCACTTTGCTCTTTGAAGGAATATCTGGATTAAATAGACATTTTAAAAATAGATGAAGAAGACAAAAACATTGTGAAGGGTGTTTAGTTTTCATAAGCAATATCTATAGGAAAGTTGGATGATGTTCAAAGAATGGACCAATTTAATATTACTTATTGTTCTCCTGAAAATTTATATTAAATTCAAATATGTTTTAAAATACTGAAGGAAGAGGTTTTGAGTTACATAAGTACTTCCAAATAAGTACTTCTTTTTATTTTGAGCTTTATTCTAGCATGAATTTCAGCCTATTCACCTTGCATTTTAAGAGATGATACCTTTGATATCAAATCAACAATCAAAGGTTGAAATTTATTTGCTAATCATGAATTGGCCTATACACATTTGTTCGTTTAGTTATTCTTTTGATTCAGCTGAGAAGCCTGGGGTTTTCTTTGTTTGTTGAAGATACATAAATCTTAAGCACTGTCTACATGCTATCTGAATAGAGATGCTCTCCTATCCCTCACCCCAGCTACTAACTTTGCGTTCCAGTCTCTTCACTATTTCAACTTCCGAGGTCTTGAGGAATAATGTAGAACTTATTGCCATAATACCTCTCTGAAAGTCACCTGGGGTATTCAATTTTGCATCACTCGTAAATTTCTGAAATATTTTCTTTAGTTCTGTTTCCCTCTCAATGCTTTCAACCTTGGCTTACACTATACCCTCAATCCTTTCTTCTGTTACTGATATGTGTTTTTACATACACTGAATCTCTGTGTCTGTAGTCCAATCCTGATTCCATGCTACTCCCCATCCTTTTGTAATTCTAGCAAAAATATTCTCTAATAAGTAACTTACATGTAACTTACATGTAGTCAAATATTGGAATTTTTAATGAAATATTTGTATTTTACCAAAGGAATATTAAATAGTTGAATATAACCCCAACTTTTATTTGAATAGATCATGACAGGTAGAACTTTTGTTATGTAACTCTACCCTTAATGGTCTTTTACATCAAAATCTAAACTCTAAGCTCTCAGCTTTATAGAGCTTGGTATTAGTTTTTTTCATTCATCTATTTAATCCTATTTCTTGGTTTTCCCCATTGTAATCTCTTTGTCTCTTTTTGGAACTTGCTTTTGCTACATTCAGCATGGATGACAGACACTGTGTTTCATACGTGACCCCTAGTTAGGAAGGAATTCCTTTTATTCTATGAAGTATACAAATTCTACCTGCTATGCTAAGTTCAGCTCAGCTTTTACATAGCCTACAAATTCAAAATGTATTGTTCCAGTCAAGAATAATCTTCAAATATCTTGAGCTAGTAACTGTTGCTACACTACTAACAAAATCAATTATTTTCTAATATTTTGGCATCATTAGTTTCACATATCTTAACCAAAATAATAGAACTTCTAAGTTCTAGAAACATGTTTTGCCTCTTTTTTTCTTCCTCAATAACATAGTACTGTGATAACTCATGGTAAAATACACACAATAATAATCCTATTAGGTAAGATTACATATATTTTAACACAAAATAGTAAGCAAAATTCCTAGCATGTAAGTGCCAACTAAATATTAGCTAAAAATAGTTCATTCATTCTTGTTCTTGGCTTGATATTGCTAAAACTACTCAGAAAGATACTCATAATTTGGTCACTTTGAAGGTTTAATTTCATACATAAAACTACTTAGGAGTGGATTTTTGCAAGGATGAATATAATATATTCCTGCTATATAGACAATGTAAAGTAATTTTGTCTGAGTTAAAGTTACACAATGCAAGGTGAGAAAGAAGACTTCATTAACAGCTGTACATTTATTTCTATAACAGTGCTTGGGTCACTTGACCCTCCAGCGCTAACAATCATATCATTTTAACTGTGAATATATAATATACACAGTCTTTAAAATATTTTAAGATCTGATACAGAAAAACATTATAAATCCTAAATACGGCTCTTGAAAATGCTAACCAAATTGTCTCCCTTATGATTATATTTTTATTATGTTTTTAACCCTGAAGAGTCCAACATGATTTCTAAGCCATGGTGGTAGTGGTGGTAATGGGTGTGTCTGTGTGTGTCTGTGAATGTTGTATACACTGAGACTATCTCTTCTTACTCATCTGACATGAATAAAAGCAAACAATCCCATAGTCATGGATATCTCCCTACACTGGTTTGTTGCCAGTTGACCCATTATGGGTTATAGTATCTGGCTAAAGAGTTACAACATCATGAATTTTATCAAGAAAAATATTCTATACTTCTATAAGGGTAAAGTGTCTCACCTTTCTCAAGCCACCAACAGCAATCTATTGGTCTGTAATGAATCATACTGTCAAGTCCGACAAGATGAAGAGAACCTTGTTACTTCTAGGTAGCCCTGGTCTGTTTCCGTGATTTGGACCTGATTTGAATATTTAACTTCCTTTTGGAAAAATCATTATGAAATTACCAGAAGCCTTTTCAATTGTACTAAGGCTAACAAAATAATGATATTTATTCAAGGAAAGAACTAGATAAATGAATGTGATATAAATAGTCTGGTCAAAATAACATTGTGGTCCAGTACCAGTACCTTTAAAGCATCTGGCGTTATTTGATGTGTAAGAAACAGTTCACCAGACAAGCTGGGCCTGCTTTATTTATGAGACTGTTATGTTCTTGTGGAACACTTTTTATGTAAAATGGCATCATTGATTTAATAATAAGAACACTGTTGGAAGAGATGTAACAATATACCATTTCCTCTCTAACAGAATAACAAACATTAGGATTTCCAAGGCAAAATTATTAGATCAATGCTTTCCATCTGGTGGAAGGTCAAGGAAAATGGCAATGATGTAATGTTACCAAATAGCTAAATTTTGTTAAGATTTATTCAGCTTTAGATGAGATAAGGTTTCTTTAAGTATCTTGCTAAAGGAGGTAAGGAAAGGCCTAGATTTTGCAATTATTTCAAACCTCCCCTTAAAGTCCTTTCAAGGAAATTCTAAGGAGCATTTAGAGAAATACTCTCTTTATCACCAAAGTCTTTTAAAAAAATGAGATTTTTCTTATTATATTATATGGGACCAAATTTGCAGAAATATTCAATAGCATTATCATTTAAATTTACTGTAGCTATTTTGTCCTTTACAATTTGACATGTGCACGTTTTGATTATTCCACTAAAATAATTAAAGAATATGTTAAAAATGAAGATTCTATAACCACGCTGACTGAGGTCTGAATAGACATTTTTCCAAAGAAGACATACAGATGGCCAACAGACACATGAAAAGATGCTCTTCATCGTTAATCATCAGGAAAATGCAAATCAAAACCACAATGAGATATCACCTCACACCTGTTAGAATGGCTTTAAAGGCAAGAAATACCAAGTGTTGTGAGTATGTGGAGAAAAGAAAACACTTATGTACTGTTGGTGGGAATGTAAATTGGTGCAGCCACTATGGGAGACAATAAGGAGCTTTCTCAAGAATTTAAGAATAGAACTATGATATGATCCAGGAATTCCCCCTGTAAATACCCAGGGTATTTACCTGAAGAAAATGAAAGCAGTAATTTGAAAAGATATCTGTACCACCGTGTTAACTGCAGCATTATTTACAATAGGCAAGATGTGGAAACAACCTATGTGTCTATTGCTGCATAAATGAATAAACAAGTTGTGATACACCCACCCCCCACACACACATATACATACAATGGAATATTATTCAGCCATAAGAAAGAATGAAATCTTGCCATATGTGACAATGTGAATGGACCTCGAGGGCCTTATGCTAAGTGAAATAAGCTAGAAAGAGAAAGACAAATGCCATATGATCCCTCTCATAAATAAATAAATAAATAAATAAACGAGCGCATAGATACAGCGAACAGATTGGTGGTTGTCAGAGGTGGGGGAGTGAGGTGGTAAAATAAATGGGTGAACTGTTTTTGTTTTCATTTCTTAGTTCAATTTATTTAATTGAATAAAATTCAATTTATTTAACTGAATAAAATTCAAGTTATTTAATTGAATTTTTAAAAAAGTAAATGTAATAAATAAATAAAGTGGTTTCTCCTTTTCCCAGGATTCTCCCTCATATATAGCAGAAGTGGCTTTACCAACAAGGAAAGGAGGAAGGCTAGAAAGAACCTTGAGGTACTGGATTGAAATTAGAAATACTGGTATAAACTCATGCCATATATATACATGTGTGTGTCAGTATGTGTGTATACAGTTATAGAAATTGTTACAGATGTATGTATGCATGAATGTCTGTTTATACATGCATAATTATGTATATGTGTATGTATATCTATGTGCACACACACTGTATGTGTGTGTGTGTGTATGCACAGATATACATACACATTTTTCTGACCACTGGGGTGTCATTTCTGGAAACATCTAGAGCCATTTTAGATTAAAATAACAATAACTACAACAAAAACAAGAGCATCACTTTGTGAGAAGACAAATAAATAGCAAGTGATATGAAAGTACTTTTTAATGGGTAAAATATATATTTCTTCCACTTGGCATCTAACATAAAACATATCTTAGCGGGCTTCCCTGGTGGTGCAGTGATTGAGAGTCCGCCTGCCAATGCAGGGGACATGGTTTCGAGCCCCAGTCCGGGAAGATCCCACATGCCGTGGAGTGGCTGGGCCCGTGAGCCATGGCCGCTGAGCCTGTGCGTCCGGAGCCTGTGCTCCGCAACGGGAGAGGCCGCAACAGGGAGAGGCCCGCGTACCGCAAAAAAACAAAACAAAACATATGTTAGCTTTGGGTAACATTTATCCTACGAATCAACTGCTATTATTTTAAATTATGTGTTATTTCAAACATTTAATTATTTAAGCCCTGTTTTCCAAATTTTTTGTTTTTTGTTGTCACATCTAGGAAACAATTCTTTTGTCAATGAAAAATAGCAGTAGCAGCTTGCAAGTCATAATGCAAAAGAATAGAATTTCTGAAACACTCAATTGCCAGAAAAAAATCCTTTGACATATTTGTATTTTTTTTGCCATCTATCAACAACACTTCAATGAATAAAGACACAGAACTTTATTATCTACTTAGAAAAATTACTTGTTTACAGAAAGCCTGTAATTGGATCCTAAATATATTAGTGCCTGAGAGTCTTTTGAAGCAATTTTCATGATGCAGGAAGATAGTCTCGTAATTTGAAACTTCAATTTTGTTTGAGGATTTCAAATGTGCCAAATGTCATATAAAACCATAGACATTGTTGAATTATGGCCAATTTGTTGCCTTACCTTGGGATTTCAAATGCCATTTTTCTTTTAAGTAGGAATAATAAGAGGGAGATCCGTTTGACCTGAACCAACGCACCATTTTAAACAGCACATGCTGTCATCTTGCATGCAAAGTCTTCCTTAGGTGGAAAACTGAAATCACACATTGTATGGAATTTATTGAAGGGAGATCTAAAACACAGTTGTTTATCAGGGTTTCTAGTTGTGAGGTTCTTTGAAGTATTGAGGACAGCAGTTTGTTTCCAGTGAATTCGGGGGTGAAAATGGTGGGTCATATCTCACTGGTATTTCTTTTCTTTCAGAGGAACCATTATATAAAGATTAGAAACAGATTTCTCTGCAAGAGTCAAAGTTGAAACTGAAATAAAACAGATGCTTCTTATGGATAGGATGAATCTTTGAGTATTTTAGGAAGACAGTAGTTTGTTCTACAATTCTGGATATACTAAAATATATCTATATGAAGACTTTGGATAAAAGGTGATATTTTTATTAAAAATTATGTTTTAATAATATGGAAGATACTATGTGTTGGTACACCCAACAGCCATGCTCTCATGCTCCGTCTTTGATGGAAGACTTTCTTCCAAAACTCTAGGATCTACTGATTTTTTGCCTCTGTTGCTATGAGCAACATGGAACTACTTATAATCCACAGTAGGTTCTAGGTAATAAGACTAGTACTTTGACATGGGAATGCATTGATTAATAAAGTGAGTGCAGCAAGTGCTGTGCCACAAATGAGGTGACTAATAATAATTTAATTCTTACCCAATGATCAGTTGCTTTTCTCAAGACCATAAATAGTTGGCAGAATTTTAATTGAAGCTATATTATGTTGAATTACATTCATACACTTAATTTGTGTTACATATCCAGAATATATGAAGTTCCACCTCTGTCAAAAGCTGTAGTAATCATAATTTCTATCTCATTCTTCACATTTTCCCTTACAAGAATCTGGAGAATTGCTTTGAAATTTTCTTAATATTTGATAAAGAAATTAATTGATGAAGATAAACTATTTTTCTTCCTTTTGTTCTACGTTTTATTTCTACATTTGATCAAAATGCATTAAGGACTTCCCTGGTGGCACAGTGCTTAAGAATCTCCCTGCCAATTCAGGGCACAAGCGTTTGATCCCTAGTCTGGGAAGATCCCACATGCCACAGAGCAATTAAGCCCATGTGCCACAACTACTGAGCCTGCACTCTAGAGCCCGAAAGCCACAACTACTGAGGCCATGTGCCACAACTACTGAAGCCCGCACACCTAGAGCCCATTCTCCGCAACCACAAAGAGAAGCCTGCACTCTGCAACATAGAGTAGCCCCTGCTCGCTGCAACTAGAGAAAGCCCGGGCACAGTAAAAAAGACCCAACACAGCCAAAAATAAATTAATTAATTAAAAAAAAAGAAAAATTAAAAAAATGCCTTAGAGTTTGCATTTGTTGAGTCACAGGAATATTATACCTAGTTCTTACTATTTTCATTTTTATATCTCAAGTGAATATGCATTTAATTAATAATATTGATGTTTTATAAGTCAGTTACTTTATAAAGTAGTGAGAAGGGGAAAATAAAAGGAATGTAATGCATAGGGTCAATTCAAGTGGGCCAATCCAATATATGAAAATTATATTAGGTTGTCCAATATCTTCATTCAAAATTATTTTACTGAGATGAAATCAAGGCAGATAAGCGCCATGGTAATAAGAGTTCATACATTTCCTATGTTTGAAAAGTACTTTACAACATCCTTAATTCTTGCAACTATGTATGGTAGTATCCTCCTTTTACAGATGAAAAAGTTGAAGCTCAGAGTTTTATTAAATTTAACTGGAGTAAAACAGTTAATTAGTGCCTGGGCCTGTTACCCCTCCCTGTCTGACTCCAAAGCAGGTGTTCTTTTAATGGCAACATGGTTCTTCTTTCAAATACAAGCATTGACTAGGAGAAGCAGAAAAACTAGGGAGTGTGGAAGTTTCTAGTGCTGAAAATATCTGGAGGAGAGAGAAAGCACTTGCTTTTGATTTTGTTTTTATGATGTCAAAAAGGGCCTCTGAGACAATTTTAGGAAAGTAAGTTACAGGGTTTTGCTTGTTCGCATTTCTTGTAAAACACCATCAAATAAAACACACATATTAATATGTGCATGTAGATACACATGCACACACGTTATTCTCCTAATTTGGAATAATCACCTTTCATACTTTTTATAACTTCATAAATTTGGCAAAACTCTTCAGAATTCCAGGTGTGAGGTTTACAATGTGGTATGGAAAACTCTATTGTAAGGATGAAAATAAAAATATTAATCACTATTTTATATATATATATATATACTTTTGGCCGTGCCGTGTGGCATGTGGGATCTTAGTTCTCAGACCAGGGATTGAACCCGCATCCCCTGCATTGGAAGTGTGGAGTCTTAACCACTTGACTGCCAGGGAAGTCCTGACTATTATTATATTTTTCTAACTGCAAACCATACCTGGGCCTTTTTATATGCTGTTTCCTCTAATGAACTTTCATTTCTCTTCAATCACAGACCTTCAGCTAACAAACAAAAAAGTACCCCACACTTTACCATATATCAGAGTGATTTAAAATACATTTCATCTTATCTGTCATCCCTACTGTATTTAAAGTTTCTTAAGAGCAGGGATTATTTCTCCAGTACCTAATATGATCCCTAACCATAGTGTTTAAAGCATATTAGCTGAGTATTGAATAACTCATATTAATTAATTAAACTTTTGACTGAAAACTAGCATCTATGTATTTATTGCCGCTGATTTTCAAGTAGTCATAAATATATTGTTTGGAAGCAACACAAACAAAATGAAATGAGAAAACATAATTTTGTGAGCAGGAATAATGTTGGTTCACAAAGGTGCTTCTGGGTGAAATCTGAAACTGGCTTCTGTACATGGTAGGCAATGAGAGACCAAAGAAAGAGACAGACCACTCCAGGTTGGGAGGTGGCAGGTTTAACAAGCAAGAGAATTTACACATAAGGCTTGTCTTGGGCATCCACAAGACAAGTAGATCTCTACATTTGCATGCCAGAATATTAAAAGTTTATATAGAGGCCTTAACTGGGTCCAGTCGTATATACCGTCCTGACAGTCTCAGTAGCACATCACTAACTCAAGGCTGTGTCCTTGAGGCAAGTATTAGTGTGGGGAAGACAAGTGGAATACACATTCCAAGGACAGAGGAGGGGATGAAGAGCCTATGTATGATTGCTGGGGTCTAGCTCATGGGTCAACAAGCAGTCGTACCCTCTCCATGACCTCCTCCAATAAGTAACAACAAAAAATAATTCGGTGATTATCAGAAAAGTAAAATGCTCATTTTAACCTAACCCACAAAAGTGTCATCAAAGTCGAGATTGAGCCTACCCTATGAGATTGAGAAATATCTTCAAAACAACTCACTCAAAAATAATTAAATACAATGAAATTGACTACTGGATGCATAACATCAAAAATAACCTCTTTCAAATATCTTATTTAAAAATAGTCAGGCCAGTTGATAGTATAATAAAAACCTGTTAGTATCAATAAATATCCTTATTGATTCAGAGAAACAATATCTATGAAAGTTGTATTTTAATTCATATTTTGGGTTAGTGTTTTATTAGTTCCTCCAGCTTGAACTACTGCATAGACTGTTCTTAGCATTTTTACTCTAAATTGACCTGACTCTTGTCTCCATCTCTACCACTCACAAAATTATAAAAATATAATTATTCAAGAGCTTAATCTAAGTAGGAATTTTTCTGGAAAATATTTCTGATATCAGAAAGCATCTCAGTAATTCTCAGTAATGTGTGTTAATAATTCAATAGTTTGAAAAAACAGACTAAGCTCTTGCTTTCCCCCATTCTCTTTTGTACTTTAAAATAAACTTGCTTGATCTTTTTTTTTTTTAACATTTATATGTTCCTATGACTCAATTGACTTCATCCTCTTCCTCCAATAGTTTCTACTAATGCAACATGAAACTATCTACAGCTAATGGATAAATGATAAAGATTAGGATGCAAGGAAGGGAACGGTAGCTAATATTATGAGGGAAAGCAGGAGTAGAAGTCAGATTCTCATTTCTATGGAAATAAAGTGTTGGAAGAGGTTTTCCTCCCTGCTGTTTCAGGATGAATGTTGGATCCGTGGTAGTAATGCAGCAAAGGTCTGTTAAGAGACTCCGGGATTTTGACTGGTGCCTTCTTTATGCTTAGCCGCACAGCTGGTGCAGTGCATTTTCAACCGTAATAACTAATAACATTCCCGGTGGAAACATTCAACTGCAGTAAAACAGACAGAAATCTATTATAAATGTGAGTGCAATGTCAATGTTTACAGAAGGAGGTCAAATAACAGAATTCTATTTGGTAAATGTCAGTACTGTGTGAGTAGAAAGCATTCACAATATTTGCATTCTTATTAGAATGATACATGCAAAATCCATAAATATTTCATGGACTTATTTTTTTTAACTTCCATTTTTCCTCTCTAACCAGAAATTACTTTTCTTGCCATTTCTCTGAGTCTCAAAGTTTCCTGTGTTGCTTATGTGGTTTACAGCATTTGAGGTCATATGGTGAGCCACTGGCCTTGTATAACATTCAGATCAACTAATTTATTGTGACATACTGGATACTTACATTCAAATGTGAATCCCAGAATTGAAATCTTTTTCTGATGTGAATCCACCCAAAGGCATATGCAGATCTCGACTTGTTCACCTTAAATTAACCTTTTATGTCTTCTACTGACTCATTCATTTTCTATAGATGTCAGCATAGTGACATGAATCAGATCGACCACACATGATCTCAACTGTTGTTTTTTTTTTTGTAACACAGGCAAAACCCACAAAAAACATTTGATTTATAATGAGGGATACATAAACACTTAGAAATATATTTTTTAAAATGTATACGAGTGATTTTTTTTGGTACCAATATTAAGAACCTGAAAGAGCCAGTGGAATATTACGCTATTACTAATTTGGTAATCAACTTAGTCATTGCGTTTTGTGAAAAGAATCAAATATTGTCCTTTTACAGATCATAGAAATGGAATTAACCCTTCACTGGAGTATTCATGCTATTACTACTCCTTATATAAGTAGCTAATAGTATTTAGCTGGAAGGGGGAGTGTAGGGATCATAGAGTCTTTTGTTCTCTAGATGTTAGTTTATAAAGGACAAAAAAGGTATGATCATAGAAATAAGTAGTCTGAAATTTTAGAAAATTAAATTTAAGGAAACAGATGCTTATTCCAGATGTGCTACACTATTTTCATTTGATTCCATGTGAGGAATATGTTGCAGCTTTCACTAAAGAACACTTTTAGACATATATTTTGTAACTCTAGTTTCCCAGTCTGGGACTTTAAGGAGACTTCACCAGTCAACATGATTTTAGAGATTTTTCTAATGAATCTTGTTGAAAATTATTAACCCTGCTACCTCTATTTCAAGACGTCCTTCTCAATTAAAGAAATACCCTGTCAGAACAGCGATGTACTAGCCTGGGGAATTCATTTTGGTAATTAGAGTGAAGCAAAAATGATAGAAAATATTCATTGAGAAGACAAAGGGAGATACAGAAGGCTACAGAAAGACTTGTGGATGGTACTAATCTACATGATGTATACTCAAACATAAATAGTGATGCCAGGTTAGCCTGATAGGATTTGAATCAACATGACTAAAGGCCAATTCCCCAGGATTTGCTGAAAGACCACAAAGCAAAACTCAAGCAAAAGATCTCTCCATGGATACATAGGTAGAAAGTTAGTTACATACTTGATCTGCTTTGAAGGCATCAGAAAGGGACTCTGAGGTATCCCTATGGGTGTGAGGCATTATCTAGAATTTGACACATACTCCTTTTTTTTTTTAACATCTTTATTGGACTATAATTGCTTTACAATGGTGTGTTACTTTCTGCTTTATAACAAAGTGAATCAGTTATACATATACACATGTCCCCACATCTCTTCCTTCTTGTGTCTCTCTCCCTCCTACCCTCCCTATCCCACCCCTAAAGGTGGTCACAAAGCAGCGAGCTGATCTCCCTGTGCTATGCGGCTGCTTCCCACTAGCTCCCTATTCTACATTTGGTAGTGTATATATGTCCATGCCATTCTCTCATTTTGTCCCAGCCTACCCTTCCCCCTCCCCTTATCCTCAAGTCCACCCTCTAGTAGGTCTGTGTCTTTATTCCCGTCTTGCCCCTAGGTTCTTCATGACCATTTTTTTTGTTGTTGTTTTTAGATTCCATATATATGTGTTAGTATACGGTATTTGTTTTTCTCTTTCTGACTTAACTTAACTCTGTATGACAGACTCTAGGTCCCTCAACCTCACTACAAATAACTCAATTTCGGTTCTTTTTATGGCTGAGTAATATTCCATTGTATATATGTGCCACATCTTCTTTATCCATTCATCTGTCGATGGACACTTAGGTTGCTTCAATGTTCTGGCTACTGTAAATAGAGCTGCAATGAACATTGTGCTACATGACTCTTTTTGAATTACGGTTTTCTCAGGGTGTATGCCCAGTAGTGGGATTGCTGGGTCGTATGGTAGTTCTATTTTTAGTTTTTGAAGGAACCTCCATACTGTTCTCCATAGTGGCTGTATCAATTTACATTCCCACCAACAGTGCAAGAGGATTCCCTTTTCTCCACACCCTCTACAGGATTTATTGTTTGTAGATTTTTTTTTTCTTTTTTTGTGGTACACGGGCCTCCCACTGCTGCGGCCTCTCCCGCCGCAGAGCACAGGCTCCGGACGCGCAGGCCCAGCGGCCATGGCTCACGGTCCCAGCTGCTCCACGGCACGTGGGATCCTCCCGGACTGGGGCACGAACCCGCATCCCCCACATCGGCAGGCGGACTCTCAAACACTGAGTCACCAGGGAAGCCCTGTTTGTAGATTTTTTGAGGATGGCCATTCTGACCGGTATGAGATGATATCTCATTGTAGTTTTGATTTGCATTTCTCTAATGATTAATGATGTTTAGCATTCTTTCACGTGTTTGTTGGCAATCTGTATATCTTATTTGGAGAAATGTCTGTATAGGTCTTCTGCCCATTTTTGGATTGGGTTGTTTGCTCTTTTTGATATTGAGCTGCATGGGCTGCTTGTAAATTTTGGAGATTACTCCTTTATCAGTTGCTTCATTTGAAAATATTTTCTCCCATTCTGAGGGTTGTCTTTTGGTCTTGTTTATGGTTTCCTTCGCTGTGCAAAAGCTTTTAAGTTCCATTAGGTCCCATTTGTTTATTCTTGTTTTTATTTCCATTACTCTAGGAGGTGGGTCAAAACGGATGTTGCTATGATTTATGTCATAGAGTGTTTTGACTATGTTTCCCTCTAAGATTTTGATAGTGTTGGGCCTTAGATTTAGGCCTTTAATCCATTTTGAGTTTATTTTTGTGTATGGTGTTAGGGAGTGTTCTAATTTCATTCCTTTACTTGTAGCTGTCCAGTTTTCCCAGCACCACTTATTGAAGAGGCTGTCTTTTCTCCATTGTATATCCTTGCCTCCTTTACCAAAGATAAGGTGACCATATGTGCGTGGGTTTAACTCTGGGCTTTTTACGCTCTTCCATTGATCTATATTTCTGTTTTTGTGCCAGTACCATACTGTCTTGATTACTGTTGCTTTGTAGTATAGTCTGAAGTCAGGGAGCCTGATTCCTCCAGCTCCGTTTTTCGTTCTCAAGATTGCTTTAGCTGTTTGGGGTCTTTTGTTTTTCCATACAAATTGTGAAATTTTTTGTTCTACTTCTGAGAAAAATGCAATTGGTAGTTTGATAGGGATTGCATTGAGTCTGTAGACTGTTTTGGGTAGTATACTCATTTTCACAATGTTGATTCTTCCAATCCAAGAACATGGTATATGTCTCCATCTATTTGTATCATCTTTAATTTCTTTCATCATTGTCATATAATTTTCTGAGTACAGGTCTTTTGTCTCCTTAGGTAGGTTTATTCTTAGGTATTTTATTCTATTTGTTGCAATGGTAAATGGGAGTGTTTTCTTAATTTCACTTTCAGATATTTCATCATTAGTGTATAGGAATGCAAGAGATTTCTGTGCATTAATTTTGTATCCTGCTACTTTACCAAATTCACTGATTAGCTCTAGTAGTTTTCTGGTAGCATCTTTAGGGTTCTCTATGTATAGTATGTCATCTGGAAACAGTGACAGCTTTATGCCTTCTTTTCCAATTGTATTCCTTTTATTTCTTTTTCTTCTCTGATTGCTGTGGCTAAAACTTCCAAAACTATGTTGAATATTAGTTGTGAGAGTGGGCAACCTTGTCTTGTTCCTGATCTTAGTGGAAATGCTTTCAGTTTTTCACCATTGAGGATGAGGTTGGCTGTGGGTTTGTCATATATGGACTTTATTATGTTGAGAAAAGTTCCCTCTATGCCTATTTTCTGGAGAGTTTTTATCATAAATGGGTGTTGAATTTTGTCGAAAGCTTTTTCTGCATCTATTGAGATGATCATATGGTTTTTCTCATTCAATTTGTTAATATGGTGTATCACATTGATTGATTTGCATATATTGAAGAATCCTTGCATTCCAGGGATAAACCCCACTTGATCATGTTGTATGATCCTTTTAATGTGCTGTTGGATTCTGTTTGGTATTATTTTGTTCAGGATTTTTACATCTATGTTCATCAGTGATATTGGCTTGTAGTTTTCTTTCATTGTGACATCTTTGTCTGGTTGTGTTATTAGGGTGATGGTGGCCTCATAGAATGAGTTTGGGAGTGTTCCTCACTCTGCTATATTTTGGAAGAGTTTGAGAAGGATAGGTGTTAGCTCTTCTCTAAATGTTTGATAGAATTCGCCCGTGAAGCCATCTGGTCCTGGGCTTTTGTTTGTTGGAAGATTTTAAATCACAGTTTCAATTTCAGTGCTTGTGATTGGTCTGTTCATATTTTCTATTTCTTCCTGATTCAGTCTTGGCAGGCTGTGCATTTCTAAGAATTTGTCCATTTCTTCCAGGTTGTCCATTTTATTGGTATATAGTTGCTTGTAGTAATTTCTCATGATCCTTTGTATTTCTGCAGTGTCAGTTGTTACTTCTCCTTTTTGATTTCTAATTCTGTTGATTTGAGTCTTCTCCCTTTTTTTCTTGATGATTCCACAGAAATGGTTTATCAATTTTGTTTATCATCTCAAAGAAGCAGCTTTTAGTTGTATTGATCTTTGCTATCGTTTCCTTCATTTCTTTTTCATTTATTTCTGATCTGATCTTTATGATTTCTTTCCTTCTGCTAACTTTGAGGTTTTTTTTGTTCTTCTTCTCTACTTGCTTTAGGTGTAAGGTTAGCTTGTTTATTTGAGATGTTTCTTGTTTCTTAAGGTAGGATTGTACTGCTATAAACTTCCCTCTTAGAACTGCTTTTGCTGCATCCCACAGGTTTTGGGTTGTAGTATTTTCATTGTCATTTGTTTCTAGGTATTTTTTGATTTCCTCAGTGATCTCTTGGTTATTAAGTAGTGTATTGTTTAGCCTCCATGTGTTTATATTTTTTACATATTTTTTCCTGTAATTGATATCTAGTCTCAAAGTGTTGTGGTCAGAAAAGATACTTAATATGATTTCAATTTTCTTAAATTTACCAAGGCTTGATTTGTGACCCAAGATATGATCTAACTGGAGAATGTTCCATAAGCCCTTGAGAAGAATGTGTATTCTGTTGTTTTTGGATGGAATGTCCTATAAATATCAATTAAGTCCATCTTGTTTAATGTATCATTTAAAGCTTGTGTTTCCTTATTTATTTTCATTTTGGATGATCTGTCCATTGGTGAAAGTGGGGTGTTAATGTCCCCTACTATGATTGTGTTACTGTCAATGTCTCCTTTTATGGCTGTTAGTATTTGCCTTATGTATTGAAGTGCTCCTATGTTGGATGCATAAATATTTACAGTTGTTATGTCTTCTTGGATTGATCCCTTGATCATTATGTAGTGTCCTTCTTTGTCTCTCGTAATAATCTTTATTTTAAAGTCTATGTTGTCTGATATGAGAATTGCTACTCCAGCTTTCTTTTGACTTCTGTTTTCATGGAATACCTTTTTCCATCCCCTCACTTTCAGTCTGTATGTAACCCTAGGTCTGAGGTGGGTCTCTTGTAGACAGCATATATATGGGTATTGTTTTTGTATCAATTCAGCCAGTCTATGTCTTTTGTTTGGAGCATTTAATCCATTTACATTTAAGGTAATTATCGACAGGCATGTTCCTATTAACATTTCGTTGCTCCCAAAGAGCACCTCCTCAATTTGGGATGATTCATTGTCTAGTCAGGTATTCCACAGATGCAGGGTACATCAAGTTGATTGTGGAGATTTAATCCACTGCTCCCGAGGCTGCTGGGAGAAATTTCCATTTCTCTTCTTTGTTCGCACAGCTCCCGGGTTCAGCTTTGGATTTGGACCCACCTCTGCGTGTAGGTGGCCTGAGGGTGTCTGTTGTTCGCTCAGACAGGAGGGGGCTAAAGTAGCAGCTGATTCGGGGGCTCTGGCTCACTCAGGCCTGGGTGAGGGAGGGGTACGCATGTGGGGCGATCCTGCGGAGGCAGAGGCCAGCATCACGTTGCCCCAGCCTGAGGTGCTCTGTGCATTCTCCCGGGGAAGTTGTCCCTGGATCACGGGACTCTGGCAGTGGCGGGCTCCACAGGCTCCCGGGAGGGGCGGTGTGGATAGTGACCTGTGCTCACACACAGGCTTCTTGGTGGTGGCAGCAGCAGCCTTAGCGTCTCATGCCCGTCTCTGGGGTCCACGCTGATAGCCGCAGCTCGTGCCCGTCTCTGGAGCTCCTTTAAGTGGTGCTCTGAATCCCCTCTCCTCGTGCACCAGGAAACAAAGAGGGCAAAAAAAGTCTCTAGTCTCTTCGGCAGCTCCAGACATTTTCCCGGACTCCCTCCGAGCTAGCCGTAGCGCACTAGCTCCCTTCAGGCTGTGTTCACGCCGCCAACCCCAGTCCTCTCCCTGGGATCCGACCTCCGAAGCCCGAGCCTCAGCTCCCAGCCCCTACCTGTCCCGGCAGGTGAGCAGACAAGCCTCTCGGGCTGGTGACTGCTGGTCGGCACCGATCCTCCATGCGTGAATCTCTCCGCTTTGCCCTCCGCACCCGTTGCTGCGCTCTCCTCCGCGGGCCCGAAGCTCCCCCCTCCGCCACCCACAGTCTCCACCCGTGAAGGGGCTTCCTAGTGTGTGGAAACCTTTCCTCCTTCACAGCTCCCTCCCACTGGTGCATGTCCCGTCCCTATTCTTTTGTCTCTGTTTTTTCTTTTTTCTTTTGCCCTACCCAGGTACGTGGGGAGTTTCTTGCCTTTTGGGAGGTCTGAGGTCTTCTGCCAGCGTTCAGTAGGTATTCTGTAGGAGCAGTTCCACATGTAGATGTATTTCTGATGTATCTGTGGGGTGGAAGGTGATCTCCATGTCTTACTCTTCCGCCATCTTGAAGCTCCTCTGACACATACTCTATATTATCCACTTTGTAGTGGAATTTCTTGGAAAGTGTAACACTGGTTTCAAACTAAAGGTACACATTGATTATAAGATATACCCTAATTTCAGAAACATTAAAATATTTAAAAATCACAATATTGAAAATATACAATATTTATTGAATGTTAACGAAAATTAAATTTCAAATGTTTGTTGGAAATTCATATATTAGATAAAAACCATTCACAATTGTAGTGGTTGCTGAAGTGAAGTACTTCAATTTCCTCTTCAGGATCAAGACACTCATATTTCCAGCCATTAAGAGAATCATAACTCTCAGCTTAGTCCCTGAAAGCCATCCCCAGCTTCAGAGATCTCTGTGGGCTTGGCTGAGATCTTTGTTGCAACTGCATTAGAGTTCATCTTCTTCTGCCCAATCCTGCTTCACTCAAAGGTATTCTTGACACACTCCCCGCCAAATGTCCAGTATGTAAATCTCCAAGAATCTCAGAATCTATTGCTTGATGTCAACACACCATTATAAATAATAATTAGTAACAATTTGATACTATAGGTTAAATATGTCTCACATTAATGAAAGAGCTGAACACCTGAAAAGAAATGAAAATGAAAAACTGCAAGAATGGTGGATGACTGCAATAGCTAGAGACTCAAATTGTGATGGTCATGTACTTTTAACTAGTTACTTTGTTAATCAGTGGGAAAATGGTGTCTCAGTATTTCACTACAAGTGTTCCTTTAAAGGAGAGAAGTCTTAACAGAGGGCTCTGATATGTTTTTGGATTATTAGACTGTGAGAAACTCTCCCAGTGTATCTAGAACTTTGAAATTTGTTCTAACTTAAGTAATAATGAGAAAGAAACAAAACTGGATTAGCTATATGAGCCCAGAGACAACTCACCTTTCTCCATAACAATGAGGAAACTATCCCTGGCGCTTAAATCCTAGAGAATTGAGCTTAAGCACTCTTAAGCACTTAAAATATCTAATATTAAAGATATTCATGTTTCTGTCTTATCTCCCTAATAGTCTTGTAAGTAAAAATAGAATAGGAACCAGAAGTTAAATATTTTTTAAAATTTCCACAACCTCAAAATTATGTTGCAATCAGAAGATACTTAGGACATATTTGGACAAAGTGATCCTCACTTTCTAACAAAATTGATCTGTTTCATTTAATTAATTAATGCATATTATATTGTTATACTCAACATATTATGATTAAATGAGCTTAAATTCTAAAATTATATATCAATTCAATTCCTCACACTGATATTTACTAGTGATGTGACCTTCAGATTCAATTCCGTATCTCTCAAACACAGTCACATAAGTGTTAAATTAAGTAACATATTTAAAGTGTCTGGAATACTGCCTGACACAATAGTTACTCACAAAATATTAAATTACTTTCCTCTGCATTCTTCAAGGTTACTATAAATACTCTATTTAATAATATAAAGTACCTGCTACAAATATAATAGATCTTTAGTAAATGACAATCTCTTCTTGTTGTTATAATTATTAAAAAGTAAGCTTCTATTTTAGTTAAATCTTATATCATTATAAAAGAGTGACCTCAGAGGATCGATTGATATTTCATGAAAGGATGTTATATTGTTGTTAATTTGGTCATTTTCAGCAAGTTGGCTAGAACTAAAGGGGAAAGCTTACCAAATGATTTTACCTAACCAACCAATCAAAAATATTTCTTGGTGGTGTACTAGATATGGAGTTATTGAGATAAGCAATTTTTTCTACTCACATTATTTGTCTTTTGTGAAAGTCAGTGTGATAGAGAATTGTAGGTGCCAAAGTTTAGACATCTTAATATGATTGTTAAAAGTACACTCTTGCAATGCTATAGAATTAAGTATCCTCATCTCAAGATCTTTGAAGAGAATTTCAGAATATTTTTATTCAATACTAAGAGTAGATATGACACGGGGAAGTTCTTTAGGAGTTAGATATTATTGTTCTCCAACTCAAAATATTTTAAGTGATATTTTTAAATTTTTCTAGAAAACCATTATTTTTTTACCCCAAAAGCTTTTTCTAAGTCATTTCAGATTTGACTTAGGATGAAGATTCAGGAATTGCTTGTTGAGTGTGATTTTTAAGAAACTAATATTGGCTACTTTATATTATTTTGCTTTAGGAATTCTTGGTCTATATCAACAATTTTCTCTTAAAAGGACTTACTTCTTAGAGGTTTATGAAAAAATATATCTTTTTCTGAGAGAGTTTGTTTATTTTTGGAAAGTACATTTTTATTTTGAGACAGCCTCAAATCTAGATAAAAGAAAAATTTTAAGAACTATACAAAAAACTCCGTTTCCTTTACTCACATATATGTAACTTGAATATATATCTACATATATACTTTGCATATATCCATATGGTTAAATGTTTATGCATATATCGATATATACATATACACATGACTGACCAACATGTAAGTATATATTTATTTTTCCCTGTTTCAAAAAATACACGAATATTATTGAAAAGAATTTTTCAAAATTTTTATTGCATGCTATTTTTACTTTATATAATCATACATATAAAGTTCAATACTTATAAAGTTCAATTCCAATACATTTTCCCTGTCAGTATTTCTTTCCTGTCCATTATTATTATTCATTTTATGTCATGGTTATTACTGAAAATAATTTTGCCATATAGAGAAGTAAGGTGTTAAAAAAATAATCTGCTCCAGGTGTCAAATATGCTAAGAACACTACTTATGGTAATTCCAGTAGGGCCAAAGAGGAGATTCAGGTTTCCAATCAAAGACAAAAGTGGTTCATGCTCATGAAAGTAAAATCAGTGACCTCATTTTCATTTCAGGAATTATAAGAATGAAAAGAAAATAATGTTGATTGTATTTATATTTCCTAGAGTCCACTTGGAAGAAAAGAAAATTAATTCTAAGTCATCAAAGGCCCTTTCAAACTAACTAAAATTGTATAGACAAGGACATGCATTTTATTAGATTAAGACATCTGATGTGTTATAAGAGAAAATTAAGTAGAACAAAGAATATGAACAAATATGGTTAGAGGTAAATAGCAATAATATATCTCTATACATATTTTTCAAAATTTCAGTGTTATTTTCACTACACAACTTTATTTAACCATTTCAATTACCCTATACAAAAATAGGTCAGGGCAAATATTTGGGGCAGAAACCACATTTAATGGGTTGAGGAATAAACAGACTTTGATGAAGAGAAAAGAAAGAAAGACAGTAACTCAAACTCTGATCATACTAACATGTGATTAATCCTAATTAAAGAGCATAGTGGCATTGAGAGTTTGAACTACAGATTTGCATTTGGATGTGGTGTGCAAGTCTCCCTTCAGGACTCAGAGACCTTATTACCCTCACTGCTGGAAATGTTGCTGGCAGATAGCATCGGTTGTTAACTCTCTTCACAACTATCTTGGCTGACAAAAGCCACGTCACCTAATGTCATCTCCTTTCCAAGGAGGCCTGCATCAAATGAATGGTCAACTAAGGATATAAAGACCTCACTGCAACTGAGGACAAATCTGAAGGATAATCCTAGAGTCAGAGCTCCCTGCAGGATCAGCTGAAGTCTTTGTTGAGACAGTATCACAGCTCAGCTTCTCCCTCTTTTCAATTATATTCCTTTCTTTCTTTTACATAGCTTGTGATTCCTCTTTGCTAATTTCTATATCAGAGTTTGTTTATAGTGGATTCTAATCTACAACAGGTGATTCTGGAAGCGACCCAAGTGAGTACAAACTTAGATGGAATTTTGAAGCTGGATCATCTGCCACCCAGATGGCTGTAAAATATTAATAAACAGAAACCTCAGTTAAATAGAGTTGGGAGACCAGAAGGGAGAGCTCTCACACCCTGTGAGGATAGCAGAGCCCAACAAGAAGAAAGACTCCTCTTCTTTCCTGGCAATGAAAAGCCAGGGCCTCTTTGTTTATTACAGCCCTCCCAACTTCCTCTTCCTTTTCCTTTTCCTTGGGGGACTTGGACTTGCATGTGGCTCACCATGGTTGCACAGCCCAAACTGCAATTCTCTGTTGATACCAAATAGACCCATCTTTGCTGGAGAAATATATGACAGTCTATTTGTTTTAGGTCAACAAGGCAATAAAAACTCCAGTGCTGTTTATAAGTGGACTACAACTGACAACTAGCACAAATCTTCAGCTCAACTGTTAGATCTTTTATTAGTGGCAAATTGAGATGAGCTACCAGTAAAAAGGTATACACTATCTGGAATGATGCATCAAGAGTTTGGAGAATATGGAGGAAAGAGTAAATATAAAGATAGTGGAATTGGACTGCTGTTGCTAAGCTCAATTGATATTTTGGAGTAGAATAACTAAAGGTTGGGGGTCATGAATTGGTAATTAAATGCTAAGTAAGAAGTTCATAAGGCTTCCTTAGTAGTATAGAAAGAGGTCTTCATTTCATAATGCAGAACGTCATGTACAACTGTAGACAAGGTCCAGGACTTAAGCATAAAGGTATCAAAGCCCCAAAGAATTTGGCAGATCCATTATACTAAGATAAGGGCCCAGATGGAAAAGAATGTGGTCCTGCCAAATTGGATAGGGACATCTGGGTTGATGCACCCCAAAATTTTGAATCCTCAAGTCCCCTTGAATCTTTTGAGTATACAGAAATGGCCCAACCTTCCCTCTTTAGCACTCTTGCCTTCCCCAAATTGTTGAAGATGACCCAGAGGCCTCTCCTCTCTAATACAACATCAAGTCCTCTGAAAATTCACTTTTGGCCACAAAGACAATACCTAGAATTAAGTAGCAGTATAATGTGACTGTGGATGTGCTGAGTTTGAAAAGAAAAGAGGTAACTATAGTCCAAAGGACAGCATATAGTTTGCCTATACTGGCCGAAACTGAGAAAACATACATGGGGCTGTATTTTGAGGAGGAAGGGTGATGATAGAACATAGGTTGGATAGGAAAAAGTCTATCAAATTGGGATATATATATATATATATATATATATATATATATATATATACACACACACACACATATATATAAAAAACTCTGGTAAGGATCTGAAAGTTGGTGCAAACATACTGCTAAGATGGCCACTAGAAGCATGCAAAAAGATATGGTTCATTCTAATTGAATGAAAAGCAGAAAGTAGAAAAAGACATTAAAAGGATCAGAGAACCAGAGTAGATATACTAAATAAGTCTGGAAAACCCACCAGAGCTTACATGATACAACACTTGCCAGGACATTTAGTAATGTACCATCATCATTACTAAATTAAATGGTGACTCTTTCCATTTGGACATAGCTGACAGTAGGAGCTGTCATAGAGCTAGACTGCATAAGACTTGGTGATACTGTCTAGTTATCAGATGCTAGGATACAATTACCGTAAATGAGTGGCAAAGACATGGTGGCTGGCAGTCTAGGTGGGGGGTACTGACCCACAGAGAGTTATAGAGATGGCTAATAAAATATGGTATAAATAAAATATGGTATATCTAGGGGCAAAATGGATGGGAAGCCAACAAGGCTACTGCTATATCTGTACATTTAAAAGAAAAAAAGAATGACTGATCAAGAGGCTAAGAGCAGTCCACCAATTTTAAAAAGTATGATCCCTGTTATTGTGAATGGCAAAATTTCATTCTTTTTTATGGCTGAGCAGTATTCCATTGTATACATATACCACATCTTCTTTATCCGTTCATTTGTCAATAGACACTTAGGTTGCTTCCATACCTTGCCTATTGTAAACAATGCTGCTATGAGCACTGGGGTGCACACAGAGGGTATTATTCTTAGTGAAATAATTCAGACAGAGAAAGACAAATATTGTATGATATCACTTATATGTGGAATCTAACAAATTAAACAAACTAGTGAATATAACCAAAAGAAACAGACTCAGAGATAAAGAGAAAAAATTAGTAGTTACTAGTGGGGATAGGATGGAGTAGGGGATTAAGAGGTACAAACTATTATGTATAAAATAAATAAGCTACAACTATATATTGTACAACACAGGGAATATAGCCAATAATAACTATAAATGGAGTATAACCTCTAAAAATTGTGAACCACTATGTTGCACACCTGAAACTTATAAAATATTATATATCAACTACACTTTAACATAAAAAGTAATATAATTAATTAATTAAACATTTTTTGAAAATCTGATCCAGTTTCTGGACCTACGCTAATGGACTTCAAACACATTAACTGAAGGAGAATCTAGGTCTCCTAATGGAAGGTGCAACATCTAATGGAAGGTGATAATGTATTCACTAGTCCTTCCTGAAATGGTCCCATAGCCATTTATTTGGGTAACCATACACTAGGAAAGGGAATACCCTCATATTTTAGGGATTTTGGACACAAGATTTCAATTAACATTGATATCTGAGGACTGGGTCCCCTCTTAGAGTGGAGGTTCATAGGGATAAGATAATTAAACAGAGTCCTGACCCAGGTCTAGTTCACAGTGGGACAATGGACTCACTCTCTGTTCTTTCTTGTTCCTCAAGTACAAAATTGGAACAGATCTATTTGGGAGTCAGTATAACCTTTACATTGGTTTCCTGGCTTATGAAGGAAAGTCAACTGTACTCAGAAAAGGCTCCTGGAAGCCTCTGAAATAGCCTCTAACCAGGCCAAGATAGTAAATCACAATATTGCATTCCAAGGGGAATGGTAGCATTTACTGCCACCTTTGAAAACCTAAAGAATGGGGACTTCCCTGGTGGCACAGTGGTTAAGAATCCGCCTGCCAGTGCAGGGGACATGGGTTCAATCCGTGGTCCAGGAAGATCCCACATGCCGCGGAGCAACTAAGCCCATGTGCCACAACTACTGAGCTCACGCACCACAACTACTGAAGCCCGCGTGCCTAGAGCCCATCATGCTCCGCAACAAGAGAAGCCACCACAATGAGAAGCCTGCATACTGCAATGAAGAGTAGCCCCCACTTGCCGCAACTAGAGAAAGCCCACATGCAGCAACAAAGACCCAACACAGCCAAAAGAAAGAAAGAAAGAAAGAAAAAATGAAGAAAAAAAAAACCCCTAAAGAACGCAGAAGTGGTGGTTCTCACTATTTGATTCAGCAGTCTGGCACCTATAAAAACAAGATGGATTTTGGAAGATGACATTGACCTTCAACAACCTCATCCAATTGTATCTGTTGTAACAGATATTGGTTCTTTGCCAGGGTAGATTCACTCTTTGATACATGGGATGAGGCCATTGTGTGTATGTGTGTGTATATGTGTGTGTTTTCCTACCAGAAAAAAAGGATCAGAGACTGTTCTCACTTGGGTGTATCACGATTGTTATCTTTCTGATCCTCTGTAATAATAGAGTCCAATGAGACTTGCACAGTCTAGACATCCTACAGAACATCACACTGATCCACTCTATCAATGGCCTCATGCTAATTGGACAATATGAGAAATTAGTGTGTAGTTCATTAGAGGTCTTAATAAGACACATGTGGTCTAGAGGGTGGGTGATAGACTGCAGAAGTATTCAGGGGCCTGATATATCTGAAAAATTCTTAGGGGTTCAGTGATCTGGAACACTTTGGGATATCCCTGACAAAGTACCCTAACTACACACACACACACACACACACACACACACACAAAGGAAGCTCACCACAGAATACATCTCTTCAGACTCTGAGAGTACCATATTTCATGCCTGGAAATACTGCCTGAACCACAAACTGGGTGACACAAAAGGCTTCCAGTTTTGAGGGGGCCCATAACAAGAAAGTGCTTAGCAGCAGGTCTGGGCTGTTATGTAAGTAACTCTTGTGGTACTATGAGTACCAATGACGGGAAAAACACCATGTGGAGTTTAAGGCCAGTCCTGATGGGTGAATCACAAGGACAAACCCTAGGGTTCTGGAGGAAGACTATGCCCCTTTCATTGAAGAATTTTATTCCTTTGGGAAAAACAGCACTTGATGTACTATTGGGCTCTTATGGATGTGCAGAGACCGGCTGTGAGGTAACACATGCCCATGAGACTTGAGGCTATAACTGACCACCTAATGCTGATTTATTTTAGATCCAACAGGTCATAAAGTCAAGAGGCTCTACAGTCATCTGTCTTAAAATGAAAGGATTGAGCATGGGCAGGGCTAGAGGGCACAGCAAGTTTCATGAGCAGGTAGCTCAGATTCGCATATTATTTACTACTTTTGCACCAGCACTTCTCCCTCAGTAAGCACCTTTGGCTAGATAACAGAAAAAGGAGAAGCCCAAGCTTAGTTTACAAATGGATCAGTTCAGTATGTGAATGCAAACTATAAATGAATGGTTGGCTGCACCACAGCCCCAGTCATGCCTGACCCTCAAAGACGGTGGCAGGATACAAGTCTCCCTAAACTGTAGAGTTCTGGACAGTTATTTGGTCATCCATTTTGTGAGGAAAGAGAACTGGACAAAATTAGAATATAAATGGACTCATGAAAAGTGAAAAAATGGTTTGACTACCTGGTCATGGGGCCTGTGTGAAAATGACTGGTACATCAGCAGTCTGGAGAAGAAGCATGTAGATACACATACGGAAGTGGGAACTGTATGTGAACATCTTTGTATTGCACCACCACCAAAGAGCATCTGCCATGGGAAATAGATTAAACAACCAGGTAGTCAGAATTACTCAGACATTCGATTTCACCCAGCTTCTGTCACGGGGCGTTATACCATCACTAAAAGTAAAATACCTGTATCCAAGAATCCAGGGGTGGCAACAGAAGTGAACCCTGATCATCTGAGTCTTAAAAGAGTAGATGTGATGGCATGGATGGAGATTATGCATAGGCCAAACAGCATGGGCTCCACTTATCAAGGCTAATATGGCTACTGCTGTTGCCAACATCCAACCTGCCAGAAATAGAGACCAATGCCAAGTCCCTGATATAGCAACATCCCTTGAGAACACAAACAGCTACTGGATGGCAAGTTGGATCCCTTGCTTCTCAACAGTAGTAGCAAGGTTTTGACAGGGATATACATATATTCTAGGTATAGTTTTGCTGTTTCTGCTCACAAAACGCAACCAACACCATAATCCAAGGAGTTATAGAGTTTTTGACCCATTTGCACAGGAGCCCACATAACATCGTGTTAGACCAAGTGACTAACAAAGCAAAGGGTGAACAGGAATGGGTATAAGATCATGGGATCCACTGGGCAGACTGTACATACATATTGTATGACTCAGAAGTTGCTGTCCTGATAGAATGATGGAGAAGCCTGTTGAAGGCACAGATGCATGGCCCACTCACAGGCAGGACCTTGTGAGCCTGCAGCACCAACCTCTGAGACTCAGTGTGTAATAAGCAGGGAAAAAAAGTATTTCTAACAGGTAAAATAACTGGATCTAAGAATCCAGGGCCAAAATCAGGAATTAACCCTGAAAATCTGTGCTGTGTGGCTCTAGAGGCACTGGTTCCCAAAAGAGGACACAGGGAAAGTTTCACTAACTATAGGCTTCAGATTCCTCATGTCAAGGAGCCAGCAGACAAGAAAAGAAGTCGCCCACTAAGCTGGGGTAATTGACTCTAATCAACAGAAGCAGATAGCACTGCCATTACATAATGGGTTCTATTTTGGTTGCTCTATTGAACAAGTTTGACACTAAATGTTAAAAATGCAGCAGCAACAGCCTAAAAAGAGCGTAATGACCAGAGGCTCAGACCTCTCACTGATGAAGACTTGTTTCCTGCCACCAGGCAAACCTTTAAAATCATAAGAAGTGCTGAGAGTGAGGGGAGCCTTGAATGTAAAGAAAAGGAGGAAACAATGAATATCAGTGGTCCCAAGACCAGTGGCAGCAGCAGAGCTATAGTTCATCCCATTAACTTTCTCTTATCAGTTTCCTCAAGGGAAAGAGGCCACCCAGAATCCTCCTGGAGGAGCTGCTCCCAGAACCTTTGTAAAAATGTGTATCCCAGGGGTCAAGAGCTGGGCTTCAGTGAATGCTAGGATTTGCCCCCCACCCCGATTCCCAATTCTTGATGAAGGCATATTCCCAGCTGCTGTGAATGGTGCCAGCAGACAGTCCCCCTTCACATTGCCTTGGCAGAGGAGAGCCACATTGCTAAAAATCATTCCCCCTTTTCAGAAAAGCCCATGTTCAATGACTATTTGGCTCAGGATAAAAAGGTCCCACCTCTTAGTTTAATTAGGAAAAGCTCTGAAGGACCATACCGGCTTCAGACCCTCTGGATTATTTGAAACCTTCTTTGAAATTGCATTGCAGCTCAACTTCAACCCTTGCCTTGTCCTGCTTCTTTCTTTTTTCTTCTTCCTCGGCTGTTGATCCTAAGAGCACTCCCCAATAAATCTTTTGTACACTAATCTTTGTCTGACTTGATTTCTGGGGAACAAACCTATGACAAATAGTAAAATGTTCAAATTCTTTTCAAAATCTTATGTAGTGAATGTAAACTATCATTATTATGAAATGAACTAAATAGTTTATTATATTAAATAAAATTAAGAAGTTTTATGACCCTTGATTTGCATAATTTTAAAATACCATTATAAAACTATTTTTGCTATGTGTTATTCTTATAAGTTCCAGCTCAAATGAGTATTTAAATCACTATCATCTTGTAATTATCATTATCATTATTAAACTTTCAATTATAAGGGGGAAAAAGGCATCTGATTTTTTTCTCTTTAGCTAAAGACTCAATTTCTTGTCTGTTCTATTAATGCACTCTAAGAATTTACAGCAGCGATTCTCTGTAAAAATTGCAGTTTAAGCCCTCATAATAATGTCAAGATTTCAACTGGGAACATTTTGGAAGCTGACCTTGCAGGTGGCTCTGTGAAGAAAACAGCAGCAATAAACACAAATCCAGAAAGACCTGGGGTTTTCAATTTTATAAACATTTGGAATTTAACAAAGGTTTGACATTTTTGCTGTCATTGTTTGTTTATTTTAGTTTTTTTAACAAAAGAGTTTTTCCACATTTGAAAGGTATACTTTCAACTTGAAAGAAAAATGTGGGAGTAAATTAAAAGAAAGAAAGAAAAAGACAAATAATCATCTGAGATTGTCAAATTTAATTTGGATAAATCATGTACTTGCTTATGATATGATGTTTATTTTGATAATCATATTGACATATTTGATTGATTATACAATACGCTTTGTTTGATCATAATGTGAATTGTAATTTTACAGCTTCTGGTGTTAATTATCAAAAAGCCTTGGGCTGTTGACTTTACTCTATGATGTATTGAATTGATTTGATTCACTCAATTGTACCCTGGATGTCTTTGATCCTTTGTGGCTATTTCTCTTGGTAGCGATAAAACAGAACTACTCTAAAAATCTCTGAAGTCCTATAATTAATACTTATCAGTTTTGCTCATAGGATCTGTGACAAAGTGTAAAGGGCATCCTGGGAAATAGAGAAAATGAATCTGAATGCTGCCATCAGAGAGAAAAGAGTAATTTCATAAGGAGAAGGTGTAACAAGGTTCACGATAAGGAAAACACAGAGAGATGAATACAGCTCCTTTTAGATGAACTTTATCTTAAAATTACATCTTAACTAACACCCTCAATACTATATTGGGACATCTTTCTCTTAACCTGACCGTCTCATGCTTTAGGAGCTGATTATTATTCACTTTGAAGTTTTCTGTCATCTCAACTTAAATTTTCCAAAACAACTAAGTTATCTCAGACTCCTACCCAGATCAAAAAATACTTTCACCCGCATCTTGCTTACTTTCTCAGTTACTCCTGTACCAAATTATCATCGTATAATATTAAGTTTCCTCAGTTCTTATATACAAAACAGTATTGAAGTATTATATACTTTTATTCTTTCCATATTTCATAAATTCATTGTACCTAATAACACAACAGCTATTTATCATCTAACACAAGTATTATTGCAAGAACTGTTTAACTGGTCTTTTTATTCAAATATTTTACTTCACTCAATCCTTCCAGTATATCCACTTAGATTAATTATTCTTAAACAACAACAAAATTAGTTTAGTCAAATTTTCATTAAAAACTAACTTCCATTGGCACAACATTGTAAAGCGACTATACTTTAACAAAAAAGTAACTTCCTGAATATTCATAATCTAAACTGATTAAATGTGGTCTAAATTTATCTTTTCATTTTTATGTCATAATTCTATATATTTACTTTTAGGAGGAATTTAGTTTTTGCTAATATTAAAATTGTTTTGAGTTTCACAGTTCACAATCTTTTTTACATAGTATTTACTCACTTTTCAAGTTAGCTGTATAAACTAGGGATCATCAACCACTACTTGCCAACTTCATATACTGAGCACAGACGTCAAACCACTTGCTCAAGTTGATCCAATTTGCCGAACAAGGATAAGAACATAGTCTTCTGACACCATTGTTCTCTCTCTCTTTTTAAAAAAACCACTGCCTTCCCATTCCATCTACTTAACTTCTTAATAAACTTTATTCTTTCTTATATGCCTTCTTTGGTTCACACTTTCCCCCTTACTGATAATTCATTTTCAATTAATATAAATGCTATACTTTACGATGTAGATCAAATTGAATGTCTAACATAAGGCTTTCCTGAAAGTCAAAAGGAAATGATCTCTCCCTTCTTGGACTGCCTTCAGTATTTATAATTTTAAAATCCACTGAGTTATATTTTTAGTTCATTCATTAATTTAAAAGTTAAATAATAAATTTTGTCAGGCATTGTGTTTAGCATCAAAGAATAAAATGTGTTTTTTCCTATAAATGCTTAAAGCTACATACCAACTGGTATTCATTATTTTTACCCTGAATTTTTATTCTATTACTATAACTATATCTTACAACTCAGTTAGATTTTAGATTCCTTGAGGTCAGGGGCTACCATGTCCTTAACATCTGGTATTCAATAAAGTTTTGGGTTTTTTTTTTTTTTTTTTTTGCGGTACGCGGGCCTCTCACTATTGTGGCCTCTCCCATTGTGGAGCACAGGCTCCGGACGCGCAGGCTCAGCGGCCATGGCTCACGGGCCCAGCTGCTCCGCGGCATGTGGGATCTTCCCAGACCGGGGCAGGAACCTGCGTCCCCTACATCGGCAGGCGGACTCTCAACCACTGCGCCACCAGGGAAGCCCTCAATAAAGTTTTACACACTTAATATTACGTTTGATAAAAGTGATTAATGTTACTGAAAATAGTATATCTGGATTCAAGCAGTCATTTTTATTCTTACATAAGTAAGAAAATACATATTCATGAAAGTAGACTTGTTGACTGGTTTAACGGCAAGGTGTAGTTGTAGGAATTCAAAGTCTTCTCACAAACTTGTTGCTCATAACCACTTTGGTAGATAAGCAGAGAGGGCAACACTACCTTCACTTTTGAATGTGGAAAATGAGACTCACAGAACTTAAGAAATCAGCCTGGAGCCACTTAGATATAAAACAACTCAATCTGCATTATAATCAAAGTTTGACATATGAATGTGACTCCTTCCATCAGTCAAAATTGCTGGTGGATACAGACCCACACTTAATGCCTACCTAACTGCTAGACATTGATCTAAGTTGTTTATGTTTTAACTCACTTATTTCAGTAACCCTATGAGCTTGGTATTTTATTTTCCTCACTTTTCAAATAAATAAATTGAAAAACAGAGTAAAAGTATCCTGTTCAAGGTATCACACTGCTAAGTAGCAGAGATCAAGGAGTCAAACTCAGGAAGTCTCACCTCAGCATACATGTTCTTTACCACTATGCAAATCTGCCTCTTTTAATTATCACACTAAATGCAAAAAGAAATGAGAGATGATAAACAGTGCAGCTTGCTAAAGCCACAGATTTAAAGTATGTTAGAGAAAATGCATTGTTAGATGGCAGATTTTTAAAAATTTAAGCAAGTTAAGTCTAAACTTCATCCTTTTTTTTCTTGGATATAGAGTCTCATAAAGAACAAACATGATAGACAGAGCCCTGTTGGTATTTGTGGAAGGCATCAGGGAATTTCAGGGAGAGCAAATGAAAGGTCCTGTGGAGGGAGAAGTTAAGTGGTCTTAAAGGGAAGCAGAAGTCAGTGTAGCTGGAACAGGGTGAGTGAGGGGAGAATACAGGGTATAAGATGAGAGGGTGAACAGGACTCAGATCTCTTAAGGTCTTTTACACCATGATGAGGATCTTGGTTTTTATTTTTAATGTGTGAAAAAGTCATAGAAGGCTTTTAAAAGAAATAAATAATAAAAATATGACTTACTTTTTAGCAGGAAAAATATGACTTCACTTTTAGATGCTTTGTTAAAAATAGACTGAAGGACAAGGGCAGAAGTGGTAAGATCAGTTAAGAGGATACAATATTCAGTAATCGAGATAAGAGAAGATTGTAACCTAGATTGGGAAACTAGCAATAGAGGTGATAGGGTATATACAACAGAATTTAGTGAAGTGCTTTATGTGATATAAGAGACAAAGAAAAGAATCAAGAGTGGCTCCACATTCTTTTGGTTTGGGCAGTTTTGAAGAAAAATTTGCCATTAACTAAAATGTGAAAGACTAAAGCAGGAGAAGGATTGAGGGACAGAGATCAAAAGCTCAAGTCTGTCTGTGTGTATTAAATGTGAAATGTCTATTACACATTTATATGGGACTCTCTCTGAGTTTAGGAGAAAGGTCTACCATAGAGATGTCAATATTGGAGTTGATGGCCTATAGATAGTATATGATAGAGCAAATAAGGATAAAAATTTCAGTGCTTCAAGGTTGGGAAAAAGAGGAAGAATCATCAAAAGACAAAATAGAAAGAGGAGTCATTGAGGTATTATGGCGTCAATACTGTACTGTGTTTTAAAAGTCAAATGAATCCAAGAACATGGTGTATCTCCATCTGTTTGTGTCATCTTTGATTTCTTTCATCAGTATTTTATAGTTTTCTGAGTACAGGTCTTTTGCCTCCTTAGGTAGGTTTATTCCTCAGTATATTATTCTTTTTGTTGCAATGGTAAATGAGAGTGTTTCCTTAATTTCTCTTTCTGATTTTTCATTGTAGTGTATAGGAATGCAAGAGATTTCTGTGTATTAATTTTGTATCCTGCAACTTTACCAAATTCACTGATTAGCTCTAGTAGTTTTCTGTTGGCAACTTTAGGATTTTCTGTGTATAGTATCATGTCATCTGCAAAAAGTGACAGTTCTAATTTTCTTTTCCAATTTGGATTCTTTTAATTACTTTTTCTTCTCTGATTGCCATGGTTTGGACTTCCAAAACTATGTTGAATAATAGTGGCAAGAGTGAACATCCTTGTCCTCTTCCTGGTTTTAGAAGAAATGCTTTCAGTTTTTCATCATTGAGAATGATCTTTGCTGTGGGTTTGTCATGTATGGCCTTTATAACGTATGTTGAGGTAGGTTCCCTCTATGCCCACTTTCTGGAGAGTTTTTATCATAAATAGGTGTTGAATTTTGTCAAAAGTGTTTCCTTCATCTATTGAGATGATCACATGGTTTTTATTCTTCAGTTTGCTAATATGGTGTATCACATTGGTTGATTTTCATGTATTGAAGAATCCTTGAGATAAACCCATGGTCACGTAATCTATGACAAAGGAGGCAAGAATATACATGGAGAAAAGACAGTCTCTTCATTAAGTGGTGCTGAGAAAACTAAACAGCTACATGTAAAAGAATGAAATTAGAACACTCCCTAACACCATACACAAAAATAAACTCAAAATAGATTAAAGACCGAAATGTAAAGCCAGATACTATAAAACTCTTAGAGGAAAACATAGGCAGAACACTCTTTGACATGAATCTCAGCAAGATTTTTTTGACCAACCTCCTGTAGTAATGAAAATAAAAACAAATGGGACCTAATTAAACTTAAGAGCTTTTGCACAGCCAAGGAAACCATAAACAAGACAAAAAGACTGTTGGGAGCCAAGAAGTTTTCGCCATTAGAAGATGGCCGACACCCTGCTTCTCTTCCTGATTTATGAGATAGAAGTTCGCGCCTAAAATGAAAGCCCACGCACGCAGCACCAATGATGATTAGCCAAGTACTTCCCTCATTCTGAATCCCGCCCCCCTTTCTCTGCAGTGTATAAATACAGCTACCGCAGCAATAAAAGTTTGAGGCTTGATCAGGATTCTGTCTTGCCTCCATTCTTTCGCGTCTCCTGCCCTTCCCCCTTTTTTCAACCCCCACAGGTTCCTCCTCAGACTCACAAGGATTTGTCCTGCTGGTCGGGACTCCCGGGGACGCCCGGGGCCGTACACAAAAGACAACCCCAGAATGGGAGAAAATATTTGCAAACAAAGCAACTGACAAGGGATTAATCTCCAAAATATACAAACAGTTCATGTAGCTCAATATCAAGAAAACAAACAACCCAATCAAAAAATGAGCAGAAGACCTAAATAGACATTTCTCCAAAGAAGACATGCAGATGTCCAAGAGGCACATGAAAAAGATGGTGAACATCACTCAGTATTAGAAAACTGTAAATCAAAACTACAGTGAGGTATCACCTCACACAAAAAAATCTACAAACAATAAATGCTGGAGAGGGTGTAGAGAGAAGGGAACCCTCCTACACTGTTGGTGGGAATTTAAACTGATATAGCCACTTTGGAGACCAGTATGGAGGTTCCTTAAAAATCTAAAAATAGAACTACCATATGACCCAGCAATCCCACTCCTAGGCATATGCCCAGAGAAAACCATAATTCCAAAAGATACATGCACCCCAGTGTTCATTGCAGCACTATTTATAATAGCCAGGACATGGAAGCAACCTAAATGTCCATCAACAGAAGAATGGATAGAGAAGTTGTGATACATACATACAATGGAATATAACTCAGCCATAAGAAGGAACGAAATCATGTCATTTGCAGAGACATGGATGGATCTAGACACTGTCATACAGAGTGAAGTAAGTCAGAAAGAGAAAAACAAATATCGTATATTAATGTATATATGTGGAATCTAGAAAAATGGTACAGATGAAACTATTTGCAAAGTAGGATTAGAGACACAGACGTAAAGAACAAATGTATGGACACCAAGGGGGGAAAGGGGGGTGGGATGAATTGGGAGATTGGGATTGACATATGCACACTACTATATATAAAGTAGATAACTAAGGAGAACCTACTGTATAGCTCAGGGAACTCTACTCAGTGCTCTGTGGTGACCTAAATGAGAAAGAAATCCAAAAAGGGGGATATATATATATATATATATATATATATATATATATATATATATATATATATATACACATATAGCTGATACACTTTGCTGTACAGTATAAACTAACACAACATTGTAAAGCAACTATGCTTCAATAAAAATTTAAAAACATAAAAAAAGTCAAATGAAGAAAAATTTGTGAAAGATGAAGTAGTGACCGACTATATCAAATGCTGCTAATAGGTGAAATAAAGTGAGATCTGAAAATCGGCCATTAGACCTAGGAAGGTGACTACAAAAAGAATTATGGTTAAATTTCTGAGGAATGATGGGTTTGAAGCTCCAGTGGAAGTGTGTTCAATACAGAATGGGAAGGGAAACATTGGATACAGTAGAAAATGAAAATTTGTTTCAGGAGCTTTGGTATAAAGGAAAGAAAATAAATATAACAGTAGCTCAAGTGGAAATGAGGTCTGTAGGTGTCTAGCTATGGGCTTCAATCTCTATCACAAAGTTTCTTGCACAGATTTTATTAACCTTAGGACTGAAAAAGTCAAGAATAAATCTAACATGTATAACACTAAAGGTTAATGTCATGTGTCAGTTTGACTGGGCTAAGGGTTGCCCAGCCAGATGGTAAAATATTTTTGGGTGTGTCTATGAGAATGTCTCCAGAAGATAGTAACATTTGAATTAGTAGACTGAGTAAAAAAAATTGCCCTCATCAATAGGGGTGGGCATTATCCAATCCATTGAGGGTCTGAATAGAACAAAAATGTGGTATATCCATCTTCTGCCCTCAGACATCTTTGCTCCTGGTTCTTGGGTTGTCAGACTCAGACCAGGACTTGTACCTTGTGCTCCCCAATTCTTGGGCCTTTGGACTTAGCCTTACACTATCAGCCTTAATGGTTCTCAGGTGTTCCGAATTGGCCTGAATAGCTGATTCTCCAACTGGCCAATGGCAGATTCTAGGACTTCTCATCCTCCATAATCTTGTGAATCAATTTGTAAAATCAATCAACCAATCCATCAATCAGTCTCCTATGGGTTCTATTTTTCTGGAGAACCCTGGCTAATACAATAACTAAACCTGGGAGAGGATGCTACAGGGAGAAAAGTCAGGAAGTGTGGAGCTAGAATTCTTTGTTTCCATTAACAAATATTCTACCTTCTGCAGTAATGTTAGATGTCTTATGCGAATACTTGGTACAAAGGAGACCTGTTAATATGAAAAGACACATTCTGTACCAAAAGTAAACAAACATACTGTATTAAGAATAGTTCCTGTCAGAACCATGGCTTTACCAGCAGAAATGGCTGATATTCAGAAATGAAAACAATCTCATTAGGCTAAGGCAGACAATCAGGAGAGTCAGTAAAAAAAAATACACAGAAATCTTAGTGGTTAAATACCTGAACTGAGAGGCCAAACTGTAGACAACACTCTAGAGGGTAATATTTCTGTGGACAAGCTATGAATGATGGGGTGAATAACTATGAAGACTAGAACTTAAGGGTTGAAGTCTTATTTCAAAACTCAAAAAAACAAGGCAGGACCTGAATCCCAATACTTAAGGAAGATCCTGGCTAACAGAACCAGACAAGAAAGGAAAGAAACAAGGGAAAGATGAACCAGATGATAGAGTCTGAACTATTCTTGTAGGAGTTCTTCTGTTTCTCTTCCTGTGCGACACATGGGAAGGTTAACGGCAGAAAGCACTGTCATATATTTCACTCTTCTAAGAACAGTATTACCTTTGTAGAGCAACAGCTCTCCTCATTTGCTCCATTGGGACTCTCTGTCTCTGTCTCTCTCTCCTCCCTCTGGAGGTCAGAGCAGTGGCTGTGTGCTATCATCTTGGCATCCTTTGAAATCGTTAGCAAGCTTTAAACAAAGTAAGCTCTAAATGAACAGTTTTTAAAACATTTTTTAACATAATCCTCACACATACATAATATATACATCTAATGAATTCAGTGTCATTATAACTTCTAATTTCATAAAGCTCTCAACGATTATGTTGAGCATGACAACTATGACGAAAGAGTCCATACTTATTATGGAAGTTCCCACTGAAGTCAGAAACTTTTATTTCCCCCCACCCCACAGCTTTGTTCCCTCGATGCATTATCTAGTTCATTTACTAATTATCACCAGCAGTGTCCATGTTCCCTCCATACAGCACTTTCTTCATTTTATACTCATCACCAACAGCAATGCCACATACTCAGCATAGCACAAAGATTCAGAAGTGTCTCAAAAAGTGAAATCTTTACCCTCAAAACTCTCCCCAGTCCCAAGGTTCAGAGATGAAATTCCAAATATTTTTACACTAAATTTTTACGGATTAGATCAAGAAAATTTTATGCTAAAGTAATAGTTTAGGCAGAGAGATTGTAAAGTGTGGTAGTCAGGATAATACCCTCCACAAAAATGTCTATGTCCTAATCCCCAGAACCTGTGAATGTGTTAGGTTAGATGGCAAGGGGAAAAAGTGTTGCAGAGAGAATTAAGGTTGCTAATCCACTGAATTTAAGGAAATTATCCTGGATTACCTTGGTGGGCCCAATGTTACATCAGGTCCTTAAAAATGAAAGAGGGAGTCAGAAGGGAAGGTCAGAGTGATATGATGTCAGAAGGACTTGACCTGCTGTTGCCAACCTTGGAGCTAAAGAAAGAGGACCACAAGCCAAGGAATGCGTGTGGCTTCTAGAATCTGAAAACTGTGATCAGTCAATTATCCCATGGAGCTTCCAGAAAAGAATTTATATACACCCAGGCTTAAACTTTGATTTTAGTCCAGTGAGACCCGTTTTGAACTTCTGAACCATAAAATTGTAAAATAATGTTATTTTAAATAATTAAAGGAATTATTTAATAATTTTAAATAATATTTAATCATTTTAAATGGCTATATTTACAGTAATTTGTGTCAGCAGCAATAGTAAACTAACACAAAAGGGAAAAAAGAGAACTAAAACTCAACTGAATACACAATACATGCTAAAATATTGTACAAAAATGTTTTCTAAACACTGAGCAAGCCATGGTACATGTACTACATGGATTACGGAGTTTATCATTACCTGAGTTTAGGAGGTATAAAGATTGGAGACAAATTATGCCTCCAATATGTGAAATCCTATGATAAGGGCAAGAGAGAGTCAAGAACAGAATAACATAGCAAGGAAGATGGAGCCAGAATTTTGAAAATGCCAGTCTCAAGTGTGAGGGGAAGAAAGGAGCTAGGAAAATAGACTACGACTGGAAAATGTAAGAACAAGCTGTTTCAAGTGTCATAGGCACAAATAGGAAAAATGTCTGCAAAAAGACGGCGTGGCCAACCATGCCAAGTGCTTCTGAATCAGAAGAGTACTGGGAAGTGGGAGGTCATTTTTGACCCTTAGTCCAGAAGTTGTAGTAAATTACTTACAATGGCAATGGTGGCTGGTGCAGAAGGGGTTAGGAAAGGGGTTGTGGATTGAAAAGACAAGAGGACAAGATAGCACTGAAGTGAAAATGTTTATATAAAACATTTATTTATGTTTTCTTTGTTAAATGCTTCTTAGTAAGATTTCATAAAATGGCTAAGGGGCAAAAGTCTCATCCTCAAGAATTTCCACCTGCAATTATGTTGTGTAATTTGTAAATAGTGCAATGAGATACTGCTTACAACAATTAATGTAACAGCTAAGGGAAGGCACTTAAATGTTGGCAAATTGAGTAACCAAGGGAATTTTTAGGATGAATAGACTTTCCAAAAGTTCCATGATATAAACCTGCTCTTGTAATGTATCCAATTTATAAGTCATATCTAAAACAAAGGGCTTCATAGAAATACAGGTAAGGACACTTTTCTTTGAGAACCATATCTTGACCAGTGGTCTGTGAACACTGACAAAACAAATCTGTGAGCCATCACGTTGATGTGCATACAAGGGCCAAGTTTGTCCAGATGTCTAATATGGCACAGATGGGCAGGCGAGGCATTTGGCTGTGGTTTTCTTCTAAACATAAGAGAAAGTAGTATTCAAAGCGAACTTTTGAAGACAGTAGCCTTCCAATTGGGGAAAAGTACCAAGCTGGCTGACTGTCACAGCTCTAAATGCCATCAGCACCCTGCTGCTCTGCTACTTGGCATCTGGAGAGAGGTGCAGCCCCTATGCACACAGCAGAGCTACAGCCAGGAACAGCTGTCAAAACCTACAGCAGCTCACTGACTAGGTTCCATGACCTAGTTAAGGACTTGGACAATATTTGACAATATTTTCCTCTTACACTTTGTAAAAGTTGGTGTGCTTTTTATACGTAAGATGTCAGATATGGAAGGTTAACTTCCATGGCACACAGCACCACAGGAGAAACAGAAAGAAAGAGAGAGAGAGAGAGAGAGAGGTATTTGCATTGAGTATTCTGCATGAATTTCTATCTCATTCAGCTAGGAAGACAGAACAAATCACTGGAAGATAAAGAGATGTAAACATTTCCAAACTTTGAAGTCATGGTCAGAGTGAGTGTGTGTGTGTCTGTTTGTGGTGTGTTACCTTTTTACTCCTAAAATCATTTTTGTGCTAATGGAAATACACAATATTTTAGCACTCTTTAACAATCTTAAGTCATTTAATTTAAGGAAGCAAAATATACTAAGTGTATAAATGTATTTTCTCTTGCTATTTGCCAAGATGTTTGCCTTAAGTAAAAGAAGCTTTATTTAGAAAATGCAGTACATTTGTAAATTAGACTTTTAAATTTTCTCTTTTTTTTTTTTTTTTGTATTTATAGCTCCTAAAGAACTCTCACTCAGTTTTCTTTTTTTTTTTCCAGCTTATTAGAAGATGGAAAATAAAAACTGGATATGAAGAAACATCAGCATACTAGTAAAATAAACATAGTTACAATGTTCTCAAATTTTAGTGTCCTTCATCACAAGTAGATATTAAAGCACTTATTTCCTGAAATGTACCTTGAAGAGAAAGGAAAAGGATTGTTAAGGACAACTTCCGTCAGATCTTTGTCTAATCAGGTCCATGTTTTGTTTTGTTTTGTTTTTCTGTACTTTGAGAATTACCAGGTTCTGCTTCTTCAAGCATTTCATGTTTATCACAGTCACTTATTATTGAAAAACAAATCTTACCCCAGAAAATGACACACACTTCCTTGCTTTCATATTAGATAATTAGAAAAATTTTAAATTATGCAATTTTGATTTGGTGTATTTCCAACTGTGTGCCCCTATCAGATGCTACAGAGAATAAGGAATGTGGAACAGGCAGGAAACACAGAGAGGAAGGAGCTTCATACGGCAAAGAATGTGTTATTATGTTCCCAGAGAATTGGGGCCTTTGAGAAATTGTACTGTTGAATGGAATAAACCCCTGCAGATGTCCTGTTTTCTTCAATATCTGAGAGTTTTTCTTTCCGTTAAATATAGGTGTCTTTCTTATTTTGTGGTTAGGAAATGTTGTCCTTTGTCAATAACACTTTTCAATATTGTTGAAAGAGGATTTGCATATGTGTGAATTTAAGAGTATGCAGGAATTTTTGTTTTTTTACATTGTGGACAATTGTATATTAAACATCACTCTGAGAAATTATTTGGGGAAGTAAAAGCCAGGTAACAATGGAATTTTAGCTTTATCTAAATTATTTTATCTGTGTATTTAATTATGCTATTTAGTTACTTATTCAAACCCACTTTAGTACAGCAAGATTTCAAAGTTCTATTTTAATTAGTCTAGAATATAAAATGTATACTTATGATGACCGCTTATACACTTAAAATAAACCAACAGCCAAATAAAATTAGAGGAAGCAAAACTAAAACATCTTTATAGCGCCAATATTTTCTCCAGTTTTTCACTATTTTAGGAAGGTCATATATACCACAGAATGGGATTTATATAAATTACCCATATTAGATGATTATCGTGTTTTATAAGGTAGTAACATACTAATTAAAGCTATTATTTTGCACTAATTCTTTAAAACTTACTCTGTCATCTAGTAGAACTACTGTATGATCTCAATTTCTCACTTCTGGATATTCATCTAAAATAATTGAAACCAAGATCTCAAAGAGATATTAGCTCCAATGTTCATTGCAGAGCTGTTCACAATAACCAAGACGTGAAAGCAACCTAAATGACCATCAACAGATAAATGCTTAAAGAAAATGCCGCATATACATACAATGGAGTATTATTCCATCTTATAAAAAGAGGACGTTCTGCCGAATGTGACAATGTGGATGAACCTTGAGGATACCATGCTAAGTGAAATAAGCCAGTCACAAAAAAATACATACTGCATGATTCTACTTATATGAGGTATCTAAAATAGTCAAATTCATACAATCAAATCTGACAGGAGAGGGAAATGTCAAGCTTCTAAAAAACAGGAATAAAGTTTTAGTTAAGCAAGATGAATAGTCTCTAAAGATCCGCTGTACAACATTGTACCTATATTCAACAATAATGTATTGCATATTTAAATATTTTTTAAGAGGGTAGATCTAATATTGTGTTCTTACAACAATAAACTCAAATTTAAATAAATAAATAGGGACTCTTGTAGGGTAACAAAAAGTGTGGTGTTCAAACAGTTATATGAGAAGGAGGTTTTTGGTTTTTTTTTTTATTTTTGCTTTGCTTTATGAAAACTTTGCACGGTGTTTTCCAACTTATTACCGTGTAACAATTGATTTTGTTCATTTACATAATCCAGTTCCCAACTTTTACATAAAGTTGTCAACCCAAATATTCAAACTTTAATTTCTGGAACATGTATAATCAATTCGGAATTCTGGATAATACATGTAATCATGAAATGTATTAATTAATTAGGAAAATTTTTTTACATATCTCTAAACTGTTTATTTACAGTTCCATTGAATCTGAAAGCAATTGGATTAGAATTCCAAGCTCTTTCAAGTCACTGAAATTCAAAGAAATCCACAACTAATCCAAAGTACCATAAACATTTTATGCTAAGTAAAGGCAACTGTCTTCTTGCACAAGCTCTTTTTTTTTTTTTTGCGGTACACGGGCCTCTCAGTGCCGTGGCCTCTCCGGTTGCGGCGCACGGGCTCCGGACGCGCAAGCTCAGCGGCCATGGCTCACGGGCACAGCCGCTCCGCGTCATACGGGATCCTCCCGGACCAGGGCACAAGCCCGCGTCCCCCGCATCGGCAGGCGGACTCCCAACCACTGCGCCACCAGGGAAGCTCGCACAAGTTCTTATTTTTCCCAATTTTACACAGCAGTTCACAGAGAAACAAAGAGCTGACCTAATGAAGAAACAGATGGAGCACTTACTGCCTCTTTACCTTATGTGATACACCAAGGAAATAACAGCTGAGATCAGTACTAAAGGGGCATTAAAACATCAATAAAAATAAAAATATGCAATAGGTATAATTCTCTATTTACTGGTCTGGACCTTACTTACTTGAATAACACAGGTGATGGCTACAATATCTTGGTTTTCCATCCAATAAGAGAGTACACAAAAAGAAAGAGAGGTTGTAGTAGAAAACAGTTGTAGTATTGTTTAATGCTGTACTGAGCCAGACCCAGGAAGCTATATGGAAAACAGACAAACAAGCAACTGATCTAACACAATAAATCAATTTAAGGCTTTGCTTGGTAGTGCAAAATAAACAAGTCCCTATCAGGGATTACTAACCTCCTACTTTACAGGAAGCATTCAAAAACAATTACAGACAGACTAACATAACCCATTTTAAGGTTTAGTTAACATTTCTACTTTGGTTTCACACTATTTTTCTTCCCTTATATTTAGATATAAGCTAGGAAAAAAATAGTAAGATTTTTTCAAGTTTGCTATTAATTTACGACATGAGAATATTTTCCCAATTTTACTCTTGCTTACTTGATGAACTTATTAGTATCCTCATTGTGTGGGAGTTTTACCCTTTTGGAAGGGGTATTTGGCTTTTCAAATCTCTAAAGGCACTAATTCTGAATGTTTATTGAAGGATTTTTCATCTTTAAAGACATATTCAAAAGAATTTTACATTAAAAATAATTTTTATAAAGCCCTTCAGTCATCTGGGGCCTCTCTGACTCTGAGATTTGCATAACACCTGACCAAAAATTTATTATGTCTTTTTAAAAAATGTTGTTCTATAGAAGAAAATAAAGAACCTAGTAAGAAGATTGGACATTAAAGGATTCTTATCTGGAGAAATTTTATCCTCTTGGAGAAAGAACTACGAAAAATACATTTGAGTGTCCTCAGCTGGCCATCCCATCACGCTACACACCCAACCACACCCATGGGACTTTTAATCTCTCAAGATTAAGAATTCATGGAAAACAAAAGGTGACACACATATGAGGAATCCTCCTTCATGAAAGTAAGCAAAACAACAAACTAAAAGAACTAAGAGGAAAACAGACAAAGTAAGGCGTGATAAAGTTAATTCATATATCCAGACCCACAAAATGGAGGCTGCCCAAGTGGCCCATCCCATGTCACAAATCAAACCTAAATCAGCCTCCACTTATGAGAAACACCTGAAAAGGATGCCTAACATACACCAATCACAGGCCTCCAACTCAGCTTTAGCCATCTTACCTTACCCTAGAAAATAGAACCCCACTAGCCCTGTCAGGAAAACCCCAACCTCCTGGCCAATCATGCCCTGTTTCCAGATGCCTCTCCTAACATTCCATAAAACTCACTCTTGCCCAAAATCCCTCGGGAAGAGTGTACCACTGCTTGTGAGGCACTGTACTCCCCCCATCCATGGATTGTTTTCCCTTGAATAAAGGAGATCACACTAGTTACTAAATTGTTTTAATTTTGTCATTTGACAGTTTGGGCAGGCCAGATAGGACCTGAAGACAGCTGCTGAAGATTCCTGGGATGGCTTTGAGAGGTTGCTTCTGGAGACATTGGGTCCTTTTATAAGGAGTTATAGACTGAGACAGGGAGTGTCCATGGAAAGCACTGTCTCCAAATTTCTGTCCCCCATAAATAAGATGTACCTTAATTGAGTAAATTTTAGATTGTAGGCAAATACCATATTGTGAGTGGTATAGTTTTAAAAATAAAGTTTAAAATTTTAAGAGGAGTAGAAATGACCTGAAATATATATCGGCCTTTATAATTTATGATATATCAGAAGAAGATCTTAGTAATTTCAACCTTTTTTTCACTTCTAAAATGCTTATGTTAACCTTTTATTTTCTGTCACATCTAATGGAATATTTCAATCTGTGTACAATGTTTTACTTGTCAGCAAGTCTGTGAAAATGAAACAACACAGAGAGTGACCTCTAGCTTCTATAAGCTGAGTTACACGTTATAGTCACAAAACCCAAAAATATCGGACTAGTCTAGAATAAGAGAGGATCAGTAATAAATCCGAACTTTACAATATTTACAGACATTTTACAAGTGCATTTTTAATCTGAAGTTTTGATTTACTTCATATCACAAGACATTCTTTTTACTCCCCCTTGAGGATAATTTTCAAAAACTCTGCCCTTGCAGCATATTTTGGACTATTGCTTTAAAAAATAATGTCTTTGAAGACTGTAACTGTGTCTTTGGTTTGCTTCCCACGCAATGGTTTGATTATATTGAATTGTTTGTTGAGAACTTTCATGATTGATATTCATGAGGAAATTTATTCTTTGATCTTCAAAAGCTACCCAATATAGCTCATTCTATGAGAAACTGAATCTTTTCATGGTATTATGGCTCCTTTGTTGCTACCTGACATTATGCAACATTTACTAATTTGATATTAACAAAGATTACTAAAGTAATACTACATATGTAGCACGCTGACACAAAAAAACTCACTGGGAGATTAAAATGTGTGCAAATGGATTATATACATATATATATAATTAGCACTATATTAAACTACATTTAATTACAATTTTTTTAGTAATAGTCATTAGAGTGCAGTTTTAGTCGTTATTATTCATCTTTCATTAAAAGGTTCCTGAGTTCCTAACATAGTACAAGTTGTAGGCTAGGTATTCAATAAATACTATTTGGAAATATAGAAGAGGAAATAGTGATTTATGGTTCAAAACACCATGCCTCAGTAACTTATATACTTAACAAATATTTAAGGAACTCCTTTTACCTTTTATTTTGATGTAATTTTAGACTTGCAAAAAAATTGCAAAACTAGTACAAAGTTCTTGTATACCCTTCTACCAGCTTTCTATACTGTAATCATCTTACATTATCATAGCACATAACTGAGAAATTAACACTGGTATAATATTGTTAACTAAGCTATTGGCTTTATTCAGATTTTATGAGTTTTCCCACTACTATACATAGTTTTTCTTGTTCCAGGATCCAAGCCATGATCCCACATTGCATGTAGTTGTTATGTCTCCTTAGTCTCCTCTAATCTGTGAAAACTCTTTAGTCATTCCTTGTTTTTCATGACCTTGACATTTTGAAGATCAGTTATTTTACAGAATGCCTCTCAGTTTGGGTTTGTTTATGGTTTTTCGTGATTAGATTAGGTAATGCATTTTTGCAAGGGTACCACGAAAGTGATGTGCCATTCTCAGTTTATCCTATCATGGTGTGCATGACATCTATACACCATATTACTTGTCATGTTACTCCTGATCACTTGGTTAAGGTAATAGTTCAGGTTTCTCCATTGTATGAGGAGTTTTTATACCCGTCATTGTTCTAGTCCTCAACTAGCTCATTGTATGATAGAAGAGGAAGAAAACATAAATATAATACATTATGAATTTGCTAGAGATATGGTTATTGTTAAAGCACATAACTGGAAAACCTAACAATATATTAGAATTAGTGAACATTTCCTGGAGGGTGTGATGTATAATCTGAGATTTGAAGACAGAGTAGGGATTAGCCAAGTGAAGGAGGGACAGAGAAAGAAAGGAAAATATGTCCCAGTCATAGGAAGTATAAAGCCACAGATATACTGGAGAACTATAGTCAGTTAAAAATGCCTAAAATATAAATTACTTATTGGTAAATCTAGGCCATTAGGTTGAAAAGGGTGTCAGGAGTCAAATCCTGAGTGTATTATATGCTCTTCTGAGAATCTGGACAATATCCTATTGTCTTCTCATTTTCAGCAAAACAAATCTAAATTTTTTAAGCAGTCTATTCAATTGCTTGAACAATATTATCTCAAGGTTCTTTTCCAGCCTTGTCCTCTGTTAAACACCACCATGCATGTTGTGGGTTCCAGTGCTTATGGCACTCAAATCTACCACATCCTTTAGAACTCTGTGTTGTTACTCTGTCCTGTGATATTACTCTTTTCTGTCTGGTAAAACTACTTATTTAATAAAGTCCAGAACAAATATCAACTTCTCTATGATAACACTCCTTCTTTGGAATACATTATTATGTTCCTATCACACTGGTATTAGAATACTCATCACGGTATGAGTTTTGCATATATTTATGTTGACCCAACAGAATATGAGCAATCTGAGTGTAGGAATAACACACATATATTTTTCTATTCCCATTTTCTATTTCCATGTGTGGCTTGTGGTCAGAGTCCAATAAGTAACTGGTGAGTGAATTAATAAAAATTAAACAAATAAACAAGTACTCAGTTTAATGGAAAGCTCCAACTCAGCCAGTTATTTTTAGTCATTATTGTAAGAGTTAATAAAATAATTCGGTTCAAGAGCATTATTCATTACTGTGGATAGAAACAGCATAGAGAGAGAAATTAATGTGACTTCTAATTTCCTGTCATAAATATTCAGTGACATTTGGTGAGATTGCAAATGCTTTCTAGTTTCCTTCATAGTTTAAACATTAAAATCAATGTTTATAATTATAATAAAATAAATATGCAGTAAGTTATTACTGAGGTTGTTACATAGTTAAAGCCAAGGAAGTGGAAAACCATTTTTATAGACTTCCTTAATTTTTTCTGTACTTTAACACAATAATCATCGTTAAAATTTAGGATTTAAACTCTTTTCAATTGATGAATGAGGTAATTTATCTCATATCAAACCCAAGAAGGAACAAATCTTACTTGGAGAATATAATATAAATCTGTACAATTGATCTAATTAGAGGTTTCAGTGAAGTGTTTATTTTGGGCAGTTTCTGGAAATTTCCCCTCAAATTAAAGAAACACGTTAGCTCAATTTGTCTCTGAACTCTCCCAAATTTTTTACAGAACTGAATTTGAATTAATGTCAATGAGTTTCTTATGCAGCCTTATCTTATCCCATATGGACAGATATGAAATCAGAGACAGAAAAAAACTGAATGACTTGTTCAGAGTTACTACAAAGTCAATGTTGCTTCTTTCATAAAATATGATTCCTGTGCTGTACATAGAAGTGGCAAGATGAGAAATCTGTAATATATTGAGAAAATTATTAGAACTATAACCTTGCTTTTACTAAATTGATTTAATAGCATGTCTTAAAATTTTTTCTTTGTTTTGGTTATTCTTACAGGGAAAGTTAGAGTAGTGATAATGATACTGAAAGACTCAGGGCCAAGGAAAAAACATTGTAGTGTTATCATTGCTTATATTAGGATAACTAGTGTGTAAGGAAAGTAAATGATGATGGAAAGCATATGACAGACAAGATAGACATAAAAGATTCATTACACCATCAAATAATTATGTCATCATTTCCAGTGGTACAAACAAAACATTCTCAGACTGGCAGAATCAAAAAAAGGTTAATGGAATATGACAATTATCACAGAGCAAATATACCAGAAAATGAAAGTAAAGTAATGTCAAGTAAAACATGAAATCCTGGACAGAAACTATGTAAAAAAACAGCAGAAGTTACTGAGTTTTCATCATCTTGGAGTTCTTAAACAGTAGATGAATGTTGTGTGTACTTACCTTCTAGAACAAGCAAAATTCCATCCTTATGTCACTGGTCCAACAACAAAGCCACGGTAACCAAGTTCTAAATAATGAAAAAGAAAACAAAATAGAAAAGATAAGTTATGGTATATCTTTAGGGAAAAAAATAAAACCTGAGTTGAAGACACAATGTGAAACGAAAAAGGAGCAGACTTGCCAAGGTTATGAATCCTTCTAGATTGTATATTTTGATAGGCATAAACAAAGTGCTTTATGATAGGTTTGACTGCTCTTACAGAGAAAGTGTTCAAGAAGCACAACTAAAGAAAGGAAAGAGGAAATAATTCAAACTTTTGAAAAGAGAATTTAGCTGCAGAAGAGAACAGTTTTACAGTGCCTTCCCACAGAAAGTATAACTGCATGAGAATTTTCTATGAGGCATACTTGAATGGCAACCAGCCAGGAAGGGAAAACATAATGATGGTGATGGATATAGATGATTCTAGATATTAAATTGCAGGTAAAGGAGAGTATAAAGTTTCCCCCATGCTTAATTTCTTTAAAATATGATAATTTCTATCAAAGAATTTATTTTAGACTACCTTGATAACCATTTTCATACAGCATGCAACTTTGATGAAAGAGGCCACATAGTGACTATTTCTTAGACAGATTATTCCAAACTGTGTCAAAGAACCACAGAACATTAACAAAATTCAAACTATCTTTGTGCTTAAGACTATTTTATTTCTATTTTAATTTTATCTAATTCTATTTTAATTTTAAAGCGCTCCACCATAAGGCCTGAAATTAGACTAAAGATGTCAAAATATAAACTGAATATTGCATTATTTCTTTTTCATATAGTAGAAATAGGGCATGTGTATGGAAAAAGAAGTACATTAATATAAGATTTTTAGATTAACACATGAATAATGAGGTATTTTAAAGCATAATTATGTCAGTTTGATGTGACAGGTTTCTAAGAGCTAGTTTCCTGCCATCACTGACTATTTCCATCTTTTAGTGGAAAAGTTATAATATGGATAATTTCAAATATGCCTAATTTTCAATTAAAATGACTTTTTTGGCAAGTTATGTATTTTAATCTGTTGCCACATTTTTTCCTGTTGGTATTTTCCTCAGTTGGCCTCTACCTTTTGTTTATATATTTTTCTTTTTTCCCTGTACTCAGATTCACAGCCATGATACTTGTGAAAGTATCCTTATAGCAAATTGTGAAAATAGAAAACAAAAGCAGAATAGGAAGTACTGTTGACAACGAGAGTTAACATTTATTGAATGCTTCATATATGCCAAGAGTTTGACAATTCTATCTGTTTCAAACTTCACTACAGTAATTTGAGATACCAGTTTTCTTTCTATATTTACAGGTTAAAAAAACAGGCTTAGAAAGGTTAAGTGGCTTTCCCAAGCAAAATCCACTAACAAGTGATGAGGCTAGGATTCAGCTGTGGTCCATCTGACTCCAGGGACTGAGTTCTTAACCACAGCACAGCAGAGAGAAAATAGATCTCAGGAGGTTTTGGTCATTTTCAAGGCTTACATTTTGGAATGTGAAACTGGATAAAAACTTCACATATACTCAGTATGTTTGGCCTCCCACAAAAAGAAACTCAAATGCAGATTTTCTGCATTTGCAAAATATTATTTAAGTTGAAGATTATCTTCAAAATACTCCTTACGAGTGCCAAGCTAATTCATCAAATATTTCTTAGGAGTTAAGTAAGTTTAAATAAACTGCTTCAACCTGCAGACTAAAGTTCTGCCTAATTTCAGGATAGTTCTAAATCTTCAGTGGTCTCTATAAACAATGGTAATTTAACTACCACCCTGCCTCCCCTTTCTCAGCAGATGTTCTAATAACCTTTGGAAGTGAAAATGAGTACTAATGTACCTGGAAATAATTGTATTATTTTGAAGTATGTCAAAACAGCTTCTTTGACTATCCTTTGGCAAACTCCCTCAAGCCAAATCTGCATTCTGGTATCAATCTTTGCATAAAATCACATGCTTAAGTCCTATGTGCACACCTCCAGAGATATTTGTATTGAGCCTATCTCTGCTTAAAAAATTAAAAAAAATTGTTTTATGCTAAATTAACTTTAGGGATCTATCAACTGGTCTGGGAAGGCCTTCCCTGTAATTTGGAAATCATGCCTATAAAGCCAGTCTAGGCACCTGGAATTCTCCAGATTTCCCAAAGAGAGAGACTAAGCGTGATGAGCATTTTTGCATATGTGTGGGGAGTGGGAGTGGTGGGAACTAAGGGAGGAGAAATAAATGAGAAGAGAGAGAGACAGATCACAATATATGATTTTCATTCTCATTTCTATTTTAAAGGGGAACCTTTCTAGATGTAGATCTCCAAGAAGGCACTAAATCGCAGATTTCCTGGGTCCCAGAAATACACCCTAACTTATATTTGGGAGAGTTGCTACAGATTCATCTCACACATTGTTATAAGGCAAAATACACTGTAGCTAAAAACTTAATTGATGTTTATAAAGGAAAAAAAATCTTCAAATAATTTAAGAAAATATCAATTGTATTAAAATTATATATAAAAAATTAGATTAAAAATATCACTTTTAGAAATTGTGATGATATCAATGTTACTCAGCGTTCCATCTTGGATCTGTTTTCGTTTTTGTTTTCCCCTACATACTCTACCTGTTGAGTGACCCACACATGTAGTTCAAACTATCAATATTCTCCAAAATATCTGATACTATGCAGTTAGCCCAAACCAGTATCAAAATACTCAGATCCATATATTCTCATGCATACTAAAGATCTCCACTTAAGTAATCTGCTCTTACCTTAACATCATATGTAGAATCTGAACTCCTCATCTTCCTTTAGTTTTTTCCAAATTTTTATAAATTCAATATCAGTCCTACACCCTAAGTATGCAGACCAAGAAACTTTTCATAAATGTCTACAAATTATTCTATGTCTTGCAGCTGCCCTGAATATGTGTGATCATTCTTCTTGGGTGATGCCTACAAAGCTATCTGGAGAGTCACAGTTGCCCCTGCCCACCATGAAATTGGCAGTATAATTATTACAATGCTTTCTCCAGTGCTACCAAATATTTCAGTCCTCCTGACATAAATGGTACTGGTGAGGTGTGGTGAGATAGGGCTTCTTCTCCCAACCCTGTGTCTCACTGGGCTACCAGAGTCTGTAAAATATCTCTTCTTGTGCTTAAGGCTTATAGATTCTCCTGGGTTCTTTACCTATACTCTTTCTCCAGGAGGCTCAAAACTATTCCAACTGGCAATGTTCTGGGCAAAAGTCATTTTATTTTCCTCTAAACTCTGAATCCTTATCACTTAGCGCCTTCCTCTGTAAAGCTCCTCCCAGTTTTCCCACTCACTTAATCTCTGTGTATATGAATGGAAACAAACACCCAGTGGAGGTTGCAGAGGGGGAAAAGAACAAATTAAGAAGTGTTTCTCTTTATGCTTATCATATTACCAATCTTCATAAATGTCACCACCATCATCCCAGATATTTAGAGGGTAAATTGGTAATCATCCTAGATTCCTCTTTTCAAAATGTTGGCATTTCAGTCACTCATTAAATCTACTAAATCAACCTATTAAAAGTCCATCCCTTCTTTCTCAGGACTTAATTTCTTACTTAGATTACCCTTATTAGCTTTTAAGAGATTCCATATGTTTAACCTTTTTGTGTCCACCTGGAATCCATCATGCCACACTCTGTAAAATGATCTTTATTAATATACACGTTGGATCATGTTTTTACGCTCTACCAGATTTCCCTCAATTGCTTCCTATTGTTTTCAGGGGTATCAACTCCTCCTATTTTAACAAGATACTGTTTAACAGTTATGCAAGTCAGGGTCTGGCAAAGTAAAGGTGACAAGGTAATATAATCACAAGCTCCAGTGAACACTGAACGGCATGCCTTGAAGTTTCTAAAGACAAAGGTCTTTAAAAATATGGTGCATTATGGGAAAAGGTCACAGGTTTTCTTGGTGTAGTCAGCATGCTCTCCTGGCTGACACTAGAGGTCACTTGGTTAATTTCCAGAAGTTTGTGACTTGCAAGACATGCATTATTTCTACAGTCATTGCCACTCCAGCTTATAATGCATCAACATCAGTTTACCACCGTATGAGAACTAATTACAACAGAAACTCAGCTACGACCTTTGCATTTTTCCTGCAGCATCAGCATTAGTTGGAAGGACTTCTTAGTGTACTGTAGGTTTGCTTTGTTAGTTACTAAAGTTTTACCTCATTTGACTCTATAATTGAAGAATACTTGACATTCACTTTTACACCTTTCATGTAAATGATTTTGTCAGGATCCCCTTGGGATTCCCTTTCTTTTTGAAGCGTGTACCTCTCACCACCTCCTCTGTATATCTTCCATGGTTTGGAATGTACTCATTGTTCTCACTGTTTATATAAGCTCACTATCAGATTTACTCATGTATATATACTTATATCTTTAACTTAAAAATAAGGATAGGAGGAATCTTCAAGATGGTGGAGGAGTAAGACGTGGAGATCACCTTCTTCTCCCAAAATACATCAGAAATACATCTACATGTGGAACAACTCCTACAGAACACCTACTGAATGCGGGCAGAAGACCTCAGACTTCCTCAAAGGCAAGAAACTCCCCACATACCTGGGTAGGGCAAAAGAAAAAAGAGAAAACAGAGACAAAAGGATAGGGACCAGACCTGCACCAGTGGGAGGGAGCTGTGAAGGAGGAAAAGTTTCCAGACAATAGGAAGCCCCTTCACTGGTGGAGATGGGGGGTGGCAGCGGGGGGGAAGTTTCAGAGCCATGGAGGAGAGCACAGCAATGGGGGTGCAGAGGGCAAAGTGGAGAGATTCCAGCACAGTGGATCTGTGCCGACCAGCACTCAACAGCCCGTGAGGCTTGTTTGCTCACCTGCCAGGGTGGGTGGGGGCTGGAAGCTGAGGCTCAGGCTTCGGAGGTCAGATCCCAGGGAGAGGACTGGTGTTGGCTGCATGAACACAGCCTGAAGGGGGTTAGTGTGCCACAGCTAGCGGGAGGGAGTCTGGGAAAAAGCCTGGACCTGCCTAAGAGGCAAGAGACTATTGTTTTAGGGTGCATGAGGAGAGGGGATTCAGAGCACTGCCTAAAGGAGCTCCAGAAATGGGCACGAGCCTCAGCTATCAGCACAGAACCCAGAGACGGGCATGAAATGCTAAGGTTGCATACAAGCACAGGTCACTAACCACACCTCCACTCCCGGGAGCCTGTGCAGGTTGCCACTACCAGGGTCCCGTGATCCAGGGACAACTTCCCCGGGAGAACACATGGTGCGCCTTAGGCTGGTGCAACATCATGTTGGCCTCTGCTGCCACAGCCTTGCCCCGCATTCCATACCCCTCCCTCCCCCAAGCCTGAGTGAGCCAGAGCCCCCTAATCAGCTGCTATTTTAACCCTGTCCCATTGTGGCAGGGAACAGACGCCCTCAGGAGACCTACACTCAGAGGTGGGACCAAATCCAAAAGCTCAACCCCAGGAGCTGTGCGAACAAAAAAGAGAAAGGAAAATTTCTCCCAGCAGCCTCAGGAGCAGCGAATTAAATCTCCACAATCAACTTGATGTACCCTGCATCTGTGGAATACCTGAATAGATAACAAAGCATCCCCAAAATGGTGGTGGATTTGGGAGAAACTGTAGACTTGGGATTTGCTTTCTGTATCTAATTTGTTTCTGGTTTTATGCTTACCTTAGTTTAGAGTTTATTACCATTGGTAAATTTGTTTATTGATTTGGTTGCTCTCTTCCTTATTTTATATATATATATATATTTGTTTTTTTCCTTTTCCTCTTTTTGTGAGTGTGTATGTGTATGCTTCTTTGTGTGATTATGTCAGTATAGCTTTGCATTTACCATTTGTCCTAGGTATCTGTCTGTCCATTTTTTTTTTTTTTTTTAGTATAGTTTTTGGCAGTTGTTATCATTGGTGGATTTGTTTTTCGGTTTGGTTGCTCTCTTCTTTCTTTTGTTCTTTCTTTCTTTTTTCTTTTTTTTATTACTTTTTAATTTTTTTATTTTTAATAATATTTTTTATTTTAATAACTTTATTTTATCTTATTTCATTTATTTTCTCTTTTTCTTTCTTTCTTTCTTTCCTTTTTTTTCCTCCATTTTCTTCTGAGCCTTGTGACTGACAGGGTCTTGGTGCTCTGGCTAGGTGTCAGGCCTGAGCCTCTGAGGTGGGAGAGCTGAATTCAGCACACTGGTCCACCAGAAACCTCACGGCTCGATGTAATATCAAACAGTGAAAGCTCTCCCAAAGATCTCCATCTCAACGCTAAGACCCAGCTCCACTCAACGACCAGCAAGCTACAGTGCTGGACACCCTATGCCAATCAACTAGCAAGACAGGAACACAACCCTACCCATTAGCAGAGAGGCTGCCTAAAATCATAATAAGGTCAAGACACCCCGAAGCACACCACCGGATATGGTCCTGCCCAACAAAAAGACAAGATCCAGCCTCATCCACCAGAACACAGGTACCAGTCCCCTCCACCAGGAAGCCTACACAGCCCACTGAAACAACCTTAGCCACTGGGGGCAGACACCAAAAACAACGGGAAATACGAACCTGCAGACTGTGTGAAAAGGAGACCCCAAACACAGTAAGTTAAGCAAAATGAGAAGACAGAGGAACACACAGCAGATGAAGGAGCAAGGTAAAAACCCACCAGACCAAAAATTGAAGAGGAAATAGGCAGTCTACCTGAAAAAAAATTCAGAGTAATGATAGTAAAGATGATCCAAAATCTTGGAAATAGAATGGAGAAAATAAAGAAATGTTTAACAAGGACCTAGAAGAACTAAAGAGCAAACAAAAAATGATGAACAACACAAAAAATGAAATTAAAAATTCTCTAGAAGGAATCAATAGCAGAATAACTGAGGCAGAAGAATGGATAAGTGACTTGGAAGATAAAATAGTCGAAATAACTACCACAGAGCAGAATAAAGAAAAAAGAATGAAAAGAATTGGGGAGAGTCTCAGAGACCTCTGGGACAACATTAAATGCACCAACATTCGAATTATAGGGGTCCCAGAAGAAGAAGAGAGAAAGAAAGGAACTGAGAAAATATTTGAAGAGATTATAGTTGAAAACTTCCCTAATATGGGAAAGGAAATAGTCAATCAAGTCCAGGAAGCACAGAGAGTCCCATACAGGATAAATCCAAGGAGAAACACACCAAGACACATATTAATCAAACTATCAAAAATTAAACACAAAGAAAAAATATTAAAAGCAGCAAGGGAAAAGCAACAAATAATGTACAAAGGAATCCTCGTAAGGTTAACAGCTGATCTTTCAGCAGAAACACTGTAAGCCAGAAGGGAGTCGCGGGACATATTTAAAGTGATGAAAGGAAAAACTTACAACCAACATTACCCAGCAAAGATCTCTTACCCAGCAAGGATCTCATTCAGATTTGAGGGAGAAATGGGAATCTTAACAGACAAGCAAAAGCTAAGAGTATTCAGCACCACTAAACCCACTTTACAATAGATGCTAAAGGAACTTATCTAGGCAAGAAACACAAGAGAAGGAAAAGACCTACAATAACAAACCCAAAACAATTAAGAAAATGGTAATAGGAACATACATATCGATAATTACCTTAAATGTAAATGGATTAAAGGCTTCAACCAAAAGGCATAGACTGGCTGAATGGATACAAAAACAACACTTGTAAATACGCTGTCTATGAGAGACCCACTTCAGACCTAGGGACACATACAGACTGAAAGTGAGGGGATGAAAAAAGATATTCCATGCAAATGGAAATCAAAAGAAAGTTGGAGTAGCAATTCTCATATCAGACAAAATAGACTTTCAAATAAAGACTATTACAAGAGACAAAGAAGGACACTACATAATGATCAAGGGACCAATCCAAGAAGAAGATATAACAATTGTAAATATTTATGCACCCAACATAGGAGCACCTCAATACATAAGGCAAATGTTAACAGCTATAAAAGGGGAAATTGACAGTAACACAATCATAGTAGGGGACTTTCACACCCCACTTTCACCAATAGGCTGACCATCCAAAAAGGAAAATTAATAAGGAAACACAAGCTTCAAATAATACATTAAACAATATGGACTTAATTGATATTTATAGAACATTCCATCCAAAAACCACAGAATACACTTCTTCTCAAGTTCTCATGGAACATTCTCCAGGATAGATCATATCTTGGGTCACAAATCAAGCTTTGGTAAATTTAAGAAAATTGAAATCATACCAAGAATCTTTTCCGACCACAACGCTATGAGACTAGATATAATTACAGGAAAAATCTGAAAAAAATACAAACACATGGAGGCTAAACAGTACACTACTTAATAATCAAGAGATCACTGAAGAAATCAAAGAAATCAAATGACAATGAATACACAACGACTCAAAAGCTATGGGATGCAGCAAAGGCAGTTCTAAGAGGGAAGTTTATAGCAATACAATCCTACCTCAAGAAATAAAAAACATCTCAAATAAACAACCTAAAAGGACTTGACGATATGGGGAGGGGGAAGGGTGAGCTGTGACAAGGCGAGAGAGAGTCATGGACATATACACACTAACAAACGTAGTAAGGTAGATAGCTAGTGGGAAGCAGCCGCATGGCACAGGGATATTGTCTCGGTGCTTTGTGACAGCCTGGAGGGGTGGGATAGAGAGGGTGGGAGGGAGGGAGACGCAAGAGGGAAGAAATATGGGAACATATGTATATGTATAACTGATTCACTTTGTTATAAAGCAGAAACTAACACACCATTGTAAAGCAATTATACCCCAACAAAGATGTTAAAAAAGAAAAAAAACAACCTAACCTTACACATAAAGCAATTAGAGAAAGAAGGACAAAAATCTCCCAAAGTTAGCAGAAGGAAAGAAATCATAAAAATCAGACCAGAAATAATGAAAAAGAAATGAAGGAAATGATAGCAAAGATCAATACAAAGCAAAGATCAATACAAGCTGGTCCTTTGAGAAGATAAACAAAATTGATAAACTATTAGCCAAACTCACCAAGAAAAAAAAGAAGAATCAAATCAATAGAATTAGAAATGAAAAAGGAGAAGTAACAACTGACACTGCAGAAATACAAAAGATCATGAGAGATTACTACAAGCAGCTCTATGCCAATAAAATGGACAACCTGGAAGAAATGGACAAATCCTTAGAAAAGCACAACATTCCAAGACTGAAACAGAAAGAAAGAGAAAACATGAAGAGACCAATCACAAGCACTGAAATTGAAACTGTGATTAAAAATCTTCCAACAAACAAAAGCCCAGGACCAGATGGTTTCACAGGCGAATTCTATCAAACATTTAGAGAAGAGCTAACACCTATCTTTCTCAAACTCTTCCAAAATATAGCAGAGGGAGGAACACTCCTAAACTCATTCTACGAGGCCACTATCAGCCTGACACCAAAACCAGACAAAGATGTCACAAAAAAAAGAAAACTGTAGGCCAATATCACTGATGAACATAAACGTAAAAATCCTGAACAAAATACTAGCAAACAGAATCCAACAGCACATTAAAACGATCATACACAATGATCAAGTGGTGTTTATCCCAGGAATTCAAGGATTCTTCAATATATGCAACTCAATCAATGTGATAAACCATATTAACAAACTGAAGGAGAAAACCCATATGATCATCTCAGTAGATGCAGAAAAAGCTTTCGACAAAATTCAACACCAATTTATGATAAAAACCCTCCAGAAAGTAGGCATAGAGGGAACTTACCTCAACATAATAAAGGCCATATATGACAAACCCACAGCCAACCTCATTCTCAATGGTGAAAAACTGAAACCATTGATAAGGAAAAAGACAAGGTAACCCAGTCTCACCACTATTATTCAACATAGTTTTGGAAGTTTTAGCCAGAGCAATCAGAGAAGAAAAGGAAATAAAAGGAATGCAAATGGGAAAAGAAGAAGTAAAACCGTCACTGTTTGCAGATGACATGATACTATACATAGAGAATCCTAAAGATGCTACCAGAAAACTACTAGAGCTAATCAATGAATTTGGTAAAGTAGCAGGATACAAAATTAATGCACGGAAATCTCTGGCATTCCTATACATTAATGATGAAAACACTGAAAGAGAAATTAAGGAAACACTCCCATTTACCATTGCAACACAAAGAATAGGGCTTCCCTGGTGGCGCAGTGCTTGAGAGTCCACCTGCCGATGCAGGAGACATGGGTTCGTGCCCCGGTTTGGGAAGATCCCACATGCCGTGGAGCAGCTATGCCCGTGAGCCATGGCCGCTGAGCCTGCGCGTCCAGAGCCTGTGCTCTGCAATGGGAGAGGCCTGCATAACGCAAGAAAAAAAAAAAAAAGAATAAAATAACTGGGAATAAACCTACCTAGGGAGACAAAAGACCTGTATGCAGAAAACTATAAGACACTGATGAAAGAAATTAAAGATGATACAAACAGATGGAGAGATATACCATGTTCTTGGATTGGAAGAATCAATATTGTGAAAATGACTCTACTGCACAAATCAATCTACAGATTCAATGCAATCCCTATTGAACTACCAGTGGCATTTTTCACAGAACTAGAACAAAAAATTTCACAATTTGTATGGAAACACAAAAGACCCCAAATAGCCAAAGCAATCTTGAGAAAGATAAACAGAGCTGTAGGAATCAGGCTCCTGGACTTCAGACTATACTGCAAAGCTACAGTAATCAAGACAGTATAGTACTGGCACAAAAACAGAAATATAGATCAATGGAACAGGATAGAAAGCCCAGAGATAAACCCATTTATATATGGTTACCTTATTTTTGATAAAGGAGGTAAGAATATACAATGGAGAAAAGACAGCCTCTTCAATAAGTGGGGCTGGGAGAACTGGACAGTTATATGTAAAAGAATTAAATTAGAATACTCCCTAAGACCATACACCAAAATAAACTCAAATGGATTAAAGACCTACATGTAAGTCCAGACGCTATAAAACTCTTAGAGGGAAACATAGGCAGAACATTCTATGACATAAATCACAGCAAGATCCTTTTTGACTCACCTCGTAGAGTAATGGAAGTAAAAGTAAAAATAAACAACTGGGACCTAATGAAACTTAAAAGCTTTTGCACAGCAAAGGAAACCATACACAAGATGAAAAGACAACCCCAGAATCTGAGAAAATAGTTGCAAATGAAGCAACTGACAAAGGATTAATCTCCAAAATATACAAGCAGCTCATGCAGCTCAATATTAAAAAAACAAACAACCCAATCCAAAAATGGGCAGAAGACCTAAATAGACATTTTTCCAAAGAAGATATACAGATTGCCAACAAGCACATGAACGGATGCTCAACATCACTAATCATTGGAGAAATGCAACTCAAAACTACAATGAGGTATTACCTCACACCAGTCAGAATGGCCATCATCAAAAAATCTACAAAGAATAAATGCTGGGAGTGTATGGAGAAAAGGGAACCCTCTTGCACTGTTGGTGGGAATGTAACTTGGTAAAATCACTATGGAAAACTGTTGATGGGAATGTAAATTGATACAACCACTATGCAAAACAGTATGAAGGTTCCTAAAAACTAAAAATAGAACTACCATATGACCCAGCAATCCCACTACTGGGCATATACCCTGAGAAAACCGTAATTCCAAAAGAGTCATGTAGGGGCTTCCCTGGTGGCGCAGTGGTTGAGAGTCTGCCTGCCGATGCAGGGGACACGGGTTCGTGCCCCGGTCCGGGAAGATCCCACATGCCGCGGAGTGGCTAGGCCCGTGAGCCATGGCTGCTGAGCCTGCGCGTCGGGAGCCTGTGCTCCGCAACGGGAGAGGCCACAACAGTGAGAGGCCCGCATACTGCAAAAAAACAAAAGAAAACAACAAAAAAAAAACCTTATAACTGATGCAAGATCTGGACATTTAAGCCATATACATATGTTAGGAGTAAGAGTAGGTCTGGAATTGTGTGTCGATGGTACTTTATCCAAATTCTTCTTTTTATTTATCACCTTTACCTCTCTTTGGTATCCCTCTCCCACTTAGAGAGCTCTTAAGGGAGCTATATATGATTAATATGAGGCAATTAACTCATCACTAAGCTAGAGCCTGATAAACCCAAATGCATAAAATGCGTAAAGATTCACAGGAGCACCTGGTTTAGGTGACTGATAGAACAATATCCCTCTGCTTATCTTCCAATCCAAGTCTTTCTATCGTGCTTTGTATGGCTCCATGGTATAAAAAATCTATCAATAGTCATCACACATACACACACATATAAAGAGCTGGAAAAATTACCATTGTCAAGTATTTGAGTTTGTTTATTTCTCCAAAGGCTAAAAATGTGGAATCAGAAGAGAGAAAACCACATATAGATAAATGAACCTTTTAAAGAAGGTCCACCCTACCCATTAGCAATCATGGTCTAATCAATGACCTCTCAACATAAACAATTCTATTAGTCATTTCTCTTCCCTGGAGAATGGTTGAGAAAGATAAAGAGGTATCTAAAACTTTCTTCCACTATAATATGAAACAGTTATATAACACAATATAGAGTCTTTAATAAAATATACACATTTTTAAAAGCTGCCACAAATTAGGGAGGGTAGTATCAGTGGCAGAAGGTATAGAATATGAATATGAGGTCACTTTAATTCCTGCTTTAATTTAGCTTTTGAACAATATCCAAAGTAAGTTTTAACTAGGGACAATTTTTATCCACTGTTTATCTCTAAGTATTGTATCTGACTTTCCTCTTAAACACTCTGAGATTTAGATCTTTTCTCCATTTTATAGATAAAGATATTGAGCTAGGGCAAGATTAGGTGACTTATCTAGAGATCAGAGTTGCTCTTTGACTTAGAAAAAAGAGAGTAGATAAATGTAATCAGTACTTAATATACTGATTGGCTCCACAGTATTGAAAATTAAGTGAGTAAAATATGTATACTCCCAGGAGTTATGGTCTTGGACTGCTAAAAGATTGGGAGTGTCAGAAGGATTTAGTAAGACAGAAGACTGTTAATGGATATTGTTATTTAGATGAGAATCCAAAGCTCTCTTTAATCATTTTAAGGTTATATAAATCATTGCAACATGTAATTTTCTTAATTGATTTATGTAAACTTCTATATGCAGCTTCTTTATATAATTTATGTACATTTATATTTGCTTCATTCATACAAACAACCAGAGTCTTAGAAAACCAGGAAGAAAAATATTCACATTTTCTTTGCATAGTGTTGGGAAGGATTGATTTGAGAGTGAAATTAATTTGAAGCATTTTATACTTTTCTGACCCAGTGGTGAATTTGAGGATGATGGTGTTCAAAATTTCTGCTTCTCCCTCCTACTTATTTTTGTTATCAAATCTGGTCTCAGAAAAGAAGTAATGAATTTTTTGAGAACAGAAGAATATTGGGCTGGCAAACGAGTCTATGTATTTACAATGAAGAAGGAAACATTAAAAGGGAAAATGGAACTCAGATCAGGACAAGAAAAAAAGCATGAGAAATGTATGTTTGTCTTTGTCATTATATATTTGCAAAACATTATATACAAGTTTAGACAGCAATGTCTGTAAGATTTCTCTGGGATCTTTAATTGGTCATGTCTACTTCACTAATGAAGCTAGGGAAATTAGTAATGCAGTATTTTTGTGACCTCAAAAAGAAACTTTTTCTTTTCATTTCTTCATTTCCTATACTGGATAAGCTTATGGCAGCTTATCAACCAAATATTATATTGTACATTTAAATCAGGGCCTCTTTCTTAACAATATATCAAATAATGCCTGTGCCCTTGGTGGCCTAGAGTGTGAGAATGTCACCGCTTTCTATTTATAAGGGATCATTTGAAATCTTTTTCACACTGCTAATTACAAGTATGGTGAACTTGTAGCCATGGTTTTTCCTCAGATGCATAACAAGTAGTTGATGAGCCACCTCTGTTTTCTTTGAGGTCATGGATCACTGAGAAATGAATTTAGTAGGAAAATTACCATTTAGTCAACAAACTTACTTGGTAAAAGTTATTTCGAGTTTCATGGTCTGATGTAGGAGTAAACACAAAAAACTGTTCTCTATGAAGTGGGTCAGCCACTGACCACAGTTTTTTGACAGGTCATAATTTTATATGAATAATATTGGAAATAAAAACTGTTATTACATATTCAATATATAATGATTGGTATTTTGAAACCACAAAATGATTAATGTTTCCCATGTCCAATATCTTGTAGTCCACTCTTATGAAGCAAAGTAGGATATTTAAATACATGGTACTAGTATTTCAGTTACCCACTAACCATTTGTAGAGAGACAATTTAATAGAGGATATTTGTCAATAATATGAAGCCAAACAATTTGATAGACTAAATTGTTTTAATTAATTAATTGATTAATTAACTTTACCCTTTTCAGCCAGGCTGATTTAATTATGTAGACATAACCACAAGTCATTATGGAAACCAGAGAAATTCACAGTGTTTGGGGTGAGGGGAGAGATAGGACATATAATAATTAAATGATTTTCCAAAGACACAAATTTTGTAATAAAAAAATATTTTGTAATAAAAAAATATCTAATGCCAACAGCAAATAGTTGCTGTTGGCATTAGATCCTAAGAGCTTACAGCTGACTCCTTCTCTGAAGACTGGCTCTTGCCTGAATGTTGACTGGGAGTCAGGTTGTCAGGTAAGTTGCATAACCTCAGACACATTCTGCCAGCAATGACTGACTCGCAGGGCTAAAGCAAGCAAGACCCCGTTGCCTCAAGGGACCAACTCTGTGGTGCAATTCATGCTCCAGATCTCCCTGACGGATTGGGCCACAGCTACAGTCTCTGAGACACATCTTTATCTTGTTCTCTTTCTCTTGAGAATATACCCTCAATAAGCCATGTGCAACAAATTTACATTCCAGGGTTTGCCTCTAGGGAACCCAATCTGAAACAATGGGTTTAATCAGTTATTACTGCAAATAAGAATACAATTTGTTTAAAGTGTCTGGTTCTGAATGCATATAATGTTTCTTTCTAAAGAAGAGTAGTGAATCTTAAAATAGTGAGTTTGGGTCTACATACAAAACTGGCTTGTCTGTTTTCTCTGGACTGGTTGTTACTGACTCAGCAGTATGATACACTTATTTTGTGTTCTGACATTGTTTTAATTTTTCCATTGAGCAAAAACTACTGAGCATGGGGGGGGGCTATTTAATGTTTGTTTCTAATGACATCATTATGGAAGCCAAAAACCAAGGGGTAAACCATTTTAGAAGTATCTGGCACACATTCTGTATTCCTAGTAAGTATTGAAATAACATCCTTTATAAAATTATGATAATATTATCAAAAATAGATTTTTCTCTGTGTCTTATTAGTCTGTGTCTTATTAGTCACAAATATTTCTCTTGAAAGCCAGAAGTCTGTGAACCATAATATATAGAGTATCTTATGGTTATAAAGAAATTACATCTACAATATCCTTGACAGTTCTTCATACATCTTCTGTTTGAAATTTCCAGTAATATGTAAAGGATCTTCCTACTACTCTATTATGAGTTTTACGGTTAAGAATATAGGTTTGGCTGATTCGATACCCTTTAACATATGAGACCTTAACCAAGTTAATTATGTGTGCCTCATTTTTTAAATCTTCAGAAGGGGGAACATAATAATACCTATGTTAGGCTGAAAAATGTGCTCCCAAAATATCTAAATCTTAATCCTCAGAAGCTATCAATGTTACCCTATATGGCAAAAGGGACTTTGCAGATATGATTAAATTGATAATAAGATAAAATAAGTAAGGATCTTGGGATGGGGAGATTATTCTCCCTGTGAGCCCTAAATATAAATATGGTTGTCCACATAAAAGGGAGACGGAGGGAATTTTGGCTACAGAAGATGAGATGGTAATTTATGGCCGACGCAGAGATTGCATTAACGCACGTTGAAGAAGGAAGGGGCCACAAGCCAAAGACTAATGGCAGCCATAGAAACCAAATGTGAAAAAGTGGGCTAACCTCTCACAGCCTCCACTAGCAAATAGCCCTGCCAACAATCTGATTTTAACCCAGTGAAACTGATTTTGCCTGGATTTCTGACTTCCAGACTGTAAGAGAATAAAGTTGCGGTAATTTGTTACAATGGCAACAGGATACTAATATAGTACCACTTACTTTTAAGTTAGACTTAAATAATACAGAGCACATATAGGCTGAAAGCTACGGCTATGATAATAAGTACTCATTAAGTATTAGAACGAAACATTTACACTTCATCCTGTATGACAGAATTTTGGATATGTGGTGTCCTGTGTGCTCCCTCTGAGCACCTAGCCCATCAAGACAGGACCCTCTGCCACCACTGATGCAACAGAGCACCTGCACAATAAAATAATAACTCAAATGAAATTGAAATGCTGAGCTACCAGTATTTCAAGAAAATTATAGAGATGTATTTATTATTTATATCTATAAACATAGGCATAACATCAGAAAAAAGAAAAGCACAATACAAGATTACATTAAAAAGTGCACAGTGGCTAGCACCATTATCTAGAACTCATGTAAACCCTTTATTCTGATCAATTAAGTCTCAGGTAAAGCATGCTTTTACTCAGCCAGGGTCAATGGAGTTGCATTTATCAAACAAATAAATACATAAGCAAATAAATTTGTATATTTATAAATAAATCAATAAAAATGTATACTAACTTTCAAAGAAGTGAATGCTATTGATGTTGATTGCCAAACTGGATAAAAATCATGTATTTTTAATCTTTATTAATACCTTTTCCCTGTTGAACAAAAGAAAAAAATTAACAAAAGACAATTATATAAAAAGTGTTTTTTGATATAGGTAAAATAAGCCAAGTGTCAAATCTGCCCCCTTTGTTTTGTCTAAGATACACTATGTCATTTCCCTGAAGAATGAGCCAAACTGAATTAACCCACTTCTATAGTTCTTCTTCTATTTGGCAATATCACACCTGCAGATTCAGTGGATAGCAAGATATGATGACATGCATAAGAGTTTAAAATCTTATAATTTGTAGTAACAAAATGGTTTTGTAACCTACACTTTCGCAATGGAAGTTTAAGTTCACAAATTACAAAATATTCTAAGTATCTAGAGAGAGAAAATATATGCGAGGGACAAAGGGAAGAAGCAGAAATCGACATTTGCTCCCTAAAATTAATTCTGTGATTTTGTGAGCTTTTAATCCCTCCAAAAATGAAAAATCATACATTAAAACTGGGAAATATTATTGCTTTCAATTTTAAATATACATCAGTATACATACTCTCCAGGGAAAATGAATTAGGAAATGTCGTCATAAGCAAGCTACATATGAACACTCCATTTCTACTCAACAAATAAATGAAGATAATTTGCATTTTCTGTCAATCTAGCTCAGTGTGTAGCTGGGCCTGTCTCAGCAGTGGCAATCATGTGAGGAGGACCATTTAGATGCAACATTTACTTTGGCACAGGTTTGGATCCACTCTCAGGTTTTCCTCCAGATGGACTATCTCCATGTGCACGTAGGTCTGCCTCTTATTTCAACTACTGAAATTAGGGACGACCTTTGCAACAGCACTTGGGCAACGAGAGCCAGCAGGAGTAGAAGTGGGTATCAGCAAGCCTTGTTCCCTCTACTTGCTTCCTAGCGCCTGGATACTTTGCAAAGAACCTGCTTTACTTTGCAACCAAGTCTGATAAACGCAGCTTCAGAATAAACTATGTCTGTTTGCCCTTAGCTGTTTTATCAGCACAGGTCCTCTTTTGTTAAGAATTCCTGGTGAACTGTCGGAGGATATGTGCAGATTGTTAAGAGGCATCAAATAACCAGATGAGTTTCCTGAAGTGCAATATCTCAAGAGATTAAAGTGAATGTTTTCATTTTAGACTTTTCAAAGAAATCCTTAGGAGGAAAATGAAAGTATCCTTGGATTTGGGGTACTAGACTGGCCCCTCAGTGCATCAATCCCTGAAAAGAAGATACAAAATCTAACATACTAAGATTGTTGTCCAGAAGTGTAAGATAAACAAGTAACAATGAAAATAATATTATAAAACAATTCATGGTTAGATAATAAGCAATTGCTACAGAAAATGTTGCTCTACGTTTGAGAATATGAGCAATTAGTTTGGAGTAGAATCTATGGTATGCAGAATGATGGCCACCCAAAAATGTCCAAGTCTTAATCCTAAACCTGTAAATATGTTATGTTGTCTGGCAAAGGAGAATTAAGGTTACTAAACAGATAACTGTAAAATAAGAAGATTACCCTGGATTATCCAAGTGGATGTAATATATTCATAAGGATCATTTAAAGTGAGATTTTAGAATTAGAGGGAGATAAGAAGACTGCTGGTTTTGAAGAAGGAGAGAGGGGCCACAACAAGGACGCAGGCAGCTCAAGGAACTAGAAAGGGCAAGGCAATGAATTCTCCCCTAGACCTTCCAGAGGGAACACAACCCGATGGACACCTTTTTTTTTCAGTCCATTGAGACACATTTCAGACTTCTGACCTTCAGAACAGTAAGATATTAAATTTGTGTTGTTTAAGCCACTAAGTTTATAGTAATTTGTTACAGCAGGAGTGAAAAACTAACACATGCTCTTAGAGTAAACACACAGTAAAGGAGTATCAGTGTCCAGTGTATATTTGGTTACAATCAGAATTTTAGCTGATTGTAGGTTTTGTGTAGGGGTGTCCTGAGAAGAAAGGTGTGAACGTTTAGGATGGATTCCTTCGAAAGTGAAGCTGAGAAATTTAGATGTCTCTCAAGTGGTAAGGGGAAGTAGAATGAGCTATCAAGATATCCTACTTATACTATACTCTATGGACATGTTTTATTGCAGGCCTACTCGCATTCATACGGTTTCTTTTTGTCTTAGTGCAATCCATCCAATTTTGCCTGGCCCCTTGTGCTCCAACATTCTGCGTCAATTTTTATTTCTTTCCCTGGTCTTCCATGGAAAATACTTCATTTTTCCCATCTAGAGGATGTTGGGAAAGAAGAAGATTTTTAAAAAACAAGTCTATATGCACTAACTATTACATGTATGTGACCATAACCCAACATTTTGTAATCATATACAGGTAATAATTATTAAAGCATGTGGATTTTTTTTTAAAAGCCTAGTTCTTTCTCTACATCCTCTAGATTTTATATGGGAAAAAAAGGGACTATGTAGATTATAATAGAGGATCTTTGAGTATATTTCAGGCCCAAAACAAGTGTTTCACTAAGCTTTGCCTAAATTACCCAAAATTTGTATAGAGAACACAAAATTTTCATGTTTACAATTAATATCTATTGTAGCAATTTATAAGATACAAAATGTTTCTATATTTACTATCTCATTTAATCCTCAAGGCAACCTGAGAAATTATATATTGCTATGACCATGTCCATAGACAGGGCAAGTTTCATAGTGCCACAAGGGACCTGAACAGGATTCAAATCCTGTTCCTTAATCCTTCACTCTCATAAGCTGTTTTACAGTAATATCCCAGGAACTATTTATTTCTTAGAGACTGGAAGTGGAGATATAAAATAGGTCCTGAGTATACTACCTAAGGGATAAAGTTTGTAGCTAAGAATCATGGATGAACAAGTGGTAGAGAGGTAGACTATTTTGGCCCTGGAGATTTATCTGCCCCTTCTTGTTTTCTACTTCCCTTTGCCTCTAGCAGTCTGCCACTTTGGAACTCTCCCAGAACTGGTGTGTGTGTGTGTGTGTGTGTGTGTGTGTGTGTGTGTTTGTGTTGGTATGGACATGCTCACACATGTGAGCCCAGCTGGAGCAAGGAAGAGATGAATATTCCAAATGGGATAAAGGCTATTCCTATGGACTCCAGATTGGTCACACTTCAGAATACATTCATCTCCTACTGGGGTACTTTATGAAGTGCCAGGAGTTTGTAAAGGATTGGAATAAAAACAGTATATTTTCTTGGAGAGATATTTTTATTCAAATACTTGATGGAAAATAGTTAACTTACCTGGCAACTTATACATTTTTCCATATTGAAATACCTTGTAGACTATAATCCAAACATTCCTGTGATTTACTCAAATGACAACATTTTTTTTTTCCTATCACAGTAACTATTTCCTCCTGAGCACTCATTACAATATGAATATGTTATTTTGTGACTTTGCTCACTTTATTTTTTGCCTCCTCCACTGGACTGTAATTTCCATGAAGGCAGGGTCACGTTTGTCTGTTCATGGTTGTAGCTTCCTTAGCACAGCATTTGGCACTCAAGAAATTCCTTTGGGTGAAAGATGAAAGGTCTATTCCAAAAGTCACAATGGGATTCCAGTCCAGTGTCTCTCCTGCCCCTGCTGCTTCTGCTCTCTGCTCTCTTCCTCCAGAGAGTGGCTCACTGCACTGGAGGCTGGGAAAGTGCTGAATCTGCTCTCTCGGGTAGTTTCTGACACCATGGGCAAGGCTTGCAAAAGGGCTGATGGTGACAGTCAAGTTATGGGGTGTCAGATGGAGGCTGGGAGCAGAGTGGCAACCCCCAAGTGCCCACTCTGGTGTCCCGAGGGAACTATTTCCCCAGTCTGGTCTCCCCTCTGCTGGACCGTGCAAGGATGCTGAAGACTGGGTACCACCTAGCTGTGAGATAGCTAGGAGCGGGTGAGATCTATCAACAGCATTTCAGAGCCAGGGAGCCGCGGTGCTACTTTGAAAGAGGAATTTGTGCTCTCCCTCAGGGCTGCAGAACATCGTTACAATCAAATCTTGGGTATGTCGCTGCGCAAGGTCTGATTCCCCACCCCCTCTGCTGCTCCATGGCAGAGCGTGGGCTCTCCCACCCCACACAAGCCCCTGGCATCCTGGGCATTTGCTCAGCCTTTTCAAGGAGGTTGGCCAACCTTGACCAGACAGTAGTTTCTTGTGACTTCCATAGATCCTGGCAAGAAGCCCCAGGGCTCTGGGCAAGAATGGATCTGTAGGTTCCAGGAAAGTGGTTTCTGTGTCTTCTTAGCAGAGCTAAGGTGGCATTTCTGTACCTCAGGGATCAGCCTGCAGAGAAGTAAGCCCTCTGGGAGCTAAAAACGTGAACATTTTTAAAACTTGCCACTCACAATGAGTTATTTCACTTAATATCTTCAAACCATCCAGGGATCAAGTTTACTATTCCACAGATCATAGGTTTTTTCTATGTAAAAATTCACAAATTTATTTGTATTTTATACTTCATAATGTATTTTAATTACAGTATTATTATTTTATTACAGTATTGTATTTATATTCAGTACTCAAAATTAAATGAGGCAATACATGTGAAGAACTTAGTATAATGGTTGGTACCGATGCTCAAAAACTAATATCTATTATTACTACTATTGAGATATTTTATGAGACAGACAATAATACCTTCATGCTACATGTCACAGTTATATAGAAAAGAGGTGATGATTGCATTAAATCGATTATTTACCTTTTTTTTCATAATTGTACATACATTGTAAAAAACAATGCCCATAGTAGTTGTTCAGTAAATGAACAACTTTTGAAAAATAATTTTTGGGTGAATCATGATTTTACATAATATGCATATAATACAGTAAGTTGCAAGTCAGAGAACATTTCTAGTTAAAATAAATTTTGAGCCTATTTCTCTGTCTCCTATGGAATACAGTGAGGTAATTTTTGCCTTGAGAAGTTAAGTTCACTTTAAATTATCTCAAATAATAGACTCACAGTCAGCTTTTTTTAAAGACAAGGTTCAAGAATCAGTCACTGTGGTGTCTATGTTTGGGCTTGGGTGAGCAATCTTATAATTCTATAAAACTGTAAAAAAATTTTATGTTCATATGCTTTTTTCTGTGAAGAGTCTACACAGTTTTCATCAGACCATCAGCGAGAACCTGACCAAAAATATATATTTAGGAAGTAGTATTGCACTTGATTGGGGCAATGAAGCCCATAACCACCTTACAGGGAATTGAAATCTCTGGATATTAGATTTGGAGAGAAAAGAGGAAGAAAGGAAGGAAGAAAGGAAGGAAGGGAGGGAGGAAGGGAGGGAGGGAGGAAGAATTTAGATTAACATTGTGATAGAATGAGAAAAATAATTTTCCAAATAATAATTACTTACTCCATTATGAAATCATTTATTGATCTAGCATTTTGTAAGACTTCTTGTTTTAAAATCCCTTCAGTGAAAAGTATGTGAAACTCTAGCTCCAACAGTATCTCTAATATGCTTTAAGCCTGAAAATGTTGCAACTTAGAGTTAACCACTTTTTAATTTATGTACTTAATATAGTTATAGCTTAGCATGCAGTATTATGATGACATAACCTGATCTAACTTAGGTGAGATATATGAGAGAACATTTTCTTCTGATTCAAGTACCAAAGACTAATTTCATGGAGTAGGAAGCACAGAGGAGTTTAAATAATCAGGACTTGGAAATGAATACATAATAGGAAAAATCACATCATCAGTACATAAATATTGTTCACACACAAGAAGTTAAAATTATACTCCACACAAAAGGAAAACTGAACTAGTGGATTTTTTATGTACTAGAATAAAGAAGCATTATTATTCAAATACTACTGTAAAAAGTAGTTTGTGTACAACTTCTGCTTTTAGTCTAATGAGTCTTTTTTCCCCTTTTCTTCATACTAATTTTTTGCCTTTTTACTGTGAAAATCATATTCTGAAAGTCTTGAATTTCACACTTCTGACTTGTTTGGGGAGTAAAGTAGGCTATAAATCACTGCTATGCAAAACAATTTTTCTTAATTTAATTTTTTCCTTCTTAGAACCCATTTGTAATTAGATTAGTGGACTGTTGTGGTCTGGAATAAGTACATGACTATACTGCTTAGCCTAAATTGTCTTGACAACAAATTTGTAGAACTAAGACACAGTTAAATTGGGTTTATTCGAACACCAGATGCTTGAATCTTGGAATATCAACTACACTCCAGTCATTTCCTAAGCCATTTGAGCATGATCACAAAAATTTCATCATCATTTCCCCAAAAAGAGGTGGCTTAAGCTGTGTGGTAGACCTGTGCCTTATTAATTTTCCCACTTGAGTCTCTGAGATATGGATGCTCTCTTCTGGCTGCTCTTGGAAATAACATTCCGATTCTGCAACATGACACTTAGTACTCAGAGCCTCAGAACAGCATGTAACCATTGACCTCTAAGGCTCTCACTGAAATCACAGAACTGAAAGAGAATTCTATGTCTGCTTAAACATATGAACTTGAAAACAGTTATTGAATAGCGTTTCTATTTATGGTTCTTTTGGGAGTGCCATCAACTTAATTATGTATGATCTCAACAGATGTCTGCACTAAAATGTTGACGTCTCTAATACTTTTTTAGAAAGTTCATGTAAAGGAAACTTACATGAATATGTTCCTGAATCCATGAATATGTTGATTTTCTAACTCAGGGAAGGTGGAAATTTAAAACCTTACCACTTTATTTTGAGATTTTCTGATATGGTACATATAATAAAATCTTATTAATATCAACTTAAGTATTTCCTATACTGTGACAATTAAATCACATAGTAGCCTAGCATTAAACGCAGCACCATGAATGAAATAAATTTTTAAAGCTATGATATGTAACAAAGTAGTGGTATAAAAATCTGACCAAGAAAATATTTAATCCCTTTAAAGGGATTAAATATTTTTAATATTTAATCCCTTTAAAGGGATTAAATATTTTTAATATTTAATTTAATCCATTTAAAGAAAGGTACTAATATCAAGTTCTCTAAAATCACCCGTTTTCATAAAGTTTACCTAAATGATTTATATTTTATACTAATTATAGATTATGCCTATCTTTTCAATAAAACAAGTCTCATGGACTCCAACATAAAAACATTCTGTTGTTACTTTAGTCACTTAAACTATTGTTTTCAAACAATTGCACAGTTAAGGCTGGCAATTTCCTTAAAAAGTTTTATTTAATGAATAGTAAACTAAATCCATCCTTAAATAAAATACTTAAATATTTACAAAATTTAAGGTTATGTTTAAGTCACCATTTACGATTGTTGGGTCTACTGGATTTAAGGGTTAATGTTAATAATATCTGCATGGGAGTTTTAACTAGATATAGTTTTAAAACAACATAATTGTTTAGAAAAATATATAGAGAAAAGAATTAACTACATATACTTTCTTACATAATTATTCTATTTAATATATGTCTTATTAAAATATTATATTATTAAAATGAGTTCAGAGAATATACATTTATACCTGTTATATCCTTATCATTACCACTATCAATATTTAATTAGGAGATTATTTAATTTCTTAATTGGAAGTCATCGGGGGAATGGTCCGGGTTTAGTTTTTCTGACATCCTATAATACATCATATTTCATAGTGAAATATATTAACAAATGTTGTTCCTTTCTGGTATCCAGGCTGTGATACAGATTTCGATCTCTCTAAAAATTACTAAAAATAAAATTATCTTTAATATGTTTTTCCTTAGCTAATCATACTTAATTCTGATTCTAATGGTTATTACACAATCTGTGTAAAAAATAAAAATACTACTAACGTTATATTTTCTTCAAAAGGATGTGTTGAAAGTTTCTGCAAGTGAATGTCTTCTATAAAATGCTTTCTGAGGTAACTTGGGAAAGACTTTATGTTTCCTCTCTCTGGCTGTGACTGGGAAAAAGACACTTGTGCTGACTGTTGCCTAAATATTAATCTTTTCTATTGTCTCCACCCCTATCCTCCTATTACTCAAAAATATTTCTATGCTGTTTTTGTTTTCTGCCACAACCTATAACCCCATTGTTAAACATGCATTTGGTAATAGCAACCCTTGTTAAAAGTTTTTCTTTTCTTTTAGCGTTGTGACCTGAATATGATGCTGTAGGTCTTCTTGAAAATAACTTCACTAATTTCTATTTTTTTTCCTGAAAGTAAAAATTGATACTATATTATGATTCTAGAAAAATGATGCTATATGCTTTTAGGCAAATAAGCACATTGGCAAAATAAAACATAACAAAAACTGGAATTCTTTTTTTAACTTTTCCAGATTAAATATTTCAGAGTATATGCTTTCAAATCAGGAAATATCATCATTGTTCATACTCACTAAAAGGAATATAAAGAATGGGAAACATGATAATGGCTTGGATTGAAAGTAAAAAAGAAACAGTAATACAGAATTGAGGTTTTCTGAATAATTACAATTGAAATTCATTATGTAGGATGTGTATCAGGATGAAATCAACTAGGTTTTCTGACTCACTAAGTTTGTTTAATGAAAATAGGGAGAATAAATTTGGGGGAAATATCAAGAATTGTTTTTCCCTCATTACATATGCCCATCAACATGGCCTAAAAATATTTATCTTCCACACAGGTAGCAAAACTAATCTCCCATAGTTTGATGGAATTTTTATCTCATTGCTTTTTCTTAATTGGCAGTGAAGCACTGAAAATGTAGAATTGAACACTAGTACAATGCTGTCCTTTAATGAAGTTTTTGTCCTTTTTCTCTGATATTGTTTTTCTGAACCAAAGTTTCTCTTGAAAAATTAATAACTATAGCACTGGCATTGATTTTATTTCTTATCAATAGCATAAACTTTCTAATTCAATATATACAAGTACTTTCATTGCTCTCCATATCCAAAATGGTCATTTAATTACTTTTCCCACGTTCTTTATTACAAGATAATGATGTTGCTTTAAACTAACTTTACACACTACTATCAAAAATGTAGATGTAGGGCTTCCTTGGCGGCGCAGTGGTTGAGAGTCCGCCTGCTGATGCAGGGGACACGGGTTCGTGCCCCGGTCGGGGAGGTTCCCACATGCCGCGGAGCGGCTGGGCCCGTGAGCCATGGCCGCTGAGCCTGCGCGTCTGGAGGCTGTGCTCCTCAACTGGAGAGGCCACAACAGTGAGAGGCCCACATACCACAAAAAAATATATATATATATATAGATGTAAAAAACAACATATGGTTTTCTTGTTCCATAAAGTTATCAAGAACTAAATGTCTTTTTTCTTCTCCTTCTGTATTTTTTTAACATCTTTATTGGAGTATAATTGCTTTACAATGGTGTGTTAGTTTCTGCTTTATAACAAAGTGAATCAGCTGTACATACACACATATCCCCATATCTACTCCTTCTTGCGTCTCCCTCACACCCTCCCTATCCCACCCCTCTAGGTGGTCACAAAGCACCCAGCTGATCTCCCTGTGCAATGCAGCTGCTTCCCACTACCTATTTATTTTAAATTTCGTAGTGTATATAAGTCCATGCCGCTCTCTCACTTAGTCCCAACTTACCCTTCCCCCTTCCTGTGTCCTCAAGTCTATTCTCTACGTCTCCGTCTTTATGGTCACCTTATTTTTGATAAAGGAGGCAAAATATACAATGGAGAAAAGACAGCCTCTTCCATAAGTGGTGCTGGGAAAACTGGACAGAAACATGTAAAAGAATGAAATTAGAACACTCCCTACACCATACACAAAAATAAACTCAAAATGGATTAAAGACCTAAATGTAAGGCCAGACACTATAGAACTCTTAGAGGAAAACATAGGCAGAACCCTCTATGACATAAATCACAGCAAGTTCCTTTTTGACCCACCTCCTAGAGTAATGGAAATAAAAACAAAAATAAACAAATGGGACCTAATGGAACTTAAAAGCTTTTGCACAGCAAAGGAAACCATAAACAAGATGAAAAGACAACACTCAGAATGGGAGAAAATATTTGCAAATAAAGCAACTGACAAAGGATTAATCTCCAAAATTTACAAGCAGCTCATGCAGCTCAATATCAAAAAGCAAACAACCCAATCCAAAAATGGGCAGAAGACCTAAATAGACATTTCTCCAAAGAAGGTATACAGATAGCCAACAAACACATGAAAGAATGCTTAACATCACTAATCATTAGAGAAATGCAAATCAAAACTACAATGAGGTATCACCTCACACCAGTCAGAATGGCTATCATCAACAAATCTACAAACAATAAATGCTGGAGAGGGTGTGGAGAAAAGGGAACCCTCTTGCACTGTTGGTGGGAATGTAAATTGATACAGCCACTATGGAGAACAGTATGGAGGTTCCTTAAAAAATGAAAAATAGAACTACCATATGACCCAGCAACCCCACTACTGGGCATATACCCTGAGAAAAGCATAATTCAAAAGGGTCATGTACCACAATTTTCATTGCAGCTCTATTTACAGTAGCCAGGACATGGAAGCAACCTAAGTGTCCATCAACAGATGAATGGATAAAGAAGATGTGGCACATATATACAATGGAATATTACTCAGCCATAAAAAGAAACGAAATTGAGTTATTTGTAGTGAGGTGGATGGACCTAGAGTCTGTCATACAGAGTGAAGTAAGTCAGAAAGAGAAAAACAAATACCATATGCTAACACATATATATGGAATCTAAGGAAAAAAAAACTGGTTACGAAGAACCTAGGGGCAGGACAGGAATAAAGACACAGACGTAGAGAATGGACTCTTTTTTTTTTAACTAGTGACACTTAATCTTCATTTGTAATCAAGGAGTTACACTTTGACTCTTAAAAATACGTCAGAACAAGCAAAACAAAACATGCAACAGATTAAAAGCAAAACTGAAGAGTGATAAACCAAAATGTGCCTTGCCAAAGAAGACGCCATCCATAACAATTAAGTTACAATATCCAAATATCCTTAGTAAACTCCCATACATCCATAATTTCTTTATCTCTACTGGTTCCTACCTTTCCTTTCTAACCATTCTTATGTTCCAGAGTAGGATATTTATGTATTTTGTTATGATCCATGGTCATTGAGTTGATTATTCTCCTCAACTCCAAGTAAAAACAGAATCTATTTCCTTGAAGTTTCTATAATGATCGTCCACCCTAGGCTTCTGATTTTTATTTTACAAGTCTACAACATTGAACATATTTCTTATTTGTGACCTCTTCCCCTCCTCACTTACTTATTTTTCCGCTGCATATTTATGTTGGGGGAAAAGTACAGGGTGTGGGTGAGGTGGATGAGGTGTTGAAAATTGAATTAAGAAGAACACAACCCTTTATTATGTTAAAATTGTATCTAAACTATAACTCAACATATTTATTTCAGATTTATTTATTTTTAATATACTTTTCTTTGAATTATAATTCTCCTTCCAAATCTGATATTTATAATGGCCTAAAATATGATCACTATATATTTTAGACTATGTTCTACTTTTTGTGTTTTTTCTACAATATTTCTCTAGATGGTCAAGATAAGTATTTTTTTAAAAATGTCATCTGCAAATGTTTAAAAGATATTATATGTTAATAAAGAAGTATCTTGAAAAATAGCTGTTCCAGTCAGAATTCTTTTGGTTGTAAGTAAAAGAAATCCAAATAAACTAACTGCGGCAGAAAATGGCATTTATTGGAAAGATCCTGTGGTGATTCACAGAATTAACAGAAGATAGGCAGGAATTATCGACTACTGTCAAGATTCTCCACCCCTCTGCAACCTTTCTCTTCTGTTCTCTGCTTGGCTAAATCCTTTCATATTGCAGTTGAAATTTCTCTGTCTCTCTCTCCAAACTCTAATATACCGCATTCCAGGGAAGGTCTGTGATTGGCCTGGATTGAGCCATGAGTCTATCTATAAATTATTTTTTCTGACCATAGGCATGGATAATATATTTGACCAGGTCTGGGATATTGGTTCAACCCTATAACTAGATTGTCTGAGCATCATGACTGGAAGTCCTTCAGAAAAATATTATTTGAGTGGAGGAGAAACAATTTTTTCAAAGAAAGGAGGAGTATCAATTACCATTAAAAAGTGAAAATAATTATGGAAGGATAAAACCAAATTAGGGCAATCTTAATATCTTATTTGTTCACACTTTATGAACTTTTTTTTTTCAGTAGGCAATAACTGATTAGGGCAGGAAATGAGATTTAGAAAAAGAAGAAAGCAAATAAGAAAATGACTGACAAAATTGTTCTTATTTTCTTATGCATTCATTAGGTTGGAGATTACTCTGTGAAGATACACAATAAAGTTGCTTCTCTATAGACATCTTATTGCCTACAGCACATATGACTTCAAACATATTCTGCTTCCACTTACTCTTGCCTATCCCCATTTCCACTTAATGATGAATCTTTTGAATATCATGAACTCTCAAGCATGACTGCAGTCACTTTGTGAAAACTATTACAAATCACAAGTGTTGGTGAGATACACTTTAGATATTTCTGTAGATTCGCTGCCCATATTGAATTCTATTTGAGACTTATATTGGTTGAATCCTATACATCAAAATTATGCTTGGAAAATAAAACAAACAAGGCAAACAAAAACCCTTCCATTTACTGATTTTTTTTATGACTCTAGTGATCCTTATTTAAAAGACTATAGTTCAAAAAAGAAGTATCTATTGGTGACATCAATTTATAAATGTCTTCATTATAAGTGATTTTTCCTGTTTATAACAAGCAAAAGTACATGGACAACTCCGAAATTAAAATTTAAAATCAGACCACTAGCTTGATTTGGCTCAGTATAGATTCTGATAAATCATCACTTTCAACATAGTGTGCTTTTGTAAGACCATAAGAAACAGAATCCATTAAGTTCCCTGATCATATATACAAGACATTTCCTATTTTAGTAAAGTTAGATTTCTCTTCAAGATATTGACATGATATTTAGTAAATCTTGGATTGTCTGCATCATTCAAGCATCAAATCAAGCTCATTTTGTCCTCTTTGTACAATTTATGAAGTTTAATATTCACTAAGAATTTGTTTAGCCTCAATATATCTAGCATGGGGAAAAAAAGCAAAATAATTTGCCAATGTGTATGAAAACAATTTCTCATTTATTTATTAATTTTTCACAAATATGCATGAGGGGTAGTATTTGTAGTAATGCTACACTGCCACCTTGTGGAGTGACTGGATGAAAACCAGTTAATTAAACATCCCTGGCCAGATGCCAACCCTAGGGATCAAACAATTCTCTCAAAGATTTAGCTAAGAGATGTTACATAGGTAATTTATAACTACATAAATGGGTACATTGTGGCAACAGATTATATCATGTATAAGTAAATTATTTCAAAGAATTAGTCAAATACAACCTATTTCATTACAGAGAGATTTCATTAAAATTATTATATTCTGTGAACTACGTTTTACTTGGAGAACAGAATATATCAGAATTCAAGTCCCACATCCACTATTAGTAGCTGTTTATATTAATCTCCTTCAACCTCAGTTTTCCAACCACTAAAACAAAGTTATGCTTTGTTTTCTAAAAACCATCAACACTATCATTCATTGTGTGTATAATCCCACATTTATAACTTTTGTCATATATATATATACATTCTGTGAAGTATCCTTTGAAATTTTTTTGAGTACAAACTACTTTCCAGGCAATGTGCTTTATGCTTAGAAATTAGTGATGTTAAAAATATCCAACATATTATCTCTGTTTATAATGTCTACTGTTTAGTAAAAAGTTAATCAACTTTAATCACAGAAAAAAAAATTAATCACAGTAAAAGATCCGTAATTGGGAAAATAATTCCCTAAGTTAAAAGTATGAATTATATATGTTTCAAAATCCAATTGTATTACTTTCTACTAAAAACCATAAAAGACAGTTATGTAAAGTATTAGTAGATAATTTATTTTAATAAATTTTATAAGTATTTTTGTTTTCATAAAAACTTTCAAAAACATTTGAAATTATATAACCATTCTGAATAAAAGAAAACATAATTAGCTTTATAAAATTCAAATTTCAACAATCAAATTTTTATTACAATAAAAATATGCCTCTAGGTTTGTTTAGGAAAGGCAAATAATGAACTAAATTTAGACCCTAAATTCTGAATTATTCAAGTATAATTAATATAATATTTATATAGAATTAATAAAATATTTTTTATGCTTTTGGAAGTGGAACATATTCTAAAATATATGATTATATTTTTAGCCTATTTATAAAATCAAATTTGGAAGAATCACTAAAGTTTTTCTAATTAAATCTTAATAGAGTTGCCTCAATAATATTATAATATCATAAATTAATGATTGCCTTTTATGTGTGTGTGCAAGTGTGTGTGAATTTGTGAGTCTATGTGTGTATACAATGTGTGTTTGCTATACACAGGGTATTTCAAAATACTATTAGCTCAAATTTCTACCCCTTTTATGCTAGCTACTGAGGTCCTTTGGCGTTCATTTTTATTTATCTACTGAATAATTGCACAATATCATGATGGCACATATGTGGCAGACATGCCATCACTCCTCTTTCCTACCCTCCTGGTTGACATCAATAATTAATCATGATATTTTTCCTTGCTAATTATCACATGCCTTTTCACTTCTCCTCCTCCCAACTGAGTATAAGACAGCCTCTAGCAATTGATCAGAAAGGGCATACAAATTAAAACCCATTGGCTAACTCTAGTAATTGTGTTCAATATTGACAGGTCAATTTCATTAGTTTATCCCACTTATATTTATTGCATGGATACTATATATTAAAGAATCATTCTTGTCTACATGTGTTATTTACCTTGTCTCGATGTGTTATTGTCTCTATGGATTATTTATCTGCATGTAAAGAATGTCATCATTTTACCAAATGAAACCTAATTGAGGAAAAGAAAATGTGAAAAAAATACGAAAGGGGGAATATTAAACCAAAAAAGCATAGAGATGATTCCAAATTCTAGATTTATGGAGTGCTTGGGGAAAAATCTCATTTACTTAATAATTTATGGAAATATTTGAATAAAGTGAAACATAAATATATACATATATCCAACTGTTTTGATCATTCATGATTTTTTAACAGACAAATGTTTCACTGTTGCCTAACTAGCCAGGAGCATATGCGTCAGTGTATTCCTTCAGTTAACCATGCATTTGCACGATTGAAAAAATAGTTACTGGTCTTCCCTGATGGCGCAGTGGTTGAGAGTCTGCCTGACGATGCAGGGGACGCGGGTTCCTGCCCCAGTCCGGGAAGATCCCACCTGCTGCGGAGTGGCTGGGCCCGTGAGCCATGGCCGCTGAGCCTCTGCGTCTGGAGCCTGTGCTCCGCAACGGAAGAGGCCGCGGCAGTGAGTAGCCCGCGTACCGCAAAAAAAAAAAAAAAAAAAGCATATAAGGGCAGTGATAGGGTAAATACAAGATAGATAACATGGTAAACACAGTAGGACTTACTCTAGCCTGGAAGGACAAAGAAATCATCCTAGAAGAAATGGTCAATAATTTGTGCCTGAAGGATGCCTAAGAGTTATCTTGGCTAAGAAGAGAAATGGAAAAATATTGTAAGTAAAGCTATCAGCATATACAAAGTCCTTAAGGCCAAGAAGAATTAGATAGAATCAAAAATTAAAAGGTAAATATTGCTGGAGATTAAAGTGGAGAGGTGAAGTGACAAGAGATGAGTCTGGAGACATGGGCAAGAAACAATCAAAAAGAGTCTTGCCCTCATGCATTGTTGGTGGGAATGTAAATTGATACAGCCACTATGGAGAACAGTATGGAGGTTCCTTCAAAAACTAAAAATAGAACAACCATATGACCCAACAATCCCACTACTGGGCATATACCCAGAGAAAACCATAATTCAAAAAGACGCATGCACGCCAATGTTCATTGCAGCACTATTTACAGCAGCCAGGACATGGAAGCAACCTAAATGTCCATCAACAGAAGAATGGATAAAGAAGATGTGGGTACATATATACAATGGAATATTACTCAGCCATAAAAAGGAATGAAATTGGGTCATTTGTAGAGACATGGATGGACCTAGAGACTGTCATACAGAGTGAAGTTAAGTCAGAAAGAGAAAAACAAATATCATATATTAATGCATATATGTGGAATCTGAAAAAAACTGGTATAGACAATCATATTTATAAAGCAGAAATAGAGACACAGACGTAGAGAACAAACATATGGATACCGGGGGAGGGTTGAATTGGGAGATTGGGATTGACATATATACACTATTGATACTAAGTATAAAATAGATAACTAATGAGAACCTACTGTATAGCACAGGGAACTCTACTCAGTGCTCTGTGGTGACCTAAATTAGAAGGAAATCCAGAAAAGGGGATATATGTATACATATAGCTGATTCACTTTGCTGTACAGTATAAACTACCACAATATTGTAAAGCAACTTTACTCCAATAAAAAAAAAAATGAGTCTTGCAAGTTACAGTAAAGAGTTTGAACATTATTCCCAAGGGCTTGAAGGCATTGAAAGGTAAACAATAAGTGATGTGATTCATTCTTCATTTTGGACGAGTCACTCTCTCTAATTAGTAATTATACTGAATAGATGGAACCTGGAAGGAGGCAAAACAAGTAGAGAGATGGCAGAAAATTCAGGCAGGAGATGATGGTGGCCTAGACTCAGATAATCACGGTGGATATAGAGAATAGTAGCTGGTTCTTTGTACAGGTAGTAGTGCAGTTAGCAGAATTAGACATTGTGAGAGGAGCAGGTTTGTGCAGTTAGTTGGGAAAAGGAAAAGAGCATGAATTAGTTCAACTTTAGATGTGCTGAGTGTGCGATATATCCAATAAGTATAACAGGTTGGCAATTGGAAATACAAAATACATCTATGCTCTGTCTCTCTGTCTCTGTTTCTGTCTCTGTCTCTTTCTGTATCTATGTCTCTGCCTCTGTCCCTCTGTCTCTGTTTCCCTCTCTCTCTCTCTCTCTCTATATTTGTGTGTGCTTTGTTTTTGTAATATATGTATATGCTTAAGAATCATCATATAGATAATAAATTAAGTTATATGAGTGGCTACAATTGCCAAAGTGTGGGTATGAAAAAGGCCTAATAAAGAGTGTTAAAATATAGTGCCAAAGAGACAAGAGAAAAACAAAAAAAGTAAAGTATAATAGAAGACTCTACCCCCAAAAAATCTGAGAGAGGAAGAAAAAGAGACATTTAAGTGTATGTTAAATGGAATAGTGGGAAGTTGAGATAAACAGCTAGAAATATTCATATGTATATATCCATACTTAGTAGCCCACAAACAAAAAGTAAAATTATCATTCAACAATATTGCTTTTTAAAGTAACAAGTATAAAATAAGTCCAGGCAATTGAGTATTTGGTGAAATTAAAATATGCATATATTCAATACTCATGTGTAACACTAATTCATTCAAATTCTTGTCCTTGCAGAGACTGGATCATGATAACTGAGCATTGAATTCACTATATATTGGAGAAAATCTGAAATGCTATAGTTTTTCTCTTTTAACAATATCACTGAATATCTTCTGATTAGGATGAGGATATATTAATGTTAAGAATCTATCATCAAGCATTTGCCTAAAATAAATATGTAATATTAGGTTTTGAAAATAAGTTGACTCAAAAGTATAGAAAAAAAGATCTATGAATGTTTCTGAACAACAATAGCATGTAAGATTGCTTCAGTTTAACTAGAAAATGCAATAGAACAAAAATATATGGAAATATAAGGGTACCTAAACTTTTTTTCTTTATGATTCATATCTTGATTTGAGCATAGAGGTAAGATTTAACCCTATCATGAACAATATTATATCAACCAAGAAAGTAATCTCATAGCATCTCATAGTTGCTTCTCTTACATTTTTTGTCAATCAAAACCCTAATTAATGTACCTCAGTGTTCTCATTCCCAAAGCAGATCTTATGTCTACCTGAGAGCTTTAATATCATGAGAAAAATCCTATACTCCGGTTTTGTCACCACACTGAGATCTATACTCATTATCACTTCATCCACTGCCATCCAACTCTGTCAGTGCTGTGAAATCTACTGATTTTTTATTCTTGAAACTTTTGGTGAATTCCAGATTTTCTGGTCTGATGCCAAGGAAATATGCCAGATGGAAGAAGGCTGGGAAGAAAACATGATCATTGATGTAGAAGTTGCTGTGTAATATCCCAAATACACTTTTAATCTCTAGACCAAATGGGCATTTTTGAAATCAGTGTAGAGACTGACTTACCCACAGCTTTGCTACTGTCAGTATTTACAACACCAACCAACAGTGTCAAAGGCAATATATACATTCAACCACATCCAACAACAATAATAAAATTAGCTGGAAGCAGGTTAACATAAAATCTCACATTTTTTTTTAATATTGACTTATCCTGAAAGTGAAAGATTTCATTTTTTTAAAGTGTCGTAAGTGTAAATTGGGATATTTTTGAGAGTAAAAAGCATAACAGTTTTTCCAAAGAAAAACATTTTTTTTTCTCCCAGAGGCATATTTAAAAATGGTGGAGATAGAGAAAATGAACAGATGTATAAAGTGTCATCATTTCATGATGTGCATTCACTCATTTAAATTAGCGACTTACAGATGTATATTTAAGCATCTATTCAATAAATATGTTAAGCAATGGGTGGGGGAACTATCATTTTCCTCATTCTAGGTATTGCCTCAACATTCGCATTGAGAGTTAATTCACTGTGAAAGTTAAATATAAGAGAATAAAAGAAAACCTATGTTCATTAAATTACATCAAAAGCCAGCTTTCTGATTCCAACTTTTAGAATTTCACTGGTTATGAAGATTACTTTTCTCTAATTTTTTTCTTAAAGAAATAAAACATTTAAAATACAGTTGGAGCCCCCGGCATTTCTGCCAATACTATTCTACAGTATTTTACACCAAGGAAACCATTATCTAAAATTCTTTGCTTCTTACTTTCATACAAGATTTTATTTTATTATAAATATATAAATCCATAAACTATATAAAGGTTTTATTTTCATCTTTTAATATTTATCTACAGTAATTTGTATTTTTATATAAATCCATCTGTATTTTATATACATATATATGTATCCATCTATAAATTCTTATTTTTGTATGACAGCATAAGTTTTATTTATTTTTAACACATTCATATTAATGTATGTAATTCTGGTTCACTTTAAAAAGTTATAAAACTTCATGATGTGCTTCTGTTTTGGGTGGACATTTGGGAAGTTTCCACTATGCTGCTATCACAAGAACTGCTTCATTCAACAGTCATTTACATGACTCCCTTGCACATATGGATGAGATTTTTCTAAGGTTTATACCCACTATGCGTGAAATTGCTAGAGTATTGAACATATGCATGTTAAACTTTACTATGTTTTGACACGTTTCTCTCAAAAGCACCAATCTGCATTCCAACCTGCAGTCTGTAAGAGTTTTCAGTGGGTGGAAAATTAATGAGTCAACTTACACATGTGTTTAAATTCCTCAGAATTTTTTTTTGAGTCAGTTATAGTAATTTATAATTTTCAAAGTTATTTTGTTTATTTATTACAGAAAAACTTATTCACTTGATTTCAATAACTGTCATATATGTACTTATGTCCTGACTTTTATTTGTTCACTATTTTCAGTTTAATATAGCAAACATGTTTTTCTATGGTTGTTCTTATAGCTCACTTACTAATGCATGATGCTAAAATGGTTTAAGTCTTTGTTTTAATTGTGCAACGTTTCAAACCTAAAGTACAGAAAATGAAAAAAAATCCTCTATAATTTAAATTGATAAATATTACGCTTAAATAAAAAGAACACATTTTATAAAGAAGAAATTATTTTCATATTTCCTTCATGTCATTTTTAAGGGAATAAAAGGTTACTCATGGAGTTGATACCTTGTTATACTCTTCCTTAATTGTGCATATCTTTTTCACTCAACATTACTCTTTTGAGATCAATCTGTATTGAAAGTACAAATCCTGCTTATTAATTTTAACTGTCCAATATTATTCCCTTGTGTGACTATATTAGCATTTTCTTATCCATTTCTTTACTGATGGGCTATGTGCAGCTCCTCAGGGTGCATAGCCCTGAATGTGCCCATATTCACCCTGCAATGACAGTGGTTTTAGCAGGGCTCTGTAATAGTCTCTTTCCCTGACCACATCCAGCTATTAAGCTTCACTAATTGTTGGCTGATTGCATTATTGTTTTTAATAATATCCTGGGCATAAATTGTTCCACCGACTAATCCAATCAAATTCAAGTTCTTTAAAAAGGATAGTTTCCTTGGATAATGTTTGAGATTTGTTCTGCTCCCAGAAGGCATCCTTCCACCTGTCCCTGTTTTTCTGTCCAACTGTTCTGTCTATATTTCTCTAGTGAATCTGTCAATCTCATCCCAGTTGCCTTTCACCACCATCTCCACTGTTTCTGAGAGTACTCTTAGTGTTGAACTTCACACTCAGCTGCAAATGAAGTCATTTCTTAAAAGGGAGATTTGGAGCTCTCTGTTGTATGCCTGCTTCTCACCAGGGCAAAATCTCTGAGCAATGGCTCTGATGTTGGGGGCAGGGACAATGGTGAACTTCTTTCTAAATGACACCCTTGATTTAGTAGTTGAGAACTTGGTAGAGAGGGGCAGCAGCTCAACGTCTACTTGGCTTGCTTTTCCTTTTGTAAAACATTCTACCCCATGAGCTGCCGAAAGATGATCTGGGCCTCAGTATTCAGAAGCATTGCACCCCATGAGTGGTGTTTGGGTGAAAGGGAGCCCTCACTTCTTGTTCATTCTCACTTGGAACTTAGTTTCAGAAACAGGGAGCAGGGGGCAGGAAAAAATATGCTCACATCCTGTTCCTCCCAGGATGATAATCCTCCAAATCAGAGTAGGGGGAAAAGGAGTCTTGTGTTCTTGACTTCTACAACCCGAGTGGAGTTTCCATATCACTGAGTTGGAGTGGGGAGGAACAGAGTAGGTCTTGGTTCAAAGACCATAGACTCTTGATTTTATTAAATGATTTTATTAGGTTTTATTAAACAAATATTTCTTCATTTGCTGTATTCTCTTAGGACTATTTTCAGAGACTTTAAATGTGTATGTTTAAAAATAAATTTCACCAGTTTTGCTGGAGGGGCACAGGTCTGCAGAGTTCCTCATGCTGTCATCCTGGAAGTGAAACTTCTGCCTTATTAGCTTTTAGGTAGAATCCCACAGGTCTGATATATAGTGTTTTAGTTGTTGTTTACTTATACATATATTTATAATTGCCACATTATTCATTCTTTTCCCCAAAAACCATTTAAAAGTCTATGTTTTGTTTTAATGTATTATTTAATGGGTACGAGTTTTATAGAGTTATTTGTCATCCTCTACCATAGCAGTTTCCTAATTAGCTCCTCACTTATTTGGGGACCATTTATGTTATTTTATTTTCCCCTTTCATCTCAGATTCAAGAGCATATTTCTTCCTTACCATAAGCACTCATGTTAATAAATTTGATATATGTCTTTTACTATGAACTCATCCTTATAAAACCTATATGTGACATTGAATGCATGAGTTTTTAATTTTTTAAATTGTATCATGTTATAAAATTCACTTTGTTTCTTGACTTTTTCACTTAACCTATGTTTTAATATCTGCCTATTGTGCTCTATGCAAACTAGCTTTTTTCTTTCTAAGCTAATATTCCCAAGTACACATGTAACAAATGTTACTAGCTATTCTCCTAGAGATTAACTTCCAATTTCCCTCCAACTCTCTTTTACTAGAAATATCACCAAAATGAACACCATGCAAGTTCAGACTGCAGCACATAAGTGGGGAATAATGAAGCCCTTGATTTCTTCAAAATTACTTTTCATCTGAAATCCTAGGGATGAGATAAAAAGTTATATTTTATGGCAAAACAAGAAAACTTTAAACATGAAAAAAAAATTTCTCTGCCTTTGGCCCCCTTTCTCCCCTCTACTGTGCATGGTGTATCTGCATTGTGCATCAACCAAACCTTCCCCATTGGCAGAAATACCTGCTCAACCATAAAGAGTACCATTCTCCTAGCACATACAAAACAAATTCTTAAAAGTTAACATTCCTTCTTGGTCTTGTAAGGGGTCACAATGACTCACCACTTTGTACTTACAGATCTGCATTATGCAAACTATCTACAGCATTTAATGTACAGCCCTCTGTCTCAAAAACCTATATAACTGTGCTTTGATTTCTAATGGACGGAACAGTTCTCAGAGCTTTGTGAGGGGTTGTTCCCACATGATAATCTTCATTTGGCTCGAATAAAATTCTCCGTTTCTTTCTTAGATCCACTGATTAATTTTTCATTGACACTGGTCACACTGCAAACTTCTTTATACTTGGTCCAGGCTGATGGGAAGAAGTGTTCTTTGTTCTGGATCCTGAGTTAGGGGAGCACTAGATTGTTTGGTTTTTATGGTGCACCTTACATTGGCTTAATAACAAGTTTCATGCCTTACAGTGAGCATTGGAAATCCAAATTCCTACTCCTAGATCCTGTTTTGACCTGAATCCTTCATAGGTGACCACAAAGTCACCTTGTCTTAAAGCTCTGGCTTTATTTGGTCTCTTAATTTGGTACTTGAGGCTATTCATTTCTTTTGAATTAGGCTTCTTCTTTAACTGTTATGATTTATCTAGTATTTCTATTTGTCTTAATGGGATAAGAGCACTTGTCCATCACCTGTATTTGCCATGTTGCAAAAAATTCTCCAAGCATTGCTTTCCGAAGTTTAATACATTTATATAGTTGGTAGTTGAGAATTTTGACTAATGAGAACATATGGTACTGCCAGTATAATGATGGTATGCTATTTAGAATAAAGTCAATTATCAATCAAAATAATCATTATTCTGCACTTAGAAGTGCAGTGCAGTTCTATGCACTGCACGGCCCAGAACACAATGCATAATGTGCCTCCTGGAGGTGTAAAATGTGGCAACATGGTAGACAATGAAAAGAAATATTGGTAAAGCAGAAATACTCATAAAAAGTAAACATTTTATAAAATCAAATTTTCCGTGATCAGGTGGATAAGAATAAGTCAGAGCAACTATTGTATTGTAGCTTGGAGGAAAAATGAGACATTTAAATCAGTATTACCTTTATTCTTGATTTCTATTTCTTATTTTCTTCCCTCCAACCAAAATTAGGATGTCAACCATCATTTCAGAAAGAAAAAAGTTCACAATGTATGCAATGTATCCTAATAGGTTCATTGTTGGTCTTATGATGTGTTTATTAAAGTACAATTGTTGGCAGACCATTTGGGGAATGAGACTGTGGAGGAAGTGGGTAAATTTGAAAGATTGCTGCATTGTTCTATAGCAATTTTCTGAAACTGTTTTGACAGGAATATCATTTTAATAGTTTTATTATTATTTTTTGGCCGTAATTACTATTAGCAAGCAGAGGTATAGCAGAAATAGAGGAAAACTAAAACTAAATATAGGAGTAACATAATCTTTTAGGGCTCTCTCTGGATTTGCTGAGGGTGGGGAAAGAAAACTAAGGATGATTTTTATGTCTATGAGAGTGTTTAGATATTCATTATAATATTTCATTTGATTGAAGAATAAAACTCTTAAGTGTTCATTTTGATTTGTAGAATTTTTAAAAATGAAATTAAGAACATGTACCTTTAAAGTTTTTAAAGTATAGTTGGGTACTATGGATAATGAAATTAGGTTTTATTACTTCATACAGTAATCTTTGGAGGCAACTGAAAATGAAATCCTGGACATGATTATCTGCAATGTGACTATCATGAAGGACAGTTTTACTTCCTATGGAAAATGGCAAAAATTCACTTTCTAACTTAAATATATATAAATATTATGGCACTAGAATTTGTATTCCCTCAAAAGAAAGAAATACAACAAATGCAAGAGTTATGTGTGTAGTCAGGCATTTCTTTATGCCAAAATATCATGAAAGAATATATTATATTATAGGAACATTTATTCTTTTCTCTCTTCCTAAATCTTAATTTAAAAAAAATTTACACAAGTGTCCCTACTAAAGATGACCATAAATCTATCTCTAAGTAGATTTAGGCTACACATTTATTTTATAAAAAATTAAACATCTATAATAAAAAGAATCCAAAAATCAGTTAATATATAATCCTGAGAAATTGATAATATCACAGAATGAGGTCCAATATTATTGGGTTGGTTTCAATTTCCACCAAAAGACATAAGAAAATTCACTTTTTAAATTTTGACCACATTTTTCCTAAATTAGTCTCCCTCAATTTCTCTCTCTCTCTCTCTGTTACCCTAGAGTCATAAACTCTCTGCCAGCAATTAATTGCCCTTAATGTGAAAGTGAGTGGGTAATTGGTGATCACCTGTAACCAAAGCTAAGCTACAAACATGGTACTTTATTTAGAGAAAAAAAAAGAAATAGAAGCACTGTAGATGTCATCACAGTTGTCCTTCCCTTTGCTTATGAGTGATTTTTGATGGAGTATGGGGTCACAACATAATTAGCTGGCTTTTCTACCATGTGAGCCTCTGTAATATGTGATTTGGAGGCAGGACTGTGGGGAGAAAGCGTACAATATTTTGATATGAAAGCCAGTTTCATCCATCTGTGAGAGAAACAGATGATTTATGAGGCTTGTCTCCCTATAATTAAAAACAATATACAGACCTTCTGCTGTTTCAGAAGACACGATGATGGGCTAACTCATAGGACTGTGGGGATGTATTGAGTTAAGGTAAGTAAAGCAACTAGTGAGGTGCCTAGCACATATTAAGTATGTAATGTAAGTTTATAAGAACAATTATAGATGTTGTATTGCTGTTGTTTTGTTTTCACTGTTTCAATGATTTTTTTCTTTTGACTTTCGCTTCAGTCCACCACTACTTCTTGGTTATTAACTCTAAGACTTGAGCTGGCCTAGTCTTCAGCCAAGGACTTAACCATCCAACCAAGCCACTGACCACATCCCGTGAGTTGCTATACAATCAAACCTCAGGCTATTTCTTGTTCCAGGTAAAATAAACAACAAGATGCATTGCTCAAAGTTCTGTCCACTGGAAGGATTCCTCTCCACCACTGTCCTTCCTGTAAGGAGTGAGGTCCATGGGCATTTGGGCCAGTTCCTCATAGTTTACTCCTGCTACTTTCCCTTCTTCTCCTTGCCTGCATCTATGGCTTTATTAGGGAATTTTCTATAATCAGTTGACTAAAAGAGAGAAAACAGGCCTAGTTTACAGATGGTTCTGCACAGTATACAGGCACCACCTAAAAGTGGACAGCCACAGCACTACTACTCCTCTATGAGATATCCATGATGGTCAGAAATCTTCCCAGTAAACTGATTTGTTTCTTCAGGGTCTGCTGGAGGCTAACCATGCATGTACCCCTTCCACTTGATGATGGAGTGCTACTGTGCATAATCTTATAGCTTGGTGGGTCAGAAGACATCCAGTTCATAGTGGACAGCTCAGGTTGCATGGTAACTTGGTGGCCCACAGCTCTGGAAAAGAGAGTAGCTATCTGCAGAGGATGCAGGGCTTTCCTCCAAAATCCTAAGGGTCCATGCTGTGACTCACATATAAGAGCCTGCCAAAGGCTAAAAACTACATCTCTCTGCCACTGACACCTCAGATACCATTAGATCTGATGAATAGTATGGCCAAAGTGGTGGAGCCCCTTGTACAGCACACTGGGTCTGTTGCTGAGCCTTCTCTTGTTCTAGGCCACACTGAAACCTAGCAGCTTTTTGAGTCCCTTGATACCAAGAGTAGCACTACCAAATGAGGAACATATTGCCTCCAAATCCCAAAAGAGACACCTTAAGTGCTGTGCCTCTCTTTTGGCTGTAAGAAGGACCAGATGCAACAATTTATACTTCACCTTAGAAGGGATATCTCAACACGCCCCCCACCACTGAAACCCTGGAGATTTCACTGAGGTGGAAAGGCCCCTGGATTTTTGTCAGATTTATTTTCCATCCTCTGATACACTAATGCCTTACAAATAAGTCTAGGGTAGTTGTTACTGCTTGCTCACTAGGTTCAATCAGCATAATGTCATCAATGTGGTGTAATGGATCAGTGTGATGTACTGTGGAAGGGAAAGGCAGTCAAGATTCCTGCAGACTAGATTATGACATAGGGCTGGAGATTTGATATATCCCTAAAGTACGTCTGTGAAATTGTGTTTCTACTCTTGCCATCTGAAAGCAAATTGCTTCCGGTGGTTTTACTGACAAAATCAAGATAAAAGCATTTGCCAGATAAACTGCTGCATATCAGGTACCAGGGTATGTGTTAATTTTCTCAAACAGTGAAACTTCACCTGGTATAACACCTGCAATTAGAGTCACAACATAGTTACCTTACAATAACCCACTGTCACTTCCAAGCTCTATTTGCTGCACAGGCCAAATAGGTGAGTTGAATGGGGATGAGGTGGGAAACAGTGCTCTACATCCTTTAAGCACTTTATTTCTGTAATCCCTCCAGGAATGCAGCATTGTTTTTGGTTTACTTTTTTCCTAGCTATAGACAGTTCTAGTGGCTTCTATTTGAACTTTTCTACCATAATAGCTCTCACTCCACAGTTCGGGGAATCAATGTGGGGATTCTGCCAGTTGCTGAGTGTGTCTATACCCCCAAGCTATAACACTGACTCCAGAATCTTTGTTTAATGGGCCAATATCAATGGTTTCAACTGGATCCAACTTCATTCCTTCCATCATTATCCCATACTCCTATTTTCCATTCCCATACAAATCCTCCAGATTTCTGTCTATGTAAATTGGATAACCCATGCAGTTCTATTGGCATGTAGAGTACTTCTTCATGTTTCACAGATTTATCTCACTTCTCAGGGCTTGCTGGGACTTAAGTCTAGTTATAGGTCTAGAAGCAAAGAGAAGTGTTGGAGGTGGGTTCTGAGGAGAATCAGCAGGGTCTTGCAAGGAAATTACTTCAGGGGTAGCCATCACAATTTCCTCAAGCAAAGTGGGGTTAACTTTCTCAGATGAGGGTGGGAGGACAACTACTGTTAAAAAGATTCATCAGAATTTAGGGTTCAGTATCTCCAGCTTCATCAGAATCTTCCCATATGTCCAATTTACAGAATCCAATTCTTTTCCAATCAGGTCCTCACTTTAACAGTAGACACCCTGCAAGGTTGGCAATTCAATTTGTACCGCAATTCAGGCATTTGATGTTTGAGACTCTAGATTGGGGTTTTAGCAATCTCAACTCTGCAACTACAGGAGATAAAGACTTTTTTCAGAGAAGACATAGAAAATTTTAGGTCATTTATGTGATGCTTGAGTAGGGCCTTGAGCTCATCTTTTGCTATATTCATTTTGTTAAGCGCAATTAGGAGCAAGTAGCCAACTTCATTATATTTGTTGGTTTCACAAAAATGTTCTAAGCTGAAAAATATATGGTCACCCATAACCTTGATTCTTATAAGTACTTGATTAGCAATATCCAAAGGTGATATTTTGCCTATCTCTATTCCACATCACACCATGAACCATCCATGCTCTCTTTACTACTGGAAATTGTCATCAGTGCCTTTAAAACTGATTAGCAAACCAATTAAACAAAACCCAGAACCAACTTAGAAAACACATTCTTAAGATTCTGTTTCTCTAGAACCACTTTAAGTAGCAAAATCTGTTCCCCGAAAAAATGCACACGTGTGTATGTATGTGTGTGCGTGTGTGTGTATAAAATTAATGTACCCTTTCAGTACTGCCCATTTCCGTGTCCCCAGGCATACTTTGCCCTCATGTTCTCTTCTCCTCCCTGTTATGAAACTCAATATCATGTCCTTTTCAAACATATATGGTTTAAAGTGTTGCTATATACCTATTTAGGGTGAGTTTATCTAAAGCAATGCATCTCTACGATTCAGAATTCTATCATGTGAGAACGGACTTGAGGACACAGAGGGGAAGGAGGGGCTGGGATGTAGTGAAAGAGTAGCATTGACATACATACACCACCAAATTAAAATGGGTGGCTGGTGGGAAGCTGCTGCACAGCATGGGGAGATCAGCTCAGTGCTCTGTGACCACCTAGAGGGGTGGGATAGGGAGGGTGTGAGGGAGGCTCAAGAGGGAGGGAATACGGGGATATATGCGTGCATATAGCAGATTCACTTTGTTGTACGACAGAAACTAACACAACATTGTGAAGCAATTATGCTCCTATAAAGATGTATTAAAAAAAAAAAGAATTCTATCATGGTTTCTGAAGATTAGGCATATGGACATTCCCAGAGCAACACTCTAATGCCAAGAGAGTGGCTGTCCATTCTGCTTAAAGGGAAAATGAATACTATGCATTTTAGAACTGGAAATAAAATTAGAACTAAGTAAGTTCCAAGTAAACTTTGTAAATGAGAATTTACCACGTATTTACATTGTTGTTCTGGATCAAATGTAAACCTCTAATAAAAAACGTTTTGTGGAAGATGTGTGGCCTGGGGCCGAATTGTAAGTGGATGAACATAATTTTCTTTACTCATGCTGAACTGGGCCTATGTATCAACTGATGTGACACTGTAAAATATCAGCTTAATTTGGGATAAAAGAGCAAATTCAACCTTATTGTTGATGCCTGGGGGATTAATGATTCTACATTTTCATCTTGATTCACTTATTCTGAACTTAAACTGTGAGACTCAATTACTAGAGATAAATCCCATCTAGTCTCATTGCATAATTGGTTTTTGTAGAGTCCATTATCCTAATAATTATACGCTAATTGGCATAAAAATGAAATATTCTGATAAGGAACATCAGGAAATAATAACAGTAATTAATAGTAATTAAATTCCACATAGCCATCATAGAGCACAGAGGTTGGAGGTGATTTTAAAAATAAATTTATCCAGGACTTAAGCGGAAATTACAAACACTTAATATGCATTTTGTTTGTTAATTTAGCTATACAAACTAAAATACATTAAAATTCACAATAGGGTATTTTCCCCATACTTGAAATAATTCTGAGTGAATTCAATGACTATAGTTAAGCTAGAAAGTTTGCGTTTTTGCTCATTCATTTAATCCTACATGTCTACCCTATGTCAGGCATTGAGTTGAATCCTGAGGAAGAAACAACGTATAAAGACACATCCTGAACCTTAGAGATTATAAAATTTCATCAGAAACTCAGGTTATAAGATGAGGTCTCCTGATAGGGTATCTGTATATAGACTCTGTTGTGGCCTCAGCTGGTGGTAATTGTGGGGATGGGGATTGATCTTTTACATGTGCTATTGTTTCCAAGTGGAGAGACAACAATAAAGATGGCATTCATGTCTCTTTTTCCTCCCTTACTGTTTACTGAATCCCTTGGGAAAAAGGAGTGTTATCTGATTAATTTACAGAGAAAAAATTTGAGTTTGCATGGCCAAATCCCTTTTCTTTTCCTTTAAGAATGTTCCTGCCTGCACAGGGCATATTCAGTTCTGTTCCTTCATGCTGCAAATTTTACATGAGAGAAATTCAACACCTATGGGGAGGGACTTTTAGTTGCCAGGCATTTTCCATGAGTGGGTGGGCATAAGACTATATAATTCTGTGGTTCACTTTTAGGAGGCCAATTAAGCTATATATATACCTAAGCCATGTTCACCAACAGCCCTGGTGTTTGATCTACATCAGTGTTTTATTTACTTATTGCTATATAACAAATTAATTTAGTGGCTTAAAACAAATTTATTTTTTCTCATAATTCTGTGGATTCACTGGGCTTAGTTTGATACTTCTGCTGCTGCATATGGTTTAGATGAGGTCATTCATGTAAGCTGCATTCAAGGCAAGTCACGTTGCCAAGTCTGAGGTCAATGTGGGAGGGGATCGTACTTGGATGTGAATACTCAGATGTGTTCACTGGGGACTAACATATAACAGTCTACCACAATCTACTTGACCCTTTTGTGTACCTCTCAATAGGTTCTGAACTTGGGTGAGGAAGAGGGTTACCATTTATTAGAGTCCTGAAACACCTTTATTCTTTCCATACTTCTTTCTTTCATTGATGCTATTTTTCCCATAAATGTTCTCTATTTTCAGAAATTTTTTCTTGCAATTCTGTTATTTGAACTTCATTTACTGTGTCCCTGCTATGCCTGTTCCTAATTTCAATGCATTTCACATATTTCAGTAGTTAGCCAAGTCCCTCTGGCATAAGCAAATTATATCCAAATCATATATAATTGCTTATTTTTTATTTCCATGGTGGCTATTCTTTTCACAATAAACAAAAGTTATATCTCATTAAAAGGTCACTTTTTTTCACCAAGTATTTATGATCATTTCTTCTTTATGATTTCTATAGTTTTCATATTTTAATCCTGCTAATACCATCTTGTGATTATCTGTGAGAGATTTAACAAAATGCTTCATACTTTTGTTCAAGTGTAATCTATCAGGTTCCACTTTAATGACATCTATCTGGCATCCTGCTTTTCCTCAGAGTCACTTATAAGCACATATCCAATATCATATATTAACGCACATATGTGGAACCTAGAAAAATGGTACAGATGAACCGGTTTGCAGGGCAGAAATAGAGACACAGATGTAGAGAACAAACGTATGGACACCAAGGGGGGAAAGCAGGGGGTGGGTGGTGGTGGTGTGATGAATTGGGAGATTGGAATTGACATATATACACTAATATGTATAAAATAGGTAACTAATAAGGACCTGCTGTATTGAAAAAAATAAAATAAAATCCTAAAAAAATATTTGGGTGTTACACAATTTATTGTTCAAACTGCGGTACTTTTGAGAATGAAAGAGGCACTCTTAATAATCACACTAGGAACACAGGATTAAATCAGACCATCCCAGGCAAACTAGGGTGTATGGGAATCCTGATTATAAGGTGATTTACTAGCTATTTTCTATCTCAAATAACTTGCTCAGGTCAGCAGTTAAGGCTTGTGAAATGATTCTAAGTATTGCTTTTATATGACACAGTTTAAATGAGGTGTTAATTAAAGAAAAACTGAAAAGAAAGAGAGATGAGCCAGTGGTATTTTAAACTAAGGATGAGGGAGCGGGTAGTCCTCTCTCACCAGTAACAAAGGTACTATTCTAGGTGTCAAGCCTGGACTTTAGACTTGACCTTGTTTCACATTCACCTCGACAACTTATCACAGTGTCCTGAAACAATTGGATTTGAAGCTAATATAAGTTTATTCTTCCTGACTAGCTCACTAATAGCATATTTCATTCCACTAACTTTCAGATTGGTATAAAATTAGACAAATCATACCTGACAATGCAGTTAGGATCTGTATGAATTAGCATATCTGTATCTGTCAATTCTCTCTACGCTGGTATTTCTGTTGCCTTCTGAAATATTACTTTATGCAACTTGACAGAATTTTCTGGTCAGTTTATTATCTTTACATTATATTTACACATTATGTGCAAAATAATTACATTTACATATTTTCTGTACAAAACTCTGCTATGTCTCCATGAGTTGAGAATTTTATATTCCATACTTTTGTGAGATAATGGTATGGATTCTGTATCCAAGAGTCAACAAAAAACCCATCCTTGCCATGTTTTCTCCTCAGTGGGGCTCCTTGATTTTAACACATGCAGTAATCTTTTGATTCTATTTCCAGAAATTTTATTTCAAAAGTTATTGGATGGAATCCAAAAAACTAGATATTTTAACAATGTCTCGGATAGTGATAGTCTTGATGTAGATGGTCTATGTTTTTTGAAATGGCTCTGCAACAGAAATTAAGAGATAAGAGGGCATACAGGTAAGCCTCTTATGAGTTCTTCCATTATCAGTTCCTAAATAGAATTTCTTCATATCCCAAGCAAGGAAGCTTAACATTCAAGTCCTCAATAAATGTTTACCAAAAACTCTTCTGGATGGTAAGGATGAAACAGTTCAAAAGGGAGACAGATTATTTTCCTCCAAGCAATTTAGTGGGATGGACAGCTTAGGCAAGATGATGGATTACAACAGGGCATACATAATGGTATGGAAGCACATAGAAATATTCGCAAACCAGAAAGAAATTCAGGGACGTCTTCTCAGAGCAAGTGTCTAAACTGAGAACCAGAGGTTAGTAAGATTTAATTAGATGAAAGGAAAAGAAAGAGAGGAAAATGGTCCTGCAGTCTAAATAGTTTAGGGAACAGGATAATTATGCATCCTGCAGCGCTATCTGTGGGGGCCGGAGGAAAAAGGAGGTATGATGGTGAGAGATACTACTGGTTTGGGCTTAGATTCGGTCATAATTCTTCAATAACTTGTATTGTTAACTTTTATTTACTCTAATAAAAATCAATATTAAATATCTCCTTTTATTTCATGTTTACTTTGTTTCCAAATGATTTCTGGTGCATTTCTAATACTTAGATTACTAAAATATTTAACATATGTCTTTTTTGTAACTTTTTCATTTTAAGTACCTCTATTTTTAAAATAGTGGTACTTTTAATTTATCAAGCAAAGTGTCTAAGTTCAAAGAAAATATCCTATGCCTGTTTTTGCCAATAGCTGGTTTTATTACAAGCATGCTGCTTCTAATTGCATGGATTCCTCTTTGCTGTTTTTCTTTTTCTTTTTTTTTTTTTTTTGTTACAGTTTCAGGTCTCACATTTAAGTTTTTAATCCATTTTGACTGTATTTTTGTATATGGTGTGGGAAAGTAGTCCAGTTTCATTCTTTTTTTTTTTAACATCTTTATTGGAGTATAATTGCTTTACAGTGGTGTGTTAAGTTTCTGCTTTATAACAAAGTGAATCAGTTATACATATGTTCCCATATCTCTTCCCTCTTGCGTCTCCCTCCCTCCCACCCTCCCTATCCCACTCCTCTAGGTGGTCACAAACCACCAAGCTGATCTCCCTGTGCTATGAGGCTGCTTCCAACTAGCTGTTTTTCTTATTAAGGATAAACTCACCTGATGAGTTCAATACCTCAGCAGCTTTAAAGTAATCATTAATTTAATGTCACTCACTCTTCATTTATTAGTGGTCCTAATTTCTCATCAACCCTGAACTATTTGGAGAAGCTGACCTATATACAGTTTGATTCCAGTTGCAAGTATTAATTAATCAAGCTCCCTGACTGCCCTTATGTTTCCCTGAGAGTTTTAATATTGAAACAATCTTTACTGGGATTTTTTTATTCCTTCACCTACAGGACTATCTTCTTAGGTCAGTAAAATTTGGGAAGAGACCTTTAGAAAAGTGATGTACAAATCATATCAAAATATAAGCATAAGCATTTCAAGCTGCTTAATATTTATTTAAATCAAATTTTATTTTAATTTCTGACTAAAGATTTCAAGCCATTTGGAGATGTATACTAGAAGCAGTTCCTAACTGGTGTATATATAAAATGTGATCCTCATCACATTTTTTTTTGTAGGTTTTTAAAATCGAAGTATAGTTCATATACAATATTATATAATATCACATTTATTTTTTAAAAAATTAAATATTACTACCTCTTAGAAAAGTGTTTTTAAATGTGTGGTCTGTAGACCACCTACATTACTTAGGGTACTGGCTTAACTGATACCTACTGAATTTGAATCTTAGAGGTAAGCCATCAATATTTTAAAAAAATTGCTAGATGATTTTTCTCCATATTAAAGCTTAAGAACAGCTATCCTACAAGGATTTAGCTGGTAGGATATTTGAAAGGTTTCTTTTTCTTTTTTTTTTTTCACATTTCAACATTACAGCTATACTCTCTCAGACAGCTATGAATATGGTTAATATATACTACATATTGAACCAGTTTTTTTTATAGGAACATGCAAATATAGTTGTGGATTCTTATTACTCTAAAGTGTTGCTACATTGCGACTTTTCTACTATAGGACATAAATTGAGCATCTACAGTCACACATATGGATGTCAAATAGATACAAATTAATTAGGTGGGGCTGGTATTAGGTATAAAGTTTTGAGACATATTGGTTTGGAAATTGATTTCTGATATTATTATCCAGTTAACTGAACTAAAGAAAACCTACTGTACTCTTGTGTTGAAAATTACCCCTTTTTAAATTTAATGTTAGGGCATCACACTGTGATGTACTAGGAATGTTTTAACAACTGGCTCTGTAAAAAAAGCCCTAATTTTTAGTTTGCTCATATTTTATAAATAATCCTACAATGACAGATTTCAAGCTACGAATGTGACACCACTTTACAAAGAATTCAGAAGAGATGCCCAGTTGCATACATTTTATAGTACCAAAATCATACAAATATAATAGATGTAATTAACTTAAAGAACATAGATAATAGTAAAATGTAGTAATATAATTAAGAAATTATGACTTTTGATACTTCATTAACTTTGTTTTCACTATAATTTATTTTGTTGGCAGTTTACATAATTTAACACTTAAAAATGACTGAATTTAACAGCTAGATGGCAAAATTCCTGAAAATTTAAAATTGGCTCTCACAAGTTGATGGCGGATCCAGAGCACAGATGGCACAATAGATTTGTATTCTTTTTGATATAGAAAAAGTAAACAGCACAGTGTGTGTGTATAAAGGTGTGTGCTTGTCTATGTTTGTGTGTTCCATATATGGTTCTCTTTTCCACTTGTAAATATTTTATGTAATCCAGGGTCTCAACTGGACTCACTTTCCCTTTGGTGCACACTCATGGCATATGGTAGAAAACTCAGCACCCTGCCAACAGCCAGAGAACCCTAGTTACATCTACCTCTGACTCTGCATTCCTGCTTCTGCCAATGTCACTGTCTTTACGTTTTTTAATAGGTTGTCCCTTTTCTCTAAGACATTTCTATTAGGCTATGCCTAAAACTTTTAATCTTTAAAGTGCCACTGGATCTTGGATCAAGACAAGTCTGTGTGTGTGTGTGTGTGTGTGTGTGTGTGTGTGTGTGTGTGTGTGTTAGGTCAGGAAGAAAAATCATAACTCCAGTTTGAGGGAGCAGAGAGAGTACATAGGTTTGAAGCAATATTAAGCACAAATATCTTACATTCTGATCTCTCTCTTGAGTTAGTGACACTCTGATATGTTTATACCACTCAATGCAAAAATCTTTTCACCTTGACAGATTAGTTTGGTGAAAACTTGAGTGTCTAAGTACTATTTGCCAATTTAGTCAAGTTTCTATGCTTAAAGTAAAAGTAACTGTAAATGAAACCTGGAGTAATGTATTATCATATAAGACTGTATATCTTTTACCAAGTGAAATGTCTTCTGCTGTATATTTGTATAAAATAAAAGCTTATTTGACTTAAATGTTCTATATCTATTATCCAGGTGAATTCTTGCTGGGTTTTGAATACTAGATATAGATTTAAACACGATTAATACATTTCCTATTTTGATAGCCTATAAGACAGTAGGTGTTCAGGCAATATCACCTTTGGTCAAAACAAAATTTTAATTTCTAAAGATCCTTTGGAAGTTTTACACTCTACTAAGCAAGTCATGTTATGAACTAGTATTTTACTGATTGGGTTTTACAAAATTTTACTATCTATGTTGGCAGTGGCACATGTCTATCATTTTTGATAACTCTTACCTTTCCTAAGAGCTTTCAACCCAGAACTGGAGTACATACCATTCATTTTTCACCCTAGTTTAACACACTGAATATTTTGAACCTTGCTTGAGGCTGTCAGGAAAACTAAGGGCACATTGGGAATCTCTGCTGAGATTCAGCTAACAGTGTTCTTCTCTCTTTCTTTCTCTTTTCTTATAAAGTATTTAAATAAAACTCAAGATAAATGTTTGAAGTTAAGTACTATCTTCTCAGCAAAGAAGCAGTCCAGTAGCTTTGATAGTGTAACATTTAAGAACCTTTGAGTGTTTATATGACAATGTTGAGATTTAGACTTGAAATCTACTTGCAGAAACACCGCTTAATATACATTCCATAGGTTTGTTAAGACAAAAGGAAGGATGTTTGTTATTTATGTGAATCTGAAGAATTGCCTTGAGATGAACAAATTATCTTAACCATATTTTACACAGGAGATTTTCAAGGTCATTATGGAAACTGGTATTGGATCACTCAGAATTTTAGTTTCATAATAAAACTTAAAAGACAAGATAAAGACCTTCATTTAATAAGGAATTCAACCACAGATGACCTAGGTAACAAATTTAGAACAATTGGAATTAGAGAACAGTTCATAGATGAAAAAGCACCTATTCTACAATCCAAGTATGCATATTGATGTGATTATTGAAGTTGAAAGATAGTAATGATTATTACTATCAGTGTCTCTGTTATGGAAATTAAGGGATGAAATTAGAAGAGTTAAAAGAAACTCTATTTTCTCATAACATTTGTTTGGTGCCTAGAATTTTTTTTTTCAGGAATAAATATTGTAACTGGAAAAATAATTGTATTTTCTTGACTACATGTGAAAAAATAAAAATATATAAAGAACATCTGAGGAATAGTCAGGTGAAGAAGAAGGTACTTGGTAAATGAGAAAAAGGAAAAATTAAACAGAGAAGCAGATAGTTTTAGGTCTTTTTCCACTGAGTCATATACAAAAGATGAAGTTACTGAGCACAGACCTTCAGATTTTCTTATTTATATTTGGCTACTTCCATTGATTCTAAGTTTTCTCCTTCAGATATTTGTTGACTTAAAGCCCACAATGCAAGTTGTGTTTGACAGTCTGACATAAAAAGATTTTACAAACACATACACACATGATTTTTTTAAAAAAACATGTAAATTGTGAATGAAGTGTCTACTTTAATTCACCATCATAGTCTAAGCCTTAAATCTCATGGTTGATTACAATTAAACCTTTATTACTTAAGCATGACTATCTATATTCAAGCACTAGAGAATCAAGCCTCCTGCCAAAGTCTGTCTAAATGCTGCCTTCTAACCAAATTAGAGGACAGGACCATGCCAACTTTCCCAGCCATCATCCTATCATTACCCTCCCCAAGCCTTTGTTGCTATCCAGTCTCCTTCTCATTCTGGTAATTTGATGTCTTATGGTTTCGATTATTAGATAATAATACTTGGCTTCTAAATTTCTTCAGCTTCCTCAGAGTTGTCAGGTAAGACTGATACTTTTAAAAATTGTTTCAAGAATGTGTGTATGAAATATGTCTACTCAGGAAAGCTTAAAGAACATTTTAAACATTCTCACTGCAAACCAACATATTTGCTCATGTTCTCTTAATAAACACAGCTTTCAACAATTTTAACAATTTGACAACATTATTTCATGTAGTAATCAGAATTTTTCCAAAGTACAAGTCATAAAATTTTGCTCGAGCTGTTCACTGACAAAGCTTCCAATGAATGAGAATATTTTAAACACTTGCAAAACCCTAAAGGGCTTTATTATTACATTAAATCTGTTTAAATCATTTTTTAAGTCACAATTTAATTAGGAAATAAATTTTAAAATTGCTGCTAGAAGTAAAATAGCCAGGGATCAACAAATCCATTAAAAATATGGAAGTATAATATTTACAGAACAGATGGTTTCCACCTTTTCAAGCATTAGAAACTTTGTCATAATTGTTCTGTGAGAAATTAAAATAGAGTTGAACACTTCAGAGATGTCCTATGTGAAAAAAATATAATAACAATAGCTTCTTGGCTCAGATTTATTGGATATTTAACTATTTAATCTGTTATTACTTTTTTTTAGAGTAATTGCATGGCTGGAGGAATAGAAATCTTATGTGGATTTGCACTCTATTTTCTTGTTTTCTTTAAAGTTCTTCATACAAAGTAGTTGTCACAGCATGAATCACTTCTAATAATATTTGGCAATTTGAGAAAATTGCTGACCATTCAGTAGCTGTTTCTGTATCAGCAGGAATTTTTGTGGCCTTTCAATTAAAAAGAATCATTCTAATAGTTATATTTTGATACTTTTCTCACTCATTTTAAAATGGGATTATAGTGTTCTTACAGTTAATAGTAATGGTTTCTGTTAAAATACCTGTTATCTATAAAAGGGGAGTGGTTAAAATACCTATCTGCTAATTGCTTTTTCTGCAATATTTTTGGCAGGAATTTAAATAAGGGATATAACAAAATTTGAACTCATTTGGGACAAATGTTTAGAAAATTCTAGAGTAGGATTAATACAAGTAGTAACAAAAATATATTTGCACTTTCTTACAGATATGATTTGGGGAGTGGCAGTCCAAACTCTGCACATTCACTTTTTATAATAGTACTTTTTCTGTTTATTAAAAAAACTCTCATTTTTTTATTCTACAATTTCTTCAGATTGAAGGTAAATTCAACCATTGAAAAATACACTTTAAGAAAGTGTTTAAATGACTATCGCTCCCATTCAATTACCATGATAGCACCAGAAATACAATGGGAATTTTTGCAAAGGAAAAAAAAAAGTTAGAGCCTTGTTCCTAAATTCAGCCATTTGTTTTATATCTATGATGTTTATGTATCTGCACATATCCTGTAATGTATTTATTTATTTTTTAATTGTATTAAATTAGGTCTTGTCAAGAGCTGAGACAGAGAAAGAGAAGTGGAGATGGAGAGAGAGGGAGAGGGGGAGAGAGACAGAGGGAGGAAATGCAGGAGCGAGCTTAGCTGGCAGATGGTCAATTAGAGCAACAAGCCAACTAAAAGCAAGAGTCAAGCCTTTATTCATTTGCTGCAATCCTGTAACCAAGATACCAGAAGGAAGGTGCCAAGATCCCCAATGTTCGAATGGCAGATAATAGGGCTGGAGTGTTAGCTCACTGCGGAGGAGACCAGAATAAAAGAATACTGATGTTTTAAGGACCCAGGGACCAGGAACAGGGAGTGGGAAGAAAAATCAGTTTAAAATACTCAGTAGTGGAGAATGTTGCCTTTGTAGACTTTACATAAGGATGTCTTCCCAGAGGCCTTGACTGAGGGACCCCAAGAAGTGGGCCTTAAATGGAGGCATCTAGGTTAGGAATGCCAATGGCATTAAGAGTATGGCTGGCAGTAGCGGGAGAGGGGGTGTAACTGAGTCTTTGGCTGCAATTCTCTTCAGAGACTGCATTACTGGCTGTATACCACATCTGGTGTAGGGAGGGCAGCTTTCTCCTGAGAGGCCTGCCAGGTAGAGCCTTTGTAATTGACCATGGTAATTTCATGGACGATAGCACATAGGATTTTAGCTTGCAGCCTGATTCCTCTGATTTTATTTAAACAAAGGGAAATTTTGTAACTACCATAAATGAAAAGCCATGTCACTTGCCATAATTAATTAGGACAAATACATAACTAATAAATTTTTTTGTTCAGGTTTTTGTGTACTATTTAAGAAACATTTGTTAAACATAAGGTCATAAATATGACCTTTTTCTTATATTTTCTTTTAGGCTTTTAAAAAAAGTTTCAGCTATTATATTCAGGTCTATGATCTATTTTGGGTAATATTTTGTATGGTGTGAAGGATCCATTCTTTCAAATGGATTTCCAATTGTTCCAGGAGAAAACTGTTGAGAAAACTATGTCTTCCCCATTGAATTACTTTGGTACTTTTCTTAAAAATCAATTGATCATATATGAGTGGATCTATTTCTGGACCTCCTATTTGGTTCTATATGTCTGCATGATCTAATTGTATATCCTTATTGGCTTGTCTACTGTGGTATTATTGTGAGCCTTGTAATCTGTCATTCAAATTGTTCTACTACTCAAAATATCTTTTGCTATTAGATATCACTTTAGAATGAGCTTGTTCATCTCTACAACTTAAGGTTGGTGGGATTTTTATTGAGTTTGCTTTGAATCTATAGATCAGTTTGAGAAGAACTGCCATCTTAATAATATTGAATTTCTCTGATCCATGAACATAGTATACTTCTCCATTTGTTTGTCTTCTTTAGACTTTGGTTAGCTAGTTTGAAGACTGATGACCATTAATAACATTGCTTCTTTGAGAAAATATGTTACAGACCAAAAAATTGAACAAGTGAAAACCTTACATATATTTGGATAGAATTAGCTTCTAGGGATCTAATAGCTCTAATTTTATTTAGCTAAATATCGCAAAAGGCATTATGAGTTATTGTGAGAATATTCATTATAATCAATAACTGATCTTAAGTTTTTCATTCAGAAAATAAGAATTTGGCTTTATAAATAAAAAGTTTAAAACATTTTAATATTTAAGGGGAAAAATGAGAATTATCAATTTTAAAAAATGACACGAGAACTGCAAAGAGCACGTTGAAAGCTCATTTTACTGATCATGAAGCTGTAAAGTGCCTGCCTGTTATTTTCAAGGAGGAAAAGTTTGAAATCACAAGGAAGCAGAATGTGATGGTTGTCCCATGCCAAACCTATTTCAATTTTATTTTTTTGCCATAGAACATCATAATTACAAATTTTATGTTTTGACCATGGATTATTTTATGGCCAAAATGGCATTTCTCTAAAAGTATCCATGATAAACTTATTTGGGAAAAAGTGAGTATTATGAGAAAACAGATTTGGAATGTACTCCTTTAAGTAAAGGAAGTAGATAAAGCATTTTAATTTCATTAACAGATGCTTCCTTATTTTATTTTTTTAAAATTTCATGTGTGTGTGTGTGACCAAACTTGTTTCACTCAGTAAGATAAGGACGTTGAATCAATATCAATTGTCATCCTAAGAACAGTTAATGATGTTCCATGTTTGTAGTGCCAAGTCGCTACACATCAAGGAGCCCTGTATGTGGTACCAACTGAAAAGGAGAGATTATCTATTATGCCTATGCACTATCATAGTAACATTACCCAGAAAAGTGGGCAACTATGCTGCTTGGGGTGAATTTGGACCAGTAACAAGTAAGGGGGTGGGAGGGAGCCAACTGATTATTTCCTCTTCCTTCTGCCAGCAATAAACTTTATGGCTTCTTAGAAGACAATGATTGAACAAGCAGTTGCATTTGATAAGAATCAATGGCCAGTTCATTAACATACTTCCTTCTATTTTTTTCTCCTCTTTCCTTGCCTCACATCACTTTTACCCTTTTTCCTACTTCTCTGGTATTGCGCTGCAAAGAAATATCCACAGGTAAGCCTTTGAATCGGGCTCTCATTTATAGGGAACTGAGGCTAAGACAAATGGCAAAAGTTAAAATACATTTAAAATTTCAACTTACACTTTTCACTGGATTTTACTTTCTGGTATTTGATATTTGGAAATTGCTTTTCTTGAAAGTTTCCATAATATAGACTATGACTAGCTCAAACTTGGGTTTAGATTTCTTCAAATTTTTGTCTGTCCCACATGGACCTGAAAACAATATTCACAGTCCCTCTTCCTAATTCTTAATAGGAAAAAAATATGTGTATATATATATATATATATATATATATATATATATAGACACACAATATGCAGGAAGGAAAATCTTTAAAGTCACTTGGATCAGTTTATCCACAGTTAAAACAGAATGATGGTTTTATAAGCTCCAACGCCATTCACAAGACCTTTTTCCTCAGGGTTCTCTTAGCCAGAGCTAGTCCTTTTTTTTTTTTTTTTTTTTCTTCGGTACGCGGGCCTCTCACTGCTGTGGCCTCTCCCATTGCGGAGCACAGGCTACGGACGCGCAGGCTCAGTGGCCATGGCTCACTGGCCCAGCCGCTTTGCGGCATGTGGGATTTTCCCAGACCAGGGCACGAACCCGTGTCCCCTGCATCAGCAGGCGAACTCTCAACCACTGCGCCACCAGGGAAGCCCCAGAGCTAGTCTTTAACTTTTTGGTTTCTTAATGCTTATGTTGTCCTTACATATTTTCCTCATAAAACTTTTTTCTGTATATCTAAGGTAAATTTTTTTCAGCAAAAAGCAATTTATTTCTTTTGTTTTGCTATGTTTCTGTAATACTATTTACATTTGTTTGGCCTGATCAAAATAAATTCCTCTTCTTTTTCTGTCTTTCAGTCTTTTTCTTTCTTCTCTCTGTTTCTTCCTCTCTCTCCTCCTTTTATACTTAATAACATCTTTTCTTTGTTAAGAACATTAAAGTAATAGTAAAAGGACATTTTGACATATAACAGTATCATGAAATTTTTAATATTTTCCGTTATTTTCTTTTAATGAGTTTTTCTATGTAACAAAACAGAAAAATTAGAACACACTCAAAAATCTAATGAAAAGTGTATTCTGCTTGTCTACTTCAAAGAAACTAGAAGACAAAAACATTTTAATTCAAATTACAAACCATGTTATCCTTTATTATACTCATTTCCAATTGAAAAAATGTTTTTCTACTTTCACAGAATATGTTTTTTAAAATTTGAACTTTTAAATGTAGAAATAATATAAATGCTAATACTAGTATAAAAATTTCCTATCCTTTTTATATTCCTAGTCAGATCTGGTCCAATTTATATGTGAAATCTTGCAAATAATTCTATTCAGTAACACTTTATACCATGTTTAAAAGCTGAATTTCTAAATCGTTTGGTTGAAACTTTGAGCTGAATATAATAAAACTTTTGTATATACCAGTGATATAACCATATATCTCTGAAAATATAACACTATTATCCAATCCTGCAAATTTTGTTACTTTGTGCCTACTTATTTTATTTTACCAGTTTAAAATAGATATCTGTGTATTCGATATTTTGTACCCTGTGCTTGTTTAAACTAATAAACTTCATAAACTTCATAACCAAATGAAATGGGCTTTCTAGCATTAGATCATTAACCAGATTGCAACAAAAATTAAACAAAACACTAAATGAGGTCCATAAATTGGACTACATTACCATTAAGCACTTATGAGGTTCCCTGGGTGAGTTTTAATCTCCTCAAATTCACCACCTACAACAAAAAGTGTATTTCAGTTATTTAGTGCTGTATAACAAACCTCCCTAGGACTTAGTGGCTTAAGACAAATATATATATATATATTTTTTTCTCCAATTTGCAATTTATTAAGGGATTGGCAGTAAAAATTCATTTCTGCTCTACTCAGTATCAGCTCGGCAGCTCAAACACTGGGAGATGGAATCATCTGAAAGATTTTTCACTTCACTGTCATATTTAGCAGTTGATGTTGGCTATCAGCTGAGACTTCAACCGGTGGGGTGCGAGGGGAGGGGTCAGTCCTAATGCCTGAAAGTGCCCTCTCATGTGGGATTTCCCAGAACATGCTGGCTATCTTCCAAGAACAAACAATGGACAGAAAGAGAGACAGAGACACAGGGAGATAGAGACAGATATTGAGAGAGAGAGAAACCGTGAGCAAAGTAGAACTCATATTGCCTTTTATGATCTTGACTCTTGAAATCACACAGAATCATTTAGATAATGTGTTATTAATGAAGGCAGTCATGTCTCAGTGAAGGTCAAGAGAGGAAAGGGAATATAACAGACTCCAGCTTTTTATGGTAAGCGGGCCTCTCACTGTTGTGGCCTCTCCCGTTGCGGAGCACAGGCTCCGGACACGCAGGCTCAGCGGCCATGGCTCACGGGCCCAGCCGCTCCGCGGCATGTGGGATCTTTCCGGACTGGGGCACGAACCTGTGTCCCCTGCATCGGCAGGCGGACTCTCAACCACTGCGCCACCAGGGAAGCCCCAGACTCCAGCTTTTGATGGTAAATGACAACTTTCTGGAAGTCCATATGAGATGGTAGATATTGTTGTGACCATTTTTGAAAAAAATCAATCTATCACATAGCAAGCAGGATAGAAAAAAGAAAATGACCAAAAACACACCTCTATAGCAAAACTAAATGATAAAGTGTCCTGACTATGAACAGGGATATTCACTAACACCGGGGGAAAAATCCCTGTCGTTTTGCTAAGTGTGTGAGAGGAAGCAGAGGGTAGGCAGAGTTCTGATGATCCTGAGAGCTGGAGAACCAAAAAATCAAGTTTCCCAAGGTACTGAGTCACAAACTGAAGCATTCTCCAATTGCCCACACCCCCCCCAAAAAAAATTCCATAAAATCTGAAAATGGGTTGCAGTTTTTCAGGCTGCGATTGCATGAGTGCAAGAAAACTGCAGAAATGGCATATGCAAGAAAACTATAGAAATGGTCCTCTGAACATTCAAAAATTAAATAACTGAAGCTTTCTTCTAAGACAAAGTCCTGCTCTGAGGAAGATCGCTGAATAGAATTTATATTTAACTACATAGAAACACGAGACAAAGGAAGGAAAATGTCCAGAAAAAAGTGGGAAAGGGAAGCAGAAAAAGAGAGTATAGAATGTACAAGGGCATATTTTTGGACACGGATTACATTAACAACAGCAATGGGAGTCCAAGAGTCACTAAACAAGGAAAGCTAGCCTAACTTACTCATATTGCTTGAGAATATATTTTTAAAGAAAATCTTGAGTAATAGAGTTGGCTAAAAAATGTATATTTTAAACTTTGTAAGAGTAGGGCTGGCATCAAAAACAGTTTAAAGTTGTAAGCATTTTAGAGACCTATTTACAAAGGAAATAGTAATCATCACAACTTATCTACTGATTAAAACTTTTATTATATAATAATTAGGAGCTTAGATTACTAATTACCTGAAAGATACATTTTTACATTTCTTTAATTAAGACTCATAATCAGTTCAAATCACTAACCTCACCAATTAGATAAATGCTTTTCTTTTTCCTATTCAGAGAACCTAATTTTAACAGACTTATTTTTACATAACCTTGTATATATATTAAACCTTGTCACCTGAAATTTATCTTTACAAGATTAATACCTGACATAGCTATGGTTGTCCAATATATGGAATAAATATTACTAAGGATTTTGACCATTTTTGTTTAGTTTCATGTAGCTTAAAATGCCTTAGTTTTAGATTAAAAATGTTTTTATGATTCTCTCTCCAACTGCTCCTTCCATTAATAGGAAAGAGAAGATGTTTATTGAAATGTCATAATTTCCCAAGTAAAACAACTGACAATTGTTTACAGTTACTCACTCCAATGTTTAGGGAAATTAATTTTAACCTTTGATAACTACTTTATCCAGCAAGAAGATGTCAATTCTTATTTAAAAGAGCTTAAACTTTTCTATCTTTACTGGCAAGTGGAAAGTTTAATTGATTTAGAATAATTCATAGAGATGTGTTTGTTTACTATGGGTAAAAAAAGCAAAAGACATTTTTACATTCTCAAATCTGTAACTTCATTATCAATAAGATCCTATGGATAGAAGGTCAATTGGAAGAGAGGTTAGCAATTAGAGGTCAATTAGAAGTTAGCAATGTCAGAAGGCTTCTAGGTTGTACCCGAGTTGGGGACATTTTTTGAAAGAGACAGGAAGAAATGAGCCATAATTGAAATATGGTCATGTAGATAGTGCTCTTCCAATATTTTCCTTTGGGTTTTCTTGCCACATGTTCATATTTCAAATGAAAGAAGTAGTTGCATCTAATAAATATACTAAAGTGATCAATATTTGATTTATATGTAAGGTACTCTCCTCTGTTATTTTGCGGACATAATCTTTCAAGCTATATTAAGTGAAAAAGAAGTTTCATGGCCAGATGGATTATGGGAAATGCTGAGTTAACAGATATTTGCTCTGGCCTTTATAGGCATGAGTGTTAATAGACTTGAAAATCAATTGGTTACTGTCACTCTTACTTTAATTATATATAGACATGCATTTCTCTTTTCTCTCCTCCCTTTCCCAGTTCCTTTAAAGATAACACTGAAGTCCTACTCTTCACTTTCCAAAGAATTACACTGTGACTCTTTTCTATCTCTCTCATCTCTTTTTAGGGAAATACTGTGGAAAATATGTGGTTCTACAAGGCGTGAATGTAAGGACTGAAAGTCTTTTCTTTTGGGATGGGAGGATTGTTCCCACAAGGGGCAAAAAAAAAAAAAAAAAAAAAAAAAAAAAAGTTTTCTTTGCTTGTTTTCTTTTTAATGCACAGGGTAGGTCATTCCTGGAAGAAATTTCTGATATTTCATTTAGGCACAACACTTTAGGCTTAATTTTTCACTTTGGATAAATTATGTCAGTTTTATACCATAAAAACAAAATGATGTGGCTCCTCTGGTACTGATCGTATGATGACTTGGTTTCCAGTTTATACAGGTCATTAATTTCCCACTTGGTATAGTGTACATATGAGCTCCAATGCATTTTCATTTTAGGATAAAGAAAACATATTTCCCCTGAAATAATCTATCCTGTCATATGCTTACATCTACCAAGTTATGCCCTTAGCATGTTGAGTTAGTGCAGTAAGGACATATTTTAAAAATGTAAGACTAGGTTCTATTTTCAAAGTTATCTAGTTTGACAGAACAGGTCAGAACATGCAAAACAACAGGGAATCCAATAAGAAATATAAATATTGTTCTTGGGCAAGAGCGAAAAAGAAGCCTGAGTGCTCAAGGATGCTAGAAAGCTTCACATTGGTTCCCTCTCTCCAACCCTCACCGCCTCGACATCAAGGTTTTCCCCAGAGACCCTCAGGATGACTTTCACATGCCCTACAGTCTTCTTTCCATTAATCCTCACAAGAATACTGAACCATCTGCTTGGTCATTCCTCACCAGCTAGGCTCTCAGCTCCACCAGACTCTAATATGTTCAATCTAACCCCATCTCCCACTCATACCTAAGTCCAAAAAACCTTCCACTCTGTCTTACGGAACTCATGATCTGACATAAATAAAATTTCCCATACATATGACTTCCTTCGAAACATTCCCTTCCACTTCTACTTTTTTATCTAATTGAAATCTGCTTCTTTCTTAGAGACATTAATTTCTCTTTGATCCTTTCAAATATGGCTGCTGTTCCACATCCTTCATATCTCTGAGCCTGGAGATGATGTGATAGCCTACAATATGCATCACTGGTGCTTCTAGAAAGTTTTCCCTCTCTTGTCCATAAAAATGCCAGCCTTAAAGTACAGGCCATGAGATTATATTTTCCATGATTGCTCTTTATAGCAACACCCAGAGGCTCCCAAAGGCACTTTGTCTCTGTCTTTGACTATTTCAAAACCTAGTGTACTCTCACTGCCTCCAAAGATATTCTTGTCATAATTATTAATAATTTCAATTTTCATAGACTATTGCCTTGTCATTAAAAATAACTGCACTTTCTTTGTAAACTCATTTGCAAGCATTTCATTCTTCAAACACCCCAGCTATTTTCCTACCTCTCTCCTTGGATTTCAACTCCAACTTTTCTTTGACTCTACTGGGACCTTCTTTCTATTGACCTAACGTTTTAATGTCCTTCATTCCCTCGGGTTCACATTTGTGCTTACTTGGCTTAAATTCCATGACCCATTAGTATAATTGCTTCCCTGCACATAACTTTATCTTTATTTCCTCTCTCCACTCATACTTACCAGACAAAACTCAAACTGGCCAAAACCATTTCTATGTGCTTTTCTCTTGAACTCTAAAATGAAATGTTACCAGAGAAAAACTCACAATGATGCCAACTCTTCTCACTTTAATCATAATTGGTATTAAGTAGAATGTTAGTACTGCCTAACCATTTGGCCCCATTTCCCTAGTTGTTAAATTTCCTTCTCTTTGCATGACTCTTTCACATTTTCCTCTTATCACGTTTTCAACAGAGTATCTATCATTTACTCCGCTGATGATGTTGATTCGTATTTCTTCTAGAAAATAGAAACTGCTAAAATAAAAAAAGAAAGCATCCATAAACTCATACTAAAACTACCATCCTACCTGTCTCCGAATCCACATACTTCAGTTTTACTATAATGGATAGACAGTCCTTGTTCCTGTATAAAATCAGTCTTTTACTCCTGCCCTGCATTCTATCTATCTCATTTTCCCTCCACAAGGATATTGTACCATCAACTGTCTCTTTTGTCCCTGACTTGTATTTTTCCCCTTTACTGGATCATTCCCCAGGAGCATATAAATAGTCTTCAATATCTCCTATTTTAAAAAGGAAAAGAATAAACTTCCTAACTCTAACTATTGCTCCATTTATAGAAAATTCCTTAAATTCTTGTCTCTACTCACAATGCCCCACAGGAAATGACTCTAATCTTATTGCCTTCAATTTCTAAGTCAATACTATCTTAGCTCAAGAAAGAGCCATATCCCAACAAAATTGCTGCAATAACCTCCTGATTGATTCCTGGGATCCAGCCCTCTCTATATAGGCTGCTGCACAAAACTGCTAAGGTGATCCTCCCAAAATATATGTGTAAGCATATCATTCCTCTGCTAAATCCACTTTACTCAGAGCAAAATCCAAATCCTTATGTGGCCCTACAATGATGTAAACTCCATCACCTTTCCCTAGTCCTTCTCTGTTCTTGTTCTTATTATTTTTCCTCTCTTTCTCTTCTCAAGCTATTTTGGCCTCCAGTTTTAGGGTTTCTTTGCCTGAAACACTTCCTCTAGATTTCCAGATTTCCACATGATTATTCCCACACTTCTTTCAGGTCTCTGCTCAGATGTTATCTACCTGTTGGGTAATAGACATGATGTTGCAAACTTATTACAAGTTCTACTCCAGAGTGAGTTGTACTTAAGTAAGGGTTTCAGTTTATTATACTTTTCAATCTATAATCTCTGATTAAAATAAAAGTTTGCATGAATATATTTTCTGGACTGATTATTCAATTAGTGTGTAAATTATACTATTTGATAATTCTCACAAAATACAGTTTTAAGTGATTAAAATGATGGAACATATTAATGTTTAATCAAATGTAAAGCAAAACCAGGATATATATTAAAATACTATAAATAATTATGAAAATAGGGAACATTTTTAATGTGAAAGAATCTAAAACACCTTTTTTTTTTGGTCCAAATCCCTGGAAAGATAATTCAAGAACAACAGCTATGCTGAATAATTTTTCTATTACAGTCTATCTTATAAGGACCTATAGAAGGCAGTGCCCTTCACCAAACTAACCTCTCTTGTTTTATTATTCTCGTGAAATGGCCTGTCCTTAACCTCAAATATTCAGGCTGTGAAGTTTAGTTATCTTTAAATGCTAACATCCTGGGAATAATTTTACATAAAATCTGCCATAACAAGAGATTCAATAAATTAACTTATAGCCATATACTTTGCCCTTTGAAGGTCCTATTGAATACATAAAGTCAACCTTCTCAAAATGTTTGTTCCAGTTTTAACATGAGTTGGGATTTGATTTGGTTTGTATTTTGAGAGAAAGCTCATAACTTTGGGGATTGATTTTTAAAATTCCCCTGAAGGTTGGCTTGCTTATTTTTCTTAAGATGAGTTGTTTTTTAAAATTTTTATTATTAATGAACTCACTTTATCTTCTTATAACAACAGTTTTTTATGTCAGAGAATATATAATTTCTTTCTTTATTCCCAAGGCTAGCGATAGGGTAAGTGCTAACTAAACCTTAAATGAATAGAAATTATCTATTTCTAAGAAAATGGATTTTCTGCATGCTTTTCAATTTTGCATTTGTTTGATTTACCATAGGAGATCTATGTAATTTGTTTATGTAATTTATGTATATGCGGATTTATGTAATATTTTCATGTGCAACAATTATATAACATTCAACTACAATATATATTCACTTTTTAGCTGGGAAGCTAAGTGATATAATTAAATAACTTGGAAATGTATATATTTCAAATCCTTACTGCACCTGGCCTTGATTTTCTCATTGAAAAAATAGAATGGAAAAGATTGTTTTAAAGTTCTTTTCCAATTCCAATATTTCATTACCTCAAAGCACTGAATATCTGAAAAATTGTCCAGTTAAATAGGGTTCCATTCTGGTGCATTAAAAGATACCCTATTTCTCTCTCTCTGTCTCTCTCTCTGTTTCTCTCTGTCTGTCTCTCTCTCTGTTTCTGTCTGTCTGTCTCTTCCTCTCTTTCTCTTTCCTTACAGTAATAGAATAGGCCAATTCAATCCCCGTTCTAATATTTACTTGTAGTGTGTTCTTGGGTAAGTAAGTAAATCTCTCTGTAGCCCATTCTTTTTATCTTTAGAGTGAAGATGCTTATAGTATCCATTTTACGGCACTATTGTAAAAATTAAATTATGCAACACTTTAAAGTACATAGTACAGTACTTGTCACAATGTAAGCAACCCATAAATTTTAGCTGTATTATTAAATGCATCATAATCCTTCACCTTCTACTCTATCATTACTTTTCATTCTTTTGTTTATTCAAAAAATTTTATTGAATTGCTCTTAATTCATTTATTCATGTAACAGAAACACTGAATTGCTCTTAATTCATTTATTCATTCAAAAAAGTAAGCCCTATTATGCTCTAGGAACCTGGGAGAAGGTGAAATAAGACAAAATGCTCAGCATTATGGAGATTACATTTTGTTGAGGAGGATCAACAATAAACATAAAACATGAATAAATTATGTAGTACATAGAAATTATAGGTGAATGGGAAAAGGAGAATGAAGAGCAGGATAAAAGGAATCTAAATTCAGGGAGGATGGAATGCAATTTTAAAAGAGTGGTCAGAACAAGACTGAGTGACAAGGTGATATGTGAGCAAAGCTTAAAGGAGATAAGAAGTAGGGATCCACATAGGTCTATCATATATTTACCCATAATTTTGGAATGGATATTTTATTTTGGTAAAAGTCACTTTCAAAGTACAATTACACTAACAATGTGTTCAGTGTGAGGATCACTTCCTCCAAGAAGAATTCTATGACCTCCTTGAGCATGTTGGAATCCTTCCTATGTGCTTCATAGGGCATACTGGATTTATTTTGATTCTCATTGTAATTATTTTAATTAAAAAATTTATGATTGATTAGAAAATATTATTTACTAATTAGTAATTAATTGACTTAGTTGATACCTGGGCTTAAACTGCTGACCCCAAATAGTGATAGATAAACATTCAATCAAAACAAGGTGATTTGTGGTTAGTGTTTGGACTCCTTTGTATATCATCTATTGTGCGATATTTATATAACATTGTAGGTAAACTATTTTAAATGAAGAGAAAATTCCATTAAACCTCATGATTCACTCAATAATTTATTTGTTAATCTGCTCATTCTTCCTTTTAAATTATTTTCCGTTATATATTTGAGTATCCCCTGTGTTCTCTAAGGGCTGTGGATACAATGGGGAGCTGGTTTCTGAGCAAATCCTATATTCCTCCCACATTCAAAGAGGAAGGCTTTCATCCACTTTCCAAAGGCTAATCCTGCAAACCTTTTCAAACTTAGTTATTGAAGGAACATAATTATCAGTGTAGGAGTTCAGGGTAACATATTTGATACTCTATTATCTATAGAATGTAGTATGAGGCAGATGAAAGAAAACAGCTTGACAAGTAATGTAAACAATATGAAGTCAGGAGAGAGGTCTTATTGACTTGTTCACATCTCTATGCAGTTCTGCAACTTGTATGTCCACGACTGCCCAAAGTGAACAAATGTCAAGTTCTTCTTGCCTGTGACATGAACATAATGAATTACATTTGTCTTAAAGGACCATAAAACACCAGACCTCGAGTTAGGAATATAAATGTAAATAACCTCATGCTATTTTTCCTGCAGACATCTAAATAGCATGAAAACATCTTTGTAAATTCAGTCTCTCTGATAAAGGGTTAAAGATTGAGCCCTTAACAAATTAGCCATTTGCAATGGACTAATTGCCTTCTTTTTATCTTATTTTGATATTTGTATTATAGAGTTACATATTTTCCTCTAGCTTAAAATGGCACATAACTTATTTCTTAAGCTTTTTAAACCAATAAAAATGATTAAATATTCATTATAGATAAATTTTCTAATTGACTTTAATTGGTAAATCAAAGTTAAATTTTCCTGACTAAATGCAATAAAATAATGTCTTCCACAGTGAAAAAGATTAATAAATTAATAATGTTTTTGAAGTGTATTATTAAATGAGTTCCATATCAATCAAAAAGTATGTAACCCAATACATTTCTAACTGCATAGATATTTTTATGACTAAAATGAATCATAAAAGTATTTATAATAATTGAAAGGAAAATATATTTTCACAGAATGAAAAGATAATGATTATTGTGATAATTTCGTGATTTTTCTTTTCTCATTTTCCCAAATTTTTCATAATGCTATGAAAGCAGAGTGGAGAAAGCATACATTTTGCACATCAGAGAGACCTGTGTTTAAAAATCAACTCTGAAGGTTATTAAATGGATAACATTTGGCAAGTTATTTAATCTCTTAGAGACTCAATTTTTTAATCTGTAAAATGGGAGTTAAGAACACCCACCTCATAAGGCTGTTATGAAGATGAATGACATTGAAAATTACCTCTGCTTAATTTAGTACATACAACAGAATGGTGACTTAGTTAACAATATGTTAAGAATTTATAAATAAAATTTAAATCACTTTTAGTTCAAACTTACTTTAAAGAACATCTCTAAGACTAATAGTCAAGTACCATAGCTGTCTTGAAAAATTTACTCTTTACAATAACTGTGAGCTATGTATTATTATTTAACCTCGTTTTATAGATAAGAAAAGTAAGTCTTTTAAGGGTCAAGCAACATGCCAATGGTAATCAACTAATAAGTGTCCAAAACTGACCTTTGAATCCCAGTCTCTCAGACATATTTACTCATGCTCTTTTAACAACATTTTACTAAACTACACAGTAACAACATTATTAGAAAAGGATTTAACAGTAGCAGAGCTCATGGTAGCAGAACAAGAGGTCCTCAAATCTGTATAAATCTGCTGACTCCTTTGCCTCCATGATAACATTTCTTATCTACGTGATTAATACTGGTTGTACTGGTATTCGTAGATAAATTTTCCAGCTTGTATATTTCCAGGTGTGGTCTTTAGGCTTGGTTAGTGTCAAGATGGTCAGTGGTCCCTAAGACACTGGTAGCTACCAGGTTGATTCACCATACTTCCATAGTTTCAGTTAGTAAAGAAACAATGAACTCAAATGCATTTAGACAGTTCATTACTCAAAGCACAGCAAGCACATAAGCTTCATATTTGTAATTGTTCCTCTCCTCCACTAAGTCTCAGGGGGGCAATTCAGAGGTGGTCCAATTGTGTCTGTGCATATGGTCTGTTTCATGGCTGAAGATTTCTAAGATTAGAAAATCTCCAATCTTATAAAAGGATTGCCAGCAAACCTGTCTTCCTCACTTCCCAAGACAGACATTTTTTATAACCCAGGAATATAAGCAAGGAAGGTAGGGAGACATTCCCTACCTTCAAGATACTGGTTAGAAAACGTATATACCCTCTATCTCAGAAAAAGACTCTATCTCTAGCCTCCAAGGCTATTTGCTGTGCAAGCATCCTTGTCCAGGACAAAAGCCATCACAAGACATGAAAAAATGCCATGGAGAATTGCCCTTACAACAGTTAGGCATAGTAGGTATTCTTGTCCAATTTGCTTCAGCTTGGTTCTTGACAGTGATTTAGGCCATTTGAGAATCTGCTATACTCTGCACTGAACCCCTGGTCTAGCTAATTTTCCAAGACTCTGTCAAAGATTTACTTCATTCCTTGCTACATGGACCCCATGGCAAGCCCATTAACTCAACTCAAACACCCTTCTTGGGGCCTGAGAAAGTGAAATTCTAGCTCTCTCCCTGCCCCAATCATGCTGTATTTCTTTGCTGAATTTGGCATGGACATTGCCCCAGGTTGGGGTAGGAGCAGCTTGTGAGGAAATATCCTTGTAGAATCTACATGGATATAACAGCAAGAATACCGTATTTCCAGGTTACCCTTAACCTACCTAACACATCTTCCTCTCATAAAGCTGAAGGTCAGAACCTAAGTGAACCCCATGCCTCTGTCCCCAGTTACTATCTCTGAAATGTACTAGGAACAGAAGGGTCAAGCTTTGTGTTTCAACTTTCAGTCAACTCCACATGCCAAAAGCATAGGATGTATCTGTCTATCCATCTATTTACCTATCTATCTATCTATCATATGTCTGTCTGTCCATTCGTTTGTCCATCCATCCATCCATTCATGCATCTACCTGCTCATCTATCTATCTATCTATTACAAATGCTATTATTTGAGTTCTCCTGCCCTGACTTTTGTTGTTTAAAAGAACTCAGAAAACCTCTGCTCTCTCTTGGTTGCTACAAAACCTATCTTTCAACCATGTTGCTTCATAGCAAAATATTTTATAGAATGTCAGAAAGTGATATTAATATTTTTTCACTTTTATACTTCTATGGTGATGATCTAAATGCCTCATCATCTCAACCTCAGCCCCAAATCTTGCTTTGACTAGGAAAAATGATACATTCAGGAAAATGAAAATGAGAAATTATGTCAATGTAGCTCTAAATATTATCCTGCTTGCAAATAATTATTTATTACATCTTAGTTTTCCAGGATTAAATTCAGGACCACCATAGTTGGTTAACCGTTCCAGCTAAAACTGATTAGTTTTCTCCATTTTAACAGTCACAGGTCTGTAGCTGTCCCAGCTGTTGTTTTCCAGAGAATAATTTTATTATTCCTCAGAACTAAGGGTGGTGCTATACATGTTGGCACTGTTGTTTTCACAGGGAAAAATTAGATGCAGTTCTGGAAGGAATAACTTCTAGACAGAAGGCTAACAGGAAGACAATCCTTTTGAGAACATTATGGTTCCCTTCTATGACTTCTACCTATTCCCAGTTCCTAGAGCTATGAACATGAAAAACAATGGTAAAATTCTAAAAGCTACATTCTAAATGTTTCCCACATTTAACCATTTAACTCTTTTGTTATATATTGATATGACCATGCTGTTTAATTGTTAACATTATATATTTTAGTACACATTTTGAAAATGAATCAGTTTGGCCACTGAATCACTCATTTATTTTCAGCTGCCTAACATTCATTATTCTCCTCCCAGATGCTCAATTTTATATCCATTTTTATCTTCTGTATTCATTTTCAATATAATGAATACAGGCAATAGTAATTTCAGACAATTAGCATCTCTTAGCAGCTTCAAACAAATCACCCCCACTGCAGTTTACATGCTGCCATTGATTTTTATTTTCAAATATTCAGAAGAGATTCTTGAATATCCATACATCTTTGTTTTAACTTTGGCCAAAAAAATTTGGCAAAATATAGGCAAGAACTCTCATCTAGAAATTAGGAGGTTTGATTTTTCCTCTGGTCTGACAATGACTAAATATGAAGCCTTGAGAAAGAAACAAGTTCCATGAAACTCTGTTTTTTCATCCCTAAAGTGAAGAGGTTGAAATATACACTCCTAAGATCCTTTTCCATTCTATAATTCCATGATTCTATTTATTATAATTACTTGTCCAAATAAAATTATAATTTAAGTAAAAGTATAATTGTGAATGAAGGCTTAAATGAACCTAAGTGTAATTCATTGGTTCATTAATTTGTTCAATATTTAATATGTCACATGTTAAATGCAGATATTCTTCCTGAGTATAGAGTAGAATGAGTGACACATAGTACTCGTCATGACAGGAGGAAGAGGATGAGAGAAAGAGAAAAGCCAATGATGACTCAGAATTTTTTGCCTGAGCAAATTGGTGATGATAATGCCAATTCCTGAAATGTTGAAGACTGGAGGATGTGCAGAGTTGCAGGGAGGAAACCGAGTCTCCTCTTTTATGTTTTATGTTTGAGAAGCCAGTTATGTATGAAGGTGAACATGTAGAATTAGCAGTTGGATTTAAGAGTTTGAAGGTCTGAGAACCCATCGGGACCAGTAATATAAATTTGGAATTATTCAGCATGTCAATGATATATAAAGTCATGAGACTTTAATTAAACCACCTGGAGAATTAAAATTGACAGAGAAAAGAAAAAAATTTTCATTATCCTGTAAGACAGCACTGAATGTGTTATAAAATTGTAAAAATAATGTATTTTAGGGGAAAATTGATTTGTTTGTACACTAGAGTCTGAATTGAAAACTAATTTTATTTCATTTATCTCTCTTATTGCTAGGTCTTATGACATAGAATGAGAACTATTTCAAGGAGCTGGAAACAAAATTAGAAAAAGGAAAATAAGAATTACTGCAGAACAGATGATAAGGAATGCAAAGGAAGATATATATAGGACCAGTCTCATCTTTTATTTACCTACTCATTTACATTTAAGTATATTTATATTTCAAGTACTTTGTTTCTTTCATATCATTGTTTCTTTTATTATTTTCTTTTTGCCAATAACTCATGAAATATTTCTATATGACAATAAGCAGTGTTTAGGATATTTTTTCTCTTTTTCTCAATTAAGAGGGATGAAAAGAGTTATGGGGAAATGAATTATGTTTCACAGTAGAAGTTAGAAATATCATCTAACTTGTTGAGTCGGATGGAATACATGCTTCTATATCTGCACTACTAAACTGTAGAGTAGGAAGAAAAGTAACAGAAGTTAAGTTGCAGGTAACGTCTAGATATGCATACATCTTCACTGAAAAAAGCCACATTTTCCTACTGGTAACTGGGACCTGTGACTATGGGGGCTTAGTGTGAGTACGTCTAGAGAATGATAGACTTGCAGAATTTTTACAACTAATAATACATTTATACACCTAAGGTATTAGTAAATGTTTGGTGCTGAAGTTCAAGTCATCAATTATGCTGGAGCATTGTCCTTTTCCTAATAGATATATTTATATCCTAAAATATTTTATTATACCTTAAAAATGACACAGAAGCATATGTAGAGATTCTCAAAATCTTTAACAACCAGAAAATGTAAATTAAGACTAAAAATCACTTTATAACTATTAGACTAGCAAAAGTTGAAAGCTGGGTATTGCCAGGCACTGCCTGCAACATGCGTTGGTCTTGGGAATGTAAATTGATAGAGTCATTTTCGAGGAGGAGCAATGCCTCAGCAATTCTCCTCCTAAATATTTTAAATAAATTATTTCAGAGATCCACACAGAGATATAGGCATGCGTGCTCACTTCAGCTTTGCTCAGGGGATCAGTGAGTTGGATGTAATGTGGGTGTTCATCGCTGAGAGAGGAAATAGGTAAAAATATGGTGGCTGCAATTGGTAGATAAAACAGTTAGAAGCAACAAACTAGATGTTCACAAAGCAATAAGCATAGCTCTTAAAGTATATTATTTAGTAGAAAAAAAGGAAAAAAGTAAGACACAATAAGTAAATCACAGTACAATTTACTTAGAAATACATTTACATAAACATCTTGTAAACCATACAAAATGCATATTAAACACAATTGTGTGGTTGCTTATTGTTGGGGAGGGGGATGGAGGGAGAAGAGAGAGGATACTTGAATAGAGACAAGATAATAATCTCACATAAACTATATTAAAGACACTTTTTTTGTCATAAATACATACATGCTTTTTAAACTCATGGGACTTAATGAAGTTCTCTAGGGAAGAGTGTAAGATAAAAGAGAGGAAGAGTCCACCCATGTAACTCTGTAACATTACAAATATTTAGATGGAGGACAGAGAATATGCATGACATGGAACAATCAGTAATACCTAATACTTAAATAGTCCTTACTGATTAGAACAGTTGGGGTTCTTAAACAGCAGACTAAACCACAATGTTGAGCAGTGGCAGAAAGGACTACAGATCTCAATGAATCCCAAGGAGAAATCATTTTTAAAGGAGCTCAAATGCCCTGAGGCTTTGAGTGAAATGAAAAGCTGAGCCCAAAGTCACTCAATATCCTCTGCGGACTATCACAGCCTAACAGAGCCTCAACGATACTACTATCGTTGACTCCTAGTTATCAAAGAAAGATAAAATTATGTTCAGTAAACTTTCTAATTTATGTTTTAAAGTGTTCTATCAAAAACAAAGGAGGTTGACCTTCAAAATAGACTGGGGTCTTAAAGTATCCAGAATACAACACTCTCTACTGAAATCATGTTGGATAATGAAGGTGTCATAATGAATAATTATAGATTGCAATGATATGCTATGGCTAGAACATGACTTCTATACGCATGGTGTAGGTTTCTTCAATGTTCATAAATCATCATTCAAGGTAATCTTCATAGAAGCCAGAAAAAAATGAAAAGATATTAGAAAAGTTATTCAACATGAAATAGGATAGAATGAACCCATACATTTATAAAAAAATGCACAGCGACGCAGGGGAAATAGTTAACTAATCTTAACCTGAATAGGATGCATGAAGAGGTGAGTTTCTAATTTGTTTAGCAAATGGTTTTGTTACGTTTAATTTTAGGTTGTATTGATAAAAGGAGTGTGATGCTTTTAAAAGAAAGGTCATGACATAAATGCAAACTTAGCAGTATTAAAAAAAGAAGGTAGAGCTGATTAATTGTAGGCTTCGGCTAGAGAAAGATACAAATTAAAAAATTAATGAGTGAATGAATAATCTGATTGAGGAGAAGGATGGGTTATCTATAGAAAATGTGTGGAACCAGAATCCATGGCAATGAGTACTAATTTTGATTCTTATTAAGAGAAAACACGTTACGAAAAGTCATAGTTGCTTTTGGGTCAGAATTTATATAAGATAAGAATTAAAAGATGCACTGACTCTGAAGTTAAATTGCTTGGCTTTGAATCACAGCTCTGCAACACATTGGAAATGTAACATTGTTGATTTACTTAACCTTTCATGCTTCCATTTCCTTTTCTGTGAATTCAGAATATTAGCACTTATTTTTTCCGGTTGTTGTGAATACTGAAATATCTATTGTGTGTGAAGCACATAGAGCAATACCTGGTATGTAACTATTACTATAAAAGCAAAAACGTAAAAGTAAGTCAGATGATGAACAATTACTGCTGTTCTCAACTTTTTTTTTTTCTTAACATCTTTTTTGGAGTAAAATTGATTTACAATGGTGTGTTAGTTTCTGCTTTATAACAAAGTGAATCAGCTGTACATATGCATATATCCCCATATCTCCTAACTCTTCTGTCTTCCTCCCACCCTCATTACCCCACCCCTCTAGGTGGTCACAAAGCACTTAGCTGATCTCCCTGTGCTATGCGGCTGCTTCACACTAACTTTCTATTTTACATTTGGTAGTGTGTATGTGTCCATGCCACTCTCACTTTGTCCCAGCTTACTCTTCCCCCTCCCCTGTCCTCAAGTCCATTCTCTATGTCTGCATCTTTATTCCTATCCTGCCCCTAAGTTCTTCAGAAAATTTTTCTTTTTTTTTTTTTTAGATTCCATATATATGTGTGAGCAAACAGTATTTGTTTTTCTCTTTCTGACTTACTTCACTCTGTAAGACAGACTCTAGGTCCATCCACCTCACTACAAATAACTCAATTTTGTTTCTTTTTATGGCTGAGTAATATTCCATTGTAGATATGTGCCACATCTTTAACCATTCATCTGTCAATGGACACTTAGGTGGCTTCCATGTACTGGCTATGGTAAACAGAGCTGCAATGAACATAGTGGAACATGACAATTTTTGAATTCTGGTTTTCTCAGGGTATATGCCCAGTACTGGAGTTGCTGGGTCATATGGTAGTTCTATTTGTAGTTTTTTAAGGAACCTGCATAGTATTCTCCATAATGGTTGTATTAATTTACATTCGTACCAACAGTGCAAGAGGATTCCCTTTTACCCTCTCCAGCATTTATTGTTTGCAGATTTTTTGATGATAGCCATTCTGACTGGTGTGAGGTGATACCTCATTGTAGCTTTGATTTGATTTTTCTAATGATTAGTGATGTTGAGTATCCTTTCATGAGCTTGTTGGCAATCTGTTTATCTTTTTGGAGAAACGTCTATTTAGATCTTCAGGCCATTTTTGGATTGGGTTGTTTGTTTTTTGACATTGAGCTGATGAGCTGCTTGTATATTTTGGAGATTAATCCTTTGTCAGTTGCTTCATTTGCAAATATTTTCTCCCATTCTGAGAGTTGTCTTTTCATCTTGTTTAGGGTTTCCTTGGCTGTGCAAAAGCTTTTAAGTTTCATTAGGTCCCATTTGTTTATTTTTGTTTTTATTTCCATTTCTCTAGGAGATGAGTCAAAAAGGATCTGGTTATGATTTATGTCATAGAGTGTTCTGCCTATGTTTTCATCTAAGAGTTTTACAGTGTCTAGGTTTACATTTAGGTCTTTAATCCATTTGAGTTTATTTTTGTGTATGGTGTTAGGGAGTTCTAATTTCATTCTTTTACATAGAGCTGTTCAGTTTTCCCAGCACCACTTACGGAAGAGGCTGTCTTTTCTCCATTGTATATTCTTGCCTCCTTTATCAAAAATAAGGTGACCATATGTGCGTGGGTTTATCTCTGGGCTATCTATCCTTTATCAAAAATACGGTAATCATACCTGCGTGGGTTTATCTCTGGGCTATCTATCCTGTTCCATTGATCTATATTTCTGTTTTTGTGCCAGTACAATACTATCTTGATTACTGTAGCTTTGTAGTATAGTCTAAAGTCCAGGAGCCTGATTCCTCCAGCTGCGTTTTTCTTTCACAAAATTGCTTTGGCTACTGGGGGTCTCTTGTTTTTCCATACAAATTGTGCAATTTTTTGTTCTAGTTCTGTGAAAAATGCCATTGGTAGTTTGATAGGGATTGCAGTGAATCTTTAGAATGCTTTGGGTAGTACAGTCATTTTCACAATGTTGATTCTTCCAATCCAAGAACATGGTATATATCTCCATCTGTGTGTATCATATTTAATTTCTTCATCAGTGTCTTATAGTTTTCTGCATATAGGTCTTTTGTCTCCTAAGGTAGGTTTATTCCTAGGTATTTTATTCTTTGTGTTGCAAAGGTAAATGGGAGTGTATTCTTAATTTCTCTTTCAGATTTTTCATCATTAGTGTATAGGAATGCAAAAGATTTCTGTGCATTAATTTTGTATACTGTTACTTTTCCAATTCATTGAATAGCTCTGGTAGTTTTCTGGTAGCATCTTTAGGATACTCTATGTATAGTATGTCATCTGAAAACAGAGACAGCTTTACGTCTTCTTTTCCAATTAGGATTCCTTTTATTTCTTTTTCTTCTCTGATTGCTATGGCTAAAACTTCCAAAACTATGTTGAATAATAGTGGTGAGAGTGGGTAACCTTGTCGTGTTCCTGATCTTAGTGGAAATGGTTTCAGCTTTTACCATTGAGAAGGATGTTAGCTGTGAGCTTGTCATATATGGCCTTTATTATGTTTAGGTAAGTTCCCTCTATGCCTACTTTCTGGAAAGTTTTTATCATAAATTGGTGTTGAATTTTGTCAAAAGCTTTTTCTGCATATATTGAGATGATCATATGTCTTTTTCCTTCAATTTGTTAATATGGTTTATCACATTGATTGATTTGTATACATTGGAGAATCCTTGCATTCCTGGGATAAACCCCACTTGGTCATCGTGTATGATCCTTTTAATGTGCTGTTGGGTCTGTTTGCTAGTATTTTGTTGATGATTTTTACATCTATGTTCAACAGTGATATTGGCCTGTAGTTTTCTTTTTTGTGACATCTTTATGTGGTTTTGATATCAGGGTGATGGTGGCTTCATAGAATGAGTTTGGGAGTGTTCCTCCCTCTGCTATATTTTGGAAGAGTTTGAGGTATTAGCTCTTCTCTAAAGCTTTGATAGAATTCACCTGTGAAGCCATCACCTGTGAATATATATATATATATATATATATATATATATAAACTTAATTATAACCCTACGGCAGCATAATTTGAAAAATCAAGAGGATTCTGAAAAATTAGGCAGGTTATAAAGGGGAAAAATCAACAGCCAAAAGAAGTAGCTCCAGAACAGACAGATGAAATAAAAACTGCATAATCAGAAGTAAATTGCACAATTCAAGGCAAACTATAAGCAGGGGTATATAATGCCAGAAATAATATTTTGAAATCAGGTCCCAGATATTGGGCATTGCCAAATCCCTTCTGCCAATGATCAAACTGGTCTTGGAGACCATGACTAGGCTGACCCTGCTGGTGTAGCTTGAGTTTCTCTAAAGATGGAAAGAGAATAAATGATAGAACATTCGAAAACAATAGTTGGTCTTCATAACAATGGTTGTGCCATTCCTTATTTTTACATAGAATGGTAATGTCATCAAATAAATCATATTATAAATGCCAGACTTGAAAATATTTCTTATGTTCATCCCAACAAAACAGAATTCTCAAGAGATTTCATTGTTGTGTTTTAAGTAGCTGTAAATATACTAATAAAAGAAGACACCTAGCATGACTCTCAAGAGACCAGAAAAAGAGTCTTAATTTCAGTTGTTACCCATCTGTGTTTTAATGGGAAATTACTGCTTCTATGATGAAACCATCAGTCACAAGTTCAAAAACTGTAACTTAGGTGTTAGAAATTTTTAAAACTTCCTCTATTTAACTGTTATGAAACAATGAAAAATTACATGTTTTAAAAACATAACTAATGAGTTTGGAGAAAGACCTAAGCTAAAATCTAGCTCAAAACTAAACCTGACCAAGTCATTTAAATTCATCGCAATTTTCATTTTTGCAAATGAAGATGAATCAAACATGTTCTGCCTTCTACAGAGTTGTGAGAGTCAAATCAAGGAGTGCAAAGATAAAATGTATAAACTATAGAATGCCCTTTAGATGCAAGTTATTATCAAATACCATGGTACCTGATCTCAGTCTTGTACTAGGGTAATCTATCATTATTTACATGCCTGAATAATCAATGTTTTCTATTGGCCAGTGGACTTTATGGCTCTCCTAGAATAGGGTGATTTCAAAAGAATAAAACATTTTAAAATTGTGATATCCAATAATTAGACTATATATGAACATGTTTGTAAACACATATGTAAAAGAACTATCACATTTATTTATATAATTTTAAAAAGATTCATTGTGTACTCCTTATGTCACATTGCATAATCAACCCTGCAGTCTAATTCATCCCAGAGTGCCAGGAATATATCACTATTATTGGGTAAAATATACACAGTATAATTTATCACCCACCAGGATATTTCTGACAGTGAAAGATGGTATTAAAAATAATTACAATAACATTTTAAAAATATTTATTTTAATTATCAATGATTACTTATTATTCTAGTGTACTTATGTAAGTTCTATCCAAAGTATTTTCAAAATATATATTCTTTTAAAAATTGTAATGTCATAATCTGTATATTTATTAAAAAGCAAAATTTATAGTATTTCTTCGTATATATTTTCTGATCATCCAAAAAGATATGCAAAATAATTATTCTTGGCAAAAAGTAATGTATTTTAATCATTTTCTTAGCCATAGATGTCTCTAATAGTATGTCACAGTTATTTTTCTGAAAAATATTTTTATTCAAATATGGTCTATTATTCTTAGTCTCTATATTACAGTAGTCTATTACATGGTCTGCTTATTCCTTTATAAAATTGGCAGCCATATTCCTCAAACTTTCATTTTATGGCTAATTGATTCTTCTCTGTAGATCATAATATTTTCATCAATAAATATTTTCTATATAGAAACTGACATACTTGGTAAACTCTGGGAAGATTCTACTAAGTGGAGGTTATCTAAAGTCTCATATTTCCCATGTTAAAAATATCTAAATATCTCAGCTTTAACATTTTTATGTATACTATAGTTTTGCCTCTGAACATAGTCTGCTGCATGACAATGATTTCATGTGCATTATATGTACATTCTCTCCCATATTTTATTACTTATTCAAATTGGATTCCAGAAAGTTTGTATATTTCCAGAAGCAATGAACATGAAGGAATCTTTTTCTCATATCCAAAATTTACCTCTAAATGAGGGAAATTTTCTTATTTTTGTTTCATCAATTAGACATGTGCAAAAAATAGAACCTTATTTTAAAATGTTTGTGTTTTCTTTTTTTAAATCACCTGGTGAGAATCAAACTGCCTATTTGTATTTTTATGAGTTATAAAATTAAGAGTTTCACCACCAGATGTGGACCTGTCCACGAGAAAGACAAGATCCAGCCTCATCCACCAGAACACAGGCACTAGTCCCCTCCACCAGGAAGCCTACACAACCCACTGAACCAACCTTAGCCACTGGGGACAGACACCAAAAACAACGGGAACTATGAGCCTGCAGCCTGCAAAAAGGAGACCCCAAACACAGTAAGATAAGCAAAATGAGAAGACAGAAAAACACACAGCAAATGAAGAAGCAAGATAAAAACACACCAGACCTAACAAATGAAGAGGAAATAGGCAGTCTACCTGAAAAAGAATTCAGAATAATGATAGTAAAGATGATCCAAAATCTTGGAAATAGAATAGACAAAATGCAAGAAACATTTAACAAGGAACTAGAAGAACTACAGATGAAACAAACAACGATGAACAACAGAATAAATGAAATTAAAAATACTCTAGATGGAATCAATAGCAGAATAACTGAGGCAGAAGAACGGATAAGTGACCTGGAAGATAAAATAGTGGAAATAACTACTGCAGAGCAGAATAAAGAAAAAGAATGAAAAGAAATGAGGACAGTCTCAGAGACCTCTGGGACAACATTAAATGCACCAACATTCGAATTATAGGGGTTCCAGAAGAAGAAGAGAAAAAGAAAGGCACTGAGAAGATATCTGAAGGATTATAGTTGAAAACTTCCCTAATATGGGAAAGGAAATAGTTAATCAAGTCCAGGAAGCACAGAGAGTCCCATACAGGATAAATCCAAGGAGAAATATGCCAAGTCACATATTAATCAAACTGTCAAAAATGAAATACAAAGAAAACATATTAAAAGCAGCAAGGGAAAAATAACACACAAGGGAATCCCCATAAGGATAACAGCTGATCTTTCAGCAGAAACTCTGCAAGCCAGAAGGGACTGGCAGGACATATTTAAAGTGATGAAGGAGAAAAACCTGCAACCAAGATTTACTCTACCCAGCAAGGATCTCATTCAGATTTGACGGAGAAATTAAAACCATTACAGACAAGCAAAAGCTGAGAGAGTTCAGCACCACCAAACAAGCTTTACAACAACTGCTAAAGGAACTTCTCTAGGCAAGAAGCACAAGAGAAGGAAAAGACCTACAATAACGAACCCAAAACAATTAAGAAAATGGGAATAGGAACATACATATCGATAATCACCTTAAATGTAAATGGACTAAATGCTCCCACCAAAAGATCCAGATGGGCTGAGTGGATACAAAATCAAGACCCATATATTAGCTGCCTACAAGAGACCCACGTCAGACCTAGAGACACATATAGACTGAAAGTAAGAGGGATGGAAAAAGATATTTCATGCAAATGGAAACCAAAAAAGCTGGAGTATCAATTCTCATATGAGACAAAATAGACTTTAAAATAAAGACTATTAGAGGAGACAAAGAAGGACACTACATAATGATCAAGGGATCGATCTAAGAAGAAGATATAACAATTGTAAATATTTATGCACCCAACATAGGAGCACCCTCAATATATAAGGCAAATACTAACAGCCATAAAAGGGGAAATCGACAGTAACACATTCATAGTAGGGGACTTTAACACCCCACTTTCACCAATGGACATATCATCCAAAATGAAAATAAATAAGGAAACACAAGCTTTAAATGATACATTAAACAAGATGGACTTAATTGACATTTATAGGACATTCCATCCAAAAACAACAGAATACACATTTTTCTCAAGTGCTCAAAGAACATTCTCCAGGATAGATCATATCTTGGGTCACAAGTCAAGCCTTGGGAAATTTAAGAAAATTGAAATTGTTTCAAGTATCTTTTCTGACAACAACGCTATGAGACTAGCTAACAATTATGGGAAAAGATCTGTAAAGAATACAAACACATGGAGACTAAACAATACACTACTTAATAACAAAGTGATCACTGAAGAAATCAAAGAGGAAATCAAAAAATACCTAGAAACAAATGACAATGGAGACACGATGACCCAAAATCTATGGGATGCAGCAAAAGCAGTTCTAAGAGGTAAGTTTATAGCAATACAATCCTACCTTAAGAAACAGGAAACATCTCGAACAACCTAACCTTGCACTTAAAGCAATTAGAGAAAGAAGAACAAAAAAACCCCAAAGTTAGGAGAAGGAAAGAAATCATAAAAATCAGATCAGAAATAAATGAAAAAGAAATGAAAGAAACGATAGCAAAGATCAATAAAACTAAAAGCTGGTTCTTTGAAAAGATAAACAAAATTGATAAACCACTGGCCAGACTCATCAAGAAAAAAAGGGAGAAGACTCAAATCAATAGAATTAGAAATGAAAAAGGAGAAGTAACAACTGACACTGCAGAAATACAAAGGATCATGAGAGATTACTACAAGCAACTATATACCAATAAAATGGACAACCGGGAAGAAATGGACACATTCTTAGAAATGCACAGCCTGCCAAGACTGAATCAGGAAGAAATAGAAAATATGAACAGACCAATCACAAGCACTGAAATTGAAACTGTGATTAAAAATCTTCCAACAAACTAAAGCCCAGGACCAGATGGCTTCACAGGCGAATTCTATCAAACATTTAGAGAAGAGCTAACACCTATCCTTCTCAAACTCTTCCAAAATATAGCAGAGGGAGGAACACTCCCAAACTCATTCTATGAGGCCACCATCACCTTGATACCAAAACCAGACAATGATGTCACAATATAAGAAAACTACAGGCCAATATCACTGATGAACATAGATGCAAAAATCCTCAACAAAATACTAGCAAACAGAATCCAACAGCACATTAAAAGGATCATACACCATGATCAAGTGGGGTTTATTCCAGGAATGCAAGGATTCTTCAATATATGCAAATCAATCAATGTGATAAACCATATTAACAAATTGAAGGAGAAAAACCGTATGATCATCTCAATAGATGCAGAGAAAGCTTTTGACAAAATTCAACACCCATTTATGATAAAAACCCTGCAGAAAGTAGGCTTAGAGGGAACTTTCCTCAACATAATAAAGGCCATATATGACAAACCCACAGCCAACATTGTCCTCAATGGTGAAAAACTGAAAGCATTTCCACTAAGATCAGGAACAAGACAAGGTTGCCCACTCTCACCACTCTTATTCAACATAGTTTTAGAAGTTTTAGCCACAGCAATCAGGGAAGCAAAAGAAATAAAAGGAATCCAAATTGGAAAAGAAGTAAAGTTGTCACTGTTTGCAGATGACATGATACTATACATAGAGAATCCTAAAGATGCTACCAGAAAACTACTAGAGCTAATCAATTAATTTGGTAAAGTCGCAGGATACAAAATTAATGCACAGAAATCTCTGGCATTTCTATACACTAATGATGAAAAATCTGAAAGTGAAATCAAGAAAACACTCCCATTTACCATTGCAACAAAAAGAATAAAATATCTAGGAATAAACCTACCTAAGGAGACAGAAGACCTGTATGCAGAAAATTATAAGACACTGATGAAAGAAATTAAAGATGATACAAATAGATGGAGAGATATACCATGTTCTTGGATTGGAAGAATCAACATTGTGAAAATGAGTATACTACCCAAAACAGTCTACAGATTCAATGCAATCCCTATCAAACTACCACTGGCATTTTTCACAGAACTAGAACAAAAAATTTCACAATTTGTATGGAAACACAAAAGACCCCGAAGAGCCGAAGCAATCTTGAGAAAAATGGAGCTGGAGGAATCAGGCTCCCTGACTTCAGACTATACTACAAAGCAACAGTAATCAAGACAGTATGGTACTGGCACAAAAACAGAAAGACAGATCAATGGAACAGGATAGAAAGCCCAGAGATAAACCCAGGCACATATGGTCACCTTATCTTTGATAAAGGAGGCAGGAATGTACAGTGGAGAAAGGACAGCCTCTTCAATAAGTGGTGCTGGGAAAACTGGACAGGTACATGTAAAGGTATGAGAGTAGATCACTCCCTAACACCATACACAAAAATAGGCTCAAAATGGATTAAATACCTAAATGTAAGTCCAGAAACTATCAAACTCTTAGAGGAAAACATAGCCAGAACACTCTATGACATAAATCACAGCAAGATCCTTTTTGATCCACCTCCTAGAGAAATGGAAATAAAAACAAAAATAAACAAATGAGACCTAATGAAACTTCAAAGCTTTTGCACAGCAAAAGAAACCATAAACAAGATGAAAAGACAACCCTCAGAATGGGGGAAAATATTTGCAAATAAAGCAACTGACAAAGGATTAATGTCCAAACTTTACAAGCAGCTCATGCCACTCAATAACAAACAAACAAACAACCCAATCCAAAAATGGGCAGATGACCTAAATAGACGTTTCTCCAAAGAAGATATACAGACTGCCAACAAACACATGAAAGAATGCTCAACTTCATTAATCATTAGAGAAATGCAAATAAAAACTACAATGACATATCATCTCACTCCAGTCAGAATGGCATCATCAAAAAATCTAGAAACAACAAATGCTGGATAGGGTGTGGAGAAAAGGGAACACTGTTGCACTGTTGGTGGGAATGTAAATTGATACAGCCACTGTGGAGAACAGTATGGAGGTTCCTTAAAAAACTACAAATAGAACTACCATATGACCCAGCAATCCCACTAGTTGGCATATACCCTGAGAAAACCATAATTCAAAAAGAGTCATGTACCAAATAGTTCATTGCAGCTCTATATACAATAGCCCAGAGATGGAAACAACCTAAGTGTCCATCATCAGATGAATGGATTAAGAAGATGTGGCACATATATACAATAGAATATTACTCAGCCATAAAAAGAAATGAAATTGAGCTATTTATAATGAGGTGGACAGACCTAGAGTCTGTCATACGGAGTGAAGTAAGTCAGAAAGAGAAAGACAAATACCATATGCTAACACATGTATATAGAATTTAAGAAAAAAGAAATGTCGTGAAGAACCTAGGGGTAAGACAGGAATAAAGACACAGACCTACTAGAGAATGGACTTGAGGATATGGGGAGGGGGAAGGGTAAGCTGTGACAAAGCGCAAGAGAGGCATGGACATATATACATTGCCAAACGTGAGGCAGATAGCTAGTGGGAAGCAGCTGCATAGCACAGGGAGATCAGCTCGGTGCTTTGTGACCACCTAGAGGGGTGGGATAGGGAGGGTGGGAGGGAGGGAGACGCAAGAGGGAAGAGATATGGGAACATATGTATATGTATAACTGATTCACTTTGTTATAAAGCAGAAACTAACATACCATTGTTAAGCAATTATACTCCAATAAAGATGTAAAAAAAAAACCAAAAAAACCCACAAGCAAATATGTCAACACTGGCTAATTCTGGGTTGCAGGAATATGGGTGATCATTAGTTTTTTTTTTAATAGATTCAAAAAATATATTTGATAACTTTTGATCATTACTTTTTCATTTGTATTTTCTGAAAATTCAAATTTAAAATAGAGGGGTGGGATAGGGAGGGTGGGAGGGGGATGCAAGAGGGAGGAGATACGGTGATGTATGTATATGTATAGCTGATTCACTTTGTTATAAAGCAGAAACTAACACACCATTGTAAAGCAATTATACTCCAATAAAGATGTTAAAAAAAAGTCAAAAAAAATTAAGAGTTTAATACCAATAATGATGTTTCACATACTATTACTAGCAGTAATAATAGATTATTTGAGAATTACATGAGACAATTCAGATTATTAGCACAGTTCCTGTCCCATTGCAAGAGCACAACACTTAAGCTGCAAATTCTCAATAAGTTTTCTGCTTTGTTTCTTTTTCCCGTTTTCATTCAGTATGTTTATTCTTTTTCATTACCTTATGAATTCTTTATATATGTTAAAGTCACCAATCCTTGTTACGTATTTCACATATTTTCCAGTTTATCATTTCCTTTTAACTTCATACATTGTATTACTTGGGTATTTAGGAGCTGGTATGACCTAATTCATACTTTATTTAGCTACTAGGTAAATCCACATTTTTCCAGACATAATACTGAGTGGAGAGTTTAAACATTAGACATTGAAACTAGGAAAAGATAAAATAAATACAATAGTCACACAAGAAATTTCACAGCTAATTCTATGTTGTAGTAGGTAATACACAAGCAAACAAATCTAAAAATAAAAGCTCCTTTTCAACTTTGATTCAAGTAAAAACTTAAAAATTGACTGCTCTACGATTTGGCATGGTTTTAATAAGAGACTTGCCTTGAATTCAGGTTCACGTGTGGAAAAGCAGAATTATTCACAGAAACTAATCTCATGTTTCTTTTATCTAAAGGCAAATCCCAAATCAATTCTGCTCTAAAAAAAACTGATTTGGGATCAGAACTACATAAAAATGCTGAATCAACATTCAAGATAACAAACTGTATTGAAGACATTCTTAATGCCTACTGACAGATACTAGATGAAGATAACATGATTGATCCTAGTTCTTGTTCTAATAATTATTCATTGATTCATTCATGTCCAAATGATTTCCAAGGAAAAAACCCTTCCCTTCCTTCCTTCTGTATTTAAATTATCTCCACTGTCCTAAAGTTCAAATTTTCTAAAATTTCCAGTTTTATTTATTTATTTGAAATAAATTTATTTTAAATAAATAAAATTATTTATTTATTTATTTTTGGTTGTGTTGGGTCTTCATTGCTGCACATGGGCTTTCTCTAGTTGCGGCGAGCGGGGCTACTGTTTGTTGTGGTGTGCAGGCTTCTCACTGCAGTGGCTTCTCTTGTTGTGGAGCATGGGCTCTAGGTGCACGGGCTTCATGGTTGTGGCATGCAGGCTCAGTAGTTGTGGCTTGTGGGCTCTAGATTGCAGGCTCAGTGGTTGTGGTTCATGGGCTTCATTGCTCCTCGGCATGTGAGATCTTCCCGGACCAGAGATCAAACCCATGTCCCCTGCCTTGGCAGGTGGATTCTTAACCACTGTACCACCAGGGAAGTCCCAGCATTTTAAAATACGTCTACAAACTATTTGACACTCCTCCCTGCCAAAGATGGAAACTAATGTCCCATGCCTTTTGAATGTAGGCCAGATTTAGTGACTCTCTTCTAATGAACAGAATGTGACAGGAAGTGACAGTATGCAACTTCAGAGGCTATATCATTAAAGGCAATGCCACAGCACACAATGTATAAAGATGCATTTTGTGACATCAATAACTGAAACAGGTGGTAACGAAGAAGTAAAGGAGCAGAGTTTTTGAAGCTGTTATAGAGTATTATAAGCTGTTATAGAGTATTATAACTTTAGGATGTTAAATGTAATTCCCATGGTAACCACAGCAAAAATAGTTATAGAACATACACAAAAGGAAATGAAAAAGTAATGAAAATGTTTCACTACAAAATATAAACTAAAAACAATGACAGTCATGAGGGAAATGAGGGTCAAAAAAACTATAAGGCATATAACCCCAATGTTCATTGCAGCACTATTTACAATAGCCAGGTCATGGAAGCAACCTAAATGCCCATCGAATGGATAAAGAAGATGTGGTACATATATATAATGGAATATTACTCAGCCATAAAAAGAACAAAATTGGGTCATTTGTAGAGACGTGGATAGATCTAGAGATTGTCATACAGAGTGAAGTAAGTCAGAAAGAGAAAAAACAATATCATATATTAACGCATATATGTGGAACACAGAAAAATGGAACAGATGAACCAATTTGCAGGGCAGAAATAGGGACACAGATATAGAGAACAAACATATGGACACCAAGGCGGGAAAGTGACAGGGGGTGGGTGGTGGTGGTGGGATGAATTGGGAAATTGGGATTGACATATATACACTAATATGTATAAAATGGATAACTAATAAGAACTGCTGTATAAGAAAATAAGATAAAATTCAAAAAACTATAAGGCATATAGAATACAAACAGTAAAATGAGGAAGTAAGTCCTCCTTTCTCAGTAATTACATACAAATGGATTAAACTCTACAATCAAAAGACAGATTGGCAGAATGGATTTAAAACATGATCTATTTGGGAATTCCCTGGTGGTCCAGTGGTTAGGACTCCATGCTTTTACTGCCAACAGCCTAGGTTCAATCCCTAGTCAGGGAACTAAGATACCACGAGCTGCACGGTGTGGCTGAAGTTTTCACTGTTTGAAGTCACTTCTTTGGGTTAAGGCACTGTCTCCAGAAGGCCATGTTAAATGCATGTTACCGGGACTTGGGGCGGCAGCGACTCTTCAGTCTCTCGACTAAGATCTAAAATTTCCAGTTTTAATACATTAAGAACAATTCCTAAAAAGCTAAAAGTACTGAGAAATTTGGTGGTTTACTTATCTGAATAACTCCCTGGGAAATAAGCAAATTAAAAATTATTAATATTCGGGAATGTTATTTTGAAGATATTCCCTGGAGGATTTTGTATGTGAATATGAAAATTTTTGTTTCAAATTTGAAAGATTAATATAGTTTTATGTCTGTTTTTAAATTTCTTCTTTCTCTCCCTTAAAGCTACACTTTCATTTCTGGTTTCACTGTTACCACAACTTCATAATTTCAAATATATATTTAATCACCTTGCAAAAATGTTCTTGTTTTCACCATATCACTCATAGTGCCATATAGAACCTTTATTTCAACAGGACTACGATCTTTGACCTTACCAGTAAGAGTTAAAAATGTGCTGAAAACCTAGACCTGCATCCTCATCCTATGAGTTTATTAAGAAAACTTTCCTCCCTTCACCAGCGCTATTGTAGTTGAACAGTAACTTTCTGCATAACCCTTCTACCCATGATTCATACACCCTCTTGACAATCAAGTTTGCTGGCCATAACCAATCTAAACATGGCCTTATCTGACTTTATCTTCTTTAGTGTAAAAGAAGCCGTTTTGTTTTTTTGTAAGTTTAGTCTTGTCTGGCTCAACACTTGTATTGGAAAGAATATATCCCATGATTCCTTCCACTGACTTACTCCACTCCAAAGAATGAATTGTCTGATTAAGATTCAGAAAAATCTCTGTCTCTCTCTTCTTTCTCTCCCATCTTGCTCTTTCTCTGCCTTGTTCTCTTTCCATATGAAAAATTGGTGGTTCTACTTTGTTACTTCTAGAAGATATTGACCTTGCATTCTGGCCCCTTCTAGAGGTAAATATGGAAGCCCACTTTTCTCTCTGTTTCCAGTAAGGGACTTTAAGGATGGAAGATAATGATTCTAAATTGAGTGTATCATCCCTGCAGATGCAAAATCTCCTTTGGTTGGATTGCCCAGAGTTCAATAATTTAATCATTTATAGAGATTATAAGAATACTTGACTATGGCCTATAGTTAACCCACAATTTCCAATCTAGTCTTATTGGTATTAATTTATTAGTATTAATACCAATACTTGGATATCCTTCTCTTTGACGCCACTGTTTGATTTCTCAGTTGAGTCTGAACTTAGATGAGACATTAGGGGTGTGGGAAATTATTACTAGTAAACCCGAACACAGGAATATAAACCCAATAAAATAGGTTTGTAGCCCTGACAGCCATGTTAGCATATTTTCTTCACCTTACCCACAGCTGAATGACCAGAGTTAAATATTTTGACTCATAAATGGATTTATCAGATTCTATTTCTTCAGCATTAAATTTTATACTGAGATATTCACTATCTCCATGTATCTTAGAAACTATGAAGTGACCAATATTTGGCCTGCTCTGTAAGAGGAAGGATATAAAATGTATTAAGAGAATAAAAATAAACCAAATCAGAGCAGAGATAACATATTGAGAGAACTACCATGGCTTGGTTTCAAGGTTTAGTTTGAGCTGAATGTATAACTTTGGATTCCTTGCATCTATATAATACTTAAGTTATGTTTAGGTGTCTTAAAACAAATAATTTATTATAGAAATAATTCTGCCTGTAGCAGATACTAATACCTAGTTAACCCAATACAATTTGCCAAGCTCTTTATTCCTTGTTTGCCTCCACTATGGGAAAAGTTAAATATTTACCTCCCCAGATTTTCTGGGAGTTAAGCATTGTAGAAATCTAAGTCTACTTAGTGCTCCTATGAAAGTTTTGTTTTCTTCATAATAATGACTGAGTAAACTGGTACCAAACACTCCCTACAACTGGGCTGAATATCTCCTAGAACTTATTTTCCCAAGGGAAATTACTCATTAATAACTAGCTACCCCAGGACAAAGGGGAATATTGGGTCAGATAATATGGATCCTTATATAATATGCTATACTTAGAAACTTTGATTTCAAGGTCACTTTTATAAGGTAGAGTTTGTCTCACAGGGCTCAATTATACTGATTCAAAAGATGAAATTGTAATTTGACACTACCATTATGAAAACAGTGGTTCTAGGGAGTATAAAGGTTTCAGGAGTAGAGCTGAAATTACTGTCACTGGGAACAGTGCTTAATTAGTTTTAGATATCTTCTCTACTTAAGACTGATATATTAACTTGCTGGAGCTTTATTTTTCATTACCAAAGTCCCAGGCTGATTAACTTGTTCTGTGATCTGTGTAATCAATTGTTTATCGTACATTGAACCAACAGCTGCAGAACACAGTTGGAAATAACCCAGGAGTAAAGGAAGACATGATTTCAGGAATAGAAAAACAAAATGTAAAGAATCAAGCCAACTGAAATATAACTTATGCAGAGATGAGTTTAAAGGTGTCTCTTGTGTGCTACTTCTTATGTGTTAACAAGAATTAGTCACAGCACTTAGGTCTTAAAGTAAAAATACTGACATAATGTAGGAAGTAAATTATCTGTCAGCATAACTGAAAAGTTTGGGCTCCTATTTTTACACTGAAAAGTTTAATTATGTTGCCAGAAAAACTTACGGTGTTCTTCAGAGGTTTTTTTATTATTGGTGTTCTAGTTATATACAACTATTGGACTGAAGTCCTTTTATTATTTTCATATATAAAATATAATAAACCACTTTATTTACTTTTTGATACATTATTAAGATACATTATTATTTTGATACATTATTATTATTATTAAGATACATTATTTAAAATAGATTTCTAATTTATTTATACTCTCAATTAAATTGTTATTTATTTTAATGACAAATTATGTTAGTAAATGGTTAGTGTGAGCTGTAAACAGTGCATTCCATAGCAATGAATATTCATTTGTTATTTATTTTAATTTAATTAGTTAATATTTAACACTGAGGTAAATTAGGTTTTTACAAAAATATTTTACTATTTAATTTCAAAACTATCAACTTTCAAAAAGAAAACAGCAGGAAATGATAAGATAGAGCAATATAATTTTTAATTCAAATTTTAAATGATTTTCATTTTGCTTTCATTTTGTTTATTTTTTCAGTAATTTGCCTTGTTTCCTTTCACAGGATTTGAATCTTATAAAAAATTTTTGCACATCACACTCCACCTCAGCATCTGCTTCTGGAGAACCCAATTTGTGACAATATCCTACATGTAAATCAGATAAAATTCATTTTATAGCATTTTCTTCTAAACAGTATTTATCTTATTAATTTAGGAGATTTCATTTTTCTTTCTTGATATAATTTTAATGACTTAGAGAAAATATAGTTTCTCTATAGAAAATGATTGATCTTATTAGTTTTAGCAGCTTCATTTAAGAAAATTAATAACACATCTTCTTAAACACCTCATTGACTGTCTCCACTATATCAATTCATTTTCTCAGAAAAAGTTAAGGAATGAGATCAGAATGTGGATATGTTGCAATAGGCGGAGCTATGGAACAAAAGTGAGAAAAAATGTGCTTTCAAATTTTTCTGAATTTGCTTTACTATTATTTTTATATCTATCTATCTATCATCTATCTATCTATCTATTTATCTATCTATCATCTATCTATCTATCTATCATCTATCTTTGTTGGGGAAGGTAGTATTAGAATCTTTTTAAAAGAAAAATATTAGAGAAACATTTATATTTTCTCTTTAACAATTTCAAGGTCAGTTTTATTTAGGAATTTTTTGTTTTGGCCGTGTCACAGGGCTTGGGGAATCTTAGTTACCTGGCCAGGGACTGAACCTGGGCCCTCGGCAGTGAAAGTGTGGAGTCCTAACCACTGGACCACCAGGGAATTCCTTATTCAGGATTTTTAAATTGCCCAAGTTATTGTTACTTTAAAGCATGTACAAATTATCCACACTATTGAGAAGTGAGTATCAATTACATATATTTCATTGTAGATAATATGTTAAGCTTCAGAATGTAATTCTATTTTTTCTTTGAAAAATGTTAGAGGTAAAAATAACCAGAAAATATTGATATATTCATTAATTTACACACTCTTTAGATATTTATCCAGGTCCACTGCATGAAAGATAATCTGCTACACAAGGCAAATGCAAAGATAATTAACAAATTATGCCCTTTAAAGGCCTTACAACTTACTGAGGGAGATAAACATACAATTATGTAACTACAGTATGGTGTAATAATCCCTGATAAAGGAACTGTGATGAAGAAAATCATATGTACTTGAAGGAACAACTAAATCTAACTTGGATGAGTTGAGGGGGGGTGGAAAGACAACACAACACACACACATGCACACACAGACAAACACTCCTTCCAACTTCCAATACCACAATTCTGTATTACATTCCATTTTTGGTTTAGTCATATTTATATGCAAAATGAACATTTAATAAATCTTACGAATATGTAAAAACTAATTCAAACAACAGGTACATAGCATATTCTGTTTTTACCTTTTACAATGTTTTCTTTTTTATGAAGTTATTTGATGCTTTTCTTTTTGTTTTCTTATTTTTCCACCTACTTATCACTATTTCTCACCCAAATGCTCTTCATAGGATCATTTCATGTGGCTCTTTGCCACAGCCCACCCCACTTCCAACCCTCTGAAATTTTTAATCATCTTACTTCAATCTGCATTGGAGTTTCTAGGCTTACTATCCATTTTCATCCTCAGACTTCCTTCATCATCATCGTTGAAATTCCTATCTGTATTCTTTGGGGAGGTTTTAAAATATATTCATTAATCCTACTATTCTAAACATTTAAGGAATCCTGACTATGAATTCTTTTCACTCATTTTCTTGACTGTGTGATTTATATTTTTATTTTGGGGAAAAATTCTTGTGATATTTATTTAATTATGATCCTCCATCTTTTTCTTATGTTCTTAATTTCTGGGTATCTTATTGAATTGAATCAGTAGATTTTATGTGCTATTTTACAATATTTTTCCTTTTTGTTCTGCCTTTTGAACAATTTCATAAACTTTATCTTCTGATTCTTCTACTGATTTTTAAATTACAGTAATAATGTTTTTATTTTTAAAATATATTTATTTTCTGAATATTTCTTGTATCATTGCATCCAAGTATTTTTTCTCAGCTGATATATCTCCACCTATCTCTGAGTAGTTTTCAAAGACTTTTTTTTCTGATTCCTTTGATTCCCTCTGTTTATATTCAGTTTTTCTTTTTTATTGTTCAGTTCAGTTTTTCTTTTTTATTGTTTTGGTTTTGGTGCCTTGTGTGAAACTTTCCCCTAATGTCTGATGATCTGGAAACCTTCATTCAGATTTAAGATAAACATCTTTTTTTTTTTCAGATTTTTCTTTAATTTATTGAGCACTCTTTTAAAATTTTTTCCATTTTAAGCTTCAATACTTTTTCAATCATCTTGTATAAAATAAATGGGTGCCAAAATATGAAATACATTAATATCTTTGTAAAATACTTAAATGTTTAAAAAAAACACATAGTAATAATGCTGATTTTTAAAAGTATAATGTGCAAACCAGAGATTTTCATATTTTTTAAAAAATTAAAATTATTGCTACCAAAGGGAAGCATACATATCTCAGCTCAATCAAGAAAATGACTGATTTCCCAGTGTGTCCTATGCTTTAGACTCTAATTAACTGAGTCCACAGAACATTCATACATAAGATTAACTTAAGTAAAACTTAACAGGTATGTTAAGTGGCCAGGATATCTATCTGCCTAGAGTCATGTACCAAAATGTTAATTGCAGCTCTATTTACAATAGCCAGGATATGGAAGCAACCTAAGTGTCCATCATCGGATGAATGGATAAAGAAGATGTGGCACATATATACAATGGAATATTACTCAGCCATAAAAAGAAACAAAATTGAGTTATTTGTATTGAGGTGGATGGACCTAGAGTCTGTCATACAGAGTGAAGTAAGTCAGAAAGAGAAAGACAAATACCATATGCTAACACATATATATGGACTCTAAGAAAAAAAATGTAATGAAGAACCTAGGGGAAAGACAGGAATAAAGACACAGACCTACTAGAGAATGGACTTGAGGATATCGGGAGGGGGAAGGGTGAGCTGTGACAAAGCGAGAGAGTGGCATGGACATATATACACTACCAAATGTAAAATAGACAGCTAGTGGGAAGCAGCCGCATAGCACAGGGAGATCAGCTCGGTGCTTTGTGACCACCTAGAGGGGTGGGATAGGGAGGGTGGGAGGGAGGGAGACGTAAGAGGGAAGAGACATGGGAACATATGTATAGGTATAACTGAGTCACTTTGTTATAAAGCAGAAACTAAAAAAAAAAAAAAAAAAAAAAAAAACTGGATTAATAAAGGGTAATATATATGACAATCTTCTGCACTGATTTTTTCTGTACATATTTGATCTCAGGAAAATGAGCATGTCCCAAAGTCACAGAAATAGTGCATGAGTAATTCTTAAAAAGCTGCTGTAGGCATTCCAGTCATTTTTTTCTTCAGAACAATAAGTCTTCAGTATACTACTTTAAGAAAAAGTATACTTTTGCATGCATTCTCATTTGACCCTTCAGCCTCTAAATGATGTTGACTAGCTTTGCTATAGATCTTTGCATTTGAAATAAAATTTAAAGAAGAGACTACCAAAGTCAGCTAGCTGGGACTAGAAGAACCCAGGGAATATGACCACCACCTATATTGCTTTCAGGTCTCACACTGCCTTCATCCTTCCTCTACTTCTCTTTTTGTCTTTAATGTCCTTATTCAGAATCTAGAATCTAGGCAGTAAGATAAACTTCTTTGAAACTGGTCAGAAGCCCATGGGGATAGGTTGGGCTTCTGAACTTTGTGATTTCCCGACGGAGGATGTGACTTGCCAAGTCACTGAGAAAATCCTATAAAAGGAAGAGGCCTGCAATCTATTGACTTTCTGTACTAAAGGGATGTCTGTGGAGGAAAGAAAGGAAGGGAAGTGACCCAGTCTAATCTCTTTGTCAATCTTAATTCTGAGTAAACAAACTAATGATATTTGTGAGGAGCAAGAGAACTTCACTATGAAATGTCCTTAGCAAGATGTCCCTAGCTAGAGATTATCTATAGTAAATAACAGAGAGTCTATGAATCATTGGTCTCTGGAGGATGCCACATGCATTACATATTTAAGGCAAAATATAGAGATTTGTGATCATTTAAATATTCCCTCTGTATGGGTGAACCTGTGAATCTCACAGAGCAATCTTATCTATTCTGGACCTGAGTGTCATGGACTAAATGGGAAGAACTTGGGATGTTACTCTTGATATCCCAGACAACTCACTGCCTTGTCTGAGCTTTTTTATTGGTTGTATCATTCAAATTATTCAGTAAAATCTTTGATTTGTATGAGTCTAATTTGACAATCTGAGCTTCTGTATTAGCTCACCTGACTTCTAACATTTTGAGAGCTAAGCATGGTAAGAAAGCTGGAATTATTTCTTTTTAGTCTGTAGTCTTCTGCTTAATCCAACTTCTTTTTTCATTATGACACCTGTTCTCCTGTTCCTTATGTATGTTGTGTTTGATACCCTGTGTTTGGAGATACTTTGGTTCGATTTTTCCCCCAGAAATTAAATTTCTTTTTTCTTTTTTGAAGAGGAGAAGTGCCCTGTCATCTGAATGGGTAAGGGAGAGGACAGAGAACTGTCCAACTTAACTTTATAAATAGTTTCTGTAACCTCCCCATTTCAGCTCCACCATTGTCTTGCCTCTTATGGAGTTACCTGGGGTCTGCAATGTCTGAAAGTTTTTAGCTACTTCAGTTCATTTTTTTTTTTTTTTTGGTTAACATCCCAATATGTAGGCATCTTTTTTTTCAGTTACTTTTAAACCATCACTTTTCTATTTTTCAAAATTGTGCTGCAAACTGTTTTCTGCTTTTTCCCTTTCTCTTTGTGCATGATTATGCAGTTTAATCATGTACTCTCATTTTTGTAGGGTTTATCTCCATATTCATTACAAATACCTAACTTCAGGAATAGCCTCAGACTGGCACCTGGGAAATGAGTTCTGATCCATTAGAATATTATATCTGAGAAGAACATTTTTGTATGTTTGACATTTTGGGCCAAGTGGCACAACTCTGATTAAATAGTTTATTCTTAGAATGTGATATATGAGGTATGCATATCTTTGCTCTGGGGGTCTGAAATCTGAATAGTTGAAATTTTAACGCAGGTATTTCAGCCTTCCTGTCAGATATGCAATAAAATTCCTGGACACGAAGGCTTGGGTGGGCTAATCTGACTGGCCAGACTTCATATGTGTTGTCACACGTCACTGCTGGGACAATTAGCCATATCCATGTAACTCCACTGGAAGAGGACACGTGGAAGTGTGTGCCTTGCTTCTCCTGGACTTTGTCCCATATACCTTCAGGCTTTGCTAATTTTAGAGAATGTTCTGGGTTAATGGTAATGTTCTATACCTCGATAGTGTTGGTTGCATAGACATATTTATTTGTCAAAACTTATCAAATGGTATGCTTAATATTTATGAATTTCATTATATGTAAACTTTACCTAGAAATAATTTTAAAGAAATAGTAAAACCTAGTTAATGACATGTATACTGAAGTTTTCAGGGTAGCCTGTGTGGATGTCTGTACTTATTTTAAAATGTCGCAAAAAGAAACATAGAATGGATGGACGTTGGGATAGAAAAGTGGATAGATACTCATATAAAGCAAGTCTAGTAAAATGTTAATGCTTGACTCTAGATGACGAGTATATGAGTGTTCAGTGTAAAATCTCTTCAAATTTTATGTTTAAAATTTTCGTAATAAAATATTTGAAAAATCACAACTGGAACATTACAACAAAATCTCCATTTTTACTGTGATTTTGAAGCTGAAATATTGATCTCAATAAAGTTTCCTCAAGAAAGCTTTCTGAAAATTTTATGTTTTCCCTATTGGCCTCTTACTTATCTTAAAAATGTCATGAGAAAAGTCATCTTCTACTGTTCCCACTACTTTGGTTTTAGAACTGTCACTACAAATTGCTACATATTTGCTAGTCTTAAAGCAACAGTCTATTTTAGAATCTTGGGGTAGATTATAATAGCATAAAATGTCAACAGGATCCATTAGTTAATAATAAAAAGAACTTGTTGCCTGTACAATTGTGAACTCAATAAAGAAAATGAACTAGAAAATGAAATAAAAAGTTCTATTAGGCTTATAATCTATAATGTTCTCATTGTTCAGAAATAATCTACTGGAATCTGGTTATAGTTCATGATTATGCCCTTATATTGTATCTATTCATTCTTTTAAGTTTTTTAAAAAACTTCTTTAAATATATTAATTTTCATCACATTTTAATCTTTCTCTGCTTCATCCAAGCAACAAGATGAATGGCTAAATGAGCTGGAACATTTTAGGCATATTCTCATACACTCTCTTATAGATCATCCTAACATGCACATTGCCCTGCCTGCTCCCCGTGTCCTCAAGTACATTCTCTACATCTGAATCTTTATTCCTGTCCTGCCCCTAGGTTCTTCAGAACCATTTTTTTTTTTTAGATTCCATATATATGTGTAAGCATATGGTATTTCTTTTTCTCTTTCAGACTTACTTCACCCTGTATGACATACACTAGGTCCATCCACCTCAATACAAATAACTCAATTTCGTTTCTCTTTATGGCTGAGTAATATTCCATTGTATATATGTGCCACATCTTCTTTCTCCATTCATCTGTCGATGGACATTTAATTAGCCTCCATGTCCTGACTATTGTAAATAGTGCTGCAATGAACATTGTGGTACATGACTCTTTTTGAATTATGCTTTTCTCAGGGTATATGCCAAGGAGTGGGATTGCTGGGTCGTACAGTAGTTCTATTTTTAGTTTTTTAAGGAACCTCCATACTGTTCTCCACAGTGGCTGTATCAACTTACATTCCCACCAACAGTGAAAGAGGAGTCCCTTTTCTCCACACCTTCTCCAGCATTTATTGTTTGTAGATTTTTTGATGATGGCCATTCTGACTGGTGTGAGGTGATACCTCATGTGGTTTTGATTTGCATTTCTCTAATGATTAGTGATGTTGAGCATCCTTTCATATGTTTATTAGCGATCTGTATATCTTCTTTGGAGAAATGTCTACTTAGGTCTTTGGGCAATTTTTGGATTGGGTTGTTTGTTTTTTTGATATTGAGCTGATGAGCTGCTTATATATTTTGGAGATTAATCCTTTGTCAGTTGCTTCATTTGCAAGTATTTTCTCCCATTCTGAGGGTTGTCTTTTCGTCGTTTATGGTTTCCTTTGCTGTGTAAAAGGTTCTAAGTTTCATTAGGCCCCACTTGTTAATTTTTCTTTTTATTTCCATTACTGTAGGAGGTTGGTCAAAAACGATCTTCCTGTGATTTATGTCATACAGTGTTCTGCCTATGTTTTCCTCTAAGAGTTTGATAGTTTCTGGCCTTACATTTAGATCTTTAATCCATTTTGAGTTTATTTCTGTGCATGGTGTCAGGGAGTGTTCTAATTTCATTCTTTTACATGTAGCTGTCCAGTTTTCCCAGCACCACTTATTGAAGAGGCTGTCTTTTCTCCATTGTATATTCTTGCCTCCTTTATCAAAAATAAGGTGACCATATGTGCATGGGTTTATCTCTGGGCTACGTGTCCTTTTCCATTGATTTATATTTCTGTCTTTGTGCCAGTACAATACTGTCATGATTACTGTAGCTCTGTAGTATAGTCTGAAGCCTGGGAGAATGATTCCTCCAGCTGTGTTTTTCGTTCTCAAGATTGCTTTGACTACTGGGGGTCTTTTGTGTTTCCATACAAATTGTGAAATTTTTTGTTCTACTTCTGTGAAAAATTACATTGGTAGTTTGATAAGGATTGCATTGAATGTGTAGACTGATTTGGGTAGTAGAGTCATTTTCAAAATGCTGATTCTCCCAATCCAAGAACTTGGTATGTCTCTCCATCTATTTGTATCTTCTTTAATTTCTTTCATCAGTATCTTATAATTTTCTGCATACAGCTCTTTTGTCTCCTTAGGTAGGTTTATTCCTAGGTATTTTATTCTTTTTGCTGCAATGGTAAATGGGAGTGTTTCCTTACTTTCTCTTTCAGATTCTTCATCATTAGTGTACAGGAATGCAAGAGATTTCTGTACATTAATTTTGTATCCTGTGACTTTCCCAAATTCATTGATTAACTCTAGTAATTTTCTGGTAGCATCTTTAGGATTCCCTATGTATAGTATCATCTCATCTGCAAACAGTGACATCTTTACTTCTTCTTTTCCGATTTGGATACCTTTTATTTCTTTTGCTTCCCTGATTGCTGTGGCTAAAACTTCCAAAACTATGTTGATTAACAGTGGTGAGAATGGCAACCTTGTCTTGTTCCTGATCTTAGTGGAAATGGTTTCAATTTTTCACCATTGAGAACGATGTGGGCTGTAGGTTTGTCATATATGGCCTTTATTATGTTGAGGTGAGTTCCCTCTATGCCTACGTCCTGGAGGGTTTTTATCATAAATGGGTGTTGAATTTTGTCAAAAGCTTTTTCTGCATCTATTGAGCTGATCATATGGTTTTTATCCTTCAATTTATTAATATGGCATATCACGTTGATTGATTTGCATATAATGAAGAATCCTTGCATTCCTGGTATAAACTCCAATTGATCATGGTGTATGATCCTTTTAATGTGCTGCTGGATTCTGTTTGCTAGTATTTTCTTGAGGATTTTTGTATCTATCTTCATCAGTGATATTGGCCTAAAGTTTTCTTTTTTTGTGACATCTTTGTGTGGTTTTGGTATCAGGGAGATGTTAGCCTTGTAGAATGAGTTGGGGAGTGTGCCTCCCTCTGCTCTATTTTGGAAGACTTTGCAAAGGATAGGTGTTAGCTCTTCTCTAAATGTTTGATAGATTTCACCTGTGAATCTATCTTTTTTGGGCTTTTGTTTGTTGGAAGATTTTTAATCACAGTTTCAATTTCAGTGCTTGTGATTGGTCTGTTTATATTTTCTATTTCTTCCTGTTTCAGTCTTGGAAGTTTGTGCTTTTCTAAGAATTTGTCCATTTCTTCCAGGGTGTCTATTTTATTGGCATATAGTTGCTTGTAGTAATCTCTCATGATCCTTTTTATTTCTGCAGTGTCAGCTGTTCCTTCTCCTCTCTCATTTCTAATTCTTTTTATTTGAGTCTTCTCCCTTTTTTTCTTGATGAGTCTGGCTAATGATTTATCAATTTTGTTTATCTTCTCAAAGAACCAGCTTTTAGTTTTATTGATCTTTGCTATCGTTTCCTTCATTTCTTGTTCATTTATTTATGATCTGATCTTTATGATTTCTTCCCGTCTGCTATCTTTGGGGTTTTTTTGTTGTTCTTCTTCTTCTTTCTCTAATTGCTTTAGGTGTAATGTTAGGTTTTTTATTTGAGATGTTTCTTGTTTCTTGAGGTAGGATTGTATTGCTGTAAACTTCCCTCTTAGAACTGCTTTTGCTGCTGTAGTGTTTTCATTCTCATTTGTTTCTAGGTATTTTTTGATGTCTACAGTGATCTCTTGGTTATTTAGTAGCATATTGTTTGCCTCCATGTGTTTGTATTTTTTACAGTTTTTTTCCCTGTAATTGATATCTAGTCTAGTAACGTTGTGATTGGAAAAGATACTTGATACAATTTCAATTTTCTTAAATTTACCAAGGTTTGATTTATGGCCCAAGATATGATCTATCCTGGAGAATGTTCCATGAGCACTTGAGAAGAAAGTGTATTCTGTTGTTTTTGGATGGAATGTCCTATAAATATCAATTAAGTCCATCTTGTTTCACGTGTCATTTAAAGCTTGTGTTTCCTTATTTTTTGTCATTTTGGTTGATCTGTCCATTTGTGAAAGTGGGGTGTTAAAGTCCTCTACAATGATTGTTTTACTCTCGACTTCCCCTTTTATGGTTGTTAGCATTTACCTTTTGTATTGAGGTGCTCCTATGTTGGGTGCATAAATATTTACAATTGTTATACCTTCTTCTTGTATTGTCCCTTCGATCATGATGTGGTATCCTTCTTTGTGTCTTGTAATGCATTTATTTTAAAGTCTATTTTGTCTGATATGAGAATTGCTAGCCCAGCTTTCTTTTGATTTCCATTTGCATGGAATATCTTTTTCCATCCCATCACTTTCAGTCTGTATGTGTCCCTAGGTCTAAAGTGGGTCTCCTGTAGACAGCATATATACCAGTCTTGTTTTTGTATCCATTAAGCCAGTCTATGTCTTTTGGTTGGAGCATTTAATCCATTTACATTTAAGGTAGTTATTGATATGTATGTTCCTATTACCATTTTCTTTTTGTTTTGTGTTTGTTATTGTAGGTCTTTTCCTTCTCTTGTGTTTCCTGCCTAGAGAAGTTCATTTAGCATTTGTTGTAAAGCTGGTTTGGTGGTGCTGAATTCTCTTAGCCCTTGCTTGTGTGTAACAGTTTTAAATTCTTAACAAGATCCTTGCTGGGTATAGTCATCTTGGTTTTAGGTTTTTCCCTTTCATCACTTTAAATTTGTTCTGCCACTCCCTTCTGGCTTGCAGAGTTTCTGCTCTAAGGTCAGCCATTAACCTTATGGTGATTCCCATGTATGTTATTTGTTGCTTTTCCCCTGTTGTTTTTAATATTTTTCTTTGCATTTAATTTTTGATATTTTGATTAATATTCATCTTGGTTTGTTTCTCCTTGGGTTTATCCTGTGTGGATCTGTCTGTGCTTCCTGGACTTGACTATTTTTTTTCCCATTTTAGGGAAGTTTTCAACTATAATCTTTTCAAATATTTTCTCAGTCCCTTCCTTTTTCTCTTCTTCTTCTGGGACCCGTATAATTTAAATGTTGGTGCATTTACTGTTGTCCCAGAGGTCTCTGACAGTGTCCTCAATTCTTTTCAGTCTTTTTTCTTTATTTTTCTCTGTGGTAGTTATTTCCACTATTTTATCTTCCAGGTCAGTTATCCATTCTTCTGCCTCAGTTATTCTGCTATTGATTTCTTCTAGAGATTTTAAAATTTCATTTATTGTGTTGTTCACCATTGTTTGTTTGCTCTTTAATTCTTCTTCTAGGTCCCTGTTAAAAGTTTCTTGTATTTTCTGCATTCTATTTCCAAGATTTACTCTCATTAATCTGAATTCTTTTTTAGTAGACTGCCTATTTCCTCTTAATTTGTTTGCTTTGGTGGGGTTGTACCTTGCTCCTTCATCTGCTGTGTGTTTCTCTGTCTTCTCATTTTGCTTAACTTACTGTGTTTGGGGTCTGCTTTTCGCAGGCTGCAGGTTTGTATTTTCCATTGTTTTGGGTGTCTGTCCCCAGTGGCTAAGGTTGGTTCAGTGGGTTGTGTAGGCTTCCTGATGAAGGGGAATAGTGCCTGTGTTCTGGTGGATGAGGCTGGATCTTGTCTTTCTAGTGGGCAGGACTGAGTCCGGTGGTGTGTTTTGGGGTGCCTGTGAACTTGGTATGATTTTAGGCAGCCTCTCTGCTAATGTGTGGGTTTGTATTCCTTTCTTGCTCGTTGTTTGTCATGCGGTGTCCAGCACTGGATCTTGCTGGTCGTTGAGTGGAGCTGGGTCTTAGCGTGAGGCGGAGATCTCTGGGAGAGCTCTCACCAGTTGGTATTACGTGAGGCTGTGGTGTCTAGTGATCCAATGTCCTGAACTCTGATCTAGTATCTCTCACCTGTGAGGCTCAGGCCTGACACCTGTCCAGAGCACCAAGACCCTGTCAGCAACACAGCTCAGAAGAAAAAGAAGAAAAAGAAGAAAGAAAAATAAAATTAAATAAAATTATTAAAATAAAAAATTTAAAAATATATTATTAAAATAAAAAATTTAAAAAGTAAAAAAGAGAGTAACCAATCCAATAAATAAATCCACCAATGATAACAAGCACTAAAAGCTAAACTACGATAAACATATAGGGCTTCCCTGGTGGTGCAGTGGTTCAGAATTCACCTGCCAATGCAAGGGACACAGGTTCGAGCCCTGGTCTGGGAAGATCCCATATGCCATGAAGCAGTGAAGCCTGTGAGCCACAACTACTGAGCCTGTGCTCTAGAGCCCACAAGCCACAACTACTGAGCCCGGGTGCCACAATAACTGAGCCCATGGGCCACAACTACTGAGCCTGCACTCTAGAGCCCGCGATCACAACTACTGAGCCTGTGTGCCGCAACTACTGAAGCCTGCATGCCTAGAGCCCGTGCTCCACAACAAGAGAACCCACCGCAATGAGAAGCCTGTGCACCGCGATGAAGAGCAGCCCCCGCTCACCTCAACTAGAGAAAGCCCGTGCATAGCAACGAAGACCCAACATAGCCAAAAATAAATAAATAAATTTATTAAAAAACGAAAACAAGAAAAAAACCCCATACATATCTGAAACTACTCTGCTGCATACAGCAATCTCCAATCTACAGTTGTTCCCAAAGTCCACCGCTGAAATTTTGGGGTGATTCTTTTTCTATTCCGGTATTCCACAGATGCAGGGTACATGAAGTTGACTGTGGAGATTTAATCCACTGCTCCTGAGGCTCCACTGAGAAATTTCCCTTTCTCTTCTTTGTTCACACAGCTCCTGGGGTTCAGCTTTGGATATGGCCCTGACTCTGCATGTAGATTGCCCTGTAGTGTCTTTTCTTCACCCAGATAGGAGGGGATTAAAGGAGCCACTGATTAGGGGGCTGTGGCTCACTCAGGCAGGGTAGATGGAGGGGTACAGAATGCGGGGTGAGCCTGCAGAGGCAGAGGTCAGCATGATGTTGCAACAGCCTGAGGCATGCCATGTGTTCTCCTGGAGAAATTGTCCCTGGATCATGGGACCCTAGCAGTGGTGGGCTGCACAGGCTCCCAGGGAAGTGTGGATATTGACCCGTGGTTGCACACAGGATTCTCAGTGGCTGCAGCAGCAGCCTTAGCGTTTCATGACCATCTCTGGTGTCAGCGCTGAATGCTGTGGCTCTGAAGCTCATTTAGGCGGTGCTCTGAATCTTCTCTCCTCACACATGCTTTTGGGAAGTCTGAGGTCTTCTGCCAGCGTTCAGTAGGTGTTCTGTAGTAGTTGTTCCAGATGTAGATGTATTTTTGATGTATTTGTGGGGAGGAAGGTGATCTCCACGTCTTACTCCTCCGCCATCTTGAAGGTCCTCCTGTGGGTTGTTTTTTTTATATTCATTTCTCCCATATTAAATCACGAGCTGCCAGAAACCAGAAGCCATAACTTCTTCATCTCTATATCTCTAAAACCCAACACACAGCCTGATTTACATAACATACTTGTTTTAAAAAAATAAGTGTATCACTGTGATGTTAATGGCCAAATGGATTTTTAAAAATTAAACACCCATTTTTTTCAAATCAGATGCTTATACAGTCAAGCCTCATTTCTCACAGATTTATTTGTAACCATAAAATTAATGCTCAAGATGTTTTTGCAGTAATTCTCAAAGACTTGAGAAAATTTTGAGTCACTAGATGTGCATGTTCCCAGCTGAGGTCAAACAAGGCCACTCTTTGTCTTCTTGTTTCAGCTGTCACACAGGAATGACCAGAGGATGGAGATGGTAGGGGACAGGACAGAGTAGTTCAAGTTGCTCAATCTCTAGGACAAGTTGGAACTCTGGTATGTGTTAGTCGGTGACCTCAGGCAAGTCACTGAACACTTTGAACCTCATTTTCTCCTTTGTAAAATAAATTTTAAAAAAGAGCCTAGGCATCCAAACTGGAAAAGAAAGAATAAAGTTATATCTGCTTGCAGACGACATGATCTTATATGTAGAAAACACTGAAGATTGCACTGTTAGAAGTAATAAACTAATTCAGCAAAGTTACAGAAAACAAATACAAAAGTCAGTTGCATTTCTTTTCACCAACAACAAACATCACAAAAAGGAAATTAAGAAAAATAATCCAATTTATAATACCATCCAAAGGTTGTTTAGGAATAAACAACCAACGAGGCAAAAGACATGCACATGAAAAACTACAAAACGTTGCTGAAAGAAATTAAAGAAAATGAAAATAAATATTTAGTGTTTATGGATTGGAAGACTTACTATCATTAATAAGATGTCAATACTACCCAAAGCAATTTAGAGACTCAATGCAATCCTTATCAAAATACGAACATTTTTGTAGAAATAGAAAAACCCACCCTATAATTCACATGGAATCCCAAGGAACCCCTGAAAGCCAAAACAATCTGTAAAAAGAACAAAGTTGGACTTCTCACACGTCCTGATTTCAAACTTACTGCAAAGCTATAGTAATCAAACGGTGTGGTACTGGCATAAAGACAGACATATAGACTGGTGGAAAAGAATAGAGAGCCAGAAATAGACCTTCACATATATGGCCAAATGATTTCTAACAAGGGTGCCAAGACCATTTAATGGAAAAGGACAGTCTTTTCAATAAATGGTGTTGGGAGAACTCGATATCCAAATGCAAACGAATGACATTGGATCTTTATGTTACATCATATAGAAAAATTAACTCATTTGGATCAAAGTCCTAAATGTAGGAGTTAAAACTATAAAACTCTTAGAGGAAAACATAGGGGAAAATTTTATGACATTGGATTTGGCGATGATTTCTTGGCTATGACACCAAAAAGCACAAGCAACAAAAGAAAACACAGATAAACTGACTTCACCAAAGTTAAATTTGTTTTGTGCCCCAGAGGACACTATCAACAAAGTGAAAGAGTAACCCACCAAATGGAAGAAAAAATTTTCAAATCATGTATATGATAAGGGATTAATATCCAGAATATATAAAGAACTCCTACAACTGAATAATAAGAGCAGCATAAAACCAAGCAACCTGATTTAAAAATGAGCAAAGAACTTAAAGAGACATTTCTCCAAAGAAGATATACAGAGGGCCAATAAGGACCTGAAAGGATACTCTCAGTATGACTAATCATCAGGGACATGAGGAAAATGCAAATCAAAACCATAATGGGATATCAATTCACACCCATTAGGATACCTATTGTTAAAAAAAAGAAATCAGTGTTGGTAAGAATGTGGAGAAATTGGAACCCCTGTGTACTGCTGCTGGGGACATAAAATGGTGCAGCCATTATGGATAATGGTATGGCAGCTTCTCAAAGAAATAAATGTAGAATTACCAACTATTTCACTTCTGGGTATATACCCACAAGAATCAAAAGTAGTGGCTCAAACATGTATTGTGCACCCATAGCACAGCATTATTCACCACAGCCCTATAGCAGCATTATTCACAATAGCCAAAAGGTGGAAGTGACCTAGTTGTTCATTCACAGATGTAGGGATAAGCAATATGTGGTATATACATAAAATGGAACACTACTCAGCCTTCAAAAGGAAAAAAAATTCTGACACATGCTACAGTATAGATGAAATTTGAAGATATTTTACTAAGTGAAATAAGCTAGTACAACAGGACAAATATTGTATGACTCCATTTATATATGAATACCTAGAATAGTCAGATTCACAGAGAAAGTGGAGTGGTGGTTTTCAGAGACTGGAGGAAGAGAATTCAGAGTTAGTTTAATGGATATGGAGGTTCAGGTTGCGAAGATGTAAAAAGTTCTGGAGGTGAATGGTGGTGATGGTTGTAGGGCAATGTGAATGTACTTGATGCCACTGAACCGTATGCTTAAAAATGGTTAAAATGGTAAAATTTATGTTATGTATATTTTACCACAATAAAACAAAATAAATGGGAAGAACATAGACAAATCTCCAGTGGAGAATAAATTCTACATAATTAATATAGAAACCTGCTATCATTAGAGTCTACCCAATAAGTGCGAGCTATACATAATGACTTTCTTCCAAAAGGTACAGTATGTAAGAGAGGGAAAAATAATAACTTTACAATGGAGAAATCTGACAAATACCACCTCAGCCAGGTGATCAAGGTCAATGTCAACAGTGATGTCATATTGATAGCATGTACTCTGGATGTGATGTAACAAGAATGGCAAATTTCCTTTGTGGTCTTTCTTCTAAAAATCCATAACAAGGTAAACTATGAGAAAATCATTAGACATAGCCCAACTGAGATATGTTCTACAAAATCCTTGACCAGTACTCTTCAAAACTTTGAATGTCATCAAAAACAAGTCTGACTAACTGTCACAGTCAAGAGGAACCTTAGCTATGTGACATGGCAACTAAGTGCACAGTGGTACCCTCGATGGGATCCTTAAACAGACAAAAGATAGTAGGTAAAAAATTAAAGAAACATGAATAAAGTATGGACTCTAGTTAATAATAATGTATTAGTATTGGTTCATTAATTGTAACAAATACACCTACTAATATAATAATGTGTTAAAAGGGGAAACTTGGTGTGGGGTACATTTGAACTCTTTATTCCAACTTTGCAATTTTTCTATAAATCTAAAACTGGTCTAAGATAAAATATTTATTTAAAAAAAGAGTGAGAAAATGAGTAGAAAACCACAGACTATGAAAAAATCATACAATATTTATCTAATAGGAATTTTATTTATCATATATAAAATTCTTATAATTCAACAATAAAATGCAAACACTTTAAACTGAGGAAAAGTTATATTCTTAGGTTATTTTCAGGGGAACTGTTTCAATTGACTTTTTTTCCTGGATGAATATTTTACTGGGGAGATCAAAGTAAATAGTTACTCTCTGTCCTCTAACAAACATGGTAACATATTAAGCAGAATTCACATTTAACCAGGGATACTGAGAGTGGTATCATACTGGAACATACAGTGAAATTCTTCTCTATGAAACCATGTTGCTTTGCATTATAGGTTATATTTGAGTGGATGAATAGAGGGAGAAATAAAGGGTGAAGCCATAACTCATGAGGCTTAGCTAAGAATTTAAATTTCATAGTCTGCCTGACTTGGGCAAGTCAACTGCATAATCTGTAAATAGCCAGTATTAAGGCATTTGTCAGTATTTTTTATCAATTAAACTTTTTCTTAAATCAAATTAAAGAGCATGGTTCTTAACTACTCAAACTCAGAGACTATATTATTTATACAAATGTGTTATATTTTCTTTCTTACTCCACTTTGGGAAGACATTTATGAGTTTCACTAATCAGTATTCTCTTTTGTTCTGTTTACGGTTTGTATGATGAGTGGGAATAGGTAGTAAAGCTCTGGGTTGACAAAGGACACAAATATGGTCTAGAATTTCCCCTAAATGAACATGTCAGGATAAAAAAAAATATGATTTGAAGGTTGTGGACATAATGCTTTGTTTAATATAATAAATTTTTATATTTCAAGTTCTCAGTAGGAGCCTCTTCATGTAAAAGTTAAATTGAGGGCTTCCCTGGTGGCGCAGTGGTTGAGAGTCCGCCTGCCGATGCAGGGGATACGGGGTCGTGCCCTGGTCTGGGAAGATACCACATGCCGCGGAGCGGCTGGGCCCGTGAGCCATGGCCGCTGAGCCTGTGCGTCTGGAGCCTGTGCTCCGCAACGGGAGAGGCCACAACAGTGAGAGGCCCGCGTACCATAAAAAAAAAAAAAAAAGTTAAATTGAATGAACCAGATACTGTATTTGTTGCTTACTCAAAAATTAGCCATTCAATTAATAAGAAATGTTGGCAAGGGTTAAGGATCAAGGACACTGCATTATTCATTCATGTATTTATTATGTATTTCCTGCCACAGTACATTACCCCGTATCTATGTCTTACAAATAAGAATTGGGAAACTTGCAACACACTGAATACCAATTTGTCTTAGCTGTGTGGAAACGTATTACATGCACATGCATTAAAATCACAGCACATTAGACTTGGGACTTTATAGGTCATTTAGTCCAATTTTATCATTTTTTAAATGGTTTGGTGTGGGCATGGGAGTTGCTGTGCAGAACTGAGAAAGGCTAGGTTAAACATCTTCTCAAAATTCACAGGCATACTTGGTTTCAGAACTAGAGCTAGAATCCAGGCATCTTTAATTTCAATATAACACACTCTACACTTCATTAGGCTGATAATTTGAAAAATGTGATAATTAATGTTATATCAACTTTATATGAAAATGTATGAACTCTGGTAAAAAATAAAATTTAAATAACCTGTACATATATTTTAAACATTTAAAAATATTATAGATTATGTTAAATATAATTTGCCATTTTATATGTTAGTGCAATAGGAAACCCTAGTCTAATATCATAAGGCCTAAACTCTTAAGATTCTGCATTTCAGGAGATATACGTTCTTTTCCTTTCCATTATTCTTATACCCCTAATATAAGTATTTTTTTCCTGAAAATAATTAATTCGGAAAATATGTGATTCAATTTTGCATATTGAATGTGTATAGTCTTAGTCTTCCTAAAGGTGAAAGATACATACATTCTGACAGTTTTTTATGTGAACTATTTTTTAATGAATTCTAAATATTTGGCAAAATAAAAAAGGATAGAATATAGGGCAATAATTTATTTGGGACTGGCTAAAATATCATCCCGAAGTTTTTCTGTCCCTCTACTTCTAAATCTTCTCTTATCAATAGGCATAAATAATCTAAAAGGTAATTTTAAATAAAATAAATAAAAGCTAACTTTAAATAAAGCTGAATATTAGAATAAGCTTAACATGGTAAAGAGAAGGCCATATACACTATATAGCATTGCCACTGGCCTGGGTTACTGAACAATTCACTGGTCCTCATTTTCTTTAATCTTGTGGAACAACAGGGACAAATAACATATCTTTGCAACAGTTGTGTCTGCTTCATAAATTCCATGTTTATGATTTGTTTTTATTATGAAAAATGTCAGGTCTTGTAGTTTACTTCACTGATTTTAGATCATACAATCTGAAATTTAAAAAAATAACAGCAATAATAATTAAAATAAGATACAGAGTTCACTGAAAAACTGGCATAAAATAAAGAACTAGCTATTACTTAAATGACTAGACTAAAAATCAACTATTTAGGACACTACAATTTAATTAAAGACTATTGAAAGAATCATTCACTAATTGCTCTTCAAGGTAAGTAATAGCTTTTCTTTGTTTATCTTTAGAACCAGTTCTTCAAAACTCTAGCTGAAATGTTGTTTAAGGGTACAAATTTACAACCAGTAGACATATAATTCCTGGAGATCTAATACACAGTGTAGTGAATATAAACAACAATATTGAATTATAATTATCAAACTTGTTAAGAAAATAGATCCCACTACAAAAAAGAAGTGAAAATTATGTGAAGTGATAGTTACTAATTATGCCCACAATGGCAGTCATATTAAAATATATATTAAATCAACATGTTGTATACAAATTTACAAAATGTTACATGTCAAAAAAATAAAATATGTATTGATGGAAAAAAGAGGTAGCAGAGGTTCTGAAATAAAATTTGACTTTCAGGAAGAAATAAGAAATAAATTTTATCAGATGTCCTATATTAGGGTCAAATAATGAACATCTGAGCAAAGTTTAAGAGTCTGGTTGATTAGTGATTATTGATTATCAGTGAACCAAGTGGGTTAGAGAATTTTTTTTTAACCATAACCCACATACTTGTTTTTGTACACTATTGAAGTGTAGAGGGTCAATACACAGGCTTCTGTTTCCAGCAATGTGGCTGACTCAATGTCCTGAATCACCTTTGAAATATATAGCTGAGCTGACAGGAAAATAAGTAAAATTCCTATTGGTAAAATGAGAGAGAGTTGAGAATCAGAGCAATGAGAGATGAGCTGACATTATAGTAGTTCTGGGTAGTTCTGTTGTCTTCCAGTCTCAGTAATCATAATCTTTTAGTTTTATTGTCCAGACGTGGAAATGAAGAATGAGACATAGGGCCACATGAAGTGAGGGAGTTAGATTGTGTCCTCCACATAATACCAGGGACTATGATAGGCTGTGATCTCAGTGAAAAGGTGGCACATACACAAAAATCAATCTTACAAACAGAAAGCTTATGTCTAATTTTTTTCAAAATGTTATAATTTACATTTCTACTTCATTTTATTGTCACTTTTATTGAAAGCACTTACTGAAAATATATTCATTTATTTGCAGATTTCTGCCAAAATATACTAGCTCACTCAGTTCCAATATACTTTGATAAGAGAGAATTGTAAGAGTGCACACAAAACAGAGTTCGTTTGAGAAACATAAGACTAAATATAAGTTTGCAAGCCATTTTTGGATATTTATGACATTTTTCATATAATAATTATACATGGAGAATAGCAATTCAGAATGTCTTTGTAGTCAGTGGTGGGAGGGATCTCGTTTTACATATGACGAAAATAAACCATACTTTTGATTGAAAGAATTGCTATTGTACATAATGCATCTGGAGCTTTTCACTTAGAAGTCAGATGTTTCATTCATGAGTATCACAGTCAGTGAATGTTAAAAGAAGGCAATGATTTTAGATTGGTAAGGCTGTACTAGCATCCTATTTTGTAAGGCATCTGTAATAGCTCTATAATTACAAGTGAATTACATGTTCCTACAAATTACTTGATAATTATACTTGATATTACCAAGTAATTCAAAGATTAGTTACTATGTAACTAACAATTTTGAGATCTCATTGCAACATTTCTCTTTCCTTATTTTAAGGGTTTGCTGATACCCTAAATAGTGGACACTCAGAGTATATTTCTAATTATGTTTAGGTTATTTGCTACATAAATTTGTTAGAAAAAAGCAAATATTTCTCAGAAAGAACAAATAAATTTGAAGGGATAGATGGTCATTTGTCTTCATACTTAATTTGTATTAATGATATATTTCAGCATTACATTTCCTTTAATCTAAATGGTTCTGTGGGACAAGCCAGAGTTTCTGATAAAAATGACTTTAAACCAAATTAATTTATTAGGTAAATTAATGTATAGTAAGTTGATATAATCAAATATTACACTGTGTCCAAGAACTTACATCTTTATGTAGATTGACAGCAAATCTTAAGGATCAAATGGTAGGTCAATTAGGTTACACCAAAGACTCAATAACATTTATTGGCATAAAGAAATTATGATTTTGGAAACAATATAGCTAATATAAATGTAACTATAGAGCAACTAAAATGTATTTGAATATTTGTGAGTTTTACCAGCAACCAAGGAAGAAAAAGAATATTTGTTTGATATTCTATGTCTAATTGTCAATTAATATTTTATATTGGGATTATGAGATGCATAGATGTTTGCTTGCAAGGAGACAACGCAATGAGAAAAGAGCAGAGTTCTGGCACTACACCTTCTTTCATAGATGGAACAAGAATCACTTATTTCAGATAATAACTAGAGGGATTCATCCAGATAGGCGTAGCTCTGATGAAACTGAGGTATTAAGCCCCTCAAATAAAAAATCAGGGCCTCTTGTTCAAAATTAAGATTCTCAAGACAGTAACAGCTGAACACTAAACCAAACATGAGGTCTTTCCGAGCAGAAGCTGCATACCCATGTAGTTTACCCTGGTATCAAGGTCCAGAATATTTGCTTTCTTGGCTATCATTGGGCAGGGCACAACAAAACGGAATCCAGAATGGGTGGCACTTAGAAGTCCAAGCTAGTAAGTGAAATTACAAAATCTTTTATAATCTTTAGAATGAACAAGATAAAATTTGAAATGATTAACTAGGTAGAAAATAATAAAACAATTTCACCCTAAAATGATTGGGACAATTTAAAAATTTCATTTTTGAAAGCAATTTAACCATATATGCTTTATTATTAAAAAAACAAAAACACTGAACACAAATGATATAGATATTAATCTCAAGAAATCAAAGACTAAACTATACACTGAAATATTATGATGTATTATAGCTTAATTGAAGAACTATTTCAACTAATAAAGCATTATAAGAATCAATACGTATTGATTCTTACGGAATTGAGCTCAAAAAAATGAAGATTAGGAAATTCAGGGACTTTGTTTTGGTTTTGACTTAACAGATAAGCAGTGATGCAGAGGGGAAATTGACATTGGACTGTATTATTTTGGATTACAAAGTAAGTGTACTAAAAATAAGTAAAGCTTGGTCCACAATAGGGATGGGGATAGAGACCAATTGTCTGTGTTCTGCACAATTGTACATTTGGTCAGACTAACGTGAAGAAAATGGAGAGAGGCAAGAAGAGAAAATACAAGGTTATCAGACAGAAGATGTTTGAGGAACCAGAATTATTGTGTTAACTGTGGGGGCATCAGCCTTTCCATATGAAGACAAACAGTTCATTGGTGGAAAGATAAAGAACACAGACACAAGGTAATAAGTTCAATTTTGCCATGATCCTACCTGGGATTTTAATGTATAATTATCTCAATTTATTTAGCATTAAATATTGAAGAACTCTACTTTGAGTAAATATGCTATAGTGGCTACAAAAATACAATTAACAGAGCTCTAGTGCAAATATTTAACTTAAGGAATATGAGAATGAGACTCAGTATAAAAGATGCTTATGAATAACAAATTAAGAACTGATGTGGCAAACTATAAAACAGTATACAACTCTGTATGTGTTTAAGGGAAGCAAAGGAAGAAGAAAAGAATACATTCATTTTTGAGTGAGTCAAAGAAAGTCATTTTGGGAAAATACTCAGTTTTCCTACAAAATAAGAGATTCACAGATCTAGATATGCTATTTCATGAAAGAGTGATTCAAATACATAGAAAGCCATATCTTGTTCTTGGAGAGGAAGTCCTCACAATTTAATAATGTTATTTGATCTATAATTCAATTTAATCTGTGCATTCAATGAAACTGGAATCAAAATACCAACAGGGTTTTGGAAGTAAGCAATGGGAAGAGAGGATATTTAGTAAAAGTTAAAAATTTTCACTTGAAAAATTAAACTTAACAGCATAAACAGAAAATGTCAAAAACAAAGAAAAATATGGGAAATATTAGAATGTATTTAAGCAATAATAATTAATCCAGTAATGTAGTAAGTTTAGAGAGGGTGATCAAAAAAAGGTAGAATACATCCACAGAGAAATTTAGTTCATAATGAAGTTTTGAAGTTAGTGCAGTAATAGATTACTCAATAAATTGTGCGGGTGTATCCACCTATCAATATTTTCAAAAGAACATATTTTTCATCTCACTACTTATATTAAAATATATTTCAATTTAATCAAGATTTAAACATTAGAAATAATATAATAGCTCTGAGCAAAAGCCAAAGAAAGTTATAGACAAGTACTTTATATTATCATGAGATGGAGTAGTTACGGAGGGAAAAATAGGTAAAAGACCATAAACAAAGTTAAAGTAATTCAATACTCTCTCATTACCCATAACGAAGAGCTCTTAGAGTTAGGACTAATTTCATTAATATACAGTGAACTTTATACATAAATAAGAAATAGCCTAAAATGTAACGGAAAAATTTGAAATAAGGACATGAACATATGGTTCACAGCAAAAGAAATATTCAAGGATAACAACCATAAAGAAAGATTCCCAACTTCCTCCATAAAGAAATGCAAATTAAATCAAAGCTTCATTTTCTTACCTTATTAGATTATCAAGCGGTAAAGACTTCGATGACCGCCAGTATTGGGAGGTTATGTACACACAGGTACTCTTATGCACTGTTTTGACAATGTATAGTGACTCTACCTGTTCAGAAGACAATTTGCTGAGCTTCCCTCGTGGCGCAGTGGTTAGGAATCTGCCTGCCAATGAAGGGGACACAGGTTCGAGCCCTGGTCCAAGAAGATCCCACAGGCTGTGGAACAACTGGGCCGGTGCACCACAATTACTGAGCCCGTGTGCCACAACTACTGAAGCCGGCGTGCCTAGAGCCCTTGCTCCGCAACGAGAAGCCACCGCAATGAGAAGCCAGCACACCGCAACAAAAAGTAGCCCCTGCTCGCCACAACTAGAGAAAAGCCCACGCACAGAAACAAAGACCTAACGTAGCCAAAAATAAAATACATTAAATAAAATAAATTAATTTTTAAAAATTAAGAAAAAAAGACAATTTGTTGCTACCCATTCAGTTTAAAATGTATATACCAACAGTTTTCTGCCTAGGATTTTAATATAGGGAATTACGTATGTTCACAAAAATGTCTCTACAAAGATCTTGGCTGATCATAGTTTATAATAAACACTAGAAATATTGAGATGTTCATCAATTAGGGAGTAAATTATTTCATACAAATTTTTAGAAATGCATCAGAAATAAATTATGAAAACCATATATTAAATAAAAATATCAAATTGTAGAATGTTACTAAAGTACTTTCCTACTTTTATAAATACATCTATATATACATATAATATAAAAATATGAGTATATATTCCTATATATATATAGAAATATTATGAAAGGATATGCCAGCAAGTCATCAATGATTATTACTATATAGTACTCTTGAATGAGTTGAGACTTACATCTTTCTGGGCATTGTTTTCCTCTGCTCCATATATTTTTATCATGAGCCTATATTGACTTCATAATAATAATAGTAATGGTATTGTAATAATTATTTATTATTGAATGAAAACTAATTAATGCTACTTGAAGGATTTGGCAAGGTTTAAATTGTTGTGGAGTCAATATTAGAAGGAGTTAGACTTTGAATTCAAAGAGGATTCCAAGTTTTTAAACCTGAATGTGTTTAAACCTGAATGACTGTAATAATAGAGCCACTTTGCAGAGACTGGAAAATGAAAGCTATCTATCATATACTGAGAAAAGATTTTCATTCCCTTTTTACGTATGGGATTTGACATAGCATTAAAAATACAGGTCTACCATCACCCTGATACCAAAACCAGACAAAAATGTTACAAAAAAAATAAAGTACAGACCAATATCACTGGTGAATATAAACGCAAAAATCCTCAACAAACTACTAGCAAACAGAATCCAAAAACACATTAAAAGGATCATACACCATGATCAAGTGGGATTTATCCCAGGGATGCAAGGATTCTTCAATATACACAAATCAATCAATGTGATACACATATTAACAAATTGAAGAATAAAAACCATATGATCATCTCAACAGATGCAGAAAAAGCATTTGACAAAATTCAATACCCATTTATGATAAAAACTCTCCAGAAAGTGGGCATACAGGGAACCTACCTCAACATAATAAAGGCCATATATGACAAACCTGCAGCAAACCTCATTCTAAATGGTGAAAAACTGAAACCATTTCCATTAAGATCAGGAACAAGACAAGGATGCCCACTCTCGCCACTATTACTCAACATAGTTTTGGAAGTCCTAGCCACGGCAATCAGAGAAGAAAAAAGAAATACAAATTGGAAAAGGAGAATTAAAACTGTCACTGTTTGCAGATGACATGATACTATACATAGAGAATCCTAAAGATGCCACCAGAAAACTACTAGAGCTGATCAATGAATTTGGTAAAGTTGCAGGACACAAAATTAATGCACAGAAATCTTTTGCATCCTATACACTAACAATGAAAGATCAGAAAGAGAAATTAAGGAAACAATCACATTCACCATTGAAATAAAAAGAATAAAATACTTAGGAATAAACCTACCTAAGGAGGTAAGAGACCTGTACACAGGAAACTATAAGACGCTGATGAAAGAAATCAAAGATGAAACAAACAGATGGAGAGATATACCATGTTCTTGGATTGGAAGAATCAATATTGTGAAAATGATTATACTACCCAAAGCAAGCTACAGATTCAGTGCAATCCCTTTCAAACTACCAATGGCATTTTTTTTACAAAACTAGAAAAAAAATCTTAAAATTTGTATGGAGACACAAAAGACCCCGAATATCCAAAGCAGTCTTGAGGGAAAAAAACGGAGCTGGAGGAATCAGAGTCCCTGACTTCAGACTATACTACAAAGCTACAGTAATCAAGACAATATGGTACTGGCACAAAAACAGAAATATAGATCAATGGAACAGGATAGAAAGCCCAGAGATAAACCCATGCACCTATGGTCAACTCATCCATGACAAAGGAGGCAAGGATATACAATGGAGAAAAGACAGTCTCTTCAATAAATGATGCTGGGAACACTGGACAGCTACATGTAAAAGAATGAAATTAGAACACTCCCTAACACCATACACAAAAATAAACTCAAAATGGATTAGAGACCTAAATGTAAGACCGGACACTATAAAACTCTTAAAGGAAAACATAGGAAGAACACGTTTTGACATAAATCACAGCAAGATCTTTTTTGATCCACCTCCTAGAGCCATGGAAACAAAAATAAACAAATGAAACCTAATGAAACTTCAAAGCTTTTGCAAAGGAAAGGAAACTATAAACAAGACAAAAGATAACCCTCAGAATGGGAGAAAATATTTGCAAATGAATCAACAGACAAAAGATTAATCTCCAAAATATAAAAACAGCTCATGCAGCTCAATATTAAAAAAACAAACAACCCAATAAAAAAATGGGCAGAAGACCTAAACAGTAATTTCTCCAAAGATACAGATGGCCAAGAAGCACATGAAAAGCTGCTCAACATCACTAATTATTAGAGAAATGCAAATCAGAACCACAATGAGGTATCACCTCACACCAGTTGAAATGGGCATCATAAGAAAATCTACGAACAACAAATGCTGGAGAGTGTGTAGAGAAAAGGGAACCCTCTTGCACTGTTGGTGGGAATATAAATTGATACAGCCACTATGGAGAACAGTATGGAGGTTCCTTAAAAAACTAAAAATAGAATTACCATATGACCCACCAATCACACTACTGGGCATATACCCAGAGAACACCCTGTTTCAAAAAGACACATGCACCCCAATGTTCACTGCAGCACTATTTGCAATAGCCAGGTCATGGAAGCAACCTAAATGCCCATCGACAGACAAATGGATAAAGAAGATGTGGTACATATATACAATGGAATATTACTCAGCCATAAAGAGGAACATAATTGGATCATTTGTAGAGACGTGGATGGATCTAGAGATTGCCATACAGAGTGAAGTAAGTCAGAAAGAGAAAAATCAATATCGTATATTAACGCATATATGTGGAACCTAGAAAAATGGTACAGATGAACCAGTTTGCAGGGCAGAAATAGAGACACAGATGTAGAGAAAAAACATATGGACACCAAGGCAGGAAAGTGGCAGGGGGTGGGTGGTGGTGGTGGGATGAATTGGGAGATTGGGATTGACATATATACAGTAATATGTATAAAATGGATAACTAATAAGAACCTGCTGTATAAAAAAATAAATAAAATAAAATTCGTAAAAAATAAGTAAAAATTTAAAAAAATACACATCTATGGGGGTGGCGCAAGTGGAAAAATAAATGCAGGTCAGTTGCTAGCAGCTGGAAATACTGGTGTATGTCTCAACTTGATTTTGGATTAAAGCCTATTCAGTTAAGTGAAATTTTGGAAAAATTGGAAAAATGTAAGGGAAGAAATAACATTAAGACATATCTCATTCATTGTGGTGTATTATATATTTTGCAAGTCTTAAAAACAAATAAATTATAATGTTATAATTTGGGGTTTCTTCAAATTCCATCATAAATATGGAAAGAGAAGAGGAAGATGAGAGGATTGGAGGAATAAAGTTTGAAATAATCAGTTCTGATATCTAGTCACAATAAGGAAGAAATTAATGCATGGTGGTGTTATTAGGCTAGAATAAAATGTTTCATGAATTAATGGTATCACAGAATAGTTTCAGGAACTGGAGGAAGAGTGGAATCTGTAGTTCAACATGGATCCTTAGGGTTTAATGTTTTAACGAGGAAACTCTCAAGAAATGGTCAGGTCAATTTTATGCCTTATCTAGCGTTTGTATAGAACACACTCAACATATAAAAGAATCCTGGTTTGAATAAGCAATGAAACATGACATTTACAAATAACAATGATCTAAACTATAGTCAAATAGAATAGGCATATCTATAGATATATGGAAATTGATACCCTGTTTTTAAATATTCATATCTAAAATTAGTTTTCTTGTGTTTATACTTATTTTCTTTTACCCTCACCGGAAATCCATGTTTTGGGAAAGGGTTTGAAGAAGAAAATTAAGATTGCCTCTGAAAGTAATAGAAAGCATTCACAAGTCAGTACTAGCCGGAGGCTGGAGAGTCTCTAGCTAAAATTAAATTACTTGTTAGAAAAATGTAAGGCAAAAGGCAGTGTTTCAACAAAAATGTATACTTATGCTACAGGCTATTTGCACATGAAGTCACATGTGAACGAATCCCATCGGATGAAGTGGTGTTTCAGTTATCTATTGCTACATTTTAAAAACTACTACCAAACCTAAAATATTTGGTATTTATTTTAGACTGGAAGGTAGAAAGGGCCCAAGCGTAGCAAAGACATTGTCATTGGAAGCTTCAAAGACAGTTAGGAAAGTATTGAAACCTGAGAAAAGGTGACACATTATAAAGTGGCAGGATATTTGGCAATACTGATGCCTCTGGGCAATTCAAAAATATACCTAATGAACTTGTGGACGTGGCTAAGAAGATTTCCAGGGAGAATGTAAAAAGTGCCAAATGCCTCTTTTAACTGTGTATGATAAAACTGGGGAGGAGAGAAATGTATTGAAGAGGAAACTGTCCAATTTCAAGGAAAATTTAAGAAATGTATTGAAGAGAAAAATTTAGAGCAAATATATCTACCTAGGACTTGCTTGACTGCAAAAGAAGTTCTCTAGCCTGCAAAATGTTCTTAAAGTTAAAAAGTGCTTCAGGGCAGGGCTTCCCTGGTGGCGCAGTGGTTGAGAGTCTGCCTGCCGATGCAGGGGACATGGGTTCGTGCCCCAGTCCGGGAAGATCCCACATGCCGCAGAGCGGCTGGGCCCGTGAGCCATGGCCGCTGGGCCTGCGAGTCCGGAACCTGTGCTCCGCAACGGGAGAGGCCACAACAGTGAGAGGCCCGCGTACAGCAAAAAAAAAAAAAAAAAAAAAAAGTGCTTCAGGGCAACACTGGGGCTAAGAAAAAGTTTAGAAAGTAGAGCAGACAGTGAAAGAGTACCAACCCTTGGGAGCAAAACTGGGTCTTTTCTACATCCAATTCATGCTCTTTATTAAGCAGAGAAATTTGGTGACATATGCCTGGCTCTCTCTCAGACATACTTTGAAGCAGTGACTGCTACATGTTTTTCATATTCCTCTTTTTGAACTACTACTATTATCACAGTGTTACCACCATGACTACTATTTCTATTACTATATAACAGTTCCCTTCCTTGTGAATCTTTGTCTTTTTAGATTCAGCAACCCAATTCTCTTAAACTAAACACACATATAAACCAGTTCGTTGCCCAGGTATTTTAGACAACTGATCATCACAATTTTTTTGGAAATGTGGTTCACTTGGTAGGTCTTTGTGACTCTCAGACAGCATTTGGTCATTAAGAAAAATGATAAGTGAACTGATTTTGAGAAAATGCAGTTATATTGTTTGGATAGAATGGATTAACGTGTGGTGTAAATACAATACTGTACTCAAAATATCTGAATGTTGTCTCTTGAATAGTGAATACCCACTTCTTTATATTCATTTATGACAAAATTAAATTGACATCATGCACACTTCAAAGTAACAATACAATCTCTGGTGGAGAGCTTAAATGGTGAAATTTTCTTTCCTGGACACTTCTAGATGGTTGAGTTTTTCCTAGAAACATCATGTTGACATACCGTTTATACTTAAGGAGAATTTTGATATAGTTACAAAGCTATAAATTAAGCAGACTTTCCATAGTTCAAAAGGAAGACAGTGAACAAAATAAGGACCCTGAGAAAAAACTAATTACATTATAAATCCTTAGTCTTGGGGCATGTTATAATGGAAATAAAAGTTTCTAGAGGCTTGGAAGAGAGCCTTCAAAAATTGATAATTTTACTGCAGTAATACTGTCATTTAAAAGTACATAAATTGGTGAGCTATATTTTAAGCTTAATTTGTTCTCTTTGATTTCCAATCTATATAAATTGTACAACTACTTATGTAAATACAGTATGCCAAATAAAATTCATTGCCAAAATCCAAAAACATTGTTCAGACACGTCAGGCTACCACATTATAATGCAGTGGTTCTTTTAAGGAAAAATACATCAAAAAATTTTTTTCTATCCTGAAAACAATACAGCTTTATAATTGTGTGTGCTGTTCAATCATTTTCATCTACATTTTTGCAATAGGAATTTCAGAGGATTTTAGGGAATTTGTGTTCATTTTTGAAACTAGATTTTTTTCTTACAGCAAATTTTAGAGCAACTTTACAGGGAGAAGACTGTTGTCAAAATAAATTTTTCTTGAAGTATACCAAATATAGCAATTTTAAAATAGCAAATTGCTATATCTTCAATAGTAATACTTACGATGATTTGCAAAGACTTCTAGTGTTATATTAAGCATCTTTATTGTGAAACTCTAGTCTTCAAATAGTTTCACCTGTTTCTCCTCTGTTCTTATGTAAAAATTATTGAAACACTTTCTAAAACATTAAAAATGACTCATAGACATTCAGCTACTGTCAAGAGGAGGAATATATACAGCCAGGAACCATCATCTAACATCCTTCTAAAGACTTGTCAAATTTGTATGTAACGGAGAGATCATTTCTGCATTATAGGCATGAAAATGGTTATAATTAACTTCTCAAGCCCAACTACATGGTGAGAAAGATAATTATAAAAGAATTCAAACCAATCTAAGCTTAATTATTGTGCACAGGGATGGGGTGGCGGCATTTCCAATAGCCTCCTGTTGTGCTACTGGAACCAAAGCAAGCTTGATTAGTACAGATTACATCATGTCCTTCTTTGTCCAAATAGTCATATTTACTTTCAAAGTAAAATTCAAGTGGTAACCTTTGTCAACTTATTGAAGTATTTCAGAGAATTTAGTTTAAAGGTATTTGAAAGAGGAGGGCGGGTTACAGATTAGGTTGAGGTTGTACACCTTGGAGAAAATACTCTTAGACAAGGATTCAAATCTGATTTGACAACAATGGTAACAAATTAAAATGTGCCACTGTTTTTGACAAGTTTGATACTAAAATGCCCCTTTTACTTGATTTGTGCCACTGTAGTCTTTAGTGTGAAGAGGAGTACTGCAATTTCTATTAAGAGAGCAACTATACAAGTGCTATTATTACTGTTATTAACCTGAGCATCAGTGTGTTTCTGATCTTTATGATTTTAATTTACGTATTTTTAAAACTTAGTAAAAACTTATTTTCTTACTCATTTTATATCAAGAGAGAAGGATAGAATACCACTGCTATTGTACCTAAGTATACAAATAATTACAACGATAGATGAAGCACACAGTATGAAATGATAGGTGCTGAAGAGAAAGTTATTAAAGGACTAATTCATATTTTATGAGTGATTCCTATGAAATGCCCTGTACGGACCATCTCAGAGGCATTGCTATATGCTTTTTATAAACATATTTTTTCTTTCTGTTCTGTCATCTAAAAATGATTTACAAACTTATAATAAAATACACCCAAACACATAAAAATAAAGGTTAAAAAAATATACCATGTAGAGGAGACTGCTGGCATTATATCTACAGATAAGCTAAACCTATTTACTATAAACGAATCTCAAGCTCTGAGCTCCTGAAGTCTGGGAAAATACAAAATAAATAACATAAAACTCATTGACTAATAGATATGAGTTGCAAAATATCTGTTATACATAATTTTGAGAAGAAATTTGTTTATGTAATATTAAGTAACCTGCCTTATACCAACTTTTGTTTAAAGAGTAAGAGCATGAAAATTAATCATTATTTTATTTAACAATTGTTCTATATGTAATAGAATATCTATGAGAATATGATGTTATGTAAGCTAATATATAGCCTTAATACATTTTTTTCTATTTTATACATGCACTCAGTTGTTTTAAAATTTCCAATTCCATTTATATATGTATATATTTTATATATATACATATATATATTTAGTTCAGTTGCTGTTTTTTCTTTTAGTACTGTTGATAGAAAGTTACATTGAAAGTAAACTATGTGATAGGCTGAAAATATTTTGAGGAAAATGAGAGAATCAGTTATCTCATGATTGTATAGATATATGAACTATGTGGAGTTTAAATGATAATGCTTAATTGATTTGAATTAAGCCATTCTGACTTATTTTTCAAGTGTACATTTATGAAAGGTTAGTTTCTATAAATAGTAGGTACACGTGGCAAAATTATGGGATTAGCTGTTTAGAATTATTTTAAGGGCTACTAAATAAGTGATTATTCTTGGTTATTTTTTCTCCTTAAATTTTTTTCTCTCACTTCAATGGGTACTTCAAAATTATGTGGTCCTAAAATATCTTAATAAATGTTCTAGAAAAATAAATCCTAGAAGCAGAATTTCTAGTGTTAGCTCTGAAAAGGCTAATGGCAGCAGTGACCATTTCTTTGTAACAAATATCTCATGATGGCTTATCATCTCATGATGATAAATATTTTGGCTGAAGAACAAAACAAAACAGGATCTCCAAACTGGGTAGACTCAAGATACAGGAAGAAATAAAACATATGTTTCAAACACCATTTCAGTAGCAAAAGGAAAATCCAATACTTTAGTTTTACCTCAAAATTTCTACAAATTATCAACTAGTGATGATATACCTTCCTAAATTCACACACTGCCAATCACCTCACAGGCACTTCTTTGGAATCTCTAAATAACTTTGATGTTCAGGAACAGAACTATTATCAATTTTGTAGATACTCTCACGTAAAGAATCCTGGAGTTATAAGGCAGTTTATAAATATTTAGTCCAAACTACCTCCTATTATTAGATTCCTTCTGCCAACTCTGCTAAATTGCATGCTTCCACAAAAGAATTAGCTGTACTTTTTTAGGGAAATACAAAATGTCTTCAACATAGCAAATCAAAACGATATTTTATAAATATAATTGTGGTTCCTAATAGTCTTACAAAGCAGCAGCACAGTGACAAAATTGAGAAGTGTGACTGTGTGTATATGTGTATGTTAGAGTGCATGTGTGCACATGTATCTGTGTTTTATTAATATTGATCAAGTTGATGGCAAGGCCCATTTTAAGTCCCTCTTCTGATAGAATCACTCCTGTTTTTACACTGTAGTAAGATATTTTTGCTTTATAATTAGAATTCAATTGAATGGTATACTTATTGCCTGATTTGGTTTAGATAGTTTTCTGTAAGTGTGAATTCTTCCTGCTGGCTATTAAATTAATCTGCCACAATAAACAACAAGGATATGTTATATAGCACAGAGAATTACAGCTATTATCTTGTAATAACTTTTAATGGACTATAATCTGTAAAACTACTGAATCACTCTGCTGTACACCTGAAACTAATATAATATGGTAAATCAACTATACTGCAATAAAAAAATTCTGCCATGTAGTTAATAAATAGTTCCAGAGTTTGATTATTGTGCTAGGCATTTTTCTGTTTGCCTGCCTCATTGGGTACTGACTCATGCAAACTAGGTTTTCCCATCCTCCTTGTCAATGAACCAAGCTTCCGTCATTGAGAGGCACTGGCAAGAGATTGGGGTGCACAGAGGTCAGGAAGAAAGCAGATCAGTTCTGCCGCTTTCTCTCTCTGCATTAGTAGCATCTTGAGCAGTGGCCCTTTCTCATCCATAGTCCCAGCTCCCCCTAGCAGATTCCCTGTGCTTCTGCTGAGTAGCCACAGATCCTGGGCTCAGGTCACTTTGTCTCCTCCCTTTGTCCTTCCATCCCTCAGAGTGGTTGCCGCTTCCTGTGTTTGCTAATCTCTGGATTGCCTCACTAGCCACTGTTTGCACTTCTAGCATTTCTAGGCATATTGGCACTTAAATCCCCTGCTTACATGCCTTTCATTGAATTACTTAGTATTTTTTCAGTTTCCTTGCTAGACAATGACTTAAACCAGTACTATTTTTTTTGATGATGGACCAAGTTAGTTACAATCTAGGGGAACAAATGCATTACATTAATATTATTTATTCCAACAAGTTATACAAAACAAAGAAAAAGGGATTAATGAGAATAATAAAAAACTGACAATAATACCTCTAGACATAACGTTAGGGTTACTGTTGTGGAACAGAAAAACCTGAACTGATAAAGCCACAGTTTCCCTCAATCACAACTTGAAGACTGAGTAAAAAATTCTACAACAAAAATTTAGTTAGTAACTACTTTTTAACATGTAAACACATGTTTTACATATAAATAGTAAAATGCAATCCAAAATACCAAGTTCGGTTCTGCTAGAATTTCCTGGAATTCCTCATAGAAAAATGTCCAATAATACTTATTCATTTGTAAATATTCATAAACTTAAGTTACGCAGGTAATATTACATTGAATAAGGAAATGTGATGTTCCTCCAGCTTTTTCTACCGCTAACACAGAAATGTCATATTCCTTTCTGCTGTAAATCTCTAGAACATTTTTCTTTATTATTAAGCACAACTTCCTGCAAATAACAGATTTTGGCATTTTCATTTTATGCTCTATTAAACAGCAATATTTAAAAACTGAAACAAGTAATATTTCTTTTTAAGGCATTTTATCCTTGACTCCATTTTCTTTTGGAGTATTTTTTTTTACCTTTGTGGCAAGAGAAAGTAAGACAAAATATTTTCTTTTCCTATACTTGTGTTGCCTAGAAGTGTTTCATATTTAAACTTTATTCTTTCACCTTGGACAATCTGACAAGGACAAATGGTACATATATCAGGAAATTCCCCAAACTGTTAGGTGAGGCTCTCACGCTTTGTGTACATAGTGTCTTACAGAGGTGACTATAATAACTGTAATACATCATTTGGAAATGGGGCTGCAGAAACAGGGTGAATCAACATCCCAGGAACAAAGTTTATTTATTTCTGCTGTTGTGATAGGAGCTGCTAGAAGCATTTTTCTAATGGTCCTAATGAGTCTCTGAAGACCTTGCTTCCTGTCTTATTTCTTACAGTACCTAATAATAGAAGTCAGTATTTGTGTAGCAATAGAGCTAGATAAATAGCTTCAAAAGCATTCAACAAACCATGTCGATTCTTTTCCCCTGAATGGACTGCAGGAGGGTTTAAGCTTGTATTCTATGGTTATCTTTAATCTCCTCAGGAAGCACTCAGAGTTGATATAAAATATACGTAACATATGCTAAAATTGCGATTCATATTCTTTGGGTCCTAAAGGTACAGTACTTCCTAGCCATGTCCAGAATCATTCAACTATATTTTAATCCTATACTCTGCTGTTTATTTAGCACACTGACTACCATGACCTCTGAATACTAAATACAAAAACTGCTCGAGAGAAGAATTTTGTTTATTACAAGAGTATTAACAATATTCCTGGCAATTTTATAATTTTGCAATTTTGTACAGTACTTTATCTGCACAGTAATTTTCATAATTTTGTCTTTAGCTGGAAATTTTATTTTATGATTTCTTAAAGTTAGGAATAGAAGAACCTTGGATTTAAATATGATTGGGACAATACAAGCAGTGAATCTGGGAAAGATTTTAAGCTGGACCCTATCAACATGGCAACTGGATGGGTGATCAGGAATCCTAGCCAGTCATTTATCACCACAGGTCTGAAACTAGGACATTCCATCTGAGGAGGGATCAGATCCTTAGAAAAATCTGCTTAAATCTTAAAATTTATATAAACTTAATTTGGACCAGAGAGAAAAACTCAATGAAGCTTTATTGGGATAATAAACAACTAAAATGGTTATATATTTACATTGAATAATTAGATTATTTCTTTGTATATAGAAAATATATATATATTTATATAAACCTAATGGCTCAGTGAGTTTGTCAAGCCTCTTGGCATTTCATACTATGTCTTTTTTTTTTACTTTTGAAAGGACACATCACTAGGCACACCTCCTCCTTCCTTTGCTTCTTTGCTCATCCAATTGTTAGCATCTTCCCATCCTTTTCTTGTCTTTCTCTTATAAATAATCTTCTATATGGTTCATTTTCTATTAAAGGGAGCATATAAATTACTATTCAAACTTATCAGTGATATTATAAAGACAAATTTTCCAGTGTCCACTGAATTCCTCAATACATCAAATAAAGCATTTGAGTCCCTACACCATAAAAAAGAAACACTGCATACAAGAGGGAGTGTTTTTATTTTTCCCTCATCGACAATAGTGGATATATATTTTACCTTTTAATTAGATGAAATAAATTCACGCATTTCTATGTATATACTACAGGTTTTAGTTTCTATTTGACGTTATATATTAAGTGAGATAGTTATTTTCAAAGTAACAAAAGCAAAATTGAAATTCTGCTAAAACCAAGAATGAAAAATGCAGATTTCCCTCACAAAAATTTGAAACTAGGAGAGTATCGACTCTTAACTACATATGTAATAGCTTATTTTAAAACCTGTTCTAGCAATGAACTAAAGATGTCTAATTTGACCCCTAACTAAAGTCAATAAAATTTATAAAAATACATATGAAACAGAAGACTGTGTTGAACAAGAAAACACAATATGGATAGACATTAAAAAGAAACAAAGATGGTCTTATCTCTGAGTTAATTACATGACTGGATCAAGTCTTTTTTTTTTGAATTTTTGAATTTTATTTATTTTTTTATACAGCAGGTTCTTATTAGTTATCCATTTTATACATATTAGTGTATATATGTCAGTCAGTCCTAATATCCCAATTCATCACACCATCATCCCCAGCCCTCCGCCACTTTCTCCCCTTGGTGTCCATACATTTGTTCTCTACATCTGTCTCTATTTCTGCCCTGCAAACTGGTTCATTGGTACCATTTTTCTAGGTTCCACATATATCCGTTAATATATGATATTGGTTTTTCTCTTTCTGATTTACTTCACTCTGTATGACAGTCTCTAGATCCATATATATCTCAACAAATGACTCAATTTCATTCCTTTTTATGGCTAATATTCCATTGTATATATATACCACATCTTCTTTATCCATTCATCTGTCGATGGGTATTTAGGTTGCTTCCACGACCTGGCTATTGTAAATAGTGCTGCAATGAATATTGGGGTGCATGTGTCTTTTTGAAACAGGGTGTTCTCTGGGTATATGCCCAGTAGTGGGATTGCTGGGTCATATGGTAATTCTATTTTTAGTTTTTAGGAACCTCCATGCTGTTCTCCATAGTGGCTGTATCAATTTACATTCTCACCAACAGTGCAAGAGGGTTCCCTTTTCTCCACACTTTCTCCAGCATTTGTTGTTTGTAGATTTTCTGATGAAGCCCATTCTAACTGATGTGAGGTGATACCTCATTGTAGTTTTGATTTCCGTTTGTCTAATAATTAGGGATGTTGAGTAGCTTTTCATGTGCTTCTTGGCCATTGGTATGTCTTCTTTGGAGAAATGACTATGTAGGTCTTCTGACCATTTTTTTATTGGGTTTTTTTTTTTTTAATATTGAGCTGCATGAGCTGTTTATATATTTTGGAGATTAATCTTTTGTCCATTGATTCGTTTGCAAATATTTTCTCCCATTCTGAGGGTTGTCTTATCGTCTTCTTTGTAGTTTCCTTTGCTTTGAAAAAGCTTTTAAGTTTCATTAGGTCCCATTTGTTTATTTTTGTTTTTATCTCCATTACTCCAGGAGGCTGGTCAAAAAGGATCTTGCTTTGATTTATGTCAAAGAGCACTCTTCCTATGTTTTCCTCTAAGAGTTTTATTGTGTCTGGGCTTACATTTAGGTCTCTAATCCATTTTGAGTTTATTTTTGTGTATGGTGTGAGGGAGTGTTCTAATTTCATTCTTTTAAATGTAGCTGTCCAGTTTTCCCAGTACCACTTATTGAAGAGACTGTCTTTTCTCCATTGTATATCCTTCTCCTTTGTCATAGATTAGTTGAACATAGGTGTGTTGGTTTATCTCTGGGCTTTCTATCCTGTTCCATTGATCTATATTTCTGTTTTTGTGCCAGTACCATATTGTCTTGATTACTGTAGCTTTGTAGTATACTCTGAAGTCAGGGAGTCTGAATCCTACAGCTCCGTTTTTTCCCCTCAAGTCTGCTTTGGTTATTTGGGGTCTTTTGTGTCTCCATGCAAATTTTAAGATTTTTTTGTTCTAGTTCTGTAAAAAATGCCATTGGTATTTTGATAGGGATTGCATTGAATCTGTAGATTGCTTTGGATAGAATAGCATTTTCACAATATTGATTCTTCCAATCCAGGAACATGGTATATCTCTCCATGTGTTTGTACCATCTTTAATTTCTCTCATCAGTGTCTTATAGTTTTCTACATACAGGTCTTTTGTCCCCCTAGGTAGGTTTATTCCTAGGTATTTTATTCTTTTTGTTGCAATGGTAAATGGGAGTGTTTCCTTAATTTCTCTTGCAGAGTTTTCATCATTAGTGTATAGGAATGCAAGAAATTTCTGTGCATTAATTTTGTATCCTGCAACTTTACCAAATTAATTGATCAGCTCTAGTAGTTTTTTGGTGGCATCTTTAGGATTCTCTATGTATAGTATTATGTCATCTGCAAACAGTGACAGTTTTACTTCTTTTCCAATTTGTATTTCTTTTATTTCTTTCTCTTGTCTGATCACCGTGGCTAGGACTTCCGAAACCATGTTGTATAATAGAGGTGAGAGTGGACATCCTTGTCTCATTCCTGATCTTAGAGGAAATGCTATCAGTTTTTCACCATTGAGAATGATTTTTTCTGAGGATTTGTTGCATATGGTCCTTACGATGTTGAGGTAGTTTCCCTCTATGCCCACTCTCTGGAGAGTTTTTATCATAAATGGTTGTTGAGTTTTGTCAAAAGTTTTTCTGCATCTATTGAGATGATCATATGGTTTTTCTTCTTCAATTTGTTAATATCGTGTATCACATTGATTAATTTGTGTATACTGAAGAATCATTGCATCCCTAGGATAAATCCCACTTGATCATAGTGTAGGATCCTTTTAATGTGTTGTTAGATTCTGTCTGCTAGTGGTTTGTCGAGGATTTTTGCATTTATATTCATCAGTGATATTGGTCTGTAATTTTCTTTTTTTGTAGTTTCTTTGTCTGGTTTTGGTATCAGGGAGATGGTGGCCTCATAGAATGAGTCTGGAAGTGTTTCTTCCTCTGCAATTTTTTGGAAGAGCTTGAGAAGGATGGGTGTTAGCTCTTCTCTAAAGATTTGATAGAATTCACCTGTAAAGCCGTCTGGTCCTCGATTTTTGTTTGTGGGAAGATATTTAATCACAGTTTCCACTTCATTACTTGTGATTGGTCTGTTCATATTTTCTATTTCTTCAGACTTGGAAGGTTATACCTTTGTAAGAAGTTGTCCATTTCTTCCAGGTTGTACATTTTATTGGCAGAGAGTTGCTTATAGTAGTCTCTTATAATGCTTTGTATTTCTGTGGTATCTCTTGTAACTTCTCCTTTTTCATTTGTAATTTTATTGATTTGAGTCCTCTCCCTCTTTTCCTTGATGAGTCTGGCTAACGGTTTATCAATTTTGTTTATCTTCTCAAAGAACCAGCTTTTAGTTTTATTGATCTTTGCTATTGTTTCCTTTGTTTCTATTTCATTTTTTTCTGCTCTGATCTTTATGATTTCTTTCTTTCTACTAACTTTGGGTTTTGTTTGTTCTTCTCTAGTTCCTTTAGGTGTAAGGTTAGATTGTTTGAGATTTCTCTTGTTTCTTGATGTAGGCTTGTATTGCTATAAACTTCCCTCTTAGAATTGCTTTTGCTGCATCTCATAGGTTTTGGATTGTCATGTTTTCATTGTCATTTGTCTCTATGAATTTTTTGATTTCGTCTTTGAATTCTTCAGTGATCTCTTGGTTATTTAGTAGTGTATTGTTTAGCCTCCATGTGCTTGTTTATTTTTATGTTTTTTTCCCTGTAACTGATTTCTAATCTCATAGCATTGTGATCAGAAAAGGTGCTTGATATGATTTCAATTTTCTTAAATTTTTCGAGGCTTGATTTGTGACCCAAGGTGTGATCTATGCTGGAGAATGTTCCGTGTGCACTTGAGAGGAAAGTGTAATCTGCTGTTTTTGGATGGAATATCCTATAAATATCAATTAAATCTATCTGGTCTATTGTGTCATTTAAAGCTTTTGTTTCCTTATTCATTTTCTGTTTGGATGATCTGTCCATTGGTGTAAATGATGTGTTAAAGTCCCCCACTATTATTGTGTTACTTTCGATTTCCTCTTTTATAGCTGTTAGCCGTTGCCTTATATATTTAGGTGTTCCTTTGTTGGGTACATATATATTTATAATTGTTATATTTTCTTCTTGGATTGATCTCTTGATCGTTATGTAGTGTCCTTCCTTGTCTCTTGTAACATTCTTATTCTAAAGTCTATTTTATCTGATATGTGTATTGCTACTCCAGCTTTCTTTTGATATCCATTTGCATGGAATATCTTTTTCCATCCATCACTTTCAGTCTGTATGTGTTCCTACATCCGAAGTGGGTGTCTGGTAGACAGCATATATATGGGTCTTTTTTTTGTATCCCTCAGTTAGCCTGTGTCTTTTGGTTGGAGGATTTAATCCATTCATGTTTAAGGTAATTATTGATATGTATGTTAATACTACCATTTTCTTGATTGTTATGGGTTTGTTTTGTAGGTCCTTTTCTTCTCTTGTATTGTCCACTTAGAGAAGTTTCTTTAGCATTTGTTGTAGAGGTGGTTTGGTGGTGCTAAATTCTCTTAGCTTTTGCTTGTCTGTAAAGCTTTTGATTTCTATGTCAAATCTGACTGAGATCCTTGTTGGGTAGAGTAATCTTTGTTGTAGTTTCTTATCTTTCATCACTTTAAATATATTATGACACTCCCTTCTGGCTTGTAGAGTTTCTGCTGAGAAATCAGCTGTTAACCTTATAGGAGTTCCCTTGTATGTTATTTGTCATTTTTCCCTTGTTGCTTTCAATATGTTTTCTTTGTCTTTAATTTGTGTCAATTTGATTACTATGTGCCTCTGTGTATTTCTTCTTAGGTTTATCCTGCCTGGGACTCTCTGTGCTTCCTGGCCTTGGGTGGCTATTTCCTTTCCCATGTTAGGGAAGTTTTCGACTATAATCTCTTCAAATATTTTCTTGGGTCCTTTCTCTCTCTTCTCCTTCTGGGACCCGTATAATGTGAATGTTGTTGTGTTTAATGTTGTCCCAGAGATCTCTTAGGCTGTCTTCATTTCTTTTCATTCTGTTTTCTTTATTCTGTTCTGTGGCAGTGAATTCCACCATTCTGTCTTCCAGTTCACTTATCTGTTCTTCTGCCTCAGTTATTCTGCTATTGACTCCTTCTAGGGTATTTTTCATTTCAGTTATTGTATTGTTCATCTCTGTTTGTTTGTTCTTTAATTCTTCTAGGTGTTTGTTCTTTAATTCTTCTAGGTCTTTGTTAAACATGTCTTGCAACTTCTCTATCTTTGCCTCCATTCTTTTTCCAAGGTCATGGATCATCTTACTATCATTATTCTGAATTCTTTTTCTGGAAGGTTGCCTATCTCCACTTCATTTAGTTGTTTTTCTGTGGTTTTATCTTGTTCCTTCATCTGGTACATAGTCCTCTGCCTTTTCATTTTGTCTATCTTCTGTTCATGTGGTTTTTGTTCCACAGGCTTCAGGATTATAGTTCTTCTTGCTTCTGCTGTCTGCCCTCTGGTGGATGAGGCTATCTAAGAGGCTTGTGTCCATTTTCTGATGGGAGGGACTGGTGGTGGGTAGAGCTGGGTGTTGCTCTGGTGGGCATAGCTCAGTAAAACTTTAATCTGCTTGTCTGCTGATGGGTGTGGCTGAGTTCCCTCCCTGTTGGTTGTTTGGCCTGAGGCAAACCAACATTGGAGCCTACCTGGCTCTTTGGTGGGGCTAATGGCGGACTCTGGGAGGGCTCACACCAAGGAATACTTGCCAGAACTTCTGTTGCCAGTGTCCTTGTCCCTGCAGTGAGCCACAGCTGCCCCCCGCCTCTGCAGGAGACCCTCCAGCACTAGCAGGTAGGTCTGCGTCAGTCTCCTATCGGGTCACTGCTCCTTCTCCTGGGTCCTGATGCGCACACTACTATGTGTGTGTACTCTGAGAGTGGAGTCTCTGTTTCCCCCAGTCCTGTCAAAGTCCTGCAATTACATCTCGCTAGCCTTCAAAGTCTGATTCTCTAAGAATTCCTCCTCCCATTGCCAGACCCCCAGGGTTGGGAAGCCGGATGTGGGGCTCAGAACCTTCACTCCAGTGGATGGACTTCTGTGGTAAAACTGTTCTCCAGTTTGTGAGTCAGCCACCCAGCAGTTATGGGATTTAATTTTATTGTGATTGTGCCCCTCCTACCATCTCACTGTGGTTTCTCCTTTGTCTTTGGAGTATCTTTTTTGATGAGTTCCAGTGTCTTCCTGTCGATGACTGTTCAGCAGTTAGTTGTGATTCCGGTGCTGTCGCAAGAGGGAGTGCACGTCCTTCTACTCTGCCATCTTGAACCAATCTCCTTGGATCTAGTCTTTTTTTTTTTTTTTAATTTATTTATTTTTGGCTGCGCGAGTTCCTCACTGCTATGCGAGGTCGCGGCGAGTGGGGGCTAGTCTTCGTTGTGGTGCACAGGCTTCTCTTATTGTGCAGCACAGGCTCTAGGCGCGCTGGCCTCAGTAGTTGTGGCACACGGGCTCAATAGTTGTGGCACTAGGGCTTAGTTGCTCCTTGGCATGTGGGATCTTCCTGGACCAGGGCTTGAACCCATGTCCCCTGCATTGGCAGGTGGACTCTCAACCACTGCACCACCACGGAGGTCCCTGGATCTAGTCTTAAAGAGTCAAAATGACATCTCACTGAATTTGAAAATAAAAAGATATAAGAAAAGTGTTTACCTGCAGAAGATTTAGAAAGTTAAGTTATTGATAATTACCCTTGAATTTTCTCCTTGTATACATAATTTGAGAATATAAATTACATATGAATTTTTTCAAATTTCTTCAAAATTTTACCTATCATTGGAATATATTGAAACTCTCTAAGCTGAATTCCCATGAGCAGTCTGATTATAATAGTGCACTTCTGTTGCTTTATTTTGGTGAGCAGGACCATTTATTTTACTTAACATGGGTGAGTAATTTACTCTCATGCTCTATATTATTTTAAATAAGTTCATGTTGCAAAAATAATGATGATTATTATTTTTATTGCCTATGACGATGTGAGTAGTGTATAACTTGCTCATAACTCTTTCATTTAGAATCAGTGCCATATAAAATATACATAAGGATAATTCATTATTAGAGTTTAAAATATACTATTTTCCAAACCTCAGAAATTTATCAAATCTGCTAATAAAGCCGCAATAATAGCAACAATGTTTTCCTTCTACTGTAATTCTTTTATAATAATAATGCTTTATTTTTATTATCATCATTTATAAATAGAGACCAAGTATTTTCCCCTCAATCACAAACCTAAATGATATGGTACATTACTGACTACTTCATCAGTTTATAATTCAAAATCAGATGTGCTCCATTTAAATAACACAATGAGAAATCAAATACTTATAAAAAATCATGTTCTAATATATTTTAAATAAATAAATTAAAATAGCAGGTTCACACTTACAGAACAAGTGAACATTATGATGGAGGTGAAAAATTGAGTCCAAAAACAGATTTCACTATCAGGATTTCAAGAAGTTGATAATCTGAATGGAAGTGATATATTTAGAGGTCATGGAAAGTATTTTGACAGAATTTTACTTTTAATATACTTTTAAAGCTGACTAATAAAATACACAGATATAATGCAAGCAGTCACATTTTTGAGGATTTTTTTAAAAAGTCTTTACTTGCCTCTTTTAGGACAAGAATGATTCATGAATTAATGAATAGCTGCATTTTGCTTCACTATTAGCTAAGACCACATCCTTCTCTGTAAATGAGAATAAAACCATCCATGGAGTTCTTTGTAGGATGGTAGCCAAGAAATTTGTTGTATTGAATGCAGAAGGAAAAGGAATTGTTTAGGGTGACCCAAGGGTGTATAACTAGGCGTAATGGCATGAAATGAAATAAAAAGAAAATTTAGGCTGATCTTCAGATCGATGTCTAAGTTTATTAGGATACACGACTCTCTCCCAAGGGAAATGGTTAAAGCCTCATTATTTCAGTCTCTTAAAGTTAACCAGGCTGAATACTCCAGGACATAATGTAAAAAATAATCCTGTATTGTCAGAATCTGATGGAAGAGATGATCTAACAAGTCTTTTCCATCATTAATTTCCATGGTCATGAACTAGTTATTATGGCTGCAATTAGCACTGTTTAAAGGAAAGTGCAATTTCAATACTGCAACTAGCTTCCCTGGAGCTAAAAATCCTGGACCTAATTCAGAGTAAAAACAAGAGGAGGAGGACTGGAGCCAAACCAAACTACAATAAATATACTTAGAAGTGACAAAAGAAGGAAATTCTGATATTGTCAGTGCTACTATACATGGCTGTTTAGTTCTTTGTTTTTCTTTCTTTTTTTTTATAAAGGAAACTTTGGTGGCAGTGCCAGTATTATTCTTTTTCATTCATGAATCATCTTGATTCACTGATTTATTTTCAAGTTTGGGGATGATGAGTGGAGAATATAAGGGTTGACTCTCTAGTTAGCCACTTGAAATTTGTCCAGGTCTTCATTCTCTTCATTTGTATGTTATTTTATCAAACAATTTCTAAAAGACTCAAAATGCACAAATGAATTCTCAGTGAGTCTGTAAAATTAAACTGCCCAGAGTAATGGAGCACAGGATTTCTAAATCAGCCCACACCCTTAGTAGCTATCCATGCGATAATTTTTTTTAATTATTTAATTTTTCTTCAGCTATTTGTGAATTATTTTTATTCTCTTTTTTATCATGCAAAAATGGGAGAAGTGAAAAGAAGCAGCTCCAGATTATTGACTCTAATTCTGAAAAATAATTTTCAAAAGAAGAATAATATTTGACTATCATGTTCTAAAAGTAAATATTTCAGAAAGGCAAAATGAACACTGAATTGCAAAGGAGTTTCTCAAGGAAAAGAGAACCATTTTCATAACTATGATCATAGAATTCTATCGAATGCTTGTGGAAAGGCAGAAAAAGCACTTAGCTGATTATACTTTTAGTAAAAAAGAACAAACTGCCTTCATTTTCCCCCTAATTCTTCAAACAAAATGATTCTTATGTTTTTGAACTCCACAGTTATTACCAAGCCACAGTCTCTGCCCTCAAAAAGTACATAGTTTAATGGGCAGGAGGAGATAAAAACATGCACTGAATATAGCACCAATTATAAGCAACTAGTTTAATAAATACAACTATATGTGACAGAAAGATTAATTTGCCTGACTGGTTCAAGGATAGAGCCACGGTTTGCTAATCTGTGACTGTGTGTGTGTGTGTGTGTGTGTGTGTGTGTGTGTATTGTGAAGATATGAAAAGGCATTTCTACAAGTTGGGGCAGAATGAACAATTACATGGAAAAAAATGAAGTATATAATGTGTTTGGGGAATAACAGTTGTATGTTGCCAAAGAGAGGAGTTTAGAAATGAGTGGTAAGAAAAAGGTAGAAACAACAGAACAAGGATTCTGAATATTATGGATTTCATTTACTGGCAATAGAGAACCATTAAAACGTGTGTTTTTCATTTGTTTATTTAGCTGGAGACTACCATTGTCAAATATACATACTGCAAAGATTACTTTGATGACGAGAATGGTAAGAAAAGGTTGCTGAAATCATGGAGATCAGTTAAAAGGCTAATGCAACAATGCAAAGAAAAGGGTGGGTGTTTTTCTTTTCTCCAAATTTCTTCAAATTGAATTTGGCCTCTGCAGACCCATCAACAAAACTAAAAAATATTGCCAGATCTTAGATAATTATGAGTCTTTCTGTTATAATTCAGGGGAGATCAAATGTAATTAAGCTGAAAGAGATAAAAGAAAGTTTATCCATGTCACTTATGGGGAGACCAACAGCACAATAACCTTGGCAGAATTACATACAACATCAACAATGTGTAGTATTTCGAAAGGCTATCAAATGGAAGCACAAATCACCCTGTAATCTAAGGTACTAAGTACGAAAATTTGCCTAAGGAATTTCAGCTGCCTTTGTGAACTTAACAGGGCAAGAATGGGATCTAGTGCATTTGCTCAACTAATATTAAACTAGAAAACTTGAGAGGCAAAGCTTGGAAGACCACAGGGGGGCACTTTTACTGAAAGCAACATCATTCATTATGAAAAAGGAGCACCTCAAAAATACTTCTGAAGGAAGAAAAATGTATTTTTCTATGATCACTTTGAGAGACTTCTTTTTTCAGTCATATTTTGTCTGATGGCAGGCATATGAGCTTAGCAACACGAACATTCATGTGGCTATGGGCATCTTTAATGGAACATTCTTTTAATCATTTTTGAAACCACCTCTATCACTGAGTACTACCTCGGTATGAACTTTTTGTTTTTAGCAGTTGCTATATACATTGATGATTTATTTTAAACTTTTCAACTCACCTTTATCACAAACACTGGGACTTTCCCAAAGCCTATTACTACAGAGTAAACCTTACTGCAGGGGTTGCTTGAACATCATCAGTGAAGGTATTTTCACCCATCAGATGTTTCTACAGCAATTGCTTCTGCAATTATTATCAAGCAAGCTCCAGTATGCTTAATGCCACAAATTGTTTATGTAGCCTCTCTGTGTATCCCAAAGAAAATATATACACTTTCCTAAAAGCTTTCTAGAATCTACTGGCACCTCATCCACCTCAGATGACCTTAAATCCCAAGGTCATCAGAGAACACTGAAGAGAATAAATACAAAAACTGTTACAAATTTCTCAACACCTACATACATATAAACTTCCCTTCACTTACATTCATTTTTCTCTCCTTTGTTCCACTTTCATTAGAAGAGATGTTCTATGTGCATGTGGAAGCTGTTAAATTTCACAAGGTACCCAGAGCTAAAAATGAGTAGAAAGCAGGGCACCTTCAAGGACAAGCACTTCCAAATCATGGGGCAAAACTGGCACACTCTTTGTGTCTCACCTAATACTGTTCCCCAGTCATCTCTCTTGACTTGTGAAACTTAATGACATGAGAGACAACTGAATTTAGGACAAGATTATTAAATATTGCACTGGATAAAGGTATTTCTTTAAAAATTATATATATATATACATACATATATAATGTTTCTATTTGAAATGGACATTTTTTGTTGTTTTTGTTGGTTTTTTTTTTTTGCGGTACGCGGGCCTCTCACTGTTGTGGCCTCTCCCGTTGCGGAGCACAGGCTGCGGACGCGCAGGCTCAGTGGCAGTGGCTCACAGGCCCAGCCGCTCCACGACATGTGGGATCCTCCCGGACCGGGGCACGAACCCGTGTCCCCTGCATCGGCAGGTGGACTCTCAACCACTGTGCCACCAGGGAAGCCCTATCTTTTTTTAAGATGTATTTTGTATGTTTGTTTTATGTTATGTGCTTTTCAAGTGTTTACTTCTCTTGTGAAGTAGGTATGATTATTCTGTTTTTGCAGATAAGAAAACTAAGGTTGAGTCTGATTAATCCTGGTAATGAAGTGTAAGTCCAAGAAAGCCCTTAGCAGACCACCATCACTGGCCTGGCTAACGTCACCATAAAGCAGTGCTGCAGGCATGACAGCAGGTCTTAGACATCATCTCAGTGACTAAGCAGGGAGGAAGGGACCCAGCTGTCACTCACCACTGAATCTCCCTCAATTCTGGAAAATCGAGCCTGGAACCAGTGGCAGAGGTGAAGTGCAGAGGAATCAGCAGTTCAGTGACCTCATTCATGACATTTTCCAGTAGTATCTACTGTAAAAAGTACTTCATATATAATCAAATAAATGACACTGTGAAAGTTATTTTTGTGCAGAAGACTGCCATAAAGAAGGTAAATCAGGAAGCAACTTGGTGGTATAGAAGTGGAGAAACTAAGTAGTTTGATGTTATTGAAGGGAATTAGGTACAACAGCAGCTGTTACAGTAAGTCCCCTACATAAGAACAAGCTCCATTCCGAGAGCGAGTTCTTAAGTCCAATTTGTTTGTAAGGCCAACAAAGTTAGCCTAGGTACCCAACTAACACAATCGGCTATATAGTACTGTACTGTAATAGGTTTATAATACTTTTCACACAAATAATACATAAAAAACAAACACAAAAAATAAACATTTTTAATCTTCCAGTATAGTACCTTGAAAAGTACAGCTGTACAGTACAACAGCTGGCATACAGGGGCTGGCATAGAGTGAACACGCAAGAATAGTTACTGACAGGAGGAGGGAGAGGAGGTGGGAGATGGTAGAGTTGAAGAATTGTTAGCAATAGGAAACGGAGGGCAAGCTGCCCGCGACAATGTATGCCAGACATGTGAACTGACTGAGTGATTGGACATACGAACACATGTTCACATCTTTGAAAGTTCGCAACTTGAATGTTCATATGTAGGGGACTTACTGTATAGATGGTGTTCCAGTTCAAGGCATTAACTACGTAGCAGATCATGACCATCATAGGTGTTAACCACACCAAATTACCAACACCACCACCAACATAATGAGAATGGGAAAAAGGTGAATTCAAAGACTGGCCCCAGGAAAGCAACCCAATAACGCCATCCTTACTGCAAACAGTGGTGATTGTCACCTTGCTAGATGTGAAGACACTATGACGCTCAATCATGATATACTAAGCCTCCCTGGGCAGTGATGGAGGGTGCTGACAACCATGCCATGGTTAAGGTAAAGGAAGTAGACCAGTTAGACACTAGGGTCACAGATTAATGCTCTGCAGAGGGCCTCTTTACCAATGACAGCCTAAAGAGGGCATCAATAAAGAGAATGAGTAAAATAGAGAAAATGAAACCCAGGAAAAACAGCCACCTCAATTTTGGTACTGCTACATCGTCAATTACCTGCCCAGACATCTAGAAAACTATAAATTACAAGATGACGAAAAGAAGTAATGTAGCACATTAATCATCTGAAAAAATTCTTAGCCCAGAAAACCCTAAACTTAGCCAAGAAAACCTTAAATTCTTGCTACTCAAACTGTGATCCAGGGACAAGTGTCATCAACAACTCCCAGGATTTTGTTAGTGATGCAGAAAACTCAGGCCCCACTTCAGACCTACTAAATCAGAATCTGCAATTTAACAAGATCCCTAGGTGAACATGTATACACGTCAGGCTTAAGAAGCACTGCCTTAATTCACAAGAGGGCAAAAAGTTATTAGCATCAGATCCACCAGATGAGCAAAATACTTCTGCTCTGAGGCTGTGCAAGGGATTATTGATTAGACGCTGCCTTAGCAACTTTAACCTCATCCAGTTTTATCATTCAACTGGAAGTAACTGACATAAAATTACAGCAATAAGATTTGAGCTAAAGGAGATGGAAAGAGCTCAGATGTTAGAAAAATATTTAGAAGCATAAATTTCTAAAGACTACTATCTTTGAAAACTTTCAGTTGATTCAATAAATCTTAAAAAGTAAAATAATGATAATATATATGGCAAAAATAAGAAAATTAATATCACTTGCCATCTAAAGAAAAAAGTATATGAAAATAAGTAATCCTTTTGTTATTCTTGGCAACCAAATTTTCCACGTAGGAGACAGACTCTACAGATATAAGATTTAAGATACTAGGTTAAAAAAAAACAGAACCTCAAAACCCCATGAACTTCTAAATTTGAATTGGAACTATTGTTATGAACTCATGATGCATATCTTTAAAATGTAATATTCCTTAAATATAACAAATAAATGCAATGTATGATTCTAATATGGATCCTAGATTGGAAAGTAATTGTTATGCGGGATTGCTAATTAGTTCAAATTAGAATAATTGAGCTAGCAAATGTCAAATATAGGATATATTTTAGAGACTACTATTTTATCATTATTTTAAATTTGATATTTCTAATATGGTTATCTATGATAATATTCTTATTCCTAAGAGACATATGGTGAATCTAGGAAATGTACAGGATAAGTTGCTGTATGTGAAAGCAAAGATGCTATCAAACACAGCTGGAGTTGCATCATAAACTCCCTTGAAAAGGTTCCCACAAGGTCAAAGGTGGAAAAATACGAGTATTGATAAGAATAACCACTGCAATATATTAAAACATAATATAGCTAATTCTACGAGTTTGTAAAGATACAAAAATATATATTTTTAAATTCCCAGTCTTTGCTTTAGGAAGATATCTAGAATTAACTTGTTGTTTAAAAACTGGTAAATGAAAGGAAATAACCAGACATTTATCCTGACAACGACATCAGAGACAGCCAACAAATTATTGAGGACATGTTTCTCTCTATGGAAATACTGCAGCTAAAAAACACAGAAAAAAACATAGAAAAATACCATTTTTCAAACTCCTAATGAAATCCTGAATTTAGGCAATGGTAATGAATGACCACTGGCATCATAAAAACAAAGACAACTAGCTAATTTGTACCTCCTGATGGAAGTACACAATCCACCTATGAAGCATTCTTGCCAAAAATATCTAACCTGAATCTAGTTCCAGTTCCAAGAAAGAAAGAAAGGAAGGGAGGAAGGGAGGGACAGAGGGAGGGAGGAAAGGAGGGAGAGAGGAAGGAAGGAAGGAAGGAATGGAAAATAAAGAAAAGGCAGGGAAAGGAAAGAGACAGAAAGGGAAGGAGGGAGAAGATGAACAAAAGAATGGAAATTAAAATTTTTTAAGTACTTGCTGTGTGCTCATTGACTAGATAACTAGAACTGTCTGCATTACCTACATAGCAGAAGTTCTGTTATTGCATTTATATAATAATGTCTCTTCCTGATAATATTTTTTCTTATGTCTAGATTTTTTTAAGGCACCTTTAGATTTCATGTTCTCATATACAGTCAAGTTGAACAAGTTGCAATTTTTGAGAACTTCATTTTAAAGTTGCAATTTAATTTTTAAAATGATTTTCAAGTGTCAAAAAGTAAACACCTGTAAATTAAGGACTTAAATAGCAACAACAGCAATATCAACACTAAAATCAATACTGGGAGTATAAGAAGGATAACGTTTGAGAATTTAGTCATTGAACTGAATGAGGAAACATGAGCTAGGCCTTCAGAAATAACAGATGTTATAAAGAAGTTGAGAGGGAATTTTAGAATTAATATCAAAAACAGGTCAAGCTTGGATGTTCAATAGAGACAAAATATAGCCCATATAAAATATTTGATCAGAATTTTATACAGAGAAAAGTGACAAATGATAATTCTCTACTTTCATGAATTTTCACAAATGTAACCAGCACCCAGCTTAAGAAAATAAGCAGCACCCTAGAAGCCCTTTTCCTGGGACTGATGAAAGTAAGAACCAAAAATGGAAAATCAGCATGATGATGTTACCTTTAGTACAGGATAAAAAGAAGAGAGAAGGAAAGGAGGTAAAGACGGAAGGAAGGAAGGAAGGGAGGGAGGGAGGGAGGGAGGGAGGGAGGCATGGAACACCTGGCGGAAAACACCACCTTCCTATCCACCCTAAGGTCTTGAATAATTTCATTTCTCAGGGAGTGGAGGGAGGATTTGGACTGGATGTTTCCACCTCTACCCAAGGTTCTCTGCAGATTAAGTACCAGCAGAGATGCAGTTGGACAAACACACAAAGCAGATCCATTCAGACTTGCCTCATCCAGATGGAGCTGGAAAAGATGCAGATGGAGCCGAGTCACAAGAGGGCTTGAGTGGAACTGCAGCGAGCGTCCAGCACTAGTGCCAGGGGTCGGCATCTCGAGCCTGACCACAACAAGGAGCCCTTGACACGCATTCAGCAGCTTCAGGAACAGGAGGCCGAGGTGGACGAGAAGATGAAAGAGCAGCTGGAGCGCAACAGATTGCGTAAGCAGAGCCTGGACGCAGCCAGCGAGAACCCGCGGGAGAAGGAGGGCCTGGCAGAAGCCAGTGAGACCATCAGTGCTTTAAAGGGGAAGATCTCGGAATGGCAGTCGAGTGCAGAGCTAGGAGGTGCAGGTGAAGTTCCTAGAATCTGAGAAGCAGAAGCTGAAGGTGCGTGCAGCTGGCCTTGCAGCACACACGGGCAAAAAAAAAAAAAAAGGCCGGAAGCTATTCAGAAAATTTAGGAATTCCAGGCCGGCCAAGAAGTGAGAGCAGACCAGGAGCATAAGATTAAGGATTTGGAGGGGCTTCCCTGGTGGCGCAGTGGTTGAGAGTCCGCCAGCCGATGCGGAGGTTCGTGCGGGTTTGTGCCCCGGTCCGGGAAGATCCCACATGCCGCGTAGCAGCTGGGCCCGTGAGCCATGGCCGCTGAGCCTGCGCGTCTGGAGCCTGTGCTCCGCAACGGGAGAGGCCACAACAGTGAGAGGCCCGCGTACCGCTAAAAAAAAAAAAAAAAAAAAAAAAGATTAAGGATTTGGAGCATCAATTATTCCTGCTGCGATGCTGAAGAACAGGAAGTCTGAGCGGTGCCGCTGCGCAAGATGGCGGGAGCTAAACGAACTGAGGGAAGAGAAGCCTCCCCGCCGGAGAAGTGAGAGAACAACAAACAGGCTCCTCAGAGAAAAACCGGAGGGGCTGCAGCGAAGGCTGGGACGTCAGGAGATGCAGGAAAATCTGCTGAATCTGGAGCCAGAGAAGGCGAGGCTGCTGGCGAAGCTGCAGAGCTGGGCGAGACTGGACCAGGCCCTGGACTTGAACATTAGGACCCGGGAGACAGTTCCATGTTCTTTCTTGGGTCTCAGCAGAGAGAGCTTGCCCTGAAAGACAGGAGCAGCTCCATCACCAGCAGCGTCCCGGGCTGGAGAAGGTCAGGCAGCTGTTCGTGGAGGAGGTCCACCAAGTCAGCAGTCAGCTGCTGGAGGAGAGGAAGAAGCGGGAGACTCGGGAGGCGTGGCCCAGAGACCGGAACTCGTCATGCTGCTGAAGAAGGTGAGGAAGACGAGGACCAGAGAGCGACTTGGCCGGAGCCCTTAGCAAGTAAGGGGCAGCCTCCCGCCTTCGTTCCTTACCCAGACCCTGTGCAGCCTCCCTCCCGGGTGCACTTCTGTCCCTCAGAATCCCTGCCTTTGCCTTTGAGCATCTCCCTTCCACCTTCCCACCTGTACTTGGGCGGTACCTTGAAAGGAGCAGCTCCGTTGCTACCCGCTTCCGGCCGCCATCGAGTGGATGCTTCGGAACATCAAAAGTGCTTCCTGCGAGACAGTGGATACAGGTCTGTCCATTTATGATGCTATGACTTAAAATTAGGAACTTGGAAAATGGTGTTAATTGCCTTTCTCCCCCAACAATTAAAAGAATTGCGGCTTTCAGGGCCTTTAGGGCGGGAAGGTGAGCAGTGGTGGGAGCAGGTGCCCAGGCTTGGAACAGGGCTCTGCCCTAGCATTAGACGGGGCTTGGAGACGCCTCTCTTCCTTCTTCAGGTCTTTGGAGTCACCTGTGCTTGCTGCTGGGTGGGTTTAGGTGACTCAGGCAGCTCCTGATTTTCTTTGTCCCTCAGATGCCCTCTAAGCTAGGTTCCTTCTCCTCCACCTGTTCAGAAGGCTCGCATACCCTGTTTTCCGGAGCACACCTCAATCCTTTCCTCAATCCTCGTCCTGTCACTCCTCCACCACAGGCACAAGGCTAGGCTGCACCGGCCACACTGAGCTGTCGTAGGCTCGTTCCAGCTGTTTTCTCCAGACTTGCTTGATTGTGCACCCCGTTGTAAAAAAAAACGTGCAGTATGCACACCAATATGTGCATGTTCATTTTTAAAGCATGCGTTTGATCCACGGTCCATTAATAAATATTAAATAATTAAATATTGAATACATTTATTTTGAAAATTTTTTACAAATAAAATTACACAAAGTTTTTAAAATGATTTTCTTTTTTTAATTGAAGTGTAATTGACATATAGCATATTAGGTTCAGCCGTAAATGTAATGATTCTATATTTGTATATGTTTTGAAATGATACCACAGTAAGTCTAGTTAACGTCAGTCACCATACATAGCTACAGTTTTTTTCCTCATGATGAGAACTTTTAAGATTTCTTCTCTTAGCAACATTCAAATATACAATACAGTAGTATTAACTGTAATCATCATGCTGTACCTACATTCCCAGTGGCTTATTTATTTGTTAACTGGAAGCTCATACCTTTTGACTACCTTCACCCACTTTGCCAGCCCCCAGCCCCTGCCCCTGGCAACCACCAGTCTGTTTTCTGTGTCCATGAGTTTGTTTTTCTGGATTGTTTTTCAGATTCCAAATATAAGACAGACTATACAGTATTTGTCTTTCTCTGTGTAACTTATTTCACTTGGCATAATGCCCTCGAGGTCTATCCATGTTGTCACAGATAGCAAGATTTCCTACTTTTTTATTGCTGAATAATATTTTGTATATAATATTTAATTATATATGTTATATATATCACATATTCTTTATCCATTCATTGTTGGACACAGGTTGTTTCCATGTCTTGGCTATTGTAAATAATGTTGCAGTGAACATGGGGGTGTATGTATCTTTGAGTTAGTGTTTTTATTTTCTTTGAACAAATACCCAGAAGTGGAATTGCTGGATCGTATGGTAGTTCTTTTTTTTAAGTTTTTAAGGAACCTCCATACTGTTTTCCGTAGTGGTAGCACTAATTTACATTCCCACCAACAGTGTACAACTGTTCCTTTTTCTGCACATCCTTGCCAAAACTTTTTATTTGTTGTCTTTTTAATAATAGCCATTCTGACATGTGTGAGGTTAAATCTCACTGTGGTTTTGATTTGCATATACCTGATGATTAGTGATATTGAACATCGTTTCATGTACCTGTTGGCCATCTGTGTGTCTTTTTTGGGAAAATGTCTATTCGGAATCTCTGCCCATTTTTAAAATCAGATTTGTGTGTATGTGTGTGTGTGTGTGTGTGTGTGTGTGTGTTGCTATTGAGCTATGATGCCTTCTTTATATATTTTGGACATTAGTACCTTATCAGATCTGTGATTTGCAAATATTTCCTACCATTCTGTAGGGTGCCTTTTCGTTTTGTTGGAGGCTTCCTTTGCTGTGTAACAGCTTTTTAAATTGATGTAATCCCACTTTTTTACTTTTACTTTTGTTGCCATTGCTTTTGGTGTCAAATTCAAAAAAGTATATATCTCTAAGGCTAATATCAAGGAGCTTACTGCCACCTATATTTTCTGCTAGGAGTTTTATAGTTTCAGGTCCTACATTCAAGTCTTTAATCCATTTTGAGTTAATTCTTATGTGTGGCGAAAGATAGTAGTACAGTTTCACTGTCATCTGCAAATAGTGACAGTTTCAATTCTTCCTTTCAAAATTTGTATGTCTTTTGTTTCTTTTCCTTGTTTAATTGCACTGGCTAGGACTGCCAGTACTATATTGGACAGAGTGGTACGAGTGAGCATCCTTGTCTTGTTCCTGATCGTAGAGGGAAAGCTTTCAGGTTTTCACCATTGAGGATGACATTAACAGTGGGTTTGTCATATATGGCCTTTATTACACTACGGTACATTTCCTCTATACCCACTTTGTTATGAGTTTTTATCATAAATGGATGTTGAATTTCATCAAGTACCTTTTCTGCTATTATTGAGATGATTGTATTATTTTTTATCATTCATTTTGTTAATGTAGCATATTACATTGATCAATTTGCTGTTGTTGAACCATACTTGCATCCTTGGAATAAATTCCAATTGATCACAGTGTATGATTCTTTTAATGCATTGTTGAATTCAGTTTGTTAATATTTTCCTGAGGATTTTTGCATCTATATTTATCAGTGACATTGGCCTCTAATTTTCTTTTCTTGTAGTATCCTTGTCTGGTTTTGGTATTAGGGTAATGCTGGCTTTGTGAAGTGAGTTTGGAAGTATTCTCTCCTCGTCTATTTTTTGGAAGAGTTTGAGATGGATTGGTGTTAATTCTTTGAATGTTTGGTAGAATTCACCTGGCCCTGGACTTTTGTTTGCTGGGAGTTTTTTGGATTACTGATTCAATTTCCTTACTAGTAATCAGTCTGTTCAGATTTTCTTTCTTCATGATCCTGTCTTGATAGATTATATGTTCTAGGAATTTATCTATTACTTCTAGGTTGTTAGTGTGCCAAAGATTTAAAACTGCTAGAAGAAAGCACATCCCTCAGGAAAAAAAAAAATCACATTAAATCACGTTCTGAGCAAATATACACCTTATTCTGGCTCAAGGAGAATGAAACACATAGTAGAGTCTTTTTTTCAGAGTTAGCTCCAAAAGTTAACTCCTCCTCCTTAGCTAAGGAGTGTCAGCAAAGAACAACAAATTTGGTGCCAGTTATATAAGACATACTGGGAGACTAAAATCTAAAGTGTAATAGCATATTCCTATTCATTCTTAAATAGGATTGTGCTTCTACAGGAGACTCCATAAACAAATAATGCTATAATTTACCTGATACTTATGTTGATTCAGCTTCTGATATGAACTGCTAAAAATCCAAAACAAGTATCAAAATGTTTCAGCATGTCAGACTCAGCAGTCAACACAACTTTGATGTTTCTACATTTTATCTTATCTGCTTTGTAAATACATCAGTCAACTTATGAGTTCTACATCCTAGTATTAAGAGTCTACTGCTACCTGACAGCCAGCTATATTTCTAAAACAACCTTTTCCCTAGTATTTCTAAACTTCCATTGATCAAAACACCCAAGCATATTCCTCAATAAAAGTAGACATCTGTTAATTCAAGTATACTTCACAAATGCTGAATTGTTAAAAGCTCCTTTACAATTCAGGAAGGCAACTGTGATTTAATAAGTAATAAACCACACAGAATTTTTTTTTCAGGGAAAGCATGTAAAAAATAGGCGGGTGAATAAACTGGCAAGATGTTTTCATTTACTTAAGTGATAACCTTGAAATAAGCTAAAAATATACCCTGCGAAATTGATCTAAACTGAGGAAATGTCATTGTATAACTGTGGTTATGAATCACCTTCCCATGACGTAATATGACAAAGATTGTGTGTACGTGAAAATCTGCTTAACACAATGAGAAGGGAGATTAAGCTTCTCTATCTATTTGAAAGCTATTTTCTTAGAAGTCTATATATTGGAAAATTTTTTTCTTTTATAAAATGCATTTATAATTTTCAGTAAGAAGAAACCATTCAAAACTCTTATTACAATGGGGAATTTTTAACTCCCCAATTTTATGCTACCTTTTATTAGGCTAAAAATTAACTTTATATATCTTTTAACTAGCCCTTTTAAAGCTGAAAATATCTATCAAAAATCTACACAATACAGCTTAAGCCTGTATAATAGTCCACTATGCCTAAAAATTACATAATAAAGTTCCTTGATAATAGATTTCATCATAATTAATGGTGCCAGAGTACTTTCAAGAAAATAAAACTAGATTTTACCAGTTTGATTTCTCTTTATTAACAAATTGATAAACAAATATTTATATTATTTTTTTAGATAAATCCATGGCTATTTTCTTTTTAATATATATTTTTAAAATGACACACTGGGAACAATATGCATCTTATTACTTTACAACGTACAATAACTTCTACTTCTGGCTATATAACGGCATAACTGCAATCTTTTATACTATATTTTACAAAGTTAAAATTGGCCTTCATTACAGATCATTTAAGAAGCACATTTCTATTCTACTGGAGTCCAGATTAGAAGCAAGTTCAAATGGATTCTGCCCTGTTCCCTTCTTCAGGGACTAAGCTTCCGCTTTATGTACTATTATACAAAAGCATGTCAAAGTCCTCTCAACCCCTATTCTATTGGCTTTGAGGATTAATTAAATTATTAATACACTAAAATAAAATCTCTAGACACAACAAGGCATTCATTGCTCCAAACTGAACAATCAGTTGGTAGTTCGCTGGGTGCTAGTAACAAAATATGCGTATTGGCCCTGAGTTTGTTTCCACACGGATTCATGGTATTTTGACCTGTCCAACCACACCTAATCTCTCACCCATCTTGTTTGCCACAGTTAAAGGGCTCAGTTTTCTCTCTCCAGTTCCATAGAACCTGAATTTCCAAGGCACTGTTGTCCCTTCTCCTTTTATGTAACTTCCTCAAACAATTATCAAATTTCTACTTCTGAAAAACTCTTCTTAAAAACACATGCATTTGACGGGCTTTCCTGGTGGCGCAGTGGTTGGGAGTCCGCCTGCTGATGCAGGGGACACGGGTTCGTGCCCCGGTCCGGGAAGATCCCACATGCCGCGGAGCGGCTGGGCCCGTGAGCCATGGCTGCAGAGCCTGCGCGTCCGGAGCCTGTGCTCCGCAACGGGAGAGGCCACAGCAGTGAGAGGCCCGCGTACCGCAAAAAAAAACAAAAAAAAAAACCAACCCAAAACTCTATTCTTATTTTATATATTTTGAACTGAAATTAAGAAAGAAGCAAGGGCAGAACACAGATGGTGATAGAGCCAGTAATCAAACTCAGTTCTGTCCAATTTTAAACTTCTTCACAGTAGACTCACTTTGTTTGATCAGTCCATTTCACTTACACCACAATAATGGAATACATGAGTAATTAACATTTTCATACCTTTCATTTATTCTTTTCTGGTTAGCAGCTAACCGGGATAATTGGAAGTTGTAGGTGACATGAACGAATCTACTCCATAGAAAGCAATCTGCGTTAGTTACAAGACTAAGGTTGAAGAAACACCCTAAATAAATGAAATATATAAATAAATAAAAATATTATCTAGCCTACTCAGAAAAGCCTGTAGGGCTTCAAGTTTAAAAATAAGATTAGTCTGCAAATGATATTCACATAAATTGCAAAGTAAGATAGGGGTTAGGATATGAGACAACATTACAAACATTTGTTTTTCTAGTATATTAGAATAAAATGAACATTAAAACAATATAAATCAGTTAGCATCTTAAGATGTCAATTTTTTTCCTATTTTCCAATATTTTACTATTATTTTTTCTTTGCAGAGAGAACTGTATTGGATGGAAAGAATAAAATTTCATTCCACGTACTTTACCTTGGCCAAATACAAATGACTTAGAATGGTGTTTATCTTATTAATCTAAATAGCATTAGGGAGGGGAGAGAAATGAACAGAAGTACAATTCTGATTTCTGAGTCTGCAAATGGAAATACTTATCAAAGACTATAGTCTAACCGTGTGATCCACTGAATAGAAATAAGGGAACAATGTGCGCGATTTGTTAACTAGGTGTTTCCTATGAAATGTAATTGTCTGCTACATCAAACAAATAGAAGTATGCTGATTTATTCACTTAGTTTCATCTGAGAAATGCCCTAATTCTTTTTATAATTTATTTTATTTTTATGATGCTAGTATATATTCTGAAGAAAGAAAAAAGAAAAACATGAGCTATTTTCTACAAATGATTTTAAAATTCTATTTTGGACTTAAAAAATTTATTTATAATAAAGCTAATTCCAGTAAGGAACTATTAAAGTGTTTCTAGTGGTATATTCATTCTCAACCACATGACAAACACTTTTAAATACAACATGATATTTTAGGGTCAGGTATAAATAAAAGTTAAGCAATGCTATTTACTTTGTGTTATGCTTCCAAATTGCTCTCTGTCGGGGACAACATGTTATAATGAGCCCTCTGTAGTTCTTTTTTTTTTTTTTTTTTTCCGGTACGTGGGCCCCTCACCGCTGTGGCCTCTCCCGCCGCGGAGCACAGGCTCCGGACGCTCAGGCTCAGCGGCCATGGCCCACGGGCCCAGCCGCCCCGCGGCACGTGGGATCCTTCCGGACCGGGGCATGAAGCCACGTCCTCTGCATCGGCAGGGGGACTCCCAACCGCTGCGCCACCAGGGAAGCCCCCCTCTATAGTTCTTGACTACGGTAAACTCTGCAGGCAGGAAGCACACTGATCCGGTCACTACTGTATCAAGGGAATAGATTCATCATTAAATTTACATGTTTATGTATAAAGAAATTATTCTACTAGTTAAATAGATGATTCTAAAAGACAACAAACCAAATGCCAACTTACAAAAAAATAAAACAAGCTCTGAGCTAAAATCAGGACATTTGATCTCTTATTTTGTCTTACAAGTTTTGTTTATCTAAATAGTTGCTTAGATAGGCTTTTTTACGTTTGCTTCTTCTCCAAGTGCTAAGCAAGACTCTTTTTTACAAGTCTCCATTCACTGGTCATTACTTTGCAAAATTACTTTACCCTGTGACATAGTTATGAGTTAATTGGTTTGTAAACTCTGCTTTAATTCTTTGATCACTTGCTTACTGCTCTGCTTTTGTCTTCACTGTCGATCAGAGATCAACCTTAACTTTTCCCAGGTTATAATTCAAAGCTGTCTTGTTGGATGTCAAGTCAACCATATATCAGATTTCAAAATTAATACTGTACACTCTATCATATGATTCTGTGTCTTCCTCTTTTGTCTGAAATGTATTCCCTATTTCCATTTATTACATGGCACCTTATTTATTAAAAGTGCCAGATAGTATGTTATCTTAATGAATTAAATTCATTTATTTTAAAAAGGCAATTGTAGACAGAGCAGTATTCAAATAATTTTATAGGAGTTTCTTTAGGGGACTATTGTGTGTAGAACATTCATAGAAAGAGATGGGGAGAAGACTAGGGGCATCAGAGTAGGGGCAATGAAATCTTGATAAGGGAAGCAGATTTGAACCAATCTGACTAACTTCAGTTCCTTCACAGCTGGTCTATGACTAGATCTGGATATGCAATTAAGGTGTTGGGTGTGTGTATGTGTGTGTGTGTGTGTGTGTGTGTGTGTGTGTATGTGTGTGTTTGCAGGGGACAGTGAGTACATAAATCAATCTTTCTTCTCACCTATCAGAAAAAACTTAACAGGTAGCCAAAAAAGAAGAAAATGATAAGTATATTGCATTTTAGTTTTATGTCTCTTGTAATTAAAATTGACAAACAAAAATATACACCTTCTCTTATTTATGGGTTAAGATTTAATTCTCTGAGGCCAGGAATGGCAGAGATAAACATCTATACTTATGTGTAGTTTGTAAGACTTTTATTTGAAGCAGGCTAAAAATAAAAACAATATTTAAAAAGGAATTTCTATGGAAAAATCTCTGATGTACAAGAATTCCAAATAATTTATGTAGATATCTCAGTCTGAAGGGACATCCTTCCGAAGACTACAGTATGGAAAGAGGTGGGGGAATTAACATTACAGTAGAAAAATCAGACAAACACTACCTCAGCCAGGCAATCAAGGTCAACTTCAACATCAAAAAGTCATGTTGATAGTATGTATTCTTGATATGATGTAATAAGAATGGCAGTTTTCCTATTGGTCTTCCTCATTAAAATCCATAACCAGTTTAATTGTGAGAAAACCACCAGACAAATCCCAATAATGGGATATTCTGGAAAATACTTGACCCAGTACTCTGAAAAACTCTTAAGGTCATCAAAAACAAGAAAAGTTTGTGAAATTGTCACAGTCAAGTGAGTCGTAGCTTTGAGACATGATAACTAAATGCAGTGTGGTATCCTGGATGGGATCTTGCGGCATAAAAATATTAGGTAAATCTTAGAAAATCTGAATAAATCATGGACTTTAGTTAATAATAACCTATCAATATTGGTCCTTTAATTATAAGAAATGTACCATACTACCGTGTTAATTATAGGGAAAAATGGATGTGGATAATTATTTCTATAAATCTAAAGCTATTCTAAATTAAATAGTTTATTTCTAAAAAGCAATATCATAGTCAAATGATAAATTACATATACATATTTATTAATTTCATTCACTAAAACCAATAAATAGATATCACTCTGAGTTATATACATGAAAATATTTTTCAGTGATTATCCTTATTGATATCATTCAAATATTTATCAAATCTCTATATATGTATATTTATATCATATTTTCTCAAATATTTCACCATAAGTTTGATGTCAATGTATACAAACCAAAAAAGGTCAGGTGAGATTGTGTATAGGAGGTTACCAGAGTATAGTTTTGTTCCCACCCTGCCCACCTCCATTTTCTTATTTTGAGGGGAAAGACACATAGACATCAAATCAATTGAGTGTGATGCAGTGAATATTAATTGACATCTACTAAATATCAAGTGTTTATGAATACTGCAATGAAAATAATGCAGTCTTCCCTCAAGGTGCTTACAGTTTAAAAATGACAAGAAACAATCACACTACATGGTGTGATTCTACCATGATGGGAGTAAATAAAGGGTCATTATGGGAAGACACACCAGGCCAGCTAACCAGTTCTGGGTTTGGGGGGCGTGGTTGTCTAGAATAATACTGACATCCAAAAATTATGTTGGAATTAGCCAGACAAACTGGTTGAAAATTATTTAGGCAAAGAAAATAACACATGTAAATTCCAGGAATAAAAGCAGGGCTTATTCAGGAACTGTAAATAGTTCACTGTCTCGAACATAGAGAATGCATAAGAGATATGGTGATGTTGGGGAAAGAGATCATACAGAAGGGATCTTTTAACATTTGTTGAAGAACCTGATTTTACCTTCATGGCAATGAAGAACAAGTGGAGAATTGTACCTTCCTTTTGCCTTTCTTCCTTCCTTCTTTATTCAGTCATCAAAGACTTTTCATCAAGAGAGTAACATGAGAGAATTTCCTTAAAAATGAATAAACCACACACCTATTAGAGTGGCCAAAATCCAAAACACTGACAACACCAAATTCTGGTGAGGATGTAGAGCAACAGAAACCCACAGTAGTTAATGGTAGGAATGCAAAATGGTATAACCACTTTGGAGACAGTTTAGCAGTTTCTTATAAAACTAAACATACTATTACTATATGATCCAGCAATTGTGTTCCTTGGTATTTACCCAAAGAAGTTGAAAACCTAGGTCCACACAAAAAGCCTGCACATGAATGTTTATAGAAGCGTTATTCATAATTGCTAAAACTTGGAAGCAACAAAGGTGTCCTTCAGTAGGTGAATGCATAAAGAAACTGTAGTACATCAGTGCAATGGAATATTATTCAGTGCTAAAAAGAAATGAACTTTCAAGGCATGAAAAGACATGGAAGAAACAAATGCATATTTCTAAGTAAAAGAAGTCATTCTGAAAAGGCTGTATTCTTACTGTATGATTCCAACTAGATGACCTTCTGGAAAAGGCAAAACTATGGAAACAACAAAATGATCAATGGTTGCCAGGGTGTTAGAGGGTAGAGAAGAAGAGAGGAATGACTAGGAGGATAACAGGGGATTTTTAGAGCAGAGAAAATACTCTGTATGGTACTCTAATGATGGATCCATGTTATTTTACGTTTGTCCAAACCCATAGAATATACAATCCCAAGAGTGAACTGCAATGTAAACTATGGACTCTGGGTGATAATGAGGTGCCAATGTAGATTCACTGATGGTAACAAATATACCACTATGATGGGGCATGTCAATAAGGAAGGAAACTATGCCTGTGTGGGGGCAGGCAGTATATGGGAAATAAAGTCTACTAAAACAAAACAAAGCAAACAAGAAAACAGCACCAAGCCTGACTCCCAGTTGTATATCTCCTGGAATATAAGGGAAATCTCTATACCTTCCTCTCAACTTTTCTGTGAACCTAAAACTTCTCTAAAAAATAAAGTCTTAAATAAGTAAATCTGGCTTTATTGTGGAAAGTAGACTTAGAGGGTAGAAAGACTGAAGAGAGTATGGATAAAGAACAATTAATGGATTAATTCAATTAATGTTTTAATTAATCATGGCCTGAATGGAGGGAACAGCTAGCCATGAGTTGAAGTCAGGGGAAAATAGGGTCAAAAGATCTGAAGAGATTTGCATAGATTTAGTGAGTCACTGGCTCCCTCAATGTTTTATCCTCACACCAGGAATCAAAGTCTTGACATAATTTACAAAATCTTTAGTTCACCTTGTCCTTGCTAATATATCAGGTTCATCTAGTATGTTCTCTATCACTATGGTCATCCATCAATACTAATTGCCTTTCTGTTCTGTGAACGTGCCCAGAAATGTATATATGTACATTGGTTCTTTCTTCTTTCTGAAATAGACCCTGTTCCTTTATCTTTGCATGGCTGACTTCACCTGACAATGATCTTTTCATCTTAGATTATCATTTCCTCAGAGAGACCTTTCCTCAGTGATTCCTCACCCACCCTCCATTCACACCTGTCACAGCACTCTTATTTTCTTCTTTGGAATTATGACAGTCTGAAATTATTTTGTTCATCGATTTACGTGTCTATGAGTTCTTCACTAGAATGTAAGTTTCATGAGGACAGAAATATTTTATGTATCATATAGGGTCTGGGAGGTACTCAATAAGTGTTTGGTGATGGATGTATGAATCAATGCAGAAGATTTAGCTAGAGAAAGAGGAGGCAAGAATGACTCTTAGATTTGGCTTTAGCAACTGTTTGAATAGTTAAGCAATTCAGTTAAACTATAGAGGAGGATGAGTAAGTTTGTGGGAGAGGAAGATGAATTCAATTTGAGATGTTTTCAGCTTAAGGTATTTATAGGACAACAGAGAATAGATGTCCATTTGACATTGTAGATTTTCCTGGTTCACAGCAAAAGATTTAGGTTGGGGATACATTTGAATAAGAACAGAAAAATCATAATTGTCCATCAAAATTCAAGTTTGATTGCACTGAAATATTATATTAAATAAAGTTTCTATCTGCTAAGAATGGGATTTGAGTTTGCATCCCAAAAAGTAATAGTCAAAACAAGAAAAATATTAGTGATCTAAGGGCCACATTAAATTTTTATTTGATATTATCAAAACAAGTTTTTTAAAAAATTTTCATCTAATTCCTAATTCCTTTATCTTCCCCCTTTTACTGTTATAAAAACTGAGTGAAATAGTAAGGCCATAGCCCCTCAAGGTCCTGCCTGTGATATGACATTATACATATATATATATGTGGAAAGAGGTGGGGGTGGGGAGAGAAGGCATGCTATCCATTTTTGAGAGGGAAATCTAGTAATTGTGCCTTGGAATATTTACCCTTTGGCAGTGGAGCTCATATGGTGATAAATATTTTCCCTGATGTGTGGAAGGCCCACGACATGAAAAGAAGAGTGAAGACTAGTAGGGTGAGAAAAAGTAGAGTGCTATGAGCATTTTTAGTAATTGTACTTGTATTTTAATCATGTGACCCAACTCTTTAGATGTAATATAATATGGGTAGAATACAACACCACTAAATAAGGCGTAGCAGAAGACTGATATTTACAGATATCACCAAGACACCAGGCAACCTATGACCTCACAACAGCTCTGAAAGGTATTGTTAGCCTATATTAGAGATAACGAGATTGAATTTCATCAAGATTAACTTCACAAAGCTAGCAAATGGCTGATTTGTGATTTGAAAGAAGATATATCTGATTTCATAGACTATGTTCTTAGCACCATACCATGCTGCCTCCCTTGTCAAACTTACTTCCCCTGCGTTAACTTTTCTGTTTTTCTTTTTTTTGCGGTATGCGAGCCTCTCACTGTTGTGGCCTCTCCCGTTGCGGAGCACAGGCTCCGGACGCGCAGGCTCAGCGAACATGGTTCACGGGCCCAGCCGCTCCGTGGCATGCGGGATCTTCCCGGACCGGGGCACGAACCCGTGTCCCCTGCATCGGCAGTTGGGCTCTCTACCACTGCACCACCAGGCAAGCCCCCTGCGTTAACTTTTAAGTCCATCCAACATATTTATTGACTGCTTACTATGTGCTAGGCACTGTGTTAGAGCTTGGGAGACATAAATTAACTAAATAGACAAATATTTTTCATCTCGTGGTTCTTATACATTAATGATGAGCAAAGTCAATGAGAATAATTAATACATAAATTAGGTAGATAATTATAAGGTGATGATTGCTATAAAGCAACAGATTTAGGTAAGGGGAATATGCATGCTGGGATAGGGGCAGGAGTTGTAATTTTTAATAAAAATGTCAGAATAGACCTCACTGAGAAAAGTGACATTTGAGCAGCGACTTGATGGGAATAAACGAATAGCAATGAGGATATCTGGGAGAAAGGTGTTCCTGGCAGAAGGAATACTTAAGTGCATATGCCCTGTAAAAATCAAAGTCCTAGCAGAGAATACATAGTTCATTCAAAATGGGTAACTGGAGAAGAGTTTAATAAAGGGACTATTTACAAGTGTGTGGACATTGTGTAGGGAAGCCACAAGGAAAAGCATAATATCCTGGGGCTAGTGACACAATGAGGGGATGAGAGAGCAGTTAAGGTAAGACAAAAAAAGCAATGTAGAAAGATCACAGCCTCACAGGAGCTCCAATAGCCTTTGCTTGAGGAACTCAGTCCACTTGCACTGAGCCCACTGGGAAGGAGCCAGAGTTAAAACATGTGGACCTCTACCCTCTTTCCCCCTGATCCTGTCTTGATGATCCCCATTGGCTGAACAGAGAAAGGTGGAGAAACATGAAGAGAGGATCTAGAGAGGCAAACCAAGTTCTCCAGCCCAGGTCTTAAGGTCAAACACATGCCTGTCTTTTCCAGCAGGCATAAGCAATTTGAGCAAACTGAGTGAGAGGGAGAGTGGTAGGAAAAGAGTGTGAAATGCAGTAGATGGGAGGCACAACAATCAAGGAAAGAGTGAGTTTTAATTTCGATTGAAATTTCAGTTTGAAATTACATGGGTACATATAGCTATTGATGATGAAATTCCCAAACATCCTTACTAATTTTATACTTTACATGAAAAGTGTATTTCTCATTTGAAGAATTTGCAGAATTTAGTAGCTCTTTGAATGGAAGGAAAGCCAGAAATTCTCTAAAAAGAAAAATAACTAATTTAACATTAAAAATCAGTATTGCACTGTGTTTAAGACTCTGGGCCCCTGTCACAAGCCAGCTTATACTGAAATCTGTAGTTTCTATTTTCAGAGTATGTGATTTACAGTGTTGACCTAAAACAGACTACCAGTTTTTTCTCCAGTAAAAATAGGTTTATTTGTGGTTAGCAGATCATTGCAATTTGGGGTCTGCAACCAAGACAAGCCACATGCAAGTCCCCAGCAAAAATGGTGAGAAGAACTCCTTTTATAGAGGGAAAAGGAAGTTGGGAGGGCTCTAGTAAAGAGTCCATGGCTTTTCATAGGCTGAGTCCTTGCCAGGAAAGAAGAGTCTTTCTTCTTCCTGTTGGGCTCTGCTGTAGTCACAGTGCATGAGAACTCCCCATTCTGGCCTCCTGACTGTATTTAATTGAAGTTTCTGTTTATTCATTTTTTTACATTATTTACTGTAACCTTTCTAAGCTGTAATTTTATCATCTAAAATTTAAGAATAATAATAAAACAGTTTTACAATGTTGCTATAATGATTGAATGAGTTAATATAAATATAAAGCAGTTATTATAATCCCTAGCACATTCCTAGAAGTCTAAAGACAATATTAGTTTGTAAGCTAAAATATATTTCTTAATCTTCCTCCAGAGCTTCACATAGTACCTTTCAGAAATTTAAGAATAACTCAAGGAAAGGAGATATCCACCCATGCTATACCTAGTAGTGTATGATGAGATCCAATATAGAGTAGATAGCCACTTTTATCTACCAGACATTTTTCTAAATATTTTACAACACTGTTGAAGTGCAAGAACAGCTAGAATGAAGGAAAAAACATTGTGAGTAGACAGTAGTTTCATCCAATCTACAGGGCAATTAAAACAATTCAAATGTAAGCAAGTTCACATTAGCATGTGCCTTTAGGAACTTCTGAGTTTTGTCCCAAATCCTGGCCTATAATGTGGGATTTCCTCTATTCAAGTAAAAAGTTACAAAGTGTGTCACATGAAGTGTTGGAAACTCCATATACATGGGGCTGCTCATTTAACTGGGGATTGTCTCTCTGTGTTATTGTTTTGTCAATTGAGAACCTAAGTGCCTTTGAAGTATTCCCTTCTGACCACTCATTTTGACATAGAGCTGCCAGGCATCATCCATCGCAATAAGTGACAGTCCTAAGATTAAACTATCATTTCCTTATGAAGACTGTGAAGGTACTTTTACTTATAATTAGTATGCATGCTTTGACGAACCAGACATTTGCAGCACTCTTTCAAATAAAAAGACTAATTAACTATAAATGAATATTTATAAGGCAATCTAGTGCCTGAATTTGACTATACATATAGAAAGATGATTCCAAAAAGAAAAACAATAAACTAGGGTTAGCTGTCTTTCTGGGGTTAAAAAAAAAAAGTTTAAATAAGATCTGATCTGTTTTTTCTTTCCTGGTTTGAAGTATTTTATTTTGGGCTTTTAAATCTTTATTTAGGAAATGCTCTTTTGACTAACACAGATTTTTCTATGTAGACAGGTGGGTGCACTGGCTGACTATTTATGTCTCAATTAAAAAGCATTGTCCTGAGTGGTATGCTGAATATATTCCATATGTAAAAGGAAGATGTATTTGAATTTTATCCAGCCCTAAGATAGATAGATAGGTAGATAGACAGATAGACAGATGGACAGATAAAACCTAGTATCATTTAGAAGGTACCTCCAAAACCAGATGGAACCTTGAACATGGTATAGTAGAACCTAAGGAAATGCATAATAGCTCCATTAATGTTGGACTACAGAACAACTTTACATAGTCTACCTTTTCTTTGTTATTTTATACAGATATACAGTATCAATATTACAAAATCTAATAACACCTTTTCAGTCTCAATATGTAATACCATAATCACCCTATTTACTGCAGCAATTGGCTCCCTACTACAAGTCCCCCTAGAACCTTCTTGCTCCTTATACTACTTCTTAGTTTTTCCCAAACACTGTTGAGTTCTAATATAATATTTAATTTGCCATTTATATATATAGCATAAACCATACAAGTCAACATAGGTAAGCTAGCTTGGACATTGAGTAAAAATACATCATAGAAATCTGCATACCCTTTAGGATTCTTCTAGACTATGAGTTATTTTTAGTATTTTCCCAGCATTTTCCTCCCTCTGTCCAGGAACCGCTGATCTCCTCCCTTCAACCCCAACCTCTGGGCTTCATTGTACAGTGTTGGTGATCAAATGTAATAATAGTAATACAGCACGGCACTAATAGTTACTAAGAATACATTCCAAAACCTTTATCATCCTCTTCTTGGAACTTTTTTCATTTCCATCATGACCACCACCAAGAAGTTTTCTTTTGTAAAACATGTTTTACATAATGGTAGTGCACAACGATGATGGCAGAGATACAATGAGGATGGTTTCCTCTAGGCATTGAAGTCTCGAAAGTAGAAAAGACACCAATTTTTGCTTACCATTTTACTTCTTTCATATCACATACTGCTTGCGTATGGTATATAGAGTGAAGGTATTCTGGGAAATTTATTTGGCTCTGTACATTAGCTAGGTGACTGGTTCAAGTAGTCACCTCTGCAGTATTGTTACAGCAGGCAGATAGCTAGATATGAGCAGAGAGGAGGGGGTGGGACATGGGCCAGGTGGCAGGAAATCACACATCTTGTAAACAGGGGGGTCCATGGGCAAAGAAAAGCAGCAACCTTCAGACTGACAGGAAACCACACATTTTGGGGTGATGAGGGTCCTGGAGACAGGCAAAGAAAAGTGGGGAAAAACATGAATCTCCTGCATCTGAATGTAACCTGTTGCTCATTATGCTTTCGTTACAATAAAATTAGCCTTGCAGATAAGAAGTACCCACCGTGCACTAATGCCATGACACTTCAGATAAAAGCTAAATAAGGACAAAAATCCCTCCTCCCCTCAGGAAGGTGGAGCTGGGATGAAAATCAGGAAATACGACCCCCAAACTCCTCCTTCCCCAATGAATATTCTGCCCCTTCATTTGTATGCCCCTCATAACCGGCTTGCCAGAGAAACCCTGGATAGCTACTCACCTGTCTGCCCTCTGCTTAAATAAATGCTCACTTTACTTTCTTGATCTCCCTGTCTCATCTCTGAGTTCTTTCTGCAAGAGATAAGAAACTTGCCACCCCGGGAACAGTATTACCAGTGTAAAAAATCACTCTATGCTCTTTCAGGACTGCAGTGGATAATCCAGGTCATAGATAGCAAATCCTCAAAACCACAGACCTACTTCAATTGACATATGCAATATATTTATATATGTTAATGTGTAAATTTTAATTGCCAGCTCTATCTAGAGACATGTCCAAGTCCTAGAATGGACTGAAAGAAGCTATCAAGAAAAAAGAAAAAGGAAAAGAAACAAACAGCAATAAACACTCCAGATTTCTCTTTCCAAACCCAGCTATACTGAAAAGAGGAATTCAACTCCAACTAAACATGAACATGATGAGTTCAAGCAACTGCCTCCAACAGGATATTCAATCCTTTTACAGACACACCTTGGGGGGAATCCAACGCATCTTTAATTAATTTAATTAGACACAATTTTGTCAATTAACGTGATAAAATGGAGCTACCTATGGGCTGCCTGCTTATGTGCTCAAGAGCCCTGCTGCCTGGCTCCTGCCTTTTCAAAAACCAGCTGCTAATTATTTGCCAAATTTATAGGCAGTGCTTTTGCTAAGGGTGGTGTATTTGTTGAAACTATAACATGTTTTCAGCTGACTTTCAGCAATCTAGAATTTCCTGTCCAGTTGTATCTGTTGTATGTTGTAACCTCTGTATGCCTTCATTTTCACATGCTCATGAGAAGTGTTGGACTTGGTATATCATGTAGGTAACAGAAGAACTAATAAATATCAGTCCTACCATGTTAGAAATGGTTTCGCTGCCAACATAAACACAGACACACACACAGTTCCTGCTGCACCTGCCACGTCATTTGATATCACTGCGAGTAAAAACTTTGCTGTGCGTTTACTATTTTGTTTCATATACCTGATGTGTTATATTTGAAGCTCAAATATTTAACCAGTGACAGAAACAACACCTAGTTTTTTTTGTACAAATTACTGACCAGGCAGGATGAAGAGGATCAATAGAAAGGAATCAAATATTTTTGGTAATAAAGGCACACATTTAGCCATCATATTTTTGCCATTAACAACTACCTAAATTTCCATTTAATGGCTTTAGGCAAGAGATGGCAAAGATCAATAAGACTGACCTAATGATAAAAACCAAAATATAGACGTTTCAAAACAAAGCATTTTTCTCTCAGAGACGCTATATTTATTAGTTGGATTTCTATGAATGTTAGAACACTATGAGAAGAGGAAAGTAATACCAATCCAACTCAAGCTATATGTGTAGAAAATTAAGGTATAATTATATATAAACATATATATCTAATTTTAGTGTTTCTAATATTTGTATATATTTATAATCATCCTCAAATAGTACTCAAAATCCTTGGAATAGATGGAGTACATATTATATCCAATTCACAATAACTCTCATAATATGTTAATGTTAAATTACAAAATGGGGAGTTGAGGGACTTCTCTGGTTGCTCAGTGGTTAAGAACCCACCTGCCAATGAAAGTGACACGGGTTCAATCCCTGGTTCGGGAAGATCCCACATGCTGCAGAACAGCTAAGCCCGTGTGCCACAGCTACTGAGCCTGTGCTCTAGAGCCCATGAGCCACAACTACTGAGCCCACATGCCACAACTGCTGAAGCCCGTGCACCTAGAGCTGGCACTCCACAACAAGAGAAGCCACCACAATGAGAAGCCGGCACATTCGCAACGAAGAGTAGCCCCTGCTCGCTGCAACTAGAGAAAGCCTGCGCACAGCAATGAAGACCCAACGCAACCAAAAATAAATAAATAAAATTGATTTTTTACAAAAAAAATTGGGGAGTTGAGAATGATAAAGAAAGAATATGATATTTCAAAATTCCTAGAAACACAATCAAAATTCCATGACACCTTTCTAAAATACCAGGTGACATCAATTGATTAACCTGCCTTTGATGTTATAATTTTATTAGATATATTTATATAGTTTATTATATGTATTTTATATAAATAAATATATTATATCATTACATTTACACACATACACATGCACATGTAATCCTTTAAAGTGGTAGGAGAACATAACTCTTTTTAACACTGGTGATTGAATCATGATAACTTCATGAAGAAAAAAACACCAATCTGATTCAAGTAGAAATAGTACTTAAGAGTGTTTTAGAAGAGTAATTTTATGATAAAGATATTGAGGCATGATGAACAGGGGATATGATGGAAACGCAGGAGGCAAGGAGGAAAACAAAGGAGGCAAGGAAAAGACCGACTTCGACAGCTGTTACACCAGATGCTTTAAACAAAAGTGATTGAGATTGGGAGAACTAGAGAACAGCTTTTCAATAAAATTATGCAAAATGGGTAAATTGGACCAAAAGCCTTTACGTTGGCAAAAATAAATTCCTTCAATTACTTTTAAGACTAAAAGGCTAATATATAGGAGATCCCAAAGCTGGATAACACATGAAAACTAACAAAAAAGAATGCAGAAAACATGACTCCGAAATGTGATTATATGAAAAAGAACTATGAATTCATCACTTTTATCAATTATTGTTGATTCTTAGACATGATTTATAAACTTATAAGTGTATAAAAAAATCACGGAGAATTATTTAGGTAAATAAAAGAAACAATGAATGATAAAAATTACTGAACCTAATGTAAAAGATCATTTAAATGCAAGCTTAAAGATCTTGCCAACCAATAATGAAGAGATCATGACATCCATACTAAATATATCTATACATAGTGCTGTCCATCATAAAGTTAAAGAATTCTATGACTATAAACAACAAATCCAAAACCTCAGTTATACCACAACCAAGAAAATTATAGTGAACTGATAAGAAATCCCACTAAAGTTAGTGTATTTTACAAAGACTATCGCTTCCTATTTTATTTTAATTGTTTCATTTGAAATAAAAGTGTTAAAGCAAGTCATTGCTTTAACTAAAAGAAACCACTAGCCTTATTTCTTAATTTTACTTACCAAATGGCTAGAGGCAGTAAAGAAATAGTACTATTTTTCCCAGTTATTATTTTTTAGAACTGTGAAATATAAAGACCTATCTGAGCCTTTTCCATTTCTTCCCTTATCTTAGTCCTCAGATCTACAAAGTTTAGAACACAAGTTTTCAAACTTTATTCTGTAGTGTGGTGCTATTAAAAGTGCAACTTCTTTAATCCCATCTATTAATTCCTCAGGTCTGGGGTAGGTCCCAGGAACCTGAGTTTTTAAAAATCTCTCAGGAAATTGTATGCATGTTTTCTACAGACATTTTCATTGTTGTTGTTAAACAATGGTTTGGACCACACTGCATCCATCTGAAGGCTCAGTTTTCCTTAGGATCTAGGCCTTTGAAGAAGGCATCTACTCTTCCATGCTATTCTTTAAAAATTAAAGAATATTACTTCAATATCAAGATGATTTCTATATTATACTGGCAAGCATACTGTTCTAAGATATGACACCTACTCAAGTGCCTTGTTGCATGAGGAAGCTTTTCATCTAGATGTTGCTAAATGAATACCTAATGTTATACTTAACACTAATGGGACCATTACTTTACAAAATTTTATAATTATACAAGTAATGAATGTTATGGTAACTATTTTTTTAAAAAAGAAAACTATGTATTGAAAAAAGACTCCAAACTATATTCCCCCTACTAGGTCTTTTGTCTTATAATAACCACTATATGAATGTGATCAGGATTTCTGTACAGAAAATTACTTTTTCACTTAAAAACGTATTTTGGATATATAGCTATACCATTGTAATTAATTATACCTCATTCTCTTTAATACTTTATGCCACTCAATTTTATGGTTATAATATTACTTCTTTCATCTTCCCCATTTTGAGGTTATTTATGCTATCTCTTATGATTTTTCTCTCTAAATACACAATGTTGCAAACCATGTAACTTCCATATATCTTTGTTAATTCATAAATATATTTCTAGGATGTATTCTAAAAATTGAAATTGCACCAAATATATTCTTTTGATAGAAATGACCAAATCATTCTATCAAAAAAAATCCTATAATTTGTGAGCATTTTTCCCCCCATATATTCTGAACTGAATATTATGGCCATTTCTGTCTTTGCTTTTGCCCACTTCATAGGTGAAAAACTTTTATTCATATGGTATCTTTTACTACTTATATTTGTATTTCTCCAGTTATGAAACTTGTACTGTATGCTATAAGACTATGGTTATAGTTATGTTAATAAATTATGGTTTAGTTAAGTTATTTTTAGATCTGTTCATATACACTTTTCAAAATTTTGATATTATTTTCTTGTGAGTTTTAAGTATTCTTTACATCAGGGCATTCAGTTTTTAGTGTATTTTGTAAAGAGTTATCAGAAGGTTAAGTACTAAGGCGCTATGAGCATGAAATTCTTAGTTTCTTCAAACATGGAGGAGAAAAGGGCTAAATTTGGGGAGAGAGGTTTATAAAAAGGAAAGTGAAGAGTTAAATGACCATGTCACAAATTTGTCTTGAACTAATGTTGTATCCAGAAGGGAAACATTTCCCCAAATTCTCCTTTAATAAAAAGGAGCAGCATTCTGATTTCAGTCTTTCCAGTGAAAGACAAGTCAACACACCTAAGGTCTTTGGGAGTCGAGGCTGGCTCTGTGTGCTCCTAAATATCCAGTTGGAATTGTGTGGGAAATTTCAATCCCAGATAGCTCAGACTACTACCTAGGAGTAGGTATTATTTTTTCTGGGTTTTGTGGGGGGGGTTTTGCCAGTGATTTTTGATTTTTGTAATCATGCCACTATTACTTTGTTATTCTCTGCTAGCATTATTAGTTGACATTTAATATCATTGCATTTGAAATCTGTTACTTTATAGTTAATTAGAATTAATAATAGTAGTAGTAACTCTTACAAGTATGTGTTAGGTGTTCTAGGTACTTTATGTTTCAATTTCTTTCAGTTTCACAGTAAACCTTTGTGGTGGTGCAGGAGCTGGTGATTTATGCACAATCTTTTGTTACATACTTCTGATGAAGTAGTCTGATCCATTCCTGGGCCAAGAATTTAGAATTATTCTCAGACTTTCACAATTAAATGCTATCCTTGATTAACTTGCACGTAGTTTTTAAATATTATAGATCTCACTGTGAAATAGTCTAGAGATACTTGACATTTAGACTCTATGAGATATCCGTCTCGCCTACTCTAACTTAAGGCGTCTTTACATAAGAAAAGTAGTCTAATATACAAGTAAACCACAGGGAATTCATACCTTAGCAGAGACTAACATACATGATAGTGGAAGTGCGTTCCACTGTTTTTTTCTGGCAATATTTCCTCTAGTCAATCTTAGTCATGTGCAAGAGTCTTTCTAAGCCACTGAAACGTTTCTACGTTTATAGACCCCAACTTTTAATCCTTAGATGATTTGAATGTCTTAGGTTGTCTACTCAAAGTATGACACCTAAAAAGCAAATGACCAGACAACAAGCTGGCTGGCTGCTGTTGTATGTTGATCCTTAATGGAGAAAGACAGTAGGTGGGTGAGGACTCTGATTTCATGGAATTCTCAGGTGCTGGCAAAAGACTGTGTTTGCTCATGAAGAATCTTGTGTTCTCTTGAACATACTGGTCCTGTTGTGTGGTCTTTTCTTTATCTCCCTCCTAAAGTCAATGGGACCAGAGTGGAAAACTGCTGCTGATGAAGTGTGCATACAAATCTTTAGTCCAATGCTTAGGTGCATATCTTTTAAATTTTAATGATCAAGATCTTCTTTCCCTTTTTCTTGCTTCATGTTTGTCTTTTTTCCCACAGAGCAGTGAATAATTAATGTCTGGCTATTTAGACTGGGATATTGGGTTGAGAAATCTTTAGTACCCAAGTGAAGGCATTTAATGAATACAAGGACAGAGGATATTATTGTGGTTACTATTTTGAAATATATTTCCATCACAAACATAATGCAAAAGATAAAGTTTTTAATGAAGTTACAGCCAAATGTTCATAGGAAGGAGTAAGAAGTCAAGGAAAGGTTTGCATATAGGGTGACAGTCAAACATAAACGGTATAGGGCAAAAGGTCCTCGTATATTTATAGTAGAAGTGAAAATTAGTGCAACATTTTTGGCGTGATACTTAGCAAGATCAGAGGTAAAGTATTTTTCATTTCAGGTCCATTTATATTGTACTTAGCTGAGATTCTTCCCAGAATTGTTTTTTTGTTTATTGTTGTCTTCATAGCTATCACAAAATTATTTTTCTCACCCAGTCTTCATGAGACTGATAATATAATAGATAGGAGATTTTTTTGTTAGTTTTTTAAAAGCTTGTTAGTAATGAGTTTCTAAATCTACTCAACTGTGATCAGAGACTAAATCCTGTGTTATTTTCATCTATTATAGTATAAATATAAAACGTGTAATGTTTTATAGGCATTAAAAAAGATACATTAATTTTAGGATGTAAACTTCTATCTAACCTTTAGGTATCTATAACTAAATATTGATTTATATACATACAAACACAATTTGATTATATTATTTACATTATCCAAATATTCTGTAGTTGAATTTTCATCTAGTTACCTGTCTTTGACTTCTAGTGATATGACAACAGCTCTAAGTAAAATTAAGTTTTGATATGATCTACATTGATTGACTTGAGTATATTGACATGTAATTTTACATGTAAGGATTTATATAAATTTGTTTTTGTTAAATTACTTTGTTATATAATCAACTAATTTTTATTTTGAAATCTATAATGCTTGAGATTAGTAATGACTCCATTTTTATTTGTATTTGCATAGTATATTTTGCTCATCCTCTATGAAATACAGATGTAGATGTGTTATTATGAGCCTCATATCATTAGGCTTTATTTATTACATTAAACGAAAGTATTTTCTTTTTATTAGGAGAAGGTCAAATCATTTATATTTGTCAGAAAATGTGGTTTTATGTCTTCATTGACTTATTTAAAAAAAATGTTTTCATATCTTAATGTTTCATTGATATTTTTCTTCTTTTTTCCTGAATTAAATTCTTAAAAGACTGAACCTAAACTTTGTTTTGGGGCCAGTGCTTTAAGAAAATTTTTCTGTGACACTCTAACCTATGTCTTAGAAATTGTATTATCTGGTTCAAAATGGGGAAGTTCTCAGTGTCATGCTCAGTATCATGCTCATGTTCTCAAGGTAGAAAATATAAAATCTGATAAATCCATTTAATTTTAGAAAAATATAGACGCAGATGCCAAAAGTTCATGTCTTATTCCTTCTTAATAACTTGTTAGTTTAAGAAATGACCTTTCCTCTGCTTAGAATTTCTCTCTTGACCCAGTAATTCTCAACCAGGGAAAATTTTTACTTCCCGAGAGTGTTTGTCAGTATCTGGAGACATTTTTACTTGTCAGGACTGGTGAAAGGGTGCTCCTGGCATTTAGTGGATGGAGGCCAGGGATGCTGGTAAACATTCTACATTGCACAGAACAACAAGGAATTATTTGGTCAAAATATCAATCATGCTGAAATTGAGAATCCTTGCATTAACTTAAAATTTAATCTCTAAGCTTGGAAATATTCTGTTATTAAAGAGGTATTTTCACATCAGAAACTTATGATCCTCATAAGCAGTTGTCTGCTATACATATACATCTTCCTAGAAAAATTAGTGAGATAAGAGGTAAACTGAAAAATTAAAAATTGCCACAGTTCTTTCCCTCTGTTATGGGCTGAATTGTATACCCCCAAAATTCATATATTTAAGTCCTAAGTCCCAGTACCTCACAATGTGACTATATTGGGAGAAAAGCCCTTTAAACAGGTAATTAAGATAAAATGAGGTCATATGGGCAGACCCTAATCTAATATAATGGGTGTCCTTATAAGAGGAAATTAGGACACAGACAGACACAGAGGTAAAACCATGTGAAGACAGTGGAAGAAGATGGCCATCTATTAACCAAGGAAAGAGGGCATTAGAAGAAACCAGCCCTGCTGACACCTTGATCTTAGATTTCTAGACTCCAGAAGGCTGAGGAAATAAATTTCTGTTGTTTCAGGCACCCAGTCTGTTATGACAGCTCTAGCAAACTCATACACCCTCCCTGTAACCAGATCCCCTTGCCATGTAACTTTGAGTGCCATCCCATGACTTGCTTTGGCTAATGCCATATTAATAAGCATGATATAAGCAGAGACTTGAGAAGGACTGGTGCATGAGGCTGGTGCTTGCTTGCTTCTCTTGGAAACCCTGTGACCATCTTCATGTGAATAACCCTGGGCACATGACTCAGCAACACTCCCCTACCATCCACCAGTCCATCTCCCCAGCCGACAATCATCCCACAACCAGAAATGGAGCCATTTTGATGAGTAGAGTATTGCTCAGTGGAGCACAGTTCAAATTACTAACCCACAGAATCTTGACTTAAATCTTGATTTGGGTGGTTTGTTATGACAGCCAAAGCTAATTGCCAGGTAATCAATAAAAATGTACAAGGTAAGAGTCAGTTTTCTTAGATTTTAGGGGTTTTTCCTGCAACAAAAGTTAGATCCCTTTTTTAGTACTCTAATCAGGAAAAGTCTACCAGTTACTATTGCCATTAGTGGGACTGGACATTTTTCTTAATCCTTTATTGTAAATCAGATAATTTTCTTGAGACTACAGGATTCAGCAAATGTAGGCCAGTAGCCAAAAGCCATTAGACTGTGGATACTATCAAGAGAAAAAAATAGGATGCCTTCAGTACTTAGATAAGTGCTAAGCTAAACTCAAAAGACTGATTATAACAAAAGTTTTGGGAGTATATTTTTGATATCATTTATTACATTGCACTGTTTGACACAGGGTAGTATATTGCACCTATAAATCAGTTGTAGCAAATTATTTAATGATGCATTAACTGTAGAATTTCACATATATTACTGTTCTTTAGCCAATGTTGACTGCTTTTTCAATAGCTAATCCATCCCTGAAGTACTGGGGCACACATAGTCATCCATCATTGCAGGGCACATAGTTTAAACTGCAGTTTTCTTATATTCTTTTATTTTATATAAAAGTAGCCCTATCAATAGTAGGTCAGATACTAAATGAGAATTGCCACTAAAGATACACTTACATGTGTAGGCAAAATGTGTGTCCTTAATCCTTTTTAAAACTCATATCTTGTTTATTTTCTATTGACTTTTTCTTTCTTCTTCCACTGCTCTCTCTCCAGTGTACCTTATAGGTAAAAAATTAGGCAAAATAAAACTGGGAAATAAGTTTTTAAAAAATGACTTGAAAAAATTACTTTAAACATCATTGTAAGAGAGATTTACATAGGAATAATTAAAATAACTTGGAAAAAAACAATATTAATATGTTTCATAGAAAATTTTGCATCATTAGTTCTGTTGATTGCATTAATTTAATAAACCAAATAAATCCCATATAGGTCCCAGGTAAACAGGGAGGACTGAACACATTTATCCCTACTCCCTCCTGAAATTGAACTAAAATGATAGTAATTAAATATGAAAGTTACTAATCCACAAGGAACCTTCAAAATTAAATCTGGGATTAGAGTTTTAATTTTGAAAGACTCAGTATATAGATAGCTTTCCTTCGAATGTTCACCCCCAAACCCTGGAGTTATCTTTAACTTCTCTTTCCCTCAATGTCCACATAAAATTCATCAGCAAATCTTTTTAGCTCAAGTTTAAATTATATCTGACTTCTCACCGTACCCATCATGATCCAAAGCACTATTATTTTTCACCTAGCTTTTTACAGTAGCTTTCTTTCTGGCTTCCATTCTCCTACCCTTATTCCTTCCCATAAATCACCAGTGAATCAAAAATGAAAGTCAGTGAGGTATCACACCAGTCAGAATGGGCATCATCAAAAAATCTACAAACAAGAAATGCTGGAGAGGGTGTGGAGAAAAGGGAACCCTCCTACACTGTTGCTGGGAATGTAAACTGGTATAGCCAGTATGGAGATCAGTATGGAGGTTCTTTAGAAAGCTAAAAATAGAGCTAGCATATGATCCAGCAATCCCACTCCTGGGCATGTATCTGGACAAGATCATAATTCGAAAAGATACATACACCCCGGTGTTTATTGCAGCACTGTTTACAATAGCCAAGACATTGGAGCAACCTGAATGTCCATTGACAGAGGAATGGATAAAGAAGGTGTGGTACAATGGAATATTACTCAGCCATAAAAAAAGAATGAAATAATGCCATTTACAGTAACATGGATGGACCTAGAGATTGTCATACTGAGTGAAGTAAGTCAGACAGAGAAAGACAAATATCATATATCACTTATATGTGGAATCTAAAAAAAGGGTACAAATGAATTTATCTACAAAAAAGAAATAATTACAGATGTAGAAAACAAACTTATGGTTACCAGGGGGTATGGGGAGGAGGGATGAATTGGAAGATTGGGATCGACCTATACACACTACTATATATAAAATAGATAACTAATAAGGACCTACTGTATAGCACAGGGAACTCTATTCAGTACTCTGTAATGGTCTGTATGGGAAAAGAATCTAAAAGAGTGAATATATGTATAACTGATTCACTTTGCTGTACACCTGAAACTAACACAACATTGTAAATCAACTATACGCCAATAAAATTTTTTTTTAAGTCAGATTATTAAAACCATCTACTTAAAACTCTCCAATGTGAAGAAATTCTACAGGACAAATAAATACTCATGTTGAGGCCCCTTATGATCTAGCCCTCTGCTCTCTGAATTTCTACCTCTTTCCTCTAGCTTACTCTACTCCAGTTCCTAGAACACACTAAGTAAGTCCAGTTCCTAGAACACACGAAGGCCCTGCTGCTGTAGATCTTTGAATGTACTCTTCTCTCCCTCTGAAACATTCCTCTATCAGAACGGTTCACTCTTCATTTTTTTTCAGGTTTCTCCTAATTATTCCCATATCATCAATACCTTCCGTTCACCCAACATGAAATAGCAACCCCTTAACCACTCTGATTCCTTAACTCTTAGTCTGCAGTATTTTTCTCCATAGCATTTATCAACATCTGATCTCTATGCCTAATTATTTATTTTTGTCTATCTTTCCATATTAGAATTTAACCTCCATGAATACAGGGACTTTTTCTGTTTCTGTAGCTACATTTCTCTATACCCAGCATATAGAAGAATGCCTAGTATTTAAAAGTAAGGGTGCATATAAGTTTGTGGAATGATAAAATAAATGATTACTTTGGAATACCTCATACCTGAGAGGTTCTCTACCACCAAGATCTTTCATTTTGGAAATCTTTACTTTGACCTATTTCCTATTTCTGTCTGTTCTATTTTCTGAATTACTCCCTTCAAGCTTAAAACTTCTGCCTGCTCTTATATCTCAACATTCTCAATACATCAGTGGACAAACCCTATTATTCTATCATTTTTTCTCATCTCTTTGATATAGATACCAAGAAAAGACCCCACAGTTAGCCTTCTTAAAGGTGTTGTCATCAATAAATTAGTACTACATTTCCACATTAACTTCTATCAGGGTCTCTCAATAATGATCAGACATGAGAAATCACTACTATGTGTTTTCTCTGCAGTTTGACAATAGTACAAAATTTCACAAAACTGTACTCTTTGGATGTACTATGCATTTTCCTTTCTATATATCCATGTTCAAAATGATATTAGCTCTTTCAGGCCACGTGAATAATAATGTTTGGTAAAGAAAGCACATGCTATTTTTTAAAACACTGAACAATTCACTACAAAAAAATAACAAACTATGTTTCTTTCACCTGCTTATTTTAAAAATAGGTTCAGTTTAACAGATCTTGCTGTCTACTTGGTACCCAGTAATGGATCAAAAGTCTTTTTAAGGAATGGCAATATAGTATAATGTGCTTCAATTAATATATTAATTCCCAAAGACATTCCTATTGTACTAAAGATGTTAATTTATGGAGAAGTACCTGATGTTGGTGCCTAAGGTTCACCTAAGTAAATAATGATACGTAAGTTCATGATCTTGAAGACAAGTTTAAAAAACAAAAAAGAGGTATATAATACAGATCACTGAAAGTAAAGCAGTGGGTGTTTTCAAACACTTCAGTGAAGAACTTGAGAGGGGAGGGAAAAAAAACAGCTATACTCTATGGATTAGAACCAATCAAATCTTCACTGTTGCTTGACATAATATACCATTGGTTCTCTTCGAATCTTAACTATTTCTGCATATTGAATGATCATCACAAATTGTAGCTTTAATCCTATCACTGACATGATGGAAAATCTAATTGTCACACTATAGAAATAAGAAACATCTCAAACATGAGAAGTCTTAAAAACAAGTGAACATTGATGCTTCTTATATTATAAATTGTGGTTTCCAGTCAGTAAATTCTAGCCTGTTCTGGTCACTTTTTACTAGTTTTAGAAATGGACTTCATCATGTTCACTAATGTATCTGGAACTGCCAGTTTTTCTGGGATCAAGGTCCTGTCTACCTTCTTTCAGTGTGCCATGAACTTTACTTCCTATTATTAGGTCTTTGTCACATCTTGCCAAACCTACTCAGAGCCAAATATATGCTTACATTGTCTTCTCATCATTACTTGATTCAATACCTTCCTAACCATTGATTGGCTCCCTGGCTTCCTGGTGTTGTCATATCTTCAGGGCCCTTCCATTCCTGGACATACCAGTCTGTAGCCAATCCTGTCTCATGTCTTCTTGACTTTCTTTTGTAATACTTTATCTGAGTGTCGTCTTTAAACTTATTTCTCATTCTCCTATTTTTGTCTTCTTTTTCTCTCAGATGTGACCTCTTACCTCTTACATATACCCTTTCACCTAATATCAGGTTTTTATTATTTCTTTTCTTTAGAAAATTACTTTCTTTTCTCTCTCTCCCTGTCCTTTACTTCCTCTGTCCCCATAAACACAACCACACCCACTACTTCCCTAAACTAAAATGAAAATAATCTCTCTGCATTTAACTACTTACTGAATTATCTCGTGTTTATGTAATTTCCAAACTTCTTGAAAGGACAGTCTACAGACCTGATTTCTTTCTTCTCAAATATTAATCCAGTCAGTCCTTAATACCTCATAAAAGGCGATTTTCATCATGCCATTCCATATTTCAATAAATGCTCCTCTCAAAGTAATCCTTATTGTTTCCAGATTATTGATAACCATTCTTTAGTTCTTATCTTTTTCTGTAGTATTTAAATTACCTCTTATTTTTAACATTATCTCATTCCTTGACGTTAATAGTCTACATACTTCCGGTCTTCGTTTTTCTTGGACCACTTTTTCTTATTCATCCGTTTGACGTCTCTTCCTTCTTGTTATAGCATTCTTTTCTTAATCTAGTATGTATTTTTAAAATTTTGTTTTAAATCCTTATTCTTCTCTTTACATTTTCTCTCTGATGTATTTCATCAGTCCCTTAGCTGCATGGAGATAATAGTTGAAGGTAATGAACAAATGTAAATATCACAATCCTTTCCTCAAGTTCTATGAGTGGATTCCATAGGGTGCTGAAGATAGTGACCTGAATATACAATGGCATTTTACATTTATAATAATCATATCCAAGTTCATTATTTTCTCACAGGTGAACCCTTTATCCCAATTCTATTCATAGTAACTAGCAGGTCCCATATTACAATTACCCCAAATTAATATTCAGAAGTAATACTCTACTTTTTCAAGTTTGTCACATCATATATCCTAATAGTTGCCAAAACCTGTGTATTCTGCTTTCTGTTAAATTGTCAGCATTCTGATATAAATTATTATTACCTTTTGTTGGGTTGTTTAAATAGGTTCTTAAATAGCATTAGGGACTCCAATCATTACTGACCCACCATAAAAATAAACACTCCCAAATAATTACTTAATCATTCTCTCTGTTTACAGTATTAAACTTTGTCTTTTTATAACCTCTAAACTCTCAAAAATAAGATATTAATTGGACTTTTCAACAAGTATTATGAGTATTTTCCTGTACTCACTTATATACCATCAAATTTACCAGTCCTTGAGTATCTCTGTACTTTCTTACATTTGCTTGTTCCACTTGTTTTTACTGAAAGGCTTTCCCAATAGCTCATGTTTAATCTCAATCTCTCAAACCTGTACATTCTTCAAAACCTTGCTCTTATATCACTTCCTCTATAAAACTATTCCTAGTTTATTCCTTATTGATATAATATTTTCCACAAGTTCTCATCACATCTCATCTTTTGGGGGTATTTATTAAACTGTCTGTTCTTAAGATTTCAAACATTTTTTTGAAAAACAATTGTTGAGGATCTCATGTCCTTCTTAATGAGGCCAATCCTACCCACGCATTTAAACATTGCAACTTTTCCATACTGACAATCCCCATTATTTTCTATTTTCATAGCACTCATCAACTTCTAATATACCATGCATTTATGTATTTATTATGCTTATTGTATACACTTTCTTTTGTGCACTATGATGAAAGCTTTATGAATACAGGAGTTTTTGTTTAATTTGTTCACTAATATAGTCCCAGTATCTAAAATTATGCCTAGTACCAAGTAGACATTCAACAAAAATTTGTTGAATAAGTGAACATCAACACTAGTCCATGTACAGTGGGTACTGCAGTAAACAATACAGACACAACTCATGGGATTACTATTTAGGGAGGGCAATAGATATTAAACACAAAATTAACCTAGGATTAGAGCTCTTGAAAAGGAAAATAATAACCTAGTTACATAAGTGGCATTTAATCTAAGATCTGGAAGATTTATATATGTTTTTCTGCAATGAACTGTCCAGATGAAAAAATAGCCTGTCTAAAATAGTTGCTCTAAAATAGTTCATGCAGTTTAAGTGGTATAAGATGTACACCAAGTGGTTGGAAAGGGAAGCCCAAGTTATTATATTATACAAGATTTTAACCTAAGAGCATTGAGCAGTCATTACAAAGAACTACAATGATCATACTTATATTGTTTAAAATATAACCTTGGCTGTTTCTATGAGAAATGGATTGGAGGGAAATAAGGGTTGATCAGAAAAAAAAAAAAATTGCGAAGTAGCTTATCATTACAGTTTATGTGTGTGTGGCAGGGAATGGTGACTTGGATTTAGATGGTAGCATTAGAACATGGAGACAAATGAAAGACAGTAACTTTTCACATATATGATTTTCACAAAGGACATTACAAATGGCTTAAGGACAAGAACGAAAGTTCATACACTTTGTTGTCTGGCACCTTCATACTGAGGAAATGACATTAGGTTTGGATTCAGATAAACCAGAATTTGTAGTTCACTTTCATCCTTTTTAAATGATGTCATTTTATGAGGTAGTCAATTTCCTAAGCCTCAGTTTCTCCTCCTATATATTGGAAACAATCTCATTACTTATGGAGCTTTGGTAAAGGCTAAATATGATTGTGCATGCAAATCCCATAACAGAAATCCCTCAATAAATATGCTCCCTTAAGGGACTGTACAGTTATTTGAGTGCTTTTTTTACACTTATATTTACTCAAAAAATTATAAATATTGGTCCCAGATAATTTGGGGGGAATTCTGATTTCCTTTTCAAAAATACAAGTGAAAAAACCTTTTAAATTATGTTAGAAATAATTTAGATAATCTCAAACAGTTACAGCCATTCAAAACCACCAATTGTAATAATAAGATATATAAAATAAATGAGTTCTCTGATATTTATGTATGCTTTAAATATGATACTTTTTAATTTGGAGATCACCACTCTTCCCACAGTTTACTGAGATTTGTCTTCTAATTTTAATTTTGATATATCGTTTTGGTTCCAAACAGAACAGGTAATCACTTAAGGACGTACATATAAAATTTATAAAATGGGATTCGTAACATGGCTTTACTAGCAATTTACTAGCAGTTTTAAAATAAATATTATTTTTCTGCTGGCATCTCCTTCATATATCTTCCAGGTGTATACATGCTTTACATATCCAATAATTTAATAATCCTTTTTTAAATTTTATAAATGAGAAAACTGCACCCCAAGGTAATTAATTGGTGTGCTCAATATTACATAGTTACTTTGATGTCAAAATTTATTTAGTCTTTTATTTCTAAGTTAGTACGTCTTTTGGGTATACCAACAACTTCTTATAAGTTATTTCTTTTCTCACATATAACCTCTTCTACTAACACTACACTCCTGACAATCCAAAAAGATTCAGTGAAAACAAAAAGCGAGAGAAAGCAAGAAAGAAATGGAAGGAAATAGGAAGTGAAAGTGGGGCAGGGATTAGGGAAAATTCTTTCCTAGAGTCTTGGGAGAGAGCATGACCCTGCGGACACTTTGATTTTGAACTTCCAGCTTCTAGAACAATAAGACAATACATTTCTTTTGTTTTAAGGCATACAGTCGGTGGTAGTTTGTTACAACAGCCCTAAGAAACTAATATGGCTGTAATCGTCATCTTCTGAACAGTTTTATTTTTGAGGATGACTGCTAAGGGTCCCCCTCATAGAGTGATGTTTTTGAAATCTGACTTGCATGTCAGATTTCAGGAATCTCAGTTGTTCCAAAGATCAGTTGATCTTTTTCACCGGAATATAAAGAAAAGATAATTTGTTCAAGGACATGTAGATTAGGAGGTTTCAAAACTCATTATTACAGCTGATGTGAGCTGTGGATCTTTGCTGGGTCTGCAGATTTACAGTGAAACATCTGGCTTTGGAAAAGAAGAAAGAAGTGCCTCAACTAATTACCAGGATCAAGAAATACTGTCTCAGTGATCAAGTAGGCCATAGTAAGATGAAAAAAACACTTGTTAAAATATTAAATTATTAAGTCATTGACTGTTGTTCTTTAATACAGGCACAATCAATCATTTATAATGATTATCTTTACTATAAAATGTAGACTTAAATATGTTGAGCCATCACAGAAACTTTAAGCAGCACATGTGAATGAGTAATACAAAACCAAAGTACTGAAAAATGTCTTCTTTGGTTATCCGCATGGAAACATTCAAGTTTTGATTTAACCTCATTTGATTGTAGTATAGCCCATAAAAATATGGGCCAAGCTTTTAAATGGCACCTATTTAAAATGAAATACCAATGAAACACAGGAAAATGAATCTCAGGGGAAGACAACTTAATAAGACTATAAATTTCTCAATATAAATTTAAATGAAATGCCTTACGAGATTGTGAAGGATTGCTGGTTAGCCCCTGGCTATCAGGGAAATTATGGAAAGGTCCCATGAGACACAAGAGCTTCTGAGAAAGAAAGGTTTTCTGTAAAGGGGGGATGTTAGGTTGGGAAATTAATCTCAACTGGAAAACCTAAAAGGGTCGAATTTAATGGTTTTTTGATAACCCTTATGTATATGTGTGGTATAACCTAGCTTTGAGGAACATTCTTTTTGTGTAATAGTCTTTGATATAATTTACAGCTGCCACTCATTGTTTGAGTTGTAAGTGGTATATTTTCTTAGCCACCCCAGAACTGACGTGCTGTGTGTCAAATCAGAAAGTGTTTCATTTCATATAAAAAGAAAATGCTTTCATCAAAAACTGTTTCTTTCCAGAGAAATACTTGCAACACACATTTTTGACATACATTTTGGGGAAAAATTTCTTTTTTATTATCACAGAAAGTCACTTCAGGCTGTGCTGAGGTACTGATTAATGCTTGCCTGGGTGATACTGAAGGTACTCATGTTACACTGTGCTCTCTAGACAGGCATTAATCACTTCCAACACACCATGTTATTCTGCTCCCAGGTTGGAAGCACTTTTAAAAAAATGCTTCAAACATGGGGCAGGAAACATGGTAAGGAAAAAAAAATATGAATGGGAAGTTGAAAGGACTATTATCCTCATTACCCAGTTTCTATTACCTAATTATTTAAATTACTGCTGAATTAGAAGACTGCTAAGCCAACAGAAAAGGAAGAAAATCTTTTTCAATCTTTTGTCTTCAAGTCTTAATAAAGGTAAAAATAAAATTGAAGTCAAGATTAAAATAACTTTGCTACAACTTTGTAGGAAAAGTAGGGCTTATTGTTACAGTTGTCCTTGATCAATAATTTGTAGGGAGGATTTTATAAGCCTTTGGTCTCCATCTATTTGATCTGAATAAATTGCTTGATGATGAACTTAGACATTGATTAAAGTATGGCAGTCTTTGACCATACTCCCTGTTTAGTGCTGGCTGGCTGAAAAACCAGAGGGACTCAGGCATAATTTTCAGGCATTTCTCCTTTGCACTCCCTTGAATCAGCTGTTAAACTTCCTTCTTTGCACACTGTCAAAATGACTAATTATGATATCAGTAAAGAGTACATGGCAAATAATAACCAACACTGACAGAATGTCTCGTCTGTTCCAGACATGAAAATAAGCATCTTACAAGTATCAACTTACTAAATTTTTCAGAATAATCCTGAAGTGTATTCTAATATTATCTTTATTTTGCAGAATTTTTATAAATTAAGGTATATAGAAATTAGATAAATTTTGCAGAAACACTAGGTAACAAGTGAAAGAGCCAGAATTTATACCCAGTTATATTTGATTACTTTCACTACAATCTTAGCCACTACTCTAAGATACTTTACTGATAGCACCTTGAGTGTTTTAGGTTCTTCATAGAAAGAACAAAGAACCATAGCTATGAGCTTTATAAATCTATAAATAACAAAATTAAATGACTGATTAAAGATGCTGGGATGACAGGAAAGTTTTTCATATGCATACTATTTCAGTTATTAGGGCCACAAATTCTTTTTAAGAGAAAAATAATTCTTAATAGGAAACAAGAAGCATTGGCATGTGAAAGGTGATTTCAACTAGATTGCCTACAAATATGTCCCTTAATCAAATCTGTGCTTCAAATATTATTCCTTAAATATCCTACAATAAAATGTAGTAAAGATTGCATGTTATTACCAAATAAATAGACAAGTAAACAAAAGGTTGTGTGCAGAAGGTAACAGGGTGAACTTGTTGATTATAGTTATCATTCATCTTTATTGTTTTCATAACTCAATATTACAAAGGATATTTTTCTTAAGTGGTAGAACATCATGTGGTTTGGTCATGTCCAGGCTTACGCTAAAGAACATTTGTAAAGTATGAGAGAGAAAGAGGAAAATAGAGAGCAAGAGAGGTACATGCTTACCTTTATCCAAAAGAATAGTAAAAATATTGTAATAACACAATCACTACTTTCATAACTTATTCTATATTAAATATATTTCAGTTATTTCCAGTTTACCTTGAAGTTGATCTGTCATGAAGAAAGTTTTAGTTTATAGTAATTATATTGCCACAAATATATATTATATGTGATGATGACACATTATATATGCAATAATTATATATATATATATGTATGTGTATATGATGGTAGGTACTTTTCAGTGGAACATAGCAAGGGGTTATGGGCAGTGGATATGGTTCTCTCCTTTTTGAGGAGATAAGACCTGCCTGCAGAGAATTTAAATGCAATAATAACAGTGAATAAAGGTTACTCTGTTTTTCATTATTACCATATGTCAATTCTAAATAATGCTAATGACAAATTTTTCTTGATATGCTACTTTTTTCCTTGCTATTCCACTATAAAAATTTATGAACAACAAATAAGTTAATACTAGCCTATTTAGGACATTGTCTAATTGAGAAAATGTTGTCATAATTCACATGGTGATTTTATGTTTGTTCATTCTTATATTTTCAAAAATTGTTTACTATATACCTATAAATACAGGCCCTAGGAATTCACAGATGAACATGGTATCACTTCCTTCCCAAAGGAGCCCAGCATCAGGAATGCTGGAGAGAGACCTTTAAATATACAAATGAAATAAAACTAATATCATTAATTCTGTATCTTAAACTTCCATGTGTTCACATCATAAAAACTCATCAAGTACACTATAATGTGTACTCTTTATATGTATTTTAAACTTCAATAAAAAGTTGATTGAAAAGCTAAGAAGTTTAATTGAATATGTATGGAATATGTATCATGTTAACTTCATTAGTTGTAAAATTTTTATTCATAAGTTTTCAATTATTACATTTTTAAATTAAAAACTTTATTTTTAGGGCAGTTTTAGGTCCATAACAAAACTGAGCAGAAATTACAGAGTTCCCATATGCTCCCTGTCTCTATACAAGCACAACCTCCTCCACTATGGGTGCCCTGCATTAGAGTGGTACATTTGTTAAAACTGATAAACCTACTGTGAATCATCATTATCACTCAAAGCTCCTAATTTGCATTAGGGTTCACTTTGGTATAGAATATTCTATGGGTTTGGACAAATGTATAATGACATGTATCCATCATTATTATGTTATACAGCATATTTTCACTGCCCTAAAAATCCAGTGTGTTCTGCCCATTTACTCCTCCCTCCCCCTTTAGCCCTGGAAACCTGATCTATATATTTACTATCTACATAGTTTTGTCTTTTCCAGAATGTCATCTAGTTGGAACCATATATATGTCTTTTCACCCTGGATTCTTCCACTTAGTAATATGAATTTAAGTTTCCTCCATGTCTTTTCATGGCTTGATAGTTCAACTCTTTTTAGCACTGAATAATATTCCATTGTATAGATATACCACCGTTTATTTATGCATTCACCTACTGAAGGACATCTCGGTTGCTTCTAAGGTATGGCAATTATGAATTAAGCTGCTATAAACATCCATGTGTGGGTTTTGTTTGGATGTAAGATTTCAACTCCTTTGGGTAAATACCAAGGAGTACAAGAGCTTATATGATATGATAAGAGTATGTCTTGTTTTATAAGGAAGATTATATATATAATTTTTAAATTTGAAAGTCAGGTTTCTTGATTCAAAGGAATTCCTAGAATACATGATAATTGTCATAACAAGCAATAGCCATTAGATGAGTTACTTTGGGCTAAATTTAAAATCCGAAGTAAGAATAACTATTTCATAATATTCTAAAAGAAAAATTGCAAAGCAAAATACAGATACATTTTCGTATAGATGACATCAAGTAGATTGAGGCCTTCAAAATAATGGTACCCATTTCATTTTTTTCTCCTTCTCTAAATATTAGAAAGAAATAAATTCCAGAAAATTAGGGCTGGTTAATCATACAATGGTTAATATCTTTAATATCTAACATAATCTAACATGACATATATATATATATATATATATATATATATATCTCAGAAATGCTGTTTTGATTGTGCATGAAGTTTCAGTAAGTCACTTTGGAAATTTACCACTTCTTAAAGTTTTGGCTTAATTGCATAGAAAACATTACCTACTCTAAGTAAAGTAATGTAAAGTAAAAGTAAAGTAATGTAAATTAAAAGCAAAGAAATACTGAACTTGGTAGAACGTTATAGAAACTAGGACGTTTATTGAGCAATAATTAAATATCTAATAAATTATAAATATAATATTGGTGTGCAGTAGAATTTCATAAAACTGATGTGCTTGTTCTTTATAAGGGGGATTTATACTAGAAAAAGAGGAAAACTGAATCTATGCTAAAACTAATTTTTTTATCAATTTATTACTCTACATTTTTCTGCTTTTGAATTTCATTTTAAATTGAGTTCACCCCTGTTGGTTTAAAAGAGAAAAACTGTGACTATCCTAAAACTTCTCAAGAGTTTTAAGCGAAGTACCAAGTATATTATATATATATATATATATACATATATATATATATATGTATATATATATATTATGCTGTTCTTGTTTAAGGCCAATTTGCATTCAAAAAAGAAAAGAAAAAAAGAAAAGAAGAGAAAGAAAACTTTGGAAGAATGAGTAGCATTTTACAGTGGTAACTGGGGTTCCTGGGCCCAGAGATTAATATATAGCAACTGTTGGCATAGCCCAGGAATGTCTTTCTAACAACCTGCCAGGTGCTGCTGGTTTTGCTGGTCTGGAAACCCTGCCCCTACTTGCTACTCACCCACTGTCTAGTCTGTACAGCAGCAACCTCAACTTCCCCAGAGAGACTGTTAGAAATGCAGAAGCCCAGACCTACTGAATCTGATTTTAACAAGACTCCCAGATGATGTGTATGTACATTATGGTTTGAGAAGTAATACCCAGAGCATAAGAATATGGAAATTTTCTTCGGGAAGGTGGCAGATGTGAACACTGTATAACAAAATTAACTCTAGAGACCTACCATACTCTTATACGCTCTAAAATTTTGTGTACATTAACATGAAACAGGAGGTAAAAGAAAATTGTAATGATTCACTTTATGTGACACTTCATGAAATACAAACATATAGATAAAAAGATCATGGGAATTATTAAAAGTACTGAATACAGATAGGATTACTATACAGCAGCTGAATAGTATTGATTATTGGATTATATGAACTATTGAGATCATGATTTATTTATATGCTGTCTTCATTTCTAATTTGAAAAATTGTAATCTTAGTTTGAATGCTACTAAGAATCAATATTATGTACACTTAGCAATAGAAAAATAATCTCTTAGAGAAATAACCCTATAGGGCCCAAATGCAGCTGAAGGAAGAGCCTCATGTTTACTAAATGTCAGGAAAATACAGGATAACCTCTCGCACTGTCATTCAGTGTAAAGCATGCCTTTTTCTGTTTCTTTCTTTCCCCATGATTCTTACTCTTCTAATGGGGTCATTTCTAACTTGACAATTCAGGTGCTTCATCTCTGCAGAGCATATTTTCTAATGTGTCACCAAAGTGGTAATTTATCTCTCCTTGTCCCTTATCACTGGGTATGAAACATTTAATAATTGACACTTTACACAGTCTGTATTAAATCACTTTGTCAGCAGTCTTTCATTTACTGGGCTCCACACAATCATAGCTCTCAGTCCCTATGGTTTGAAAAGAAGCAAATATATATTGTCTTGAGAAACATCACCTTCTTCAATAGTGGAAGTGTCAAATAGTCATCATGTTTGTTCTCTAGTGAGTTTCAAATAACTTGAGAAAAGAACAATAGCTGCAAAAATTCAGATCCTGCATTTCTGGAAATTACAATCAGTATGGAAAAGGAAAGTACTGTGATTAGTGTGAAAACATTTCTTTAGGAAGAGTTAGAAAAGTCAAAGCACTCTCTTTTTTATGGTCTTGAGCAAGGCTTTATCTTTGAACCTATTTCTCATCTATAAAAATGAACAGATTGTACCAGATGAGCATTAACTCACATTCTAGCTTTAACATTACCTAATTCTATGTGAATGACTCATGTTGCCTCTTGGAGAATAAAAACGTTATGAAAACTGTTTTATAAATTATATATCAGCATTTAAAACTAAATGTGAATATTGAATGCCTCTTACTTTATTTACCCTGAAGGAATGAGTACAGTGATGGGATTTGAAACATTATGTGCCGTAATGGCATAGGAATATCTGAGCCAGTGGAATTTTCAATGTCCTTTTAATTCCACCACAGTAGTAACCACACACACACACACACACACACACACACACACACACACACACACACACACACACACACACAGTTTCTGCCATAATTTCTTGATGGGCAGGTCATATTAACACAAAAAATGATTGGCTAAAATCTAGAAATATGACTAATTAGTCATGTGGAGGAAAAAAAGAGATGAAGGATACTTCAGGATACAAAAAAGAAATTGGATGGAGGTTCATGCCTCCCACCTAGACAGTTGTGTTCACGTGCTGAAGTGAGAGAGTAAAACCCGTCATTTTAAACACTATTAAAAAAAATCCCAAAGCATGTCAGTGTTAAGTTAAACTTGTTTTAATCCACAGTTTTTAATATTATATTGAACCTGCCATAGATCATGGTCCCTGAAACATATGATTATTCATTAAAAACTGATATATTCCAGTTGCTGCATAAGAAAACACCATTAAATAATTTACCTAAGTAAAATTAGAGATAAAAAGTAAGCATTGCTAAAGATTAGGAAACACTCCTTTTATAAGTATACTTGTAATAAACCTTTGGTTATATTTATATTTGATCTGTCAAAACTATGTTTCTTCTATAAGTAAAAGATGACTATATAGTTAGATGCTAAAAAAACAAAAACAAAAAACTGCATTTCCTCTCAGTACGTAGTACATTCTGGCACAATTGCCACTGAATCAACTTAGAAAGAATATCACCTGAGTTTTCTCTGATATTTCTTTAAGGTGCAAAAATTTATTTTTTCTGTATATTCTTTCTGATAAATTTGCCTTTTAAGAAGCAAATTAAAATTGTATTTGTGACCTTAAGTTAGTGTGAAAACTGTCATCTGAAATAGGCCTAAGATATGATTATCTCATTTAATCTGAGTTCACCAGTTTGATAACAATTCTGGCCTAAAGCGGAGAAACTGAGAGACTTTATGCAAAACAATAGGTTATTATTACTATTAATGTAAAAACAATTTTATATTATTTTCTGACTGAGAATTTTCCTATTCAACTTTATAACTGTGCCATTGTAGTGGAAACTGATACATAATGTGGTGAATATTTCCTAAAGGCTTATTTGTGATGATATAAAATCTGTGATTCATTGGCTGAAAGCAACATAAAATTAGGTATTAGTGGTCTACTGGGAATTTTTCCGCTGCTGAGTACTATTATGCTATGTTTTTCATATCCTGGCCCCTGAAAAAATTTAAAAGATACACAAGTCATATTTTTTGGTTATTTTTTGTTCTTGTTTGTTACATTTTTGTAATATGTAAGATTTGGTTTATATTTTACAGTGGATCAGAGATCATTTTAAACTGGTCAGCCATGATTCAACAGAGAGTTATATTAATTTTTAGAACTACAAAAACTCCTTTTGCATTTATTTTCTAGTAAGATAAATGAGACAATGAAGAAGAAAAAAATACATTCTTTTCTATTGAAATTAATGTTTATTTTTCATTATATAATAGTGAATATTCATTGTAGAAATGTAAAAAAATAAAAGAAAGCAGGAAAAATAAAATTAAAATAGCCCACAACTCTGAGACCCACAAATAATGGGTAAGTCCTAATTTTTTTGGTAATTGTTTTCATTTTAAGTATTTTTAATCAAGCAACTAATATATAAGTAAATGTTCCATAAAAGAAATTCAAATATTATTACAGAAAATATTTAAATCTCCACAAAATAAAAGAAAGAACACATTCTGAAAACCAGTTCTGTTAAAAGTTTACTTTTCCTCTCAAATATATTCCTGTATTTTAATATGTGAACCATAGAAATAAATGTATGACTCATTAAAGAGATATCTTTGATTGTGATATAAGCAAATTCATCAAATTTCCCTCTGTGATTTTGTTCCTTGTGTCTTCTTTAATAAATCCTTTCTTAGTCCAACATGAAAAGTTATTCTTCTTCATTTTTTTTCCCAGTTCACAATTCTTCATGGTTAGGTCTTTAACACATCTGGAGTTTATATTTTTGTATGAACTAAGTTAGGGTTTCAATTTATATTTTTATCCATATATTGGGCTGGCAAAAATGTTCGTTTAGGTTTTTTGTAAGATTATCAGAAAAACACGAACGAACTTTTTGGCCAATGCAATACTACTAATACTATGCCAGTTTTTACAAAACTATTTTAAAAATCCTTAATTTCCAACTGATCTTTTAACATTTCTTTCAAATAGGAATTACTGCATATGTATAAATCTTGCTGTTACACCAGTTTAGTTTATTCCACTTTCACTAGTAGCACACCATTTTTATTATCATGAATTAAAGTGTTTTCTTAATATATCTGTACAGGAGCATTCCTTGAAATGTGAATATCATTTCATAAATTTTCCAAGATATTTGTGAATCATTTTTCTCTCAATATATACATTTTAGAATCAGTTTGTACAATTTCAAAAATAAAATCTAGCTTGGGTTTTGATTTGAATTGCAGAAGTGATATAGATTAATTTGAGGAATGTTGACATGTTTATAATATATAGTTGTTTCTTCTGCAAACATGGAATCCCTATTTATTTGGAACTTCTTTTATATATAAACATGTTTGAAAACTATCTGTGGTAGGCTAAATAGTGACCTCCAAGATGTTCACATTCTAACCTCTGGAATCTGTGAATGCTATGTGGATGGGAAAATTATCCTAGATTATCTGGGTGGGCCCTAAAAGTATTCACAAATGTTCTTAAGAAAGAAAAGCAGAGGAATATTTGACACAGAAGAGAAGGCAGTGTGACCGTGGAGGCAGAAATTAGGAATAAACCTTCACAAGTCAAGGAATGCCAGCAGTCACCTGAAGCTGGACTAGTCAAGGAATGTATCATCCTCTAAAACGTCCTTTTTTTTTTCTTTTTCTTTTTGGCTGTATTGCGTCTTCATTGCTGTGCGCGGACTTTCTCTAGTTGCTCCGAGGCATATGGGATCTTCCCGGACCAGGGCTCGAACCCGTGTCCCCTGCACGGGACGGAGCAGCGTCTTGCTGACGCCTTGATTTCCACTCAGTGAAACTGACTTTGGACTTCTGACCTCTCCAAAAGTAGGAGAATAAATGTGTGTTCTTTTAAGTCAGCAAGTTTTTAGTAATTTGTTATAATAGCCAGTGTTGTATGGCTTTTGGTTAGGTTCATGCCTAGGTCCATTATAGCTTTTTTTCTTTTTTTTTTGGCAGTTGCAGATGATATAGATTTTCTGTTATATTTTCAATTAGCTTTTTTATGGTGATAAAAGCATCCTTGATTCATATATCTTGATCTAGTATCCATCAGAAATATTAATGATCTTATTGATCTCCAAGGCTTTCTATGTAAATGATCATTTTATGGGGTTTTCTGATCTCATCCATTTCTTACATATCTCTTTGCTTTTTCATTTGTTTGCATCGGTCAGGCTTTTTATGTTTAATAATCGTAGTGATTCTGATCTTCCTTGCCTTTCAATATCAAAGGGAATACTTGTATCTCTTAAATATTCTATTTGACCTGGATTTATTTATTTATTTTTTTAACATCTTTATTGGAGTATAATTGCTTTACAATGGTGTGTTAGTTTCTGCTTTATAACAAAGTGAATCAGTTATACATATACATATGTTCCCATATCTCTTCCCTCTTGTGTCTCCCTTCCTCCCACCCTCCCTATCCCACCCCTCTAGGTGGTCACAAAGCACCAAGCTGATCTCCCTGTGCTATGCCGCTGCTTCCCACTAGCTATCTATTTTACATTTGGTAGTGTATATATGTTGGCCTGGATTTATTTTTATATGAATTTTTTGACGTTAAGGAACTTGCTTTCTATGGTGGTTTGTACATGTTAACTTTATTAGGCTGGAACTATGTTCCCCAGAATGCATTTTTTTCTGTATAGCTCCAAGTTAAAATTCTCTGAAGGAGAAATTTGCTCAGAAGTTGGAAGTAATAAGTGAAGCAGTAGCTATTACTCTGTGAAAGTCAGTGCCGTTAGGTATAGAGACAGGGATGCAAAAGTGATGGTAGTTTCCAGATTGTTCTCACTTTATCTGCTTCACTTTCAATTCTCCTTTCTGATTGCTGACCACATAAACCAATTGCAGTCCAAGGTTTACTACCTGATTCTTGGTGGTGTATCTACATGTCAGCTTCCCATGGACCAAGCTATGAATCTTCTATTCCTTTATGTGGGTGTACTTTACAGAGATTCTGGATTTACTGTGTTAGCTCAACTGGCTGGAAAAGGTTCTAACAGGTTGACTGTTTGTTGACTGAAACCAGGACATGAAGATGACCTACGTTAAGTTCTATTGACATGACAGAAATTCTTGTTTCCTGTAGTGGAAGATATACAAAGGCAAAGAAAGATTGAAAGCTGCTGTGGATTTATTATGTAAGATTTGCTTATCCTCTCGTTAATTATATCCTGTAGGAAGTTTCATAGAACAATCTCTTAACAAAGGCTTTGAGAAATATATTGGAAATGAAAGAATGACATCCTTTAAAGCCCTGTAATGACTGTTCTCTGCAGATTAAGAATAACAGTGAGAAATGCTGCTATTGAATGGCAAGGGCCGAGCGGTGCCATTTACACACTACTGACAAGGTACATGTGATTACCATATAGAGGTCACAGAGATCGTTTGCTTTTGGTAGTTGATCTCGATGTCCCTGGACTGCAGTAGGTGGGCAACCTACTAAAATTTCATTGATTTGTACAAGTAGAAGAGCTCAGGGCAGTTGCACAGAAGTCTGATTTGAATCACAACAGAATCACTACTTAAACAATCCTCAGAATTGAGCCAGTTTATAGATGCATTGCCTCTTAAATTAAGGAGAGGACATGTCCTTCTGAGGAAGAATCTCGATACACTGGCAAATTTTAAATCTTTCTTCTAGCTTTCCCTAAAACGACTTGACTTATACACTTTCTATGCTGTGAGAAAAACACCCCAAAACTGAGTGGCTCATAACAAAAACCTTTTATCACTTCTTAGGTATCTGAAATAAGTCAGTTGGGCAGTTCTCCTGGTCTCAGTTTTGATCAACTGACCTGTGTTACTGAAAATTGTGGGTCTGGGAGCTGGCCAGTCTAAAAGGCCATAGCCAGGACAACTCACTTCTACTCATGTGTTCTTTCATCTATAGCATGCTAGATTGAGCTTTTTCTTATGGTAATGGTAGGTTCTCAAGAGAAAACTAGCCCAGGCATATTCTCTTATTAAAGGCAGAGGATCAAGACAGAAGTAGAAAAGCTCAGCACTCTTCAAAGCCTTTTTATGCATCAAATCTGCTAACATTCTCCTCATGGAAGATAGTCACAGATACCCATAACCAAAGTCAGAGGGGAGTGAGATCACATATTTTCAGGGAAAGCGTAGATAAAGGGAGATCATTAACTGAGGCCATTAATGATATCAATTTACCACGTATATCTAGTTTTGTGATATATGTTCTTATTCACAAAGAGGTGATGAAATGTATCAGATGCATTAAAGGTCAAAGTTAAAAGGTAGTATAATGAACAGCAATATTTGCAACATACAAAATCAACAAAGGATTGCTATTGCAAATGTATAAGAAGTGTTCAATAAATGTAGAGAATACCCAATGCAAAAATGAGCAAGTAAAAAATAATAAATTAATACAGCATAAACCAAAATATCAAATAAGCATAGGAAGATGTGTTAAGCTTCACTGTTAATAAATATGAAAAAAACTAAAACAATGAGATACAATTCTATACATATATTAGCAAAAGCAAAAAGCTAAGTCTGATAATAATTATTGGTAAGGCTGTGGAGCGGCAGCAAGCTTCAAGCTCTATTGGTGGAAGTACATGTTAGTACAGACATTCTGGACAGAATGTAAAAGATATGTAGGGAAATGCTTTTGTACACACATGACTAGAACCCAGAAATTCCACAGTCCCACTTCTATGTATATACGCCAGGGAAGATCTCTTACAGGCACATGGAGATTTGTATATGGATGTTTATCATTGTATTTTTATTATGGCAAATATTTGTAAACAAAACAAATTCCCATAAATGAAGGATAAGAAATAACATATGGCATATTTAGAATTTAGGAGGAATGAGATACATTCACATATAAAACAAATATATATATATATTATGTATATAAAACAAAAATGAACACATCTTAAATCTGTATCTTTCAGCATTTGCATGAGGAAAATGAGTAAACAGAGTAGTGTACGTGTGTGTGTGTGTGTGTAAATAAACTACATAAAAGTGGATGCCTTTTCGAGGGAAAATGAATGGGATATGGACTTAGCATTAATATTAAAATGTAATTAGACAAATATGTAGACGCATATGTGCATGTGCGTGCACACACACACACACACACACACACACACACACACGAGTGGCCAAGAATGGTTGAAGTAAGATAGTGTGCCAAAAATTCCGGGTTATCATCCATCCTAGGTTGTGTATCCAGTTTCAAAGAAACAGTGCTTGTGGTAGACAGCCTCCAGGATGGTCTCCAATGAGCCTTATCCCTTGTTATTCATGCACTTGTATGTTCTCCCTTTTTACTGAATTAACCTGACATACGTTACCAATAGGATACTGTGGTATTCACAGATATTATGTGGCATCTGAGACTAAGTAATTTGTTACACATTAATTTTTGTTATGACCACATCCTAGGTCCAGGTACAGAAAAATGTACTAGCTATTGCTGTGTAATAAATTATCTCAAAATTTAGTAGCTTAAAACATCCATAAACATTTACTATCTTACAGTTTCTGTGGACCATAAATTTGGGAGTAGCATAGGTGGATGATTCTCGCTTGGGGTGTGCCATGAAATTGCAGTCAAGATGTAAGCTAAGGCTGCAGTCACGTGAAGGCTTGACTAGAACTGGAGGATCAGTGTCCATGATGACTCATTCAATTTGTGTCAAGTTAGTACTGGCTGCTAGCACAAAGCCTCAGTTCATTACCAAGAGAGAACAAGTCACAAGTCTTAGTGTCTTTTATGACTTAACCTCAGAAAGTCACACACCATTTCCTCAGTTTCCTATAGGCTACAAAGGTCACCACTATTTAATTTGGTAGGGAAGTACAGAAAGGCATCACTAACAGGACATGAAGCACATTGGGGACCTTGTATGCATGGATCTATTTCTGGATTCTTTATTCCATTGGTCCACTACTCTACTTGCACTAATGCATTACTATTTTAATGAACGTGAACTAAAAATATGCATTTCTATCTGGTAGGACAAATATTCTCTCATTTCTTTTGTAACGTGCATTTATTTTTCCTTATGGGTTTTAAAACCTAAAATAATTTTCCATAAAAAACTCACATTGGGGTTTTGATCAGGATTTCATTGACAAATAGATTAATTTATGGAAAATAAACATCTTTGCAGTATTGACCTTTCCCATTCGTGAACATTTTTTTGTTTCTTTTTTTTTCTTATTAGTTATCTGTTTTATACACATCAGTGTATACATGTCAATCCCAATCAATCCCCCAGTTCATCCCACTGCCACCCCCCAACCCCCACGCTTTCCCTCTTGGTGTCCATACGTTTGTTCCCTGCATCTGTGTCTCTATTTCTGCCTTGCAAACCAGTTCAACTGTACCATTTTTCTAGATTCCACATATATACGTTAAGATACGATATTGGTTTTTCTCTTTCTGACTTACTTCACTCTGTATGACAGTCTCTAGGTACATCCACATCTCTACAAAGGACCCAATTTAATTCCTTTTTATGGTTGAGTAATATTCCATTGTATATACATACCACATCTTCTTTATCCATTCGTCTGTCAATGGGCATTTAGGTTGCTTCCATGACATGGCTATTGTAAATAGTGCTGCAATGAACATTGGGGTGCATGTGTCTTTTTGAATTATGGTTTTCTATGGGTATATGCCCAGTAGTGGGATTGGTGGGTCATATGGAAATTCTATTTTTAGTTTTTTAAGGAACCTCCATACTGTTTTTCATAGTGGCTGTATCAATTTACATTCCTACCAACAGTGCAAGAGGGTTTCCTTTTCTCCACACCCTCTCCAGTATTTGTTGTTTGTAGATTTTCAGATGATACCCAGTCTAGCTGGTGTGAGGTGATAGCTCATTGTAGTTTTGATTTGCATTTCTCTAATAAGTAGTGATATTGAGCAGCTTTTCATGTGCCTCTTGGCCATCTGCATATATTCTTTGGAGAAATGTCTATTTGCGTCTCCTACCCATTTTTTGATTGGATTGTTTGTTTTTTTACTATTGAGCTGTATGAGCTGTTTATATATTTTGGAGATTAATGCTTTGTCCATTGATTCATTTGCAAATATTTTCTCCCATTCTGAGGGCTGTCTTTTAATCTTATTTATAGTTTCCTTTGTTGTGCAAAAGCTTTTAAGTTTCACTAGGTCCCATTCATTTATTTTTGTTTTTATTTCCATTACTCTAGGAGGTGGGTCAAAAAAGATCTTGCTGTGATTTATGTCAAAGAGTGTTCTTCCTATGTTTTCCTCTAAGAGGTTTATAGTGTCCAGTCTTACATTTAGGTCTCTAATCCATTTTGAGTTTATTTTTGTGTATGGTGTTTGGGAGTGTTCGAATTTCATTCTTTTACATAAAGATGTCCAGTTTTCCCAGCACCACTTATTGAAGAGACTGTCTTTTCTCCATTGTATATCCTTGCCTCCTTTGTCATAGATTAGTTGACCATAGGTGTGTCGGATTATCTCTGGCTATCTATCCTGTTCCATTGATCTATATTTCTGTGTTTGTGCCAGTACCATATTGTCTGGATTACTGTAGCTGTGTAGTGAAGTCTGAAGTGAAGGAGTCTGATTCCTCCAGCTTCGTTTTTTTCCCTCAAGATTGCTTTTTCTATTCGGGGTCTTTTGTGTCTCCATACAAATTTTCAGATTTTTTGATCTAGTTCTGTAAAAAATGCCATTGGTAATTTGATAGGGATTGCATTGAATCTGTAGATTACTTTGGGTAGTATAGTCATTTTTGCAATATTGATTCTTCCAATACACAAACATGGTATATCTCTCCATATGTGTGTGTCATCTTTGATTTCTTTCATCAGTGTCTTATAGTTTTCTGAGTACAGGTCTTTTACCTCCTTAGGTAGGTTTATTCCTTGGTATTTTATTCTTTTTGTTGCAATGGTTAATCTTTTATTTTTAGTGTATAGGAATGCAAGAGATTTCTGTGCATTAATTCTGTATCCTGCAACTTTACAAAATTCATTGATTAGCTCTAGCAGTTTTCTGGTGGCATCTTTAGGATTATCTATGTGTAGGATCATGTAATCTGCAAACAGTGACAGTTTTACTTCTTTTCCAATCTGTATTACTTTTATTTCTTTTTCTTCTCTGATTGCCATGGCTAGGACTTCAAACTATGTTGAATAGTAGTGGCAGGAGTGGACATCCTTGTCTTGTTCCTGATCTTAGAGGAAATGCTTTCAGTTTTTCACCATTGAGAATGATGTTTGCTGTGGGTTTGTCATATATGGTCTTCATTATGTTGAAGTAGGTTCCCTCTGTACCCACTTTCTGGAGAGTTTTTTATCATAAATGGGTGTTGAATTTTGTCAAAAACTTTTTCTGCATCTATTGAGATGATCATATGTTTTTTTTCTTCAATTTGTTAATATGGTGTATCACATTGATTGCTTTGCATATATTGAAGAATCCTTGTTGCATCCCTTGGATAAATCCCACTTGATCATGGTGTACGATCCTTTTAATGTGTTGTTGGATTCTGTTTACTAGTATTTTGTTGAGGATTTTTGCATCTATATTCATCAGTGATGTTGGTCTGTAATTTTCTTTTTTGTAGGATCTTTGTCTTGTTTTGGTATCAGGGTGATGGTAGCCTCAAAGAATGAGTTTAGGAGTGTCCCTTCCTCTGCAAATTTTTGCAAGAGTTTGAGAAGGATGGGTGTTAGCTCTTCTCTAAATGTTTGATAGAATTCACCTGTGAAGCCATCTGGTCCTGGACTTTTGTTTGTTGGAAGATATTTAATCACAGTTTCCATTTAATTACTTGTGATTGGTCTGTTCATATTTTCTACTTCTTCCTGGTTCAGGCTTGGAAATTTATACCTTTCCAAGAATTTTTTCCATTTCTTCCATGTTGTCCATTATATTGCCATAGAGCTGCTTATAGTAGTCTCTTATAATGCTTTGTATTTCTGCGATGTCTGTTGTAACTTCTCTTTTTTCATTTCTAATTTTATTTGAGTCCTCTCCGTCTTCTTTGTGATGAGTCTGGCTAATGGTTTATCAATTTTTTTTATCTTCTCAAAGAACCAGCTTTTAGTTTAATTGATCTTTGCTATTGTTTTCTTTGTTTCTATGTCATTTGTTTCTGCTCTGATCTTTATGATTTCTTTCCTTCTACTAACTTTGGATTTTGTTTGTTCTTTCTCTAGTTCCTTTAGGTGTAAGGTCAGATGGTTTATTTGAAAATTTTCATGTTTCTTGAGGTAGGATTCTATTGCTATAAACTTCCCTTTTAGAACCTATTTTGCTGCATCCCATAGGTTTTCGTTGTCACGTGTCTCCAGGTATTTTTGATTTCCTCTTTGATTTCTTCAGTGATCTCTTGGTTATTTATTAATGTATTGTTTAGGCCCCATGTGTTTGTGTTTTTTCCTTTATTTTTCCTGTAATTGATTTCTAATCTCATAGTGTGTGGTCAGAAAAGATGCTTGATACCATTTCAATTTTCTTAAATTTACCAAGGCTTGATATTTGACCCAAGATGTGATCTCTCCTAGAGAATGTTCCACGTGCACTTGAGAAGAAAGTGTAATCTTCTGTTTTCTGATGGAATGTCCTATAAATATCAATGAAATCTATCTGGTGTATTATGTCATTTAAAGCTTGTGTTTCCTTATTAATTTTATGTCTGGATGATCTGTCCATTGGTGTGAGATGTTAAAGTCCCCCACTATTGTGTTACTGTGAATTTCCTCTTTTATAGCTGTTAGCATTTGCCTTATGTATTAAGGTGCTCCTATGTTGGGTGCATATATATTTATAATTGTTATATCTTCTTCTTGGATTGATCCCTTGATCATTATGTAGTGCCCTTCCTTGTCTCTTGTAACATTCTTTATTTTAAAGTCTATTTTATCTGATATGAGTGTTGCTATTCCAGCTTTCTTTTGATTTCCACTTGCATGAAATATCTTTTTCCATCCCCTCAGTTTTAGTCTGTATGTGCCCCTAGGTCTGAAGTGTGTCTCTTGTAGACAGCATATACATGGTTCTTGTTTTTGTATCCGTTCCGCCAGTCTGTGTCTTTTGGTTGGGGCATTTAATCCATTTGTGTTCAAGGTTATTATCGATATGTATGTCCCTCTTACCATTTTCTTAATTGTTTTGGGTTTGTTTTTGTGGGTCTTTTTCTTCTCTTGTGTTTCCTGCCTAGAGAAGTTTTTTAAGCATTTCTTGTAAAGCTGGTTTGGTGGTGCTGAATTCTCTTAGCTTTTGCTTGTCTGAAAAACTTTTGATTTCTCCATCAAATCTGCATAAGATCCTTGCTGGGTAGAGTAATCTTGGTTGTAGATTCTTCCCTTTCATCACTTTAAGTATATCATAACACTCCCTTCTGGCTTGTAGAATTTCTGCTGAGAAATCAGCTGTTAACCTTATGGGAGTTCCCTTTTATATTATTTGTCATTTTTCCCTTGTTGCTTTCAATATTTTTTCTTTGTCTTTATTGTTAATTTGATTACTATATGTCTCAGCATGTTTCTTCTTGGATTTATCCTGTATGTGACTCTCTGCACTTCCTGGACTTGGGTGCTATTTCCATTCCCATGTTAGGAGAGTTTTTGACTATAATCTGTTCAAATATTTTCTCAGGTCCTTTTTCTCTTCTCCTTCTGGGAACCCTGTAATGTGAATGTTGGTGTGTTTAATGTTGTCCCAGAGGTCTCTTAGTCTGTCTTCATTTCTTTATTCTGTTCCATGTCAGTGAATTCCACCATACTGTCTTCCAGCTCAATTATCCATTCTTCTTCCTCAGTTATTCTGCTATTGATTCCTACTAGTGTAGTTTTCATTTCAGTTATTGTATTGGTCATCCTGTTTGTTTGTTCTTTAATTCTTCTAGGTGTTTGTTCTTTAATTCTTCTAGGTCTTTGTTAAACATATCTTGCATCTTCTTGATCTTTGCCTCCATTCTTTTTCCAAGGTCATGGATCATCTTCACTATCATTATTCTGAATTCTTTTTCTGGAAGGTGGCCTATCTCCACTTCATTTAGTTGTTTTTCTGGGGTTTTATCTTGTTCCTTCATCTGGTACATAGTTCTCTGCCTTTTCATTTTGTCTATCTTCTGCAAAAGTGGTTATCGTTCCACAGGCTGCAGGATTATAGTTCTTCTTGCTTTTGCTGTCTGCCCTCTGGTGGATGAGGCTATCTGAGAGGCTTCTGCAAGCTTCCTGATGGGAGGGACTGGTGGTGGGTAGAGCTGGGTGTTGCTCTGGTGGGCATAGCTCAGTAAAACTTTAATCTGCTTGTCTGCTGATGGGTGTGGCTGAGTTCCCTCCCTGTTGGTTGTTTGGCCTGAGGAGATCCAGCACTGGAAACTTTGAGCTCTTTTGTGGGGCTAATGGTGGACTCTGGGAGGGCTCTCGCCAAGGAGTACTTTCCAGACTTCTGCTGCCAGTGTCCTTGTCCCTGTGGTGAGCCACAGCCACCCCCCACCCCTACAGAAGACCCTCCAACACTAGCAGTTAGGTCTGGTTCAGTCTCCTATGGGGTCACTGCTCTTTTTCCCTGGGTCCTGATGTGCACACTACTTTGCGTGTGCCCTCCAAGAGTGGAGTCTCTGTTTCCCCCAGTCCTGTTGAAGTCCTGCAATCAAATCCCACTAGCCTTCAAAGTCAGATTCTCAGAGAATTCCTCCTCCCATTGTTGGATCCCCAGGTTGGGAAGCCTGACATGGGGCTCAGAACCTTCACTCCAGTGGGTGGACTTCTGTGGTATAATTGTTCTCCTGTTTGTGAGTCACCCACCTAGTGGTTATGGGATTCAATTTTATTGTTATTGCACCCCTCCTACCATCTCATTGAAGCTTCTCCTCTGTCTTTTGGTGAGTTCCAGTGTCTTCCTGTTGATGATTGTTCAGCAGTTAGTTGTGATTCTGGTGCTCTCGCAAGAGGGAGTAAGTGCATGTCCTTCTACTCTGCCATCTTGAACCAATGTTCCCTGTATGTTTCTTTTATTTCAACTCCTTTCTTTTTTAAATTTTTTTCCACCATTTATTGAGATATAACACTATATTAGTTTCAGGTGCACAACATAATGATTCTATATATGTATATATTACAAAATGAGCCCCACAATAAGTCTAATTGACATCCATAACCACAGATAGTTTCAAAAATTTTTTCTTGTAATGAGAACTTTTAAGATTTACTATCTTAGCAGCTTTCAAATATGCAATACAGTGTTATTAACATCATCATCATGCTGTCCATTGCATCCTCAGTACTTTTTTATAACTGGAAGTTTGTACCTGTTTCAATTATTTTAATATTTTTGACTAAAATTTATTTTTTTCTTACCAAAATCTCACATATTTCTTGTTATGGTTATTTTTACATACCTTGTCAATTTGTTGCAATTGTGAGGAGGACAATTTTATGAAAATTTTAATAAATTTTTATCATTGCAAAAGAAAAGTTCTTTTTTCAATACTGTATCTCATATACATCCATATTTTGGAACTCTAATTTTTTCTAATAGTAAATCAATGCCATTTCTCTTATTTCCTTTTGATCTATACATCTAAAAATAAGCCAGTTTCTTACCTTTCATAAAGACTTCTAAATTTACTTGTAGTATGCAATGGCCTGTGGAGATAGAGCTAGAAATAGTCTATGTGAATAAACTGCCACAGAGAATTGTCAAACATAAAAGACATAATCAGAGAGACAATTATCTACCATTAGTTTCTTTATCCCCTGTTTCTCTTTCTTTTTCAAGATCTTATTTTAACAGGAGAGTGGCTAAGTATTTGATTTAGGATACATGTTTTCAGTGTTTTATCTTTGGAAAGCTGATGTATTGGTCAATAAACCTTTAAAATAAAGTATTTATTATATATTTTTCCAAATTAGGAATGCATATAATTTATAGGAAAAACAAATAATCAAAGTTGTCTATTACTTTGACTAAATCTTCAATACAAATTTCTATGTCAACCCATTTGGGAAAAATTGATAATAAATTCAGAAATTATAATTTATAAACTGAAAATTTCTATAAACAGATCCCCCTAGAGAGCTGTGCCTTAAGAACTGATGTTTGTATGCTTTCAAACTTTTGGATATAAGCTGAAAAAAAAAAATCCGTTGAATTAGACCAACATAAGATCATGACAAATTAATTCTTTGATTCCATTCAGTGTTGATCCAGCTTCTTGAATGGGTTTTTCATTCAAACCAGGTGATTTTCACGGTTAAGATGGCTTTTCACTGGTTTAGCCAGATTTTGCCTCCCTTTTTCTCTCATGACATACAGTTGGCATATTTTAGATAGACATATGGTGCACAGCTGTGCAGTTCATTTTCAGAAGCTGGCATACCTCTTCTTTTCATTTCCTTTGACTCACTCCTAGAACTCTTAATGTGAATGCTGTTTCTTCCGTAATAATGATGAAAGGAGAAAAGGCATTTTCTCATAAATTTAATATGTAGCTAATAAGTATACAATAAAATTTCCTGCAAACAAAGTTTTCAGATCAGAAATACTGATTTTTCTCAATACAAGGAAACCTGAGAAATTTCTTGACATAAAGATGAAAGTAAAAGACCAAGAACTTGGTAGTCAGGGAAGTTTGGAAACAAAACAATCAGTATAGCTGAGAGAAGCAGCACTCCAAGTTGTGGATGAATGAATAGCTTGAGAAACCGATAAAATCTTTCCTTGTGCCAACTTGGCTTGTTTCCACAGTGTTAATGTATGTGAAACATTATGTCATTTCTGCTTAGTGGCTTTCTCTAGGGCAGCATTAGTTCTAGCTTGCCAATTGGAATAGGCCACAGATGTGAGATTTCAGATGTTCCAGAATAAAATAAATTATTCCAGAAGAAAATTAATTAAATTTAGATTTGTAAACCGTAGGGAAAAAATTGTATATTTTCAGAGTCCCAGTGCTCAAAGAATCTTTAAGTCTTCTTTTAATACCTGTTATTCAAAGAAATTAATAATTTGTTTGCATTAGGAGGGTCTTGCTGGGTAACATGTAGAGTTTGAGAGGGAGAGAAAGAGAGAGAGAAATTTCTTGATATCACTTTGCTTACTTGGGTAACTAGACATTGTATTTTCATGCCTCAAAGTAGGGATGCCTCAGAATAAGTGCAGAAATGCAGAACAGAGCTAAATATTGGCCTTGTATTTCAAATTCTTGAAGCTGAAAGCAGAAAACACACATTACATGTTTTGAGTATCTATAATTACCACATTTGAGGCTTTTAAAATAATTTCCCCAGAGGATATAGAGAATATGCAATCAGTGGCTAAATAGTGCTCCATTCAAAGACTAGTAAAAATTCCCTGGACTTGTGGAAGGAGTGAGCAAAAAATTCCCTGGACTTGTGGAAGGAGGGAGCAAAGGGAAAGCAATAATTGTTTCAACTGTGTCTTCTGCAGTAGAATACCAGAGAGATTTCAGGATTTGAGAATAGGGGAAGACTTATCCAGTATATGTGTATAGTTCTCCTAATACTTAGAGGGGAGAGCAGAAGAAACATCTACAGGGCTGTAAAGGGAGAGGTCACATTGACCATCACAGTTCATGTGTAGCCTAACAGTGGGAAACCACAGTAGACATAGCCATTGAGCAGACTAAAGGGGAGTGGTCAATGTTTATCTCTGTGCCTAAGTGAGACTTAGTAATTCTCAAATAGAGCCAAACCTGGTAAAGAGGAGAAAGAAAAATGCAACTGTGACCACATACACTGACGGTTAAATACAGATAGGTGAGTGGGCAGGACCAGATAGGATGGTATAAGACTCAGAGGATACCAGCATAGACAGATGACCAGATAACCCCCAAACACAAGAACACTATATAAACATCTTGGCATTCACTCTAACTTTAGAAAAAAGAAGAAACTTGAATTTACTGAGATTTTCACAGGGCAGAATTGGATTTCAAAGTTGAATCTATGTTCAGCCACAAGATAAAAATCACAGTTCTTACACAGCTACTTTGTGGGTGAAATATATGCCTTTTCCCGTACAGTTTTGGTGTTTGATTGAGTGCTTTCTCTACCAATGCATTAATTTGTCCTCATTACAACTTAAGATAATATTTAGATCACTGAGTTAAACTGTAGGCAATCATGTTTTCAGAAAATTGAATGATTTGGTTGTCAAAAGATAGACAAATGTGTTCTTTGCTTGCTTTATCTATAAATGATCAGTCTTTTCAAATGCTGTTAACTAATGTTTTTAAAGGTACTTATTTCTTTTCTTACCTTCTTGTAAAGATCCAGAAGGATAAGAGGGTGAGGGGCATTTGTTAAAAACTCAAAGTCTTACATACAAAATCCTACATATATTTATCTTTTCATTCATTAATTCATTTAGCAAAATTTACAGATTTCTATATTTTAGGCAATGCAGGAAGACTAATGGATAAGGCAGACATCGTCCTTGCCATCTCAGAACTTGTAATTTAAGACGCAAACCCAGAAATCATAAATGTTAGTAATTAAATCAGACAATTATAGAATATGTTTAGTTATATGAAGACCTGAGAGAAGGGGGTATGAGAAGAACATATGAAATGGAGGATTACCTCTTGCCAAAAGATAAACACTGAGTGGAGACTAAAGGATGAGAAGCCTGACTAGAGAAGGTCTGGTAGGTCTCAAAGCTTGTACAATTCTGGGAACTCTGTTTTTGAAAAAGGATACTAAATTACAATAAAATTAGGTTCAGGTGGCCAGTGCAATTGCAAGGTCTATGTCTCATTAATTTCAAGCAATTTGATGTATGGTAGGCAGGGGTTATATCATGCAGTTTTTTGGTTAGGTGCACAATCTAGATTTCTCTTTTCTATCCTTTTTCTTTTCTCTCTCTCTTTTTTTTTTTTTTTTTTTTTTTTTTGTTAACTCTATGCTATAAAGTCCCTGGAGATCCCTCAAAGACCAGGCAAAATGAGAAAGCCCTAGAATGAAGTTCAGAAAAACTGTAATTTTTGTTCTATTCCTCCCTCTAATTGTATAACCTTAGGCAGTTTATTTCACCTCTTTGCTTTGATTTTTTTCTCATGCTGAGGAGTTAAGAACAATTATTTAAACCTTAAGCATATGATAAATCTGTTTTTTCAAGTAGAAAATGGAAAAAACTGACATTTATTGCTCAGCAAGAAAACTGCCTATCAAAAAGAACAGTAAACATCAAAAATATGGAAGATGAACTTGTCACTCCATGATCTTCATCTATGTATTTGTTGCCTTCAAAAATGTTTAATCTTTATACTTCTCTGCATTTATTTTTAAATAAATGGTAACAGTCAATGTCAATTTTTACTATACTACAGAAAAAGAGGTATATAATTAGCTCTCTTAGTTTTACAGTTTAGAAAAGTCATTGTCATTCAATCTTTTGTTGAAAGGATGGACAGGTTCTGAGTTCTATACAGGTTTCTAAGGCACTAGGAATGGACCAGTTAAGAGTCTAGTGACAAGAAGGTGCACAAACATTATCACAATACTGACTACCAATGATGTGCATTTCTGCCATTCTGAGTCACTTTAATTTTTATTTTAATTTTTTTCTGATTAAAAAAAGGAATGCCTATGCCTGATTTTAAAATTCAAATATGGAAATGATTAACTTAGAATCTCTCCACAGAGATAATCACTGTTACCAGTTTATTATACATGCTTTCAAACACATACATATACTTTTGTGTGTGTCCAAAAATTGGATTATAACTTCTATAACTGGATACTTTCCACTTAAAATTATATTTGGGTAACTTACACAATGTTATATGTCAATTATATCTCTGAGAAAAATTATATCTGGGAGAATGATAAAACAGATATCGTAAAATGATGACATTTAGAGAAGCTGGTGAAAGGTATATTGGAAATATTTGTACTAATTTTTAAACTTATCTGTTGAGTTAAACTATTTCAAAATAAAGAAAAATATATATGGGTCTTCTTTCCTCAAATATATATTTCTATCAAAAATTCAGTGGGAAATCACCAAAGAGATCAGTTGCATAGCTGGCTACAAAATAGGATAAAAATATATGAGAATTTAAGTTTAGTATGAGGCCATGGGAGTTAAACTAGTGAGAGATGATGGTGGCCTGGTCTGCAATGGCAATGGTGAAGTGCAAAAGAGGATGGCCCCATGACATGTGGAGATAGCAGTGACAGGAGCTGCTAGCAGGTCAAATGCGAGAAATAGAAGCAAGTGAGGAATTAAGAAAGACTTCTAGGAGTGGTGGCTTTTACCAAAGTGGAAAGATCAAGGGAGGAATAGTTTTGAGAGTTTATTTTGGAATCTATTGAACATCCAAATTAGCAGCTACATCAAAAAGTTAGGAGTGTGATGTTTGGGGAGGAAAAGGCTTGTGTTGTTATCCATGGGAGGAGGCCAGTGTTATCCAGAAAGGTTAGCATATTTCAAAAGGTGCACAGAAAGGGGTTTATATTTTGTCTACCCAGTACCTTTTAAAGATTAATCACTTTGCTAAGACTATAGCAGTTGGTTTGTGGAGACATAACTTTCTTTTCTTGTTATGTGGGGCAATGTCTTCATCAGTGTCATCAGTAAGAGATGGTGCCATATGCACTCAACTGGCAAGAGCTACATATGTGATTTTAACATTGATCAACATGTACTTTATGAACTCCCAAAGAGGAAGGAAGAAGCTATTTCTTACTGACACATCATTGACTCATTGTAGGTCCTCAACAATTATTTGATGTGCTCTTAGAGATCACAGTGTAGGAATCCTTTCAGTGAATGTTTCTTCATATTTACTACCATGTCAGATACTAGTATTGAAAAACCGTTGCCTAGTGGGGGAAGCATACAAGTAAACAGACAATATAATAAATGTAATAAAGGGCATAAAATGTTATTATGATTAAGCACTTAGGAGAAGATCCAAGCAGAGTAGGAGGTTAGGCAAGACTGATCTGGAGAAGAGAATGCCTCTGTTGAGTCTAGAGAATAGGTGGTAATTAGGAAAACAGGAAAAAAAAAAAAAAGTGGTTCTGCTTGGTCACTTACAGTGGCAGCACTCCCCTACTCTATCTCTGGAAATTTCGGATTGAGGCAAGAACTTACATTATGCTGAGGCTAAATAAAAAAAATAAAAAAAAATTCCATTTGATATTTATCCATAATTGCATTTCTGCTTTGTGCAGCTCTATTGTGTCTACTTCCTTTCATGTGACAGGACTTCAGGTTCTCTCTTTCAAAGGCTATTGCCCCAGTTTCTTTAACTATTTTTCAATAATATACTTTCAGAACATTCACCATCCTAATCACCATCAGCTGGTAACACTAACTTTCTAAAATGTTCTTAAAATATTATATGTAGAATTGAACACACCATTCAAGCTGTATTTAAAACACCAGGGAGAATTATGGCAGAACTATTTTGTTTTTAGAGTATTGAAAACAACCATTTTAGAAGCTTTAAAGTGGTAGTTTTCACATAATCCATAATTTGGGCAATCAGACACATTTGTGTTTTATCAAAGGTTTCCATAGTTAAGCAGTATGTGAAACACACTTAGAAGGCAGATTTATTACTCAATAGATTTTATGGTTCCTTTGTAACCATTAGTGTATATTGTGTGAATGTGTGTTTTAGCAAACTGCATGACTACGGTGAAAACGACATAGACCGTTATCAAGGTCTTCATGAGATTTCTTGAGAACCTAATTATATGTACCTAAAAACTAGGGACCACAACGCAGCAAAAGGAGATCTGGACACACATATGTCCTTTAAATAACTTAATATTATGACCCCCAATCTAATTGGCCTTCAAAATATATCTTACATTCAAAACAATGATTCTTAAAAGAAGGTGGAGAGGACAGGTGTAACAGAATCCATTTTGAGCAGAGAAGAGAGATAAAACTGAATCATTTGTGAGACTTTTTCAAGCACCTCACTTACCTAAATCCTGAGATTTTGGCCATGGTTGAAATTTGAAAATTTGATGGGGAATAGCATGTGTAACATTTAAAAGACTTTTTCTGACAAGTTGCTGATTATTTTTTAATGAAAAAATGAGAAACAAACCTCAATTAAACACATCAATTTTGTGCCTCTCCCACCAAATTTTTCTGGCAAAGGTGTTTTTGTTCTTTTATTGGGTTTTGTTTTGTTTTAATTTACATGTGTACTCTGCATAGAAGAGGCTGTAGCAATCATTAAATACAGGAGGAATGTAGAAGGCTCTTGAATGAGTATAAAATCAGAACTCTTTCATGTGCCTGTCAAGAATGGCTGCCCAATATTTTTCATGTATACTGAGACTTTTCTGTCTACTGAACAACCCAAAGGGGTATCCTTGGAAAATTAGCATTTGAAGGTGATGTGAGGAACTTTGTAGTGATGTAAAGGAGAACTTACCTTACAAACAACTCTACTTATTCTCACCTGACCCTGTTTCAGTTAGAGACCATGTCAGTTAGAAGGGCTTTTTAGATAAGGACATGCATATGCATAGTCTTGTAGCAGCCTCCTGCCAATGAGGAAGAAAGGAAAGGAATCTTGTTTCCAAGCCTCCCCCACACATAAAACAACAACAACAACAACAAAAATTGAGGATGTGAGCTATTAACTAATGTGATGGGTTTTATATTTGGTGATATATATTACTATTTAAGTTTTGTTTCTAAATGAATGGGAAAGGGCTATAATTACTTAGTAAACGGCCGTATTTGAAACCTCATACAATAAATGAATAATATCAGCATATTTTATCTTTTCCAGATACTTAAAATAATTTTTCTCAAAAAATTTTACAACACCCACAGGCAAATCACAGCTAGATAAATTCCTATTAAGTTGTTCTAAAAACCCCTCCTTTATACACATTTAGCATCATTGAGGAACTTAATTCCAGGCTAGAAAGTATGTACTTTCTCCAAAGGAACACTCACTTTGGATAGGAAAACTCTCTAGGAATGAAGCACATTTAGATATTAAATTTTATTCTTGTAATAGTGAGTCCCATTTAAACATTTTTAATTTTTTTAAAAGATCTTTTTTTTTTCCTTCCCTTGAGTCTGCTCCATAAAACTTTTGGAGGAAAATAATGTAATTTTTTGTTAGAAAAAAATGATTACTTTTTCTTAGTATTTCTTAAAAATACTCAGCATTTTTAGGAAACATTGTGAAACACTTTGAAATGGGCAAATGAGATTACTGGTTACAATCTAGCAACCAGACAGCAACCAGTAATCTAGGATTATCTGATTCTATAGATATATATATGTTTGATTGTATTCTACTGGGATATTTTGGAACTCTGTAAGCTACTGAATCTCCTTATCATGATTTCAATTTTTTGGAAAATTTTACTTTATCAGCATGCAAATAAAAATGTTTAGCAATGTAAAATCTCTATTGTACCCAGTAAGGGTACACATTTTCTACTAAAATTATTGATAAGTAACATGTGAGTAAAATTCAGGTTTCTGGCTGTGAGGGTAAATGTGCATTTTCTATACCATGATGAATATATTACCACTCATCCCTATGAATAGTTCAGGGGATAATGGAGTCATTGTAATCACTATCAATTATATTTCAAAAAAAAAGTAATAAAGGTGACTATATAAATAGAGAATATCTTGTATGATTTGCATTTTACTAGTGTGATTTAATTCTTTTCATACATATGATGAATTATTTACATAATAATTGGAATTGTCTTTGGCATAAAATTGATGACTAAAGAGCTGAAAGAGACTTGAAAGAAAGCATGAAAGAAAGGCAAAGTGTCATGGGGAATCAAAGTGAAGTTGTAAATTGAGTACTTGTAAAAGCTCCTTTTCTGAATAATGATTCTTTAAATGTTATAAATGCTCTTCCATACAATTTGGATAGGTATTCAGAGGGTTACAGTTCTGTCTAGGCGCCCGTCTAGGTTTGTTTTTTTTTTTGCCGTACGCGGACCTCTCACTGTTGTGGCCTCTCCCGTTGCGGAGCACAGGCTCTGGGCCTGCCGCTCCGCGGCATGTGGGATCTTCCCGGACCGGGGCACGAACCCGTGTCCCCTGCATCGGCAGGCGGACTCTCAACCACTGCGCCACCAGGGAAGCCCCCGTTCTAGGTATTTTTGTAATTACCACACATTTATATCTTCATCTGCTAAAGATAAAACTCTACCATATGGAATGACAATTTTTCTTTTTTTTTCAAAATAATGTGGCTCTTTAGATCACTCTTTTACATCAAATTTTTCATACCTTAAAACTAAAATCTTCCTCCATCAAAGCTAAGGTCTTCTCTTTTATAGACCTATATCTCATGCTCCCACAATCTTTTCCTCGAAGAACCCTTCAGGGCTACAGGGTTGGGCCTCTTTCACTGAGATTTTCCCCATTGTTCTACCACATCAGGGCGATGCAAGTTATAGAGAAGATGTTTTTCTCCCCTCATTAGCATGAAGGCCTGAAAACGTTTCTGTGTAATTTAAAATTCCTTCTTTGATCTTTTTTTTTATATTAAGTAAATACCCACTGCAACCCTAAAGATTATGGAACAGGGTAAAGAAATCTCTATTTCTTTTATTTTTATGACACATTTTTACCAATAAAATGGCATTACTGTGACATTCTGAACAGTGAAGGAAAACAACCAAAATGAGTCTTTCATTCATAACTTTTCTTAAAGAAGTGTGACTCACAGTGTGTTCAATAGACCCAGCATATCAGTATCACCTGGGGGTGTTAGATATATAAACTCTTGTGCCAACCCTAGACCTATTGAGTCAGAATGTCTGGAAGTGGGCTCAGGAATCTGGATTTTTATCAGGCCCTCCAGTTATGCATTACAGCATCACATTAAAATTTGAGAAGCACTGCTTTAAAGCATCTGAGGATCTTGTTAAAATGCAAATTGCAATTTAGTAAATCTGAGGCTAAGCCAGAGATTCTGTGTCTCTTAAGTAGTTCCTGGGTGATTGGTCTGTGGACCACAATTCGAATAGCAAGGTCTTATAGAACCCGGGTGAACATCTGAAATTAATCTGATCTTGGACACTGCCTTTAATTTGCTTATTTGTTTGCTATGTGTTTATTTTGATGTTAAAATCAAGAAAAATCTAGAAAACACAGTGTTTATTTTGATATGAAGACCCAGAAAACTGTGAGAAACATGGAAAATTATTGAAAACCTGCAGTTGTAAGAATTTTCTTAAAATATAAAACCTATATTGAGGAGAAATTTAATGTGTAACTTTATCAATAAAAACATGAGGAGTGTTGTCAAAAAATAACTAAAATGTGTATTTTACAAAGTATAGTAAATTACAACCCTATATCAAAAGCAAAATCCCCGTTTTGATGTATATGCATTGGCTACTGTTGCCACCTGACATATCAAATTGCCTACAATGATGCTAGCATGCAACTGTTGATTTATCACCACTGTCAGCAGCACATAACACTCAATCTCCAATGAGCTGGCACTACTCTAACCTTTCCTGTTGGTAATTTAGGCTTTCTTCCTTCCTTTCTATTTTGTTAATTCAAACCATGCCTAGATGGGTTGTCATAGCATGTATTTGCCCTCCACTGTCACATAATAGTTCTAGCTCATCCAAACAGCTTACATCTCTTTCAGGATTCTCAGCTCCCACTTGTATGATATACTGATGACCTTAGTTTCATTGGTATTCTGTAAATGTCAGAGATATGCTTGCCTCAGCTGCCTGGGCCCTGGTGAGCAGGTGGAAAAATGACCAGTTGAAAATGAGTTGTTAAGACCACTACAGTGAAAAGATTGATGCAATTAATTTTTCATTACACACAGTGTCTGCAGATTCTAATCAGTGTGGATTGTTCCTCCTTTGAGGCACAAATAAAATGCAAATGGCTTTGGAATGAAAGGGAGCATTCTTTATGGTATAGACTTTCCAAAGCTGTAAAATGGCTCAGAACTAATCTGTGGCGTTAGAAATATTTTATGAATTAGGCCCTGGCAGGCTAATATAAGTCCGTTCTGGGAAATCCAAGTTGTAGCAACAGCAGGAAGCAGCTTGAGAGGTAGATTTCAAGGGCACAAACAACAAATGGGATTAAGCCTTGAGGTAAACTTGACTGAAAAGGGAGAAGGTTGCGGCAGGGAATTTTTATTTACAAAACTAATTATGTCAATTAATATGGTACCAATAATCTAAAATCAATCATTATATGTATAGACTTATTTTCATAATCCATGCAAATAACTTGCAAAAACAGGATTATGTATTTAGAGTTTTCTTTAGTCTCATGACGATTTTTTTTCTCCTTTGTTATGTCATCTACTACAATTTAGTGAAGTGGATATTGGCAGCCATACATCTTGAATTATCACGGACAATCCAAATTTAAAATTGTGAATATGCTTATAATACCATATATTCCATTTTCTCTTAAAGTCACTTTAATTATGAAACCAATGGCTGATAATCTTTTATTATTTATTGTTAGTTGTTATTGGTTATTGTTATCATTTACTGTTAGTGACTATTCAACTGTTTTCACTTGTTTCAGTAAATGATACTACCTTTAAGTTATATATTGATGCTATCTAGACAAGATATTTTCTTTTATTTGGTTTAAAATTGCTAAGAAAAATGTAGAGATATAATTTAAAAGTTAATCTTGAAAATATATTGTTAGCATGGATAACAGAGGAGGATGCTCTGTCGTCCTTCAGTGCTGTGTCACACATGTTCTGGAATTGAAGACATGTTCCTTTTTACGGATATTGTTCAGTGCATACAAGTAAACTATTTGCATGCTTTTTTCTAAGATATGTAAGGAGGAATTAAAATATGCATATAGTGAAGCTATCTTTCAAAATGTGGTCTAAATTGGAGATCATATTTTTATATGAGTTCTAAAAAGCTTTTTACAACATTATTTCGTGACATGATTTAGGAACAAAGAGTTGGAATTGCCACTTTTCACATCAAAATAGTTCCCAACATAAGAAACTGAGAAAATCTTCCTTATACATTTCTTTAACAGAAAAGATACTATTTATGATCATGCTTCACTATGCTTTCATACAAAATTGACTTACCTTAGGAGATAGCAAATGTACTGATAATTTTAAAGGTTCAACTCCAGAAGGAATATATATTTTTAAAAATTATTACTGGATATGTACATTTTAAACCTGTCTCAATTCTCTCTTTAACGTTGATTTAACCAAAGACAAATCTTTATAGGTGCATTCAATGTGTGTGATACAAAGAGCAGAAATCTGTCATCTCTATTGTTCTCACCAGAACTTTATTCTAGGCCTTACCAGTTTTGCCTAAACACTCCCCTAAAATTTCCAAATAGATAATGCTTTCTTTTCTTTTCCATTTTTATTCAATTCTCACTTCCTTTATTTGCTCAAGTGAGCAAAGCAAAACAAACTGAGGATCAGATTACAATAATTAAAAAACAGTTGCAAACCTCTCTTCTCTATTTAATATTAAAAATATCTGTGGTAGACACGAGGACAGGTAGAATTTGTGAGGACCTCCTGTCTACATCACATGTTACCTTTCCTAACCACCTCCTTATCCTTCAAACACTAAAAGAATGTGCATCAGTAAAATTTCATCCAGTTTCTGAAATTTTATGTTGCCATTGTAAAACCTGAAAAATTATTCATTACATTTATTACCACTCTACTATATTCCAAACACCATGCCAGGACTCTGTAAGTAAGGAAACATAATATTCCTGTGAGTGAATTCACATTCTCTCTAGAAAGATGGGTATCTATCGAAATAATTATAATATAGGATATATGTTATAAAAATAGAAATATACAAAGTGTTATGGACACTTAAAGGAGAAAATTTCATCTCCCTGTAGTAGATTCTATTCAAGCAGAAGCTGAGAAAATGAGTAGGTTGAAAAAAGAATTCAGGTTAAAAAATGAGATTTTGGATAGAGACTACTGATTGAGCCAAGGCTCATGTGACCTTAAAATGCTATCATCTAGGAAATAAACTCCAGTAGTACTAATGGGTTTGGATGTAAAAAGTAGGTAAGAAATGGCAGGCAATGAGATTAGAAAGGCCAAATTGTAAAGTATCTATATTGTCCTGCTAATAATGCCTTTATGACTTTTTGGTAGGCAAGATGTAAAATCTCTATTACCTCCAAAAACATTCGGGTAATCTCCAAGCACAAAGTGGACTCAGTGAAGACTGACAAACTGGAGACTGTATACCACAACTTGCAGTCATTCAAATTTGGAAGTTTATTAAAATAAGGTTTTGAATGTGATGCTGACAGACCTCTACTTCTCAGAGTAGATGGAAAATGGGTTTCCAACGATTTCCAACTCAGGATGGATAAAAATGTCTTGATTTAAATTTGATAATTATGAGTGCCTTAAGAAATGTACCTAACTTTGGTAGGTAATGATGACCTATGAAAAGTTGTAAACAGGGAAATAGTATGACCTCATTTGTGCTTAAAGTGAAACAAATGAAGAATGAATGAATGAATGAAAGAAGCTGTATCATCTCGTTTGTGATCTGAAGAATTGTTTGGAGAAAGAATAAGACAGAGATAGGAATTCTAAATAATATTTAGAAATAAAATTGCAACAAAAAATGAAACTATATAGGGCTATTAGTGAGGTTGAAATGAATATTTTTAGGAATCATATTTTTCCTACTATTGGTAAGACTTGATTAAAGATTGATTGAAGGGTGAGGTACTCAGCTTTGGCATGCTAATAAAACTAAATTTTAATTCCCATCCTTTAGTTTAGGAAACTGAGAAAAAGAGAGGTTAAATACTTTTTTCAAGGTAACACATCTGATAAGAAGTAAAGCCAAGAATGGACCCAGGAAATCTGGCTTCAGGGTCTTAGATTGTAAATACTGTATTTAGTGAATCTCAAGCAGTAACATAGGTCAGTTCCCAAGGAATAAATAATTGTTTAAGTTATGCTAAGCGTGAGGTAACAGTGAAACTTCTGGGGGAAGATGTCCAGTTAGCACTTAAAAGAACTCTTAAGAACAGTTAAGACTTTTCAATCTAGATGTCAAATGTATGGAAATAAATGTTATGTGTGTGTGTGTGTGTGTGTGTGTGTGTGTGTGTGTGAGAGAGAGAGAGAGAGAGAGAGAGAGAGAGAGAAAGAGAGAGAGAGAGACAGAGGATGGCTGAACATATTAAGAAAAACTAATCTTCATGAAATAGGTAGAGAATAAAGATCAAGTGAAAGAGGATGACTAAGACTAAAATGAAAATTAGAAGAATCAAAAAGAAAGAAAATCCATTGCACAAGTTGACAGGAAAGAGATTCAACAAAGATGATATCAAACTTGTTAAGCTAAAGTGTTCTCAAGAAAGAGAACTTTGAATCTGGAAATAAAAAGGTCTTTGATAGTAATAGAGATTCAGCAAATTCATGAATGTATGTGGTAGGCTGGATTCTAAGATGTCCTCCCAAATTAATGACTCTCATGATTAGGTTATGTTATATGGTAGAGATAATTTTTAAAAATAGATAATTTTAAAAAATAGATATTATCTCTATTAGGTTAATAGATATTAACCTAATCATCTGAGCCCTTTAAAAAGCAGAGATTTTTCTCCAGCTGGTTGCAGAAGGAAAGTCAAAGTGTTTCAAAGCACAAAAAGGATTCAGTTCTCTGTTATGTTATTATTGGATTTGAAGATGGAGCGTATGCTAGCCACTTCTAAGAGATGAGAGTGGCCCTCAGCTTCAGGGGACTTCAGTCATGTAGCCACAAAGAACTGTATGCTTCCAACAATATGAATAAGTTGGAATTGGACTCTTCCTTAGTCAAGACTGGAGATGAGAACACAACTGACTAACACCTTGATTTCAGCTGTGTAAGATACTGAGCAGAGAACCCAGTCATGTCATGCTAGACTTCTGACCTACAGAAATGTGACCTAATAAGTGGATGTTAGTTTAAGCCACTAAATTTGTAGTAATTTGTTGTAAAACAATAGAAAACTAATACAATATGGAAACCAGACTACTTTGGAAAAGAAGTGATGCAAAACTAAATGAAATGTCACATATAGATAGCCATGCTTTCATTCTTATTATACCTCATTCAAAAATCCTTTAGTTTCCTAAGGTAAGCTTGAATCTCTATAAACTTCCCTCTTAGAACTGCTTTTGCTGTGTGCCATAGAAAAGTCTCAAATAAATGACCTAACATTACACTTAAAGCACTAGAGAAAGAAAAACAAAACCCAAAGTTAGTAGAAGGAAAGAAATCATAAAGATCAGAGCAGAAATAAATGAAATAGAGACTAAAACAAAAAATGGAAAAGATCAATGAAACTAAAAGCTGGTTCTAGGAAAAGATAAACAAAATTGATAAGCCTTTAACCAGACTCATCAAGAAAAAAACAGAGGGGCCCAAGTCAATAAAATCAGAAATAAAGAAGGGGTTACAACTGACACCACAAAAATACAAAGGCCATAAGAGAATACTACTATGAAAAACTATATGCCAATAAAATGGACAACCTAAAAAAGTGGACAAATTTTTAGAGGTACAATCTCCTATGACTGAACCAGGAAGAAATAGAAAATGTGGACAGACCAACTACCAATAATGAAATAGAATCAGTAATAAAAATCTCCCAACAAACAGACGTCTAGGACCAGGTGAATTCTACCAAACATTTAGAGAAGAGTTAACACCTATCCTTCTTAAACTCTTCCAAAAAATTGCAGAGGAAGGAACACTTTTGAACTCATTCTATGAGGCCAGCATCACCCTGGTATGAAAACCAGAAAAAGATATCACACAAAAAAGAAAATTACAAGTTAGTATCACTGATGAACATAGATGCAAAAATCCTCAACAAAATATTAGCAAACCAAATCCAACAATATATTTAAAGGATCGTATACCATGATCGAGTGGAATTTTTCCCAGGGGTGCAAGGATTTTTCAATATCCAAAAATCAATCAATGTGATACACCACATTAACAAATTGAATAATGAAATCATGTGATCATTTCAATAGATGTACAAAAAGCTTTTGACCAAATTCAACATCCATTTATGTACAATATTATATGTTACAACTGTACAATATAGTGATTCACAGTTTTTGAAGTTACACACAATTTATAGTTATTATAAAATTTTGGCTGTATTCCTCGTGTTGTAAAATATTAGCTCAAGGAGAAAAGTAAACACTATAAGTGTAATCTATTAACAAAGACCTTGTTCATATATTTTAGAATAAATAATGGTAGTATTGAATCATCATATTTATATGCCTTTGGGTACATTTAAAAGAGATATGCCAAATTTCTATCGAGTGTCAATATATACAATATGCTAAACAGGATAACCTTTGCAATTAGAGGCACAGTTTACTGTGGAGCTAATGAAGCTTAAGTTCAGGACCCTTCATTTGCACAGGCTTTATCTAAGCCTGAGAAAGGCTCTAACAATGTGTTTATAAGGCCACATGTTCCTATTAAATTTTCAAAACCAAGTTATTTTAACTGTAATCAGTTAAGATCTCTGTTGCATTCCAATTCGACTTACCCTCCATCATATTCCTTCTGTATATGTTTTTAAAGTGGCCTTGGGAATTTTGTGATCCAAAGGGGAAATTGAGTTTGCAATACATTTAGTTTGGTGAGAAAAATTTATACAGTTCAAACTCACTTGGTGTAGGGCTATTATTGCTAGCTGTTCTAGTGTAAAAATGGCTTCTGTACCATTCTATATTCTTCCCACTCACTGTGACAGCCTATCATTATCATCACAAGGCCAGAGGTCATGTTGTGATATCAGCATGTCCACCGGCATCCAGCACTTGAAATATGTGGATAATGGAGGAGAAACAAGATTTGAGAAGAGCCAGAGCTGGTTTGAGGACAATTTTTCCAGTAATTATATGTATACAATTGCTAGTAGAAGATTCTTATTAATACCTACTTTAAACAGAAATTCCCTCCTCTCAGAAATATACTTGATAATGCATTTTTTGACAATTAGAAAATACACTATACCATCTCTAGTTTTTTGCCTGGGTATTGCACAAAACAGAAATTTTAGAATTTTAAGGTGCATGGGATAAAACCTGTGCATTACTACAAATAGTAAGTATATATCTTTGTAAAGTCACATGCATTATATATCCCAACCAAAATAATGGAAAATAAATTCCAACCAACTATATTAAAAGAGAGACTGGTTGTCTTTCTTTTCTTTGTAGAAAGTATGACAAAATCATTATCATATGAAGACATGATCAAAAACTATGTTGCCAACAACACTGGAATCAAAAAGTATTATAGATGACTATCAGACAAATTAATAAAAATATGTTGTTTTTCTGGATATTTTGGTGTTTATGTTACTTGTCAGTTTTTAAATGTGTAATTTGTTGTGATTTCTTTCTCATTCTATGTAAATATTTTTCACATCTAGTTTTGCATTCATGATTTTGTACTGTTTTCCTTAAAGAGAGTTCACAAAATTGTATAAATTTCGTGCCTCGCAAAATGGAATCCACTTCAATTTGCGAGTATTTAAACTTAAAGAAAAATATAAATATATGTATGTGTGTGTGTATATGCTACATATCTACTTGCACAGTAGTTGTGGAAAATAATTTTGAAGCATATGGAAGTAAAACTAATTTTAGGCTATTGCTGTGAGATAAACATGTATGTCAGTGAGTGGTAACAGCTTCCCAATGCCTCTTTAATTCCTCTAGCAAGCAAGCCTACAGTTTCATTATTGACGTAGCCAGGGTGGAGGGAAGACTGTACCAGTCCACAAAGACCCACAGCCTTAGGTAATGTGCTTGGCATGTCATTGGTTTGGCAGGAGTGACATCAGCACACGATGGTCTGTGTTCTACCCTACCATCTCTATGAAGACTAACTGTACCACAGCTAGATAGCTCCCCACTCCACTTCATCTGCAACAGTGTCCCTACATAATAGCCGATGCTTTATAAAAAAATCTGAAACTGAAGACTGACTATTTTAATCTGAGTTTTCATTACTATTATTTTAAAGATAATTAATTGATATTACCCATGACTATTTTACTCTTTGGTCATCTATAAAAGTTTATAATATGAAAAACTAAATCATATTTTATTCAGATTATACTTTGAAAGAACATTTACACTAATTAAAGTATACACCAGTTAAAAAATTCAGATGAATATGGAAATTATGCAGTTTTAAAAAATCAGTAAAATTACAGTAGTTATATTAAGATGAAACAGACACTTGAAATTAACATGAAATTATCTCATCTTAAACTGCAAGTAATATATGACATATAGTAGAAGGGGAATTTTTAAGAGGAGAAAAGCTGAGAGGTTCATAAGTAAATCATAGTAGTAGTCAGGAACCATATCATTCTTAATGGTGTGAAAATGGGGAAGTGAGATAGCCACACATCCTGGGGACTATGGAGTCACACAGTGTAAGGGTGTCTTAGCTGAGCCAATGAAATTTTCTGTCCCGCATCACTACATGATACTCTCATTTGAGGCCAATTCAGAAAACTTTTGAGAGCATTAGACCTTTGATCTCAAAATTTCCACCCTTCTTCTTTGCTCTGAACTAGTTTGGCCTTTAGTGACTGTTTTACCCACAGATTTTCAATTTTATATTTTTCATTTTTGTGTTTTTAAAATTGATATTTATTGTTAATGACTCTTTCCAAAGCTTTGGTAGAATGATGCCTGCAGTGTCTGAAATGTGGCTTTAGACAAATGAATAAACAAACAAATGCTGTATTCTAACAAACCCTCACATATTCTAATCAATTCCCTTTCAAAAGTGGGAATTTTTAGCCACTAATAAATGCCTTTAGAACTACTGATTTCTTTATTAGCATTCATACAAAAACATTTTCAAATGATCTCTGACCATGATAACAATGAAAGTTCTGCTGCAATGAATATTAATGGCATTTATTTTGAGCATCAGGCATTAATAGCTCAGAAGAAATACTTTTCTATTTGACACTTTTTGTAACTATTTTTGATAAAGAACTAGAAAGCAGATTTCAATGGCAATCCTACACCAACCCTTAGGGTTTGACAAGATGACCTAATAAGTGTTATGAAACCTCTATTCCTATTACTGATTGATTTTCTTCATGTAAAGTTATTACTATCCTATTTTCCTTGCTTTATTTGCTTTATCTCTTTTGAGAACTAACAGGTATGTTAGAAAGATATGAAAGCAATCAGACATCAAAATTATATTCTTTGTTATTCATCATGACTAAAGAATTCACAGTGTTCTAAATCCACCACCAATACTCTAACACTTGAAGAGATTTAATTATAAGGTTTTGCATATCAAATGTATGTATGCATATGAATATATATCAGATTTGAGTCAACTGAATGCATTGTAGTGCTCATGCTGGCATATGATACCTAAGCTAACAGTTAATCAGGAAAGAAAAATGACATGTAGATAAAATATATTTTGGGTCTTTATGCTTTACAAATTTTCTAACAGGGAAACTATGAGATACTCATTATGAGACTGTAATTGGGGTTCTGAGCAAATACTCTAACTCTTCTCCTTGTTAGCTAGGTGACATTAAACATATGTTTAACATATAGTTAAGTATTTTAAGCTCAGTTTCCTCATTTGTATAATATGAAAAAAATAATGTAAAAATTCCTGGTGTATTAGAGTCAATTACATTATATATATTCACAATTATATATGTATACAATTATATATATACACATACACAATGTTATGTGCACATATGTATATATTATACCTATAAATAAAATAAAACAAAGTTATACACACATATATATACACAGTTACATACCGGCACATACTTTTACAACAGACCCTTACCACCCACTGCTAAATAATATATATGCTTTCTTTATAAATTCTGCCCATATATTATACTTTGGAATAATAAGAAGAATAACTACTGTGGAAATTCTTATTTAAAATCTCAAGAAAAATATCTATAACAACATTGGATTGTAACTGTCAGAGTTTGATCCATTGGAGGAGTCTGTTGAAAATCCTAAGCCCGTTCGTTCTTCTGTTGCTTGGAGGAGGTGCTAGAGGATCTTAGTGTTTGACCTACATGGTTGATGCTTCCTCCTCATGAATTTACCTAAGGCAAAAGTAATAGCCTTAACCACCCACTACTTAAATTAGAATACACTAAAAGGATACATATTCAATCTAAAACATGATCCTACAATCCTGTAAGGTGGGCTAGGGCCCCAGCTGTAGGAACAGAAGATTGCATCCGGGTCCGCCACAGCAACTCCTTCCTGCCACCATTGCACACTCCTGTTTCCAAAGTGCACTTGTGGGCTTCCCTGGTGACGCAGTGGTTGAGAGTCCGCCTGCCGATGTAGGGGACGCAGGTTCGTGCCCCGGTCCGGGAGGATCCCACATACCGCGGAGCGGCTGGGCCCGTGAGCCATGGCCGCTGAGCCTGCACGTCCGGAGCCTGTGCTCCGCAACCGGAGAGGCCACAACGGTGAGAGACCTGCGTACCGCAAAAAAAAAAAAAAAAAAAAAAGTGCACTTGTGGGAAGGAATTCTGGGAAGGCCACCTATCTACCTTTTGTCTCTTACTTTACAGCTCTTTCATACAATCTTTTTTTTTTTTTTTTTTTTTTTTGTGTGTGTGTGTTACGCGGGCCTCTCACCGTTGTCGCCTCTCCTAATGCGGAGCACAGGCTCCGGACGCGCAGGCTCAGCGGCCATGGCTCACGGGCCCAGCCGCTCCACGGCATGTGGGATCTTCCCAGACCGGGGCACAAACCTGCGTCCCCTACATCGGCAGGCGGACTCTCAACCACTGCGTCACCAGGGAAGCCTTACAATCTTTTTTTATTTATGCAAGCCAGATATCCTTTTTGGAGGCCTGCTGTATACTTGGCAATGTGCTCAGGTACAGGAATTAAAAGTTCTTACTCTCATGGATTACATTGGATCATGAGAGAGAACAAATCAATCATGAACAGGTAGATGAATAAAACTCTGTGACAGAAACTAATTAAAGCCTGAGACAGAAAAAAATGGAGGGAAGAGAGCTGCTGAGACAGATGTGGGTGGGGGCAGATATTTTGGAGCTTTCATTTTTTTCTGAAGAACTGAAAGCTTTCAACTCAAAGAGGCTTAGTCACTCACTCATTGTTCTGTTCAAGCATGAGACAGAATTGTTTTACCATGTGGTAATAGGTGGGGAGAGGGGTATCTCCCCAGCTATTGATTGGGCTTTAGGGAAAGCCTGAGATGGTCTCCAGCTACAGCCTCTTGAACTGATGAGAACAAATGACACGGTGGGTAAGAGGGAGTCTAGTCAAAAATACAAAGCTTAGGCAGTTGTCCTCAGTGTTGGTTGCATATTAGAATCACCTGAAGTTTTTTTTTAATCCCAGAACATAGTACAGGAACATTATACAAGGACCTCTTGGGATGGAACCTAGGATTTTTTAAAAGCTCCTCAGATATTGAATGGAGACAAAACTGAGAACCATTGGATGAGGGAACAATTCTCTTAAATATTACTATTTTTTTGTTAAGGAATCTGCCTAATATTGGTGGCTTTCCCACCACCCATTACAAAAAGTCTCCCCTTAACCAGATAGAAGGTAGGTTGGACCTCAGGCCTTAATAATGTTAAATGACAAATCATGTAAGACCGTGTGTGTATGTGTGTTTGTACATCCCTAAAACTTTAGTGACACTTTGTAATTTAATTAATATATTTGGAATAGTCAGACCAAAGCTCTTTTTTTGCACCAAACTGTTTCAAGAGGTGGCTGTAGTGTGATGATGGTTGTTTATTGGTAAATATAAAGGAGGCTTATTACTTCCAAAACTTTTGGGCAAAAATTATCTCCTTTGGAGAAGTACTGAAGATGCTTTAATGTTTAATTCCTCCTGAACTATATTCAGAATTGAACACAATGTTTCCTAAGTCTGTTATATCGACAACGTATTTGGTTTTTATTAAAAGTACTAAAATATTTTTAAGAAAATGTATTTATTGCATTTTCTTAGACTGTAAATGGCATATTTTGCAAGTGTCCAAGCAAAATGTGAAGAACAGTCATTGAAGAGGAATGCCCCTCTGATGCCCTAGGCAAAGGGAAGAGGTCAGGGCTGATTGCTGTTCGTTCTTATTTCCTCTGACACATGCTAGTTTAGTCATTACATTACAGCTTATGAATGGCTTCAATTTTATTTGTCGGTTACAATTACCCTTTATTGCTTTGGGAAGAGGACAATATCAAATGAATTTGGCAAATGTCAGATTTTTGCTATTATGACCAGAACTCCCTTTAAAGTTTATGCTTTTTTTTCAATTTTTTGATACAGGTATATGTTCTAAATCAGAGAATTCTAATCACTGATGATTTGAAGTATGATATTATATATTTACAAATATTGCGCTAAGGGCCTACAGTTATTCTGAATACTAATTCAATGGATTAGGCATGTTTTGAATTGCAGTTCCACAGTTTCAGTTATTTTTAGAAGACTGTAAGTCCTTATTTTCATACAATATTGCCTTATAGGTGAGTGATAGTGGTATCAGAACATCTCTCTTTCTGAATATTCATGAAGCATTTTTTACTTTCCCTGGCAAGAAGAAAAAAGGGAAATATATTATTGAGGAAGAGACCTCATTGAAACTGAGGTGTCCTGATTCAGAAACAGTCTTCAATGACAAAGAACTTGCTGTTCTCTTCAGTAACAAAAGGAAACTCCACTGAAGACCTCTAGACAAAGAAACAGGGTATAGAAAAGACGAGACTAGGTCAGTGAGGGTTGTTTGCTACTTCATTTTTTTTTTAATATTTTTTGATGTGGACCATTTTTTAAGTCTTTTTATTGAATTTGTTACAATATTGCTTCTGTTTTATGTTTTGTTTTTTTTCGGCCCGGAGACATGTGGGATCTTAGCTCCCCAACCAGGGATTGAACCCACGCATCCTGCATTAGAAAGTGAAGTCTTAACCACTGGATCGCCAGGGAAGTCCCTTGGTACTTCATGTTTAAGAAGCAACTTAGAGTTCTTGAAAAACTATTTTAGATATTTGGTCTTTGAATAACGCAGACTTGGGTCTAAATTCATGCTCCAGCACTAATGAGATATGTAAACTTTGACAAATTATTCAAGTTCTCAGTCTTTGTTCCCTCATTTGAACAATGGAGATAATAGCATCAAATTTTCAGGGTTGTTTTGAGGTTCTGACAGAGACCTGACATATAGTTAGGACAAGGCAAATGTATGTTCCCTTACCTGCATGCTTTTTAGTCCTTTGACTGTTGGTAAGAATAATAGCTGAGAGACATTGCAGTAGTTTCCTTGCCCTGCATCTCAGCTGTCAGTGAGGCAAAGCTATATAAATCTATGGTCATTAGCATTTATTTCTGGTTCTGGGAATCCATAGAGTATCTTAGAATTGCTTTAACTACCTGCCTGATTAACCGTATCCCTATATCCCTTCTGTTCACTTTATTTTCTCTGCCTCCTTAGCCTTAAGCAGTAAGAGAAATGGGGAGAACAGAAAAGCAAAATTTCTATTTTATAAAGAGGGGTCCATCCTACCCACTTTATGCTCAGATTCACCATTCTCTAGCCTCACAGGGACTGAGGGATTGAGACTCTGTTCAGTTTTGACTTTGGGAAAATTTAGAGGACAGAACTTATCTAATGAGTAAAGCAAAGCCATATACTAAAAAGATAGCAAACCATTCTTCTCCATAAGGTAGTTAACATTTTGAAAACGATTTATTTGACGGCACTATTGTATATAATCATAAACCAAGTCAAACAAGATGAGCATATGCACATTGTTGAACTGAGTGGGGAAATGGCTTTTCCAGCAGCAACACACCTGTGTAACAACATCATTTCTGGGTAAATAGCTCTTTTATTGCTAATTAGAATTGAGTTTGAGATACTGTTTTGAAGCTCCAGTCAAGAAGCCCAGCTATTTGCACATCCCTGACTGAAGAATCACGTTCCTAGAGCTGGAAAGGTCATTCTCTCATCGTGTTTTGTTAATATCACACCTGCTGAAGAAAAGGAGAGCCCCTGAAACTATGGCCTTAATCCTCAGCAAATATGGGGTGTTGGATATCACAGTGAGGGAGTCCCAGCACACAGTCCCTTTACTCAACTTTTTCATAAAGAGAAATTCATTTCTTAGCGTGCTAACTGTAGACTTTGAGAAAGCCTGGGGGCTCGTATTATAGATTATAACATAATTTGCTCCACTCTGCTTACTACATACAATTCTTAGGATGTGTTTTTGCATCAAGAAGAAAGCTGTTATTAAGTTCTCATTTTACCTTTGATCTAAAGTCCTGAGTTCTATGTCCTTTAAGGATTTGAGTAAGAAGTTTAAGAAGCAGTGTAAAAAATAATAATAATAAGATAAACCAACGGACTTTTAAATGCTATTGATGTGAAATCAGTTGGCATTTAAATCTACTCCACAGAGAAACACTATCCTTATCAAAGCAATGCTAGAGTAGAGCTGAATCAGGTGCAGCATGAATTAACTCCTGCACTTTATGATCTTTTTCACAGTGTGAAAAGGACATATCAACATTAAAGGAAAGAATGGGGAAAAAAAGTAAAGGAAACATCTTCAAGTATAGATATTCAAGCTTTTCGTTTTACACATAAAACAACCAAGGTAATCAGTGAGAATACATTGGTTTCCATAGATTATACTGCTTGGTTAATAAGTAATAGACCTGGGATGAGATTCACATCTCCTATTTTATTTGCAATAGAGTTTCATACACTGGGCTATCCAAATTTAAAAACAACAGAGGAATAAACATTTTCTCTTGGTATAGATCTTGGTAAATATTTTCAGTCAAGCACTTGAGTAGAATAAAGAGCAAAACCAATCATGTAGTAAATTAGTGGAAAAAGAAAATGTGTGGGTTTCTCCTAAAGAGAGAAGAGGATAATTTACCCGAACTAATAGAATCCATGTATAATTTGAGATTCTCTGCTTTTTCTTCACAAAATTCCACAAGTATAGTATTCTTTGAAAAATAGTTGTACTTGGAAAAGCATTATTTAGTTAATCAAGACACCGTTACTGCTAAAATTGGATGTTATGATTACTAATGTATCATGGTTGATCCCCATTTATTTCCTTTTATCTACATTATTCTGTAGCAAAACAGCTTTAAATAGTTGTGGTTATAAAAATGGTAGGTCATAAATTGTAACTTCAACACAATCTCTAAAATTTGAATTTTAATAGTGTCATGCTGATATAAGGAAAACAAAAATATTAAAATTTTCCTATGGGAAGGCTACCCTCCTGTGGCTTGAGTTGGTACTACAACTGTTTACCTTTTTTCAGGTCTGGATCCTTACAATGGGAATTGGAATAGCTAGACTTGAGAGCTAAAAATTACCTTAACAATATTCTTATAAATTCTACTAATCTAGTAAAGTAGCATTATTTTTAAGGTATCGAACCAGAGTCCTGGATATTCGGTAACATTTGATTACTAATATTGACTACTTTGAGATTTTTAGCCTTAAGAAATGAAACACTAGCTAATTAATATTTAAAGTTGTCCATCATGTTCACTACCATATTATTAATTAATTCTTAATTTTAAAGCTATAAACTTATTTCACAATAAACTAAAATTCATGCCTCACACTAGCAGCCTCACAACCACCAAAAATACTCAATGTTAATAATTAGTTATTCCAGCTATTAAGTGTTCAAAATGTCACGAGTTAAATTACAGATTTTATGCTGTGTGAAAATATTACATAAAGTCAGTCATTTATCTGTTCAAGTCCAGTGATACTTAAGAATATTTTTCAAACAAGGATTAGTTTCTTCCCGCTAAGTGGAGGATAAGTAGTTAGGGAATTTCTCAGTACCAACTTAAACCTTGTTACAAATTTGAAATTTTGAGATTGCTTAGAAGCGCTCATTTGTCTGAAGTCAATTCTCACATTGATGGAAGAAAAAATACAGTGATCTTGCAGTCTGTTCGTACCCAAACTCTAGCCACAGTGGTGCCATGGCTTCCTGAGGTTTCCCTGCTTCTCATGAGGACAATACCTCCATGCGTTTACACTGTGTAGTAAATTAACAGTAAAATAGTAAAGTCAGGATGAAAGGTACATAGGAATGCCTTTGAATGCTAAAGGATCCTCTAAAATTTTATCTTTATTCTTACTTATGTGGTAGCTTAGATTATTGTTTGGAAATAGTCACACCATTCCCTCATGTCCATAGGAGGAGTATACTTACTCGATCGTGGACATTGATCTTAAAACTGTGAGTGACTTGGAACCACTGGATGTCACCACACATAATGCGGCATGAGCCTGAATTGTGCTTGTGAGTGTTTGTTTACTCACTTGCTCCTCAGTCGTGATCATCATAAGAACGTGCTTAGTTAGCCTCACCTGCTGGTCCCAGGAGGGCGAGAGGCGTGTGGAGCACAGCCTACCTCTCCTAAGCCCAGCCTAGATCCTTTGACTCCCAACTGTCACAGATTTCTGATTTAGGTAAAAGCTTATTATTGTATGCTGCTGAGATTTTGTGGCTTTTTTGTTGCACTGCATACTGTGGTCAAATTTAATAGAGACAACTTTATTTCTCCATATGGAAAATATCTGATTTATAGTCATATAGAGACAGTACCTACATAATTGTTTCATCCATTTTCTTCATCTATATGAAACTCACTCTTTTGATCCTTGGAATCAAATAAATGTCACCTTCTCAGAGGACAGTTTCTAACTACTCTGTCTAGACTCTCTCTCACCAAATAACTATTTAATCAACTTGTTTATTTTCTTCATAACAATATTATTTTAAATTTCAATGTTCTTATTCATTAATTTATTTTCAAGCCCCAAGCAAATATAAATTTTATGAAGGTAAAATCCTATCTTTTTGTTCCCTGCTATGTCTCCAGTTTCTACCTCATATAATTCTCTCATTAAATACTTTTGGATGAACAAATGAATGATTCATTCAGTCCATTAATACATCAATCAGTTTCATTACCTGATCTGGTAGACTCCCACTTCAAACATCACTTAAAAAATAAGTCATCATTAGTTTTAATTATCTCCATAACTGTTCTTTCATTTCACCTGTGTGTCAACTGTAAAGGAGCTGGTAGTTGAGGTGATAACGAATTATTCTCATGCTCTGACTTGGGCATATATATATATATATATATACACACACACACACACACGTATATATATATACATATATACTCATATATATTCATATATCTATAACTTATAAAATATTATACATATTCATATATATCTGGTTTCTTCTTCTCGTTATATTAAACAAATAAGATGAGAACTCTCCTTAACATTGATGTCAAGCCTACATCCTTAAAATCAGAAATCCAAAACTATTCCCTTGCCATTTTCTGTGTGTAAGTTGGGTCACATGTAGTAATTATATTATTTAAAAAAAAATTTTTAGGCAAACAATTTTCAAATTGATACGTAAATTTTATGAATCCAGGAACAGAAAATATTTAGTGAAGTAAAATGAGTACAGCACTCCTCCCTGGCTGTACTCCAGCCCCTCGGGGGTACCTGGCCACCACCCACGTGAAATTAGAAATGAAAAAGGAAGGAAGGGAGAAAGGAGTAAAGCGTAGAGATAAAAACAGAGGAAGAGAAAAAGGAGAGAAATAAGGGAAGAGAAGGGAGGCAGGAAGCAATGTGCCATGGATTTTGGTAAATTCTTTCTGTTACATTTTAGGTCCTAACCCAAATCTTGCTAAGAAGAGGATATATAACATGAGTCAGGCCTTGAAAGATGGGTAGAATATTGATAAGCTGATAGGAATGGGAAGATGTATATGTAAGTAAACAGAAGATGTATTTGGGAGATTATTAATGAGCCACCTTGAATGGAAAGGCAGGATCACATCTCTCCTTATCAGAATACCCAAATGTGATCCACAGGAAGCCTTGAAAATATGTATTGATGCTAGTTACAGGCTGAACAGAGTCCTCCCCAGAATTCATATGTTGAAGTCCTAACCACCAGCACCTAAGAATTTGACTATATATTGAGATAAGGCCTTTAAAGACGTAATTGAATAAAACCATTTGGGTGATCTCTAGTCCAGTATGACTTATAAGAAGAAACAGAGGGGAGGCCATGTGAAGACAGCAGGGAAAGATGACCAACTACCAGCCAAGGAGAGAGGCCTCAGAAGAAACTAACCTGCTGATACCCTAATATTAGACTCCAGAATTGTGTGGAAATACATTTTTGTTGTTTAAGCCACTCACTTCTATTTTCCTACTCCCCACACTACTCTCCATTCATTACTCAGCACCAAGTGTTTTGCTTATTGTTTTTGTTGTTATTGTTTCTAAATCAAAGAACAGATCATGTCACCCCCCTGCCTATGTCCATCTGGTGACTCTCTTGACAAACAGAATAAAATCCAAACATCTTACCTTGAGTGCTAAGGCCCTGCTGAACTGGCCCTTAGTATTTTTCCTCACCTCATCCACTTTATATTCCATCCAACACATTCTGGACATATTGAATTTTTCCCCCTTGTTTTTCACAATACTAAATGTCTTTTATTTATCCTTAAGGGCAGTGTACTAAATTTGTATTTGTTGCTTTTCCTCCCAGGTTTTTATAGGCACTTTTTCATTATTAAATTCTCAGTGTTAAGTGCCAGCCACATTGTCAGAGAATTCTTGTTTAAGTTAAAAAAAAATCTGTCTCTATTCTTCTGGTTGCTATCCACCATGCTATGCTATTTTAGTTTCTTCACGTTTACTTATTTTTGAGGACATCCTCTTTGAAGACAGGGACTGTAACTGTTTCATTTTGTGATTTGTTATCAGTGGCTAGAGCTGTGCTACCCAAATTTGTAACCAAATGAAGCTACTGAGCACTTAAAAATGTGTTTACTACCCATTAGAATGTGCTGTTAGTGTAAAATACACACCAAATTTTGAATGTTTTATATAAAAGCATGTCAAATTTGTTAATAATTTTATATTGAATCAGATGTTAAAATGAAAACATTATGGACATATTTATTTAAATAAAATATATTAATACACTTATTTTTACCTGCTTCATTTTACTTGACCATGGCTAGCAAAAAGTTAAAGTTATATATGTGGCTTGTAATTGTGGCTCACAAATCTATTTTTTTAAATTACTTTATTGAAATATGATTGACATACAAAATGCTGTATAAAATTAATGTATAAAACTTAATGAGCTTGGAGATAAGTGTGCATCCATGAAACCATCACCAGAATCTATGCTGTAAATGTATCCATTATCTTCAAAAGTTTCCTTCCACTCCCTCTTTGTATTATTATTATTGTGTGTGTGATAAGAATACAACATAATACCTACCCTCTTAGCAAATGTTTAAGTATTCAATACAGTATTATTAACTATAGGCACTATACAGTAGATCTCCAGGATTTATTCATCTTGTAAAACTAAAACATTGTATCCTTTGACTAATACCTCCCCATTTTCCTTCCCTCTAGGCCCTGGCAACATCATTCTACTCTCTGCTTCCGTAAGCCTGACTATTTTAGATTCTTCATATAAGTGGTAGCATGTAATATTTGTCCTTCTGTGTCTCTCTTATTTCACTTGGCATAATATCTTCCAGGTTCACCCATGTTGTCACAAGACTGAATAATATTCAATTGAATATATATACCACATTTTCATTATCCATTCATCTGAAGACAGACATTTCAGTTGCTTCCATCTCTTGGCTATTGTAAATAATGCTGCAATGAACATGAGATTGCAGGTATCTCTTTGAGATCTTGATTTAATTTCCTATGAACATATACCCAGAAGTAAGATTGCTGGATCACACGGAAGCTGTATTTTTAATTTTCAGAGGAATCTCTGTAATGTTTTCCACTGTGGCTGCACCAAGTTACAGTCCCACTCATAGTGTCCAATGTTTTTCTTTTTTTCTCCATATTCTCACCAGCACTGATCTTTTGGTTTTTTGATAATAGCCACCCTAAATGGTTTGAGGTGATATTTCATTGTAGTTTTAATGTGCATTTCCCTGATGATTAGTGACGTTGAGCATCTTTTTATATACCTGTTGGCCATTTGTGTGTCTTCTTTGGACAAATGTCTGTTAAGTTCCTTGTCCATTTTTTAATGGGTTTATTATTATTATTTTTTTTGCTATTGTATGGTAGCAGTTCCTTATGTATATATTGCATACTAATCCTTCCTCAGATATGGTTTGCAAATATTTTCTCCAGTTCCATAGGTTGCCTTTTTATTTTGTTGACAGTTTCCACTGCTGTGCAAAAAGCTTTTGAGTTTGATGTAGTCCCACTTACCTATTTTTGCTTGTGTTGCCTGTGCTTTTGGTATCATGTCTAAGAAGTCATTAGAAAGATCAATGTTAAGAAGCTATTTCTCTATGTTTTCCTCTAGGAGTTTTATGCTTTCAGGAATTATGTTAAATTTTTTTTTCAATTGGGTTTATTTTTTCCAATAAAGGTCCAGTTTCATTGTTTTGCATGTGCCTATCCAGTTTTCTCAAAAACATTTACAGAACAGAGTATCCTTTCCTCATTGTGTACTTTTGGGGAATATTCAAAGATTAGTTGAGCATATATGCATGGGTTTATATCTGGTCTGTTTGTTTTGTTCCATTGTTCTATACATCTATTTTCATTCTAGTACCATACTGCTTTGATTGCTGTAGCTTTATAATACAGTAAGTCCCCCTGCATATGAACCTTCAAGTTGCAAACGTTCAAAGATGCAAGCATGCCCCTGTATGCCAGCTGTTGTGCTGTACTACTGTACTTTTCAAGGTACTGTACTGTAAGATTAAAAATGTTTTCTTTATTTTTTGTGTTTGTTTGTTTTTAATGTATTATTTGTGTGAAAAGTACTATAAACCTATTACAGTTCAGTACTATATAGCTGACTGTGTTAGTTGGGTACCTAGGCTAACTTTGTTGGACTTATGAACAAATTGGACTTATGAATGTGCTCTTGCAATGGAATTCATTTGTATGTAGGGGACTTACTGTATATTATGAAGTTAGGAAATGTGATGCCACCAGCATTGTTCTTCTTTCTCAAGAGTGCTTTGGCTATGTGGGGTCTTTGGGGTTTCATGTGAATTTTAGGATTTTTTTTTTATTCTGTAAAAAAAATTCCAGTGAAATTTTGATTGGCATTACATTGAATCTATAGATCATTTTTGGTAGTATGGGTATTTTATCAATACTAATTCTTTCAATCCATGAACATGGAATCTCTTCCCATTTATTTGTTTATAATTTAATTTCTTTTATCAGTGTTTTATAGTTTTCAGTGTAGAAGTCTTTCACCTCTTTAGATAAATTTATTCATAAATATGTTATTCTTTTTGATGCAATTATAAATGGGATAGTTTTCTTAAATTCTTTTCAAATAATTCATTGTTGGTATATAGAAATGCAACTGATTTTTGTATGTTGATTTTGTATCCTGCAACTTTACTTAATTAGTTTTTTAGTACTAACAGTTTTTTCATTTGTTTGTTTTTTTGTTTTTTGTCAAACCTTTAGGGTTTTCTATGTATAAGATTATCTCATCTGTAAACAGAGACAATTTTACTTCTTTTCCAATTGGTATACCTTTTATCCATTTCTCTTGCCTAAGTTCTCTGGCTAGGACTTCCAGTACTTTGCTGAATAGAAGTGGCAAGAAAGAATGGGCATCTTTGACTTACAGATATTAGATAAAAAGTTTTCATTTTTGTTTTCAATGAGTATCATGTGAGGTATGGGCTTTTCATATACGGCCTTTACTGAGTTGAAATAACCTTTTTTTTTTTTTTTTTTTAGTAATATGCAGGGTTTTACTCTTTTTTTTGAATTTTATTATACAGCAGGTTCTTATTAGTTATCCATTTTATACATATTAGTGTATATATGTAAGTCCCAATCTCCCAATTCATCACACCATCACCCACCCGCCCCCGCCACGTTCCCCGCTTGGTATCCATACGTTTGTTCTCTACATCTGTGTCTCTATTTCTGCCCTGCAAACCGGTTCATCTGTACCATTTTTCTAGGTTCCACATATATACATTAATATATGATATTTGTAGAGACCTGGGTGGATCTAGAGACTGTCATACAGAGTGAAGTAAGCCAGAAAGAGTAACCTCCTTTTATACCTAATTTGTTGAGTTTGTATTATGAAGGGTGTTGAATATTGTCAAACATTTCTTCTGCATTTTTTGAGATGATCATGTTATTTTTATCCTTCATTATGACAAAATGGTGTGTCACATTCATTGATTTGCATATGTTTAACCACTTTTGCATTCCAGAGGTAACTTCCACTTGGTCATGGTGTATGATCCTTTTAATGCACTGTTTTTTTTTATAAATTTATTTTATTTATTTATTTTTGTCTGTGCTGAGTCTTCGTTGCTGCATGTGGGCTTTCTCTAGTTGCAGCAAGCGGGGGCTACTCTTCATTGCAGTGCGCAGGCTTCTAACTGTGGTGGCTTCTCACTGTGGTGGCTTCTCTTGTTGCGGAGCACGGGCTCTAGGCACATGGGCTTCAGCAGTTGTGGCTCACGGACTCTAAAGCACAGGCTCAGTAGTTGTGGCGCATGGGCTTAGTTGCTCCGCGGCATGTGGGATCTTCCCGGACAAGGGCTCTAACCCATGTCCCCTGCATTGGCAGGTGGATTCTTAACCACTGCGCTACCAGGGAAGCCCTTAATGCACTGTTGAATTTAGTTTGCTAATATTTCATTAAGGATTTGCATCTATATTTATCATAAATAGTGGCCTGTAGTTTTCTTTCCTGGAGGTGTCTATATTAGGCTTTGTTATTAGGATGATGCCAGCCTCATAAAATGAGTGTGGAAGTGTTCCTTCTTCTATTTTTGGAAGAGTTTAAGAAGTATTGATAGTAATTCTTTAAATGTTTGGTAGAATTCATTTGTGGATTCGTCTGGTCCTGGACTTTTCTGGGTTGGGAGGTTTTTGATTTCAGATTCAATCTCCTTACTCATTATTGGTCTATTCAGCACTTCTATTTCTGTTTGATTCAGTTCTGGTAAGTTGTATTTTCTAGGAATGTCTCAATTTCTTCTAGGTTGTCTAATTTGTTGTCATACAATTGTTCATAATATAGTAAGTCCCCTACATGCGAAAGAGTTCCATTCCAAGAGCGCGTTCATAAGTCCAGTTTGTTCATAAGTCCAACAAAATTAGCCTAGGTACCCAACTAACACAATTGGCTATATAGTACTGTAGTGTAATAGGTTTATAATACTTTTCACACAAATAATACATAGAAAACAAACACAAAGAATAAACATTTTTAATCTTACAGTACACCACTTTAAAAAGTACAGTGGTACAGTACAACAGCTGGCATACAGGGGCTAGCATCAAGTGAATAGGCAAGAAGAGTTACTGACTGGAGGAAAGAGAGGAGGTGGGAGATGGTAGAGCCAAGGACTGTCAGCAATAGGAGATGGAGGGCAAGCTGCAATTTCACTTACGCCTGATGTTGATGGCACAGGTTCTGGTTCCTTGCTGAATTCAATTCTATCTACCCTCTGGAAAAAACGATCCAGTGATGTCTGGCTATGTTTTTAAGGGCTATTGGTTTCTCTTATAAACTAAGAGAGGCTTCAGCTTCATATTGCTGGAAGCATTGCCACCAAACAATAGAGTTAGCCTATCCTTTGCTGCTTTATAGCCTGGCATCAACTTTTCCTCCTTACTGATGTAACTTTGGTCTGGCATCCTCTTCTAGTACAGTCCTGTCTCATCCACATTAAAAACCTGCTCAGGTAAATATGCGCCTTTATCAATAATTTCTCAAAGCGTTTCAGGAAGTTCCCGGGCAGCTACCATATCTGCACTTGCGCAGATGCGCCCTCTGATTCTTCACCGTGTTTCTTCTTCAAATCTTCATAAAGGCTTTTAGCTTTCTCTTGAATCAGCATTAAGCTGAGCGGGACTCGACGCTGACGTTGATCCTGCATCCACACACTGAGAAGTTTCTCCATCTCCTCCATCATTTTTCCACGCTTCTTCAATATTAATGTCGGCACAACAGACTTCATGTGTTCCATGATCTTGTTCTTGTTCTATAGAATCATGTCAGTGGTTGAATGATTCATGTTATAAAACAAGTGACGTCTACCATCTTTTTGCCTCACCTCACTCTCAATTATTTTCACTTTTTTTTCCATCATTGTCGCTTGGTACTTCTTAGTAGTACCAGCTATATCACCACTGCTTTTAGGCTTGCTTCCAGACACCCTGGGCTTGAAATAAAGATACTGTACTACTGTACTCTATACAGTACTGTACAGTAAAGTAGATAGAAGCATAACCACTTGTAGAGTACGCACGCACGTGACAATGTATACCAGACACATGAACTAATTTACGTGATTGGACATGCAAATGCATGTTCACATCTTTGAAAATCTGAAACTTGAAGCTTCGTGTGTAGGGGACCTACTGTAGTCTCTTAAGGTTTTTTTTTTAAATTTCTGTGGCATCATTTGCAATGTTTTCTCTTTGTTTCTGATTTTGTCTTCTTTCTTTTTCCATTGATTAGTCTACCTAAAGATTTGTCACCTTTCCTTATCTTTTCAAAAAAATCTTTTTTTTTTTTTGCCACACCACGTGGCACGTGGGATCTTAGTTCCCCAACCAGGGATTGAACCCGTACTCCCTGCAGTTAAGAAACCACTGGACTGCCAGAGAAGTCACCCTGCTGTAATCTTTATTACCTTCCATCTGGTAGTTTTGAGCTTAGTTTGTTCTTTTCATAGTTTCTTGAGGTGTAAATTTAGGTTGTTTATTTGAGATCTTTCTTCTTCTTCGATGTAGGTGCTTTCACATTATGTTTCTACCACATAGTTGTGATCTCATACAGTAGCTGGGATATAAACAGTTTTAAAGAAATAGTCATTGTTTGATAAGAGCATTCTAGTTAAGGCCAATAATTGCTCTAAAAGTTTTACATTTTATTTTCACAAGTTTTTCATGAAGGTACTTTTTATAACTCTACAAATGAGGAAACAGAGGAGAGCAGATTACTTAGTATGTGGAGTTCGAATAATTGCTTGAGGAAAAAATGAAAATAATAGCTGGAGATATATGCAACACATTTTAATAGTGATAATCTCTAGGTAATTAGTGATTTTTTTTAATGTGTACTTTTTGGCATTTTCCCATGTTTTCGGCAAAGAGCATATAGTTTTTAATGTTATATATGTGTACATGTATATATGAAACAAAGCAATAACTAAGTAAACTAAGTAATATTAGGAGCATGAAGACAATGGCTTAAGAAAAAAAAACAATATTATGCCCATAAAATTGAAGGATATTCTACAAACTAATCTCCTTTATTCTAGTCTCCATATTTTTAATCAACGCTAATAATAATAATTAGTATTTATCCTACCCTTATTATATACATGTTAAAATTTTAACTCTTCCCTGAAGGCACGCTTCTTCCTTCTTGCTTTTTAATCCTGTTATATTTCTCAAATACTTAACTTATATTAGTTCCTTAGAGTTAATACTGATTAGGTTTTTCTTCCCTCACTTTAAATGAGAAGGCTAAGACCTTCTTTAAAAAAATAAATAAAAACATCCCTGGAGTTTGCAATTACACGGAGCAGCTTTAATTGCTTTTCTTTTCTCTCTTTTTTAGAGTAAGTATGTGTGGTTTGTTCCCTAAGACACTCTATAGCTTGATACAATTATTCCTGCTTTGAAAGAAAAAGAATCCTCTTAGCAATAAATGCAAAGATTATCATCAGATAAGGGCCATCAGGTGGCATAACAGAGAAGGCATTTAACAACTCTTTTGCCATATGATGAAATTATCCTTTAAGAGTTTCTTCTTGTATTGGACTTTCATCAAAGCTGAGAGTATATCAATCTCAATTTTTAAAAAAATTCTTTGTTTGTATTACCTTGGTGTTTCACCTTTTCAAAGTCAGTTCAGACAGAGTTCTCTCTGCTGCCTTCCATAAATGTACACATGTTTATGCATGTGTAAATTAGACCTTCTTTTGCATTTTCATGCACTTGTGAAGTAAAATATATATTAAATAAGAAATAGCATTAGTGAGATTATTAATGACTGGCTTTGAGGTCCCATTCTTTCCTCCTTTGCTTTCTTCTTTCCTATTAATAAATACACACACATTCATTGCCATATATATACATTAATATATACAAACATATTCGTATTTTTATATATACATATATGTGTAGAAAACTTTTCTTGAAGTAAAAACTTTCATAAATGGCGTTATTTAAAAAGTAAATATAATCTTAGCAAAAGCAATTTTTTCTACCTAAGTCCTCCCAGTATCAATCATCCTTTTTTTCTTTACTGAGTAAAAGAATGACCTGCTGCAGCTTGCAACACATCAGTTTCCTGAGATGAAACTTATTAGAATAATAATATGATGAATTTTACCATTTCCGTATGTCCAATCAGTCTGTTCATTGTCTGAGAGCTCACCCGATGACTAAAGATGTCAGTTGTTTCTCCCCAGGTTTTTCCAGTAGCCTGTGCTTTAATCCAGCTGCTGCTTTGCATTTGAAAACTAAATCAGCCTCAATATTTCATAGTCTTTTTGATCTTGGGTTTTATGATAATGAGACTTTGGTTAAAGAAACCTCTATTCATAGAATTTGAACAGATTTTAGCACCTGTTAGCAGGTGTAAAAAAAAGTGCATCATTTAAATTCTCCTATTCTTTTGAATTTGCTTATCTATAACTAAAACCATTTTGTCCATGAAAAGTGCTCTAGAAAAAGAAGGCAATTCTTATGCATTTTTATTTCTATTTTATTATTGTATATTCCTTGAATTGTTAGATTCTTTTCTATAAATCTCAATCTTTCCATCTCTAAAATGGGGAAGGAGGATAGGAGAATTAGTTTTCTTGAGTCATCTAATGGACATTTCTATAGTAGCATAAAGACTTACAAATCTGTTTATAATACCAGTGTCACTATTGCAGTGAAAATAACAAAATTTGGAGTCCAAGGAGCAATGTGCAAGCCGAGTTCAGGACTTAGTTACCAGGGGACACAGGGCATTGTATTTTTGAGGTTCTTGTTTTATAGCTAGCGTTCTATATGTCAATGTAAGTAACTTGTTTTTAAAAGTTGTTCAGCTAGAAAAATCCATGGTATGTTATTATTAATTATGAAAGAGTCCCCAAATAAAACTTTAATGAAGTTATTATAGGAAAATCAAGGACCTTATTTTGATTTTCTTCTTTAACATTAAGTGAAGAGTTCTTCACTAGAATTGCAATTGCAAAAGCATAATCATTTAAATATATTCAATACATATTCCATTAATGAAGTAGTAAACATTTTTTTGATCAAGGCATATTTATAGCATTTCATAATTCTTTGTTTTCTGACAAATCATTGGAATGATCATGGTATGTGAATCATTAGTAGAGAAATCTGAGTATTGTTTTCTATTAAAAAAGGAAAATAGAAAGATCTCTATTTGTTAGAATACTTAAAAAATGGAAGTAGGAGAATAAGATTTGGTCAGGGAGCAAAAAGCTGACAGTAAAATGTAAATAGATATTGTCTGGGGCTGGGGTGGATGGAGAAATAAGGTGTGCCAGGAATAGAAAGTGATGGATACATATTTTCTTTCCTTCTTTTTTTTCTTTTTTTTTTTTTTAATGTTTAACTTACTGGCAACTTTGCAACAAATGCCCACTTCACAAGTACGTCTAAAGATGCATAGCTATGTTTTCGAAAAATGTACTGATTTAAGAATAATCTTCAAACTGGAAGTCTATCTGCATCTGTATCACAACATTTAACTTGGCTGAACCCACCCTCCTATTTGACATGTAATATCTCACTTTATTTGCACAATATGCTCCCACTTCATGCTTTCTTTCAGAGTTCTCTCTCAGGCTTCTTTACCAGTTCTTTAGGGCCCAGTTCCCAGCTTTTTTTTTCTCATTTTACACATTCTCTGAAAGATAATGCAGTCATTCACAGAGCTTAGTTGTTATTACTTAGGAACAGCCCCAATTTTGCATACTACTTGGGCTTTAATTGTTTATATTTAAGTCTTTGTGGCTGGTTTCAGAACAAATTTGAAAACAATCTGTCACAAAATAGGGGGAAAAACATATTTCTGAATAGATTTAAATCTTAGGACAAGAATTATACTTAAGACATTTGAGAATGGTTGAAGCAACAGTGGATGTTATGGAGAAGAATAGATTTCCAGAGAAATGACAGGAACCTTCAAACATTTTAAGGCAGTAATTCTAAGAGAGAAAGAAGAAGCATATATTTCCCTTAGGTGCTTTTAAAATCTGAAAATGAGAGAAGTATTTTCAAACTGATAATTTTTTAAATCATATTACTTATTGTGAAATTTAAGATATTAACAAAATGACTCAGAAGATTTTTGTTGTTGTTGCTGTTCATTGAAATTGGCCATAAATTTAGAGTTTGAGATACCTGCCATATATTATTGGAAGAAGAACTTGAATTTTCTACATGTCGTAAAAGTCTCTACCTAAAACCTTTGTTTGGAATCTACAGTGAGACAAAAATTTTATAAGCAAAAGGATAAATTGTCTAACAGTCTATGTAAAGAGTGAAATTTTTTATTAGATATGTATATATACTCCACCATTGAAGGTATTCCACCATATACCAACCATAAATTATGTAATTTTTTCTATCCAAGTGGTTGAGAAGAAATTAACCTACATTGATGTCGTATAGGAAGAGGGCAGTCTACGACACAGGCGCTAGTGGACTGATTTTGTCCTCACTGTTCATAATTCAATCTTCCAAGACAAATAATAGGAATGTATATTTTAGAAGAGATATTAGTGTTATAAATATAGAGTCTTTGTAACATAGAGAAAACATGATTACAGGACTAAGGATTTGATCTGTCATTATTAAAACCCCCATAGAGGATACTTCCTATGCTTTTTCCATTAAATTTTAAGTGCCTCTTTAAAGCTAGATTTTGTGTTTGGCATGTAAACAATGACAGAAAAGCAAAATATAGACCCTGCCCTCCAAGAGTTTACCAAGAAATTGGGTAGGGGGTGAGATGAATTAAAAACTTACAATGCAAAGAAACAGTCTTACTTCCTTAAATGTATTTAAATGCAGCATAAATGATGAAAGGTGTTTTTCATATGTACTCTTTAACGGAAACACACACATGCAAATTCTAACTGTAGTTGTATATGTGTGTATAGGGATGTGTGTGTGTGTGTGTGTGTGTGTGTAGGGAGGATCATAATGTATATACAGTTAGAATCTTAATATAAAATTGTGTTGGCTTAAGAGTTTTACAGTAGCTATAGTTTTACTTCACCTTAAATTGGAAAAATTCCCTGTCCTTAATGAAAATTCGGATGACAGTTAAACTCTAGTAACCCTGTTTGTCCTGAGAGTTTTATTTTGCTGCAAACTTACAATTAGGTTACATATTGCGAAACTGCAAGAAGATGCAAAAATATTTATGTATATGAATAGAAGAATATATTAAAAACAGGATTAAAAAATATGCATAATGAATTAATTCCATGGCATCGAGTTTCAGAATACATTTAAGTCAAAGGCTAGTGATAAATTTTGGAGTACTTATTATTGCAGGTTTCCCTATTCTTTGAGTATATGAAGAATTCAAAATATTAATTCACATTAAATGTTACATTTACATTTTAAGGTAATTTATTTTTAATAATGTTTACAAGTTTCAAAATTAATTTTCAAAATCTAGTGTAATAAATTAAGAAATTGGTACAAATAGTTGTAGGTGTTTTTTATATAGAAATCTTGTAAACTGCATTAGGTTCATCTGAGAATAACCAACAACCAAGATAACTGTGAATTAATATACATGTTTAATTTTTCTATTATATAAAAGTCCAAGAGGCTTTATTAAGGACCAATTACAAAATCAAAAGGAAGGAAACACTTTTACAAATTTACCTAGGCAAAAACTGTGGTAAATCTAGAGGAGAGATTCTAACAGTGCCAGACCAGAAAATGATGAACATAATTTTGTGATAACTCAGGTTAAATTACAGGTCTGTGTGACATTCTAGATATTCTAGATGCAATGAGCTAGCTGAAGCAGCTGACTAAAGCTTAAATCCTACCATAAATGAGACAAAATTAAATTGTGATGCCAGAAAGCCCTTGAGAAAATGCAGAGCAAGGAATTCAAAACCATAAAAAGGAGACAATGTTGAGTGGATTTATCATATCACCATCTTAATCATCATCTAAATATTTTCCCAGGGGCCTGAAGTCACTCCTTTCATCAAGATATTAAGAGAAACATTAACAAAATGAGAGCAAGAATTTTTTAAAAGTAACTATAATGACTTTTCTCTGTAGAGCAGGGATGAAGGTAGAAGATGCTGAATGAACTGATGGTGGGGCAGATAGTAGCAGCACTAACTATTCAGGGGAAATGTCATGCTTTTCTATAATAAGAAGAAATTTGGAGGAGTAATTAATAATATTAAATGGATCTATGAGCTAATTGATTACAGGGTCGCCAGGACCAATAAAAAAGGAAAGCCAATTAATTCTATTTGAGCTGAATAAACAACTACAATTATAATTTAAAATATAAGTCTGGGAAGTATGACATTAGCAAGATGGCAGACTAAGAAGCTCTAAGCCCCCCTTCCTCCATGGAAACAACTAGAGTCTGACTTTAATAGTTTTATAAGAGTTCTAGAAGTTAGTCAAAGATCTACAGAAACCAAAGAAATGCCCCATGAAGAAAAAGCCTCCTTCATAATGGTAATAAATTTTGTGGTGTTTATACTTGCCCTTTTTCCTCCCTCTCCCCAGCATGGCATGGTTTGGGGGAATCAGTGACCCAGTTCTCAGTACCCTTCCTAAGACCAGAGAGATCAGCATGGATGGAATTTGCAATATTGTAACCTGTTTGGTTGTTGCCTGTGTGATTTGTTTCTATGTCACCTAACTCAAGAATTCAGATATTCAAAAGTGGCATAGTTAGATCTCAGGCTAAGAGAAACTGTGGTAAGCAGCTGGCATTGCAAGGGGAATATAGACCCGTAGATGTTTAGGCCAAGAGATTACTAACTGAAGAATACAACAGCTGGATCCCTAAGCAAAAGTGCCATTAAGGCTCTTAAGGAAATTAAGGCATTTAACAGCAACTGTGTATATGGAGGAATCAGGTTAAAAAAAAGCACATGGGACTTCCCTGGTGGTGCAGTGGTTGAGAGTCCGCCTGCCAATGCAGGGGACACGGGTTCGTGCCCCGGTCCGGGAAGATCCCACATGCCGTGGAGGGCTGGGCCCGTGAGCCATGGCTGCTGAGCCTGTGCGTCTGGAGCCTGTGCTCCGCAACGGGAGAGGTGACAACAGTGAGAGGCCCGCGTACCACACACACACAAAAAAAACACATGTAGAGGCCCAGGGAAGAGTCATGCCCAGAAATGCCTGAGAAAACCTTAAGCCTTCACTTATATGAGGTACTAGGGTAGTCAAATTCATAGAGACAGAAAGTAGAATTGTGGCTAATAGAGACTTGGGGAAGGAAGTGATGTCGAGTTACTGTTTAATGAGTATGGATTTCAGTTTGGGAAGATGAAAAAAGTTCTGGAGGAGGATGGTGGTGATGGTGGTACAACAGTGTGAATGTACTTAATGCCATTGAACTGTACACTTAACAATGGATAAATAAAATGGTAAATCTTATGTTACGTATATTTTACCACAATGAAAAGTCTACCTCTGTTGAAAATAGCCCTCCCTTGAGCCTTTGTAGTCATTGCAGTCATACCATTCCAAGATCTGGATTACTTGCAGACTCAGAGTTTCTGCAATAAAGGTTAGTACATATAGCTTGAAAAATAACTATATAATAAAATCATAAATGTGGGCCACAGATATTTCAGCTAGTCACCTCTAAAGGGTCATCTGTCAGGTAGCTCATAGGTTATTGCATACTACCTGTAATCTAAAACTAATGCTGGTGCTTTGAATCCAGACCACCACTGTAGTCCACTTACTGGTCAAAATGGATACTCACTAAGTTTAGGTGATGAGTGGGTTTTTACCCAAGCCTGTAGTACAATAGAACTACAGATCCACAGACCTATGTTGTTTTTATTTCCCCAGTTTCTTCATATATAGTTAGAATAATTATACTCAGCAAATGGGGGAATTTCTACTTTGTGCCCTGTTATTTGGAGTGAGGGTTGTATAGTAAGAATATTAGAAAGCTTCGGATCTCACTCATTTATAAAAATAGTAAGCCAAATGCAAAACTACATCCCTTGTGATTTTGCAGAGATTATTGCCATACTCAAAAATTTTAAAATACAGGGATGGGGATTCCCATTACACTCTCATTTAACTTACCTTTTCAGTAAGACAGGTGGGTCTTGGAAGAAGATAGTGGGTTAGTGTACATTACACCAGGTGGTGTCTTCCACTGCGGCTGTTGTTCCAGATGTGATCTCTTTACCAGAGTAAATCAATACAGCCCCTGGTACTTGTTATTCAGCCCTTGTAATTTTTGGTAACATTTGTGTGATAGATCATTACAATAATGGCTCCTAAGAAATCACCCCTCTCATATCCATTACTTTTTTAAATCCCTTCGTTTGTTAACTCTGGTCTTTACCATTGTGCCTTGCTTAGGCTAATGGGATAGTAGCAAAAATGACTCAAGAGGCTTGACAAATGCTTGTGCATTAGGGTTTGCGCTCTCTTGCTTGTTGCTTTTGAAAACTAGTTATAATGCAAAGAAGCTTTAGCTAGTTTACTGGAGACATGTGGCCCAGAGAAAGGCCAGCATCAATTTCCATACATGGCCATAAAACTGAACAAAATTATATGAGATAATGATTTTCAGAAATTGGAAAAAAAGGTAGAGCAGGGCTGTGATCCCAGAAAGAATGGAATTAAACAAGGTGAGCCCTCTATGATCTCACGACTTTCTAATTTCATGTATGGAGCAAAGGCACCTCCTCAGACTGCAAAGCAGGGACAAAGTTTTCAAAGCAAGGTTGGTCTTGTGTTTCTCTAAGGAGAGAAGACAGAGATTCAAGTTCATCTAGAACAAAGCAGTTAGAATGGTAGGGCAGAGTACCAGGGAGAACATGACTATCAGGAAAAGAGTTCAAGACATTTTCATAGGAGTTTCTTTGATTTGATTTTTTAATGAATTTTAATCTAAGCAAGTGTAGGGTACAATTTCGTGAAACCAGATACAGAATTTTCAAGGAAAGAACAGGAAGCCTTGACTTCACTCAAGGCTCAGGAAGTAGCAAGTAGAACAATTATTGAAGCTCATACTGGGCTGGTGATAGTTTATGTTTATACGAGTGAGAGTGGAAAGACCAAATAATACATGAGCAGAAGCTTCTGAATTATATCAACTTAGTAGTAAGATTTACTTACCTCTTGACTAAAATCTACTTTGGCCCTGTTCTAACAAATTAGAAAAATAATCTTAGAAATGATTAAACTAAATTCAGGAAATTTATCTGAACATAAGAACAAAATCAAACATGATTTAAAGGACTCTATCAAAATTGAACAACTGACAGTTTAAAATCGGCAAAGTGCAACCTAAAATAAGGGAAAAAAAAGAGACAACAACCAAGCAAATAACAGGGAAATCCATAACCAAAAAAAAAAACACAAAACATTATTTAATTTAAATCAACACAGTGATGAAAAGAGATGATGAAAAGACAGGGATATTATATGCTTAAACATTTCAAGAAGTCAGAGGAATCACATGACTGATGAAGATAAAAAAATGGAAGATATATAAAAGACAAAAATAGAATTTATAGAGATTAAAAATAAAACATTTTAAATTACAAGTACACTGGAATTAATACAGAGCACAGACCACAGAAGAAAACATCATAGAAATTAAAGACATAGAAACTATGTAAAGTCAAATATAGAGAGACAAATAAATGAAAAAAAAAAAAAAAAAAGAACGACTGTGAAACAATGTTATTCAGACTAGCATACATGCAACCAAAATCCCAGAAGAGGAAAGTATGAGAGATAAAAAATATATTTGAAGAAATTATAGCCAAATATTTTTAAAAACCTTATAAAAAATTTAAACCCACAGATCCAAGAAGCTCAATAAAACAAAGCAGAATAAATATAAAGAAAACCACACCAAAGTATATAATAATCAAATCCTAAATACAAGGTAAGGAGAAAATTTCAAACACAGCAAAATTTCACTAAGCATTAAGAACTCAAGACAAGATCAAAGATAAGAATGACTGTGAAATTTATATCAGAAATTATATAAGCCAGAGGACAAAAGAAAGATATATCTTTCATTTATTGAAATAAAATAATCTAGAATTCCTTAACCAGAAAAAAACATTTTTCAATATTGAATGTGAAATAAGGACATTTTCAGACAAATGGCAGCTGAAAGAATCAATCATCAGCAAAATGATACTATAAGAAATGTGAAAGAAAGTACTTCAGGCAGAAGAAAAATGACACCATATGTTAAATTAAATCTACATGAATGAATGAAGAGTACTGATAATGGAAAATATGTTGATATATTTTTCCTAGTTTTTTACACTTAAAATAATAAATGACCAAATGTAAAAGCAATGTATCATGAGGTCTATAATGTATATGGATGTGACATATATGACAACAATAGCACGAAGGATAGAAGGGGATATAAGAGTGTTCCAGTGTAAGAGTCTTTCACTGTACATGAAGTAATATAATATTATTTGAAAATAGATTTTAGTAAGTTAAATATATTATAAAACCTAGAAATACCTTTAAAAAACTTTAAATATGTAAATAATAAACCAATAGTGAAGATAAAATCATTCAAAAAATTCAATAAAAGACCAGAAAAGAAGAGGAAAAAAAACCCACAAAGAACAGGTGGGAATGATAGAAACCAAACAGAAGGATAGTAGATTAAAACTGTAAACTTATGGATTATTACATTAAATATTAATTTTCTAAACTTTACAATTAAAGGCACAGATTTTGAGATTGTAAGATACAAATCAAGACACAACTATAGACTGTCTACAAGAAAGCAGCTTAGAAATATATGAATACAGATAGATTAAAAGTAAATGTTAGTTTCAACTTCTAGTTAAGATGGCGTTACAGGAAATGGATCTCCCTTTCCTCATAAAACATGAAAAATGCAATATGGAACAAATGAAATAATGAAACTCAAAAAATTGGACAGCAGGAGAATGTCCCTAAATGATGAGAAACAATAAAGGTAGGCTATATGATTGCCAGCTTACTTCCTGGAGAATGTTTCTAAGTCATGATCCAGAGAGGAGACACCCAGGCAAAGACCATTAGTCTTTCTGACTTGAGGAGGTGGGGCTGGAATTCTGGGGAAGACAAAATGTCAAGAGTTCACAGAACAGAGTATCAGAAAGGACAGAGCTACAAAAGCAAGAACTCCAGAGGTCTGTGGATGGTTCCCTTTGGACATTTAGTTGACTATTGATAACCACACGTATGTGAGGAAGTGATCCAATGCTGAGAAAAGAACTATCTGACAGGATTATAGGGAATATTGCTTGGAGCTCCTATAGGGTCAAGAGTAGTGTCTCTTTTCAACAGCCCAGAGTAGAAAAACTCATAATTCAGGGAGTATCATTTAGGTTACTAAGTAGGATCTTGCCTTAGTTAATGGGAAAAAATTAACCCTAGACTAAATGTATCTCTGGATCTACCTACTAAAGATTAAATAATACACTAAGATATCAAACTGTTAATAAGTAACTTTCTATGTCCCACAACACTGGTATATTTTTCAGTTCAAAATTTTCCATTTGATTCTTCTGTGTATCTTTCATTTACTTGCTGAGATTTTCAACTTTTTCATTTGTTTCAAGAGTGTTTTAATTGTTGAAGCATTTTTATCTTGGCTGCTTTAAATTTTTTGTCGAGTAATTCTATCATCTTTATTATCTTGGTGTTGTCATTTATTGATTGTCTTTTTTCATTCAGTTTGAGGTATTCCTGGTTCTTGGTATGCTGAATGATTTTATATTGAAACCTGGATTTTTGTATTATGAGATTCTGGATCTTTTAAAATTTTCATATTTTAGCTGGGTTTTATTTTTTTATTTTTTTGGTTACTGCTCTGTCAGGGGAAAGGTGATGCCACCTCACTACTACCAGGTATAGATAAGTCTCAATTCACCACTAGGTAGGTCACCACCTACACCTGAAGGGGTAGCAGAGCTTTTCCTTATTCCTAAGCAGGGGTGGGAATACTGGCTTCCCATGCTGTCTTCACTGACAATGCAGTGGGGATGATCATTTTACTGCTGGGCTGTGGTTAAAGTCCTGCCTTTTTCCACTAAGCCTCCTCTGACACCTCCTCAGTATAGGAAAGAGCACTTGTTGCTGCTGGGTGGAGGTGGTGGAATTGCATGCAAGCTATATATTCTTCACTGACACTGGGGGAGGGGAATGCCTTGTCACTAGCCAGAGTGACAAGGGATAAATGTTTCATCTCTTTAGAACTAGTTTTGTCTGAAATAGAGTGGGTGCAGTCTAAAAGATTTATATCTATTAGGCTGGTTCTGGTCCATTACTAGAGAGTATCACCTTTTTTCATCTCTGTTTTTGTCTGTGCCTATTACATTTCTAGGTATCCAGCTTCTTCAACTCTAAATCTAGGAATGAGAAGCAAAACAGAATCCCAAGTAACTCACACCCATGTAATTTCTCTGGTCTTCCTTCTTCATTCCAGCTTTCATAGTCTTTTGTTTATTTTATATATAATGTTCATAGTTTTTATTTGTGCTTCGTGGAAGCAATAAGGAAACGTACATCTACTCTGTCTTCCCAGAAGCGGCAGTTTATGTGTTTTCTTTTAATATTGTTTGTGATTGATAAAATAATATTAGTATACATAAACATTTGATCACATGTCCTCAGAGCCTGTTTCTTAATCCACAATAAATTTTAGAGTAGCTGTTTTGTAATATTTTAAACTCAGATCTGGTGAATCATACCTATAGGGTGATTTAAAGCTGTGAATATAACAAGGGGTAGATATGGAATTCTCCCTAAGAATTCAGTGATATTTGCAATGAAACTGTGATTTGTGGCATTAAATCTGCTTGATCTATATATTTTTAACAGCTTTAGATTTAATCTATCAAGTAGAATTAATTAAAAGAGATAATTTAGAAATAGTTTTGAAACTGAAAGTATTGTGGGAGAAAGGAGTAGATTAAGTAAACCTTGTTTGAGGTGAAATACTGCCTCCACTTTTCCTAGCTCTGTGAAGTGAAAATAATTATTAAAACTTTCAATTCCATTTCTTCATCTCTAAAAGAACAAAGATGTTTTCCATGATTACCTCACTGTGTTGTTTTATCCCTAAATTTTAAGGTTTATAAAAATCATTACTCATCAATACAAATCATTGTAATATTCCCTATTCAAACCACGTATTTCTGAGACCACATTGGTCTAAGTTGAGTCACTGATATTTTTCAGAAAGAAAAAAAATAAAATCAATATAATTGAAATTTAAGAATACCAAATATACCTAATAATAATAATAAAATAAATTTAGAGATTCATAAAGCTCAATAAAGAGTAATCAGGATAAAAACAAAGAAATCCAAGACTACACACTTAATTAAGAAATAACTGCAACACGATTTGAGGAGTGAAGCATGCAGATATATATATATAGATATATACACTCTGAGTGGGCTGAGTCTCCTGCAGAAATCAATTTAAAACTCTGTAGAAAATACCCAGACAACTAAACAACAACATAAAGAATCTACTCAAATGCTCTGGAGCATAAACAAAGCCAGGTAGACTTTGAGGATCAGCTGCCAAGTAGAAGAGAAGACTATTGACATGGGTGAACTTTCTGTTGTTATGACTTTTAGCCAGAGGAAGGCCACACATAGCTCTGTATAGTATATTTACAACTTGGGTAGAAAGAAAACTCATATTTATGGTGTGAAGACCTAGAGGACAGAGTTTAGTACAATCATAGCCACAGTAAAATGCAGAGTGAATTTCTGTGGGAAGCAAGCAAAAGAGGAGGTGTCCATATTCTATGTATAAACTGTCCAAAATCTGGTTGATACTTGAAGCACCGCATGCCTGGTGTAGACTACAAGCAACCAAACTATAGATGAAGACACTGAAATCATCTTTCAACTTCTGTCCAAGTCACAGAGTTTGAATTTTGAGTCTATCCAAGTCAATATCTTGTTAAACACACTAATGTCCTTAAAAAGAATATAACAGAATCATTATTATCCACAGTATTATTTTCACAATGTCCAAATATAAACCAAAATTACACTACATCTGAGGAACCAGGGAAATGTGATTTATTCTCAAAAATAAAAGACAGTCAACAGAGATGATCTCCAATATGACCAGATAGTGATATCACCAGAGAAGGGCTTTAAAGTCAACATAATAATACACTCATTAATATGAAGCAAAATATATCTGTAATAAGTGAAAAGATATCAGCAGAGAGTTAGAAAAAATAAAAAGCAGCCATATAGCACAGGGAGATCAGCTCGGTGCTTTGTGACCACCTAGAAGGGTGGGAGAGGGAGGGTGGGAGGGAGAGGCAAGAGGGAGGAGATATGGGACTATATATATATATATATATATATATATATATATATATATATAGCTGATTCACTTTGCTATAAAGCAGAAACTAACACACCATTGTAAAGCAATTATACTCTAATAAAGATGTTAAAAAAATAAAATAATAAAACATTTTAAAATGGAAAAAAAATAAATGCTTTGTTCTTTAAAAAAAAAAAGACAAATGAAAACTATCCCAATGAAAAATATATAATATCCAGAATAAAATTTTACTGATTGGTCTTAACAACAAAATGGCGATTACAAAGGAAAGAATCAGCATAATTGAAAATGATCAACATGAATTATCCAATATAAAAAACAGAGATAAAAAAACTGAAAAATACCAATACTGGTTCAGGGACCTCCAAGACAATACCAAAATGTATAAAATATTTCTTATTTCAGTCCCTGAAGGGGAACAGGAAATATTTGAAAAAATATTGGATAAAAGTTTTCCTAATGTAGTAAAAAATATAAATGTAGAGTTCCAAAAAAACTCAGCAAATATAAGACATAAGAAAACCATACTTACAAATACTGTAGACAAATTATTGCACACCAAAAATAAGAAAAATCCTGAAAGAAACCGGACTAACATGACATGTTATACAGGGAAGCATGCGACTTTTCAACAAAATCTATGGATGACAGAAGGCAGTGGAATGACGTCTTCAGAATGCTGAGAGAAAAATAATTCTGTCAACTCAGAAATACTATATTCTTCAAAAAAATCCTCTAAGAATAAAAACCGAAGTGAACAGGTATTTTTCCAAAGGGGAAATGCAGATGACCAGTGGGTACATGAAAAGATGCTCAACATCACTAATTGTTAGGGAAATGCAAATCAAAACCACAATGAGATAGCACCTCACACATGTCAGAATGGCTATTATCAAAAATAACATAAATGACGAATGTTGGTGAGGATCTGAGGAAAAGGGAACCCTTGTACACTGTTGGTGGGAATTTAAATTGGTACTGTCACTGTGAAAAACCATATGGAGGTTTCTTAAAAAACTAAAAACAGAACTACCGTATGACCCAGCAATTCCACTCCTGGATATATATCCCCCCCCAAAAAAAACAAACAAAAATACTAATTTGAAAAGATACATGCACCCCAGTATTCATAGCAGCATTATTTACAATTGCCAAGATATGGAAGCAACCTAAGTACACATCAACAGATGAATGGATAAAGAAGAAGTGGTATACAACTCAGCCATAAAAAAGAATGAAATTTTGCCATTTGTAGCAACATGGATGGACTTGGATTGCATTATTCTAAGTGAAATAAATCAGACAGAGAAAGACAAATACTGTATGATATCACTTATATGTGGAATCTTACAAATACAACAAACATGAATATAACCAAAAAGAAGCAGACTCACAGATATAGAGAACAAACTATTGGTTACCAGTGGGGAGGGGGAAGGGGCATTATAGCGTTGGGTGAGTGGGAGGTACAAACTATTGGGTGTAAGGTACGCCACAAGGGTGTATTGTACAACACAGGGAACATAGCCAATATTTTGTAATAACGGTAAATGGAGTATAATCTTTTAAAATTGTATAAAAAATAAAAGTGCAATAAAGACATTATCAGACAAAATTTATTGCTATCAGTATGTAATATAAGAAATGCTAAAAAATGTTGTCTAAAAGGAAATGACACAAGGATTTTCAGGAAGGAATGAAAAGGGGTCTTTTTCATTAATGTAAAAGACTGTGTTTCCTTATTGTCTTTAAAGTACACATATGGTTTAAAGTAACATTATAACATTATCTTGCAAAGATTATTATACATATTAGGATTATATCATCAAGGCTGGGATAATTTCCCACATGGTTCAATGTTTCTACATTTTACATAAAGCAGTACAATATTAAACATAAGTATAATATTGTGAGAATATGTGCAAAATAATTATAGTAATAAGTGCTATTTGTTTTGAGTTAGATAATTATATATATATATATATATATATAAAAGTAATCAAAGAGAATGAGATTAGAACAAATTAATGATACACCTTCACGTGTTGGTGGTAGAAATGGCAAACTGTTTGAGAAAGGTTTTCAAAAGGAATACCCACAAAATGAAATACTTTTATGGACAAAACTGCCAAGATGACAGACCACATAAGATTGTGCAGAAAAACTGTAAAATTCCTGGATCCCGGTGTACCAACTGTAAAGATATCAGGACATTTCATCAAAGAAAACAAATCAATGAGGAAAGCCTACTTCAAGGATATCATACAAAGTAACAATATATAGAAACCTAGTTCATGCACATTCTCTTCTCAACCCTAAAGATCCATGTAAATTGAATTCCTTGAAACATTTTATGATCTGCCCACTTTCTCTAGCTTTGCTCAGCTAGGATCATATCAATTATAACTTTGTGATGAATATATGAATAATATAATTAGTATAAATCTTTGTGGTAAATAAAACTATAGAAAAAAAGATATAAGGATGCTTCCAATAATCACAGAATAGATACATATAAATATATGTGGGATATATATATGTGTGTGTATACATATAATTGCACATAGTTACATGTATATTATTATATGTTACATTATGTAAAATAGTTACACAGTTATATGTACTATTATATATACTATAGTAAATGTAAGCTGTGTGTAACATATAATATTTATACTTAGTAGTTGAGTCTGGTGAGGCAAAGAACATTACAACCACATCACATTCACATTTAAATAAGGCCAATGTTGCAGATGCTAAGGTTAGGAGGGCACACCAATCAACCAGCTGCTGTGTTTTACTCTAATTTCCATTGCTGTTGCTCTTTTATAAGGAGTCCACATGCTGTAAGAAAGAAATAGATGATTTCAAATCTACTAATTATTATCATGATGTTATTAATTTAGACCAAGATAATAATAAGATCGTGTCTGTGAAGAAAGACTTCATTATGGAATTAATTGCTTTGATTAGGGTCAACACAGGAGAAAAGATTTACATACCATTTAAGAAACAATTACTTTGATGGCTATTCAGGAGCCAAAGACATGCAAATTTAAAGAAAGCATTTTACAATTTCCCTTTTACATTCAGATGCTAAGTTCTCTGATAAACCCCACTTGTTCTACAGAAAATTAAAATCACTGAATTGAAGAAGATCTGGGTAATGATGTATTATTGATGTATTCTGTAAATGTTCAAATTATTCTTGGCTTCAATTTTGAATTTATTTCATAGAAACAAAAAAAAAAAATAGCATTACAAAGTCAATTTTAATCTTAGTGTTGATGTTGTGGTTGTTTTCCCCTAATAGATATCCATAGAAGTAAATTATAGTTATCTTTATGAATTTACTGTTACTCTTTTTATTCTCATAGTTCTTGACTCTAAGACACATATGGAATGAGGAACTTTGTGTTTAACACCTGCTTCCAATTCATTGACTAAAAATGCAACTTAATTCTTTTGTTTTGCTGTTACTCAGTATTTTTTATTGCATTTTCCCCTATGATGAGTGTTTAAACTCAATTTGAGAGGAAGCATGTCTCAGATATATATCTCTTATATAAAAATATATTCTTCATGAGAAATAAAAAAATTACCAATAGATTTGGTATGTATAAGTAATCTAATTTTGTTTTCCCTTTTTTCATTCTCATGTATTCTCTTGGTTGCTTTTCACTGTAATGTCCCTTTCAATTAAATGACCAGAACTATACTCAGGGTCAGATTTGACCATTAAAATTTAGAGTCATGAGGCTATAAATATCAAGATGTGTGACTCTTATTGAATATTAAGAAAACTAAAAATAGGTTTCTGATTCTAAAACACCTGCTTTATATTGGAAAATGACTATTAACCAAATAATCAAATGTTCCTTTAAAGGCATACATATACAAGCAATATTTCCCTTTTACATTCTTTATTTATTAGGCTCTTACATCAGCAAAACACCTTACTTTGGGAATAAAAGGAAAAGGGTAAAAAAACAACAATAATAACAATGGAAGTCAGATCCATCTTTGACGTTTTAATTGACAACAACAAAAGAACATCTAGAAGATAGTGTTCCTGATTTTTCTTTCCTATAATCTTTTCATGGCCACATGAGACTCTGTAATTATAAGGTTATGGGTAAATTCTCATCAAAATTTCCTTATTCAGTATCCATAAAACCTTAAGTAAAAGTATCATTAAACCAAAAGTACATGTATAAGGTATTTATCTTTCATTCTAAAGATTTTTAGAGCAGTTTTAGGTACATAGAAAAATAGAAAGGAATTACAGAAATTTGCTATATACCTTCTTGCTCCCCAGCATGCATAGTCTCTCCCATTATCAATATCCTCCACCAGCAATGGTATATTTGTTGCAATTGATGGACCTGCATGGACACATCATAATCATCCAAAGTCTATAGTTTACATTAGGGTGCACTCTTGATGTTATACATTGTATGGGTTTGGATAAATATATAAATGACATGCATGCATCATTATATTATCTTACAGAGTATTTTCACTGCTCTAAAAATACTCTGTGCCTTTGTGTGCATTTCTCACCTACCTCCCCAACCTCTAGTTACCATTGAACATTTTACTGTCTCCATAATTTTGCTTTTTCTTAAATGTCATAGAGTTGGAATCATACAACATGTAGCTTTTTCCTATTGTCATCTTTCTTTTAGTAATATGCAATTAAATTTCCTCCATTTATTTTCATGGCTTGATAGCACATTCTCTTTAGTGCTGTATAGTATTCCACTGTCTGGATGCACTACATTTTACCTATCTATTCGGAGGAATATTTTAAACTAAGATTTAAAAAAAAAAAAAAAAAACAACGAATAGTGACATAGTAAGATGAAATCTGAGCTGCACTCAGAAAGTTTTCCCTCAGTCACATTTCAATACCAGAACTGATGAATTGGAATCTAAGCTAAGGGTAATCTTTTGGGCACACAAAGTGACTCAGTCTGCACTCCCTAGGAATCTAGGAGCTTCAAAATGAGCTTCAAACATGATAGAAGAGAAGGCTAGAAAATCCAGGGGTTATAATGCTTAATGACTCCCATCTAAGCAAATTATACCTGGAGAAATACACATCTTGTTCAATACATAAGCATTGCTACACATTGATTAGTTAAATATAAGAAATATAAACTTAAATATGAAATTTCCAATCCTACCTGAACAAAAAAGGCAACTGTGTGTACAAATGAGCCAAAGCAACCAACAGTAGATATCGACTCCAGAGACTGTATGTATTATCCATCTGATTCAGAATATAATATTATAGAGATTATACACTGAATAATAAAGAAATTATTTAAAAATTACAAAAGTGAGCAGGCAGATTTTAAAATCAATTAAATAGTACTTTTAGAAATAAAAATAATTTTTGACATTAATTCAGTGCTGTTAGTATTAAAAAAATTTTAATTGTGTTAAAGAGAATATTAGAAATCGTTGATGGGAAGATAGCAAATTAGAAAAAAAAATACCTAAAGATGTTATACACTAAGCATCAAGGGGTTGGAAAATAGGAAACTGATATAAAGGAATATGGAAAATAAAATTTTAAAAACCCCTAGGTCTTTCACATATTTCTAATTAAATTCCCTGAAGAGAGAGAGGTAGTTCTGTGAATTGTGCCAAAATTATGAAAGATAAAACTGTATAAACATGGAGAGCACAAAGAATGCTGAATAAAATATAATCTAACATGTCAACAACAAATCACATAGTAGTAGTATTTTAGAGCACCAAAGTCAAAGAGATTATCTTAATAGTAATAGAATAGAAAGTGCACATAATTTAAGGAAACCCAACAATTAGTTGAAAACTGGAAGACATTGGAATAATATCCTTAAAATACTAAGAGAAAATAAATGCTAACCTTGAATTGTGTATCCTGGAAAATTATCTTTAAGAGTGATGAAATATAGAAATATATTAAGATTAAAACAGAGAAATAAGCAAACAAAGTCTGAAAAATTTGTCCAAAGAGGCACTATTGCAGGAACTTATGAAGATGTATTTCAGCCATAGGTGTTGAGGTGCCAGTAAGGGTATTAGTTATGAAAATTATAAATGTATAAGCAAATCAAAACATTAATTGGCTGAATAAAGTAACAACGACAACCACAGCAACAGACACAACTATAATAATGCCAATTTTGGGGTAAAATTTCAAAACGACAATAGTGAATTTCAGAAGCAAGTAATTTTGGGAGAAAGAGAAATGGAGTTAAAATATTATAAGTTCTTAATGGTATTTACAAGGAATGTATGATCACAGTTACAAGGAAACTCTCCCCCCCTCCAATGAATAATGCCTCCTTCTATCCACAGTTATGTATAATTTCCTCCTATATTGACTTGGGGCATGACCATTTGCCTTACTTTGCCTAATGTTTAAACAGAATATTGAAAAGCACTTATGCATTAGGGTTGTCTTCTTCTATTGCTTGGGACTCTTCTGCCATCAAGAAAGAAGCTTGGGCTAGCCTACTGGAAGAGGAGACTTCTCTAGTAAAAACAAACCACCTTAGCTGGGGTAACCCAGGAACCAGTCCCTGGACAATTGGCCAGATGACCGAATTTCCATGTAAGACCCCAGAGCAGAGCAGCTCAAATTGCTAAATTATATGATACTGAGAAATTAAAATCAGTATTGTTTTAAGCTACTAAATTTGGAGATAGTTTTTTGGTTTTGGTTTTGTTTTTTTGCGGTACACGGGTCTCTCACTGCTGTGGCCTCTCCCGTTGCGGAGCACAGGCTCCGGACGTGCAGGCTCAGCGGCCATGGCTCACGGGCCCAGCCGCTCCGCGGCATGCGGGATCCTCCCGGACCGGGGCACGAACCTGCGTCCCCTGCATCGGCAGGCGGACTCTCAACCACTGCGCCACCAGGGAAGCCCTGGAGATAGTTTTTATGCAACAAATAGAAATGAATTTAGGCTTTGTAAAGTTATATGCATGGTAAGTTATTTTTTAAAAAATCCCTGAAAGAATATACAATTTCCAAAACAGTAGAGAGGGAGAAAATGGGGGAGGCTTAGTTATTTTGCAGAAGTGTGACAAAGATAAAGTCAGTGAAAACAAAAAAAAAATTATGTTGAGAGAATTAAGTCCAACATTTCTGTTCCTACAAGAAATATAAAGACCAAACTGCCCTATTACAAGATGGGTTTTTAGATGGATTAAAATAAAGACTTACCTAAATCAAGAAGACTTTCATAGTGTGAAAGTACAAGTTTGAGGAAAAAACCAATCAAAAGAAAGTAAGCATAGCTCAACTTCCTCTTCCACAATGATTCTTTTTCTTTTCAAGTACAAAAACTCCAGTTTCTCAAAGTTATGACATTATCAAAGGAAATATAGTGTGGCTTATAGTGCTGACACTGTGCATGACCTTGTGCTTGTAATTTGTGCCAAGTTTAATAGATAATTTTAAAAAGTCTAGTTTGCTTATCTTGGATATTTAAATTTTAACACAGTTACTGACACATATTAAGCCTGTAAATATATGCTAGTAAATAAACTTAGCCCATATCTGGTTCTAACTACAGTTTTTATTTTATATGATCAAATGGACAGCATTTATACTTGTATTTTATCTACACACCACCACTGCCAACAACAGAAATATAAAAACAAACTTAAGAATATTTATAAAGTTTCCTTTTCTATTAATTCCTACAAAGTTACCTAGCATCTTTATGTCTTAATAATTACTACCAACATCAATTCACCTGGATTAGAACAGACTGAGGTCTCTGTCTCTTTTGTTGCTCTCCTCCCATTGGATAGAATATTTCCAAAATGTTAACCAAATCATATTATTACCTGACTAAAACTCCCAAGATATCTTCCCATAGAATTTGAGTGGAATCTAAATTCCTTAGCAGGATGGTTAGGATGATAATGTTGGCACCATTGCAATGGACAGCAACGGGTATCTGTTACTTAATCCTGCTGTTGCTACTTGGCTCAACAGCACCATTTCTGGGAGTCACTAATTGACAATTTGCCACCATGACTTATCATGACTTAATTAGTTCTGTGTTCTTTTTGCATTACTTGCTTTATATTTTAAGTTCTAGGTGGAAATTTTAATTTGCTGTATATAGATAATGTAGCCATGCCCTAGATGTCTGGGTGTGGAGAGAGCAATTATCTGCTCCCTTGAGGTTCATAGTGAGAGGAAGGGACATGTCTCTCTTCATTGAAACGACATAAAAGCTACAGGTTCTACTTAAATTATCTCCTTTCATTGACAAGCTTTCTTATATACCCTTCTTCTTATGCTTATACTTAAAAAATAGTTTTGCCAAACAAAATGCAGTTATCACTCATAAAACCAAATATAAACTGAATTCCTCCCCTAAATCATATATATTACAAGATCCAACTTGCTACACAAGATTTCTTGATTAAAATCTTTCTTTTCTAGGATTACTTTTTAATCTTTTGGACTAAATTTCACAGGTCATCGGCAACGATACATTGAGTGTGTGTGTGTGTGTGTGTGAAAAGGGAATGAGCATAAAGAGAATTAAGATAATATATACAGATATATATATGACACAGAAATATTTAGAATATTGGTAGATGTTAGGGTCCTCATTTCTGGAACTGGCTTCTGGCCATGGCTAGTAGTTATGATTTTCCTTTTCCACTGACCATTCTTTGCATCCTTGCTTTAGATTTAAATGTTCTGGGTGGAGCTTCTAAATACTTTTTAGTCAATGTTTCAGCTATTCTGAATTCTGTGTTTGTTACAGTAATTCTATTCTTACCTCACAGTAATTCTATTCTTACCTCACAGTAATTCTATTCTTACCTCCTAAGGAATCTTGAACTCTTACTGGTACTTCCTATTTATGGTGGAAGTAGTACTCCATTAATTTCATTGCTAGACATGGGTTGTCCTTGCTTTAATTCACACACCTCTTGTTCCTATTTTCATAGAAGCAACAATATTTCCACTAATTATTTAGGATAAATCACCTCACACTATAAATTCTCTTTTTACTGGTTTGGTTAATGGAATGCCAAGCCAAAAATGACAGGGTAATACTTTTACCCACATATTTACCCACATATTACCCCATACTAATGTTTCAAAATTCTGTTTCCAATTGAATGGAACCTTGAAGGAAGTACTGTTTTCTTAAGAAATAAAATGTCTAAATCAGTGGAGTCTAGGCTTATGGAGAAAGGAAGAAATAATAAAAGTGAATCATTAAATGGAATTTTAAGATATTCCATTTCAATGTTAATTCCTTAGATCACAGTTGCTTTGATGAAGTGTACAGAAAGCTTCATTTTACACTCTAGTATTATTATTGTATGCAAGGTCTTCCTCTTGTGTCTGTGGGAGGATCATAGCCTTGTCTAATGTAGACTCAAATCTAGCTTCTATTTGTCTTAACATGCCTTGATGTTGTTGTTATTATACAGTTTATGTGAAGATTCTCAAGTAGGCTGTCAATCTTTTTCAGCTCAAGGGATCCCATGGTATCTGAAGTTCAAATCATTGTTACTCTCAAACTAGCCAGACAGCCTTTGATGTTAGCCATGCCCAGTTTGTATCAAATTGCAATTGACCCTTGAACAACAAAGGTTTGAACATTGTGGATCCACTTATACCTGGATTTTTTCAAGAGCAAATACAGTAGTACACGACCTGCAGTTGATGGAATCTGCAGATGCAGAACCATGGGTTATGAAGGGCCTAGTATGAGACTTAAGTATCCATGGATTTGGGTATATGTGGGGCTTCTGGAACCAGTCCTCTGTGGAGACTGAGGGATGACTAAGTTTCGCTACTTAGTCTCTGACACTCTGGGATGAGATGTAATGTTGTGTGACAAATGCAGATTCTTGATTCAGACAACATGGATTTAAATTCTACCTTCACTCTTTAATTGCTCTGACCTTGAGCAAGTTCCTTAATCTCTCTTTGATTTATTTTCCTTATCTATTAAATGGGAACTGTTTGGAGGGAATGCTGATGTAATAAGTAAACCTAAAATTTATTTTTTTATATGTGTACTGTGAAACTTGAAAGCTATAGCCTCCACAAAGAAATCAATGTAACATAATGGCTGACAAAGGTTTGATATGCAAATCATATAGGAATATGGGAGAGTTATAGGAATGGAGGGTCAGATACGGAAATAAAATATAGGTATATGAAGTGCAAGTTAAAATATGTAAGCTATGTTATAAGTTTTATATTTAGAGGGAAAAGATACAATGTGTCAAAAGTTAATGGAGTTCAACTGTGCGGTTTTTAGAATGTTGAGTACAGCAGTGCAAATGTTGTGTGATAATATAAAGTATATACATGAAGGTTTGGGCAAACACATATTCAATGGATAAGTAATAGCAAGAGAAGTAGTAATTATATGAAGCTGGATAAGAAGTAAAATAGGTACATGGGTCACCAGAGAATGTTCTTGGAAGATTTAGAGAATCTTCACATGCTGAAAATTCCTTGGGAAGTCAAAGCAACGATCTCACCCAAAGGAATGTGAGTCTTATGGACTGGCCACATTTAGCCACAAGTCTAAAGTCATAAGTGGGCTGGATACAGAGATTCATATCAAATACATTGGACTGGTTGAAAGAAGTATAGAAAACACTTATTCGTTTGTCAGGCTGCCAAAATAATGGTTACACTAGGAAAATTAGCAATGAGGTATTAGGCATGAATACTAGCTTTAGAAGGTTTCAATATATCACTACTAATATGGTCTTTGACCTCTGTTGTATTGTATGACTGTATTTTATTGCCTGATTGTCTGTTGTTTCATGATGTATTGTCTTTAGTGTATTGTGTAATTGTATTCTCCAGAGCCCCAAGTCAATCATTGTGAAGATCTTAGTAGGATGAAATGTTGAATATAAAGAACATTTAACAGTAAATTAAAAATCTATGAAAATGAGCATTTAAACTAAAAAGACATTCCTAAAAAGAACATAAATGGTTAATGAACTCATAATAGCACAATCATTCCAAATAAATACAAATTAAATAATAATGAGATGCTTGTGTTAATCTATCAAATAACAAATGCCATTTTTACTTAGGAAGAGTAGAAATGGTGGAATTTTGAGGCAGAAGCAGGCTAATCATTTTGAATTCAATTATATCCAGTAGAAATGGAGTACCCATTAAACTAATTGGCAGAGAAAAATCAATACTTTTTTTCCTCTTAAACTTTAGCTTTAAACAAATACTAAAAAGAGGATAAATTTCTTTAAAACACCACAGACAAAAATTATTGGCTTTACAAAGGGGTTTTCAAAATCCTAGGCAGCTCCATGTGAGATTCATGAGATTTTAGATGCTTTTACCCCCTCCCCATCCCCCAACATACATGCCTTTTAACTCTCAGAATTTAACATAGTGTCTGCCACATACTAGGCACCAAATAAGCATTTATTGAATAAATAAATTAGTGATTTAAGTCAGTTACCTCCCTTTTGATTAGAATTTGAAAAAAATTAATGCAAAGTGTTTACCTTAAAAGTTTCCCTCAGGAATCAGATGCAAATGTTTATTTGTATATAATATTTAAGATAAAAATTAATGTTTTATATATAAGGGTAAATTAGAAATTAATATTTTATATATAGGAATAAGATTTAATATTCATATTTCATATTATAAATAATATAAAATACTATAACATAAAATAAAATAAAACAAATAATGTAAACTAAAATTTTAATATTATACATAGAGGATACAAATAGAAACATATCTTCCTAAAAACAACAAAGTACAAACCTTAAATGTAATCTAGACTATGACATATAATGTGAAAATATTTGTTACTAGTTTATTTCTTGGATTGCAAAAGATAACATTTTCATTCATTAAATAAATATCTGTTGAGAATATGCCCGGTGCCAAATACTGTGGTAGACATTGGGTCTATATTGTGAACCAAACAACTCTTCCCACTTACCCCTTCCCATTCAAAGGTTAAGAGAGTGCTGGCAGATAGATGTTGATATTTCTCTTGGGTACATACCTAGGATTGGAATTTCCTATGTCTAATGCTAACTCAGTAGTTTGTGGAACTGATAGACAGCTTTCCAAAGTGGCTGCATCATTTTACATTCCCACAGCATTGTATGAGGATTCCAATTTCTCCATATCCTCTCTAATACTTATTATCAGACTTTTTGATTCTAGCCATCCCAGTGATTGTGAAGTGTTACCTCCTTGTGGTTTTGATTTACATTTCCTTGATGGCTAATGACATGGATTCTCTTTTTATGTGCTTATTAGCCATTTATATATCATTCTTGGATGAGAAAGAATATTTAGATGCTTTCCCCATCTTAAAAATTAGGCTATTTTTCCTTTGATGATTGAGTTGTATGAGTTTTATATATTCTAGATACAAGCCTCTTATCAGATACATGATTTGTAAATATTTTCTCCCATTCTGGGGTTGTCTTTGCACTTTATAAAAATAGTCTTTGCACTTTTTGCTGGGGTCCTTGGAAGCATAAAAGATTTTACTTTACACGAAATTTAACTTAGCTATTTGTTTCTTTTTTCTTTTCTTTTTCGTGCTTTTGTGTCACATTTAAGAATCTTTTGCCAACTCTGAGGTCATGAGGATTTACACCTATGTCTTTTTCTAAGAGTTTTATAATTTTAGTTCTCACAGGTAAGTCTTTGATTCATTATGAGTTAATTTTTGTATGTGACATAACGGTCCAACTTCATTCTTTTGCATGTGGCTATTTATTTAGTTATCCTAGCACCTTCTGTTGGAAAGACTATTCTTTCACTCATTGAATGGTCTTGGAACCCCTGTCAAAACTCGGTTGACTATAGGTATATGGTTTTATTTCTGGACTTTCAATTCTGTGCCATTGATTAATAAGTATATCCTTGTGCCACGGCCACAAACTCTTGATTACTATTGCTTTGTAGTAAGGTTTGAAATTAGGAAGTGTGTGTCCTACTGTATCATTCTTTTTCAGGATTGCTTTGGCTATTCAATATCCCCTGCAATTTCATATGAATTTTATTTTTATTTATTTTTAAATATCTTTATTGGTATATAATTGCTCTACAATGTTGTGTTAGTTTATGCTGTATAACAAACTGAATCAGCTATACGTATACATATATTCCCATATCCCCTCCCTCTTGCATCTCCCTCCCACCCACCCTATCCCACCCCTCTAGGCAGCCACAAAGCACTGAGCTGATCTCCCTGTGCTCTGCGGCTGCTTCCCACTAGCTATCTAATTTACATTTGGTAGTTTATATATGTCCATGCCACTTTCTCACTTCATCCCAGTTTACCCTTCCCCCTCCCCATGTCCTCAAGTCCATTCTCTATGTCTCCATCTTTATTCCTGTCCTGTTCATAGGTTCATCAGAACCATTTTTTTTTTGCACAGAACCATTTTTTTTTAGATTGATATATATGTGTTAGCATGTGGTATTTGTTTTTCTCTTTATGACTTACTTCACTGTGTATGACAGCCTCTAGGTCCATCCACCTCACTACAAATAACTCAGTTTCATTTCCTTTTATGGCTGAGTAATATTCCATTGTATATATGTGCCACATCTTCTTCATCCTTTCATCTGTTGATGGACACTTAGGTTACTTCCATGTCCTAGCTATTGTAAATAGAGCTGCAATGAACATTGTGGTACATGACTCTTTTTGAATTATGGTTTTCTCAGGGTATATACCCAGTAGTGGGATTGATGGGTCATATGGTAGTTATATTTTTAGTTTCTTAAGGAACCTCCATACTGTTCTCCATAGTGGCTGCATCAATTTACATTCTCACCAACAGTGCAAGAGGATTCCCTTTTCTCCACAGCTTCTCCAGCATTTATTGGTTGCTGATTTTTTGATGATGGCCATTCTGACCGGTGTGAGGTGATACCTTATTGTAGTTTTGATTTGCATTTCTCTGACGATTAGTGATGTTGACCAGCCTTTCATGTGTTTGTTGGCAATCTGTATATCTTCTTTGGAGAAATGTCTACTTAGGTCTTTCACCCATTTTTGGATTGGGTTGTTTGTTTTTTTTGATATTGAGCTGCATGAGCTGCTTGTATATTTTGGAGATTAATCCTTTGTCAGTTGCTTCGCTTGCAAATATTTTCTCCCATTCTGAGGGTTGTCTTTTCATTTTGTATATGGTTTCCTTTGCTGTGCAAAAGCTTTTAAGTTTCATTAGGTCCCATTTGTTTACTTTTGTTTTTATTTCCATTTCTCTAGGAGGTGAGTCAAAATAAGGAAACACTCCCATTTACCATTGCAACAAAACAAATAAAATACCTAGGAATAAACCTGCCTAAGGAGACAAAAGACCTATATGCAGAAAACCATAAGACACTGATGAAAAAAATTAAAGATGATACAAACAGATGGAGAGATATACCATGTCCTTGGATTGGAAGAATCAACATTGTGAAAATGACTATACTACCCAAAGCAATCTTCAGATCCAGTGCAATCCCTATCAAACTACCAATGGCATTTTTCAAAGAACTAGAAAATTTTACAATTTGTATGGAAACACAAAAGACCCTGAGTAGCCTAAGCAATCTTGAGAAAGAAAAATGGAGCTGGAGGAATCAGGCTCCCTGACTTCACACTATACTACAAAGCTACAATAATCAAGACAGTATGGCACTGGCACAAAAAACAGAAATATAGATCAGTGGAACAGGAGAGAAAGCCCAGAGATAAACCCACGCACATATGGTCACCTTATCTTTGATCAAGGAGGCGAGAGTATACAATGGAGAAAAGACAGCCCTTCAACAAGTTGTGCTGGGAAAACTGGACAGCTACATGTAAAACAATGAAATTAGAACACTTCTTAACACCATACACAAAAATAATCTCAAAATGGATTAAATACTTAACTGTAAGGCTAGACACTATAAAACTCTTAGAGGAAAACATAGGCAGAACACTCTATGTCATAAGAATTTTAGAATCAGCTTGTCCATTTCAGTGGAGAAGTTAACTGGGATTCTGATGGTATTGCTTTCAATCTAGAGTTCAGTTTGGGGATTATGGCCATCTTCACAATGTTAAATCTTCTCATTCATGAACATGACATGGTTTTCTATTTATTTAGAACTTATTTATTTTTTTTCAAAAATGTTTTATAGTTTTCCATTAAAAGTTTTGCACTTTTTTGTTAAATTTATCCCTAAGTATTTTATTCTTTTTGATGCTATTGTGAATATGTTTTCTTAATTTCATTTTTAGATTATTAATTTCAAGTGTATAAAAATACAATTGCTTTTTCTGTAGAGATCTTGTAAGCTGCAATCTTGCTGAACTTATTAGTTCTTATAGTTTTTTAGTTGATTTCTTAGGATTTTTTTAATGTATATAAAATCATGTCATCTGCTAATATTGCTAATTTTACTTCATCCTTCCCAATCTGGATATCCTTTCTATCTTCCTCTCTTTCTCCCTCCTTTCTTTCCTTCATTCCTTCCTTCCTCTCTTCCTTCTTTCTCTCTCTCTCTCTCTCTCTCTCTCTTTAATTCCCCTGCTTAGAACCACTAGTACAATGTTGATAGAAGTAGTGAGAGTAGACATCCTTGTCTGGTTCCTGATCTTAGGAGAAAGTGTTCAGTTTTTCACTATTGAGTACGATGATAGCTGTGGGGTGTACATAGATGTTCTTTATCAGGTTCATGATGTTCATTTCTATTCCTAGTTTTTTGAGGGTTTTCATTATGAAAGTATGTTCCAAGCATTTACTTTTAGGATCCTCCAAGGGACCTCTTATACTGGTCTTTCTGCTGCTCCTGTGGCTGTCATTCTGGCTTCTTTCTAGACAAATGTCAAGAGTCTAGTGAGGCTATTCCATGGTATTGGTGGCTCGGCATCCATTTTCTTTGGCCAAATGGCCTACAGGGGCCTTAAACTAACACTAAGCCCCTCATGCAAGTGCATGCCCTAGGTAACAGTGCACAGAGTCACAAGCAAATGTAAGTTCCTGTTATGACTTTCAAACAGACTTTGTAATCAACAGTCTTTCCTGCTTCCTAATGCCTTTTCCGTGTGTGCCTTTTAGATAAGACCCCTGTGGACCTTAACAAAATCATGCTTTTATGGTTTGAATTGCCCAATCCAGTGTTTGCCACAAAACCCCAAAGCACTCTGCCTGAAGACTCTAATAAAGGTGTGTGCCCCAAGTCTTGTCTCTCTCTCTGTCTGCACTCTGCCTTGACCTCCCCATGTGGCCCCTAGGCCTGCAGTGTACTTCCTCCAGGACCTGTGAGTGATACATTTCTCTATTTCAGTTTCCTTTGTGGTCTACTGTTGAACCTCGGCTCAGTATCTGGTATCCTGTACTCCACTTAACAAGTGTTAATTTAACAGTTACAACACCAAGGCTCTTCTGCTCTCTCAGGTACTTGTAGACACATTGAAACAGCTTGCAATATCTCTACTGAGTTGAGGATCTCTAATTACACAAGCCTCAATCTTCACAGTACCAAGACAGCTTGCATTCTGTTGTGAAGTGAGAAGAGAGATGTCTACTCATTTTGGGGTTTTATTGTTATAGGGATCCTACAGAACTTAGTGAGACAGCTCCTTTAGTTAACTCAAATCTTTTCTCTTTCCTCTAAGATATATCCTGCTACTGGGTCAAGTATCAGATACTTTGCTATCTGAAACTATTACTTTCCTTTGATTATCAGGCTTTTTAGCCACCCACACTAAAACATCACTTTATCAGATCATATTAAGATGAATTCTCTCTAAATAAGCTGCATCCCAAAACCTCATTTCATTTTGACTTGATAATCCAATGCCACACTTTTGCTCTCAGCCTTATCATCATGCCATATATTACTGTCTTGATATAAATAATATTTATGGTTCTAGGGTTTTGTTTTTCTTTATTTGTGCTCCCCAATCTAAATCACTGAATATAATTGGATAGTTGTGATGATATAAACCTCTCTGCTTCTTGCAGTCAACAGACTGCATTAATATTGCAAAGCTTACATTATTTTCCTGTTTAAAAGCATTTATACCTAATACCTATAAGATATTATTCAAACTAAGGATATACACTACTAAAATCAGATAGAGTACTTCAAAGCAGGGGACTGACAAAGATGGCATCTACTGGTAGTCAAAAGTCCAGCCTACGGTTTAGTAAACAAAGTAAGATGGGAGGGCTGTACATGAATGCAATCTCATCCACTCTCCTCGTTATGTGCCTACTTCCCTATAAGAATGCTATATGTTATGTATCCAGCAGAAGGACCAATTCTAGATCAAGCCCCTTGTCTATAAGGTGCCCAGGGCTTCTAGTGTGTGTAGTGGGAGAAGGGTAAACAGAGAGGGGTGTGGGTCGGTTGGGAATAGAGGATCAGGAGAAAGAGAAAAAATGAGGTTCAAAACAGACTTTCTTCCAAAGGGATTAGCTAATCGGAAAAGACAGAATGTTGAACTTGTAGATGAAGGACACTTAGCTGAGCTACCATGGGGAAGACTGAAATATCAGACTGTCTCAGGCAAGTAGGAAGGACCCCCGAGTCTGATGACCTAATTTAATTAATCTCTTAGAAGAGGAGAGAGTGTGTGGTATCAGGGAAAAAACACACATAATACATTTCTCCACTCCTTTCTACTTTGGTAACAAAGTATCTAAAGATGAAGTGTTTTACTAGAATCTGTATTTTTGATTAATAGACATTATCATTTTATGTTCTCTAATAGAGAACAGTTATTATCTAGGAATTGGGTCTTTATTTTATTCTACCCATATGAATATCACAATAAATTTTAAAAAGATTATATTAATGAAGAAGTTAACATCTTTCAATTTTATTAGGTTATTCAAGGGCTTATACATATAAAACTATGTTTTATCTAGAATCCTATTGAATTTTAGAGTTCTTAATCATTGTCCCTGTTATAAATACTTTAAAATAAGATCCAACTGTTATGTCTGTTTCTCCTTCCTGGCTGTTAATTCTACATGGAAGAATTATTTTAAAACACACTAAAATTCCATAGGCTAGAAGCATGCTACTTGTTTCATGGGGTTGATATATAACTTTCTTTTAAGATGAGAAAAAAGGAGGTGAACACAGCAAGATAGTTCTCTGCTTGAATGCTACTATACAACAGCAGATATTTTTTTTTTAATCATTCAATTTAGATTTGTCTTCTGTAGCTTGAAGAAGAAAAATGACCAGCAGTTCCCATAAAAACATTTCCAGGTGGTTATTGGTTATCAGGTACAATTACACCTTCACAGTTAGGTATGTCTCAACTTGCTGAGGAATTGGAAAGTGACGCAAAGAACAAATCAGGAGGCATTTATCATAAATGATAATTAGAATAGAAAATTATTGTTATATAGAAGATTATTATATAGATGTTATAGATTAAACTTATTCATGTCCACTTAAGACACAACAAGGAAACCGTATCTTAAAGCCAACTGGATAAATGAAAAAGCATACTTGGAAAATTCCATATGGTGCTCAATTAAAATGATACATTCTGGGGCTTCCCTGGTGGCACAGTGGTTGTCCCCATGCAGGGGACACGGGTTCGTGCCCTGGTCCAGGGGGATCCCACATGCCGCGGAGCGGTTGGGCCCGTGGGCTATGGCCGCTGAGCCTGCGCGTCCGGAGCCTGTGCTCTGCAATGGGAGAGGCCACAGCAGTGAGAGGCTCACGTACCGCAAAAAAAAAAAAAAAAAAAAAAAGATACATTCAAAAATAAAGATTTTAAAATAGTTATTCTCATATCCTGATAGGTGGCACAGAGGACATTGAACTAAAGTTTATTTGCCACAAATTCTGAGAGGCAGATTAATATGTACAAGCCAGTCTAGCAATTTTTCATTATAATAAAAGAGCTTGGTAGTGTCACTTACCAGATAAACTTAGAAAAGAAGGTCATTTGCCATGTAACACGAGGCATTTCCTATATTCTAAGTTACTTCATAGTTGCATTCAAATATGAAAACAGGATTTTAAAAAGTAAGTTTATCCTCCACTGTTAAAATCAAATTAAGACAGAAAATATTTTAAAAATTAAGTGAAGCAAAAATTTCTAAGAACTAAGGAAAAAACATGTTTATCATTAATATTTCTCTTACTAGGTTCAGTGTATTTTTTTTATATGTTACATTAATACTAGAGAAACTGGTTTCCAGTATATTTTATTTCCTTGGACAGATGTATGAAAATATACTTTTTAGCACTGTGCATTCAGATCACTATATACCACAAAATCCTACATGGAGCTATAAATTGGCTTTCTCTGATAATCACTAACACTCTGCTTTGTGAAATCATGCTTGTAAGGAAAAAGATAAGCAGCAGTAAGTCTCTTCAGTTCTTGATTGTGCAATTTCCAGTGCTGCATATAGCTGTAGTTTGAATCTAAAAAACTCAAGAGATGAATGGATACTATACTTAGGTTGTCCACTTCGTATGTCAGATGATTTAATTGAACATAAGGTTGAGTTGGCATGAAGTGTAAAATCTTGAGAAAATTATTTTAAGACTGTAGAGAAAGGTGCATAACAATGATGAAAATAGTTTTCAAATTGTATTAAATAAATGGATGGCTTCTTAATGGCTGAAGAGAAGTGATAATGAGAAATTAGGTAAAATAAGCATATTTATTTTCATTAAACTGTTGTCACAAGTTTTCATTTAGTAATATAGGGGAAATATGAACAAAGATATGATCAAAGATTCATGTACTTGGATAGACTGTGTAGTTTTTTGTGTTATATCAAAAATTTAGAACCAACCAGAAGTTTAATGATAGAGCAATTGTAAATGATAAATATAAACTGACATGATATGCCATTAGTAGTCATTACATCACTTGTTTGATGAATCTTTACCAACATGAGGAAATGGTACTGATAATTATAGAGAATTGATAAAAATCAAGATTAAAAATGTACATACTAACAAGAATTTTATGTTATATACATATATGAAAATAAAATACTACAGAAAAAAAATACTACTATGATAATATTTTTCTTTAAATAGTGGGATTTTTTGCATTTTGTTGTACTTTCCAAATTATCTACAGTGGGACATAGCATGTTTTATAATTGGACAAGAAAAATGATCAAAACTTTTCCAAAATTTTGATACAGTGACATCTATGAGAAATAGCTAATTTTATGTGATTAAAATTAGAAAGTAAGCAGAATAAATCCCATTCCACCTTTTCCATAGCAACGTGTTATTATATATGGATAAAATTAATTAGAACAGAAATGTTTTTTGTTGTTTTTTTTTTGCGGTACACGGGCCTCCCCCTGCTGCGGCCTCTCCCGTTGAGGAGCACAGGCTCCGGACGCGCAGGCTCAGTGGCCATGGCTCACGGGCCCAGCCGCTCCGCGGCACGTGGGATCTTCCCGGACCGGGGCACGAACCCGCGTCCCCTGCATCGGCAAGCGGACTCCCAACCACTGCGCCACCAGGGAAGCCCGTGAACAGAAATATATTTATCTTTCACTCAAAGTAAAGGCCATAAGAAAATTCCTAAATAGTGTAAAATTATTAATGAAATTATTTTATCCTACCATTGCATAAAATTAATTCTCATGTTATATTTATTTTTAAGAATTCGTTTATTTGTGTTTATTTATTTTTAAGAATTGACATGTCCCTAAATTCCTAAGATCGTCTTTGCCTTTTTAAACTTTGAAAATGTGGTCTCTGGGTAAAGGGTAACTTCCCATTATTTCTCTATTTGCCTTTTAAGAGTTCAGTTGCTAAATTCCTAGGGTTTATACTCAATTCAGATAGAAATTAGGTTTAAAGACAAGAAGCCAATGTTATCTTAAGTGAAAAGATTTAGCAAAGATGGAGTTATGTATTTATACCAGCATGGGTTGGCTTTTTCTGGGCACACTAACTTTTTCTTAATTAAAACCTACCTAGATATACATTTCAGAAGAAAAGAAACTCAGCTAATAATTGCAGTTGCTTCACTGAAACATAATGCCACAGATACTTAGTACTAAAAATATTTCTGTACAGTATTCAATAGTAGAACTAGACAAGACTAATCAATTACTTTGATTATAACAATACATAGAAACAGCAGTCTAATACCAAGGAAATAAAAACCAATAAACTGATTAATAGAGAAATCTTCTATCAGGATTTTGAAGCACTTCTGTCAGGCTTTCTGCTCTAATCGTCTCTTGATGAACCTAACATGTTTAATGACTGTGAAATTGTATTTCTATTGAGACAATGCACATCTGGAATAACAGCATGCAATTCAGCTGCTTCCTGAGTACCACACCATTGAGCACAAGACTTCAAATAGAGTCCTCACAGTGAAAATGAAGTTTATTCTTTGACATGCTAATGCCTGTCTTGGCTGGGTCTCATTTTAGACTTGCCAGTGCAGCAGACAACTTCAAAGTGTCAAGGGGTTACTTTAAAGTTACTGTAGCATTTGCTTATTTTGAGGAATACACACTCTTACACGGTTTGGACCTTCTCTGTCTCACTTTCACCTTATCATCTTTAATTAGTGCAAAACCCATGAGTACCAGCCTGTGATATCAAATGGAAATGCCTGTTTGATGATCCAAATGCCTTAAGAGGCAAACGGAGGAGCAGCTGTTTTGTTTAAAACCAAGGAAAACAGAAGTTAGCATGGAAGAAAAGTGTGTGAAAACTTAATCATCCCCAAATGATCCCCATGTTAAATGGCCTTGTAATACTGATAAGATATGAAAGGTAGTAACTGGAAATGTTTTGTACTGAGGGTTCTTGCTCTACAAAGATCCCTCCCTTCTTAGCTCTGGTACTGGGGGCTTAGTTCAGACATGCAAATTACCCCTTGAGCTAGTATTTGGCACTGTCAGACTAAGGAATGTTCTGTGAGTGCAATTTCCCAGTTTGAGCTTGAGTTCCCACCCATGGAGGAAAAATTCTGAAGCCTGGAAGAGTGAAACTATGATAGTTTGAAAGTTTGAAGTTCTATGCCATTAAATGAGAGTTGATTCTCATAAAATTTGTCATGTCTTACACCCATGCTAATTACATTAAAAATATAATAAGGTATTGGTGTTCATTAGCCTTTAAAAAATTGCTAGAAATATATAGAATACAAAGTTGAGTTTTGGACTGGATTATATTCCCAGACATAAGGAAAAATAATTTTAATACTTATTTTGTTTACCCATAGGATCTGTAAAATAAGATTTTTTATCAAAACCACCATAGTATGAATAGAAATATGTATATTGACCAAAGTATTATCAACTGGTACAGACAGACAACAAGGTTTTTATTTGTATCATGCACCTTGTCTGGAGAACCATATCAAAGTAAGGTAAAACTGATGGAAGTGAGAAATTTAACAAAGTTGTTCCAGTTTTTAGATGGCTAGAGCTCTGGACTTATGACTGTTATTTATACCACGTTATATTGATTTCACTAATCATAGTTTTCATGCTTAGTTTATAGGATTAGATAACATAATACTTCATGCTATTTATATGTTAAATTGAATTGACTCAACAGCTGAGAGAAATGGTACTACAGTTGAAAATTTCTCTTCTGGCAGGAGCCTTACCTCCAATATAGCCCTCAATGTTGTTGTAGCTGTTTCTGCCCTCCTTGGGCCCCAGAGAGTAGACATTTCTAATATTATCTCATACCCTCTTAGAAACAGAATGTCAAGTAGTGCACTGTTTCTGAATAGACTCTATAGATTTTTGTGTGCTTAAAGCAAGGGCTATTAGTTTTAGTGCACTTGAGTAAAACGTTTAAACATAATTATCGGCATGATTTTGTGACGAAGCACATAACAAGCAGTGCAGTAATCTTGATAAGGCACCAGATACATCAGTGTCAATGTTTTCCTCTGAGCTTGATACAAGGGCAATGCAAGAGCTTCTACAGAGAATGCAGTCCATTAAACAGTGATGACCCAATTCATATTCAGGTCAGTAATTGGCTCAAGATGCAATGACTTTTCATAGACTCATACAATTTTAGATCTAAAAGAGCTAAGAAGACATTATGTACATGCTTCTTATTTTACTGAAGCTTGGGCTAAAATGAGTTAAAAACAAAAAGGAAAATGTGCATGATGTGGTAATGAGAATCTTAGAAATTTAGAACTGAAGGGAATTTTTTATGTCTCTTATCCAAGTCCCCCATTTTACAGTTGTGGTAAAACAAAGCTCAGAAGGATAAATGGTATGCTTATGATCACATTTTAAGTTATAGAACTGAAATTACACCTTATGTGCTCCTACAGAAGTCTTTAAGCCATTAATGTCACAGACTCAGAAATTAGATTGTCATGACTCAATTTCTGGATCTCCTAATAATTATATCTGTGATTTTCAAAATGTTAATTAAGGTGTGTGTGCCTTCATTTTCTTACTTATGAAATGGGAATAAAAATGGAGCATATATTTTATTATATATATCTATATCCTCATCTGTCCTGAGGATTAAATGAGCCGATACATGTTAAGTGCCTAATTCAGTGATTAGCACATGCTCAGTGTCCTTTTGTGTGTGTGTGTGTATGTGTGTGTGTGTGTGTGTGTGTGTGTATGTGTACGTATGAAGAAGATCATTGGGAAATATCTTACAGATGTGCTACTTGCTTCCTAAATAATTCAGCTTTGGCAAACTGTGGTCCATAGGCCAAATCTGGCCCATCAGCTGTATTCACAAATAGTTTTATTGGAATGAAGCCGTTTTTATACATTTATGTATTGTTCGTGCCTGCTTTCATGTTAGAGCAGCAGACTTGAATAGTTGTACATAGACCTGCAAAACTACAAATATTTACTATCAGGCCATTTGCAGAAAAGATTGAAGACCCATTCCTTAGAACAGGGGTATTCTCTTACACAACAACCCTACCATCATCATAGCAAAGGAATTTAACATTCATATAATATTGACTAATATGTAGTCCACTTTCAAATTACTCCAATTGTTTGCAGTGTATTCTTCCACCTATTTTCCCATGCTCTTTCAAACCCCTTTCTTTCAAATGCTAGTAGTCAGTGCTCTGATTCAAAAGGTTCACACCAGTATTTAGTCACTTAGAATGGGCCTTCCTTTGATATGGAGTGATTTTGTCACATCTAGGGATCTGCTACTTTATTTTCTTTCCACACAATCCCCAACTGACACTCCACTCTTGAGGGGCTTTACTTTTATGAAGCTGAAGTTTGTAGTTTCTTCCATTTATGTTATTAGCAAGGGTTCTGCTAATCTGTGATACGAGATATGGATTAAAGATGTTGACATTAACTTATGGAAAATTCAAAGGCTTCCCTTCTCTTTATTTACCTTATTTTCTTTCCTGTTTTTCCCTGTAATGTGGTTGCCTTATATTCCTGGAGAGTGGCCATTTTCCTTAATGTATTTTGCTTATTGTCTTCAATTCAGCTATCATGTTCTTCTTACTTTAAAACATTTTAGTATATCTTATTATAAGTAGAAGTTGCATTTGTATATGTGCTTGTGTGTATTATTTGTATATCTATTAATATTTCCCAGGATTTTACAGAGAGGAAAATCATTGATTAATGTAGATTCAGAAGGAACCTTAGAGTTTAACTTTAAGTTTCATATATAATGGCTCCCTAAAAGGGAAAATGTTCTCAGCTCCAATAACAACTCTCCATATTTTTAATATACAATTTGATAATAAATTCTAATGTTCTCATCCAGGTTCCAGAAAGGTTTCATTAAGGAAAATTACCAACAGAAGAATGGTTCTTCCATGCAATCTCATTTCAGGTTTTCCCTATGCTACACACAAACACAACACTGAGAATATTAATAGGGCCAGAGTATTAAGAGGAAAATATCTCAGTCCATCTACTTGTGAGAAATTAACTCCTTTATCCAATGCTGATTTATCCCAAGCAGCCTGGAAATCCCAAGTGACTGTCTCACAATTACTCTATAAACATGTCTTCCTAGCTGGCCACTGCCTCATACTATGTTTTTAATTTTCTCCACCGGTTACCTTGGTGATGTCTCCAGTTGCTTTATACCTAGAAAATGGCATCTATGTTGCTGATGCTAGGCAAAGATACTGCTATGTCCTAAAATATCAATTTTGCTATCAGTACCTCCTAATATCAAGATTTAGAGCTCTTGCTGCCTTTAAAATAAATATTATCCAGAAGGTTATGATGGTTTGACTTTTGATTTTTCAACTTTACAATGGTGCAAAAGTGATACTCATTCAGTAGAAGCCATACTTGGAATTTGAATTATGGTCTTTTCCCAGGCTAGAGATGTACAGTGATACTCTCTCGTGATGCTGGGCAGTGGCAGTGAGCTGCAGGTACCAGTTAGCCATGTGGTGTGAATGATGGATATGCTTGCAACTATTCTGTACCAAACAACCTTTCTGGTTTTCACTTACAGTACAGTATTTGATAAAGTATATGAGATATTCAATACTTTATTATAAAATAGGCTTTGTGTTAGATAATTTTGCCTAACTATAAACTAATGTAAGTGTTCTGAGCACATTTATGGAAGGCTAAGCTAGGCTATGATTTTTGGTAGCTCAGGTGTGTTAAGTGCATTTTTGACTTAATGATATTTTCAATTTAGGATGGGTTTATGGTCATAATCCCATCATAAATCAAAGAGGATCTGTAATCATTCTTGTCAGTTTGCTGATATCAGTGCTGTAGTTCTTTTAATAGAAATAGTCATATAAGAGGTCTTTTAATTTTATTTTGTTTTTCTTTTACACTCTCTATGCCCTTGATCTTGGATACAAGTTCATGGATATGTGATTGTTCATTTAAAGGTATTATTTAGTTAAACATAATATTCTTTCACTAACTACTGAATAGTGTCGTTTTAACATAAGGCATTCTTCTATGAGATATGAGAGAGAAAAAAGGGAAAAGTTTCTATATTCACAAAGGTTTCTGTTATCCAGGATATTCAATATTAAATATGTAATTTAATTAAAATATGAGTAAAGTTGCAATAGTGAAACCACAGGATATTATAATACAGGCATACCTCAGAGATATTGCAAGCATATTTCTAGACCTCTGTGCAGTAAAGTGAATCACAAAAATTTTTTGGTTTCCCAGTGCATATAAAAGTTATGTTTACACCATACTGTGGTTCATTAAGTGTGCAATAGTCTTATGTCTAAAAAAGCAGTCTACATACATTAATTAAAAAAATACTTTATTGCTAAAAAATGTTAACTATTATCTGAGCCTTCATTGGCCATAATTTTTTGCAATAGTAACATCAAAGATTACTGATCTCAAATAACCGTAACAAATATAATAATAATGAAAGTTTGAAATATTGCAAGAATTACCAAAACATGACACAGACACACTAAGTGAGCAAATGCTATTGGAAAAATTGTGTGAATAGACTTGCTTGATGCAGTGTTACCACAAACCTTCAATTTGCAAAAAGCAGTATCTTCAAAGCACAATAAAACAAGATATGCCTGTATATAGGTAGGAGGCTAAACTCTTGTAGAGGTCATCAAGGTCTTTTGGGGAAGTGATATTTAAGAATTTGAGATGTGGAAGAAGGATGAGATTTAGGCAGGTCAAAAGAGTACAGTGCGAAAAGTGTGTTTCAGAAAGAAGAAACAGCTCTGGTGAGAGCAGTTTGAGAAAATGGAAGATATACAGGATTACTCAAGGCTGTCCAATTTAGAATGGTGTAGAGAAATGGTATAGAGGCAGAAATGATTGCAGGGTCAAATTCTGACAGATCTAGTAAGCTGCATTAAGGAATTTATATTTTCCCTTAAATGAAATAAACTGCTAAATGGTTTGGGTTTGTCAATGACATGATCTGATTTATGTTTAACAGTAAATTGCTCTGGGAGAGAGAGAAAGAGAAAGCTGCCATTTGCAACAACAGGGATGAACCCTAAGGGCATTATATTAAATGAGATAAGTCAGACAGAGGAAGACAAATACTGTATGATATCACTTATATATATATAATTTTAAAAAACAACTTGTAAAAGCAGAGAGTGGAATGGTAATTACCAAGGGCTAGGGGGTGGGGGAATTGGAAAGATGTTAAGGATACAAATTTGCAATGAATAGATAAATAAGTTCTGGAGATCTAATACATAACATAGTGATTATACTCAACAGTACTGTATTACAAACTTCAAACTTCTCAACACACAAAAATGATAATTATGTGACATGATAAAGATGTTAGCTAACGCTAACATGGTAATTATATTGCAATATATAAATGTGTCAAACCAACACATACCACACCTGAAACTTACACAATATCATATGTCAATTATATCCAATAAAAGTTAGAATAAAACATTAAAAAATTAAAAATAGATAAATATATAAATAGCTCTGGGTTTACGGTAAGGAACAGACTGTAGAGGAGAACGTGTGGCAGCAGGAATGCTAATCAGCAGTTGTTTCTGCTTCTGTGTGAGAGGTGAGCATGGCTTGGAACAGAGGTATTGTGAGGGTCACAGAACTGGATTAAAAAGACGTTAAGGAGGTAGAACCAGTAATGTTAAATGATTAAATATTTTCAAACAGGAAGATAAAGCAATAATGTATGACTTTTTAGCATTTTGGTTGGGAAAGTAGGTTGGATTTTGTTTCCATGTAATGTGATGGTCCTGGAGGGATAAGTCACAGGTTTTGGAGTGGACTAGAGATACAGCATGAGTGAGAGTGATACCACAGAAGTAGGATGTCTAGAATGAGAAGAAAAGATTACCTAAGTTAGAGCTCTTAAATTGACTGAAAAAACGATGTACAGAACAGAGAAGTTTTCAAAACAAAAAGAGAATAAGGACCCAGAGAGGTGGAATAAAAATGAGGGGATTACTTGGTCATGAAAACCATGTGCACATAATGAGGGGAAAGGGGGAAAATATGACGCTTCACATAGGTAAAGCAATTTAAAATGGAAGAGAATTAAGGAAACAGAAGTGGGTTTCCAAGCATAGTTCGTTCACGGCATAGCTGAGATAAATGGGGATTCTAAATGTAATGTGGACTCAATCTATATTTGTTTCTCTAAAAACATTTTGGTAAAGTAGAAAGCCTAGTGGACTGGTGTAAGCCATGAGGTTGAAAAACAGGCATATAGCAAATAGAAGGGCTTTAAGTATTATAGGCCTGGGTTCAAATCTGAGAATTGCTGTTCATTAGATTGTTTCCTTGGGCAAATTACCTGACTCTCTAAACCTCATTTTCTTATGACTACTACAACACATTCAATTCCATGAGCATTACATTACATCCTGATTCAAAATGATGAGCACTTGGTAACTGTTTTCTGCTTTTATATATTCTAAATATAAATATTTAAAATATAAGCCTGGGGTCCATGTTATTTAAACCTTGCATGGTCTCACATTTCAAGAATACTATTCAGCAAAATGAATTTTAAAAGAATTTTAATACTTTCATCCACCTTGTAAATTATCCTATAAAACCCACAGTAATACATTTAAACAGTATTTTTAATACTTTATTTTCTCATCAATATTCTTTCACCCTCAATCTGCTTTGGAACATCTCATATTTTATGCTGAAACATCCAAATTATCCCTGACAGCCCTGATTAGCAAGGCAGTTTCTCCACAGAAATGCATTACCTGCCTCACTTACTATAATAATGGTTTATTTCTTGCTTACTCTATAGCTTTGCCCCATGTGTGTTTCCATTCTAGGGCTCAGGCTAAGGTGCAGTCTTAAATTGGAGCACGTTGTTCTTTTGGCAAAATTAAAGAGCAACAGCATTGCTGGAAACGTGTAAGTGTGGTTAAACCCTGCTTAGAACTTATACTCACATGTTATTGGCCAAAAACAAGGCACATGGCTAAATCTGACAGTGGGGTGAGAAGAATGCTCCTCCCTTTGAAAACATTATAAATCACAAGGAAATGGGTAGACATGCATAATCATCTTACAGAGAAGTAAATAGTTGAGAACCATTACATAATCAACCATAATAGGCAACAAAAGTTTAAAAATAAAGTTTGATAAGTGTTTTAGTCATCATTCTCTTCAATCTTCAAATAATGACCCAACTCAGGCAAACAGAAGTAAAATTATCTTATGGAGGAGAGATGTAAAATGGGAAGGGAAGAACTCACATGTTAATAAATCTTGATCCTGATACATTATTATTACCAATATAAGAGCAACAAGTGAGCAATCTAGGAATTTTTTTTAAATCAGAAAGTCTACATTTGAAATTTTAGAAGGTGTAAAATTTCCAGGTAGTAAGAATGTCTGAGATAAAAACATGCAAATAGGTGGCTAAAATGGGATGTAGAAGATTACTAGGGTTGAGGAGGTGAAGAAATCCCGAGGCTAAATTTTTGAATGAATGTGTAAAATGCTGGCAGGGTACAGAGTAGAGAGGAAGACTATGACCCAGATGCCAAAGCTTTAATTGACTGAAGGGACTGATACATGGCAGTGACAAGGAGAAATGGAGGCTGGTACATAAGGATCACAGATTTAACTGATAATGGAGAAAGAAATATTTGGAAATATTATCGGCCAGCGATATATCATCCCTGAATGTTTAATGTCTTCCAAATTTGGATGAGGTGGTTAAAATTAGCAGAAAGTGTGGCTTAAGATTTTGGTGAGCAGGCTGCTATAAGTTCCTACTATACTCTGGTCTAGGTATACTCTAAAAAGATTCAGAACTAACGGTCTTTTTTAATACTGGTTGTTCCCCCAGATGGAATTAAAATGCTGATTTGTAATTCATCTCAAAGTGGCAGAATGGAGTCATTACCCCAAATGGGAGTGGCTTTCAAATTGGAAGATCTGAATTTGAGCATCCCTTCTCCATGTCATGTAATTTAAGAACTAAATGATTTCTTATTCTTTCCAGGTCTAAAATTCTTATGCCCTTAGCATCAAGCCCATACTTAATTTTTAGTGCTTTGCATCTTTGATTAACTTCCTTTGCAAAGTTCTTGCATTTTCTAAGTACTTTTGGCTATGGATTTTCAATTGATTGAGACCCTGTTGTGGTTTCTTATCTACTCATGATGGATGAGTATTTTCAGTTCCATTTAAATCACTTTTTATCTTCCAAAGTAAGGGAAAAAAAGGCCATTAAGTTTCTGCTGTTCTGAATTTGAAACACCTTATGATTAGTTTGCTGTAAGCTTTATGCAGTTATATTCAGCCTTTAGCAGTCAAACTTCATTGTTTCACAAAATAATAATGATAGAGTTTGAATCTGAACCACATTGAATTAGAATTCATTAAGACATCTATCATTAAAACACAACAAATTTTTGAATTTTAATTTATTAACATTTAATATCTTCTAGGAATCACTGAACTTTTAAGTCGTGAAAACTTCATACCATAAATTTGTAGTAATAAAATCTTTCTTCTCAAGAGGAAAAAGTATTGCCATATGTCAGTGAAAAAAAAGAAGAAAGATCTTTTGAGAAGAAAAAGTTAAAATACAGTATTAATTAAAGTAAAAATAATTTAAAGAAATTTGAATGACATTGAATTTGATTTCTCTATTCTGCAGTGCAATGTAGAATAATATAAGGGTTTGGAAAAAAATCTGCCAGATCCAAGTAGAATGAAAAAAACTAACAGAAATGTATTTATTATTTAAAATTTATCAACATTTACATGTATATTATGCCATATTGATTTTAGGGAAAAAATTGAAGGAGTGCTTGTCTCTGTTGCATGATAAAGGATATTAATACCAATGGGAAAATAAGCACACTTCCATACGGAAGGAATACAGTAGAGAAAATTTTCTCTTAGGACTTTGTGTAATAATTATATGAATGTATAACCTTGAATTCACATGTACAAATGAGGATATAGGAACACAGTTACTTTGCAAAATATAACATTAAGCAATGTGCCAAGCCTAATGGGAAACCTATTTAAGGTAATCATCAGACTTATGTGACTAAAAGGTTTTTTCCTGACCCAATGTCAGTTCTGTTTCATCACCTATCACCATGCTGTACGGATTAGAGCACTAATCAAAATTAAAACTGAAGATAGACTTTTTTTTTAAATCAAGGTTTCATATTTGTAGAGTTACCTTTAGAGTTTTTAAATTCATTGCTCATATTTGAAAAATATTTTGACAGGCTTTGTTTTTTATTTCTTATCATTAAAAAGCTAAGGCTGTCTTCACTGGCATTAAAAAACCATTAAAATAATTTTTGAGGTGATGATCTGGATTACTGTATCTTACATAGCTCTATATTAGCTGAAATAACTTCAACTCATATGTATTTTTAAAAAGTTGAAACATGATTTTCATGGTATTTTTTGATAGATGTTTTATACAAATCCATTTTTTTAATTCTTTATTTCCAGTTTTTCAGGCTTTCTTTTACACCAGTAAACAATGGGAAACTGTCCCACTGATTGGCAAAGAAGGCACACTGATGAATACCACTATGCCATACATTATGCAAAAGCCAAGCTGCCTGAAATATCCCTGTAATATGTTATTGTTCTCTTTGACAAAGAAGTAAAACTAATGGTGAATGCTGGTTGATTTTCACAATATTTAGCAAGGTCTTGGACTTTTTTTTTTTTAACTGTTTCTGATTTTAGATTTTCTTTATTACCACGTAAATTGTATTTTAAATTTCACCCTATTTTATAGAATAACCAAGTAAATAGTTTTAATTTGTCTTAAGATTATATTTTACCTACTACTGTCAGTATGGTGGCCAATAGTATGTAATCTTTGGGACTTTGTGGTCCTTTAAGATCTGTACATTTGCCCTCTGTGTCCTATGTATGATACAGTTCTTTAAAATATATGGGCTTAATTCTAAAGTTTCATGCATGTGCTTATTTGATAATTATATAACATTGAAGCAGGTAATTCCTATTTATGCTAAAACAATTTTTTAAATGTCTGCATTTCTTAAATACCCCATGAAAAGAAATTCTATGAAATGACCCATGTCACCCCCAAATACTTTTGGAAAAATCTGGCTAAATAAAGTTAAATATTTTATTTGTTGAAGGACTTCACATTTGCTTTTATTTTTCACAGAATGCTGCTTGGGACCCTGCAGGATTGTTGTTTTATAAAACACATTCAGAGAAGTGTTCCTTTATCCTCTTCTTGTTATTGATAATGCTTGTACTTCTGGATTCCTTTTATAAATGAATATTATTACTGTAATTCAGGTTTCAATAGAGATCTCTCAGTGTCTAGTAATGGCAAAAGGAAAAAATTACACTATAAAACTAACACTAATCAAAACTTTCTTCCTTTAATTTTTATCTCTGAAGCATAATATGCTGATTTGTTAGTCCATTCCGTACAATAGCCACATATAGCTAAGCCTATGTTTTCTTCCAGATAAAAAGCTGATTTCAGTGCTTGTGATGTCAAGGAAGTCCTAAATATTATTAACAATATTTGAAAGTCATTATGTTTAAAAAGAGCATTCTTTAGTATTTTAAATGCCAGGACCTAACTATAGAATGATACAAATTTAAATTTAGGATTTAACATGAATGTCATGATCCTAAAAATGAATGGAAGCAAAAGGTCAAAATTAAGAAAAAAGGACATCAGTTAGGGAAGGCGGAAGATGGCGGAAGAGTAAGACGCGGAGATCACCTTCCTCCCCACAGATACACCAGAAATACATCTACACGTGGAACAACTCCTACAGAACACCTACTGAAGGCTGGCAGAAGACCTCAGACCTCCCAAAAGGCAAGAAACTCCCCACGTACCTGGGTAGGGCAAAAGAAAAAACAGAGACAAAAGAATAGGGACGGCACTTGCACCAGTGGGAGGGAGCTGTGAAGGAGGAAAAGTTTCCACACTCTAGGAAGCCCCTTCGCGGGCGGAGACTGCGGGAGGCGGAGGGGGGAGCTTCGAAGCTGCGGAGTGCACAGCAACGGGTGCGGAGGGCAAAGCGGGGAGATTCCCGCACAGAGGATCGGTGCCGACCGGCACTCACCAGCCCGAGAGGCTTGTCTGCTCACCCGCCGGGGCGGGCGGGGCTGAGAGCTGAGGCCGGAGCGCAGGGAGAGGACTGGGGTTGGCGGCTTGAACATAGCCTGAAGGGGTTAGTGCACCACAGCTAGCCGGGAGGGAGTCCGGGGAAAAGCCTGCACCAGCAGAAGAGGCAGGAGACTTTTCCTTCCCTCTTTGTTTCCTGGGGCGTGAGGAGGGGGGTTTAAGAACGCTGCTTAAAGGAACTCCAGAGACGGGCGCGAGCCGCGGCTGAAAGCGCGGAATCCAGAGACGGGCGCGAGCCGCGGCTGAAAGCGCGGAATCCAGAGACGGGCGCGAGCCGCGGCTGAGGGCGCGGACTCCAGAGACGGGCGCAAGCCGCGGCTAAAAGCGCGGACCCCAGAGGCGGGCGGGAGACGTTAAGGCTGCTGCTGCCGCCACCAAGGGGCCTGTGTGCGAGCACAGGTCACTCTCCACACCCCTCTTCCGCGGAGCCTGTGCCGCCCGCCACTGCCGGGTTCCCGGGATCCAGGGACAACTTCCCCGGGAGAGCGCACAGCGCGCCTCAGGCTGGTGCAAAGTCACGCCGGCCTTTGCCACCGCAAGCCCGCCCCGCACTCTGTGCCCCTCCGTCCCCGCCGGCCTGAGTGCGCCAGAGCCCCCAATCAGCGGCTCTTTTAACCCCATCCTGTCTGAGCAAAAAACAGACGCCCTCCAGCGATCTACACGCAGTGGCAGGGCCAAATCCAAAGCTTAGCCCTGGGAGCTGTGAGAACAAAGAAGAGAAAGGGAAATCCCTCCCAGCAGCCTCAGAAGCAGCGGATTAAAGCTCCACAATCAACTTGATGTACCCTGCATCTGTGGAATACCTGAATAGACAACCAATCATCCCCAATTAAGGAAGTGGACTTTAGGAGCAAGATCTATGATTTTTTCCCCTTTCCTCTTTTTGTGAATGTGTATGTGTATGCTTCTGTGTGAGATCTTGTCTGTATAGTCTTGCTTCCACCATTTGTCCTAGGGTTCTATCCGTCCATGTTTTGTTTTTTTTTAATATTTTTCTTAATAATTAATTTTAATAACCTTATTATACTTTACCTTCGTTCTTTCTTTCTTTCTTTCCGTCCTTCCTTCCCTCCTTTAGACAACGAATCATCCCAAATTGAGGAGGTGGTCTCTGACAGCAAGATTTAGGATTTTTCCCCATTTACCTCTTTTAGTGAGGGTGTATGTGTATGCTTCTGTGTAAGATTTTGTCTGTATAGCTTTGCTTCCAACATTTGTCCTAGGTTCTTTCCGTCCCTTTTTTTTTTTTTTTCTAAATAAGAAGTTTTTAATTCAATAACTTTATTATACTGTATTTTATTTTTACTGTATCTTCTTTCTTTCTGTCTTTTTTCCTTCTTTCCCTCCTTCTTTCCTTCCTCCCTCCCTCCCTCCTTTCTTTCCTTCTTGCCTTCTTTCCTTCTTTGCTTCTTTCTTTCTTTCTTCCTTCCTTCCTACCCTCCTTTCCTTCTTTCTTTCCTCATACTTCTACTAATTCCCTCTACTTTTTCTCCCTTTTATCCTGAGCCTGTGGATGAAAAGCTTTTGGTGCTCCAGCCAGGAGGCAGGGCTCTGCCTCTGAGGTAGGACAGCCAACTTCAGGACACTGATCAACAAGAGACCTCCCAGCTCCACATAATATCAAACGGCGAAAATCTCCCAGAGACCTCCATCTTAACACCAGCACCCAGCTTCACTCAACGACCAGCAAGCCACAGTGCTGGAAAACCTATGCCAAACAACTAGCAAAACAGGAACACAACCCCACCCATTAGCAGAGAGGCTGCCTAAAATCATAATAAGGCCACAGACACCCCCAAACACACCACCAGACGTGAACCTGCCCACTAGAGAGACAAGATCCAGCCTCATCCACCACAACACAGGCACTAGCCCCCTCCACCAGGAAGCCTACACAACCCACTGAACCAACCTTAGCCACTAGAGACAGACATCAAAAACAGGAGGAACCACAAACCTGCAGCCTGCAAAAAGGAGACACCAAACACAGTAAGATAAGCAAAATGAGAAGACAGAAAAACACACAGCAGACAAAGGAGCAAGATAAAAATGCACCAGACCTAACAAATGAAGAGGAAATAGGCAGTCTACCTGAAAGAGAATTCAGAATAATGATAGTAAGGTTGATCCGAAATCTTGGAGATAGAATGGACAATAGATTGGACAAAATGCAAGAATCAGTTAACAAGGACCTAGAAGAACTAAAGATGAAACAAGCAACGATGAACAACACAATAAATGAAATTAAAAGTACTCTAGATGGGATCAATAGCAGAATAACTGAGGCAGAAGAACGGATAAGTGACCTGGAAGATAAAATAGTGGAAATAACTACTGCAGAGCAGAATAAAGAAAAAAGAATGAAAAGAACTGAGGACAGTCTCAGAGACCTCTGGGACAACATTAAACGCACCAACATTCGAATTATAGGGGTTCCAGAAGAAGAAGAGAAAAAGAAAGGGACTGAGAAAATATTTGAAGAGATTATAGTTGAAAACTTCCCTAATATGGGAAAGGAAATAGTTAATCAAGTCCAGGAAGCACAGAGAGTCCCATACAAGATAAATACAAGGAGAAATACGCCAAGACACATATTAATCAAACTGTCAAAAATTAAATACAAAGAAAGCATATTAAAAGCAGCAAGGGAAAAACAACAAATAACACATAAGGGAATCCCCATAAGGTTAACAGCTGATCTCTCAGCAGAAACCCTACAAGCCAGAAGGGAGTGGCAGGACATACTGAAAGTGATGAAGGAGAAAAACATGCAGCCAAGACTACTCTACCCAGCAAGGATCTCATTCAGATTTGATGGAGAAATTAAAACCTTTACAGACAAGCAAAAGCTGAGAGAGTTCAGCACCACCAAACCAGCTTTACAACAAATGCTAAAGGATCTTCTCTAGGCAAGAAACACAAGAGAAGGAAAAGACCTATAATAACGAACCCAAAACAATTTAGAAAATGGGAATAGGAACATACATATCGATAATTACCTTAAATGTAAATGGACTAAATGCTCCCACCAAAAGACACAGATTGGCTGAATGGATACAAAAACAAGACCCTTATATATGCTGTCTACAAGAGACCCACTTCAGACCTAGAGACACATACAGACTGAAAGTAAGGGGATGGAAAAAGATATTCCATGCAAATGGAAGCCAAAAGAAAGCTGGAGTAGCAATTCTCATATCAGACAAAATAGACTTTAAAATAAGGACTATTAAAAGAGACAAAGAAGGACACTACATAATGATCAAGGGATCGATCCAAGAAGAAGATATAACAATTGTAAATATTTATGCACCCAACATAGGAGCACCTCAATACATAAGGCAAATACTAACAGCCATAAAAGGGGAAATCGACAGTAACACATTCATAGTAGGGGACTTAAACACTCCACTTTCACCCATGGACAGATCATCCAAAATGAAAATAAATAAGGAAACACAAGCTTTAAATGATACATTAAACAAGATGGACTTAATTGATATTTATAGGACACTCCATCCAAAAACAACAGAATACACATTTTTCTCAAGTGCTCATGGAACATTCTCCAGGATAGATCATATCTTAGGTCACAAATCAAGCCTTGGGAAATTTAAGAAAATTGAAATTGTATCAAGTATCTTTTCTGACCACAACGCCATGAGACTAGATATCAATTACAGGAAAAGATCTGTAAAAAATACAAACACATGGAGGCTAAACAATACACTACTTAATAATGAAGAGATCACTGAAGAAATCAAAGGGGAAATCAAAAAATACCTAGAAACAAATGACAATGGAGACATAACGACCCAAAACCTGTGGGATGCAACAAAAGCAGTTCTAAGGGGGAAGTTTATAGCAATACAAGCCCACCTTAAGAAGCAGGAAACATCTCGAATAAACAACCTAACCTTGCACCTCAAGCAATTGGAGAAAGAAGAACAAAAAAACCCCAAAGCTAGCAGAAGGAAAGAAATCATAAAAATCAGATCAGAAATAAATGAAAAAGAAATGAAGGAAACAATAGCAAAGATCAATAAAACTAAAAGCTGGTTCTTTGAGAAGATAAACAAAATAGATAAACCACTAGCCAGACTCATCAAGAAAAAAAGGGAGAAGACTCAAATCAATAGAATTAGAAATGAAAAAGGAGAGGTAACAACTGACACTGCAGAGATAAAAGAGATCATGAGAGATTACTACAAGCAACTCTATGCCAATAAAATGGACAATCTGGAAGAAATGGACAAATTCTTAGAAATGCACAACCTGCCAAGACTGAATCAGGAAGAAATAGAAAATATGAACAGACCAATCACAAGCACTGAAATTGAAACTGTGATTAAAAATCTTCCAACAAACAAAAGCCCAGGACCAGATGGCTTCACAGGCGAATTCTATCAAACATTTAGAGAAGAGCTAACACCTATCCTTCTCAAACTCTTCCAAAATATAGCAGAGGGAGGACCACTCCCTAACTCCTTCTACGAGGCCACCATCACCTTGATACCAAAACCAGACAAGGATGTCACAAAGAAAGAAAACTACAGGCCAATATCACTGATGAACATAGATGCAAAAATCCTCAACAAAATACTAGCAAACAGAATCCAACAGCACATTAAAAGGATCATACACCATGATCAAGTGGGGTTTATTCCAGGAATGCAAGGATTCTTCAATATACGCAAATCTATCAATGTGATAAACCATATTAACAAATTGAAGGAGAAAAACCATATGATCATCTCAATAGATGCAGAGAAAGCTTTTGACAAAATTCAACACCCATTTATGATAAAAACCCTGCAGAAAGTAGGCATAGAGGGAACTTTCCTCAACATAATAAAGGCCATATGACAAACCCACAGCCAACATCGTCCTCAATGGTGAAAAACTGAAAGCATTTCCACTAAGATCAGGAACAAGACAAGGTTGCCCACTCTCACCACTATTATTCAACATTGTTTTGGAAGTTTTAGCCACAGCAATCAGAGAAGAAAAGGAAATAAAAGGAATCCAAATTGGAAAAGAAGAAGTAAAGCTGTCACTGTTTGCAGATGACATGATCCTATACATAGAGAACCCTAAAGATGCTACCAGAAAACTACTAGAGCTAATCAATGAATTTGGTAAAGTGGCAGGATACAAAATTAATGCACAGAAATCTCTGGCATTCCTATATACTAATGATGAAAAATCTGAAAGTGAAATCAAGAAAACACTCCCATTTACCATTGCAACAAAAAGAATAAAATATCTAGGAATAAACCTACCTAAGGAGACAAAAGACCTGTATGCAGAAAATTATAAGACACTGATGAAAGAAATTAAAGATGATATAAATAGATGGAGAGATATACCATGTTCTTGGATTGGAAGAATCAACATTGTGAAAATGACTCTACTACCCAAAGCAATCTATAGATTCAATGCAATCCCTATCAAACTACCACTGGCATTTTTCACAGAACTAGAACAAAAACTTTCACAATTTGTATGGAAACACAAAAGACCCCGAATAGCCAAAGCAATCTTGAGAACGAAAGAAGGAACTGGAGGAATCAGGCTCCCTGACTTCAGACTATACTACAAAGCTACAGTCATCAAGACAGTATGGTACTGGCACAAAAACAGAAAAATAGATCAATGGAACAGGATAGAAAGCCCAGAGATAAACCCATGCACATATGGACACCTTATCTTTGATAAAGGTGGCAGTAATGTACAATGGAGAAAGGACACCCTCTTCAATAAGTGGTGCTGGGAAAACTGGACAGGTACATGTAAAAGTATGAGATTAGATCACTCCCTAACACCATACACAAAAATAAGCTCAAAATGGATTAAAGACCTAAATGTAAGGCCAGAAACTATCAAACTCTTAGAGGAAAACATAGGCAGAACACTCTATGACATAAATCAAAGCAAGATCCTTTCTGACCCACCTCCTAGAGTAATGGAAATAAAAACAAAAATAAACAAATGGGACCTAATGAAACTTCAAAGCTTTTGCACAGCAAAGGAAACCGTAAACAAGACCAAAAGACAACCCTCAGAATGGGAGAAAATATTTGCAAATGAAGCAACCGACAAAGGATTAATCTCCAAAATTTACAAGCAGCTCATGCAGCTCAATAACAAGAAAACAAACAACCCAATCCAAAAATGGGCAGAAGACCTAAATAGACATTTCTCCAAAGAAGATATACAGACTGCCAACAAACACATGAAAGAATGCTCAACATCGTTAATCATTAGAGAAATGCAAATCAAAACTACAATGAGATATCATCTCACACCAGTCAGAATGGCCATCATCAAAAAATCTAGAAACAATAAATGCTGGAGAGGGTGTGGAGAAAAGGGAACACTCTTGCACTGCTGGTGGGAATGTGAATTGGTTCAGCCACTATGGAGAACAGTATGGAGGTTCCTTAAAAAACTACAAATAGAACTACCATATGACCCAGCAATCCCACTACTGGGCATATACCCTGAGAAAACCAAAATTCAAAAAGAGTCATGTACCAAAATGTTCATTGCAGCTCTATTTACAATAGCCCGGAGATGGAAACAACCTAAGTGCCCATCATCGGATGAATGGATAAAGAAGATGTGGCACATATATACAATGGAATATTACTCAGCCATAAAAAGAAACGAAATTGAGCTATTTGTAATGAGGTGGATAGACCTAGAGTCTGTCATACAGAGTGAAGTAAGTCAGAAAGAAAAAGACAAATACCGTATGCTAACACATATATATGGAATTTAAGAAAAAAATGTCATGAAGAACCTAGGGGTAAAGCAGGAATAAAGATGCAGACCTCCTAGAGAACGGACTTGAGGTTATGGGGAGGGGGAAGGGTGAGCTGTGACAGGGCGAGAGAGAGTCATGGGCATATACACACTAACAAACGCAGTAAGGTAGATAGCTAGTGGGAAGCAGCCGCATGGCACAGGGATATTGACTCGGTGCTTTGTGACAGCCTGGAGGGGTGGGATGGGGAGGGTGGGAGGGAGGGAGACGCAACAGGGAAGACATATGGGAACATATGTTTATGTATGACTGATTCACTTTGTTATAAAGCAGAAACTAACACACCATTGTAAAGCAATTATACCCCAATAAAGATGTTAAAAAAAAAAAAAAAAGAGAGAAAAAAAAAAAAAAAAAAGGACATCTGTTAAACTTTTCACAACCTAAATCTTCATTTGTTTTAGCTGGAAGAAATATAGTGGTAATTTGGTTAAAATAACACCAACAACAGATGTGTCAAGGCAAATTTTCTAAATACTTTTCAAGTTAAAGGAAAGGATAAATATTTATGTTGACTTCACTAAGAGAAAAAAAAAAATCTAGGTAAAGGGAGTGAATACTGTTTTAGAATCAAATTCTTTATGAACCCAGAGACAAACCACACTTCTATTTATGCTTTGTTCTCTTGGCAGGTTGTTCTTAAATAAGACAATAATAGAAAGATATTTGTCTTTGAGTAAATTGAAAATAAAACAGATGTTAAGAATTAATCTGTAGATCTTCCTCGTTTTGATACTTCACGTATTTACAATTAATGTACTGATTACTTTGCCCTGGATTTGAGGTAGTTGTATTTTTCTATAAATAATCATAAACTAAAGCTAAAAGTAGCTCCTGATAAAATTTAGTAAGTGATTTTTACTTTTCTTTTACTTTTTAAAGATTTCCTACACATTAAGAGAAAAACTTATAATTCTAAAAAATAGTTGTCAGATTTGCTTCTGGAATGTGATAGTAATAGAAGTCATGTCAAGTGAAGCAAACTTACTAGTAGATTTATCCTAATGATTGCATATTAAAATTTTAATTTTCACATACAATGAAACATAGGGCTGTCATCCATTTGTTTCTAGTAGGGTGCATTATTTTCTGTATCAGATATATAATTTGTTTTTGTGATAAACTTAGAGTAGGCTTGTCTCAAAATATCTGGGAACTTACTCAACATTTTTCTCTTACTTCAATGCTTTGAATAACTTACTGAACGACTCTGGCTAATTGGAACTTCATACATGGTTTGTCTTAGAAAATTCAGCAGCTCTCATAATCATTTACATTTTTTATATACAGAAGTGATAGAGAGGCATAGCTAGATGCTTAATGAAGAATATCTCAGAAACCAAACTATGCCTGATGCACTAAAGAATAGGATTCTTTAGGAAGGTCAACGTGAAGGAAACTGATGTTTCTTAAGCACTGCCAAGATCATCATGTAAGAACTATGTGCTGCATACCTTCATATATATTGTGTCATACACTAACTCATTAGGCTCAATTACTGAACCTCACGTTTTGAAGGTAAAAAAGTGATTTAGCTCAGAGAAATCAGGTAATTTTCCAAGGCTGGTTATTAATGATAAGAATTCCAATCTAGGCCTTCCCAACTCCAATCTTCTGCTCATTCTAATACGACAAATGTATTCACTTATTTCCCTGTCACTTTGTTACTCACTGTTATTACAGAATACTTCTGTAGACCCTGAGGCTTGTTCTGACAGTGCTATCATTTTTAAACTGCCTACCTTGGGTGTGTTTTAAATCTCAAACTTTTTATTAGCTTCAGAAGATTTCTGGCATTTATTTTATATCAAATTCCTAGCAGAACAGGGTTCCATCTCTGCATAATGCAGAATTACAGAAATACTCTGACCAGACAGGCTACATGAAAACAACAAGATTATAGGTGCCTTGAAAATGGCAATATTCAGAAACTCCACACCTGAGTTTAAGACACTAAGCTAGCTGTTCTTCAGAGAACAATGGTACTAACTTTTGAGAGACCATTTGCATGCCAACATCTAGAGAAAACACTAGATGCATTTCAAGTATCAATTTCAAAATTTGGAATTGTATAGTATTTTCAAAAAGAAAAAAGCAGTTCCCCATAACTTAAAATAAAAGGCTAAGCCTATGTAGAAGAGGAAAAAATTGTTTTCCTCTAACTCTCCTTGGTTCTCCATCCGGGGACCTACAAATTATACTGACAAAAGACAGATTAACAATAGAAAAACAGAGTTTATTAACATATGCTTATTAATATATGCAGGGGAAACTCAATGATGAGTAACTCAGAAAGGTGCTTGGAATTTAGATTTACATGGCATCTTAACAAAGAACAATGCAACCTGTAATGAAGTGAAAAGGCAAAGAAAAAGCAGATTAAGCTTTTAAGGCTGGAAACAGGGAAGGTAAATACATGGGGAAAACTAATGGAAGATAAGAGTTGCTTTAGTAAGGTTTGTTATGTACATTTCTCTCAGTGCCATGTCTAAGCTGATAAGAGTCTCCTCCTTTTAGGCAAATGGGGGAAAGGCAGAGAGTGGTTTTTTTTGTTGTTGTTTTTGTGTATGTGTGTCTGCTGTTTCTTTATAGTCTTTAGTTCAAAATAATCCTTATGTCAAAGTGGCTTACTTTGGGGAGGTGTATTCTCATGCCCTATACGCTTGTGTAATTTGTTCACAAAACAAAACAAAAATTATTAATGAGTCAGTAACTTAACTCTTTGATTGAGTTCGTTAATTGCTTTTAGGAAGAAATCCTATGGCATATATGATAAAAATGACAAATGGTTCATATTTGCAAATATCTTTCTTCACAGTATAGGTTATATATATACATTTTATTATCATTTACTTCAGTATATGGTCGGTCATGGTAAAATAAATAAATAAAATATTAATATTTTAACAATAAAGGCATATCATCACCATGTAACAATAACAACAACATGAAAAATTAATCATCGTGGCTATTTTTATTTAACTACATAACAGCAGACTACCAGCACAAACATGGATCAATGAATTTTGTTGTTGCTAGGAATATATTAATGCCTGTGGAGTGCATAGGGTAGCACCTGACATATAGACAGTGCTCAATAAAAATGAGCTATCATTATTAGGAAAGTACAAGAGTTTAATTAATATAAAACTTTCCTCAGACCTTCCAATGTGCAATGTGTGTGTGCAAGCAACACATGCAAATGTTGTGAGCTCTATTAACAATAAGGCAGTGTCTGGCTCATTTAGGAATTCACTCCAAGCACCAACCAACTGAAACCTGTAGCTCACAGCTAATGAATTCCATATGTTTTAGTGCAAAGTTGTTCACAGCCTCTATCTTTAATCAACTCTACTATGTTGCTCTGAATGACTTGATAATGGTACTCCTTGATGTCTCTGAACCTGCTCTCCACTTTTTCCTCTGTTCTAGCCATACTGTCCATGCTCTCCATGGGAAATATTTTTCAGACATTTATTTGTAAAGTTTAAATGCTTGCTAAAAATGTATTAAAGCAAGATCTCAAAAAAGGAGGTTACTTAACATTTACAGTCTACATTGATGACTAACCTCCCCTGAGAACAGAGAATTTAACAGGAGTGATACCAATATTGTTATTTATATAAGGCTACTTAACAATACTTAATGAATCTATTATTACTTTATTATTAGTTTTATAACTGTTAGTTTATCCTCAGCAAATTCCTATGAGAAATATATGATATACATTACTCATATCTTATTTTACAAGGGACAGAAACACAGGTAAATTAAACTACTTAGAATTATGGGATTTTAGAAGTAAAAGAGAACTGATTAATCATCTAGGTTAGGTTAAAAATTCTGGATACTCTTTAGAATCAGGAAGAGTTTTTAAAATCACTGATGATGATGACTGGGCCCTGGACCAGGAGTTCTGATTTACTTTATTTTATGTATGTTCATGGCTCTGTTTGTTTTTAATTTTAAAATCCTGAGAAATTCTAACTATATACAGGAATGAGAATCACTAATCTATCTCCAAACGTCCACTCTAAAGACAAGGGAATCAAAATACAAACTGTGCTTTTATATGGCTTCATAACTATGTCTTATTTAGAGACAGAACTAGGCCTGGAAACTAGGGCCCTAATTCCTACTCCAGGGTTCTTTCCACTAATCAACAAGTGGCCATGATCCTCACAGCAAACACTTAGCATAGTGTTTAATCTATTTCAGGCAATTTTCTAAGTGCTTTAGATATATTAACTCATTTAATTCTCACACTAACCCTTTGAAGTAGGTATATATAAATTAATTACTTCTCATTTTATAGATGAGGATGATGAGAACAAGTAATTAAAGAGTAATTAGAGTAATTAAACTTCCCAAGGTTACTTGGCTAGTACTTTGTAGAGCTGTGTTTTAAATCTAAACCATCTGGCTCCAGAGTATTTTAACTGTTATTCTTCATCATTTTTTATAGCATGTTCTAATCTGATTTATGTTTTATTGTCATACAAAATGTCACATAATAAGTCATTCAAAATACCACTTAGTACATCATAAATAGATAATTTAACCAGAAATTATGACCATTATTTAGTATATTTCATGAAACACTGTTTACTAGATTCTTTTAAACAGGTGGCTTACTATTATTCAAATCCATAGCTATAATACAGGTGTTAATCTGCAAAATGCTGATTTAAAATATTTTAGTATTCACATTCACTGATTTAAAATAGTATTCATACATTTACCATATATTTTAATTATATTCTATCTGATATTCTATTTTATCTATTCTATTCTATATGATTCTATTCTGTCTGATAGCTGTCTAGCCAGTCGACTACACATCTTCTGGTCAGGGGAATTATGAGCTCAGAGAGTCGGCTACATTAAAAATTACTCTTAAGAATGTGATTTTATACAGTAAATGATCAAAAATTCTTCCTGTATATACTGAATTATCAGTAAAATTGCTTAGATCAGCAAAAACTTTGTTTAATCAATGGGGTATAATCCATTGTCAATCAAAGGTGATTAGTTTAGGAGCCCTGCCTACGGCTACCCAGCCAGACAGCAGAGAAGCCTTAACTAGCCACACTTGCTGCACAGCACCTAACAAGACACACCTTTGCAGCTGGGTGCTTTCTAGCACACTGAGTGGCCTTTAAAAACACTGACCAAACTACCAGAGGGTTTCTGTAGGCATGCGCTCCGTTTGCAATGTTTCTGTTTGGCTGAAGGCTTCCCTAAGATAATTTGGTCTGGAGAGATTTGAGAAGATGGCGGAAGAGTAAGACGCAGAGATCACCTTCCTCCCCAGAGATACATCAGAAATACATCTACACGTGGAACTGCTCCTATACAACACCCACTGAATGCTGGCAGAAGACCTCAGACCTCCCAAAAGGACAGGCTCTTGGTGCTCCAGCCAGGCGTCAGGGCTGTGCCACTGAGGTGGGAGGGCCAAGTTCAGGACACTGGTCCACAAGAGACCTCCCAGCTCCACATAATATCAAACGGTGAAAATCTCCCAGAGATCTCCATCTCAACACCAAGACCCAGCTTCACTCAACGACCAGCAAGCTACAGTGCTGGACACCCCATGCCAAACAACTAGCAAGTCAGGAACACAGCTCCATCCATTAGCAGAGAGGCTGCCTAAAATCATAATAAGGCCACAGACACCCCAAAACACACCAACAGGTGTGGACCTGCCCACCAGAAAGACAAGATCCAGCCTCATCCACCAGAACACAGGCAATAGTCCCCTCCACCAGGAAACCTACACAACCCACTGAACCAACCTTAGCCACTGGGGACAGATACCAAAAACAATGGGAACTATGAACCTGCAGCCTGCTAAAAGGAGACCCTAAACACAGTAAAATAAGCAAAATGAAAAGACAGAAAAACACACAGCAGAAGAAGGAGCAAGGTAAAAACCCACCAGACCTAACAAATGAAGAGGAAATTGACAGTCTACCTGAAAAAGAATTCAGAATAATGATAGTAAAGATGATCCAAAATCTTGGAAATAGAATAGACAAAATGCAAGAAACATTTAACAAGGACCTAGAAGAACAAAAGAGGAAACAAGCAATGATGAACAACACAATAAATGAAATTAAAAATACTCTAGAAGGGATCAATAGCAGAATAACTGAGGCAGAAGAACGGATGAGTGACCTGGTAGACAAAATAGTGGAAATAACTACTGCAGAGCAGAATAAAGAAAAAAGAATGAAAACTGAGGACAGTCTCAGAGACCTCTGAGACAACATTAAACGCACCAACATTCGAATTATAGGGGTTCCAGAAGAAGAAGAGAAAAAGAAAGGGACTGAGAAAATATTTGAAGAGATTATAGTTGAAACCTTCCTTAATATGGGAGAGGAAATAGTTAATCAAGTCCAGGAAGCACAGAGAGTTCCATACAGGATAAATCCAAGGAGAAACACGCCAAGACACATATTAATCAAACTATCAAAAATTAAATACAAAGCACAAATATTAAAAGCAGCAAGGGAAAAACAACAAATAACACACAAGAGAATTCCCATAATGTTAACAGCTGATCTTTCAGCAGAAACTCTGCAAGCCAGAAGGGACTGGCAGGATATATTTAAAGTGATGAAGGAGAAAAACCTACAACCAAGATTACTGTACCCAGCAAGGATCTCACTGAGATTTGATGGAGAAATTAAAACCTTTACAAACAAACAAAAGCTGAGAGAGTTCAGCACCACCAAACCAGCTTTAGAACAAATGCTAAAGGAACTTCTCTAGGCAAGAAACACAAGAGAAGGAAAAGACCTACAATAACAAACCCAAAACAATTAAGAAAATGGGAATAGGAATATACATATCGATAATTACCTTAAATGTAAATGGATTAAATGCTCCCACCAAAAGACACGGATGGGCTGAATGGATACAAAAACAAGACCCATATATATGCTGTCTACAAGAGACCCACTTCAGACCTAGGGACACATACAGACTGAAAGTTGGGGAATGGAAAAAGATATTCCATGCAAATGGAAATCAGAAGAAAGCTGGAGTAGCAATTCTCATATCAGACAAAATGGACTTTAAAATAAAGACTATTACAAGAGACAAAGAAGGACACTACATAATGATCAGGGGATCAATCCAAGAAGAAGATATAACAATTGTAAATATTCATGCACCCAACAGAGGAGCACCTCAATACATAAGGCAAAAACTAACAGCCATAAAAGGGGAAATTGAAATAACACAATCATAGTAGGGGACTTTAACGCCCCGCTTTCACCAATGGACAGATCATCGAAAATGAAAATAAATAAGGAAACAAAAGCTTTAAATGATACATTAAACAAAATGGACTTAATTGATATTTATAGGACATTCCATCAAAAAACAACAGAATACACATTTTTCTCAAGTGCTCAAAGAACATTCTCCAGGATAGATCATATCTTGGGTCACAAATCAAGCCTTGGTAAATTTAAGAAAATTGAAATCGTATCAAGTATCCTTTCCAACCACAACGCTATGAGTCTAGATATCAATTACAGGAAAAGATCTGTAGAAAATACAAACACATGGAGGCTAAACAATACACTACTTAATAACGAAGTGAAAACTGAAGAAATCATACAGGAAATCAAAAAATACCTAGGAACAAATGACAATGGAGACATGACAACCCAAAACCTATGGGATGCAGCAAAAGCAGTTCTAAGAGGGAATTTTGTAGCAATACAATCCTACCTTAAGAAACAGGAAACATCTCAAACAAACAACCTAACCTTGTACCTAAAGCAATTAGAGAAAGAAGAACAACAACAAAAAAAAAAAACCCAAAGTTAGTAGAAGGAGAGAAATCATAAAGCTCAGAGCAGAAATAAATGAAAAAGAAATGAAGGAAACATTAGCTAAGATCAGTAAAACTAAAAGCAGGTTCTTTGAGAAGATAAACAGAATTGATAAACCATTGGCCAGACTCATCAAGAAAAAAAGGGAGAAGACTCAAATCAATAGAACTAGAAATGAAAAAGGAGAAGTAACAACTGACACTGCAGAAATACAAAGAATCATGAGAGATTACTTCTAGCAACACTATGGCAATAAAATGGACAACCTGGAAGAAACAGATAAATTCTTAGAAATGCACAACCTGCTGAGACTGAACCAGGAAGAAATAGAAAATATAAACAGACCAATCACAAGCACTGAAATTGAAACTGTGATTAAAACTCTTCCAACAAACAAAAGCCCAGGACTAGATGGCTTCACAGGCAAATTCTATCAAACATTTAGAGAAGAGCTAACACCTATCCTTCTCAAACTCTTCCAAAATATAGCAGAGGGAGGAATACTCCCAAACTCATTCTACGAGGCCACCATCACCTTGATACCAAAACCAGACAATGATGTCACAATATAAGAAAACTACAGGCCAATATCACTGATGAACATAGATGCAAAATTCCTCAACAAAATACTAGCAAACAGAATCCAACAGCACATTAAAAGGATCATACACCATGATCAAGTGGAGTTTATTCCAGGAATGCAAGGATTCTTCAATATACGCAAATCAATCAACGTGATAAACCATATTAACAAATTGAAGGAGAAAAACCGTATGATCATCTCAATAGATTCAGAGAAAGCTTTCGACAAAATTCAACACCCATTTATGATAAAAACCCTGCAGAAAATAGGCATAGAGGGAACTTCCCTCAACATATTAAGGCCATATATGACAGACCCACAGCCAACATCATTCTCAATCGTAAAAACTTGAAACCATTTCCACTAAGATCAGGAACAAGACAAGGTTGCCCACTCTCACCACTATTATTCAACATAGTTTTGGAAGTTTTAGCCACAGCAATCAGAGAAGAAAAAGAAATAAACGGAATCCAAATTGGAAAAGAAGAAGTAAAGCTGTCACTGTTTGCAGATTACATGATACTATACATAGAGAATCCTAAAGACTTTACCAGAAAACTACTAGACCTGATCAATGAATTTGGTAAATTCACAGGATACAAAATTAATGCACAGAGTTCTCTGGCATTCTTATACACTAATGATGAAAAATGTGAAAGTGAAATTAAGAAAACACTCCCATTTACCATTGCAACAAAAAGAATAAAATATCTAGGAATAAACCTACCTAAGGAGACAAAAGAGCTGTATGCAGAAAATTATAAGACACTGATGAAAGAAATTAAAGATGATACAAATAGATGGAGATATATACTATGTTCTTGGATTGGAAGAATCAACATTGTGAAAATGACTCTACTACCCAAAGCAATCTACAGATTCAATGCAATCCCTATCAAACTACCACTCGCATTTTTCACAGAAGTACAACAAAAAATTTCACAATTTGTATGGAAACAGAAAAGACCCTGAATAGCCACAGCAATCTTTAGAACGAAAAATGGAGCTGGAGGAATCAGGCTCCCTGACTTCAGACTATATTACAAAGCTACAGTAATCAAGACAGTATGGTACTGGCACAAAAACAGAAATATATATCAATGGAATGGAAGAGAAAGCCCAGAGATAAACCCATGTACATATGATCACCTTATCTTTGATAAAGGAGGCAAGAATATACAGTGTAGAAAAGACAGCCTCTTATAAGTGGTGCTGGGAAAACTGGACAGGTACATGTAAAAGTATGAAATTAGAACACTCCCTAACATCATGCACAAAAATAAATTCAAAATGGATTAAGCACCTAAATGTAAGGCCAGACACTATAAAACTCTTAGAGGAAAACATAGGCAGAACACTCTATGACATAAATCACAGCAATATCCTTTTTCACCCACCTCCTAGAGAAATGTAAATAAAAACAAAAATAAATAGGACCTAATGAAACTTCAAAGCTTTTGCACAGCAAAGGAAACCATAAACAAGACCAAAAGACAACCCTCAGAATGGGAGAAAATATTTGCAAATAAAGCAACTGACAAAGGATTAATCTCCAAAATTTACAAGCAGCTCACGCAGCTCAAAAACAAAAAAAACAAACAACCCAATCCAAAAATGGGCAGAAGACTTAAATATACATGTCTCCAAAGAAGGTATACAGATTGCCAACAAACACATGAAAGAATGCTCAACATCTTTAATCATCAGAGAAATGCAAATCAAAACTACAATGAGATATCATCTCACACCAGTCAGAATGTCCATCCTCAAAATATCTACAAACAATAAATGCTGGAGAGGGTGTGGAGAAAAGGGAACACTCTTGCACTGTTGGTGGGAATGTAAATTGATACAGCCACTCTGGAGAACAGTATGGAGGTTCCTTAAAAAACTACAAATAGAACTACCATAAAACCCAGCAATCCCACTACTGGTCATATACCTTGAGAAAACCGTAATTCAAAGAGTCATGTACCAAAATGTTAATGGCAGCTCTATTTACAATAGCCAGGATATGGAAGCAACCTAAGTGTCCATCAACAGATGCATGGATAAAGAAGATTTGGCACATATATACAATGGAATATTACTCAGCTATAAAAAGAAATGAAATTGAGTTATTTGTAGTGAGGTGGATGGACCTAGAGTCTGTCATACAGAGTGAAGTAAGTCAGAAAGAGAAAAACAAATACCGTATGCTAACACATATATATGGAATCTACAAAAAAAAAAAAAGGGTCATGAAGAACCTACAGGAAAGATGGGAATAAATACACAGACCTACTAGAGCATGGACTTGAGGATATGGGGAGGGGGAAGGGTAAGCTGTGACAAAGTGAGAGAGTGGCATGGACATATATACACTACCAAACGTAAAATAGATAGCTACTGCGAAGTAGCCACATAGCACAGGGAGATCAGCTAGGTGGTTTGTGACCACCTAGAGTGGTGAGATAGGGAGGGTGGGAGGGAGGGAGACGCAAGAGGGAAGAGATATGGGAACATATGTATATGTATAACTGATTCACTTTGTTATAAAGCAGAAACCAACACACCATTGTAAAGCAATTATATGCCAATAAAGATGTTAAAAAAAAAGTGATTAGTTTAATGACAGAGCTAGTGAAGAAATGGGATATCAAGAGCAGAAAGTTACTCTAGGAAGATGATTTTATAAAATATCCTGCCTAAAGAAATTATGTAATATTGATATTTATGAAGGATTTCAAATTTTATATGTGAAAAAGGAGGAAGTGAATATGAGATAGTCTCATTTACCTGATAAGAAATTTCTTAGTATATGTTCCTTTGCTATGTTAAAATGGACTGATTTCAGATTATCTTTAGTAGTACATATTTGTCCTATCAGCAGGTAACAGAAAACTCTATAAAGGTCAGAGTTTTGACATGTAATTACAAATTGAGAAAATGGATATTTTACAATGGATAATTTAAATATGCAGTTAATATTTTAATTCATAATCTGGAGGTATCATTAATTGGTACTGATATATTTTTAACTTGAAACTATTAAAGACAATGACTATTTTAAAAATTCTTTCTCGTATATCCTAGAATGCCATAACCACATAGATTATAGATAGATAGATAGATAGATAATTTCCTGGAAATAGAGCATTAAACTATCTATCTTTGAATAAAAGCTATTTATTATATTTACAGAAAAGTTAATAATATAATTTTGCAATTTTAGTTCTATTTGTTAGTGATGTTTAACTGTAAGTTTTTTAAGATTTTAATGACTTTTTTGGGGACTTAACCTACGTTCCCTTATCCTGGGCCATGGTAATTATCCTCTGGGAAAACAAAGTGAAAAAAATGCTGATCAAATGCCAGTTCTAATTGTTGGGGTGTGCATTTACCATGTAATTTTTCTAATTTATCATGAAGATGCAAATGGACTTCAGAATTGATTTTATTTTTGATTAAACCCCTTATGCAAATTATTATGCAAATTGATGCCCCTGAGTTCAAGGCAATTTGCCAGTACAGTACCACTGAAACAGGCAAGAGAAGCATAGCATATTGAAGCCAGTCTACAGAAGCATTATGTATACGGTCATTGGCAGTTATCTGGTAGGTTTGTCTTATGCATAGAGCCAATCAGAAATTTAAAGACCAAAAACAACAGTAAAATAGAGACTAAGATTATTAGCCAGGTAATCTAAGTTGAGGAAAAACACAGTTATTTTTGGAAATGTATTTTTAGTCTTTATTTTCTAAATTTGACTTGGTTGATGATTTGATTGATTAAGCATGCTAGATAACTTGTCCATCTATATTAATTTGAAGAATATAATTACATATATGAAGAATACATATCAGAATAATTTTATAGGAATCAGTTTACTATTTTTAATTTTAGCAGCTGAAAATAATTTGAAATTGTGAACAGACAGGTTCTTAGTAGTTTCTCTAAATCATCTTAATTCTTTAAGTGAGATAATCTGGTGAGATAAGGGTACAATTGAAAATAAGGAAAATAGAAAGAGTTGTGACAATCACCTGAAATAATTTATGTTAAAGTGCTTTGTAAACTTAAAGCAATAAACTTCTTCGTTTTGACAGAGATCATCTTATTTTCAAGCTTTACTGAGCTGCCTCATTCTGGTGTACCAATAAAAAAGAAGGCAATTTAGAAATACAAATTTTCCTTTTTAGATATTTCTTTAACTTGTATATTTGTTAATCTGAATTGATATTCTCTGTTATCTCTTCTGAATTGTTAGAAGATCCCATATCAAGTCAGTCATTCAATATTTTTAATAATACCCTCTGTACTAGTTACATCATGGGAGTATTCTAAAATCCTACACAACACAGTTAATTTGCACTCACTAATCTTTCATAGTAACTATTCAAGAAATGTTTAGTGTCACAAATTCAGGTAAAGTAGAAAGGTTTTGCAGTTTCAAAATATTTGAGACACAATGATCTTTATTTTGATCCTATATTTAAAATACTGTTTAAAATTTTTTTAATATGTATACTCCAAACTTAGGCTATGAATAAGGTCTCACAAAATTGCTGTTATTAAAAATATAACAGCACAGGGACTTCCCTGGCTGTCCAGTGGTTAAGACTTTGCCCCTCAATGCAGGCGTGGGGGTTTGATCCCTGGTTGGGGAGCTAACATTCCCACATGACTTGCGGCCAAAAAACCAAAACATAAAACAGAAGCAATATTGTAGCAAATTCAATAAAGACTTAAAAAATGGCCCACATCAAAAAAAATCTTTAAAAAAATATATAACAACACATAACCCAAGTTTAAAATCATATTTCTCCTCCTCAAGGTTTTTGTCTATTAAAAATACATTTTATTTAAAAATACTCTCAAAATATATATTTAGCAGAATTCAAACATTCCATATAGACACTTAAGATATCATTTTTTGTCTTTACGCTATCCAGCTCATTCCCAAACAGCTTTTACTCCTAGATCATGCAATATAATCAAGTTCATATAATAAAGTCTATTGATGCTCAGTAAACTTTTAATGAATCTATAAACAGTTTGTGAACAAAATCTGATATGAATTATTTGATCTAATGTATTGATTGGATTCCCAAGTAAGAAAGGTTAAAAAAAAAATCTATCTAAATGAAATATACACAGGCTGTTGTAACCCTACACTTCTCTCCAAAAAGTGATGGAAAAGCTGGTTAAAATTTAGTTTCAGGTAGTCACAGAATTCTCTCTATTGGATTTTTGAGACTCTAAGTGTTCTAACTTCGTTTTAAAAACCACACTCTGCCCGAACTTGGGCAAGAACATAGGCAATGATTTCCTGTCTTTAGTACATAGTAATTTAAGTAAGTAAGTTAAGCAAGCTGAAAATGTATTTATTATGTTCCTTCTGTAAATATTGTGACTTTGTCACTTTTTGTCAAACCTAGAAATGTATATTTAGGTTATTTCCATCACTATGAACATGCTTATGTTATTTTGTGGGTTTGATTTCTTGGTTGCTCTGAGCATTTCTGGTTTCAGTAAAATAGTTGGATTAGAAATCAGACTGTGCTCTGCTAAAAAAAAAAAGTGCAAATTGAAAAAATGGAATCAAATTTGAGGGTTATTTTCAATCCTTAGTTTGCCATTTGAGATTTTGCAAATTCACTATGTCCATCACCAAGGTTATCATCTTTCTCCTAAAAGTCACGTCTCTTTTATTTTCTCTGTCTTATATTCACCTAAACCAAAAAACTGGAGTTCATTCTACACTGCACTCTGTTCCTGTCTTCTCACATCTGGTCAATTAAAAAAATATTTTAACTTCTTAAACACATCTGAACTTCAAAATGTGTTCTCCATTTCCACTAAAAGATACTCCAGTTTTCTGAAGTGAGACTTGGGTAGTCTCTCTCCCAAGGTTACCTTATTTTCCCACAAATCTCCCCCAACTTTAGTCATCCCGACCTACCCCAGTGTTAGTGACCCCCTCACTCCTTTCCCAGTCCACTGTTCTTACACACTAACACACACACAGTGACACACTATGTACATATACTGTTCAATCCCTCGAATGTTCCAGGTTTTCTCACACCTCTGTGCTTAAGTGATTTTTCCTAACTCCTTTGGCAAATTCTGGAAGATTTGAAGTTTTCATCAAGTACTATGTTCCTATGGAAGCTTTTATAATCACTTTAGGCTAGATTATGAGCATCTCTCTTCTTTGGAGGCAGCAGAGAACAATGCTAATCTAGATGACACACTTAAGAGGAGGAGAAGAGGGACATTTAGAGGAATCCTGCCTGGTAAATTTTTTGTTGTTTCCTTCCTTGTTTTTAACTACATGACAACATCAGTCTGAAAATGTGAAAAGGTGAGAGTGAAATACAGGCTTTAGGTGAAAGGGGATATTTTAGAATGGGTACTATGGAAATTATATAAGAGAGTTGAGTTGGCGTTAAGTAAAATGATTTGTGAGTGACACTGAGTGCTTAATAGTGGTTGGAAATGATAATGATGAGTTTGTTTTCAGAAGTCAGAGTTAAACATCTTTACCTGAAGCCACCTGTCAGTCTGGGAGTGGTAAAAGGGGAAACTGATTAAGAATTAACCAGGTGTAAGAATTAGAAGGTCAAAAATCAGTGAGAATTTGAGGATGATTAAAATAGTATCATAAAAATGAATTATAAGGAATCTAGGCTGATTTAGGTGGCAAAGACAACACGTAAAAATAGACCCCAGAAAGCTCAAGGCTTAGCAATTTCAAGAAGTAGCACAAGCAATTCAATAAAAATACCAATGGCAAAGTAACTTTCTGAATTTCTAACAAGTGTGTCACATATATATTTAGTAGTATAATAACCCTGATTAATGTTTTGGGACAAACATAATAGATGCATTATTAAACGTATCTATACTTTTTCCCTCTGCAACCAGCAAAATACCTATCAATTTACATTGCTCTTCCAAAGTTACAAAGATTAAGATAATAAATAATTGAAAGGATTTATTAAGCCTTCACCTGGTACTATAAAAGCCTTCATCTGCTCCTATAAAGTTTGTTAAATAAAGTATTTATTTTAAATACAGAATTCTATGCATTTTAAAAACATGTATTTGATGCCTAAATTAGCATTACACTGTGGCTCCATAGTCATGCAGTTAAAATGAGACTTTATATAATATTTCATTAATAATAATAGATACTTTCAAAACAAGGTGAATAAAATTATTTAATATAGAGTAGTAAAATTCATGTCTTTTCTAGTATAATTTAACAAAAGAACTTGGGAGAATGCCTCCTTGCATTTTTAATTAATACGATTTAAGAAAATTAAAGGAAAGATTTTGAAATTCTAGGATCATCCCTGTAGGCAAAAAATAAGCCATTTAAAAATTATCAGATGCAAAATTAATTGATTTAAATTCAATAGATTGAGATATTTCTAATCTAGCTTTTTAAAATGCAAGTGAAGTTAAACTAGCAATGGACTTTCAAAAATACATTAAATACCTTGTAAATTTAAGACAAATTTTTTTCTGCTAATGGTGTGCTTTTCCCTTGAGACTGCATTATCTTTGTTACTTACAAGAGTTCTTTCTGTACTACATCAACAATAAAAATTCGAAGCAGCAAACATTTATATAAATTATAATGAGCATATTTTAACTACATGAAAGTACCTCTGATTTCACAGATAAATTTATAGTGGCAGTATGAGCTAAATTTCTAAAATAAAAATGACTGAATTGTTTGTTTAGAAAACAGGATCCAGTTGCTTAAATTTTACCATTTTGTTCAACATGAGTGAAATAAATTGTTTGAAGATTAATTTATAAAATAGATGCTCTGGGTTACTTAAGAAGCCTTATTTAACTCTTTTAGCAGATTGTTGTCTAGATAACTGCAGAAATAAATGAATATTTTCATTTATATCCTGTCTTTGTTTTAGTGATTTTAGAATTTATATATCTGAGTAACTACATTTCCTCATTTATTTTTGTTCATGACTATATTATTTTTCCAAATTAATCTTCAATATACACTACAATAAAGATCATAAATTATATTTTGTCTAACAATGTATTTTTTTAAAGACTTTATTTTTCAGGAGCAGTTTCAGATTCATAGCCAAATTGAGAGGACGTTACAAAGATTTCCCATTTACTCTCTGCCCTCACACATGCCTCGCCTCCCCCATTATCAACATCACTTACCAGAGTTGTTTTTTTTTACCAAGGATGAGCCTACATTGACACATCATAGTCATCCAAAGTCCATAGTTTACCTTAGGGTTCACTCTTGGTGTTGTACATTCTATGGATTTGGACAAATGTATAATGACATATCGTAATTAAAATATCATACAGAGTATCTTTACTGCCTTAAAATCTTCCATGGTCTACCTATCCACCTCTCTCTTCACCTGCACCCTTATCAGTGACTGATCTTTTCATTGTCACCATAAATGTATCTTTTCCAGAATGTCATAGATTTGGAATCATACAGTTTGTAGCCTTTCAAATTGCCTTCTTTCACTTAGTAATATGCATTTGATTTCTCCATATCTTTCCATGGATTGATAGCTAATTTCTTTTTAGTGCTGTATAATATTGTCTTGATATACCACAGTTTATCAGTTCATGTACTAGAAGACATTTTGGTTGCTTCCAAGTTTCAGCAATTATGAATAAAGCTACTGTAAACATCCATGTGCAGGCTTTTGAGTGGACCTAAGTTTTCAGCTCCTTTGGGTGAATGCCAAGTAGCACGATTGCTGAATCATATGGTAATACTTTGTTTAGTTTTGTAAGAAATCACCAAACTGTCTTTCAAAGTATCTGTACCATTTGAATTCCCACAAGCAATGGATGAGAAATCCTGTTGGTCCATATCCTTACTAACATTTGGAGTTGGTGGTTTCAAATAGGCAAAACCAAAGCAACATTTTATAAGAATGTATATTTAGGTGGCTGAAGGAAATGATTACCAAAAAGGCAGCAATGATTATCTCTGTCAGGTAAAGTGGGTTTTGATATCTGTCAGGGACAGTGGAAAAAATCTGGAGTTCTGATATTTTATATTGTAACCCAAGAAGTTGTTACATAAGTGTAACAACCTTACACTCATGTAAAGTGTAATATAAGTTAACCTGCATATTTGTTTTATTTCCTTTTTTGTATGCCTATTCATTGACACAATTAAAAGTGTTAAAAAACAAAAGAAATAGAGTGACTTAGAAATTGGGAAAGTACAATTCCCATAAAAGTAACATAGACATGTGGTGGAATCAAAATAACTTTCACTGATCATAACCAGTGCAGTAATTCTGTTAGGGTGTCAACTCTGGATATAAAATTATTGGGTAAAACAATATTGCATTTAGTTCTTTTACAACCTATTTTTTTTGATCAAAGACTTTTGAATGTCAAAGAATTTATGGTGGGTAATTTAATTTAATTAGATTTTAATCATAAAAGTACAGTCAGCATTTAAGTGATATATCATATTAAAATTTATTAAATAAACTTCTAAAAATGGAAATTTAAAATATGCAAATTAAATAGTTCAAATTAATTTTAACCACTGTTTTTCTGTTTGCCAAAAAAAAGAAAGGAAAAAGGAAGTAATAAATGGTGACAGATTACCAAGAGAAAATAATTGTAAAATATTTATTAACTTTATTTTTCATTTGGTTAAAGAATAAGCCGCTAAACTTAATTTGACCTAGAAACTAAATATATAAACATATAATAGTCCCAGCAGCCCTAATTAGTTGGAGAAACTGAACTTTTACCATATAACCTTCAAATCATCTCTTTGAATTTACTCTTTGCTTCTAAATCTCACTGTTTTCCCAAGTGTTTCATGTGTCTCATTTCATATTGTTAATGAAACAACTCAATCAACAAGCCAGGTTTGTACGTGAGCAGATTTAGGTTGAGGTGTAATTAAAAGCCAAGCACTGCCCTATACATTTTTATTTTCATTTTTAAAAGTGAAACATTTCATCACCTTCTAATGATCCATTCAAAACTTGCCTTTTAACTTGATCATATTTTCTCTACACTTAGTTCTCCTCTGAAAAGATAGATCTGCAGGAAAACAGTGTTAATCTGATATATTCACCTTTCTTGTTTTATAATATAACAAGTATTATAATAATGTGTAGCTATAATAATAGCCTTTTGTAATTATGTGATTACCTTTTTTTTCTCTTATTGTGTTTCTACACATTTCTCTGTTTAGATTTACTCAAAATATTAAGATGCACGTATACATACTTACAGGCACACACACACAAAAGTTTACAAATGCATGAAGACATGGAGGGGTACAGCATATTCAGAATTAGAAAGAAGTTAGGGTTAATCAGAAAACCTTAAGCAGCTCTAAATATTGGAAACATACACCAGTCCTGAGCCACACAATTCAAAAATAAAATATATAATACTAAACTGAAATAATGTATAAGGAAGTCAAGTGTTATTGTTTTTCTCTAGAACACAAGAATGTTTTCTAGAGGTACCCAATATGAAAAATTTTTCAACAGAAATTCTGCTTCCCCTGCTTTGATAGAGAGAAAGAGAGAGAGAGAACTAAAATAATTATCTCAATAAACTCAACACTTCAATACCCAAACAATCTTGCTATTGAAACACTACCTCAATCACCTTCACAACTGCCAGTGAGGTTAACTCTGAAAGAAGTGTTTGCATTTCATAGTACATAGGAAGCCTCAAATATCATGACTTTTAATAGTATGACTGTAGTAAATCATTTGAAATTTACACCTCAAATTATTCATATACCATTTCAGGGCAGGACCCACCAGCTGCTGTGTCACTCAACAAAGACCATCAAGAGTAGTAGTGCTAAGAGACAGATCAGGGGACGAGAATCTCATCCAAAGGTACAGAGTGCAGCAATAGTGGAACTGTTTGAAAGGAAACAATTAATGGCAGAGCAGATGGGTTTAGAGGTGCAACTTAAGACCCCTCTGGGGTTTGCAACAAATACTCTTTTTATGGTGAAATATGTACAGATAAATATATATGTTTTGGAGGACAAGATTTGATCCTATGAAAAAATGGGAAAACAAAATTAGGATAGTGATATTAATGAAATCTTGTTTGCCCTAAGTGCTTATAAGGTCTTTTGATGCCCAGGTTATACTAAGATGGTTAAAAAAGTGAATCAAGATAACATATATCTAACAATAAATTATTTCTTAAGTGAGTAAACACTGTTTGGGTCCTGGAAATCATAGCTATATATAATAGTTTTGAAATTTAATAGTGCAAAGAGTTGCTACCCTATTCACACATATATACACACACATAGGTACATAAAGCAAAATAGTTCTTTTTAGCCCTGTCTCTGAAGTTGTGGAATACATTTTATAACATGAGCCAATGTAGGACTGTAAATATAAGTAATACTTTTTTTTTTTTTTTTTTTTTTGCGGTACGCGGGCCTCTCACTGTTGTGGCCTCTCCCGTTGCAAAGCACAGCCTCCAGACGCGCAGGCCCAGTGGCCATGGCTCACAGGCCCAGACGCTCCGCGGCATGTGGGATCTTCCCGGACCGGGACACGAACCTGCAACCCCTGCATTGGCAGGCAGATTCTTAACCACTGTGCCACCAGGGAAGCCCCTATAAGTAATACTTTTAAGTAAATTCAGAATGTATTTTATTGTTGCAATTTATATTATTGACAAGAGCTGAAACATGATCTATTAATTGCTATATATGCAAAAATTTTAAATATTTCTAACCTTAAATGAGAATCAAAGGGAAAGTGTGGTTTGTTACTTGTTAAGCAATAAGAGCCAGATGGTTGGGACTAAACATTTACTTTTGGGTGTTCAATGTGATATCAAGGAATAGGAAAGCAAAAGGCCATGTCTCACAAAGAAAAAGCAAGGTTGAGTATATCCACAGAAGAGTAAGATTGGCCTAATTAAGAGACCTCTTATTACACATTTGTACTGAGTAGTACATTAAAATATTCAGGATTAAATCAGCCCCCGAGTTGGGGAAACACACACACACACACACACACACACACACACACCAAACTTGAAAACAGAAATGGGCAGAAACAGTGCAGGTAACCAAGAATAAATTTCTCTCAAGAAGTGGTTTAGCTCAGCCCTTTGGAATCTTCTCTAACTCACCACTAAAGACATTATTTATTTCAAAGTATGATGTTAGTAGGATACTTATGTAGACAAAATACTGCCTAAATTTGTGTATTGATATCTTTGGACCCATCTTTATCTGGTATTTTGTGAAAGGCAATCATCTGCGACACCCTTTAGTTTACTGCTTTCATGTAGAATTGCTAAATATGTATATTGTCTGAACAAGCTTGGTACTGGGAGTCATTATCTAGTTCAATATATAATTTTCCTGTACAATTTCAATTTGCTAAAAACTAATTTAGGACTAAATAAATATTTAGGCATTCAGGAAAATAATTTTCACACAAATGAGCTTCTGTTATTCATTATTGGCTTTGTCACTCATACAAAAGTCATTGACTCCTACCTTCCTGAGTCTCATTGCCATCCAGAGACCATCTTCAAATACCCAGTCTACTTTCCCTCAATGAAATGCAAAAAAAAGAGTACAAATTTAAGATTCATTCTTTATCTTTCTAAGTTAGTTTGTTATGTATATCCAAAGGAATAAATTGTGCTTAGTAGAGTTTTCAAATGAATGAAATTTTAGTTTGTGAAGAATTTTCTATATTTAAAGAGAAAATATAATTTATTAGTTATAATCTGCATCACACCCAAGGTTGTTATTAGACAAAAGATGTTTTATAAAGTGTTATCATCTTCATAAAAGCCATTCCCAACTTGAACGGCATGGTGAGAACTGGTGTGATGAAACACAAAAAGAGGATTTATTTTTTTCCCCCGGTGGAATTGATGGAGAGGCAGGTAAACCCAAATTTCAAAAATCTGGAAGGTGTGAAGGCTGGAGACAGGAAGCGGATTTATGTGTGTGGGGAGGAACCCATGTAGTAGATACTGTGGTGTGCCTCAGTTCGCTGCCTTAGGCACTGTTTTCCTCAGCTGCCAAGAGGTTTGGCTGCTGAGTTTTTTGTGGGTTACTGCTTCCCACTGAAAAGAGCTCCTTCACTTAAGGCTGTGCCTTTCTTTGCGATAACCTAACCAGGAGTATAAAAATCTCTTTCTCCTTGCTTCAGTTCAGGAAAGTCTACAGCGACATCCCAGTTCAAGTAGGATGTTGGATCGGCTGAGCCCTTTGTTGGAGCTGAATTGCAGTTCAAAATTTCTCTTTTTGCCCAGTTTTTTTCTTTTTTAGAAAACACTCCCTAGTATATTTCCTGAAAAATAGTCTGTGTCTCAGTCAGTTTCCCAGGATTCTAACCTAGGATAGCCCAGAAGAACATAAGAGAACAATTCATCCCAGAGTAGCCTAGGGAAAAGTTAGGTTTGAAATGACTTATCAGTTTGGGTCTTAACATAAATTATTTTGGCTACAAACCTATCCCCACTTACCCAGCAAAACCATTAATAAAATAACACTTTTTGAGTAAACTTCTTTACATTGCAAAATGTTGATAATTGCTGATTCCAGTATTATCTGGGAAGAGAAACTTGATTTCCAAAAGATGATAGTCATATAGGGTTTCATACTTTTCACAAAACAGCCTATTGCCAATACCAGCGTTAGAATTAGCCGATGGTTTGGATGAAGCATATGGTTAAATCATCTCTTAAATATATTTGAAAAAGATATTTAATCATCCATTTATTAACATGATTCAGTGACAATTAGGAGAAAGGAAATGAAGAAGTATTGGGTTTCTGACAGTTTACAATCTAGGAAGAGAGAGAAGATTTTTGCACAAATCTAACAAGACAGAAAATTGGCAAATGTTATGAAACATACAAATACACAACAATGGAGTCAGAGAAAACAATGATCACTTCCTGCTTGGAGGATCAAAGGGGATCTTATGGTTTCATAAAAGTAGTAGTAGAGAAGGTTGGAGGGAGAGAGATGTCTAATTGAATGCTTTGATCAAACTTTCCATATTAATTTGAAATTGGCAAAAATATGATAGGAGAAAGCTGCTATGGAAGGAAAAATGATTGTTATTAAATTTGTCATAGGAGCTGACACTGAAAATGACATTTAGAGTTGAGACAGCAAAGAATGCACTACTATCCTGGTATGGGGAGACCCACTAAGGCAGCTGCTAGAAACCCAAACAAAATAGTATCTTCTTAATTTCTGAAGTTGTCATCCTCTCCCCCCCCTTTTTTTGACTGTGTTATTAGAAACCTGTGTCCCAGGCACCCACTAAATAGTGCGTAGTTATTGGTGGTAAGGGAAGCAATTGCTGATGCTCCTCTCTGGTATGGCTAGGAGCTGTGGAGAAGGAGGCAGAGTATCAATTTGTCATCAAGACTTCCAAAATTTAGGCACTCCCTGTTCCTATGTTCCTATACACTAGATCCTAAAAGGGTGGAGAAGACCATTTGTCTACATCAGCATGAGTTAAGGGGTCTTAAGCATGATCTTAGAACTGATTTTTTTTTAATTGTTCAATTTTTCTCTTCTATACATGCCTCCCCAAATATACTTTGTTTCTAAATTTATTTAAAAATGAAATTATCATCATTTACATGAAATGTATCCTATTTATGCTTAATTACCATTGCCATGTAATAAATATAACCTGTGTCAGATTATAATTGCTATACATTCTGCTTAATTTCAATATTATAATCTATTAATGAACTTTCATTTTTATGTAATTCCTTGCTTATTTATTAAAGTAATTTGTGCATACACATATACACCATATACTTGCATTCTAAATTAAGAGAAAATACAGAAATTTAATTTACAGTACATTAGTACAAAAACTATGATAATTGATAAAACATTTCAAAAAATTGTACACATCATAATTCACACATTAAAAATTTTAGGACTGAATTAGAACTTACATATTCTATTCTCTTTAATGGCTTCTAAGACCCTGACACAGGAATCCATTCAAAATAAGAATGGAAGCAACCATTATGAAACTAAGAACAGTAGTAGTTTAATAGCTCACAATAATGTCTCTTTGGAACAAGGCAATTAACTGCTGCATCCAATGAAAACAGCCATGGGAATTTAGGTAGGTAAAGTGTAATTAACTAAATTAGAAGTAATGAAAATTCTACACTTAAACTGTAGCAAGATTGTATAGAGACTTGATATGCTATAGTGGTTTGTGGTCCATTTGAACTCCTACATACAATTAAAAGACATTTCCTCTAAAAAGATCAAGGGATTTTTATCAGGGAAAATTGCTGCTGCTTGCCAGCTCTTTGCTAATGAACTTTAAAATGCCTATATTGTACATTTGCCAATTGGCCCCATTTTGTCTGCAGGCAGGTGGTTAATGCCATGCTTTTGTCACTGCTATCTGGATGACAACAGTGATGCAGTGGAAAATCTCAGTGTCCTTCTGATCAAGTCTCAGATCCAAACTCTTTATATCTTAGTAAATATCAAACATGTCCAATGAAATGACATTCAAGATCTAGTTAGACAGTGATAGACATGATATTAAATTAATTAAATTCATAAGATTTAGTAAAATAAACTTTTATTATCTAGCTAATACTTGAGGTTAACAATTGCAAAATAATTACCTTTAAATTATGGCCATTATATTTATTTTTAAATGAAAACTATAATAAAAATGCATCTATTTATGCAAATGTTATTTTATAAAAGGTGGACTCAAAAATTGTCCTATATTTATTGGGTTTTTATTGAGAATAATTTCACTTAATTTTTTAGTCCATCACCTTGTCAAAAATATAGGTCATGAAATCATTATAGGCAGAGGTATTTCAGCCATCCCATCATCCTCAACATTAAGTAACCCACAACGCTATTAAAAACATGTATTAGAAACTAAATTTGAATGAAATTAATATCGCCTGGATTTTGAGCTGTCTTCCCAAATTTCTTCTGTACATTGCAATCATACTAACACATCCAACCAGAGTGTATTCTTATGGAGGCTGTTTGTAGATAAACGGCACAAAAGGCCATGAGATTATAATTTAAGGAATTACATTAGTTCTGTTTCTTGCTTAACTAAAATAATTAATAGATTTTTTTTGCTCAAAACATGTGAAACATAAAAGGAAATAAAAGAAAAAAACTAATATATTATTGTTTTATCTATAAAATATATTTTTATTTTCATTTAAAGGATATTTTATTTATTGCCCATGCAGCAAATCTCCATTATACTTCAAGTGTGTCAGAAATTATAACTTCAAAATATCACCTGTGCTTATGTACAGGTGATAAAAATCCTCTTCAAGAAAAACATTGACTGCTCCCAATTGTTTATTTATCTGAAAATATATTTTTGCTGGTGGTATTGTTGTTTAAGTGGTCATTGTTTATCTCTTCCCAAATGGATGTTAAATTCTGAGATAAGAAACGTTGTTTTATGTTTTGTTGTATTGCCTTAGAGTTTTAACAGTGTTTGGAAAGTGACATTTGGCATTCAATAAACATTAATTAAAGAAAAAAGAGTGCTCACCTTATCATTCAAAATTGTATTCTAACTTCTTAAAGACTACATGATCAATTGATATTTCACTTCATAATTACATTTTAGTGTTGTATTTCTCTTGAATATATTAATATTGTAATCATTATTCTAAAATTTTAATTTTGTTACATTAATAGAAACATTAATGGGAGCAATCATACAATTAGTCAAGTTGTATATTTTTGCTAAAAGATTACTAACAGAAAGGACAAAATATTAATCAAAATTTTAAATTTGGAATAAATTTAGTTTCAAAGATAGCTTTCACAGAATTATTTTAAAGCCCTTATTTTTTAACAAAAATAATACTTAAAATCACATATCTGTTAGTAAGAATTTGTTAGATTAGGTTAGATACAAACTTTCAGAGAAAGAGAACTTATTTTTACCTAAAAGGACTGAGTAATAGATGTTAATAGACACCTCATTTTCAATATTGAAAGGTAAGAAAGAATACACAAATATTTATAAAATCTGAGGAAAACCAAATGTGACCCTAGATTTTTGTATCTGGTTAAATTCATGAGAGAAAACAACATTTTTCAACAAGAAAAGTTTTCATAAAATGTTGCCCATAACGTTTTCTCAAAAGGATAAATGTATTTACCCATTGAAGTACCAAACTCAAATTAAAAAAAAAATTGTTTTAGTTCTAAATAAATGTCAATTTATGTGTACACCTAAAACTGTGTATGTGTGTGTATTTTCTGAATGCAAAAGCACTGTATCAATGTAATACCAAAATGAGTGAGAAGTAGAAAGTTGTCAGCCTCTTTGGGCCTACTAAATGCCGAGAAATTCATAAGCAACAGAAACCCAAGCACTACAGGATCGACATTTATTATTTCCCTCCACAACTTATTCTCTGGCACATAAATTCCAGCTGCTATCGCACTGCGTAAAGTGTTGAAAAGCACATTGGTGCTTCCCAAAGTACATTTCCCTTCATTGTGCTTTTAGAACCTTGAAACTTTCACCTGGAAAATTAAAGACAAGAGAAAGATCTTTCAAATTTACTTGGGTTTATCCCCACAAACTCAGATATATTCCACACATTCTACAATTCAATAGAAAGCCCTAATTTTGATCTGGTCCGTTCTACTTTCTACCCCTTGTTATTCTGTAAATTCAAGATTTGTTCCATAAACGATCCTGCATGTGTTGCAGTTTTATTTCTTCACTATTCTAGACCTGTTTTGCAATGTTTCTGCCTCCTTTTTATGTAGTGAAAAAAAAACAAGAAAATAGTAAGTTTCTGTCAAAATGAGTTTATGCTGCAATTATAATTAACTACTCATGATGCTCAAAATATGAGTTACTGCCATAGTTAATGTTTTGTTTTTGAAATGGTTGAGTAAAGACTAGAATATTTAAGTCTTTTATGAGTCAAAGCTTTGAAAATTTAATATAATTAAATAGGCAAGTACCTAACAAATGTTTCTTTTTGGTTTCAAATATAATCAAGTAAACATAACTTAAATCCTAAAATAATGACAATCATTTACATTGACAATAGACAAACTGTGTAAGACATAAATATGAAATGCACATAAAGCTTCTATAAAATTAAGGAAAGAGTTGCTGGTTAAAATAAATATTTTGGAAAATATTCATCTTTGTAAAAATCACTGGAATAATTAATTCTGTTTTCAATATTTATAGAAAAATTTAGAGGTGCAGAGATGGGTATAAAGGTTTCAATTTTAAGTAATTTTTGTAAGGATATTATACTCTTGTGTCAGATCTTTAAAACACATTGCCAACCTCTAATGTTTTCTAGCATATTATTCTGCACATAGTAGATTCTCAATAAATATTTAACATGTACTTTCAAAATATGAAGCTATTAATTTAAAATTTGCAAATAGATAAAGAATGCTAGGGTTTTCTATACAATCACTTTGTTGGGGTGACATATTGAGAAATTAGTATGGTCATTTTTACAAATAAAAATTATTGGCATAAAAAAACATGTAACTCTTTATAATGTGTATAATGTAGGTACATATATTTATATCTAAAATCCCCATCACTTAAATTATTCATACCTGTGAACATTCAGAAATTGGAGCCCTGGTGCATCATTTAGAAAACGAATGACTCTTCTTTGATATTTTTAACATAACTTTAAGATTAATTTTTTTTACATGTGTTGAAATAAATAGTTCTCATTCAGCATACGTTATTAATATGAGTTTTAAGGTTAAAACATCGCTCTAGTTCTTTTGGAATAAAATAATCATTTATATTAGTTGGCCTTTTATTCTAAAAGCAGTAGACTTAACTGTAGAAAGAGGATTTTATAAAGTTTGTAGATTATTAAAAACCTGCTGAGTTGATCTCTCTGAAAGTGATCATGAAGCAATCATCTTAAATGTAAATCCAGCAGGGGTTATGGTAATATCCAAGGATGACACATTAATAAAAACGATGCAATTTGCATCATAAACTAATGTAAAATGTTGCATACTTGTGTATTTACTATTTTACTGCTGTGCATATTTTAAATATCTACTGTATATTAAAAATTAAAGGAAAACTTTTTTGAGTGTTTTATTCAAGATTACACAATATCTAAAAAATGAAAGCTGAGGAAGGAACAATGAAAATGTCAGATTTGGAATTTTATAAAAAAAATTAAAACTACAGAAGTGATATTTAGCTGGGCAATCCACAGAGTGGATTGGAAGATGGCTGGAGATGGGATTGATTCAACATTATACAGTATTTGAAGCATGAGCAGATATGGGAGTTGTCAGAAAGAACTGGCATGGAAAGAATACCTATTGGTATGGAATGAAGAATCAACAGGACTTTGGGTAACTTAAAAATGAGAAATAAACTTGAGATGATTTCTGAGGTTTAATATGACAGAGTCTGTGATAATGGTGATGTAAATTATGGACAGGGTCATTAACAGCAGGATTTCTGTTAAATGGTGAAATGGTGGTTTTGTTTTAGACATTAATAGGCTATTCAAGTGTGAGCTTAAATATTTTACAAAGACATAAACAATGTTTGGTTGCTTTTGTTATTGTAGTATAGGGAATAAAAAATTCATTTTGGAGCTCTAAAAACCAGATATGGAAAAATAATCCTATAGAAATGTAGAATACTAAATCATAATGGCTTAGATTTTTAAGTGGCTGTAGAAAGGATTTACTTGAGGTCTTTCATTTAACAGAAAGATGAAGGATCAGAGAGTTTAAGTGATGCTTCTCAAATCTACACACAGAGACATTTAGAGAACTGGTACTGCAATCGAAATCGAGTGTACTTTAAGTTCAGAGCTGTTGCCTCACTACCATGCTGCCTTCCAATTAATGTCAGTGCAGCGCCTCTGGTTGTATTTGATTCAGTCTTATGTGAATTAGATTTTAGAAAGAATATGACAATAGTTATGGATAACATTTTATCTTACAGGTGCTTTGTGATTTATCATAAAGCATTGAATGAGACATTTGGTAGAGCTTAAAAAATAGACATTTTAAACTCAGTTATCAAGTTTGAGAGCAATGGATAAATGAATCTCTAGCTATATAAACGTATCTATTTTAATAATTTGAGAATAAAAACAATTTGATTTAGTAAATGTGCTTTTTGGTTACAAATTTTTCTATCTAATAGCCCACTTTTCACTATTCTACCAGTTATTTTTGTAACTTGAGGGCAAGGCTGAAACTATCAGTTTTTAGTATAATTATGAACTAGAGTAGTTATAGCATCATATTTTTCAAAAATTGGTATGGCATAAATACATACCTTGGTGGGAAAACAAAAATATAGTTCAAGTAGAAAGTATTTTCTTATTTATCAAGATGATCAGTGTATATCTATTAGTATCAATTCCTAACTAAGCTATCATTTCTGGAAACTGTAGGCATATGGTAAAAATAAACAGAAATGTTTTTATCCCAAGGTAGATAAGACTTAGCCAAAACATGTTCAATGCTCCATCCAGTATGGTAAAAAAAAGTAATAGTACAGTAACTGCCAATTTCCAATATGCCATGTTATCATTTGGTTATTCAGTTATAGAAGATAAACATCTTCCAGAAATCTATATGGCATAGTGCTTATAGGTAACAAAACTGCGTTGTATACTTAAAATTTGCTAAGAAGGTAGAAGTGCTTACCACACACACATAATAATAATATTGCTTTGCGACGACCTAGAGGGGTGGGATAGGGAGGGTGGGAGGGAGGCTCACGAGAGGGGGGATATAGGGATATATGTATACATATAGCTGATTCACTTTGTTGTGCAACAGAAACTAACACAGTATTGTGAAGTAATTATTCTCCAATAAAGATCTATTAAAAATAATAATAATAAAGAGGGTGGGAGACAACTATAGGAAGTGAAGGATATGTTTATGGCCTTGATAGTGGTGATGTTCTTACGGTATATATTTATCCCCAAACTCATCAAGTTGTATACATAGATAAGTACAGATTTTTACATTAATTTGAAATTCTAGCACAGGCAAATAGATACCTCTTGTGGGAGATGTAGGACTGGGAATTACTGGGAAGGGGTATGAGGGAACTTTCTGGAGTGACTGTGCTCTTCTATATATTTATAGGATTTCAACTTACACAGTTCTTACATTGGTCAAAACTCAAGTATTGATAAATTTAAGATTTGTAGATTTTATTTACTTTTATTTTCTCTCCCCCCAAAAATAAACATAACAAACTCTAGTTTCTAGATAGGCATGCCAAAGTATTTAGGGGTTGTATGTTAAGCTCTGTAACTTATCTTGAATCACAATATAAATTTAAGATTGGCTGATGGATGGCTATAGGGACTGATTGGTGGATAAATATGTTTTGAAGCCAATACTGTAAAATACTAATTGTAGAATCTGTATGGTAACTATGTGGGAGTTAACTGCGTAGTTTTTCCCAATTTTCTAAATGTTTGAAACATTTTATTTAAAAAATGTTCTAATAAACCTCATACTGAGATGAGACTATATAGTCACTGGGATGTCTAAATTAAAAATATGGACAATCTGTGGGGCAATTTGAATTCTCACAGACTGCTTATGAGAACATAAGTTGATATTACAACTTTGGAAGACTCTTACAATTCCTAACAAAGTTGAACATATGCAATATGCTGTGGATATAGGAATTTCACCTCTAGGTGAACACACACTAATTCTCAAAAGTAATTAAAAAATTGTTCATAGCAGCATTATTCATAATAGCTCCAAAGTTGAAACAACCTAAATTTCCATAGAGTGGGTACATATCTTTTAGTTTCTTCATTTAGCACATTGGTTTACACCAATGGAATGGAATGGACTATAGCTATACAAAAGTCAAGATAAATCACACATGTTCACATAATGTTAACTAGAAAGAGCCAAATATAAAAACTTAATCAAATGTATGATTCCATTCATATGAAGTTCCAAAACAGGCAAAACAAATCTATGGCTTTAGAAATCAGTAGTGATTACTTTTAGGGAGGAGCGAAGGTATAATTGGATAAAGCATGAAACATGCTTGTGAGGTATATTTTTATTTCTTGACATTAGCAGTGGTTACACAGGTGTGTTTATTTTATGATAATTCCTCGAGATGAATTATTTTTATATGTGTGATTTTGCATATGTTATCAATATATTTCAATTAGTGATACTAAACCATATTTAGGATTTTATCCAACAACCAAATGGAAAACTATACTTCTAAGCCCAGAATTACACAATACATTATCTATTTTACATGAATATGTCTAGCAGAACAAGAGTACACAAAGTTCTTTCCTTAATATTTAGCAGCAATCTGGACATATATGTGAATTAGGACAATTTGGTAGTAAAACAGACAACAAAATAGAGGCTTATTTTTTTTTTTCTCAAAAACTCTAAGATTGACTGGATGTAATGGAAAAAGAGAAAGGAACTCAAAAGTGTTGCTTGGAGTAAAAAATGGTCAACAGTAATGGAAAGATAAGTGCAGATAAATAGTAAAGAACTGATTAAAAGACAATCTGAGAAGGCTCTATAATAACAACACACTGGAATCTACAAGACTAGACAAATAATTAAGATAGAATAAAGGAATAAATTGAAGGAATGGTAATCACACCAGCAGTGGGATCGTCCCAGGGAAACAATTCAGTAAATTTTGCAACAAAGGGACATGGAAATACAATCATCTTTGCTGAAAATTCTTGAAGCTGATAAAAAATGCATCATTTGAGTATATTCTGGAAGTTTACATCAAGAGTTACGGCTATGTTATGACAATAATAATAGCTATGTGTCATTTGTTAAGGTTGTCCTGAAAGGTAGGTCCTATTACTTCCATATTATGGCTGTGGAAACTAAGGCTTAGAGAATTTAAGTAACACACCGAAAGTGAGGAAGCCACTATTTCTACATGCGTCTGTCACCAGCAACTGTGCTGTGTGCTTTCGCTTGTTCATACATTCTATCAAAATTTGAAAACAAAGTATGTTTTTATGTTTTTGTTCCATATAGAGTTTTACTGTGGTTGTTGGAATTGTAAAACTAAATTGTGAAAAATAGATGCAGGAAATCACTCTATTCTACCAGCTTACATTGGAGAGGAAAGGATTAGGAGCAGCCTTCTTTTGTATCACCTCCTTATGAAAAAACAAATCAGCAAAAAATAAATTGGGGCAAGGAAGAATCATTGCATTTAAGCTGCCTGCCTGCGGCTTAATATATTTATGTCAAATTCATCTACTTTTCTGATTATTTTCTATATTTAGACCTGACTCCCATGGTTAGTGTTTTAAGGTATTTTTTCTATTTGGAGACTCAAGGTTTTGTTTGTTTTCTTTTATGAATAATAGACATTATTAACATTAATGTTACACTACTGCCATCTTGTGAGTGCTCAGGATTTCTACTATTTCTTGGAAAGGGCTTTTGCCAAATTGCATAAGCAGGTAGTTTTATTGTAGAGATTGACAAATTACTTTTGAAGATATATTACGAGTTGCAGTTGAATAGTACTTTACAACCAAAAGTCATGCTTAATTAGAAAGGGCTTTAAATAATTTCAGTATTAATTTCACAGGGAATCACTCTTAGTTATTTACCTTAGCTACAAAATTTTACTCATTTGTATATATAAATATATAAAATATAAATTAGCCTAAATTAATATACATTAGTTAAGACTTCTATGTGGTTAGTCAAAATTTTGAAGGGTAAACCTTAAAAAAGGGAATCAAATAATAATTGTCTATTTTTTCTTAGCAGCCTTGTAAGTAGCTAGTTGGCTACAATGAAGAGCTTTTGATCAATGGTAATATAAAACTATTTATTGATGGATACTGTGAGCGTTTTAGATACTCTGAAGTGTGAGTCTTTGTTAATCAGTCGTGAAATTTTGTTTTATTTGCAGATAATTTTTTTTAAAGTTTGAAATCATAGTTATTAAGGAACAATAATCGAGCAATCTACACTTGCGGCCAAAGCTATACTTTCTCTTGAAATATTTGAACTGAATTGAATTAACAACATCTATCCTTTCAGATCTCTGAATTACCCAATGATATATATCAATATTTTAATATATTCCCAATTTAAATGGGTGACATATTTTCTAATCTGCTGTTATGTTTCACAAAGAACAACATGCTTTAAGAAAAGTATGTTAACATAGGTAGAATAAACTTTCCTAGAACAGATAACATTAAATGAATAAAAGGTGTGGAATTATATGCTTGCATTATTTGACAAGACAATCGAGATAATTCAGAAATCTAAATTTTTATTTTATCGATATTTGGTAAAAGTCCCAAATGATTGGTTGGAATCAATGGACGTTTGCCTGTCATTAAGCTCATGATCTCAAACTTACACTAACAAATCCTCAGTTATTTATCAATAACTCTACAAATTATTTCCCAATTTTGAAAATCAATTTTATTTGCACATCAGTTTTTACCAAATAATTTTGTTTGTCTCAAATACTTGTCTCCTTTTAAGGGATCTTTGTACATAAATAAATAAAACTAAGGTCTTTAGAATAAGTTGAGTACACTTTGTGGTTAACCTATATAAAAATGTTGCTCTTTAGAGAAATAACGAAATAATCAATTTCATCTATTTAGTCAAGATGGAGAGAGATCGTTTAGGCTTGCAGGAAGGAAGAAAGAATAAAGAAAAAATAAGCAAGAAGAAATGAGAACAGAAGGAGGAAGGGAGGAGAGAGAAAGAAAGAAAAGATAAGAAAACTTGTTTTAAAACCTTTAACACAGAAACCCATTTGCTATTTTGCAGCTTACATTTAGATTGCACTTATTTATAATTCTCTCATTAATTTTCAAAAATTGAGAAATAAACTAGAGCTAAAACACATTTTTGTCTCATAAAGAAAATGATTTTTTTTTCAGAAGAACATCTACAGGAATAGAATCAGAGTGAAAAATGTGTTTCCAGGGTAAATTAGTATTGAATCAAATAACTTTAGAGTTAAAAGCAAAGCCAAATCGATGGTTGGCTATTTTAAATAAGTGATTTAGAGCAAGAGTGAACATAAGACTTAAGCTGCTACTACCACTGTAGAAATTAAGAAAATTAAATGCCATATAGTTTCTTCTATCAAAGAGTGCACCAATTTATATTGATATCAAAGAGTGATTATCAATGTTACGCTTAAGTGCAAATTTACTAGAATGCATCTTTTCTCTATGTAGGTTGTTATCTTGTGTTCAATTAGCTAAAATTTCCTTCAGTTTTCTTTCATTTTTCATTAGGTTATGAATAATAATGAGTGTAGATTTCTGACTCTTGTTGAACTATCTTATAATGCAGAGCTCCTAGAAAGAGGTTAATACATAAATTTAAATACAGTTTCAAATGCTTTTTTTTTTTTACATCACACAGAAATGTACAAGATTGGTTAACTTGTAATTGTTAATAAAAAAAATAGCATGAAAACACTGGAGTTTCACCTTGAAACACCCAATAAACAAACAACACTTGAAAAAAAAACACATATATCACCACATATGACTAGTGCTTAATAAAATTTATTTGCTAATTAAGGTAGAAAAACTTCACTTTTCCGTTTATAGATAGCAGATGGATGTGTTTGAATCTGTGTATCTCATCAATTATTTCCATTATATTTCAAATAAATCCCTTTTCAGTTAACATTAGCTAAAATTGAGTTTTGTCGTTTTCAACTGTAGGTTAGGTACCTGATCATTAAATATTTTTACTTATAGAGCAAATATTCTTGACTTTTACATATTTTTCTAATATACTATTAACATTAATAGATTATTTGTAAGACAGCCATATAATCAAATAGCTTTTTTGATAGAGTCAACCTAACCTAATCACTGCTCCCCAATTTCCTACTGGTTTATTTTTACTAATTTAAACAATTTCCAAGGAATCCCATTTACCTGTGGAAATAACTCCATGTAAATAGCCACTTTCTCTAGCCATTGGATCCATTTCTCACTATATGGAAACCTCCCAAGTTGGTGATTTGACCTCTAAAATTACACTGAGGGATCAAGAAAATATATGGAAAGAGATAATCTTATATAAGATGGAGTTTCACTTTCATTAGAGCCTTTGAAACTATCTGAAAACATTTGCATTAGGCAAAAGTCCTTCTTATAGTAAATTACAGAAACTGTTACTTTCCTATGATTGAGCAGGCCAATGAGTTTTAACTATGCTCTGCTGCTTGATAACTTCTTCAAATGAAGTTTTATCTTATTTTTGCAAAGGACTTGAAATTACTTCTAGTGATATATGAGGCTCATCAGTTTCTGTTTAAAACTCTCTAATATTTAAGCCTGTGATAGGCATCAGTGCACTGAACATCCTACAGAGATTCACAATCTCATTTACATGCTGATTGAACCTGGACTGGCATTTGTGATAATGATCCAAAGACCTTTAAACTCTTTACAAAACTCCCTAATAAAACTGGCACTTGTTTGTTTGGAAGGCTGTACTTTATGTTCTTTTAATTATTGCTGTACATTATTGTTTTCTAAATCACTTGAGGGCATATATATTGGACATGTCATGGTTCTTTATCAAAAGCTGAAAGAAAAAAATGGCTATTATCATTGCTACTTAAACATTGTAGATACGGATCTGTAATATAATTTACTACCGCCATTACTGTAATATTTTTTTCACTTTTTCCTTTTAATTGACATCATTATTACCAATGTTGAAGAAGATATTAAAGTAAGTCACCTCTAATACTAGTACTCAATCACAGCTTTTCATCTTTTTGCAAGTTGCTTTCTAAGCTTTGTATTTAACATTTGTATTTATAGTTATGACACATTTTCTAATTCAGTATTTTTATACATAAAATCATATCATAAACATTTTCATTATTTCTACATAGTATTTTAAATTCCCTTTTAAATGGTTGCATAATGTACTATTAGAGTGCTTGCTATAATTTACTAAAGCAATCTTTTGGTTTTTTCTTTATTTTGATTACAAAAATTTAAGAGGGTGTGGAGAAAAGGGAACCCTCATGCATTGTTAGTGAAAATATAAATTGATACAGCCACTATGGAGACCAGTATGGAGAGTCCTTAAAAAACTAAAAATAGAACTACCATACGACTCAGCAATTCCACTACTGGGCATATACCCAGAGAAAACCATAATTCAAAAAGATGCATGCACCCCAATGTTCATTACAGCACTATTTACAATAGCCAGGACATGGAAGCAAACTAAATGTCCATCAGCAAAGGAATGGATAAAGAAGATGTGGTACATATATACAATGGAATATTACTCAGCCATAAAAAGGAACAAAAATTGGGTCATTTGTAGAGACATGGATGGACCTAGAGACTGTCATACAGAGTGAAGTAAGTCAGAAAGAGGAAAACAAATATTGTATATTAATGCATATATGTGGAATCTGAAAAAACTTGGTATAGACAATCTTATTTATAAAGCAGAAATAGAGACACAGACACAGAGAACAAACATATGGATACCAAGGGGGAAAGGGTGGGTGGGATGAACTGGGAGATTGGGATTGACATATATACACTATTGATAGTATGTATAAAATAGATAACTAATGAGAACCTACTGTATGGAACAAGGAACTCTACTCAGTGCTCTGTGGTGACCTAAATGAGAAGGAAATCCAAAAAAGGGTGTATATGTATACATATAGCTGATTCACTTTGCTGTACAATATAAACTAACACAATATTTTAAAGCAACTATACTCCAATAAAAAAAATAGAGGGCATTTAGGTGGGGGGGAGGACTTTTTACACACTCTGTACCACTTGAACCTGTAACTATTTAAATCTCTTCCAAAACAGGTTATAAATTCTTTGTGTCACCTTTATATTTGGTGGGGAAATATCACAGTGGTCATGAAGCTAATTGCTTAAAATAGCAATACATAAAAATAGTTCTTTATGCCTAATGCACCCTGACTTCTGAAAGATTTTCTATAATATGATCTAAGTACTAATTACATAGATCAATAAAGATGTTAGGTTTGCTTTTTTGGGTACAATTAGTGCAGCGGTGATTAAAAAGCTAGAGAAAATAGCAAAATTATGTTTCCAATATAGGCAAATTAAGTGATTAAATATAAACCTTAATTAGAGCATCAATATAGTGTTACTGCTCAGGTCTCACCACATAAATAGAAAACCGAGACAGAATTGTCAGACCATCTGGATCATACTACTAACACTTTTTTACCTATAACACTTCACTTGAATTTATATCTTTAGGGAGTAAGTAAGATCCTCATTAAAAGATAAAATAGAATATGCATCTAGCAGAAAGAGTACTATAATGCATAATAGAAAATTAAGACACTCTCTGTTTAACCCAAAGTTAGTAATTCACTGCTAAGGATTTTGGAGACATCATATGCTGCTATAAGAACACTCTACTAGGCACTTGAAGGTCAACCCCAACTAGTAAAAGCGTTGCCACAAATGCTGCAACCAGAACATGTGTTATCAAATACTTTAAATTCTTTTCTGTCTGAACACCGAATGTTCCTAGTTAAATCCTGCAACTTTTTTTTAAATTTTTTATTTTTTTAACATCTTTATTGGAGTATAATTGCTTTACAGTGGTGTGTTAGTTTCTGCTTTATAACAAAGTGAGTCAGCTATACATATACATATATCCCCATATCTCCTCCCTCTTGCATCTCCCTCCCACCCTCCTTATCCCACCCCTCCCTGTGCTATGCAGCTGCTTCTCACTAGCTATCTATTTTACATTTGGTAGCATGTAAGTCCATGCCACTGTCTCACTTCGTCCCAGCTTACCTCTCCCCCTCCCCATGTCCTCAAGTCCATTCTTTACATCTGCATCTTTATTCCTGCAACTCTTGAATGCACCACATTCTTGGGAATTGACACTGTTATTAGGAGCCTACGCATTATGGTTCTAATGAATTTTTGACGAACTGAAACATCCTACATTATTATATTCTCCCTTCTTCTCATCTTGATGTCTATTTTTGTTTATTGTTAACACAGCTACTCAAGGTTTCTCTTAATTAGTGTTTGCATGGAACAGTTTTTCACCCTTTTACTTTTAACGTAGCTGGGTCTTTTTTTTTAATTTATTTATTTAATTAATTTATTTTTGGCTGCATTGGGTCTTCGTTGCTTCGTGTGGGCTTTCTCTAGTTGCAATGAGCAGGAGTTGCAGTGCATGGGCTTCTCATTGTGGTGGCTTCTCTTGTTGTGGAGCATGGGCTCTAGGGGCTCAGGCTTCAGTAGTTGTGGCTCATAGGCTCTAGAGTGCAGGCTCAGTAGTTGTGGCGCTCGGGCCTAGTTGCTCTGCGACATGTGGGATCTTCCCAGACCAGGGCTCAAACCCATGTCCCCTGCACTGGCATGCAGATTCTTAACCACTGCGCCACCAGGGAAGCCCCCTATCTGGGTCTTTATATTGAAACTAATGTCACACAGGACACCAGCTTATCAAAACAGACATTGGTCTTAGTCCTGGAGTAGGGTCCTTCTGTTGAAACAAGCCCAATGCAAGACAAGTAAAATAGGGAAGCAGGAACCTTTGGAATTTTCTACTGATATTGTCAGGAAGGAGAGGGTAGGAGAGGAAAAATTCTTCTATTCCTCTTCTTAAAAAAAAGATTTGAGTTTCTAGTATCTTAATATGGGGTTCTGTATGTGCATTATCACAGAAAAATTATTAGTTTTTCTTTAAACTGCTTTTTTTCTACATAAAATTTTATAAATCCATCTTTTTATAAAAAATCCAATTCATCAATCTCTGATTTTAATTGGAGTTTTTTTGTTTCATTTACCCTTAGTATAATACGTGGTTGTGTTTGTCTGTCGTTTTGCTCTATGTTTTTTTATTTATCTAGTCTGTTTTTGTTCCTTTTTCTTTTTCCTATTTCCTTTTGAATCAGTCAGGCATTATCTGTTATTCCATTTTTCTTCTTTTACATTAAATGCACTTAATTTTTTTAGTTATTTATATTTTTTGTACATTTTTGTTTTTTGATCATTTTATGGATTAGAATTTGCATACTTAATTTGTCACAGTCTACTTTGACTTAATATCATACTTCTTCCTCTATAACATGAGAATTTAAAACAATATTTTTCCATTTATGCTATCCTTCTCCTTTGTTCCTGATTGTCATCCACTTTACTTCTTCATATTTTATAATATGACAATTCATTGTTATCATTTTCCTTTAGTCAATTTTCTTATAAATAAATATTTAAAATAAAAGAAAATTTATATTTACTCACATATTTCCCACTTATGGTGTTTTTTTATTCCTTTGTTTAGTTCCAAGTGTCTGTATATATTCTTCACTTCCCTTCAGCTTGAAAATTTTTCATTAGCATTTTTGACTGTAAATCTTCCACTGATGAATTTTATTAGCTTTTTTTTAAGTTAAAATGTATTTTACCATTATTTTTCAAAGAGACTTACTGGATTCAAATTGCAGATTGAAAGTTAATTTTTTCTTTTCTTCAGCATTTCTGAGTTGTGAATAAGTTCAATATCCACTACTCTGTCATATCTAAATCTTTGATACAGATTTCAAGAATTATTTCCTAAGTGATCTCCCTGAATGTTCTCTGTGACCTTTTCAGTACATACAAACCCCTCTAAGAAGTGGAATATTTCAAAATGCAGATCCAGGGCTTCCCTGGTGGCGCAGTGGTTGAGTGTCCGCCTGCCGATGCAGGGGACACGGGTTCGTGCCCTGGTCCGGGAAGATCCCACATGCCGCGGAGCGGCTGGGCCCGTGAGCCATGGCCGCTGAGCCTGCGCGTCCAGAGCCTGTGCTCCGCAGCGGGAGAGGCCACAGCAGTGAGAGGCCCGCGTACCGCAAAAAAAAAAAAAAAAATTCAGATCCAAACATTTCATTCTCATATTTAGGCTCATTTAGTAGCGTACTATGACCTTCAATATAAAATTCAAATGCTTTAGTTTATAACTCCACCTTTTGAAGAAAGTTGGAAGTAGAGAAAGGGAGAATGATCATGTGCTACTTAGGGAAGGACTCACAATTGAGTAATTGCTATAGACTGAATGTGTTCTCTGAAAACTCACATGTTAAATCCGAATGCCCAATGTGTTTGGAGGTAGGGTCTTTGGGAGGTGATTAGGTCGTGAGAGTGGAGTCCTCAGGAATGGGATTAATGCCCTTATAAGAGAGACTACAGAGAGCTCCTTTGCCCCTTCCACCATGTGAGGACACATTGAGAAACAGCTGTAATGAATCAGGAAGCAGACTCTGACTAGATGCCAAATCAGCCAGTGCCTTTGATCTTGGACTTCCCAGCCTCAAGAACCATGAGAAGTAAATGTTTGTCGTATACAAGCCACCCAGTCTATTCTGTTATAGCAACCCAAATGACTAAAGCAATAATAGAACTAATGTTATAGTTGTAGTGCAGGATGACACAAAAAAGGTGGGAAAAAAACTGAGAATAGGGATATAATTACTGAATGAAGCTTCTGTGAAGAAAGAAGCATGGCTCAAAATATTAGTTGTAAGCAGGCCAAAGGGAATGGCTGAGAATTTGGAGGAAGACTCAAATCCCATAGCTTCTTAACTCCATACTCCTTTCACTCACTGTTCAGGCCCTTCGTTTTGTCCCCATCTGAAAACTTGGCTTCCCTGACTCAGCTCTTTTCCCCAATCCTATTCATTGAAACATTCCCTAGGCAAAATTAGGAAGTTCACTCTGACTTGGACTTTAGGAAATGCCTGTTCCTACAATGTCAAGAAGGAAAGATCGGAGGAGGAGAAATTTCTTTTTCTTTATCAATAGAAGGACAAGAGTTTCTCACATCTCAAGGTGGGATTCTGTATCATAGTAGAAGTAATGTTAGATTTCTAACCTGCTCCTTCATATAGGAAACAGCAGTAAAATTTTCAAACAAAATTCAGCATAATATATAGTAGAGCTTATCATTTGTACACACTTAAAGATTATAAGATATTTTCACTGTAATAATATCTTAAGTTTTAAGGACATTTTTATGTGTGTATAGTAAGTAATATATAAATATATATTTCTGATTCATTTACATATACAAATATATATAAAATACATATATTACTATTATATATAATTATATACACACTGGCAAATGTCTTTATATACATGTATACAAATATAAATTTTTGTATACATTCACACACACACATATATTCTGCTTATCAGATTCTGTATTAGTTTCTTATTTCCAGTTACAATAAATTACCACAAACATGGTATCCTAAAACAACACAAATTTATTACCTTACAGATGTGGAGGTCAGTATTCTAAAATGGGTCAGCAGTGCTGTACCCTTTCTAGACTCTCTGTAGAGAATCTATTTACTTCCTTTTCTAGCTTCTGAAGGCTACCTGTATTCCTTTGCTTGTGGCCTCACATCACTCTGACTTCGAGTTCCCTTGTCACATCTTATACTCTGATCCTCCTGTTTTCTTCCCTTAACGACACTTGTGAATACATTAGGCCCAGCCAGATAATTCAGAATAATCTCCACATCTCAAGATCATCAATGTATTGGGTTGGCCAAAAAGTTCATTAAATTTTAAGTAAAAATAAAAGCCACATGTTTCATTTTCATAAAGAACTTTATTGAAGAACGTGTTCACTAACCAAATGGCCAACCCAATAATAACATTTTCCAAGTCTCTTTTGCTACATAAGGTATCCTTAGGGTTCAAGAATTAGGATGTGGACTTTTTGAGGGAAGTGCACTTTTTGCCTACCACAGATTCAAGAAGATAGAAAGATAATATTAAAAGTTTTATACTTGCAGGTATGTTTGAAATGCTTTGTAGTTGCTTTTCTGTAATCCACTTGAGTTATTAATCATTAAGCCAAACCCTTATATAGATCGATGTTTTTAGGAATTTAAATATAAGAGCAATCTTCAAATATATATTACTCTGTTAATAAAGTCTATTTTGCTTTTTCTAGATGACTACCTAATTGAATGTTTATTTTCAAAATTCATTATGTTAATATTGATAAGACCCATCGAATATACTATTTCATTACCTGAAATGACTCACTTTCTTTTAGGTGGTTGGTAAAGCTTCATTGCACAGTAATAGGAATTTAATGGCAGAACTCCTCAATTAAACCTCCAGGATCCCAGGAATATCCTTATCTTAATTTTCAAATGTTATTATCTGCATGTGTGCTGATTGGCTCAAAATTATTTTAAAGGTGAAAAGATGCTCATTATGAAGCCACAGGTTAAGAGGATAGCCATCAACCTGTTACTAAAATAATTTGAAGTAAGTGATTTTTTATCCATGTGAATTACCTTTAATGATGTCATATACCAAAGTAGTTTGGTCTTCAGGTCTCTATCAGAAAATTGCTTTCTTCCTGAAATGATTTTTTTTTTTACTTTCTATGACTTTGTCCTTTATATTTTGCAAAGTTTAGGCCACTCTTTGGCTCATTAATGCTATTTCACATATTTAGCCCCAGAGCACCTTCTTCCCTGTATTTGTATTTGACTGACTCAGTCTCAGATATGAACATAATTCCCCAATAAGCTGAAAATCAAATTCTGGGCATCTTAGTTAACCACTTCAAGTCTGGAAATATGGACAAAAACACAATAAAAGACAAGGATTGAACATCTCTTAAAAAGAAGAAATAAAATGTCAGAGATGATATAATGTCTTATCAGAAACACATTTTCAGGATCAAAATTCTTCCAAATGCAATGTTTTTCTTTCACCAGAAGTGTACAAGCATAAATTTCATGTTCAAATATTATATAGGTGTTTGGAAAGAAGACAATGATATTCTAAGGTTTTATGGATCTGACTTATTATGATTCATAAAGAAAACATGTAGTAAGCATGCCCAAATGATATGTCATTAGAATTTAGAATATTTGACTGTGACTAAACAGTCTCTATTATGCTACAGACTAATATTTGGTTATATAAATGGCACTGAATGATCCTTTTACCAGATTGTGAATTCCTTGAAGGCAGGAAGAATTTCTTTAACTTTTGTATCTCCAGTGTACAAGTGCCTAGTATATATTCAATAATTTAAAATATTAAATGAATAAATAAATAAAATTTATGAAATATTAATGTTATAACAAGAAAAGAGAAATGTATATAATACAATTTAGAAAATAATACAATGAGTAATTATATTTTCTACTTCTGATTCTTAAAGAAATTTTGTCTTCTAAAGCATATATTTATTTTTCTATTTCTGGAAGGGCTAATTCAGGCCATGGTTTCTCTCCATTTTAGTTATAAACATTTCTCTGGAACATGTGTTTCCAACCCTGGGTTTGCACCAGGGGATGCTCATTGCAGGGATTCAATTCAGCAGGTATGTGACTGACCCCACACATATCAGTTATTATAATGTTTCATGGGTGATTCTGGTGAGGAGATTTAAAACAGCTGTTCTAGACTTAAGTAACAGTAGTTTCCAAAACCTCTGTCCTATAAACTGAAAATGAATCATTTTTACTAAATCCAAGTTATTTGCAAGAGGTGTTTACCTATATTAAGGAGCCACATCCATAAATGAGTAGGTGCTACAGCAATGTATTTTTATATGAATCTTTGGCTGAACTCTATTTCTTGCTCAGATCTTTTTCCATCAAATTACCTTTGAAATTCAAATTATTGAAAAGCAGCTCTTTTCTATTAACCATGATACCAATAGAAGATTGTGCTGGAGAAAAGAATAATGCACGAGGTCTGCCAGAATCCATAATTTCTCATCACTTGCACAAACATTATTAATTTGAATATTTAATTTGAACCAAGTGTTATATTCCTCCCTAGTATCACACCAAAGAAAATTATTCATACACAGAATTTCATACACAAAATCTGTAGTGACAATGTTTCTTTATTCTACATCCTCTTAGACTATATTAAATGTTAGTGAATTCCTATAAAGCACACTAGTGAACAGATTTATGAGAATGCTGGGAGCTATAGGAAGGTTCATGTCTATGTAAGAGATCAAGGAGAACAAGGAGTGAGAAAGAAGTTGTCATTGATTCAAAACAACACATGGAAAAGTTGGTTTTCAGTGAGTGTTAACATATTAGGAGGGATTACTCTCGGAAGTAATTAAAAGCAGAACATTCTCTCACTTCCTTCTCATCCTAGTCAGTGTTTATCACTCTCTTAACATAATTGATCTGGAAATCCCCCTATTTTAGCATGAATTTCCTTGTTTGATTAGAAGCATTATGTCTGCTTCCCCTTTCTTCTTCCCACAACTGTTCAATCTCATGTACCACCAGGTAGCAACCAGAAAATAGTAAAATCCTCAGGAAGCACAAACCTAGATGCTACTTAATAGCTAAACATTTATGATGGCTCTTTTTCTTTTTATTTGTACTTTTGATTTTTTCAAGAACTGGATTTACTTTCATTAAATCTTTATTCTGGTCAAGGTGGCAGAGTAGGAGAATTCTGGGCTCACCTCCCCTCATGAATACACTCAAAACTACAACTATGTATAAAATGACTCTTGCTGAAATACACCTGGGGACTAGGAGAACACCTCTACTACAAAGGAGGCTGTGAAAAAAGAGCCACATGAAGTCAGGTAAGAAGGGAGGAGAAAAAATCTAGTCAGGACCTGTACCATTGACAAGGGACATAGAAGAAGAGGGGGATATCACAGCCCTGGGGATCCTCCCTGGGGGAGCAAGGGGTTCCAGCCACATATTAGGCACCTAAGCCCTGAGGTCCCAACAGTGGGGAAATAAGCCCCCTTAGCTGGTTGAAAAACCAGGGGTGCTTACCAGAGAACTGTAAGAAACTAAGACTCTGCTCTTAAAGAACATTCACAGATTTGCTTACTTCCAGTCATAGCACTGAGGCAGTAGATTGAAAATTACCTAGAGCTCTGGCCAGCTTGCCAGGACCATAGCAGCACACCCCAAGTCCACACTGGTCACCTGTGCCAGCAGTCGTCTTAAATGACAAAATAGACCAGTTGGACTTAATAGATATCTATAGGATATTTCATCTAAAACCAGCAGAACACACATTGTTTTCAAGTGCACAAGGAATGTTCTCTGGGATAGATCACATGCTAGGCCACAAAACAAGTCTGAACAGGGCTTCCCTGGTGGCGCAGTGGTTGAGAGTCCGCCTGCCGATGCAGGGGACACAGGGTCATGCCCCGGTCCAGGAAGATCCCACATGCCGCAGAGCAGCTAGGCCCACGAACCATGGCCGCTGAGCCTGTGCATCCGGAGCCTGTGCTCTGCAATGGGAGAGGCCACAACAGTGAGAGGCCCACGTACCGCAAAAAAAAAAAAAAAAAAGTCTGAACAAATTTAAGAAGACAGAAATTATATCAAACATTTTTTCTGATCACAGCAGCATGAAACTAGAAATCAATTACAGGAAGAAAAATGGAAAAACACTAAAATGTGGAGACTAAACAGCATGCTACTAAAAAGCCAATGAATCAATAAGGAAATCAAAGAGGAAATCAGAAAATACCTCAAGACAAATGAAAATAAAATTAAAACTTGCCAAAGTTTGTGGGACACAGCAAAAGTAGTTCTAAGAGGGAAATTTAGAGCGATAAAGGCCTATATCAAAAGAAACAAGAAAAATCTCAAATAAACCACCTAAACTACCATCTGAAGGAATTAGAAAAAGAAGAACAAAGCTCAAAGTCAATAGAAGGAATAAAACAATAAAGACCAGAGAGGAAATAAAATAGAGGCCCAAACAACAGTAGAAAAGATCAATAAAACCAAGAGCTGGTTCTTTGAAGAGATAAACAAAATTGATAAGCCTTTAGCCACTCCTTAAGGAAAAAGAGAGAACACAAATAAAATAAGAAATGAAAGAAGAGAAATTGCAACTGATATCACAGAATTACAAATAACCATAAGAGAATACTATGAACAGTTATATGTCAAAAAATTAGACAGCTTAAAAGAAATGGATAAATTCCTAGAAACATACAATCTTCCAAGACTGAATCAGAAAGAAATAGACAATCTGAAAAGACTGATTCAGTACTAGTTACTGAAATTCAATCAGTAATCAAAAACTCCTGACAGAGAAGAGTCCATGACCAGATGGCTTCTTAGGGGAATTCTACCAAGCTCTTCTTTATATAGAAGAGTTAATACCTACCCTTCTCAAACTATTCCAAAAAAATGAAAAGAAGGGAACACTCCTAAATGCACTCTATGACATCACATTACTATGACATCACATTACCCTGATAACAAAACCAAATGTACTAAACAAACAAACAAACCATAAAATTACAGGCCAGTATCAATGATGAATATAGATGTAAAATCATCCCAAAATATTATCAAACCAAATTCAACAACATATAAAAAGGATTGTACAGCATGATCAAGTGGGATTCATTCCAGGGATGCAAGGATGGCTCAGTGTCAGCAAATTAATCAATGTGATATACCACATTGACCAAACTAAGGATAAAAATCACATATCTCAATAGACGCAGAAAAAGCATTTGATAAAATTGAACACAGTTGTAATTCCATCACAGCCTTTGTTTGTGAAAGCCCTCTCTGGAACACTCTCATGTTACATATGAATGAAGGTCATGATCATTTCTTAAATCCCTAAAATGAAACAGGGTTTTAAAAAGCTGACACTTTATATTTCTTGTCTCTACCTATCATTGCAGTACTAAACCAAACCATTTTTTTTTTTTGACATGATTCTTTTCTTTACTTTTTTTTTTCATTGCTTACAGCCACCCTATATTTCAATGTTTATTGCTTTACAATTGTATTATTCTAACAAATTTCTAAATAAGTTCTCTGTTCCTGGGTTAGTCCTCTCTACATCATACTCTATACTTGTATTTGTCTCTTAGTTCTTCTTTAAACATTGTGCATATCTACTCCTATTCTTCATTGTTTAAAAGTTGAACATTTATATATTGTGTGCCTAGGACTACGCTGGATCCTAATAATTGTGCAGATAACTTGACATGCCCAGTGCCTTCATTCAAGGAGCCTATATTTTCAAATAGAAGCCAGACAATTAAACAAATAATCACAATAAAACATAATGCCTATTTTGAAAGAGAAAGAGTCTTCAAAATATTCTCACCATATACCATCTAAATGACTACTCCACTGAAATTCAGAAGCATTTCTTATATGGTTATATCATAAATATATGGATCCAGCATTCAGTTAGTTTGATTCTCTCATGGTACTGCAAATACTGTGTTTGATCCTGTCTTTTTGCCTTCTCATTTGTTACTGCACTCACTTGGAATGTACTCTTGACTGTGGTCCACTTTTCTGAAGACAAATCCTTCCCATTCTTTACCATTCCTTTCATTATTATTCTATTTCTCCAAATTCTTATTGCACTTATAGCCAGTACTATGCAACTTAAAACTCAAAATAATAGTGCTTTATATATTTTAAAAATTATTATTAGATACATTAATTTCTATGATGCCATTGTCTTCATTCACATCAACAAATATATGCATATTGCATATTTTCTATATTTTAAAATACAAATAAAAATACTCTACAATATTTGGTTTCTCAGTTGCTTCTTGGTCTTCTAACTCTGTAACATAGTACCTATTTATTATAATATATAAATATTTCATGAAATCTCTCTCTTAACACCTGCTCTTTAATGAGTTTACTCGACCACATGTCAACCTAGGGTGTCCTGACATATCTATTTCTTAATAACTTTTCAGTACATGTCCCAAAGACTGTTTACTCACTAAATATATATATATATATATATTTATATATATATATATACACACTAACAGTAATTATTCCTACTAAAAGTAATTATTTCTGGGATGTTTATGCTGTTTTGTATTTCTAATAACATTATTGATTTCTGTAAAAAACTAAAAACAAAATGTTAAGTCAAATTTCCTACGGTTAAAATGGAAACTTCAAGTTAGCACAGGAAGCATTCAGCTGAAAGAACTATTACCACTTGTTGAAGCTGATGTGCATTAAGCATTGACTCACTTTTGAACCAGATAAACTATAAATCAAACTATAAATTATAAATCAAATCCGTCACAATAACATAAATTTCCTAGGTATTTGATCCAGTCCATATCAGCAAGCCTAATAATTGTGCCTAGATATTGCACAAAAGTCTTTTCTCAGATGACTCCCCACATTTTCCAGACTATATGGCCACTGTAGTTATGTCTTAACATTTATTAGCTGTCACTTCATGAATAGTGGTACCTAAAAAGAACATATTTTCCATTTGGGAAAGATCTTCATTCTGTAAAACTTACCTAACATAAAAATCTGCCATTTGGACATTCATTAAAAATTAAATTCATAATCTGCACACATCCTGAAATATCCTTTTTAAAATAAAGAGTGTAATTTATAGTTATTTATCTATTAAGCTACCACTTTTTTCTATTGGTTACTGATCTTCTCCTATTTGTCTAAGAATAATTTTCCAAAATTTGGCTTTTTGATATTTTGTCCAGTCATATTTAGCTGTGTCTTAGACTTTGAGTGGTAACTACCTTGTAATGAATTATTTCTTTACACGCTCATCCAAAAATACCCTTAGTACTATAATAATGTAAAATTACAATTGATGCTTTCTACCATTTTCTGTAGCACTCTGCTTCCATAGTTTGCCTTACCTCTCTATTTTAATTTTTTTTCTTTTTCTTCTCAGAATTACTTTGAACTCAGTCATACCTAATAGAGTTGCCTGAGCACCCATCTATTTGTAATAGGTTTAATATACTTTCTCACTTCAGGGTAGTATCTTTCTCTATTTAACATTTCAATTCATATAGAAGAAAATAATTTTCTAAAAATATATAATACCTCATGTTGTTTAAAAAATTAATTCACTAAAATTCATCAGCTATCTTTATAAGCAGTGAGTAGTAAAGTGCGTTCTGTAGTTAAAAATATTTCCAGTCACTCTGTCAGCATGACAGTTGTCTACTGCTGAGCTTGCCACCTGCTATGCTATAGCACACAGTGGCTAATGAGTTACGAGGATGCCTTGTCTCAGCAAGAGGGCAGACTGCAGTGTGCTGATTATTGCCTTCCAAAATTCAGGTCTACTTTGAACGTCAGAATGTTATTTTATTTGAAATAAGCCCTTTGTATTATCATATTATATTCATTAATATAAGGATCAAGATAATATTCTGGTTTAGTATGGGTCCTAAATGCAATGAAAATGTCATTATAGGAGACAGAAAAGGACTGACAGAGACACACAGAAACACTGCGAAAAAGGCACCGTGAAATTGGAGGCAGAGATTGTAGTGATGCATCTGCAAGCTGAAGAACCCCAAGGATTGCCAGAAGCTAGAAGAAAAGCATGGGCCAGTTTCTCTCTTAGATCTGTCAGAAGGTGCCAACCCTGAGGACACTTTGATTTCAGACTTCTGGCCTCCTGAATTGTGATAGAATTAATTTTTCATGTTTTAAGACATTCTGTTTGTGGTAATTCATTATAGAAGCTCTAAGAAACTAACACAGATGCCTAGTGAAGTTTATGGACACAACTTCAACATAAAAGAAAACAGTATCATTGTGGATTCTCTTTAATAACATCAAGTAGTATTAAGTATGGAGAAAAAGCAACGGATGTAATATCAATAATAGTAACAAATATTTATTAGTACCCTAGTGAAGGAATTCATTTTTCCTCTAAATCCTCACATGTTCAGAGCCTAGAGGTAGGTAGATATTGCTCCCCATTGCTTTTCCGAAGTGTTTTTCCCTCCATCTTTGTATCATCACACTTTATCATCTGCAATGTCTCATTATTACTGTCTTCTACACATATTTTAGTCTTATACCATATTTCCAGATAATTCTAGCAATTTTTCCCTTTTTTCTTTCTACATTCACATCCTTCAACACGTTTGTTGGCTTTAGCGTCTACACTGGGTGGTCAAGCACTCCTTTCTAATTATATTTTCTTAACCTTATCACAGTCATCCTCTTCTATGGTCATATTCTTGATGGTCATGTCATTGCCAATACAATAACACTATAAAATTCTCACTTTCAGATACCTTAATGTCCTGTGTAGCTCGTATATAATAGTACTATTTTTCTAGTATTTCTTTGATTTTATTAAGACCTTGACCACACTGATTCATCACTTTATTCTTTCATGAAGCATGCACTCCTATGCCTTTACATTACTACTTCATTGGACTTAGCTACAAGTAATTTTTTTTAACATCTTTATTGGAGTATAATTGCTTTACATTGTTGTGTTAGTTTCTGCTGTATAACAAAGTGAATCACCTATACGTATACATATATCGCCATATCCCCTCCCTCTACGTCTCCCTCTCACCCTCCCTATCCCACCCCTCTAGGTGGTCAGAAAGCACTGAGCTGATCTCCCTGTGCTATGTGGCTGCTTCCCACTATCTATTTTATATCTGGAAGTATGTATATGTCAATGTCACTCACCGTATGCTACAGCTAATTTAATGGCAAATCATTATTTTCACTCTCTTTATTCTTTATGTGCACAGCTTTGTTGTACGTGATTTCTTCTCTTAAGTATGCATTTTTTAACTTATCCAACTAACCTCCAATATATCATACAATAACTTGAGGAATAGGCTTAAGTTATTATCTCATGATAATCCCTACATCATGTCCACAGGTTGACTTTTCATGTTCCAAACAGCTATTAATTAGAAAGACATGCTATCCCTTTTCTATATACCAATTATATGATGGTAGAAGAGGATAAAGGTAACAACAATAAATATTGTCATTCATAAGATAAAAATAGGTGGAAAAGAGCAGTCAGTAATCCACAGCATATATGAAATTCTGCTATTCCTTGGCTCTGCTACCTGGAGACTAAGGGGGGGGGTGTCCTTTCTTTTTACTTGGTGACTTCTAAATGGGGAATGGAAAATAGAGCCCTTCCCTATTTTTTTGCAGCCTAGTAGCTTTTTTTTTTTTTTTTTTTTTTTTTTTTGCGGTACGCGGGCCTCCCACTGCCGCGGCCTCTCCCGCTGCTGAGCACAGGCTCCGGACGCGCAGGCTCAGCGGCCCCGGCTCACGGGCCCAGCCAATCCGCGGCACGTAGGATGCCCCCGGACTGGGGCACGAACCCGTGTCCCCTGCATCGGCAGTCGGACTCTCAACCACTGCGCCACCAGGGAAGCCCCCTAGTAGCTTTTTATATAGTTTCCTGTCCATAGAAATTTGGAGATCAAAATATTTTTATATTTCTATCTTAGTTTCTTATATTCCAAGCTAGAGGTGATTTGCCAATACCAGTGTCTCAAACAAATTGTGGACATTCTGTTTATTTGTAGTCGATTATATGAATAAACAGTTTCATCCACAATTCATAAGAAACAGGGCTGTTTCTCTGTACCTAACTATAGTACCTTGAGTGAACCCGGCCTCTATGGGATCGTGACCTTAGCTTTCTAGGAGCCCTTAATTTCCAGTTAAAGGATTTAATAGACATCATTTTGATCTTTTAAGAATTCTTCTAAAAGGGTTAGCTCAGTCTTTACTGTAAAGCCTTTTGCTACAGAACCTTACATTTGGCCTTTTTCCTAAGCCTGTGTTGTAATGGCCACACCTTTGATTGGGTGAAGAACATCTTCTTTTCAATAATGCGATTTCTGAACTCTATATTCTCTCTAAATTCTGCTTACACAGTGGCATCATATCTTCTAGTATTTTATCAAATATAGTCAGCAACCAAGTCAACTTTCAAATGATCTGTGATATATTTCTCCCTCCAGCACTAAAAGTTTTTAGATATATTTTCTTTTCTTCCAAGTTAAGGTAGGTTACAGTCTTACCAAATCTTTTGCCACCACTTAACACAGGACCACATTTTCCAAATTTCTATAACCTGCTACTGGTTCTTAATGTCAATATCACATAGTTTTTTAAAAATAAATTTATTTATTTTATTTATTTATTTTTGGCTGTGTTGGGTCTTCCTTGCTGCACTTGGGCTTTCTCTAGTTGCAGCGAGTGGGGGCTACTCTTCGTTGTGGTGCATGGGCTTCTCATTGCAGGGGCTTCTCATGTGCGGAGCATGGGCTCTAGGTGGGCAGGCTTCAGTAGTTGTGGCACAGGGCTTAGGAGTTGTGGCTGGCAGGCTTTAGAGCACAGGCTTAGTAGTTGTGGCACATGGGCTTAGTTGCTCCGTGGCATGTGGGATTTTGCCAGACCAGGGATGGAACCCATGTCCCCTGAATTGGCAGGTGGATTCTTAACCACTGCACCACTAGGGAAGTCCCAATATCACATAGTTTTTGTTTGTTTGTTTGTTTTTGTTTTGTTTTTTTGCAGTACACGGGCCTCTCACTGTTGTGGCCTCTCCCGTTGCGTAGCACAGGACCCGGACGCGCAGGCTCAGCGGCCATGGCTCACGGGCCCAGCCGCTCCGCGGCATGTGGGATCCTCCCGGACTGGGGCATGAACCCGCGTCCCCTGCATCGGCAGGCGGACTCTCAACCACTGCGCCACCAGGGAAGCCCCACATAGTTTTGGTACTTAGTACATTTATAAAAACTTCTGCATAACCAGATATATTGGCAATATTGCTGGGTAATAAACCACTCAGAAACCTAGACGTATTCAATGACAAGCACACATTTCTTTTTAATGTCTTTCTCATTTAGCTGCTTAAAACAGCAATGATTTATTATTTCTTATGATTCTGTGGATTTCCTGATGTGTTTCTCATCTACTTTTGTTAGAACTCAAATATGTTATTGTACAGAGTAGATCCTGGGCTCCGTAGGAACAGCTAGGATACTGGGCCTCTCATTTATCCTAGAGTTCTTCACAATGTGACAAATTTAAGGTAGCATTCCATGAGGGCAAAAGAGGAAGCTTCAAGATTCCTTAGAGCTTAGTTTTATCACTTCTACCTTGGTTTATTGCTCAAAGAAAGTAAAAATGACAGCCCAAATTTAAGAGAAAGAAAAACCTGCATATTAAGCAAGAAAGGGGCAAAGCAACATATCAAAGGAAGATGGAAGGACCTGATCTTCCTATTTTTCAAAACGATTTAGTAAAATTATCCTTGTCCTGTTGCATTTCCATTATCTTAGCAATTTCAAAACACACACATATACCATATGTGTGTGTGTATACATATATATATATATATATGCATGCATGGTAGTGCTGATAGGTTTGTTGGCATTACATTGAAACTATCAATTGGTGGATAATTAACTCATTTAAATATTAATTGTTTAATTCATGGACATTATATATCTTCTCATATATTTAGGTCATTTTATTTTTTTATTTATTTTTAACATCTTCATTGGAGTATAATTGCTTTACAATGGTATGTTAGTTTCTGTTTTATAACAAAGTGAATTAGCTATACATATACATATATCCCATGTCTCCTCTCTCTAGTGTCTCCCTCCCACACTCCCTATCCCACCCCTCTAGGTGGTCACAAAGCACCGAGCTGTTCTCCCTGTGCTATGCGGCTGCTTCCCACTAGCTATCTATTTTACACTTGGTAATATATATAAGTCCATGCCACTCTCTCACTTCATCCCAGCTTACACCTTCCCCTCCCCGTGTCCTCATGAACATTCTCTATGTCTGCGACTTTATTCCTGTCCTGCCTCTAGGTTCATCAGAAACATTTTTTTTTTTTTTTAGATTCCATATATATGTGTTAGCATATGGTATCTGTTTTTCTCTTTCTGACTTACTTCACTCTGTATGACAGACTCTAAGTCCATCCACCTCACTACAAATAACTCAATTTCCTTTCTTTTTATAGCTTGCATATATGTGCCATTGTATATATGTGCCACATCTTCTTTACCCATTCATCTGTCGATGGACACTTAGGTTGCTTCCATGTCCTGGCTACTGTAAGTAGAGCTGCAATGAACATTGCGGTACATGACTCTTTTTGAATTATGGTTTTCTCTGGGTGTATGCCTAGTAGTTGGACTGCTGCATCATATGGTAGTTCTATTTTTAGTTTTTTAAGGAACCTCCATACTGTTCTCCATAGTGGCTGTATCAATTTATATTCCTACCAACAGTGCAAGGGGGTTCCCTTTTCTCCACATCCTCTCCAGCATTTATTTTCTGTAGATTTTTTTGATGATGGCCATTATGACTGGTGTGAGGTGATAACTCGTTGTGGTTTCTATTTGCATTTCTCTAATGATTAGTGATGTTGAGCATCCTTTCATGTGTTTGTTGGCAATATGTATATCTTCTTTGGAGAAATGTCTATTTAGGTCTTCTGCCCATTTTTGGATTGGGTGGTTTGTTGTTTTGATATTGAGAAGTATGAGCTGCTTGTAAATTTTGGAGATTAATCCTTTGTCAGTTGCTTTATTTGCAAATATTTTCTCCCATTCTGAGGGTTGTCTTTTCGTCTTGTTTATGGTTTCCTTTGCTGTGCAAAAGCTTTTAAGTTTCATTAGGTCCCATTTGTTTATTTTTTGGTTTTATTTCCATTTCTCTAGGAGGTAGGTCAAAAAGGAACTTGCTACGATTTATGTCATAGAGTGTTCTGCCTATGTTTTCCTCTAAGAATTTTATAGTGTCTGGCTTTACGTTTAGATCTTTAATCCAATTTGAGTTTCTTTTTGTGTATGGTGTTAGGGAGTGTTCTAATTTCATTCTTTTACATGTAGCTATCCAGTTTTCCCAGCACCACTTATTGAAGAGGTGTCTTTTCTCCATTGTATATTCTTGCCTCCTTTATCAAAGATAAGGTGACCCATCTGCTGCACGGATTTATCTCGGGGCACTCTATCCTGTTCCATTGATCTTTATTTCTGTTTTTGTGTCAGTACCATACTGTCTTGATTACTGTAGCTTTGTAGTATAGTCTGAAGTCCAGGAGCCTGATTCCTCCAGGTCCGTTTTTCTTTCTCAATATTGCTTTGGCTATTCGGGGTCTAGTTTCCATACAAATTGTGAAACTTTTTGTTCTAGTTCTGTGAAAAATGGCATTGGTAGTTTGATAGGGATTGCATTGAATCTGTAGATTGCTTTAGGTAATATAGTCATTTTCACAATGTTGATTCTTCCAATCCAAGAAGATGGTATATCTCTCCATACGTTTGTATCATCTTTGATATCTTTCATCAGTGTCCTATAGTTTTCTGCATACAGGTCTTTTGTCTGCTTAGGTAGGTTTATTTCTAGGTATTTTATTCTTTTTGTTGCAATGGTAAATGGGACTGTTTCCTTAATTTCTCTTTCAGATTTTTCATCATTAGTGTATAGCAATGCAAGAGACGTCTGTGCATTAATTTTGTATCCTGCTACTTTACCAAATTCATTGATTAGCTCGAGTAGTTTTCTGGTAGAATCTTTAGGATTCTCTATGTATAGTATCATGTCATCTGAAAACAATGACAGCTTTACTTCTTCTTTTCTGGTTTGGATTACTTTTATTTCTTTTTCTTCTCTGATTGCTGTGGCTAAAACTTCTAAAACTATGTTGAATAAAGTGGTGAGAGTGGGCAACCTTGCCTTGTTCCTGATATTAGTGGAAATGGTTTCAGTTTTTCACCATTGAGAACGATGTTGGCTGTGGGTTTGTCATATATGACCTTTATTATGTTGAGGTCAGTTCCCTCTATGCCTACTTTCTGGAGGGTTTTTATCATAAATCGGTGTTGAATTTTGTTGAAATCTTTTCTGCATCTATTGAGATGATCATATGGTTTTTCTCCTTCAGTTTGTTAATGTGGTTTATCACATTGATTGATTTGCATATATTGAAGAATCCTTGCATTCCTGTGATAAATCCCACTTGATCATGGTGTATGATCCTTTTAATGTGCTGTTGGATTCTGTTTGCCAGTATTTTGTTGAGGGTATTTCCATGTATGTTCATCAGTAATATTAACCTGTAGTTTTCTTTCTTTGTGACATCTTTGCCTGGTTTTGGTATCAGGGTGATGGTGGTCTCGTAGAATGAGTTTGACAGTGTTCCTCCCTGTGCTATATTTTGTAAAAGTTTGAGAAGGTCTTGTAGAATGAGTTTGACAGTGTTCCTCCCTGTGCTATATTTTGGAAAAGTTTGATGGCCTGTGAAGCCATCTGGTCCTGGGCTTTTGTTTGTTCTAGATTTTTAATCACAGTTTCAACTTCAGTGCTTGTGATTGTTCTGTTTATATTTTCTATTTCTTCCTGATTCAGTCTCGGAATGGTGTGCTTTTCTAAGAATTTGTCCATTTCTTCCAGGTTGCCCATTTTATGGGCATATAGTTGCTTGTAGTAATCTCTCCTGATCCTTTGTATTTCTGTAGTGTCAGTCGTTACTTCTCCTTTTCATTTCTAATTCTATTGATTTGAGTCTTCTCCCTTTTTTCCTTGATGAGTCTGGCTAATAGTTTATCAATTTGTTTAGTAGGTCATTTTAAAATAGTGGCCAGACATATATACAATGGAATATTACTCAGCCATAAAAAGAAATGAAATTGAGCTATTTGTAATGAGGTGGATAGACCTAGAGTCTGTCATACAGAGTGAAGTAAGTCAGAAAGAAAAAGACAAATACCGTATGCTAACACATATATATGGAATTTAAGAAAAAAAAAAGTCATGAAGAACATAGGGGTAAGACAGGAATAAAGATGCAGACCTACTGGAGAATGGACTTGAGGATATGCGGAGGGGGAAGGGTGAGCTGTGACAGGGCGAGAGAGAGTCGTGGACATATACACACTAACAAACGTAGTAAGGTAGATAGCTAGTGGGAAGCAGCCGCATGGCACAGGGATATTGTCTTGGTGCTTTGTGACAGCCTGGAGGGGTGGGATAGGGAGGGTGGGAGGGAGGGAGACGCAAGAGAGAAGACATATGGGAACATATGTATATGTATAACTGATTCACTTTGTTATAAAGCAGAAACTAACACACCATTGTAAAGCAATTATACCCCAATAAAGATGTTAAAAAAATAAAAAAAATAAAATAGCGGCCAGGAAGCAGCAAATTTAAGTTTTGTTTTTTGAAACTTTCTTTTTTCAGAATATTTTCTGTCCACAGTTGGTTGCATCTGTGGTTTCAGAACCTGAGGGTATGGAGGGCTGGCTCTACTTTTAAACAGCAACCGATATGTGGCACTATCTATCTCATAGCAGAAATCTGAGAGTCAAGGGGTGAAAGGAAGAGTAGATCTTCTCATCATTATACCTAATAACTACTCACAGAATTTTTGCTTTCTGTCCTCAAAGCTTTGAGTTTTTCCTCATTGTTGCAGCTTGGATCCCAAAGGAAGAATGCTTCCATCAGGGACCACAAATAAAATTCCACTGAACTGGTAGGCGAACCTGCCAGAATGTCATTTTGTACTTCTGTTACAGTGAATCAACAAGCAAAGAATGAGGTTACTATATTCACTGGAATATTTGATTCTAATTAGCAAGGGGAAGTCTGTTTGCTACTATTAATAGGGTCAGGAAGGATGATGTTTTAATTTCAAGGGATTTTTCTGGGTTCCCGTTCATTAATCCATTTCTAATAGTGTAAGTTAAGAGAAAGTTATAGCAGGCAAGAATAGACAGGGCTATGGAGAACTCAGAGACTTCGATAACAAAATTTTGGGTCTCCCCGCTGACGGGGAAAGGGTACAAATTTAGTTCTTGCCTGAAAACAAAGGAAACAGAATGGGCTATGAAAGAAGGGAGTTATAAATGACAATTACAGTCTTATTAATTTACAACAATAAATTCTATAACGGTAATCTGTACTTCTGTAGCAGACTGCTTTTTGGAATACACAGTTATATCAGTAGCCTCCAATGACCCACACAAACTAGTATTCACACCTTTTGATTAGTTTCCTTCACATTGACTCTGGGTTTGGCTCTGTGATAACTTTTGGTCAAATGAGACTTATCCAGCGGGTGCAAGCAAAGCTTCAATTAATGCTTTGAATTGGGCAGCATTCCTTCTCTTGAAAAGCTTCCTTTTTTTCTTGGTATCTGCAAATTCCCTGAAAAATCTTATTTAATTTTGTGTTTTCATTTTTATCTATATGCAGAGTACATTTACATCCAAGATCCAACATCTAACCAAGATCTCTTTCTTGAGTGCTAGATATATATTTAGCTTCCTGTTAGAAATAGTTTTGACTCATTAAAACTAAACTCTTTTATTTTTTTGATCATAGTCATCCTAACAGGTGTGAGGTGATATATCACTGTGGTTTTGATTTGAATTTTCCTAACTTTTTGTAATGTTGAGCACGTTTTCATATAATCTGTTGGCTATTTGTATGTTTTCTTTGGAAAAACGTCTATTCATGTCCTTTACCCAGTTTTTAATTGGGTTGTTTACTTTTTTGCTATTGAGTTGTATGAGTTTCTTAAATATTTTGGATAAAGCTTCTTATCAGATATTTTGTTTACAAATATTTTCTCCCAATCTACATGTAGGTTGGTTTTTCATTTAGTTGCTTGATTCCTTTGTTGTGCAGAATCTTTTTTGTATGATGTAGTCTTTCTTGTTTGTTTTTGATTTTGTTGCCTAAACTTTTGGTATTGTATTCAAAAAATCATTGCCAAGGTCATTATGCTAAGTGAAATAAACCAGACACAAAAAGGGAAAAACAGCCTGTATGATCTCACTTTTATGTGAAATCTAAAAAGCTGAATACATAGAAGCAGAGAATAGAATCTATAACCAGGGTTGGGGAGGTAGGGAAAATGGGGAGATGTTTGTCAGAGGGTACAAAGTTGCAGTTTTATGGGATGAATAAGTCTAGAGATCTAATTACAGCATGGTGAGTATAGTTAATAATATTGTACAGAATACTGCAAATTTTTTAAGTGAGTAGATTTCAGGTGCTCTCATCACATACAAAAGAAATGGTAACTATATGAGGAGATGGTATGTTAATTAGCTTGACTATGTGTATGTCAAATAACCATTTCACTATTATATGTATTAATATACATATCTTAATCATCTTAACATACAATATATAATATTTATTAAAAATTTAAATTAAAAAAATCCTTTTTATCTACTTCTAAAACCTATTCTTCTATGTTTCTATCTTAAAATATCCATCTGATCAAGACAGAAATATAGTAATTTTTTCTTACTTTTACCATTTATCTCAACAAATTACCTTCAAATATTTTCAATTTTTTTCTTCTGGGAAAAGAGTGATCACAACAGAATTATTTCAACAGTCTCATAGCTGATATTTTCACTTGATTTTTAATTTTGGTCCCTATCCGACATATTCTCTAATATAGTCAAATCAAATCTCCTATTGTGCAAATCTGTTATCCTAGAAAAAAACAGGAAACAAATAGCACTGTCAGAATTTTCGAGGAAAGTGTGGACAGGAAAAAAAATGACTGAAGAAAAGACCAGGAAATAGTTGAGATTTCTAGTAACACTAAGCAAGATATAATCTGAAGTATCTATTTTTCTTGTTTTGTTTTCTTGTGCATATAAGCTAAGCAGTTAATGAAAATATCAGTTTTTCATATAGAGGATATTTTAAACAATTGTTACACTCTAAATTTAGATAACATTGCTTTAAGATTATTTACTTTTTCTCAAATCAATGCCTCTCTAATTTTTAAAAAAAGTGGCTATAATAGTTATTTTCCACAGGTTGTTTTTAAATTTTTTTTTAACAAATGAAACTATGTCTATATAGCCTATATATAAAGGTCAATTTTTTAAAGTGTTATTTATAGTGTTTGAATGATGTGTATAGAATATCCTCTCATGTAATAAACTAAATTGTGTAATTTCTTAAGGTATTAGTTTTGACTTGAAAGATTTTAAAATAGAACTTAGCTGTACTCCAGCCAAAGATGTAGTAATAGAATTATTTAATTAAGCAAAATATTATGGAGTCCACAAATCTCAGTAAGGGTTAGATTTTCAGTAAAGAGGCATTTTTTTCCCAAGGAGAATGTGGTTGCATGTTTTACAAAATTCACAAATGGATCTAAAATAGAATGAACAATATCATAGTAATTAAACCAGATGTAATTCCTTATCTTATTAAAAATCATAATATTAAGAAAAATATGTATGAATAAACTTGTTAGTGAAATCTGATTATGCATAAAACAGTAAGAAATATATATCATTGAAATATGTTTTATACATTTGAAATAAGTTTATTTCAGTGTTGTTGAGGATCTTAACAAAATGGGATATTCTTATTGTTTAAAGAAATAATTTGTATTGTTGAATCATATACATTGTAGTCGTGTTTTGTTACTATTTGTTTGCCTAACTTAATTGTTCTGATGAAAATCGTCTATATTGTAAAATATCTCATGCATTCATTCTGTTTCATTTAAAAACTTAATGCAAGAGTAATGATGATAGAGAGTTGATAAACTAGCTTTACAAGTGGGCCATAATTCAAGTCTGATGTAGATGCTCTATAGTTAGACCTTTTTGGCTCTATCACTTAATATCATTTAATATCTATTTGGCTTATTACTTAAACCTTCTGCGCTGTAGTCTCCTCATCTGAAAAATAAGATTGATGCTGTCTATTTCAAAGATTTGTAATGAGGATGAATACACTCATATACAATGCACTTCTTAGAACACTGCCTTGAGCAGTATTTATTAAGTGTCAATTCTCATTATTGGGTTTGGTCAATATATGATGTGGGTTGATTGTTGATTTACAGATATTTCCACAGGAAAAGATAAATCCTGTGCAGTTTTTTCATTTTAAACTGAGCTTGGAAATAGGTTTAATCTTTTTAGATACAGCCCTAAGAAATATATCTTATTCCAGCTCTGGTTATCCTGACATATTGCAAATTGTTACGGACTAATGAACACTAGTTCAAAAGCTTTGAGTTATTTGTAGTTAAACTGTTTTTTAAACAAGTGTTATTATTATTTTAGAGAAAAATTTTCCCTGAAAAGTTTTCAGCATTTGAAAAGCTATTATATTATATTATTATACTATTATATTAATTGTCCTTATATTTCTATGAGGAAAATAGGGGAAAGTCACTATTTTGATTTAGAAAATAATGTTTTTAAAAAGGTCTGGAATTTTAGTTACTTTGTCCACAGTCATTCTATTTAGGACAATTATTAAAATAATTTCTCAGATTTTATTAAATATAATAACAAAATAAACAATAAGAATTCTAGTCTATACAACTTTAAATATACTAAGAAATTCAACATACACTATTAATAGATATCTAAATATATATAGGACATTTTTTTTTTCAAATTCTGGTATTTTAGTTGTGGTCTGAATATTTGTGTCCCCGCAAAGTGTGTATGTTGAAATCCTAACCTTTAAAAATTATGATATAAGGAGGTGGGGTTTGGGGGAGGTACTTAAGTCATAGAGGTAGAGCCCTCATGAATGGAATTAGTGCCTTACAAAAGAGACCATACAAAGATCCCTAGCAGCTCACACTATCTGAGGACACAGCAGAAATAAACCCATCTATGAATCAGGAAGCCATCCCCTGAATCTGCTGGTGCCATAATCTTGGATTTCCTAGTCTCCAGAACTATGAGAAAGAAATGTCCACTGTTTACAAGGTACTGTGTCTGCTGTGGTATTTTGTTATAGCAGCCCAAATGGACTAAGACATTTCTGAACATCATGACACATTTGAATCTGCAAGAGTAGGCTCTTTAAGAGTGACCCTTTAAGAAAAGAGTAGACTCTTTTAGGAGTGACTCTCATTTTTCAGGCTTATGAGTTATAACTCAAGGTTTTTGTGTGGCCAAATAGAGGAACCAAATATCCTTTATTTAGGGAGTAATCTCAACTTTGTACAAGGAGAAGAAGGGAATTTTACCAGACCCTGAACTAGATGGTTTGCATGTATTATGCAATTTAATCTTCATAACAACTCTTCAAGATTAATATTATCAACATTATGATAAATTAAAAAAAACAAGTTCAGTAGTCAAGTAACTTTTCTCAGGACATTCAGTTAGAAAGAACAAAAATATGTCCACTGCTCCGTGAATTTCTATATGTTTCATAATTTATTTCCTTTAAATACAGTTCACTTCACACACATGTATTTAATTTACATATTTGTCATAGTGTACTCTATTTAAATTTTCAGTGAAGCTTGTTTTTTTTTAACTCACTTGAGGAATAATTATTAAAATGGGAATGTCTCCCTTGTGAAGCAGCACATATTAAATCCACTAAATATGGTTTAATTATTACCCTCATATCAAATAGTAGCGCTCTGAAAATATGAGATGCAGGTAAATCAATGCTGCTTCATGGGGAGAGTTACTATAAAGTTGTCTATTGACAGTATGTTTCTAATAAGCAGAAATGATTCATAGCATGAGGTTTTGGGCAGTTAGAATATCAAATACGTGGAATAAGAGTAGTACTGAGGGAGCAGGTACAGAAATGTATGGAAATAAGTTATCTCAGATGGTAATTTATTACATTTACATAAATTAACTTATTCAGTGAATTAAATATTTATATATATATGTACCATTTTAGATATAAATTTAAATAAAAGGTAGAAATATTTTGTATTGAATAGAGTTCAAATAGATTCAACTGCAAAAAACAGACCTTAACTAACTTCAGTAAAGAATTACTTTTCCGACTGGGTAGAAAGAAAGAAAACCCTACCTTTGTCCACCAGAGGGTGATATTGTAACACTATAACATTTCAAATGAGCCTGGCATCAGAAAAAATCCTCAACAGATTAAATGTCTCAAATAATTTTATTTTCTTTCTGAAAATTAGAGAAGGGAATAATTTTAACTCCATGTAATTTATACACTTTCCCTAAATCATAACTTTTGTAAATGTCCCCCCATAATATTATTGATTAAATTAAAAAAATTAGAAATCAGCAAACATGTACAGATGTACACACGCACACACAAAAAGATTTACTGTATTGTGGGGACTGTTTCTAGATGTACTAAATCACCCTCTCAGGAAAAATAGTTGAAATGCCAGATAGAATATAAAAATCTTAAATATATTGCAGTGTTAATATCATAGCGAGTATTTTACTTTGCCCAAAAATTAAAAGGAAGAAATTCAAAGATAAGACAATACAAAATTTCCTTTAACTCTGATATTCAAGCTCTGGAGGTCCTAATTTTCACATTACTAATTTGTTGAGAGTTTTTATCATAAATAGGTGATAAATTTTGTCAAAATTTTCCTATGTGTCAGTGTGTCTATTGAATGATTAAATAGTTTTGTTCTATTAACATGGTGTTTTGTATTAATTCATTTTCAAATACCAAACCAATACTGCATTACTAGAAACAAATCCTTCTTGGTCATGGTGTATGATACTTTTTTATATACTTCTCAATTCAGTTTGCTATTATTTTGTGAATATCTTTTTGTCTATGTCCATGAGGTTATATTTTGTAGTTTCCTTTCTATATGATATCTACCCACATATTATGGTAGTACAAAAGACCACTGAGTCAGTGACAAAAAATATATTACCATGGCATAACAGACATCATGTGGTTTATGTGTACATCAGTCCTCATTGCCCCTTAAGGCTTTTTTTAAAATTAATTTTATTGAGGGTATAGTTGATTTAAAATGTGGTATTAGTTTCTACTGTATAGCAAAGTGAATCAGCTATATGTATATCTATATCCCCTCTTTTTTGGATTTCCTTCCCATTTAGGTCACCATGGAGCATTGAGCAGAGTTCCTTGAGCTATAGAGTAGGTTCTCATTAGTTATCTATTTATTTTATACATAGTATCAATAGTGTATATCTGCCAATCCCAATCTCCCAGTTCATCCCACCCCACCTCCCATATGAACAAATGTGTCTATACGTTTGTTCTCTACATTTGTGTCTCTATTTCTGCTTTGCAAATAAGATCATCTATACCATTTTTCTAGATTCCACATATATGCATTAATATACCATATTTGTTTTTATCTTTCTGACTTCACTCTGTATAACAGTCTCTATGTCCATCCAAGTCTCTACAAGTGACTCAATTTCATTCCTTTTTATGGCTGAGTAATATTCCATCAAAAATATGTACCACATCTTCTTTATCCATACCTCTGTTGATGGACATTTATGTTGCTTCCGTGTCCTGACTATTGTAAACAGTGCTGCAGTGAACACTGAGGTGCATGTGACTTTTTGAATTATGGTTTCCTCTGGGTATATGCCCAGTAGTGGAATTGCTGGGTCATATGGTAGATCTATTTTTAGTTTTTTTAAGGAACCTCGATACTGTTCTCCATAGTGGCTGTATCAATTTACATCCCTACCAACAGTGCAAGAGCGTTCTCTTTTCTCCACACCCTCTCCAGCATTTATTGTTTCTAGATTTTTCTGATGATGGCCATTCTGACTAGTGTGAGGTGATGTCATTGTAGTTTCCATTTGCATTTCTCTAATAATTAGTGATGTTGAGCATCATCTCATGTGCTTGTTGGCCAACTGTATGTCTTCTTTGGAGAAATGTCTGTTTAAGTCTTCCACTCATTTTTTGATTGGGTTGTTTCTTTTTTTGATATTGAACTGCATGAGCTGTTTGTATATTTTGGAGATTAATCCTTTGTCTGTTGTTTCATTTACAAATATTTTCTCTCATTCTGAGGGCTGTCTTTTCATCCTGGTTATGGATTCCTTTGCTGTGCAAAAGCTTTTAAGTTTCATTAGGTCCCATTTGTTTATTTTTGGTTTTATTTTCATTACTTTAAGAGGTGGGTCAAAAAAGATCTTGCTGTTATTTATGTCAAAGAGTGTTCTGCCTATGTTTTCCTCTAAGAGTTTTATACTGTCTGGCCTTACATTCAGGTCTTTAATCCATTTTGAGCCACAGCAGTCCAAGAATAAAAGAAATAAAAGAAATCCAAATTGGAAAAGAAGAAGTAAAACTGTCACTGTTTGCACATGACATGATACTATACATAGAAAATCCTAAAGACTCTACCAGAAAACTACTACAGCTAATCAATGAATTTGCAGGATACAAAATTAATACACAGAAATATCTTGCATTCCTATACACTAACAACAAAAGACCAGAAAGAGAAATCAAGGAAATAATCCCATTTACCATTGCCACAAAAAGAATAAAATACCTAGGAATAAACCTACCTAAGGAGGCAAAAGCCCTGTATGCAAAAAACTATAAGATACTGATGAAAGAAATCAAATATTATACAAACAGATGGAGAGATATGCCATGTTCTTGGATTGGAAGAATCAGTATTGTCAAAATGACTATATTACCCAAAGCAATCTACAGATTCAATGCAATCTCTATCAAATTACCAATGGCATTTTTCACAGAACTAGAACAAAAAATTTCACAATTTGTATGGAAACACAAAAGACCCCGAATAGCCAAAGCAATCTTGAGAAAGAAAAACGGAGCTGGAGGAATCAGGCTCTGGGACTTCAAACGATACTACAAACCTACAGTAATCAAGACAGTATGGTACTAACACAAAAACAGAAATATAGATCAATGGAACAGGATAGAGTGCCCCGAGACCCACACACCTATGATCATGTAATATATGACAAAGGAGGCAAGAATATACAATGGAGAAAAGTCAGCTTCTCCAATCATTGGTGCTGGGAAAACTGCACAGCTACATGTAAAAGAATGAAATTAGAACACTCCCTAACACCATACACAAAAATAAGCCCCTTAAGTCTTGTGGAGACAAGGAAGAGCCAGATTCAGATGGATGGATGCCATGTGCATGATGGGCTTATGTTACACCTGAGGTACCCCAAGCTTAGGAAATATCCCATCTTATAAGAGGTTTCTAGCAAAGCTGCCCAATCTCTTCTCAGAGGCAGATATTGTCTGTATTATCCAGAACAGCACAAAATTTGCCCTCTGTGCCAGAGGCTGAAAGTATCTCTATCTCCCAAGGATATTTGCCATGCAAACTTTCTTGGAACGATTGTGTAGGACAAAAGCTCATATAAGACATGCAGAAAATCCATAAAGAATTGTCTCCACTTAGCAAAAATAAATGAGTGGGACTACATAAAACTAAAAATCTTCTGTACTAAGGTTGTCTCATTCCCCATGTCTCCTTATTAAACTTCTGGCTTATTTTCTGGTCTATGGCTTGCCCCAGGCTTTATCAAGACATCAGACAAGCAGTGATGTTGGCCTTCTCTCATTATTTCCCACTGAATTTTCTATTGTTTTTTGCAATGACTCTGCCCATAGAACTTTCAGCATAATCTTCCAAATTAAAATAGCTCCCTTCCACCGTGTTTAAACTTAGGTATTTAGACTATTCACATTTAATTGTACTTTTGATAGTGTTAGTGTGCTAGGAAGAATTCTAAGATGGCCCCAAAATTCCTTTACCTGTTGTACAGGACATGTAGTTGTTAATGTGAGAGTATTTGTTAATATAATGGCATTTCACTATTAATATTAGATTATGTTTTATGGTACCTTTTACTTTAGAAGAGGGATATTTTCCTGTATGATCCTGATCTAATCACTTGTGCCCAAGAAATGAACAGAGTTATTTCTGAAGAGAAGAAATGAACATGAGGGAGATTCTCCATTGCTGGCTTTGAGGGTGGAGGGAGCCACATGGCAAAGATCTCTAGGAGCTGACACTGACACCAAGTCAACAACTGTAAAGAAACTGAATTCTACCGACTATAAGCTACCATAGGAATCCAAATATAATGATAACACAGCCTTGGTCAATGACATGATTTCAGCAATGTGAGGCCCTGAGTAGATAACACAATCAAACCTTGACTAGAATTTTGACCTAAAGAGACTATAAGAAATTAAGTCATTATTGGCTTAAACTGCTAAATTTATGGTAATTTATTATCCTGGATTAGAAAACATGCACATTTAATTTAAATCTATCATCTTGTTCTTTATTTTCTATTTTCTCATATACTGTTTCCTTTTTTCCCATTTTTCTGTCTTCTTTTGAATTAGTTTATAATTATATTTCATCTCACATTTTGGCCTTTTCTATAAATGTTTATTTTGTTATTTTATTATTAGTTTAGGGAATATAGCACATATCTATGACATCATATTTTTCCTTCAAGCTATACCACTTCCTTATTAAATGACACCTAGAGTAATATGCTTCCTTTTATCACCTCTTTGTACTATTTGTCATATATTTAATTTTTACTACCTTAGTTGAAGCTTCCATCATTTATCAGATAGACTATCATGAGAGTGCCTTAGCTTTTTTTTTTTTTACTTTAAGCCTCAAGCCATTGTTGTTTATTCTCTGCAAAGTCATCATAGTCAACTTTCTAAGATCATTCATCCTTGCTATGTCTCTAATATTTTTAAATGCTTCAGTTGAATAGCATTCAAGCTACTTATCAAGTTAGACAAAAGTCTTTATGGTCTAAACAACACCTTCTCTCCAGTTTCATCTTCCATCACTAACAAGGTTTATTTTGTATGTAGTTCCTTTTTCCATGCTATTCTCTCATTCTAGAACTACTCTCCCTCAGTGCATATCTTCCTGGCCTGCAATTCTTTAAGCTTGGATTTTTGATTGTAGAGAGCAAACAACATATGATTCTCACCAAACCGAAGGGGAAAACCACATAATAATAACCTTAGAAAATCCATTCTTCCTTTGAAGTTAATCTTTCAGTACATTAGCTATAGCCTTAATATAATTGATCAAAATTAGACATTCTATTACATCATCAACAAGAAAATAACTAAAGAGCAGAATAGGAGTAACATAAAAAGCCAACTCTCAAGACCTACAACTTACTGCACCTGAAAAAAATACCATAAGTCAGGAGAATTCAAGTGAGAATAAAATTGGATAAGAATGGAAAACAAGAGTATGAAATGAATAGGAAGTGCTTGGGAAAAACATATTTGAAAATAAGTGAAATGGGGTGAAATAGCATTCCTAAAAGGAAACCAAAGACCTAGAGGTTAAAAGTCAGGTACATTTTGAAATTATACATTGTTGTAAAGAAAAGATAATAGCTCTAAAATTAGAGTCCTTAATTTGGTTGTTTCCATAGAATGCAGAATAATTTTTCTGAACTCTTCTAGTGCATCTCTTAGTTTCACTAACCAGCCAGTTTCACTTCTTTGACATGAAACTGCTGTTTACAAAAGTCTAGAAGTTATTGACTTAATTTATAACAATCCAGAACTATTATTGTAGTTAGGTTTGTTTTTCTACATTTAAGATCTGTGTATTAAGAGTTGAGGGATAAATAAAAGAAGTTCTTTATTTTCAGGAACCTTATAACCTGTCCTAGATCAATGATTTTCTTCCCCTTAACAGAAAGCTTGTGAAATGTGTGCAGGCTATACTCCACATATATCTTGTGGGATGTTATCAAAACAGAATTTGTTTCTGTCTTCCAGTTTCCCTTACTTACCAAAGGATTCTTTACATATGTCACTGTTGTTTTTGCTTATATTTAAGTAGTAGTTGTAAGGTCACTTGAATTAAAACCACAATGTCAGATCTGTAATCACCGGGCTCAGTTCTATGGAATAATCAATACCCTAAACATTATTTATTTAGAGCAAAATCTTCTTCCTTTCCCAGCTCTATTGGGGCTGTTTGACACTTGGCTTAGCCTACCTCATCTTGCAATGAATGGCCCCTCAAGCCACCAAAGGAAAGATAAAAGGAACATGGGTACATAAATTTATTTGATATGCTTTAATCTAAGGTAGTTTCATATTCTCTGTCTGGCTTGCTAGTTGTTTTATAAAAAGCTATCATGGGGAGGGGGAAAGGTAAGCTGTGACAAAGTAAGAGAGTGGCATGGACATATATACACTACCAAACGTAAAATAGATAGCTAGTGGGAAGCAGCCGCATAGCACAGGGAGATCAGCTAGGTTTTGTGACCACCTAGAGGGGTGGGGTAGGGAGGGTGGGAGCGAGGGAGACACAAGAGGGAAGAGATATGGGAACATATGTATATATATAACTGATTCACTTTGTTATAAAGCAGAAACTAACACCCCATTGTAAAGCAATTATACTCCAATAAAGATGTTAAAAAAAAAAAAAGTTGTACAATGAGCAGAAAAAAAAAAAAAAAGCTATCATTGGTCTCTTGTGGATGAGTGTATTCTGTTCTTCCTTGCTGGGCCTACCTGATGATGAATCTTGTCACAAGGAAAGTACCTCTCCTTCAGCTGGCTACCCCAATTTCCAACTAGTCATTTGATTTTCCAGCAGTTCACCCCACACAGTCTTTGCATTGGGGTTTCTACCCACTTCGGCAAGAGTCTTCTTGGGTGGAAGCTTTTAAGATGAATTCAGGTTGACTTTTCTAACCCAGGCTCTACCTCTGACCTTAAAAATTTCACTACTCTGATCTGTTTCCATGAGTCAATATTAAAGCCTCTCATCAATAGATTGCTCAGGCTTACATACACCCCTCAGTACAGCAAATGCGTGTAAATGCTCTCCAAGCAACTCACAATAAGTTTCCTTCATCAAAAATTACAACTCTCTTAAATGATTCCTCAACACCACTCTCAAAGTAAGTACCACTTGTTTACTTATTTACTTTTCACTTTATACTTTCGTCCATAATAATCTTACAAACATGATAAATATGTTAAGGTTACACGAGGAAATGGAAGGTAATAAGATATGTACATACCTAGAGTCATCTTTACCTTTAGACTTGTTTTAAGATATTCTTAAAATGAATCAAAGCCTTATTTATCTTTGGGTTCCCAATGGCGCCTAACAATGTGACTTTCATGTTTCTTTCAACAAAATTATTGAGGAATAAATGAAATTCTTTAGCTATATCTTAAATAATTTATTTTGTGAGACAATCATGTCTATGTCATCACTTAATTTCTACGACATAGTAAAGAAATTATCTTATTTATTTCCTACTTAAAATATCCCACTATTAACTGATGGGGGTTTCAAAATTGACAAAGCAAAATTAAAGGTTTCGAATATTTCTGATAACCAAACAGATATGTAATAATGATTAAGGACAATATATTTATGCCGAATATTTATAAATATTTATAAATGCAGCTATTTACTCACTATGGACTTGTCAAGTTACTTAAATTTCTAAGCAATTCTCAGCATTAATTCTCCACTGTAATGTGTAAATAATGTTAATGCCTCCATCATAGTATTTTTTGCCATAATTTAGTGAAATGAACACATAAAATAGTTATTACAATATTTGTTGCATTGTAAGTGCTCAGAACATATTAGCTAGTATTATTAATACTAATCCATTTATTCACAAGATGTTTGCAAATGTGAAGATGATTGGTACAGCAATCTTACTCTATTTCCTTATTATCAGTATAATATTGATTGGGTTACTTTCTGTTTCTGGAATGAAAACTGCAACTCAAATTTGTTTACGTCAAGAAAAAAGAATCTATTGTCTCACACAACAGCATAGGGATCTGTTTAGCTTCAAGTGTATTCTAGATCTCAAATCATATCACCAGGACTAAAATGATCTATTGTCATTTCTTTGCTCCACTTCTTCAGTGTTTGGTCAATTCTTGATCCAAATATTGGCATTGGTAACTTTGAGTCAAATCCCCACATTCTCTTTTACTAAGGTCTAGAGGGAAGAGAGCAAGGGCATTTTTTCCAGCTTTCACAGGAAAAAAAAAAAAATGCATTGCAAAATGTCTTGCATGGCTCCCACTGGGTCAAGGGACTATTATTTTTACCAATTTATAAGGTCAGGGGAGATTTCATAAACCAATTGACTCACAGCAGGGCCATGATTTTTTTCCCCCTAAAGTCGAAGTTCAGGGTCTTACTTAAACTTTCAGTTACAAGAACATGTTAAATAAATGTCAAAATAAATTTTAACAGAAATATTCAGAATGCATTCTGAGTACCTTCATCACCTAAAGCTTACACACTAAGTATTTAAATATTTCAAATTGCTGAGCGTATCTAATACGTAAAATGAAGAAAAGGTATGGTTCTAATACAATTACTATTTTACTTTTTAAAAATTATAACGTTAACAAAAAATCAAGCTATGCTTAAATTGTATTATTTTATGCCTGTTTTTATTATCTCACTTTTTTTTTCTAAATTGAAACATAAAACCCAAATGACAATTTTTGGATTCTTTTGGATTCAGTCAGAATAAAATCATTGACTTGGAAGAAAAGTGTAAGTGGAAGCAATATTATTGATAAAATATAATATTGATGAAAAATACCTAAATTTCAGTACAAATAAATACTCCTTGGTACTAGGGACTTGGTAGAAACAAAGCAGACAAGTTTTCTACTCCAAATTATCTGAACTGCAAGAGATTAGGAGTGTGAGATAAAATGATAATGTACAAAAAAAAGAAGGTAATTTTTTTCAAAAATTAATGTAATAACTAATGATAAGAGGTTAATTATACAAGAAAGTTCATGAACAATTTTAGGACTTGAATGACCCAATATAGATACAGATAAAAATCTGGAGATTGGTGTTGGGTAGTTTTGTTGTCCCAAACAGAGGGAACTGTGCATACAAAGACTTTATGATACCATGTTTGAAAGAAAGAAAGCAAGATATATATTATCTAAAGATTCCATGTATGGTGAAGAGTGGAACATGGTTATTCAATGAGGTGGTGAAAAACCTAATTATGAAAGCACACATTATAATCAAAGTAAAAAATTTGGATTTTATTCTGGCAATGGGAAACATTCAAACAGAAATTTATCATGAAACTGCTTTGATGTATATATGACATATATTTTTTCTTATTCGACTGAGAGAAGCAAGTCATGGGGATGGATATTCTGCAGACTGTTCTAATTCTTGGGCATATAAACTCACATTAGATATAATCAAGCTTGAAACTGCCAATGCTCATTGATTAAAATATATGGAAAGAATATTTTTAAGCATTTGCAAATTACTGAAAAAAATAAGTTAAAAGATTTGCTTAGGTAGTCAAGATCAATGAATGAAGATACCTTTATTGACATTCTTAGAAGAAAAATCAAAAAATTAATTGCGGTCCATAAAGAAACTTTGATTATAGAAAAATTAGAGTAACTGAAATGGATGCTACTTTGTGAATGATATAACAGCTTTTTAAGTGTAGTTTTTACCCTAATGAATTTTCACTCTTTGTGCTGACTTAAGAACCTAATATCCTGTAAAAATGCAACTCCAAGGTAATAATTTTATAACACAATATTAGAATTGAACTCTTTGTATATTAATTACGGCTGATTCCACTATGGACCGCATAAAACAATACATTTAAGCACCATCATATTCAAAAGTATGAATTACTAAATAGAATCTGTCAACAGTGTCTGAAGTTCATCTTTAAGCATCAAAATAATGTAGTTTAAAGAAGTGAAGAAAGAAGATTTCCTTGGAGATGATTTATAAGATTTTGTGGCTTCCTTAACACCTCTCATATCCACGATGGGGATATATCTCCTTCAAACTGAACCAAGTGAGAGAATATTAATCTAAGGTACCTCTTGGAAAGGTTTATATCTACCGCCAAATTTTATGGTGGCTTACAGACTACTATTAAGAAAGGGCCTAAAATGATTAAAAGTGAGAATGTGTCGTAGCTGCCTAGCCTGACACTTGGAGAACTATATTTCCATTGAAAATTGTGTTCATTTCTCTTAAGTTCATTTTCTTTTTAGAAAAGCAACCTGTCCAGAAGGACTTCCCATCAGGAGGTGACTGGCAATCAACTATCAGATGCAAAAGCTAAGGGGTATGTTTAAATAAGTCAGCTCAAGGGCAGAATTACCTATGTCAAAAAAGCTACCTCTAGAAGAGCCAGAGGGGGTCACTCAGAAAAGCCCATGAAATTACTCTAAAGGGAAAAGAATTAATGTTGAGAGTCTATCTCACGCAGAAAGCAACCATGCCGTGCTACATACAAAATGCTAGACTGTATAGCAATTAAGTTCTTTCCTACCTTTTACCTTCTCTTTTCCCCACCCCAGAGGAGCCAGAAATAGACTGAAGTTACAGTAAAGGAGAAGCATATACCTGCTAGGAAAATAAAGAAGCTGTTTCACACTGACATCTACCACTGCTGGTTTTCTAGCCTAAAGAATATCATACCAGGGAGACAAATAAAGCTGTATACTAGATTGGTATGTGGTACTAAGTATGTTACAAAAATGATGCACCGAACATTTTAATTATTGAAATGAGACAGTTCTTAGCAATCAAAATGATCATAGGACTTTTATTATCTGAGAGGTCAAAAAAATTGTAGGTCCTCTAAGTGGTAGGGGGAAAAAAATGGCCTTCAGAGTGGATTTGAAGTGGCAATAAATCAAGATTTTAGTTGATTTTTCTAATTTCCCATTTGTGTCTCATTTATTACAATAAATATACATGTACATTTATATATAATATATATAGATATTTGTTTTCTCATTCACTAGTTTGTTATATTTTCATAGCCCATGCCAAAACTTGCCTCTGTGCTGTGCTTAATGAAGTAAATTTAAGTAAGTAAATTGTCATGAATTAGACAACTGCACAGAGATATTGAATGCTTGAGGTAGGCAGAATGATTCAGACTTGATCTTGCCAGTACTAGGTTGTCATTATCGGTGATGCCAAGGTTAAAGTGGTCTTCTAGGGCAATATGCAGGATAAATTAACTGCTGAGAACAAGGTGAAAGAATACTGTTTAAGAGGTTCTTATAGCTGTCTATGTATTATGTAATACATATGTAATAGATACTTTATGTATTTATATTTATATATATTTACATACATTATACAATACATACCTTCAAATTAGAATGTAGAGAAATATTTTTGAAATAATAACATTGCATGAGATGTACTGTAGAATGTACAAGAAATAGAAATTGAAAGATGGCTCAAATCTTTAAGCCTAAGAAATTTGAGAAAATTTTGGTTCTAATAACAGAAGAACTGATAAAAGGAGTTGAGATGATGAGATAAATATTAAATAAAAATTACAGTTTAAAATTAAAATCCTTCTTGTGTATTCCTTTTAAGCATTTCCTATTTTTCATTCTGCCCAATGACTATATTAAGTATACAGATAAATATGTGTCTTGAAAGTGATAGAGAAAGAACAGTAGGCTCTTTGTTAATTTTTTATGTAATTTTCCTGCCTTTGCTGTACTCTGCTGAGTATTTGCTTTGATGCGTGTAGCCAATGAACATTCTGCATATAATATCTGAATTCAAGTTGCATTGTCAAATTTTTAACTTATCAATGGGCATCAGAGCAGATATTTTAAAATACATTTTATTTAGTGAAAATTTTTTATAATAAACTTTATGCATTTGAAAATTTAGAATCTGATGAGTTTTCACCTAATATGTCAAAAATCACAAAATCACAACTACAATCAATGTACAGAATGTTTCCATCACTTCCCACAGTGCCCTCATGTCTCTTTATAGTCCTGTCCCCCCCTTCCCTGTTGGCTCCAGACAATTATTTATCTGATTTTTACTATTATACATTAGTTTGCATTTCCTTAAACCCTATAAAAATGGAATCATGTGTTTTATAGATTTTGTTTCTGGCATCTTTTACTCTGTATGATATTTAATCCTTGTTGTTGCATGGATCAACAGTTGTTGTGTTATTGCTTTGTTCTTTTTAAATTACTATATAGTGTTTCGTTGTACGGATATATTGCATGCTTTTAATCTTTTCATCATTCATGGATAATTAAATTGTCTTCAGAACTTGCGCTCCTAAAAAAAAGATATATTGTGTATTCATGTTCAAACTTTTTGTGTGGATGTATGTTTTCACTTATTTTGGCTAAATACACTGGAATGGAATAATCGTATTTTAGGTAAATTTTTACTTTTATAAGAATGTGCCAAAACTTTTTCCAAAATAGCTGTATTGTTTTACATACTCAGCAGCAGTGTATGGGAGTTTGTCTTCCTACATTTTTGCTATTTTAATAGTTGTTTTCTGGTATTTGATTGTCACTTTAATTTTCATTTGTTTGATAGGTAATGATGTTGAGCATTTTTTGATGCGGTTATTCGCCTTTTATTTATTTTCTTGTAAAAGTATCTGTTCAAAGTTATGTCAATTATTAAATTTTATTTGTATTATTATTAAGTTTTAAGAGTCCCTTTTGTACTGTATACAATTCCTTATCAGATATATGATTTGCAAATAACTTTTCACATTCTGTGGCTTATAGTTTATTTTCTCAACAATATTTTCTTTATTGCCTTTTGAAGAGAAAATGTTTCTAAATTTTATGAATGCAACTTTTCATGCTTTTCTTTCATTTTCAAAATAATGTTTGCTTCCTATAAAACAAAGTTTTACTTATGGTGATGTGATATCAAGAGGCTGTATAATATGCTATCTTCTATGAGTTTTACAGTTTTAGCTTTTACATGTATATCTATGATTCATTTGGTTTAATTTTGTAATTGTTGTAAACTACTAGTAAACATTTTTATTTTTAATATGGGCATCAACTTTCCAGCATCATTTATTGAAAAACATTTGCTGAAAAGCTCAGAGTGTGAGATACACCCAGACTTTTGGGGATCTTATTCTCAATTCTTCCTTCACTGCAAAGTAAATAACATACAAGTCAGCCCACTGAGCTGACTTTTCTTACCTTCTTCGATAAGAGTTTTTCGACCAGTTGGTCATAGTGTGGTCATAGTGTGGTGGCCTTCCAAACAGCAAGCTGTCTGTCCTCCTTGGAACTTCTGTAAGCCAAGAAAAATTTTTTGGTCAATAGAGAGCAGTTCATAGGGTATTGCCTACTTGGCAATAGAATCCATGATCTCCTCAGGTGGTTCCAAAGTCAGTCCTAGAGGAAAACAGTTGCCTGCACTTGAATGCAGTTAGTACCTCCTTGCATTCCTCGGGCAGCTGGTTTCTGCATGAACCATTTCCATTTCATTATAGAGCTCTTCTCACTGCCTTCTTTATTACAGTGTTTTTTCATCATTACTCATGATGTTATAGCTATTTCAGGTTTCAAGATTATTTTATGTTCTTTCTCATAGGGAGAGTTTCAAATAATACCCAATAGTAAGCCCCAACAATTGTTTCTCAAACTGTGTGTACTAGAATGGCACATCTGGAATTTTCTGGTCAGATATTCCAGAGGTCACATTAGGCTTTTGTCGTAAGCTCCAGTCTGCATAAGTGTGTGTTGTATATACTTCCAAAATTATATTTGAGAGAGGATCATACAGACCGAAAGATATTGATTTAGTCACTGTCTTTTCCAGCTTAGATGTAGTCTGCTGTAGTTCAGCTGCATTCAAATATATCTTTTTGGGGGAGGTTGTCGTATGAATAGGAGGTAGCATTATGCTCAGATGTGGAATGTAAATCCTCTAAAATGCTAACAACATGACCAGGCTCTGTTCTTCTTGCTTAGTTCCAGGGGTTGGCAATGATAGCACTTTGAGTTGCCTGTGAAAATCATGATTAGTTTCTGCCTAGGTTAGTTTAAAGAATTCCACCATTTGGACAAAATCCTGGACTTTAGCTGGATTTATTAACTAGCCTCTGTTAGTCACGTGTGTCACTACTGTGTTTAAGTCAGTCCTAGCTTGCTTTTCAGTTTCTGATATTATTATGATAACATTATTGTAGGGTGTTATTACAATCAAGACTTGCTTCAAGATCAAGTCCAAATCCCTCCTAACTAAATTATAACCATAAGCTGGTGAAATCAAATAAACCTCTGGCAATACAATAAATGTGAATTGGATTTTTCCCATGTGAAAGCAAACCAGTTAACTCCTTTCCTAGATCGGTTTTGAGATAAAAGCATTTACAAGATCCCTGATTACCAGTCTTTTTTAGCTTGTTGTAATTTTTGCACGATTGAAACTGTATCAAGCATTGCTGGTATTGTAGGTGGAAAGCAGAAACAATAAATCTGATATGACTTTTCATGGCTTAATTTTCCAGTAGTAAGTTTTACATGGTGTTATAGGTTAGATTGTGTCTCCCCCAAAACTCATATGTTTAAGTCCTAAATGCTTGTACCTTAGAATGTGATCTCACTTGGTGATAGGGTCTTTACAGAGATAATCAAGCTAAAATGGGGTTATTAGGATGAGTATTAATCCAATATGACTGATAACCTTATAAAAAGGGAAAATTTGTGTACAGAGATATAGGTAGAGGGGATACAATGTGAAGACCAATAGGTAGAAGACAGCCATCTATAAGCCAAGGAGAAAGGCTTGGAACAGACCCTTCCCTTACAGCACTCAGAAGGAACCAACCCTACCAATACCTTGATATTGGACTCCTAGCCTCCAGAACTGTGAGATTAAATATTTATATTGTTTAAGCCACGCAGTCTGTGGTACTTTGTAATGACATCCCTCCCAAACTAATGCACATGCAAAGAGGTTCCTCTTAATCAGAGAATTTACAACATAATTGTAAGTGAACATCTTGATCATCATAAAGTCAATCCAGCATGGCTTGCATATACAATATATCAGCTACCTCATCTGGGATTTCCACTTGGTTTTTAAAGGAGAGAAAAGCAAATTTATCTTATAAAGGTAAAAAATTTCATAAAAGCTTTTATCCAGTCTACCAGTCTATTCTTCCCTGGGGAGCAAACTGCTATGTGTTTGGATCATATATAGACATTGTGACTGTTCAGTAGTAATCTGTGCTTTTTGCATCAACCCAAACATGCATCTCCATTCTGTAGCATCAAACCCAAGGAGACTGCTTCTAAGTTAGTCACTCTCAAAATCCATTTCAGTGAAGCTCTTTAGGAAGCTGATAACATTGATTCACAAAAAAGACAACTCCTGGGCTTCCCTGGTGGAGCAGTGGTTGAGAGTCCGCCTGCCCATGCAGGGGACACGGGTTCGTGCCCCGGTCCGGGAAGATCCCACATGACGCGGAGCGGCTGGGCCCGTGAGCCATGGCCGCTGAGCCTGCGCGTCAGGAGCCTGTGCTCCGCAATGGGAGAGGCCACAACAGTGAGAGGCCCGCGTACCGCAAAAAAAAAAAAAAAAAAAAAAAAAAGACAACTCCTTTACACTATATCTCCTGGTTTCAGGGGTTTCTTGGATTCTCCTAGCCCCACCACTTGGACTACTGTCTTGATAACCAGAGGTCATAGAGATACTTTGGGTTGTTCCAGTTTAATTCTCCCTCTGGTGCAAGCCCTGAGGCTAATAGCCATTGCTTGGACTCATAGAAATTTGAGCTCAGCACAAGGCCAAGATTTGCCCCAGCACAGCCTTTAATTCCATTTTTAAATTATTAGAGATAACAATAACCAACTGATTGTATGTTTAGCTTGTGCCTTGTCATTTTACATTTCCTTAGGTATCAATTGAACCGATTCTTCAGAAGTTGGATGTGTCATTCCCAAATTCCATTGGTTACCTTAATCTCCAGTAACTGAAATCAGTGCAGTTGTCTCATGCCTGGCAGTGGTGAGTTGGTAGCCATCCAGTTATCAAAATTTCATCATTTCTTACTCTCTTATCCTTCTTTTTACTAAAAAATGCTTTTATCTTGTTTCAATGAGTCAGTGACGTTCTTTACTTTTTCTTCAGTCTTTTTTCTTTGTTTTGTGTTTAATAATTTATAATACTATGTCTTCATCATCACTAATCTTTTTCTAAAAGGTGTAATCTGCAATTAATCTCATTCAGTGTATTTTTCTTCTCAAACATTAGAGATTTTTATCTCTAGAATTTCAATTTAGGTCTTTTTATAACTTCTCTTTACTAAACACATTCAAAGTTTCATTCAACTTGAACTTTTTGAACAGAGTTTTACTAAGTGATTTAGAGTTCTTTTCTGATAATTCTAACATGTCAGTCATTTTGAGGGTCCACTTCATTTTGTTGATTTTTCTACATTTTTTTTGGTAAATTTATTTATTTTATTTTATTTATTTATTTTTTGGCTGCGTTGGGTCTTCGTTGCTGCTAGTGGGCTTTCTCTAGTTGCAGTGAGAGGGACTACACTTTGTTGTGGTGTGTGGGCTTCTCATTGTGGTGGCTTCTCTTTTTGGAGCATGGGCTCTAGGGCGCATAGGCTTCAGTAGTTGTGGCACATGTTGCTCTGTGGCATGTGGGATCTTCCCGGACCAGGGCCTGAACCCCTGTTCCCTGCATTGGTGGGCGGATTCTTAACCACTGTGCCACCAGAGAAGTCCTGAGTTTTCTACATATTATGGGTCATATTTCTCAGCTTTATTTTGCTTAATAATTTGTTACTGGATGCAAGCCATTGTGATTTTTTTCTTTGTTGACTTGATTGCTAAATATTTTTGTATTCATATAAATATTCTCGAATTCTGTACTGGTGTGCACTTAAGTTACTTGGACTTGTGAAGAGAGAATAATGGCTCTCCTACCAAATGTCTATGTCCTAATCTCCATAACCCGTTAATATGTTACCTTATATGGATGGCAGAAGGGACTTTGCAGATGTGATTAAGGACCTTGAGATAGTGCGATTATCCTGGTTTATCTTGGTTGCCCAATACAATCATCAGTCTTTAAAAGAGGAAGATCAAAGTAGAAGGAGCCATAACTAAGGATGCAGAACCACATGTACCTTGTCAAAATTTTAAAACACTTTACATAAACAGACAAATTTTAAAACTGCCCTAAACCTAAGCCCTGCTATGCCTCAATGATAGCAAAACTCCAATGTTCCAACAATTAAAGTCAGGATGTAGCCTCCCTAGGCAGCTCTCACTGGAAAGGTGGTTGCCACTGAGATTCAAGGCTCCTCTGCTTTGTAGAGTCCATGAAACCTGGCAAAATCCTTTTTTTCTCCCTTGTCAGTTCAGCTGAGCAAACTCTGCTCATACCTTTCAGTCTTTCCCAGCTCTGTACCTTCCTGCCAGTCTAGCAGGGTACAGATTTCCCAACTCCTGACGTAGCACCGCACCTGGTGACTCTAACCATCCGCCTTCAACTCATGAAACTAAATTCCCATCTCACTCCTAACACTGACCATCTGCCCTGTATGCATTAGCTGCCAGAAATTTGACTGGGGTTTTCTAATGTTTCTGGAGCTCAATTACTGTGAATAACTACATTTGACTAATTTCTTCTGCTTCTTTCTTTCCCATAATCTGGTTCTTTATTTTCAGATATTTTGCCACCTATACTAGAGCTTGAGTCAAAATAATAGCTGATTCTGTATTTGAGATGTGAAACCAACAGAATCATAATGTTATTTTGAGTAGACTTTCTTTCTAGTGTCACTTTTAACTATTTGTTTTATCTTCTTGTGGCAGCCATGAACTTGCACTGCTCAGATTGCTTGCTGTGGAGCATAGATGACTGGCAGCTCTAGCTGCTGCCCTTATCAATCCACAATGGCATTCACCCTAAGCCTGCCTATTCCCTGGGATATTCCCGAACAGTAATTTTACACAGCCACTTTAGTAGTGTCAACTCATTCTGATGGGCCATGAGATTTGAATAATGGGTAACTTTGGTTCTGGTCTTTCATTAGCCTAGCTGAAATTTTCAGACTTGTGCTGAAGTCTGAGAGTCTTTCTATCCAAGTCTCATTCTTTCGTCCTCTCCTATTAGAAGTGTCAGACCTGCATTAGAGTCTGAAGGCTACTCCTCACTACTCTTTATTCTTCACAGGAATTTCCTGCAATAAATGTCTTGCAATCCAATTCCTTGTCAGCATCTGTTTCTTAGAGGACCCAAATCAAACCTCTGCCATTGAAGGAAAGTGTGTGTGTAATGAGAGAGAGAGAGAGAGTTAGAGGTAGTGCTATTAAAATTCATACTGTATGTGAAAAAATACTCTTCCTTTGACAGGCTGTGTAAAATGGCTGCTAAATAAAAATGAAGCTTAAGCTAATACATTTCAATAATTTACAACATTCCAAATCTTTTTAAAAGTAAAAACAAGGAAACAGAGAACTTAATGGGAGAGATAAAAACAAATTCCACAAGAAAACGCAGCCAAGACAAGAATTTAACCTTTTATTTCTTTCCAACGTTTTACCATGTCCTAAACAACTAAAGAAAATGTTATAAAATTACCATTAATTGGATGACTCTTGAAATTGTTATCTGCATGCTTTTGAAAACCATAATGATGGTCAACAATAAGATCAAAACATCTCTTACATATATTGATTATCTGGGTAATTCGTGCAGCTACAAATAACACCATATATTCTAGAGACATATGCCCTTTCTACGTGAACTTAAGAAGGCCAATATCACTTCTTCTTCCTTTCTGAGATCAATTACTTCCTCAGACTTTGAAATGTTCCTCTTTGTTAACCATTTTGTCTCCTATTCTACAGTAAATCCTCGTCAGAATCAGATAACTTATAGTTCTTCACTAAATAGAGTTGTTTTATTATCTCTAATTTTTCCTTTGAGGTTTCCATAAAAATGACATTTCCCCTGAATAAAATTATATTGTAAAATAAAATAAATTTCATTAAGTATAATTTACTGCTTAAGGAGATAAAAATTCATGTTATGATACTTGCTCATTTTCTTTTATGCTTACATTTGTTATATAAAGCATTATTAGAAAAAGTACTGTGATTATGTACAAAGAATAATTGAAATCATTGGAAATACTTGTTGCTAAATCCAGTTTCCAAACTCTTCTATGCCATGTCTTCGTTCGATCTGTTTGTTTGAAATTCCTTACCTATCTTCTCATCTGAAAAAAAAAGCTAATCCTCTGTGGCAGGTCCTACTGCCCAGGATTACCACAAACGAATTCTCTCATTACACAGGCTATGCTTTCAATGAGATGTTATGTTCCTTCTATAGGGAGGTGGGACTATTGCTTCCACTGGCATTTGGGCAGGCCTGTACCTACAGTTGAAGTATATTTTGTAACTTCCAAGGCCAGGTTATAAAGGGCAACACTAAACCACTTGGCTGTCTTGGGATGCTCACTCTTGTATTCCCGCCACCACACTGCAGGTAGGCAAGAACGCTTGCAAATCATGGGAGGAAAGCATCTTGAAGGTGACTCTTCCAGTTCCTGGTCAAGCCACTTCAACTCAGGTCACATGCAGCAGAGATGAGCCTTCCCTACTGAGTACTTCCCAAATTGCAAGTTCAAGATCTCAACGGTTGATTATTTTTTGTTGTTGTTGATAATTGTTCATTGTTGTTTTAAGGCAATAAGTTTTGAAGAGCCTTGTTATGTAACAATATTACATGAAACATCACTGTTTTAGTCTGTTCAGGCTGTTATAACAGAATACTACAAACTGGATGACTTATAAACAATAGAAATTTATTTCTCACAGTTCTGGGGGCTGGAAGTCTGAGATCAGGGTGCCATTATGGTTATGTTCTGGTGAAGACCCTCTTTCAGGTTGTAGACTGCTGGCTTCTTGCTGTGTCCTCACAGAGTAGAAGGGCCAGGGATCTCTCTGGGACCTCTCTTATAAGGGCACTAATTCCATTCATAAGAGCTCTGTCCTCATGACTCAATCACAACCCAAAGGCCCACCTCCTAATATTATCACACCATGCATTAGGTTGTAAACATGTGAATTTGGGGGGCACAAATAGAATATAGAAATAATCCTTCAATATCCAACTCAAATTCCTCCTCCTCTGTGAACATTTTTGTCAAATCCTCCAGGTTCCAGTAAGTCATTGCTACTTTTTGTAGTGAAACATTATTTTCACATCTCTACTCTAATACTCACTTATATGCCTAGCTCACTTACTAGACTAGCATGTCTTCCAAAGCATGTATGAATGACTCATATAGTTTCACCATTCTGGTCCATAACTCAGTGCATGGCACATGGGGATTTGTAAGAATGCATGTTAAATGAAAAATCTAAGAGTATATTAATGAAAGCATAAATGATAGAAACAATAAATGACTGAATAAATAGTTGTCTGACTCTGAATATCTTAACATATCTGAATGTTAAAATAATAAAAACATTTTCATTTGTTTTGCTGACATATTGTTATATTTGCCTCTGCTTTACTGTGTGACCTTGACCAATTTTATGCCTTCAATTCCTGACTAACATTAGAGTCTTAGAATTTAGAAATAAATTCTAAATGGCCTTAATCTTTATTAAATTTTTTTCTAGTTGAGAAAAAACATACAGAGATAATAAGAATTTACCCAAGACTATACAGCTAATAAGCATAAAAACTAGATCCTTACTCTAGGCCAATGTACTTTATTTTGACCAACAAACTTTAAACTTTGGATTGTCAGTTTGCTGCTGTATCCTTTTCACAACAAGAGAAAATTAATATTAATATATTATGGTCTATGCTAATGTTTAAAAAGCTCAAGCAAAACCGAACATTTGCCCAGCTATCTTAATATAAGTAAGCATGGCTGGGAAAAATAAAAAGACAAGACATTGCTCAGTTGTCTTGCTAACAAAAATATATAGATGTCAAACGGCATTTTGAAAATAAACATCAAGGGGCAGCATTTTTAGCTCAGGTGTTACCAAGGTGTTCTTCTTCAGCTAGTCTGCCCTTTTCTTTATTAACACGCTAAATGGTGAGTAAGTATAGATATTTGAGTTGCCAACGTCCACCACAGATAGAATTTTGTTGTCTCTAATGTCCTCAGCAGTGAGTCTATGTATTTTTCATCTCATTAGATGTGGGAATCAACCATTTCTATAGTTCCAGTAAACAGATTTGCCAAGTCTATTGTTTTGAAAGTATTTTTGAAATTCTTGATTGGTTTCTTCTTTTTATATCAAAGAGCTAGGATAATTGCTTCCAGACTAATGTTAATCCAGATCATTCACTGCAGAAATCAAATCGGTGTTTGTGATTTTGAACTGCTTTGAAAATCATACAATCACATGATCTCTAATGATAATGTGGTTTTCTGAGAATTACCAAAGACAATGAACAGTGTGATACAATCTTGTGAAGTTTCATTCAGTTGACCAGTGAAATAGTATAGATTGAATTATCCATCCTTGACTTGCTGTTTTAATTGCAGTTACTTTTTGAGAGTTGACTAAATTTTAATACATATAATGTAGGACAGTTATCATTCCTTTTATTGCTGATAAGAATATTGGTGATTACATGTATAACTTATATCCATTAGAAGTAGAAACTGATAAAACAATGTGGTGAAAAATAAAACAAAATTTCCATGACCTGTTTTTGCCAGCCAGTGTTAAATGGAGAAAATCTGTTTTGCCATAGAGCAAGGCTAGAGGATTTAGTTGCTGCTTCAGGCCATTAGTAGTAACAATGACTGATACTGGGCCATAGTCTTGGCAAATGCATTTCCTCTTTTCTCTGTCTACTTACTTCTGCCTTCTTTTTCTTTTTTCCTTTCATTCTGATGATGACTTTAGTCCTGTAGGTGACATCTCTAGATATGGTGGCACTCAGAACTACAGAAAGTTCTGATCCTATCAAGATCAGGGGACTAGCTGATTAACTATTTCTAGGACTCAAAACTTTGGTCCAGGCTGGAAATTATCAGAATAGCATGTTGTTTCAAGGAAGCAGTTAGTTGCTTATAAATTCTTATGTATTTTTGGTGTGAATTTACTTTTAATCTTTATATTATAAATATATACCTTCTGCCCTCCTTAAGAAGAATGAGTATCATACTACATATCCCTTTGAGAAATATCTTCTAAAATAAAGTGAATTTATTTCAAATAAAAAAAATTCTGACAATGCGTTTTATGTGAAAGAGCATTTTGCACCATATCTCTGTTTTTCTTCTTTGATACTGTTAAACGTGCGCTCATTCTTAGAACAAACTTTGATGGATTTTATACTTATACAGTGCCCTTATTTTAACCCTAATTCTTCCTAGGTTGTCTTCCATTCCTTGACATATTTCTGTGAGAGATGAGTCTTATGTTGTTATCTATTCTCCGATACTTTAACTCCAGTTTCAGGTCAACTGCCTTTAGGATAATTCTGTTTTATTATCAAAACATCATATAAAACTCAACATATTCCAAATCACAGTTTATTTTAAAATTTTCAAAATCATTTTCGTCCGAAGCTTCAAAACCACCTTGAATGTGAGGGCAACCTGGCTACATTCTCTCATCCCATGTGGATCAAGCCTTGCCTCATGAGCCTCCCATGTTATCCAGTCACATTCTATAGCAGTCCCTATACAGGAATATTTCCTTCCAAATTCTCCCTCAATATTGTCACAGCCACCACCCTGGCCCTACTTCCATCATTCAATGTGCAATATCACAGTAATTGCCTTCTGGAAGGTCTGTATGACCCCAGGTCCTCTCTTTTTTCTCAAACTTTATAGTTGTTTGACTCAACTTCCTGTTGCACTGACTTCCATATGAATCTCACTTACTTACACTACTTTACCCTGGAGTTCTTATTTTGTGAAATGAGTGCACCATGCCTACTGGCCCTATGGTAATAAAGACTCAAGTTTAAAAGGTAAAAATGTGCCTATTATCTTGATTTATTCAGAGTAAAAGACAGGAAATTAAAAATGAAACTTTTTGTCAGCATGTAGTATGTGTAAGGTAATGTGCCAAAAGTTTCCTTTCTTCAAAATTATAGTGGCTAGGGAAAATATCTGCTTTTGTGGGTAACTTATTGGATAGTGCCTTCAAGTGATAAATTAAAATACAGAGTTCATTTGGAGATATTGGAGATGATTTTATATCATCCAATTTTATGTATGCTACCTTGTTTAAGCGGTTGGCCCTAGTATAATTTGTGGTGAGATATTAAAGAAGGAATAATCTGGGTCTCCTTGCATTCATGTGGCTGTATGTCCTGTGGTATCCATAGGATATGTCATGAGTAATCTGGGAGCTGAAAAGCAATGATTACCTATCCTTGCAGTAGGTATAAAGGAGATAAGAATTTTAGCTGTATTGATTGTAATGTTGACACTCATTGAGCAATAATTATTTATTCTACTTCTCCACTTAAGCTCTTGAAGAAATATTCAAAATAAATATGATTTAAGAACTAGAGGGATGGACCTTCAAGATGGTGGAGGAGTAAGACATGGAGATCACCTTCCTCCCCACAAATACATCAAAAATACATCTACAAGTGGAACAACTCCTCCAGAACACCTACTGAATGCTGGCAGAAGACCTCAGACCTCCCAAAAGGCAAGAAACTCCCCACGTACCTGGGTAGAGCAAAATAAAAAAGAAAAAACAGAGACAAAAGAATAGGGATGGGACCTGCACGTCTGAGAGTGGGCTGAGAAGGAGAAAAGGTTTCCACACACTAGGAAGCCCCTTCACTGACAAAGATGGGGTTTTGGTCGGGGGGAAGCTTCAGAGCCATGGAGGACAGCACAGCAACAGGGGTGCAGAGAGCAAAGCAGAAAGATCCCCACACAGATTGGTGATGACCAGCACTCACCAGCCTGAAACTATTGTCTGCTCACCTGCTGGGGCAGGTGGGGGCTGGGAGCTGAGGCTCAGGCTTCAGAGGTCAGATCCCAGGGAGAGGACTGGGGTTGGCTGTGTGAACACAGCCTGAAGGGGGCTGGTGTGCCATAGCCAGCTGGGAGGGAGTCCGGGAAAAGGTCAGGACCTGCTGAAGAGGCAAGAGACCACTGTTTTGGGGTGCGTGAAGAGAGGGGATTCCTTCCCTCTCTCCACAGAAGGCAGAGCACTGCCTAAATAGCTCCAGAGTTGGATGCAAGCCACGGCTATCAGCTGCGACCCCAGAGACAGGCATGAAATGCTAAGGCTGCTGGGGCTGCCAGCAAGAATCCTGTGTGCAAGCACAGGTAACTATCCCCACCCACACCCCCAGGAGCCTGTGAAACCCACCACTGCCAGGGTCCCATGATCCAGGAACAAGTTCCCCAGGAGAACACACAGTGTGCCTCAGGATGCTGCAATGTCACATCAGCCTCAGCCACCACAGGCTTGCCCCGCATTCAAATTATGACTACTGTACCCCTCTCTCCCCCAGGCCTGAGTGAGTCAGAGCCCCTTAAACAGCTGCTGCTTTAACCCCCTCCTTCCTGGGCAGGGAACAGATGCCTGAGGGCGACCTAGATGCAGAGGTGGGGCCAAAACTAAAGCTGAACCCAGGTGCTGTGCGAACAAAGAAGAGAAAGGGAAATTTTTGTGCAGCCTCAAGAGCAGCGGATTAAATGCCCACAATCAACTTGATGTACCCTGCATCTGTGGAAACCTGAATAGACAAGAAATCATCCCAAAATTGAGGCAGTGGACTTTGGAGGAACTGTAGACTTGGGGTTTGCTGTCTAAGACTGATTTGTTTATGATATTTATGTTTACCTTAGTTTAGTTTATAACACTTGTTATCATTGGTGGATTTGTTTATTGGTTTGGTTGTTCTCTTCCTTTTTTTTCTGTTTTTGAATTATTATTATTTTTATGTTAATAATTATTTTTCTTTTTTTTTTCTCCCTTTTCTTCTGAGCCATGTGGCTGACAGGGTCTTAGTGCTCCAGCCTGGTGTCAGGCCTGAGCCTCTGAGGTGAGACAGCTGAGTTCTGGACATTGGACCACCAGAGCCCTCCTGACCCCACATAACATCAATAAGCAAGAGCTATCCCAGAGATCTCTGTCTCAGTGCTAAGACCCAGCTTGCCCAACAGCAAGCAAGCTCCAGTGCTGGACGCCCCGTGCCAAAAAACTAGTAAGATAGGAACACAACCCTGCCCATTAGCACAGAGGCTGCCTAAGATCAAATCAAATTCACAGACACCCCAAAAACACACCACCAGACGCAGCCCTGCCCACCAGAAAGACAAGATCCAGTCCCACCAACCAGAACACAGGCACCAGTCTCCTCCACTAGGAAACCTACACAACCCACTGAACCAACCTCACTCACTGGGGGCAGACACTGAAAACAATGGGAACTACAAACATGCAGCCTGTGAAAAGGAAGCACCAAACACAGTAAGTTAAACAAAATGTGAAGACAGAGAAATATGCAGTAGATGAAGGAGCAAGGTAAAAACCCACCAGACCAAACAAATAAAGAGGAAATAGGCACTCTACCTGAAAAAGAATTCAGAGTAATGATAGTAAAGGTGATCCAAAATCTTGGAAATAGAATGGAGAAAATACAAGAAACGTTTAAGAAGGACTTAGAAGAACTAAACAGCAAACAAACAATGATGACCAACACAATGAATGAAACTTAAAATTCTCTAGAAGGGATCAATAGCAGAATAACTGAGACAGAACAACAGATAAATGACCTGGAATATAAAATAGTGTAAATAACTACCACAGAGCAGAATAAAGAAAAAAGAATGAAAAGAATTGAGAACAGTCTCAGAGACATTTGGGACAACAAAAAATGCACCAACATTAGAATTACAGAGGTCCCAGAAGAAGAAGAGAAAAAGACAGGATCTGAGAAAATAATGCAAGAGATTATAGCTGAAAACTTTCCTAACATGGGAAAGGAAATAGTCAATCAAGTCCAGGAAGCGCAGAGAGTCCCATAAAGGATAAATCTAAGGAGAAACAGGCCAAGACACATATTAATCGAACTATTAAAATTCAAATACAAGAAAATAATATTAAAAGCAGCAAGGGAAAAGCAACAAATAACATACAAGGGAATCCCCATAAGGTTAACAGCAGAAATTTTGCAAGCCAGAAGGGAGTGGGAGGAAATATTTAAAGTGATGAAAGGGAAAAACTTACCACCAAGATTACTCTACCCAGCAAGGATCTCATTCAGATTCGACAGAGAAATTAAAAACTTACAGACAAGCAAAACTTAAGAGAATTCAGCACCACCAAACTAGCTTTACAACAAATGCTAAAGGAACTTCTCTAGGCAGGAAACAGAAGAGAAGGAAAAGACCTGCAAAAACAAACCCCAAATAATTGAGAAAATAGTAATAGGAACATACATATCAATAATTACCTTCTAAGTAAATGGATTAAATGCCCCAACCCAAAGACACAGACTGGCTGAATGGATACAAAAACAAGACCTGTATATATGGTGTCTACTAGAGACCAACTTCAGACCTAAGGACACATACAGACTGAAAGTGAGGGGATGGAAAAGGATATTCCATGCAAATGGAAATCAAAAGAAAGCTGGAGTAGCAATACTTATATCAGACAAAATAAACTTTAAAATAAAGACTATTACAAGAGACAAAGAAGGACACTACATAATGATCAAGGGATCAATCCAGGAAGAAGATATAACAATTGTTAATATTTATGAACCAAACATAGGAGCCCCTAAATACATAAGGCAAATGCTAACAGCCATAAAAGGGGAAATCAACAGTAACAAAATAATAGTAGGGGATTTTAACACCCCACTTTCACCAATGGACAGATGAACCAAAATGAAAATAAATAAGGAAACACAAGCTTTAAATGACACATTAGACAAGATGGACTTAATTGACATTTATAGGACATTCCACTCAAAAACAACAGAATACACTTTCTTCTCAAGTGCTATAGAACACTCTCCAGGATAGATCATATCTTGGGTCACAAATCAAGCCTTGGTAAATTTAAGAAAATGGAAATTATGTCAAGTATCTTTTCCAACCAAAATGCTATGAGAAATGCTATATCAATTACAGTAAAAAAAAAAACTGTAAAAATACAAACATATGGAGGCTAAACAATACACTACTAAATAACCAAGAGATCACTGAAGAAGTCAAAGAAGAGATCAGCAAATATCTAGAAAAAAAATGACAATGAAAACACGACGGTCCTAAACAGATGGGATGCAGCAAAAGCAGTTCTAGGAGAGAAGTTTATAACAATACAATCTTACCTCAAGAAACAAGAAAAAATTCAAATAAACAACCTAACCTTACACCTAAAGCAATTAGAGAAAGAACAAAAAAACCCCAAAGTTAGCAGAAGAAAAGCAATCATGAAGATCAGATCAGAAATAAATGAAAAAGAAATGAAGGAAATGATAGCAAAGATCAATAAAACTAAAAGCTGGTTCTTTGAGAAGATAAAAAAAATTGATAAACCATTAGCCAGACTCATTAAGAAAAAAAGGGAGAAGACTCAAATCAACAGAATTATTAATGAAAAAGAAGTAACAACTGACCCTGCAGAAATACAAAGGATCATGAGAGATTACTACAGCAACTCTATGCCAATAAAATGGACAACCTAGAAAAAATGGACAAATTCTTCAAAAAGCACTACCTTCTGAGACTCAACCAGGAAGAAATAGAAAATATAAACAGAGCAATCAGAAGCACTGAAAATGAAATTGTGAATAAAAATCTTCCAACAAAAAAAAGCCCAGGACCAGATGGCTTCACAGGTGAATTCTATCAAGCATTTGGAGAAGAGCTATCACCTATCCTCTCAAATGCTTCCAAAATATAGCAGAGCAAGGAACACTCCCAAACTCATTCTACAAGGCCACCATCACCCTGATACCAAAACCAAAGATGTCACTGAAGAAAGAAAACTACAGGTCAGTATCACTGATGAACATAGATGGAAGACTCCTCAACAAAATACTCGCAAACAGAATCCAACAGCCCATTAAAAGGATCATTCACCATGATCAAGTGGGGTTTACCCCAGGAATGCAAGGATTCTTCAATATATGCAATTCAATCAATGTGATACACCATATTGAACAGCTGAAGGATAAAATCTGTATGATCATCTCAATAGATGCAGAAAAAGCTTTCACCAAAATACAACACACATTTATGATAAAAACTCTCCAGAGAGTAGGCATAGAGGGAAGCTACTTCAACATAATAAAGGCCATATATGACAAACCCACAGTCAACATCATTCTCAATGGTGAAAAACTGAAAGCATTTCCTCTAAGTTCAGGAACAAGACAAGGTTGCCCACTCTCACTATTATTATTCAACATAGTTTTGGAAGTTTTAGCCACAGTGATCAAAGAAGAAAAAGAAATAAAAGGAATACAAATTGGAAAAGAAGACATAAATCTGTCACTGTTTGCAGATGACATGATACTATACATAGAGAATCCTAAAGATGCTACCAGAAAACCACTAGAGCTAATCAATGAATTTGGTTGTAGCAGGATACAAAATTAATGAACAGAAATCTCTTGCATTCCTATACATTAAATATGAAAAATCTGAAAGAGAAATTAAGGAAACACTTTAATTCACCATAGCAACAAAAAGAATAAAATGCCTAGGAATAAACCTACCTAAGAAGACAAAAGACCCGTATGGAGAGCTATAAGACACTGATGAAAAAAACTTAAATATGATACAAACAGATGGAGAGATATACCATGTTCTTGGATTGGAAGAATTAACATTGTGAAAATGACTCTACTACCCCAAGCATTCTACAGATTCAGTGCAATCCCTGTCAAACTACCAATGGCATTTTTCACAGAACTAGAACAAAAAATTTCACAGTTTGTATGGAAACACAAAAGACCCCGAATAGCCAAAGTAATCTTGAGAAAGAAAAATGGAGCTGGAGGAAACAGACTCCCTGATTTCAGACTATATTACCAAGATACAGTAAACAAGACAGTATGGTACTGGCACAAAAACAGAAATGTAGATCAATGGAACAGGATAGAAAGCCCAGAGATAAACCCACGAACCAGATGGGTCACCTTATCTTTGATAAAGGAGGCAAGAATATACAATGGAGAAAAGACAGCCTCTTCAATAAGTGGTGCTGGGAAAACTGGACAGCTACATGTAAAAGAATGAAATTAGAACACTCCCTAACACCATACACAAAAATAAACTCAAAATGGATTAAAGACCTAAATGTAAGGCCAGACACTATAGAACTCTTAGAAGAAAACATAGGCAGAACATTCTATGACATAAATCACAACAAGATCCTTTTTGACCCACCTCCTAGAGAAATGGAAATAAAAACAAAAATAAACAAATGTGACCTACAGAAACTCAAAAGCTTTTGCACAGCAAAGGAAACCATAAACAAGACAAAAAGACAACCCTCAGAAGGGGAGAAAATATTTGCAAATGCAGCAGGTGACAAATGATTTATCTCCAAAATATACAAGCAGCTCATGTAGCTCAATATCAAAAAAAACAAACAACCCAATCCAAAATTGGCAAAAGACCTAAATAGACATTTCTCCAAAGAATATATACAGATTGCCAACAAATACATGAAAGGATGCCCAACATCACTAATCATTAGAGAAAAGCAAATCAAAACTACAGTCAGGTATCCCCTCAAACCAGTCAGAATGGCCGTCATCAAAAAATCTACAAAAAATAAATGCTGGAGAGGGTGTGGAGAAAAGGGAACCCTCTTGCACTGTTGGTGGGAATGTAAATTGATACAGCCACTATGAAGAAGAGTATGGAGGCTCCTTAAAGAACTAAAAATAGAACTACTATATGACCCAGCAATCCCACTACTGGGCATATACCCTGAGAAAACCATAATTCAAAAGGGTCATGTACCACAATGTTCATTGCAGCACTATTTACAATAGCACGTACATGGAAGCAACCCAAGTGTCCATCAACAGATATGGATAAAGAAGATATGGCATGTATATACAATGGAATAATACTCAGCTATAAAAAGAAACGAAATTGAGTTATTTGTAGTGGGGTGGATGGACCTAGAGTCTGTCATACAGAGTGAAGTAAGTCAGAAAGAGAAAAACAGATACCGTATGCTAACACACATATATGGAATCTAAACAAATAAAAATGTTTCTGATGAACCTAGGGGCAGGACAGGAATAAAGATGCAGACATAGAGAATGTTCTTGAAGACACAAGGAGAGGGAGGGGTAAGCTGGGCCGAAGTAAGAGAGTAGCCTTGATATATATCCTCTACCAAATGTAAAATAGATAGCTAGTGGGCAGCAGCTGCATAGCACAGGGAGATTTACTCAGTATTTTGTGACCAGCTAAAGGGGTGGGATAGGGAGGGTGGGAGGGAGACACAAGGGTGAGGGGATATGGGGATATAGGTATACATATAGCTGATTCACTTTGTTGCACAGCAGAAGCTAGCACAACATTGTAAAGCAATTATACTCCAATAAAGATGTTATAGAAAAAATAGAAATAGAGGTATAACTTAAATATAGCCCAGTAAGTCATACCTGGGGCACTAACACCTTTTGTTGTTCTTGTTGCGTTTAAGGTCAAGATAGCAAATGTGAATAATGAAACAATAATGAGAATGAATTTTTTTCTGTGTTGTTTTCTGTTTATTGATTCAAACTATGTATTCATTTTAGAAGTAAATATTCATTGACTAGTTTTAAATATAAAGTATTTTTGGGAAATTTTTACTAAATTACACCCTGCTATGGATTGAATGTCTGTTGTCCATTTAACATTCATATACTGAAGCTCTAATCCCAATATAATGGTCTTGGAGGCAGGGACTTCGGGAGGTAATTAGATCATAAGAGTGAAGTCTTCATGAATGGGATAACAAGAAGAGACACTTATAAGAAAAGACACTAGAGAGACAATCTCTTTCTTGCTCATATGAGAATAGAGCAAGAAGGCCACCATCTGCAAACTAGGCAAAGGGCTCTCATCAGTCACCAAATGCGCTGACAGTCTGATCGTGGACCCCCCAGCCTCCAGAACTGTGAGAAATTAATGCTTGTTGTTTAAGTCATGAGTTTATGATATCTTTTTATAGCAGCCCTAGCACACTATAACACATCCCTTTGCATTGTAGAAGATGTAATTTTCAGATACCATCATTAATATTTGAATATATGGTTTAATAATACTTCTAAATACAGCCAAACTAGTATGAATTCGTCTAGAAAAAGATAAGTTTAGTCCACATTGGAAATCACATGAATTATAAAATAATTTTTGCCAATGGGTATTGCTTAAAAGTCCATCATTCCTATCTCTCTTTTGAGACCTTGCTGATTACGACAGAGAGAACAACCATCCTACAGGAATGGAAAGATAAGAAATAGCTAAAGTCCTTTGGGCCTAAATATTAGATATACCATCCTTGGCTTGCTTGTTTTAAGTAAAGATCCCTTTACTACTTTATTTGAAATTGATAATTTCTTCGATGCTTAAAAGAGCTAATAATTAAAGTTGTACTTCAGCACAGGGTTCATTAGCTTAAACAAGAAGAGATAAAGGCAAATATGCTTCCTGTAGTTGGTTCATTTTTATCCCTAAAATACTTCAATCTGATTCCTGATTTTTGGAGTTAATGTTTAATGCTGTACATTATTTCTGATAAAAGTCCATTGACTTTTATGATGAAATCACAGCAATTAAACAGATAGAGGATGAGGATCTGTAACAACTGGATAAGAGGATGGCAAATTGAGAAAAAAACACAGAGAGGAAAAGGAACAATTTGATAAAGGACCAAACAAATTTAAAACACTATAGAAAATTACAAAATGGGAACAAAGAAAAGTAAATGTGAACAAGAAAAAAGGGGAAATTGAATAGAAACAAAGACAAAAGAGACAAGGAAATGAGCTTGTGGATTTTTTTCCTCTCAACTTTCAAGATTCAGGTTTCTAAAAAGCAAGCTCTAATTACTTGTCTTTTTTAATGTCTCAGAGCCTCCACTATTCATTTTACTTAGAACTAAACGCACACAGAGCAGAGTGCTATATGGTTTAGAGGTTTTTGTTATAATTTCTTTCTCATGGAATGGGGAGAAACACAAAAGATACATCAGTTAAGCATTAAAAAATAATTTTTAGACAAAATAGTGAAAGACATCTGATTATATTCACTTACAACCTTGAATACTCCATTAATGTGAGATTTATACATCAGACAAAGATTTCCTTCCCTTGCTTCCAGTTTTATCTAGAGAATTTCTTCTTAAGTATTAAATAATTGTATGGGAAATTATAATTATTTACCCTTATCATCAACCTTTAAATATATAAATTTTCTATACCTAAACCAAGAATTGCTTTCACTGTAAGAAAAGGGTGAAGAGTAGCATGCATAAGTAAAACTGTAAAACCTGCACAATGCAGTGATTACTTAGCATAAATATGCATTCATTTTTGAAAGCAGCATATTTGACATTTCCAAAGGAGTAGAGAGAACAATATCTACAGCTCAACAGGCCAAGAATAGTTCCTTTTGCCATAAGTTAGAGTGAAAAACCTCACAATTTATAATTCATGAGACATTAGGTAGAGTTCCCAGAAGTAATTTTCCTCTGTACTGGGGGAATTTTAGTCCCAGATTAAGCACTGCTCTGTACTCTATTAAAAAATTTACAGAAAGATTCAAAAGGATCTTAAATGGGTCTAAAATTAAAGCTTAATAATATTTTGGGGACTAAAAAATATCTAGTGCCCATCAAAGTATAATTTAAAAATATCTGGCATCCCATTAAAAATTACCAGTTATACAAAAAAGCAGGAAAATTTGATCCACTATCAAACAATTGTAACCAATCAGAGATAATAGGAATTATAGAAGTAGTAGACAAAGACATTAAAACAATAATTATGACTGTATTCCACATGCTTAAGAAGCTAAGTATCAATAAATGTTAAATAGAGGTAAGGAAGATATAAAAAAGGCACAAATAAAACTACTACAGATGAAAACTACAATATCTGAGAATATACTGGACAGAGTTCACAGCAGATTAGAAATTGCTAAAGAGTAGATTAGTAAATTTTTGATTTCATGAATTTGAACACATACATAGCAAAAGAAACTGTACAAAATAAAACAGAGAAAAAGTCTGTCCCGTGACAAAACTGAATTGAATTAGAAATTAATACAAGATACTTTGAAAATGTCCAAATATTTGGAAACTACTAGACACAATACAAAATATCCAATGGGTTAGAAACATAATTAAAAAGGAAATTAGAAAATGAAAACAAGACCAATATTAGTGAGATGCAGTTTGAAAAATAAAGATATAACACAAAATACCCATTTCAGAAGGAGAAAAGCCCCAAATCAAAGACCTCTGATTCCATCTAATAAATTGGAAAAGAAAGAGCAAGTGAAGCCCATAGTAAACGGAAGAAAGGAAAGAATAAAGATCAGAATGGAAATCAACAAAATAGAAAACAAAAAAATAGAAGAAACAAAGAAACCAAAGTAGTTTCTTTAAGTTCAATAATATTGATAAACCTCTAGACAAATTGATCAGGAAGAAATAGAAAAGAAACAAATTACAAAATCAGAAATGAGACAGATGTCATCAAAAGAGATATTAAAAGTATAGTAAGAGAACATTATAATCAAATCTATGCTAATAAATTCAAAAACAAATTAAATAGACCAATTCCAAGAAAGATGCACACGACTAAACCCCATTTAAGAAGAAAGAGATAATATATCTTTACTTCTGTTTAAAATAAAATGAGTTTGTAGTAAAAAAAAATATTCCCATGAAGGAGATTTCAAGTCCAGGTGGCTTTATTGGAAAATTTTACCAGGTATTTAAAGAAAAATTAAGACAAACTTGGCATCAAAAACAAAATCAAAGACTTTTGCAAGACAAGAAAAGTACTGGCCAATATCCCTTATGAACATAGATAAAATTCTTTTAAAAGAATAAATAAATCCAGCAACTTTTAAAAACGATAATATATCATTACTAAGTGAAATGTACCTGAGGTCTGCTAGGTCCGTTTAATATTTGTAAATCAATGTGATGTACCATACTGATATACTAAAGTGAACACACACAAATGTGATCACTTCAATAGAGCATGCCCATCAAGTGAATTAACATACAAATTGTGTTATACCAACACTAAAATACTACACAGCAATAAAAGAGAATGAACTAGATACATGTAACAACATGAGTGGGTGAATGCTAAAATAATTATGCTGAATTAAAATCAGACAAAATATGCATATACATTATAGTTCCATTCACATGACATTCTAGAAAGTGCAAAGAAATCTTTAGTGACAGAAAGCAGATCAGGTGTTTCCTGGGGATGTATGTGTGTGGAAGAGAGGTATAAAGCAGGAGGGAGAGGAAGTAGTTATTACAAAGGAGCATGAGGAATCTGGGGATTATAATAGGTTCAGTATCTTGATTGTAGTCATGGTTCATGAGTATATTCATATGTCAAAACTTACCAAATTTTTTACTTTGAATATTTAACTGTATTATATATCAATTACATAACAATAGTCTGTTTAATAAAGGACATGTTATCTTGTGAACAGTCCTTGGTGAAAAAAGCCACTGAGAAAGCACAGATGAAGTGGCTCTTAATTTAGGGTTGTGATACTTGAAAGAATGAGTTTCTCATATAACTCCCAAGTAATTATTCTTTTTCAGCTAACAGTAACAATTTTAAGTTCAAATATTAAAATATTTATAAAAATATAAGTAAATTAGACATGCAAGCTATTTTAATTCCTTTTATTCACTCCATCAATTATTACTACTTGCCAATTACATGTCTTTTGCTCCTGTGAATATAGCTGTGAAGAACAACAAAAAATGTTCTGTTGTCATAAGGATTGTATTACAATAAATGAGACAGAGAACAGAAAGAAAATAGATGATGATGATGATAGATAGATACATAGAGAGCAATAGATGTATATGTGTGTGTGTGTCTGAGAGAGAGAGAGAGAGAGAGAGAGAGAGAGAGAGAGAGAGAGAGAGAGAGTGTGGACAGGGAGAATGGGTGATGATTTAGACATAGTGGTCAAGTGAAGACCTCCTCAAGAAAGTGAATTATCAGAAAGTCACAGAGCAGTTCTCCTGGAAATTCCCTCCTCTTATTTAGAATATCCATACTATAGGATGGATCCTTACCTAAATTTTGTGACTAGCTGTCTTAAATTAATTTTTTTTTTTTTGATTTTGGAAATAGCAGACTCAGTGCTGTTCTAAGTAATACTCTAATCAAATATATATATATAGTTAAACAGTAAAAAGATAACTATCTGACTCTAAGTGAGATAAGTAAAATCTGTAGATAGCGTTATGTCAGCTCAGGTCAGATTTTCATACCATGTGAATTTAGTTTAGGTCAAGTTTTTCACCAAATAAGTTACGGAAAAACTTGTATCTGTACAGTCTTACTTGAGCACAGCTTGGAAACACTAGACTAACTTTCTGTCTTTCTCAATTAGCTGTTTCTGAGGGTATAACACAGAATAGACACAAAAGGACCATAAAGGAAAGGATATGTGTAAGGGATACAGGGAAATAAAATGTACAGGCAATTAATTCTATCTAGCACATTAAATAAGTGTGATAGGTAAGAGTTAAGGTTCTAGAGCAGGAAAACCTAGGTTTTAAACTTGACCTCAACATTAGTAAGGTATAAGACCTTAAACAATTAAACTATCCAGAATTCAGTTTCACCACTTAAAATATGGCTGAATAATACTGTTAAGAAAGGCTATTAAAACTTGGAAATAAAGCTAAAAGATGAGTGGTTATACAGGAGAACAGGCCCACCTGAGGAGTACTTAACTATTTAGGAAACATGCTTTGTTCATTTCCTCTTACTGTTTATTAAAGGTCTCAGAATTGGTGAGCTTACATGTTGCTTGTATACTTTTGCCTGGTACAGATGTAAGTTATTTCTGTCCAGTGAAAAATATAGCCTCAAAGTTAATGGTTTATTATCTTATAGGGTATTAACCACATTAATCACTTTTGTAGCTAGCCTATCAATCTTATTCTAATATTATTTTATTAAAATGTACGTAAATGCTCAGATCTTCAAATGTATTTTGAACCAGGTTTACCACATTATTGATCCCAGTATGAATGAGTTGACTAAAATATTTTATATATATAAAATTTATATTTGTATAAGGGTCACATTTTGAAAATTATACTTTAACTATACTAAATTGTAAGGCTGGTTCGAGAATTAAATGAGATGATCTAGGAAGAAGGTAGGCACTCAGTAACTTGGTATATGTTAGCTTGTTTTATTATCATCATTATTATTTTGTGTTCTTTAGAAATTGCCTTGTGCATCTGGTATATAGCAATATAATTGTTGCTTAGATGCATCTGTGAAGCATGTTATTAAAGTAAGATATAACTATTTGTAAATCTTCTCAGATCTCAGCAGAAATGCTAAAAGTGTTATATTGGCTCTATGACATAGGTAATATTGGCTCTATGACCTTGGGCAAACTACTTAGCCTTCAGAGAGTCTCATCTCATAAAATGGGGATAATAAAACTAGTCACTTTGTAAGTTAGGTTTTCTAAGAATAAACGAGTTAATATATGGAAATTTTATATAACAGTGCCTAAAGGAATAAGTGTTTAATCAATGTTATTCATCAAAAGAAGTCACACATTAAAAAAATTAAAATATAATGTAAGAACCCAATAACTTGGGCTACTAGAATATAGGTAATTTCGGTCCTAGTCTTGACCTGTGAGCTTGTATGAGATATGCAAGTTTTTTCAACCTCTCTTTACTGATTGATTTTAAATGCATATTAATATGTATCCTGCTTATCTCATGAGTTGGTTAAGATAGAATTAAATAATAAATATGAAATCAGTTAACGAGTTTGAAATTATTCTATCTTCCGTAATACTAAATGAGTGAAATAATATAAATAATCTTCAATGGTAATTTTTAAAAATATATTTTAACATATTTTCTAATATAAAAATTAAGTAAGATCAAACATAGAGAAATTTAACTAATAACCCTATCAAACTTTAGTTGTGTGTACACTATATTTCAGACACTGTATGATACACTTTACATGTATGCTTTCTCATTTAATCTGCAACATCAAGATACAATATTGATGTTATAACATCAACAATGAAGAATTTTTTTCATTTAATCCATAATATCATCAATATACAGTCTGTTAGTATTTACATTTTACCAGTGAGGAAACTGAGGCCTACAGAAGTTAAGTAATTTGCCCAAAGCAGGTAATTAACAACATTTGCAATTCAAATTCGGTTGCATTGAGTTTTATGCGAGAACTGAAGTTCTTACCACAATGATGTGCTATTTCTCCACTCTAGATTTACCCACCCTGTAGGGGTCTTAACTAGACAATAGAAATATTAACAAAACCAACAATAAATCAGTTGTTTTTCATACCAGTCCCTGAAATGCCAACAGCTGCTGCAAAGAGTACTTGAACATGGATCAGGATGAAAATTTTTAGCCTCCAGAGAAACAAATATGCTAAAAGTTTATTGGAATGAGAAAAACTATTGTGGTAAATATATGATCTGGATTCTCAATGGGGAGTTAAATGACAGGAAGCAGAAAGCAGATGTGAATAAACACCTGATTGAAAGTTATGGGAACACAATCATAAAAAGAAATACTAATCCAAGACTTTGAAAGTGAAAGGTGTCTGACTTAAAACAGAAACAATAGGAAATGAGTGAATATAGTGAGACGTGAGACGATTGCTCTGTATAAACAAGAGGGTGTCTGTTATTCAACATTAAAAATTGGAAGCTTCGTGCAGCATGAGTGCATTGGACTGGTTTCAAAATTCAAGTAGACTAATTTTGTGCTTTACCTATTTTAAGCTTTGTGAGAGGCAAAGTAAAGCCCTTAGTCCTTTTATGATTGTAATCCACTATTAACATTTTCTTATATTATTATTCTAATTCATTTTTTGTAAGATTTAATTACCAATTTTAATACTCAAAAAATGCGTTTTTAAGTAACTTTTACCATGTGGAGGCACTGTGTCTGTAACAGAGTAGGGAAGAGGACGGTTAATCTTTTTAAGCACATAATCTGTATTAACCACGGGGAATATGACAGTGAATTGAACTTTCAATGCCATTCCCCAAAGAAGCTTATATTTTAAGGGTAGGGATGTAAAGATATTTTTTATATGCATAAAAATGAAACAGATTCAGGGGTTGATAATATTATGTAGAGGCAACGATTTGTCATTTCCATTTGAACAGAGAAGTGAGGGGGAAACTTTGTGAATATCTGTGGAAAAATGTTTCAGTCAGAAGGAATAACATATTCAAAGATCAAGTTGGGAATGAGATTGACAGACAGCTATGGAGTGAATGTTGTGTTCCCCCAAATTCATGTGTTAAATCCTGACCACCAATGTGATGATACTGGGAGGTAGGGCCTTTGGAAGGTGATTAAATCATGAGGGTAGATGCCTCAGAAACAGGACAAATGCTCTTATACAAGAGATCCCAGAGAGCTCCCTTGCCCTTTCTGCCATGTGAGGGCACAGCAAGAAGTGGGCTCTCACCAGAGACAGAATATACCTACACCTTGATCTTGGATTTCCCAGCCTCCAGACCGTGAGAAATAAATGCTTGTTGTTTAAGCCACCCAGTCTATGGTATTCTGGTATAGTAACCTGAACGGAACACATATCCAAAGGACATTAAGGACATTGCTTGGGCTGGATTGTGGTAAATGAGGGAGTCTGGCAGGATACAAGTTCAGAAAGGGAAGCAGGACAGACCATATTGAACTTGCCTCCTTGAATAAGAAATCTGTATGTCATTCTAGTGAATGGCCAAAATATTGATAAGTTTTATCATTTATGACTTAGCATATTATGAGGACTGGGTGGGTTGTTTGGACTAGAGGAAAACCTGTAGGTAAGGAAGAGTTAGGAGGTTGGTACAGGATTCTGGTCAAGTTAACGAGAACTTAGACTAAGCTTATGAAGATGAGCTTAGAGATAGAGATGATACGACAGAAAGAATTTGGTGATGGACTAGTTGTGAAGCCTAAGAAACAGAGTGAGCAATTAACCTATTTATTAGATAAAGTTTACATTGAGCATATTTAGAAGGGGAAATGTGAATAATTGTGTTTTGGAAATTTAAGTATGATATATCTATGAGATATCACAGAAATGGTGAATAGGTTGTGGAGGATACAATTCTAGAGCTCATATCTAGCCTGGAGATAAGTTTGAGAATCAGGGGTCATGATATAATGTGATAAATATGACAATAGATGTGTTGCCAGATTAACATGTCTGGCCAATGCAAGGATATTTTACAGAAAAATTTACTTTGAAAATAAGATTTTCAAGAGACAACATTTGATATTTATTGAGCATTTATTTCCTATCAAGCCCTTAACATGTATTATTTGTGGTTCAATAACCTAAACATTATGAGGAAACTGAGATACGGTGATAATATGGTATTAAAGCCATGCAATCATAAGAACCATGGTTGGAACCCACTTTCTTTTTGAGTTGATACAAGTATCTCTTTCTTTCTACCACACAAACCCTGGATTTTGTCCCGCAGAGGAGAGAATAATGCCAAGCAGAGAGAGAAATAGGGCAAATGTAGGAGATGGAACAGTATTTGACTGAAGAACGGAGCTCTCTGTGAGCTGAATTGTGTATGTGTCAGGTTGGACCTCGTAGGCTGTGGGTTAGGCAGAGGCTAGGTGATGAAAGCCCTAGCTTCATTTGTCTAGGATTTTGATCTTGATCCTATAGAAAAAGAAGGGGCCACTGAAGACTACAAGAGGGGGAATGGAACTATGAAGCTAGGGTTTCAGGAAGATCGGATGTGTAGGTAGCATGGAGATGGAGCAACCTATGTTTCTTTTCAGTTACCATTTAATTAAAATAACTATTTTATAATAACCATGTACATACTAACATGCATACCAATAATTTGCACTGGGATATGGATGAATAAATCATTTCTTACACCTGAGGAGTTGGTATCACAATTAAATACTTATTTTCAGACTCTGGAAAAGACACTTCATTCTTTAATAAAACTGCCTTTAGGAGGCAGATGAGGAAGTTTAATGATTCAGACAAAGAGAGGGTTCTTCAATATTCTTCTATATTGGACTTAATTGTTTTTAAGGGTCTTAAAATGATTTCACTCCCTCACAAAGATAGCAAATACCAAGACAAAAGTAAATACATTATTTTCTTACTGATTTATTACTTGACAAGTTACTTATTACCTAACAAATTAATTAGAATCTCTATGGTCTCAGTGAATAATCATGATTCTCATATCCCCACTTGTTTTGCTTACAAATACACACAAACACACATCCACACGTCTCAAAGAAGACAGGTTATATAATATGTCATGGTACATCAGTGATAATACTTTTTAACTATTATAATTATTTTCTCATAGATTATAGCAGTTGAGGATCTGTGGAAATGATTGTATAGCTATTATCCCTAACTAGATGATCTTTTATTTCACTAGTGTTGCTGTTTTTCCACTAGGTGTCAGCCTTACACTAGTAACTTTAGGATATTGACAACAAAGCAAAATGCCATTCACATCTGTTCTACTTAATGTGTTTTCCAATATAAATTTACCTTGTTAATTGATAATAATAATAAAAAGGTATGGTTCTCTAATGACAATAGAAAAACCATAAACTGGAGTGTGAAGGATATTCAAAATGAAAACTGCAAATTGATTTACAAATTCGGTGTCTCCAAACAGTATTCCAACATTCAGTCTTTTCTCTTTTATTACAGTTAATGTATTGTATAGAATTTCACATACTTTCTGCATTTGATAAAACAGGGCTTGAAAAATATCATTGATTTTATAACAATGAAACTCCATGAGGTGAGAGAACAGCTAGGTGTTCTCCATTTTCATGGTCACCAAAATAATAAGGAAGGTTAAGTAGTACCATCCTAGATATCCTCCAATTATAGCCCTGCCAGTCATTGATCTGAAAGTATTCAAAATGGTTATAAGCTTCTCTCAAACAAAAGTCATTTGAAGCCGTGGAGACAGACCACAAAGGCTTAGAAACTTCAAGGATGCATTTACCTTTTGGCTTTAATTACTTTTCTGGTTTTGTGAAAGGACTGAAATGTCTCAAGTGACATTTCAATAAGACAATTTTTCTGTCAGGTTAGGGAGAAGACTGATAGGTAGCTGAAAGAAGTCTGCAGTGTTCCAGGAAATGCTGCAAGATTTTCAGGTTTGTTTTGCAATTGAAAAGGAAATACTATTCAAAGAGATAAAAGGAAGAGGCAATGGTGGGAGCAGTAGAGGAGGACAGTATGACAAGGATGTGGCATGGGCTGTAGACCAATTTTGGCCTAGAGATTAATTTGTCCACTTAGGTTTTCCCTGCTTCTAAAGTAATTTGGTTCAAGTGGTATAGATGTGAAAAACCCTGTATAGCTAAAGGGTCAAAAAAATTATAGAGAAAAGCGCATTTCTTTAACAATACTAAAAGTACATAAAATGTTGTCTTTTATATATTGCCTTTTATTGTTTCCTTCATTTCTATCTTGATCAATTTTACTCTTTTCCTAACTTCCGTTTCCTTTTCATTTTAGCTTTTGCCTCTTTTCTTCTCTAATTCCCCCAAGTTTTAAAAAAAAATTGTTTTCTCCACACATGAGAAATAAATTTCCTCTAATTTATTCAGATAAATATATTTACTAGACTTTTTGTCATTTTTGTGTTCATAATTTTCAGTTTTAAAATAAAGAACCATTTGAGAAGAAACAGCATATATATACACGTATATACATGTGTATACATGTATATATATTAGATCAAAGGTGGAGCATTCATGAGCTCATTTATTTGTTTCGTGTGTGTGTGTGTGTGTGTGTGTGTGTGTGTGTGAATAAATAACTTCCTGAGCGAAAGCCATGCCCTTTGGGAAGCTACCACAGCTTTCAGCCTATTCGGCCAAATTCAGTGGCAGTGATTCAGTTCAAAATACACAAAACTATCATTGCTTATAGATAAAACTTAAATGTTTGCTTCAAGTACAAATCATTAACGTGTTACGCTGACAAAAGAAATAATTCTTATCTAGCAACATCTACATTTCTGTTCTGATGTTATTCTTTTATTATTTTCTGCTTGGTCAGGATTCCTGCAGCAGAGATATTTATATAATGATGCAAAATCTAAATTCATGCTTTACAATACAGATTGAAATGCCATAAAGCTCAGGATATATAGACAAGTGCATCTTAATTTCTTTATTATATTATTATTATGAGCATGGCTAGTGATGTGTTCTGTAGCAGTGATGTGCTATATTTTATTTCCTTCAGGTGTCAACTGTTTGCAATCCATTGGCTTCATATAATTTTATTGTAGTTCTTATTGGATTATTGAAAAGGCATTTCATTTCTCTAGGCTTGGAGATTTCTGAGGTGTCCAAATTTTCCCGTAGCTACAAGATTTGGACCTGTTACAGATGTCAGATTTAGATGTTTTCAAATAGCTTAAATAGCATTTGTTGTGAAGCACTCCTAACAAGGCAGAATGACAAAGAATAGTACACAGGCTTACTAATTCAACTTGAGCTCTGATATATTTCTTTCTCTCTCTAGGCATATGGATACAGAAGACAAATATTCTTGTTATGAATTTGAGAGTATTAAAGGAGGTACAGTGGAGTAGTCAGTTATAGGACAATAACAGCATGTGATAGACTGCAACAACAACAGAATCTTACCCTAGAGTTCCAGAAAAACACACAGGTTTGTGAATGTTAGTGGTCAGAAGATAGGTGAATCATTTTGAAGAAAAAAGTATATGCAGACAAGAAATCCAGGAGGAAAACCACTAACAAAATTAGACTGACCAATATCAAGTATAGTCATGGAAACAGGATAATATTCGTAACAGCATGATATGAGAAAGCCAAAGGTCCTGATCCTATGAAATTCTACTTAATTACTTGTATGAATGATAGACCATAAGTAATGCTGTCAAGGGATGAATGGATGCATAGACCTTGAAGAAAGTGCCATATGCATGCTGTAGACACACAGTAGGTACTGAAACTCACCTATTCACAAACTCAGAAACTTCAACATCTAACAGAGACCCCAGTCTTATACAACAACTCTATAGCCTAAACAAACACTCTGGCAGACATTGAGTATAATCTTGTCCATTCTTCTTAATGGACTCTGCTTTTCTTCTTCTATAAAACAAATACTTCATCCTAACTAGGAAATGAATGGCAATTTTACCAATACCTGATTCTGTATTCACAAACATCAAGTTTGAATGATATTCATTCATTCATTTATCTATTCATTCCATAGATATTAAGAACACTAACTATGTTTAGAAGAGTTCCAGACACTTGGAACATAGCCTGAAACAGAGAGAACTGATTCTTGTTCTCTGCATTAAAATATATATATATATATTTTATTATATGTCACAGGTGTACAATATAGTGATTCACAATTTTTAAAGGTTATACTCCATTTATAGTTATTATAAAATATTGGTTATATTCCCATATTGTATAATACATCTTTGTAGCTTATTTTATACTTAACAGTTTGAACCTCTTAATTCCCTACTCTTATTTTGTCCCTCCTCCCTTTTCCTCTCCCCACTGGTACCCACTAATTTGTTCTGTATATCTGTGAATTTGCTTCTTCTTTGTTATATTAACTAGTTTTTTTATTTTTTAGATTCCACATATAAGTGATTTCATACAGTATTTGTCATTCTCTGTCTGACTTATTTCACTTAGCGTAATGCCCTTGTCTTTGCATTTTAGTGAGAGGAGGCAGATAATATGTAAGTTAATAAATTGGTTAACAAGGCAAACATCAAATATGTAAGACAGAAACTTTGATAAATTTTCTGTAGAAAGTAAATCATGAGTAACTTTGTTATACTGTAAATCCCATATAAGCAGAAACTTTGCCTTCCTCATCCCCAGACTTTAACTAAGTGGTTTTATTTTTGGAAGGGTGTGAATATATAAAAAGCTAAAGAGACAGTTGAAAAGTAGATGCAAGTAGTTTGTTGTACATGTGAGTTAATGCATGGAAATAAATATTAAATGGAAAATATCATATTTCTATGTAAATTTTCAAAATAAAAAATTAAATATCATATTTGGCTAGATTAGAAGATTTGGTGTGGTAACTTCCAGAAGGAAATGAAAAACAAACAGAATATATTTTTTCCTCTCCTTGTTTAATGACACCCTCCCTTTTACCAAGCATGACTATGTAATATTTTGGTCTCAGAAAGGGTATCATTTCCTCAGGGGTGTCTTCTGTAACCCCTCAATGAGCTTTACATTCTTACTCTGTAGGTGAAATCTACATTCCTAAAGTACATAAAGACTTATTTTGCCATAATGCTCCTATTATCTTACTTTAAGTTGTTCCTTGATTATTTTTCTTGCCCACAGTTTACTAGCTCTTCAAGGGCAGAGCCTTTAACATCTTGTTTCTGACAGTATGCCCACTGTTTAGAAGAATTACCAGCATATGATAGGTATTTAATGAGTATTTCTTGAATGAATCACAGAATGACAGTTGCAAATAGACAATCCTGATCAAATTCAATTCTGTAACTACTCCACAGTGACTTCCATGAAGCCTAAGTTAGTTGAAGAAAAAAAGAAACCTGAAGATTTTTCTCATCTTAAATTAAAGCCGACACACTATATTTCTTTGGTCCTTTCACATTTCCACAGTTCTAGAAGAACAGTTTTTTTATTGTCCTCTCTCTTCAAATCTCCAACAACCCCTCTTCAGTCTCCACTCCCTATTATTTGTCTTGCTTCCTATTTCACAGAGAAAATTGACTAAATCAGAAGAGAATTTCTAGAAACTATCACTAGTCTGCATCTTTGCCCACTTTCTCGGCCATTTTTCCTATTACTACTGTTCATGCCCCCATGAAGGTGGCTCCTCTCCTTGACAGCCCAATTCCAGCTCCCCTGTTCTACTCAAGGATGAAGTTTCAACAGTTCTCACCTCCTTCTACCAAATCAGAGGGTTCTGTTCTGAGTTTGACCTTTGTCAAATTTGATCTTTCTCATCTATGCTGCTAATATTCTCTTTAGAAAAAAAGAGAAAGAAGTCTTGCTTGGAGGATTCATCTTCCAGATATCACTCAATTTCCTTTTACAGCAGGGATTCTCAATACAGCATTCATGCAAGAGGAGTGTGGACAGAATTTAGGAGGTCAATCTTCAAGGAAAAAAAAAGAAAAAAAAACCTTGATCTTTAAGTGACTGAAGCATAATGTTCCTCAGTTATGCATCTTGACAATCCACCCCAAACAATAGTAGCTCTAACTAAACACTTTTAATCATGTTGTACTACTGTAATATCACAAAATATCTTTCATACTCACTGTCACTTTGAAATTGGGATATTAGACTTTTCTATACATTACTATTTAAAGGTAAAGAACTCTTGCTTTAGAATAAGATTCCTTGAAATGTTTCTTGATGTTCACTGTTTTAAATTGCTTTTTTCCTCAACACTGTGAACATTTCTCAGCCAGGCTTTTGTCCATACTGCTCTACAAAGTAGCTTTCTTATAATCACTGATAACATGCATTTGCTAAATCTAATAATCAAGGCTCTCCTCACTTGAGAAAGCATTTGTCACACTTTACTATCTTATCTTGGAAACACTGCCTTCACTTCCAAGGCCACACTCTCCTGTTTTCCTCCTACCTTCTTGGTTCCTTATTCTGAGTTTCCTTTGCAGGTCCATCTTTATAAACAAGACTTTTTTATGTTGGAGTACTATAGTTCTTAGTACTTAGACCTGTTTTTTACTTAATTTAATTGATCCTCTCTTGTGTGATCTCTTGCAGTTCCATGACTTTAAGTAAACTAAATGATGGTGATTCCAAATGTATAACTCTCTAGACCTCTCACCTGAACAACAGATTGGTATTTCAAACTGCCTCCACAACATCTATCTTGAAAGTCTAACAGATATCTCAAAACGAACCTGTTCAAAAGTGAATCTGGGTCTCTCTCCCTACCCCAACGCCGTACCTCCTCCTACAGTCATATTCATTTCAGTTATAGCAACTCTAACTTTTCTGTCCCTTGGCCCAAAATCTCAGAGTCATCCTTCACTCCTCACGACTAATTGTCAGCAAATCTTGGCAGGTCTACATTGAAAATATATTCTACATCTAACCACTTCTCATTTCCTAAACAGTTACCATGCTGGTCCAAGCCACAACTTTTTGCAGCTTACATTATTGTAAGAGCCCACTAACCATCTCTCTGTTTTCATCCATGCTTCCCTCCAATATATTCCAAAGGCAGAAGTCTAAATAATCTTGTCAAATAGAAAGTCAAACCACGTCACTTCTCTGCTCTGAACTCTCCAATAGTTTTGTATTGTACTTGGGAGAAAGGCAGAGACCAGTACATATTTTGGTTACTCATTTACATCTTTCACATCTTCTATCACATTCCTCCTGGCTCACTCTGCACAAGCCACAGTACCCTTCTTGTTCTCCTCTGAACATACAGCTGTATCCCTTTCTCAGGGTATTTACACTTTCTTCCCCTTATTTCTAGAAAACTATGACCCTAACTGTGTGATTGGCTTGCTCACCATCAGGCTTTATTAAATGTTCACTTCTCAGTAAGGCCTTTCCTTGCCAATTTAATTATACTTTGACAATTGTCACCGTCCCCACTTCTATTTTCCTTTATCTATTTATTTATCTCTGTGAAAATTATTACCACCTAATATATATTTTACTTATTGTGTTTGTTGTCTGTTCCCACCCCTGCCTCTAGAATATAAGTTCTATGACTGAAACAACTTTGTATATATCCCCTGGGGCCTAGAATATTATCTTATTATCTGATTGAAATAGTCACTTGATTTTTTTAATGAATTAATAAATAAGTGAATAAATGAACAAATAAATTTTTGCCATACATCTCTTCCTTTATCTGTTTTAATCATCTGCTTTCAGAGGATATAGTGGCAAATTGTAATAGCCCAATAAATAAATGATGAGTGAATGAAGCACTGCTACATATTATTTGTCTCAAAAATTATTATTGTTTTACTTCTTAAAAGACTACCATGTACATTTTGAATGTTTCAGTCCCTACTCAGTGTAGGTATGGTTATGTCATACCAGTCTTTATTTAAAGTTTCAAAACAAAACCATAACTTTTAATCACAAAGAGCATAAAAGTATAACAAAATATTGATATTTTCTAAATATCATATCAGTTACACCATCATTTCACATATTAAATCTTATTTTGAAGCCATCTTCTCATAGCTCTCTGAGTTATCCCTCATTCATATTATTTTATTAGTTGAGGGAACAATTTAAAATATTCATTACTTTAATTTTTATTTTATTAAAGATAGATATATTATTTAATTCTACTTGGATAAATTTCTTAGAGTTTATAGAAACTCTGTCTACTTCTAAACAAAGATACCTGTACAACTAACTGCAAAATGCTATTGAAATTGCAGACGGTAATGAGTGAATTAGTCTAAGTAATATTATAAACTATTGGTCTATTGAAAAATTTCATACATAAACTAGTAACTTTGTCCAAACTGGCATTTATCAAAGTAGGTTTGAAAAATATAATTTCACTTTAGATTATTTTAAACTACTTTCAGGGCCTTTCCAAATATTTTTTGTAATTTATTGACTATTTTTCTTCCTAAATAACCTCTTTTTGAAAACAAATAGTATTTCCTGTATCTCATTTCAACACTAATGAAAAGGACATATTAACCACAGACTGATATTGACCTTTTATATCATTTTATAATACAATTCTTTAGAAAAAATATTGAATGGCATCTAGCAGATTGTTCCATCTATTTAATTGGACAGATAGAAAATGTCATCACTTGTTTTCAGCATACAACAAGAAAACAATAATTCTACGTCAGATTTCTCTCATTACAAAATTTGAGCAGAGTTAGATATCTTAATTATGTTAAACACTTAAATATTGGAAAAAATATTAAAAGCTTTACTTTTAAAAAGTTTATTATAGGGCTTCCCTGGTGGCGCAGTGGTTAAGAGTCCGCCTGCCAATGCAGGGGACACGGGTTCGTGCCCCGGTCTGGGAAGATCCCACATGCCGCGGAGCGGCTAGGCCCGTGAGCCATGGCCGCTGGGCCTGTGCGTCCGGAGCCTGTGCTCCGCAATGGGAGAGGCTACAACAGTGAGAGGCCCGTGTACCGCAAAAAAAAAAAAAAAAAAAAGTTTATTATAAAACACGGCCCTATCTAGTTGCGCTGATTAGGAAACATCTCAAGGATGTAATCCCATATAGCCCAAAACAGCTTCACATATAGGCAAATTAGATCTGTATAGAGAAATATGGATTGCGGCATAAAACTTCAGTTTTAAAATTCTCTAACTTCATTAAATCGGGTCTTTAATAATGCCTGTTCTCACATTAAGCTTTCTTTAAATACAAATGTTCCTGAAATACTAATACATTTGGTTACAGACACTTTATTATATAACATGTGTTAATGATTTCTTTATATCAGAGAAAGGTCAAGAAATGCACTAATTACATTAGCGTAAGGAGGAGATGGAAAGGGAGATGATAAAGAGACTATAAAAGGCAGTCACTGACCTACAGAACGTTGCTCACATTTGCCTCTGTCTAGGAAAAACTTGAAAGTAAACCTCGTTCCCAGATATTAGTGGTGACAAGGGAAAAATATTTTTTCCAAAAAATTGAAGAGGAGGGAATACTCCCAAACTCATTCTACAAGGCCAGCATCATCCTGATAGTGAAGGCTGAGAAGCACTGTACAAGAAAAGAAAACTCCAGGCCAGTATCCCTGATGAATATACCTCAAAGAATCTCAACAACATACTAGCAAATTGGATTTAGCGACACATTAAAAGGATCAAACACCATGATCCAGTGAGATTTATCCCTGTGATGCAAAGATGGTTCAACATAGGAAAATTAATAAATTGTGATACACCACATTAATAGAGTGAAGGATAAATGCAAAGATGGTTCAACATAGGAAAATTAATAAATTGTGATACACCACATTAATAGAGTGAAGGATAAAAATCCTATGATTGTCTCGATAGATACAGAGAAAGCATTTGCCAAAATTCAATGTCATTTTATGATATAATCTTCCATAATTCTTTAACTAAGAACATTGTAACCATCTGGTAGAGTGTTAGAATTCTATATTTTTTTCTTATGGAAATAGAATATCAGAGAATGTTTCCTTGAGGAAACCTCTGGATGAGATATTCCAATTGTGGTGGAACCCACCATAGTCTCACTAATGTAGTCAGTCTGCAACCAGCTCTATCCTTAGTTATATGAGCTTAACCATGATTAAAAACCTGCGTCTCCATCCTCCAAGGCTTAATACCTCCTACGGGAGGATTACATTTATATAAATAAGACAAAAATTAATTAAAATTCAATAAAGTACCCTTTTGATTGATTTATTGATAAAAGACAGGCATAAAAAGTTGGCAAATATGAAAAATATGTGCTTAGAACACAAAGAGATGAAGAAACCAACTTAAGAATCACATGTTCTCAATAGACTTTGTTAATGAGATAGCATGTGAAGTTGGCCTTGAATGTATACCATGGAGTTAGAAGCAGCAATATGTGGGTTACAGTTAACCAATACGGAGATGGTAAGGGGATCTGTTTACTTGTAGACATTAGTATACAGAAGACCCAAAGAAAAGCTTTGAGTGTGAAAGACTATATTGAAGGCAGATTATGGAGAACCTTTAAATCCAGGGGCCAATGTTTAAATTTGATTCGTAAAATAATAGAAACCCAAAATACTTTCTTTAGCTAAGTTACGGACTACAATTTTTTCAAAGTATTAACTAAGTAAAAGTAATTTTAAAAATTACTATGGATCAGATACTACAATAATGCCTTTCATTTATTATTTCACCTAATCTGTGCAACAAATGTATGAACTAGGTATGATTAATACCATCATCTCTCTGGAAATGAGAAATATAGGTAAAATTTAATATTTTTAAATATAACACTATAGCTGGTAAGCAATGAGGCTGAGATCTAAACCCAGAGCCCATTTTTTTCTCTAGAACCCATACTAAGATTCACCTTTTAAAGTTAAACATTTAAGAAAATAAGAGCTAGTACATTGCAACAAGACTTCTAGAACATTATTAGTATTACTACCCTACTCTGTACATATACCTAAACTTTTTTAGGAATTCTCCATATGCCTAAACTTTCCATGTGCCAGAAACTCTTGTAATCTCTTTCTTGGACACTGTTATTATCCTCATAATAAAGAAGATATGCAGATAAATTGAAGAGCATTAAATGGAAGCAATTTCATCAGGGAGGGGATGATTATAGAATTCAAATTCCTGCTATTGAAGTCTAAGCCGAAACAATTCTGTGCTAGAACTTCTTCTTGTGACAAAATATATCTTCTGGAGTCCATTTGTCTTCCTTTGAGATTGAGATGAAAAAAAAGATGCTTATGAGTCTATATTTTTTAATAAAAAAGGGATATTGGATATTATTCAACATCTATATTATAACAGATTATGTGTGTAACTATGCAATATTTTAGGAGATTTATTGAGATGGTACTGTATATTTTATTCTGGATATGAGCAAATCTAATTAAAAGCAGTTGTGATAACTAAAATTAGGAGGGATGAATGCTTACCATGTGTAAATGCATTATGGCAGCTATTTACGTATATTTTCTTACTCAATTTTCATAAAAATTATATATTATTTGTCATGACATATGAGAAAACTTTGGCTCAGAAATGTTCACTAATTTGCTCAAGATGACATAGCTAGAAATTGGCAGATTATAAATTTGAACACAGGGCTTCCCTGGTGGCACAGTGGTTGAGAGTCCACCTGCCGATGCAGGGGACACGGGTTCGTGCCCTGGTCCGGGAAGATCCCACATGGCGCGGAGTGGCTAGGCCCGTGAGCCATGGTTGCTAAGCCTGCGTGTCCGGAGACTGTGCTCCGCAACAGAACAGGCCACAACAGCGAGAGGTCCACGTACCGCAAAAAAAAAAAAAAAAAAAAAAAAAAAAAAAAATTTGAACACAGGTGTTTTTGTTTTAATTTCAAAATCAATACATTTTGCAACTCAATGACAAAAAACAGTGCTTATGTTAAATCAAAATCAAATTATATTTTAACTCTCTAATTATGCTTTCATATATAATTGATACCATTGTACATATAGTCAAAGATGCTAAAATGTAAAGTCATGTTTAGGATTTATAACCAGCATGTGTTTATGGGCATTTTCATAAATATACATTTTACCGATTATTGGTAACATCTTAGTTGAAATGATCAGAAAATGAGGAATAATAATGGAGTGCACATTGAACTTCTTTTCTCTCTTTCTAAATAAAAATAATTTATTTAAACTTCTGGAGTTAAGAATCAATCCCAATTCAATGATTTGAAAATCTTATTTATATTTCCAATGCAACTGTCTATAACTATTTTCTCTAGAGTTTTCCGTTCCTGTGACTGCATTCTACTATATACCACAGTTTCAAGGTGGAGTTGTAAACTCAGTCCTATCACTGCCACATTGACACATACATTTCTTGCCCTTGTACAACGTTGATCTGATTTACAAGTCTGCTCTTGCAGTTGTAATTTTATAGAGAGTTCATTTGAAGTTACTTTTATGTGAATACCTTTAATGCACTTTTTCTGTGCCTAGAATTTTTCCTTTCAAGGAGGTTTTTTTTTTTTAAGAAGGAAGTTTTACTTTATGGGTGAAATCAATTTCAGGACATTCATACATTTTCTAAGTGCAGATTTTCTTTCATTTATTGCCTGAACTTTGTTTCTCTTAATGACATAAATTTACTCCAAATACAACAGAGAAGTTTCTAATACTTGATTCAGACTTTTGTAAAACATCTCGAATATGGGCTTTTAAAAATAAATTCAGAAGGCAGTTGGTCTCAGATCCAATCTGATTCCAGGTAATTAAATGGCAAGAAATAGAGGGCATGGATCACTAGCTTTTCTCCTTAACGAGTGGCAGTTTGCTGGATGGTTAAAGAAACAGACGAGTGTCCATCCTCACCAGCAAAGCTTGCTGCTACACATGAAAGACTATTTTTTTTTTTTTTTTTACAAAGTCACTTTAGCTCTCTGCTTCTGAGTCATCCATCTGTAAAAGAGAAATACGGTTATCTCCCACTTTCCAAAAAAGCTGTGGAGAGTGTAATTAATTAGTATATTCAAACAGATTTAAAAACTTCAAATTAAATGTAGGTATGAAAAAACATTGTGGCTTTCCCATAATTTCTTTAGGTATCTCAAACACAGCAAAAGCAATTTTTCCAGGCAAATTAAATTGTGTCATATTTTAAGAAGTATATGAAATGTTGGTGGTATTTACTATTTAATAACACAAATGATTAATGCTTGTGAGAAAGAGTTCCAGTTTAGGGCATTTTTTTTCCACCCTTCCTCTCTCCCTTCCTCCCTCCCTTCCTTCCTTCCGTTCAGCCTTCCGTCTTTCAAGGTTTGCCCTATATATTCTTGAAGTGCTTAACTTCTATGAGTCCATCGGCATATTTTCTTCATTGTTTGCAGGCAGCTGTTTGTGTGCTGGACATTTATTATTCTAATTCCCAGCTACTTGTGCTCCAATAACAGCACACCAGCTCCAGTAACAACAACCCATGTTCTGGAAACTCCAGTTTCTCTTCTTTGCAGAAACTATCTTTCTCTTGTTCTTTTATTATGTTTGTCAGAGGGGAGCTGATATCTTCCCGCACGATTTCATTTCCTCTTCATCCTGTGATGGCATGTAATTTATAAGAGCCTGCCCCAAACAAAGCCAGTCTTGATATTTTTCATTCATTTCACCTCCAGAATGCCAAGTGCTGCAAACAAGTGGGGTGAATTAAAGTCCTACCTCAGAATTATTTTTAAATGGAGCTTTTCAAAATAATCATTTCATTTTTTTTTAATTTTACATTTTTATTGAGATATAATTGACATACAATATTATATTAATTTCAGGTGTACAACATCATGATTCGATATTTGTATATATTGTGAAATGATCACCACAATGTCTAATAACATCCATCACCATGCATAGTTACATAATTTTTTTCTTGTGATGAGAGCTTTTAAATTTCACTCTCTTAGCAACTTTCAAGTATACACTACAGTATTGTCAACTATAGTCACCATGCTGTGCATTACATCCCCATGATTTATTTTAAAGCTGGAAGTTTGTGCATTTTAACTCCCTTCACCCAATTTGCCCACCTTCCACCCCTCCCCCACTATTTCAGTTTTAATAGTTAAATAGTAGGATTGTAATAGTTCAGTTTCCACTAGGCATGTATTTCCTCTCGCCACCAATACATCTGCATTGTGTTATTTCCCTATCAATATAGATAAAACTACAACAGAAGCAAGTGGAACCAATATATAGAAAGAAACAAGATCGAGAGATAGAATCCCGATGGTATTCAAGTCTCTGAATCTAGGCACCGCTGCCTTTCCTGCAGCTTAGTTATCTGAGTTACTAAGTCCCAACCACACACAGACAGGTATGTATGTATATATGTATAGGGCTTCTGTGACTTACAAGAAAAAAGTACAGTACTGGCAAATACACTATGCCTCTGAGCAACAAATCATAAAATAGAGTGAACATAAAGATGTTTATGACAGAAAAGCCAACTATCCTATTTTCCCTTTTTTTTAATACTTGAATATCTATATCTGAACATATGGACTGAAATGTGCTAAGCTTAATTCAAGTCAACTCATAAATAAGGCCTGGATTGTCTGTAGTAGTCATAATGGATGAAAGTAACTGAGGAAGAATAAAGAATTACCATGGAAATAGGCAAATTGTACACTGGCAATTTAGGTAAATTCAGTCATGTAATCAATCCACGTGCCTAAGGTAAGATTAAAACACAATGACAGAATACTTTGAACTAGTTTTCATACACTTTTTCCCCTTTTATTCTGAATACTCTGTAATTTATTAATGATTCAGCTATTATAGGATTAGATCTAAATCTCATATTTGATTAACTTTCTCCCTTTCAGACTATGCAGGTTTGTTCTACTACTCATGGGTTTGATAGAAAAGAAACTTAACATTCCTGAGGAGACTAATTAATTTTAATAGAAGGATACTTTTTGAAATGAGCACACTTTCCACACATCAGCAAATGCATACTTCAGTTTATGGCAGTTTTAGCAGATTCTCAGTACAAATGTCGTACAATACACTTCCTGTCGTTAAATGATATTTTAAGCATTTGTCACCAGGGATGTATCCAAGAAAAATTGTTCAGTGGCTGGTGTGATGGTAAAAGAACCAAGGTTCCAGAGCTCTTATTCTGGTGATGACAACAATTATTGTTGAATATTTCTGACACTTTGGCATGATAAAATTTCTCTTCTAATCACTAGCAAGTAAAGACAAAGATGACAATAAAGTAAATATAGCTATTCCTGATGTTAGCTACTCTCTGATACCTGGGAGAATCTGAACTTGTTTGCTGATATTTGTTATATTAGCTGGTGTCACAGGTGGGCATTAAAGACAAGAGCTTAAGATTACCAAAAAAATTAAAGGTTAGGAAATCAATACAGCCTTGCCCTTAATCTTTCACCATGCTATTTCTCCAATAGCACTTTGGATATAAAACCAGTCCAAGATGCTTTTACATCTAGTAATTACAGAAATAGAGTTTACATATATCAACCTGGCTGCTGCCTTACTCAAGTATTATTTATGTAAACATTTACACAGGTCTTGCTGAATATCACATACTCTAAGGTAAAAGCATCTTTACTTTCTTGGGTGAGTTATGGTTAAATGGATGAAAAAAAGAATAATAAAATCAAAATTTGTGGAAAAAGATTCCAGCCTAGAATATGTTTGCCCAGGGCAAGTATCAGTAGGCTTCCATTTGAGATTCCTGTTGGGCTTTTGACTGGAAGATTGTTTCAGAGAAGAAAATCACCTTCCTTACTAGTTATCAACATTAATTATCTCCTTTTCTCTGATTAAGTAAATGACACCAGTAGTCATTCATCCAGGTAAAAGATATGATATTATTTCAAAAGGTAAACGTTATAGGTCATATAAATTGGAATCAACTAGAGTTCTCCAATTTTCTTCACCCACACATGCCATCCCCTCATCAGCCAGCAACCACATTAGCTCTATTTCAAAAATAGCTTCCAAATGTATCCACACTGTTACATCATTACCATCACCGCCAGAGTTCAAGGCAACAACTTTTTCTTTGACTATTGCATAACCTCCCACATGACCTCTATGCACCTACTTTTGTCTCCTCCTAACCGTTTATCAAATAGGTGATCTTTCCCCAAGGGAAATTAGATCTTGCATGCCCCCATTTAAACTCCCTTGATAGTTCCTCACGCCATTTAGAAGAACCATAGTACACAAGGTACTATGTGATCAACAGCTGCCTATTTTAATTTCTCTATTCCCCACTAAATTCCAGTCACAAGGGCCTTCTTATTTTTCTTCCTAAATTCACCAGTAGTTTTGTTGCCATGGTGCCTTTTTTTTGCTGCTGCCACTGCCTAAAATTGTCTCCATTGGCTCTTTAAAAAAGCTGATATCTTAAGGTCTCAGGCCTGTGCCATCTTGTCCGCGAGGTTTTTCCTTCTCACTCAGATGCCCCCCTCTCAGGACATATTTTTTGTTTGTTTGTTTCTAGGTGCTTATCAGTAACAGAATGGATACTGTTAATTTATTTTCTTATTTTTCCAAAATGTAAGGCCTGTACAGCAAATTGCCACAGCTCACTGCCTGTATCAATGTCTTGAAAATAGAATATACTCCATAAATATTCCTTGAACATTTATGTGCCAGAATATGTACAGTTAGTTTTTCCTCATACGTGATTTCTTATTTCAAGTTCTACTGTTACTACCAAATTTGCCCCTCCCAACATCAATTAAAATTGTGATTGAAAAGGATACTACACATCAACAATGAAAAAACAGTTAACTCAATTTAAAAATGGGCAAGTTGTTAGACAGAAATTTTCTCTGAGGAAGATATACAAATGAACAATAAGCACATGAAAACATATTCAACATCATTACTCATTAGAGGAATGCAGATCAAAACCACAGTGAGATACTATTTCACACACACTAGGATGGCTATAATCAAAAAGATATATAATAACAAATGTTGGCAAGGATGTTGAGAAATTGGAACACCCCTATATTGGTATTGGCAAAGTAACATGCCATAGCCACAATGGAAAACAATTTTTCCTCACAATGTTAAACAGAATTACCATATGATTCAGCAATTCCACTCTTACATATACACTAAAAACAAATGAAAACATATTTCTACACAAAATGTTGTATATTTGTATTCAAAGCAGCATTATTCATAGTAGCCAAAAACTGGAAACAAAACATGAAATGATGAATGGATAAACAAAAATAATATATATATACAATAGAATATTGTTTAGCATTACAAAGGAATGAGGTCCTGATACATAATAATATGAAATTTGAAACCATTATTTAATGAAAGAAGCCAGTTATTGCATGAGTCTGCTTATTTAAAATGTGCAGAATAGACAAATTAAAAAAAAAAAGGAAAATAGATTAGTGGTTTCCAGGGGCTAGGGGGAAGGGGAAATGGGTAGTGACTGCTAATGGGTATGAAATTTCTTTTTGTGGTGATAAAAATCTTCAAATATCAATAGAAGTGATGTTTGTACAATGTTGTGAATATACTAAAAACTACTGAATTGTGCTTTAAAAGGATGAATTGTGTAGTATGTCAATTATATATCATAATGCTATAAGAAATAAACTTGTTTTTAAAAAGTAAAAATACAAATGAAAAATGTAATGTCCGTTTTGTTTCTTTTCAGTGTAGCTAAATCAATCTGATAATTTAAATAAAACCCAAAATTAAACCAATACACAAAATAAGCTAAGATCCTTACTAAATTATATAGTGAACAAAAGATTCAAAGGAAAATTTAAAAAACTTTGCAAACATTCCATTTACAAAAGATTTCAGAGCTATCATAGCTAACCAGATTCCAAGGTTTCTATGCTATTCCCTTTATTATCTCATAAATTAGCTAACTATATGGCAACTCCAAAAGCCTGCAACTCTATTTGAATTCCTTCGTTTATTGGATCCGGATGAACTTTTTCTCAATCTTCAGAAACAGTTAAGTTCTTGACATACTGACCCTTCTAGGTCAGTCAAAAAAACAAACAAGAAAGCAAAAATAAAAAAAACTGTTCTACTTCTACCAAGGATCCTCCTACAAATCACTCCTTCCTGTCTAAGACAATTAAGGGAATTTTCATGATTTATAAAAGACTAGTACTGTCTGATCAAATGAAGACCTCACCATTGGGGCAATATCCTCTGTAATCATAATGATAAGAGATTAAAAATTATATAATAGTATTTGCTGCATGCTTATTTTGAGTTTTGGAATATTCTACATAGTCTACTTGCATTTTTTTTCACTTAATTTTTGAAAGAACTCAATGAGTTAGGCACTGTTATAATTTCTATTTTAAAAATTTAGTAAGAGGCACAAATTTTAAAAATTCCCCAAGGTCACACAATTAGTAAATGACAGAACAAGTGTGTGAACTCACAGCATCTAACTGATAGCATGATGCTGTTATACTTCCCATGTGTGTATAACCAATAATTTTTTTTGTGATAAATATAATATCCATTCAATGAGGATTGTATACATTGGTTAGCCATGAGATAAGGCCTTCATTTTACCCACTAGGTCTGGATGCGTCCATTTTGTTGACCAAAATGTGTCTTTTGCTTTACTGACTCCAATGTCTCAACAAAACAAGAGATGCAGGGCTTCCCTGGTGGCGCAGTGGTTGAGAGTCCACCTGCCGATGCAGGGGACAAGGGTTCGTGCCCCGGTCCGGGAAGATCCCACATGCCGCGGAGCGGCTAGGCCCCGTGAGCCATGGCCGCTGAGCCTGCGCGTCCAGAGCCTGTGCTCTGCAACGCCAAAGGCCACAGCAGTGAGAGGCCCGCGTACCGCAGGAAAAAAAAAAAAACAAAAAAACAAGAGATGCTAAGATCAGGTATTAGATTTGGAGAAATTATTTAAAACGAGCATGATTCTTAGCAAGTCATTTTCCGTATAGAATCACCTAGACTCTTGCTACAAGTTAACAAAAATTAGGACAGCATGAATAAAAAGGGACATGAAGTAGTCCATGTTTAAAGATAAAGACAAAAGTGTTTCCCCATGTACAATCCATTGTATGATTACTATAAATGATATTGGTAATACATTTAAAAACCTGGGTGTATCCCTTATACATACTTGAGAAACTGTTTGTAATTAGGAAAGTGGATTACTTTTGCTTGATTAAAATTTTTTGAATATATTTTTCAGCTCCCATTTCTTAAAGGACACTAAATTTTACACTTATTTGGATCCCATTTGTTTGTTTAAAGTATTATTGTCTTATGGACTCTGATAACTGTACCATCTCCATTCTGACAGACTTCCCTTTATGGTATGTGGTAGAATAAAAGATATCTCTTTTGCCCTTTGTATAAAAATGCACCTTTCCAGTTCAAAAATATTTAAAAATTAAATTATGCGTATAAGTATTCCAGTTTATAAAATTTGATGTAGGGAATACAACAGCCTTTGTAAAGACCATAGGATTAAGTGTTGCTCTGTTTCTTAGAATAGATCAATGTCTGGAATTAAGAATGTAAGTAAATTAAACTATAAATCATACTCTGGAATTGGAAAGAACTTAGAATACTGTCAGTATAATTTCATAACCTAAAGCACGCATTTAATTTCTAATAAACTCTTTTTGAGTGTTTTATAACAAGTTGTATTGATCACATTAAATCACAAAAAAATATAGTTCCTCATAGATCAGGTAAAGTACTAAACTTATTACTTATGATAAAATTAAAATGAGCTAAAGTTTACTGCAATAAGGAGAAAAATTTTCTAGGAAGTTGGTGACATGTACGTAAGATATACCTACGAATATGCAGAATACAAACAAAGTTAGTAGTTTTTTAAAAGTGAATATCTTAAGTCTGAGATATTTAATTTTAATGGTTAAGTTTTCTAGTTATATTTGATATAAAACTAAATTTGTTTTATAATGGATTGGAATAGAAAAAATTCAACCTTATGCTTTTAAGCAGTAAATTAGACATCATTATATATTTCTCATTTTATGTTTACCTGAAAGATAATTATAATTTAGGATGGTTTATTATAGAAACCAGATTCAAAGTAAAAAAATTAGTTGATATAATGTAGAGATATTGGGGCATTTAACAGAATTCTATTTGGTATATTAAATCATTTAAAAATAATATTTTTGTCCTTTATCAGAGGAATCTATTCCATAAACAAATTCAGATTCACTGCATTTCACTTTCCTACTATCATAGAAAATGTCTAATTGTTTCAAGCATGTAATAACTTCTCAATAATAAAAAGAAATCATTTTTATGGAACACTAACACATTGATCTAAGAGTACTTTCACTTCTTTAGAGTTTCTTGTGTACTCCTCTTTTACTAACTCTGTGACAGGTTCCTATCTGCTAAATCAACTCCCGGATGGGCAGAGAAAACATAAGGAATCTGTTGAGAGACACCTTGTCTCAGTGTCAGTGTGGTGCACACCATTAATTTGATAGGGAAGGTGTCTTGCCCTTTTTACTCTGATAAGTTTCAGAGTGTCAGTGACATACATCATAGTTTTCCATTAGAGAGACCAAAAGAAAGAAAGGCTATGGATTAGAAATTTAGATTTTATCCCATAGATTGTCGACAGTGCTTGAGTGTCCTTAAGATATATAAATTATTTGGCTTGCCTTTAAACTAGACATTCTTAAGTCTTCATTAATGAAATTAATAGTCAGGGTATTAAAAAAAAACCAATAATATTTTTGGAAAAATCTCTTTACCCTTACTTCCTATTGCAGGAAATAGAAAAAAAAAAAAAAAGAAAGCAAAAACAATAAAGAACTACCCAAAAGCATTTAATAAACAATCAGATAACTCCAGTAGGACTCTACTGATTAGTTACATTTTGTTATACATTTCATTGTTATTAATTTAGAAGACACTTCCAAAAAGAAGAAAAAAATCAAACCTAAGTATAATTTCATTCCTCAGTGAGAACGACTGTAAATCATATTCTGGTTTGTAATCTTTGAATGTTAATACAATAATAATGTTTTTTAATGTGGTGTTTATCATGCTGTATTCTAATTTTTAAGCAATTTTTATTGTAACAATAGAGATGAGATTCTCCATGTTGGGGATCCCTTTTCATGCATTTTTAAATCTCCTATATCTATTACTGTATCTGGAACACTATGCTAAGTATATATTTGATAAAAAATATGAAAAAATAAAAAGTAGATTTTGTCCATTTATCAGGCTTTAACTAATATTTATATGCATATGACTCACAAATTTAAGTTTTCAGGTTTGTTTTATCACCATAACTTCAAGATCGTATTCCCACTGTCAGTTCATTATGAATATAATTAGTAGCAAATTCAAATTCAACAGGTCAAAATCCAAGTCTACCTATTTAAAAAATAAGATATATTTTATATATTGTCATGGCCAACTATTTACCTTGTCTAAGTGAAAAATCTGAAAATGTATCTCTGATTCCATCATTTTCCATTCAGTCTTCTAAGACAATAAATATTCTTCAGTGATAACTGCAGTCTGTATTACTCTCCATGACCAATATTATGTCAGTAGTTTCAACTCTACTTCTCTTTTGTCTAGATCATTATAATGATACAGATACATTTCCTCATTTCTGTTCTCTCCCATCTTAAGTCCCTCCTCTGCAATTCTCATTCCTTTCATAATATAGGCATATTATGGGCATAGCTAAATACTATATTTCCCCTCACCTCACACTTGCTGCATGACTTGTTCTATATGAGCAGTTGTGCTCATAGAATATGGAAGGAAATTGTGTACTTCAATCTTTGAACTAGACTCTTAAAAGGTCACACATGATCTTCTATTTCTTCTTTCTCTGTCTTATTCACAATACTGTAAAGGATGAAACGCAAGATTTTAGAGAGATCATATTGGTCCCCAGATCCTTGTGTCATCAATTTCAGAGGGATGTCTGGGGTGGGGGTGGAGAGCATCTGATTCCCGTTTGGACAGTGCCATAAGTGAGTAATAATTTTTATTGAGTAAAGCCATTGAGAACTGTAACTTCACTTGTTATGGCAACATAATTTAGAGTATCCTGACAGAAACTGGTATTAGAATAAGGGTGCTATTTTGACCAAAAACTGAAATGCTTAGCATTAGCTTAGCATTTAGGAAGTGGGTCCCTAGGAAATGAACACCAGAGGCTAGAAATTTTGTGATCCATGTTATACAGTGGCAAAACATTCATTACAATTGTCATCTACAATAATTTTAGAAGCAGAAAAATGTGCTTGCTTGCCTGACAGCTCTAAGAGAAGAGTTAGAAAATAGAACTTCTAAGTAGTGTGTGCTGGCTATTAATGATTGTTTTGGCAAGATGTTGCTAAAGATGGATAGGCTCAAAATGGTTTGACTGGTTAGAAAGAGTTCACAAGTTTAATACTTGGCAGGACTAGAAAAGTTTCTCTTCTCTACAGTGGGAAATAGAATTGAAGAGAGTTTTTTTTAGTAACAAAGATCCAGTAAAAGTTAACAGCTGAATAAGTGACCTGGAGTAAGATTTTAATTCAATTTGACTTTCCATGGTACACTATCACCCAAAACTACAGACACAGTGAAATATTTGCTCTTCTGAAATCTATTTTATGATTTCATGCCTTCATGTATTTTTTTTTCTGTAAAACCTCTTTTGTCCTCTTTTTCCAAGTGGATAAAATTTGAGTCATCCTCCATAAACAAACTTGTGTCATGTCAAATATAATGCCTTCTATTCTTTGTTTGAGTATCAAACACCTGATGTAGGAACCATATGTTTCCTTTCTCTATTGTGTCCAACTTTCCCTCCTGATGGAGAATTAGACACTTCACAGCTATTTTCCAGAGTGATTTTCTCCTTGAGGATTACATACCACAGCAGTCAGCTCTTTGTGACTAAGCGTCTACTACAAATTGGGCTTACTGTAACATCTCCTCAACAAAGGTGGAAACCTTACTAACAGAAATTAAATTTTGGCCTAATTTTCTTTGTACCATTTTCCTCCTTTCTTTTCTTCATTCTACTCTTTCTACCTTTTTTACTCTTTCCCGTGTTTTTTCATTAAATGTGAATGAGTATATACAATATTTCAGGTACTAAGCTAGGTAATGTCGACTTGAGTTTGAATATAATGAGATACTCCTAGATAAGAATAGTTTTTGGACAGAGACTGAAGTTTCTGAAATTCTTTTGGTGGGATTTGGACAGGCCTATTTAAATATATTTTTATTTTTATTATTAGCTCTAAATAGGAACTTTGACACATCTACCTATAAAATTAGATCCATCTTCCATTGTGGCATTACTAGTTAATGCATTTGCAAATTAATTATTTTCTGGTAAGGTAACATGTATAGCTCTCTAAATCTCATTGTGCTAGGAAAATGATTCCTATTCTGACTTTTTTTAAAAAAAATATATTGGATGTTTTATATTTCTAAAGGTTAAGTGATTTTTTTCTGTGTGTTGGTAAACATATTGTAATGTTATATTACAAAAAAATTTTAAAGTGTATAAAGTTGATGATTTTCAAATAGATTTTAAATTAGACTTCTTGAAATAATATTAGTTTCTAAATACCACTGTCCAATAAACAGAATCAGGCTCTTAAAGAAATTGATAATTCCAGGGAGAGGGCAGAAAAAGTTCACAGATAAGTTTGGAGTATCTTTTTGTGGAAAAAATAAAAACTAAATAGAGAAATCCTCAGAAAATGATGGAGATGTATCAAAAATTCAAAGGAGCTACAGTGAATGGGCTTACGTTGACTAAACTGGGATAATATGGGAATGAACATAAATAGTTATAGCAATGGATTTTAATCCAATAAGATTCTTTGTCTATCATATAAATTTTTTTTAATAGGACAGAAGGAAATATTTCCTTTACAGCAGAATATTAACTAATAACCATAAAAGGACAATCATTATCTTGCAACAATTATGGTAATGACAGATTATGGAAAAATGGATATTAAAACTAACAACCAAAATTTTGGTGGTTTACAGGGTATCTACATTGTCTCAAATTATAACCCCATTCCTATTACTTAGTTATTCCTCAACTAAGCAGTTTCTATACAGAGAGAAATCTGGAGGATGCTATTTAAACAAGTGATCAAAATTTACTTCACCAATATGGGACAGACCCATATTATATGCCTCTCGCCATGTTGCACTAAAGAAGGAGCACTTCTATAGCATTACTGTCCAAAATGTATATCCTGAATGAAATGATAAGGAACAAACAGACATACCAAAATTGAGGGATGTTATACATATAAATGGTCCACAGTCTTAAAAATATGAAAGTTTTGAAAGACAAAACATAACTGATAGATCAATTAATATTAAAGCAGATAAAAGAAAAGTGAGGGCTTCCCTGGTGGCGCAGTGGTTGAGAGTCCGCCTGCCGATGCAGGGGACATGGGTTCGTGTCCCGGTCCGGGAAGATCCCACATGCCACGGAGCGGCTGGGCCCGTGAGCCATGGCCGCTGAGCCTGCACGTCCGGAGCCTGTGCTCCACAACCGGAGAAGCCACAACAGTGAGAGGCCCGCGTTCCGGAAAAAAAAAGAAAAAAGAAAAAAGAAAAGTGAAAAGTAAATTCGGTGTGTGATCTTGGATGAGAAACATTCTAAGAGGGAAATTTTGGGCAAAATTGGCAAAATGTAAGTAAAGTTATATTTTGGATTATAGTATTACATCAATATAAAATTTTCTGCTCTGATAGTTTTATTATAATTATATAAATAATGTTTTTATCTTAAATATATACTGAGGTATTTAGGAGAAAGGTGTCATGATGCTCTCAAGTTATTCTCAAGTGGTTCTAAAAATGGTAAAATGGTAAAAATATACATATATGTGGTTCTATGTTTACATATCTATGTATACATGCGCACATATGTATAAAAGAGAGAGAAAGATAGATTGAGAATAACTCACATGTAGCAAATATTAGAATAGGCGGATCTCAATGAAGATTATCAGGAGTTTTTCTGTTTTTTTTTTAACATCTTTATTGGAGTATAATTGCTTTACAATGGTGTGTTAGTTTCTGCTTTATAACAAAGCGAATCAGTTATACATATATATATGTTCCCACATCTCTTCCCCCTTGTGTCTCCCTCCCTCCCAGCCTCCCTATCCCACCCCTCTAGGTGGTCACAAAGCACTGAGCTGATCTCCCTGTGCTATGTGGCTGCTTCCCACTAGCTATCTATTTTACGTTTGGTAGTGTATATATGTCCATACCACTCTCTCACTTTGTCATAGCTTACCCTTCCCGCTCCCCATATCCTCAAGTCCATTCTCTAGTATCAGGAGTTTTTTGTACTATGCTTGCAACTTTTCTCTAAGTTTAAACTTGTTTCAAAATTTTAAAAAATTTTTAAAACTTTAATTATTTCTCTGTTTAGTTTCAAGGTGTTATCGTTTTGAGACTCAACTAATGCACTTTGAGGATGACAGAAGAAAAGCAAGGGGTTTATCAATTCAATAACAACAACAAAAACATCAACAACTACAAAGAGGAATAACACTTTAAACAATTGGTAGTATTTAAGATAAATACTCTAGGTTGTCTGGTCGCTTCTATTACTTAAATACCCTACTCATTTTTGATGCACATAGAGACCATTTAAGTTAGTGAAAAGGGATTAATAATAGTAGTAATAATAAAAATAAGGGTTTGTATAGAAGCAGGAGTGGAATTCAGTGAGATAGAAGGATGTGTCTCTCAGGATTTCCAGAACACCTTTCCAACGTACAACTTGCCTAGAGGAAATAATATCATACTAAAATTTGCTAGAATGTCATTAATGAGAGCCGTACACATTTCAGTCCAAACTAACTTCAATATTTCATCTACACACCCCAAAACTGGCTCTCTGGCATTATTATCAGAGGGGAGCTCGTCTTCATGCACATGAAAATGAGACAAGCTAATTACAAATGTTGAGACTGTAGGAAAAGAAGAACTAGAAAGACTTTTACAACTAAATAACAATTTCCAACGTTATTTCAAACTATCCCAGATTCATAGTGCAAAAATAGATTTGATTAATTTCTTTAACAGACTCTAAAAGTAACTCTAAATCAAACATTAATACCCATGTTTCTAATATGCACTAGTAATTGCTAAGAACTGGAAATTAATGTTATCTTTTTTTACTAATTACAACATTAATTTCTCTATCATAGTTATATATATTTTTAATTAATCATCTAATCAACAAATGTGAGTGGATACTCTCTTCATAATTATAAACAATAATATTTATATATTAAGTAAAATATAGATGTATTGATTACAATTACTTCTATATGATGACTAAGATATAGAATTAATGTCAGATAGTTGCATTAAATATTGATTAAAATATGAATAATGTTCAGCTACAAAATGAATGTTTTATTCTTCACTGAAGTACTATATATGTTTTTTCCATGTATGATTAAAATTTTATCTCCATATCTGTCATAAAATAGATTTTATTTGTTCCAAATTTTGACAGTGTATGACAATATATGACAGCTTGCTTAACTGTCTTTTCATTTGAAAACTCAAGTTAGAAAAAAACCCATTGTTTCTTCCTTTGTTTATTGTTGAAAACTATAAAAAGGGTAACCTAAAGAAGAAAATAACTGATAATAAACCATGTTTATTGTTTTAAATATGCTTTATAAACAATATTTGTATCCTTTATATAAACAATGGCTTTATTCTAGTCCAGGTAAAAGTATCAAACAGCCCTTAAAATATTTTTTAGCTAAAATATTCTCTACATTCTGGCCTATGTTTGAAAAAACAAGTAAATTAAAAAAAATCAATGAATATATATACTAAAATTCTCAAGCAAAATGTAAAGGATAAAAATGATTGTCAATTTCAGTAAAAAAATTTTATTACATGCCAATCTCTCTCTCTTTTAATGTATGTGTTTTCATCTTCATGATTCAGAAATTAGAGTTCACTAAACTATAATTGCCCACATAAAGTAATAAACTGAGGTGGAAAATTGACAATAATCAGGCTAATTAAATTAATTAAATTGGATACCTCAATATTCTCTCCTCATTCATATTAAGTAGTATCTGAATTATTCAATTGATTGTCAGCATTAGTCAAGTCATTGAGGGAAACTTGATTCTGACAACCTAACCCAAAATATCCCATATGTGATGTGGACATACTCAATTTCACTCCATGAAAACACCCTGTTCTATTTTCTGATACAATGTTAGGTACACAACCTGATCAGCAAGTGCTTGAGCATTGCAAAGTTAAGCTCACAATACTTTTTTTTCATATGAATGATGGGTAATACCTAACACCAGCTGTCTTTTCAGCTGTGACCTGCCATCTAGTCTGTCAAATGGCTCAATCAAAAAATCAGTATGATGTGCTGAGAGAAAAATGCCTCAAGTCACGAAATTTTGTAATCTCCTCTGGTGGTTCACATAAAGCTGTTTTCATACAGTATTTTCTTCTTCTCTTATTCATTTTAACTAATGGCAGATTTATATAAGACTCATTTTGATAGTCATCAGACACTTTTTGCAGTTTTCTTTACGTATTTATTAGCAGACTCATTATATTATTTTCCAGATGGCACTGAATTATCAAAGGGTCCTGTTTCTTTAGTTTAGTTCTATTATTCAGGTCTAGGAGATATGTAGTTCTAGTATTCAGGTCTAGGAGATATGTAAAACAAAACGCAACACTTTGGTTTCTTGTTAATTTCAACTCCTGAGATAACTGTAAAAATAAATGTAAAATCTCAAAATTGGGAGAATGAGATCCTCAACTTACTGGGGTAGCTAAGATGACCATGCCACAGATACTACGCTGTGTAAATAACTTATTTTTTAAGGAACCTCATAAACAGATATGTATTTCCTCTGCCACTTACTTTCTTACTAAAACATTTTAGGCAGTTCATCAGCAGAATGAAAAGTGAATGAATGTTATATTTTTCTGCTGTTACATGCTAATGTTATAAACCAGGAAAACTTCTGTATTGATAGGGACATCGAAAGTTAGGAGACCATTACATTTATGTGACAAACTGAAATAGAACTGAGTATTTAGAATTGAACGACTGAATTATATGAGTAAAGGGATCCAATTCAAGTCAAATTTCTCTAACACCTTTACAGTAGAAGCTGATTCAGATCAGTGGTAATCAAATTTCCTGTGCTTATGGAACTGTTAAAATTTTTTTCAAGAAAGAATTTTTGGCCCCCTTACCCAGAGATGTGGATTCTATAGGTGTGGTTTCACCAATGTTTCTCTATTCCAGAGACAGGAGATTTATGCTTTTTACCCCCTTAAAGTTATGTGATATGATGACTGGTTCTAACCAACCAAATGTGACAATGGTGGCACTCAGGGCTAAAATATTTACTTAAAAGTGATTAGTTCTCCTCTCACATTAAGCTGGGGCAGAGGTCCCCCCTCATATGATGACCATATGAAACATGTTAGATGAGTAAAATAATTTTTCTTTTTTCAAGCAACTGTGATTTGGGCATTGTGTGTTAATACAGAATAACTTTGTCTCTCCTAACAGCAGACTAGAAGTAGAATTGGACTACAAGTCAGAATTTTTAAAAGTCTCCCCAGTTACACATTATGCGTGTAATTTATGGATCTCATTTTAAGAAATATTATTGGTTTAGACCACCCCTTTGCAACTTTAACATTTTTTCCACTATGATATATGATCATAGTGGAAATCTGATAACTTGAAATGTAATTGCCACTGTTCTTAATTAGGTTTTGCTGTAAACATCTTAGAGAAATCTCACTTGAAATATCAGGCCAGATCTCTTTATTCATTTAATTCAAGAAATTTATTCAAGATGTTCAGTTGTGTTTTAGTTTTTCACATGAATAAAATGGTCTCAACTTTTTAAAAAGACCTTATTTTATTTTATTCTTTTAAAGACTATTTTTCAGAGAAATTTTAGATTTCCTACAAAATTGAGAAGGAAGTTCAGAGATTTATCATTTACTACAAAATTGAGAGGGGAGTACAGATATTCATCATAAACTACCTGCTCCAACACATGTGTGGCCTCCCCCATAATTAACATTACTCGCCAGAATGGTAAATTTTTACCAAGGATGAATCTACGTCAACGCGTCCTAATAGCCCAAAGTCCATAGTGCACCTTAGGGTTCATTCTTGCATTGTATATTCTGTAGCTTTGAACAAATGTATAATGACACATATCTACCCTTAGAATATACAAAGTATTTTCACTGCCCTAAAACTCCTCTCTGCTCTGCCTATTCATCTCTACTCCACCCATCACCAGCAAATACTAATCTTTTTATTATCTCCATGGTTTTGCCTTTTCCAGAATGTCTTATCATTGGAATCACACAGTATGTAGCCTTTTCAGATTGACTTCTTTCACTTAGTATTATGGATTTAAGCTTCCTCTATGTCTTTTTGTGGCTTGGTAGCTCATTTCTTTTCAGTGCTGAATAATATTCTATTGTCTGGATGACCCAGCATTTATTTATCTATTCACTTACTGAAGGACATCTTGGTTGCTTTCAAGTTTTGGCAATTATGAATAATACTTCTACGTGCATAGTTTTATGTAGACATAACTTTTCAACTCTTGTAGGTAAATACTAAGCAGTGTGATTGCTGGATCTTATGTTAAGAGTATATTTAGTTTTGTAAGAAACTGACAAACTGTGGCATTATATTATTATTTTGCATTTCCACCAGCAATGAATAAGAGTTCCTGTTTCTCCATATCCTGGCCAGCATTTAATATTGTCAGTGATCTGGCCATTCTAATAGATGTGCAGTGTTATCTCACTGTTGTTGTAATTTACATTTCCCCGATGATATATGATGTGGAGAATCTTTTCATATGTTTAACATTTTCTCCCAGTAAGTGGCTTTTCTTCTCATTCTCTTGATAATGTTATTCTCAAAGCAGAAGTCTTTAATTTTATTGAAGTCCAAATTATCAATTACGTCTTTCATTGATCGTATTTGTTGTTGTATCTAAAAAGGCATCGCCCGTCTCTTAGCCTTTCAATGTTCTTGGCAATCTAGAACAGAAGTTAAAATATATTCCTTTCCCAGTAGGCACACTCATTAATTTATACATAGACTTTGCTCATTCCACATGCATCGGCAGGCAGACTCTTAACCCCTGCACCACCAGGGAAGCCCACATGCTTTTTGAAGCACTAAATATGTGATAAACCCTGATATAATCTATGTGGAAATAATAGTAAACAGAGAAATTCACATGTCAAAGATTTGCTTGTTTTAGGGTTCAGATTCAGAGGTAAATTAAAGCCCTTTCTCAGATTTGTTCTAAAGTACATTACCAGTTAAAACTTAATGGTCCTGGACGATTAGATACTTTTTCATTTTATTTGATATATGGGACTAATGATTTAGTGGCATGGCCCAGAACAAAGTGTCTCTTCTGTTTTTAGTTGTTCTCATTTCATTCTCATTGAATGACACATTACTGGCCTGAAGGAGAAATTTAATTCCCAAGAATCTTCTGTATTTTTAGTAGCAAACTGACCCTTTTACAGTTGGGAGAATATTAAGACTAGATTTGTTATTGCTATTCTAGAAAAAAAAAAACACACTTTTTAAAAGCCTTAAAGAAAAGTAGCAAAGGTAGCCTGGAATTTAATATTTGTCTTGGTTAATCTGTAGATTATTTTTATAACAGACTGGGATAAACCAGATATGATTGCTCTTTGAACATATGTAGAGGAAATTACACACTTTCTAGTATTTTCAGCCTCAAATCATTTGCTTTTCAACTCCTGATAAATGTCCACCAGGGAACAAGAATACTTTTGGTAAGCAGTTTTTCTGTTTTTTCTGGCCATCTGGTTCTCTTAAGTTCTCTTAGTTTCTATCTTTCTATTAAATCAACATAAAGCCATATTACCTGAACCATATTATATAATTTCCAAAGTATGGGATCTAACTAAACTCCTTTATAATATATAGCCATAATTTTAATAAGTAATAAGTACCTGAAATTCCTCAATTTCTTTTTTCTGTACATCACTAGCACAAGGATATAAATAACCCTATGAGATGATTTTCTGCTTTCCCAGAGTAACTGACTACTTTATTAATTACCATGGAAGCAGCTATGAGCTGATGCCACCCTGCATTTATCTTAGGGGTCTACTAATACTTCATTCTATCTCCCAAGGGACGTACAATTTCATAAGAAAAAATGAAAGTTGATTTTATACTAAAACTTCTGCAGGGAGGTAAGGAGATACATTCATTCACTCATTCATTCAGTAAATATTTACTAAATCTCCTTCACGTGCTAGGATACAAGAATAAACAGAATAGGCTAGATGCTTTCATGAAGAAGATGTTTTTATGAGAGAAGATAGACAATAAAAATCAATCAACATTATATCACAGCATGATAATGTGAAAAAATAAAGCGAAATGAGAAAAGTCACAATGGGTGGTGAAATTTGATATAGGACTGTCAAGGAAGTCTGCCTTGATATTGAGCAGAGAGCTGAAGGTAGTGATAAGCAAGCCTTGTAGATATCTGGGATAGAGGAACAGATGCTACAATGGGCTTCAATTGTGAGTGTACTTGGAACATTTAGAAAATTGTAATGGCTGTAGTGTGACTAGAACAGAATAAACTATTGTGGAGAATGGTAAGATGTGAGATCAGAAAGGTAATCAGAGGTAAAATTATTTATTAACTTTTAAGGCATATTAAGTATCTTGAATTTTACTCATTTTAAGAGGCAAAGCCATTTGAACTTTTAGTTTGAAGAGTGAATACCGATGCAATTTAGAACAATAGTAAAATTCCCTATAACAATGACTTTTTCATGAGGTTTTGTTTGTTTTGGGGTGTGTTTTTGTTTTAATTCCCAATGTGCTCCATTTCTCCTCCGGATTTTATTCCACAGAGGTTCTACAATTCCTTTCTACTGACCCCCAAAATTCCATGCTGTTTTAGCTCATATTTCCCACCAGTACAATAACAGCCTAGAATTATGGTCATAAAAAATATTTTATTCTTCAAGATTAACTTTTGGTTGTTTCACTGAACCTCCTCCCTCCTTCTAAGCATTTTATCACATTATTTACTTTCCAAAAACAAAATGCAAACCAAAACAAATGGATCAGTTAAAAATGGTGTTTATCTATTGGAGGCAGTTGTGGTTTAGAGAATAAGATTCCTTCTATATTTTTATGCTCCTCTCTGCCCCATTTTCTTAGGAAAATTTCCTTAACTTTCCAATAGCTTAATGCTCCTAAGGGGCTTACGTATTTTTATCCTTAGCCTTTTAATAACTTTGGGGAAGTGAGATGAAATGAATTGAAATGATTACTGAACTGCTAGCACTTAATACAAAAATATTAAATGGTCAAAGTTTTAATTAAGCTGTATTAATTCTATTGATCTTAATCTACATCAGACAGGTAGAATTGACCTGTGAATACATTCCATCACTCCTACACTTTATTTTCTAGTATTAAATTACATAGTGGAAGTGGTTGGCTGTATATTTCTGTTTATCTTCTAGAATATCATCACCTGTCAAAATACTTGTTCAATAATAAAATGCTAGAATAACACTCTCTGAAATTTTGAGAGATAGGGTTTCATGAATAAATAGCAGCTAGCGTATTTACCTTGTCTGTAAGAGAAGTAACAGAAGGGCTTTGTGTCAATCAATATGAAAATGTAATTTAATCCAATGAGATAAAAATCAATTTTCCTTTTTTGAAGTTTCAAAGTAGTTAAATATCACCTGTTCTGCTTAATTAGTTTTTGATATTTGTACAAACTCACCTTTAAACTTCAAAACAATACAGCCTTTTGTTTGAGCTTCAGATTTCTTTTCTCTGTTCTAATTACATTCTGTGTTAGCTGGCTACAGAGAGGAAAGGAAAGCTTTTTCTGCAGAGAAACCCTGTAGTTTTAATGGTGATACATAGGATTTTCAGGCTCCAATGATCAGAACAGTCTTCTGCTACATTCTCAACTGTGGTAGTCAATAAATGAAGCTTTGTCTGCAAACCACAAATTTACCACAAACCCACCACGCATTTGGAAAAAGGTTAAGAGTATAGTTGAAAGTTATATTGTTGTAGGTGTTTATGAAAGCAGAAAGAGGAACTTTTGCAATTGGCTACTGGCATGTTTGAATAATTTAAGAATTCAAAAGCTGATACATAAATGAATTAGGTAAATTTTAGAAAGGATATAGGTGGAATGGACACATACAAATGGGCAGACACATCATATAATCTGGTACTTTTAGGACAAAAGTACTCAAGTTTAAGAAGAAAGAAATCCTCTTCATTATTGCCAGTATTAGTTTGCTTATCTTAGTAGAGCAATATATATGTGAAGGAAATAGGGAGGTACAACCCAGGTTTCCCTTCAAGGAATAATATATTGCCCTGGCTTCTAGAATACTGTCTGCTGACAATCTTAAGCTATCAGAACTTTTAGGATGGTCTCTGCTGCAAAGAGTGCCCTGCTCAAGGTCATGCCCTTCCTGGGGTAACATATAACTAATGATTGATGGGGGGACATAAAGAGGAGGGCATAAGGGGTTCATCATTCTTGCTCAACACCAGACAGCTTAGATGGAACATTTCAACTCCAGAGCTTGTAAGGGGTGGGCTGAGGCTCTTGGGCCCATCCTATTTTTCCTTGCTCCCTTTCCATTGTCCCTTTGGTATTGATAGCAATGGTTTAGTCCTAATAAACATCCTGACACTAAACTCTTACTCACACTTGGTTTCCCTCAGAATATGACCTAGGACAGCACTACTGTTCAGTCTCCAGAAAGTCACTGGTTCTTGAAATGTATGTGCATCTATTATAGTGATTTTTTTGTGTTGTCAGCCAAATATTTTATATTTGGCAACAGATTATAGTAAAAAAAAAAGTGACAATAATATATTCCATGAAGATCTACTAGCGAGTACTGTCATCTCTTTGGGACTATAAGTTTTTTCACCTTTAAATGAATAAAACCTACCTTACATAACTGTGGTTAAGATTAGCAAATTAAGTAAAACTCTCTGGATACCAATTAGATAAATAGATACTTTTAAGAGAGAAAAAGAACGTATAATTGTTAAGAAAGTGACCTTTTGTGTTAGTCTGATATTGTTCAGGAAATAGCTTTGCCCCTGATGATAATGAGCACTTGGCCAACTGTTAGCCGAAGTTTCCTCTTCCATAAAATGGGGATAAGGGAAAACCAGAAATACCATTTATATATGATTAAATTAAATAATGTATATAAAGTTTCATATAATATGTGGCTCATAGTAAGCCCTCCATACATATTAGTTATTTTTTAATTAAAAAGGAGGAAAGTGAAATATAAACCTCATTAGTATAAATTCTACATGCTTAAAAAATGTGGAGTTCATAACATAAAAACCATGACAATCAATTATTAGATAGTAATGTTAGCTCTTTCCAAAGAAAGAAAAAAAAAGGACATTGATAAACCTTCCATTCAACTTAGGTTTAAGGAATTATGAATAAGGACTTTTATTTCATGACTAAAAATGTGTGTTGGCGGGGCAGAGAATTCTTCTCATTCTACAAGCTCATTTAAGATACTGTTTGTTACTACTATCCCATCTAAGTTACCATCAAAGTGACTAAATACAAAATTTTGGGGAGAAATCTATAGATTCACCAGAAATCGGCAAAGTACTCTGCTGGTTATTCTCCATTTGCCCCATACTCCCATCCTCTGACTTTCTTTCCCTTAATCTACACCCAAAAGTTTATATCCCAGGGATAACATGACAAGAATTTCCGACCAGCTGGCTTCTAGAAGTATAAGCAGTGGGATATACCTGCAAGTTATGGGAGGTACAGAGAAGAGAGAGATTTTTTTAAAAAATTTCGTTTTTATATGGGTTTTTGGTTTTTGCTCCCTTCCTATTTGCGCACAGCATCTCAAGCAATTACTGCTCCTCCTAGACTGCAAATCCTCCTCCGCAGTTCCGGATCTCACTCATCTCCAGTAACCCTAGTCCTTCCTTGTGTCCATTCAGCCCTGGGATAGTTTTGGATTTTGCTATTGCTAATTATTTATTACCTCACAATCCCTTACTTATTTCTTTGTCTGCCTATGCCTGTGAAAGGGATGCCTGTATTAGAATCTTTTTGTTTGAATCACTTGAAGTGAATTCTGGTTTCTCCTGGGATTCAGAACAGTAACATATCACCCCTTGTTTATGTATATGAATATTTGTTGATTTTTATGGTTATACTGTAAGCACTTCTTTTTTTTCTTTGCAGTACGCGGGCCACTCACTGTTGTGGCCTCTCCCGTTGCGGAGCACAGGCTCTGGACGCGCAGGCTCAGCGGCCATGGCTCACGGGCCCAGCCGCTCCGTGGCATGTGGGATCCTCCCAGACCGGGGCACGAACCCATGTCTCCTGCATCGGCGGGCGGATCCTCAACCACTGCGCCACCCCGGAAGCCCTGTAAGCACTTTTTTTCCTTCCATTCTTTGAACTTACAATGACGCATACATTACACTCAATAAATAACTCTATGTTAACAGATATACTTTCTCTTATTACATTTTAGTGTAATATTTTTTATATTGGAATAATATAAAAGGAGATATATTTGGGGTATTTATTTCTCTGCTACATACATACAATGACTACATACATTTTTATCTATGGTTCTTTTGGTTCTCTCAAACCGATGCTCATCTTGAAGAAACTACTTTTTAAGCTTCACTTAAGTTAAAAAAAGTTTATACATAACAAATCTATTTCTAAAAATAATAACCAAATATGCCACTAATTCAAAAGCCAAAAAATAACAGAATTTACACCTTCTTTCAAAGTGTTCTTTTATTTGCCTGAGAAATCTTGAGTCAAAGTAGTTTTAATTTTCTAGATAGGAACAGAGTTGGCTAGTGATTATAAGCCATATTTTTTTCTTAAAGAATTCTAATTGGCTTTATATGTTCAAATCTAGACAAATTCTAAAATTGACTGTCTACAATTGTAAGATGGTAATAGAGTGCTTTATTACGCATTTACCAGTGCTTCTGAAAATTTTTGTAACTTTATTACTTGGTAATGATTCATAAGAAAAATCACCATGGTGACTCAGGCTAGGGAAACAAAGACACTAGATGCTAAAATTCATACAATTTCTTACGACATTTAAAATTAAAAACACACCGAAGAAAACCACTTGAAGATTCTTAGGTTCTTATTGGATTCAATATTTTTATCCAACTTAAATTCCTTATTGGATAGGTCTTAAAATCCAACTCAGTGAAAGGTATCCACCAAATTTGATATTCACTGAGTGGAAATCATAGAGCACCTCATTGATAGTAAACGGGAACCCAAGAATAGTTATTTCTTTATTATTGTTTCTGTTTAAATAATAATATTTTAAATGATGGAAAAATTAAAAGATGCAAAGGAGTACAACCACTAGATAGTTCAAAACAGGAAAATGGTAAAATGAAGTTTTGGGGAAGACAATAACGGATAATTTTTAAAAGAGGTGAGAATCTTATTCAAGAGCATGAAATGTGGAAGAGAGTAGTATGATGTATTGATCCGCCTCCCAGTAAATATCAGAATCCAATTCAGATGACTTTAAAAAGTTTAATAAAGGAATCCTTTGATGAGGTATATGATTTTTCTTCCCAGGGGATATTTGTCAATGAGTACATACATTTTTGTCTGTCATGATGGAGTACAGGGGTGCTACTGACATCTAGTGAGAGGTCAGGCATGTGGCTACACATCTTAAAAGGCATAAAACAGCTCCCCACAAAAATTAACCACCTAGCATAAAAGGCTAATAGTGCTGATATTGATATACCCTGGATTAAGGGAACAAACTACAGGATACTGAGAATCCAGAGAAAGGCAATGGTGAAACATCCTTACCACTCTCAGACCTCAGAGGGCAATGGGAAGAATAAGTGTTACCAGAGCCCAGGAGCTGCAGCCCAGAAGGAAATAACCAAGGCCAGGAAATGTTCCCCTAATTAGGGAGGCAACCAGTCTTTCATTCTGCCCTCTAGTCTTCTATCATTATATCTCACTGCCAAACCCAGACAGAAGCCAGCTGGCAAAGAAGAATGTGGTCCTGGAGAGTCAGGGTCCTAGGGCACAGAGGAGGACAAAAAGTGGAAACTGGATTATGGGTGAGGTGGGGAGAAAAATCATTTCATAAAATAGGTAATGTTACTCTCTGTAGCTCGATTTTAAGGAAACAGGAGTTGATGGATAAAAGTGGAAACAAACAATAGAAGGCTATTCCCAACCAAAGACCCATTAATAAACACAGCCCAGCTTGGTTATATATTGTGCCCTATTATCCCCTCTTGTTGCACATCCATTCATTTTATCTTTTATCTTATTGCACATCCATTCATTTTATAAGTTTGAGCCCCTTTTTGATTAGAAGAGTTCCTAGCATACTGAATTTACCATACCAATATTAATTATTATATCATTATTATTATCATGATTGCGGTATATTATTGTTTAGCTGAATTAGGACCTATTCCATCTAGTTTTATGAATTGGGGGCTAGTTTTTATTTCAGAGGGCACATATGTCAATAAAAAAATAGTGTCACAAATTCATACTTATGTATTTATTTACTATAAAAACAGTACCAAATTATTCTGTATATAATCAATATTCATATAAGTAATCAATTATATTTTAATTGGTCCTCTATGAGAAATATTTACTGATTCATTTAGAATGCATAACTCATTAAATAATTTCACTGAAATATAAAAGCAGTTTCATTGAAATATAATTAGGAAAATTTGACCAGATTTCAAATCTGATGAATATACAACCACAAATTTCATGTTGTGTAAATTTCTGCTAAGTGGAATAACTAAATTGAAATTATGGAATTTCTAATATGATTGATTCCTTACTAACATTTCCTTTAATAACAAAAAATATGTTTTTAAAAATCTCTGTTACATTACAAGTATTTGCCAGATAATATAGCTATATAAATTCATAAGTTCTATGAAAAGCTTTATGGGAATCTCTGTAACTGATTATAACTCATAAGACATTGCCTGTCTCTTCATTTTCAGAAGATCAGATAGAGGTAACAGTCTGAGTTTGTCTTTAGTTGAGGTCAGCAGTGGACATCTTTACCTTGACGGAGCCAGAGATCAGAGCAGTGAGTTGAGGGTGAGTGCTGACAGGAAATCTTGGGATAGCAGAGGCCAGGAAGAGGTGAAATGGAAAAAAATAGAAGCAACTGAGGCCAGCAATTACCCAGACAGAAGCCAAGTTCGTTAAGATCATATTAGACTCTCTTTAAGGATTCCCAGTTATGTATTGAAGAATTCTTAGTGGGGATTAACACTGGAGCTCAGATGTCATTTGATTTTAGTTTTATCCACACACTGATGAGAAATTTGGGTATTTTCAATATTGAAATGTTTAATTATCATTCTTATCTGGTTGCCTAAGGTATAAGAATTAAAATATAGGTGTTTGTATCAAAAATTTTCTCCAAGTATTAGAATTTATAAACGTCAACCTTGATGGAATTTTTTTAAATGGTGTAGAGACACAAAAACTGGGCTCTATAAGCTCCTATTTCACCAGCAACTTTCTATGGTGTGTTTCAAATATTTTACATAGATGTATATCAAATATTTTATTATCAGTTAATAACAGATATTCCTTTCATAAAAGAGAAGCACTCCTTTTACTTTTAAACTGAGTAACCGCTGATATTTTCATCATCTGAAAATGAAAATTCTTACCAAAAAACAGTAACTATATTCTGTGTTTTGAAAAAATGATAGGTGATTAACTATGGTTTATATGACTCAGAGAAAATTATGAATTTAAGAAGTAGCACAATTTTAAAATTTATTTTACAGATCATTTAAGATATGCATAATAAAGTTTCTGCTATATTATGCTTAGCCTCTCAGATTCTTTTTTTATTTATATTTTGTCCTTTGAACAAAAATGATATTTTTCTTTACCTCTGCCTCTAATCAATGAAAGCTGTGTACCTCTCTTATCATGTTTATCTAAACATTATATAAATCATCTTTACCTAATAAATATTAGCAAAATTCTATTTGATGATAATTTCAGTGTTTAAAAAAAATGATCATCTTTACATAACATAGGGAAGTATCTCCATATGTGTTACTCCATACATTTCTCATTGGAATCAAAATAGAAATTTATTGACACTAATAAAAGAGATGACTTGGGGATTGAAATTCAGGACCTAGAAGTAGAATCAGAGATTTTATTGGCTGTGGTGGCTTTTTAATGTGTCAATTTGGCTATGCAAACCTACATTTCCCAGCTTTCCTCTCTCTGATTGATTCCTTTTTAGATGGGCCACATAAGAGGTTCTTGTGCAAGTTTTGGAGGGCTGAAATGAAGCAGCAGCTATGGTAGTTCACACATGCTGTCACTTATCTGCTGGCTCATCTCCCTAGCATGAGGCTACAGCCAGCACTGCAAATGCTTCACTGTTCCCTGAATAGTCCTTCAGTTTTTTCATTTTCTGGGCCAGGCATTTAGCTCCCTGGAGAATGGTATCAGCTTCTCCTGCAGGACAAACCATACCATCAATATCAGAAGCAACAAAAGCTGACACGGGCTTCAGACCATTCTCACGGGGTCCTGCTTGTCTTTGTTCTCCACACTCCCACAACTGTGTAAGGTTAAACCCCTGAGATAAATTCCATATTACACCTATAAATACCTCCAAGTGATTTAGCTCCTCTGATTGAACTCTAATGCACTGGTTCTTAAAGTAAGCCCTCAGAATGTTTACGTATTTTAAAGATTCAGTGATAAAACATTTATTATTTGTGAATAATTTCAAATTAAATTATTTGAAATAATTTAATTTCAAGTAAATATACTGGAATATATTACTTGACAATGTATTGAAATGTATGTGTGAATGAACTGTAAAAGCCACTATAAGTCAGATGTGGCATGTAAAACTGCATGAAAATAAGTTTCCCTTCAGCTGACCTTACTTCCAGGTCTATTCCTGATACATTTAGCTAAGAATCCAGTTTTAATTTTAAATGTGTAATTTGCTTTTTTCTATGTAATGATAAGCTCTAGAATTATATTTTCTTGATTTTAAAGGTCTTTAAAGTTACTTGAATTATAGATACGCTTTCTCTGTTGAGAGCTTTGAGTGCATAATTAGTGGACTAAGCCAAAGCAGAAAAGTGACATAGCTTTGTTTTAAAGGAATACATGTTGGATAAATTAGGCCAAAAGGTACAGTTATTCACAAAATGACCTTGATAAAGTTTTATTTTGATTTATTCATAAAATATTAAATATACAGAAATTTTAAGCTGTTGTCAAAGATATATGTGAGAAACCTAAAGAGAATCAGATATCTCTTTTTCACCCATTTTAAAGACTATGGATTATAATCAGTAGGTGGAGCTACATGTGTGGATTTGGAAATCCATCAACCTAGTAGGGGAATTTTAGAGAACAAAATAGTTCAAGAAACAAGTTTCATGAACTAAAAAGAATCATTTAGCTTTTTATTCTTTCTGAACTTCCAAGTTTCAAATGATAATTAGAAAATGTGGGAGGAAAATGTTCCTGCCTGGTTGTGATAGCGGTAATTTCTTAGAGAAGAAAAGTTTTTTTCTGTATTCAAAGTTTGTATTAGAATCATGGACAAGCAATGTAACTGTACTCTTAAATCAAAAGAAAAATTGGGACTAAGTTCAGCAATATCAATATAAACACAGCATCTATTTCCCAAGTGTCTCTCTTTGGTATGTATGGGCAGACCCAACTCCAAAGACCCAGGTCCAAAGACCCAGCTCATTTCCTTCAGTGTGGTCAAGTTCGCATTTTACCCATTTCCCTGGCCCTCAGACAACTTGTTATATCATTCATCCCTTATGAAAAAATATAAAGAATATCCTTACTAGTCACATTCATTCATTAATTATTTCACCTCTCTTGTTTCCCTTGCTAGGACAGAGTAACAGAGATAAGATGTCTGTGATGAATTAATGAAGATCAAAGTTCTGTATAAACATACATTACTAACCATGCTTTTGTTAACAAACTTTTGTCCTTAGATGATTGTCTATGAGTTAAAGACTCTTCATCTTGTCAAAAGCTTTCAGATACTGCAGGCGTCCTGCTTACACCCTCTGAAGTCCTTATATGTAGAGGAACTCTAATCACAGAGACATCAGAGCATACTGGAATTTGATGGCAAGAATATGCACATGAGTAATAGCTTTGAAAAATAAATTAAATAAAGAGAGACATAGGGAAGGAATGTGATTATTCACAGAGAATATTTTGACACAAAATACAAATTTAAATACACTTAAAAAATTGCAATATGCAATGAGAAGAGCCATATTTATTTTAATAGATCTTTATTGGAGTATAATTGCTTCACATACTGTGTTAGTTTCTGTTGTACACCAAATTGAATCAGCCATATGCATACATATGTCCCCATATCCCCTCCCTCTTGAGCCTCCCTCCAATCCTCCCTATCCCATCCCTCTAGGTCATCGCAAAGCACTGAGCTGATCTCCCTGTGCTATGCTGCTGCTTCCCAACAGCCAATTATTTTACATTTGGTAGTGTATATGTGTCGATGCTACTCTCACTTTGCCTCAGCTTCCCCCTCCCACCCCGTGTCCTCAAGTCCATTCTCTATGTCTACATCTTTATTCCTGCCCTGCAACTAGATTCATCAGTACCATTTTGGGTTTTTTTAGATTCCATATATATGAATTAGCATACGGTATTTGTTTTTCTTTTTCTGACTTACTTCACTCTTTATAACAGACTCTAGGTCCATCCACCTCACTATAAATAACTCAATTTTGTTTCTTTTCATGGCTGAGTAACATTCCATTGTGTATATGTGCCACATCTTCTTTATCAATTCATCTGTCGATGGACATTTAGGTTGGTTCCATGACCTGGCTATTGTAAATAGTGCTGCAATGAACATTGTGGTACATGTCTCTTTCTGAATTATGGTTTTTTCAGGGTATATGCCCAGTAGTGGGATTGCTGGGTTATATGGTAGTTTTATTTTTAGTTTTTTAAGGAACTCCATACTGTTTTCCATAGTGGTTGTATCAATTTACACTCACACCAACAGTGCAGGAAGGGTCCCTTTCACCACACCCTTTCCAGGATTTATTGTTTCTAGATTTTTTGATAATGGCCATTCTGATCGGCGAGAGGTGATACCTCTTTTTAGTTTTGATTTGCATTTCTCTAATAATTAGTGATGTTGAGCATCTTTTCATGTGCCTCTTGGCCATCTGTACGTCTTCCTTGGTGAAATGTCTGTTTAGGTCTTCTGCCCATTTTCTACTTGGCTTATTTGTTTTTTTGATATTGAGCTCCATTGGTTGTTGGTATATTTTGGAGATTAATCCCTTATCTGTTGCTTCATTTGCAAATATTTTCTCCCATTCTGAGTGTTGTCTTTTGGTCTTATTTATGGCTTCCTTTGCTGTGCAAAAGCTTTTTAAGTTCAGTTAAGTCCCATTTCTTTATTTTTGTTTTCATTTCCATTACTCTAGGAGGTGGGTCAAAAAAGATCTTGCTGTCGTTTATGTCAAAGGGTTTTTCTTATGTTTTCCTCTAAGAGTTTTATAGTCTCTGGCTTTACATTTAGGTCTTTTTTCCACTTGGAGTTTATTTATGTGTATGTGGTTAGGTAGTGTTCTAATTTCATTCTTTTACACATAGCTGTCCAGTTTTCCCAGCACCATTTATTGAAAAGACTGTCTTTTCTCCATTGTATATGCTTGCCTCCTTTGTTGTACATTAGGTGACCATATGTGTGTGGTTTTATCGCTGAGCATTCTATCCTGTTCCATTGATCTATATTTCTGTTTTTGTGCTAGTACCATAGTGTCCTCCTTACTGTAGCTTTGTGGTATAGTTTGAGGTCAGGAAGCCTGATTCCTCCAGCTCCCTTTTTCTTTCTCAAGATTGCTTTGCTATTTGGAGTCTTTTGTGTTTCCATAAAAATTGTAAAATTTTTTGTTCTAATTCTGTAAAGAATGTAATTGGTAGTTTGATAGGGATGGCATTGAATCTGTAGATTGCTTTGGGTAGTATAGTCATTTTCACAATGTTGATTCTTCCAATCCAAGAACATGTTATATTTCTTCATCTGTTTATGTCATACTTGATTTCTTTCATCAGTGTTTTATAGTTTTCTGAGTATAAGTCTTTCACCTCCTTAGGCAGGTTTATTCCTAGGTATTTTACTCTTTTTGTTGTGATGGTAAATGGGATTGTTTCCTTAATTTCTCTTGCTGATTTTTCATTGTTGGTGTATAGGAATGCCAGAGATTTCTGTGCATTAATTTTGTATCCTGCAACATTACTAAATTCATTGATTAGTTCTATTAGTTTTCTGGTGGCATTTTTAGGATTTTCTACGTATAGTATCATGTCATCTGCAAACAGTGACAGTTTTACTTCTTCTTTTCCAATTTGTATTCCTTTTATTTCTTTTTCTTCTTTGATTGCTGTAACTAGGACTTCCAAAACCATGTTGAATAAGAGTGGCGAGAGTTCACATCGTTTTCTTGTTCCTGATCTTGGTGGAAATGCTTTTCGTTTTCACCATTGAGTATGATGCTTGCTGTGGGTTTGTTATATATGGCCTTTATTATGTTGAGATAGGTTGCCTCTATGTACATTTTCTAGACAGTTTTTATCATAAATCGGTGTTGAATTTTGTCAAAAGGTTTTTCTGCATCTATTGAGATGATCATTTGGGTTTTATTCCTTAATTTGTTAATGTGGTGTATCACCTTGATTGATTTGCGTATATTGAAGAATCCTTGCAACCCTGGGATAAATCCCACTTGATCACGGTGTATGATCCTTTTAATGTGTTGTTGGATTCTGTTTGCTGGTATTTTATTCAGGACTTTTGTGTCTATGTTCATCAGTGATATTGGTCTGTAATTTTCTTTTTTTTGTGATATCTTTTCCTGGTTTTGGATCAGGGTGATGGTGACTTCATAGAATGGATTTGGGAGTGTTTCTCCCTCTGCAATTTTTTGGAAGAGTTTGAGAAGGGTCAGTGTTAGCTCTTCTCTAAATGTTTGATAGAATTCGCCTGTGCAACCATCTGGTCTTGGACTTTTGTGTGTTGGAAGATTTTTAATTATGGTTTCAATTTCATTACTTGTGATAAGTCTGTTTATAGTTTCTAATTCTTCCAAGTTCAGTTTTGGAAAATTGTACCATTCCAAGAATTTGTCCATTTCTTCGTGGTTGTCCATTTTATTCGCATATAGTTGTTTTTGTAGTCTCTCATATTCCTTTGTATTTCTGCTGTGTCAGTTGTGATTTCTCCTTTGTCATTTCTAATTTTATTGATTTGCATCCTCTCCCCTTTTTTCTTGATGAGTCTGGCTAAGGGTTTTTCAATTTTGTTTATCTTCTTAAAGAACCAGATTTTAGTTTTATTGATCTTTGCTATTGTTTGCTTCGTTTCTATTTCATTTATTTCTGCTCTGATCTTTATGATTTCTTTCCTTCTACTGACTTTGGGTTTTCTTTGTTCTTCTTTCTCTAGTTGTTTTAAGTGTAGGGTTAGATTATTTATCTGAGATTTTTTCTTTTTTCTTGAGGTGAGATTGAATTGCTATAAACTTCCCTCTTAGAACTGCTCTGGTCTATTGTGTCATTTTTTGGATGATCTGTCCATTGGTGTAAGTGGGGTTTTAATGTCCCCTACTACTATTGTGTAACTGTCGATTTCTCCTTTCATGCCTGTTAACATTGGCCTTATGTATTGAGGTGCTCCTATGTTGGGTGCATAAACATTTATAAGTGTTATATCTTCTTTCTGGATTGATCCTTTGATCATTATGTATATCCCTCCTTATCTCTTGTAACAGTCTTTATTTTAAGGTCTATTTTATCTGATATGAGTATTGCTACTCCAGCTTTATTTTGATTTCCATTTGCAAAGAATACCTTTATCCATCCCTTCACTTTCAGTCTGTATGTGTCCCTAGGTCTGAAGTGAGTCTCTTGTAGACAGCATATATATGGGTCTTCTTTTTGTATCCATTCAGCCAGTCTTTGTCTTTTGGCTGGGGCATTTAATCCATTTACATTCAAGGTAATTATCGATATGTATGTTCCTAATACCATTTTCTTAATTGTTTTGGGTTTGTTTTTGTGGGCCTTTTTCTTCTCTTGTGTTTCCCACCTAGAGAAGTTTCTTTGACATTTGTTGTAAAGCTCGTTTGGTGATGCTGAATTCTCTTAGCTTTTGCTTGTCTGAAAAGCTTTTGATTTCTCTGTCAAATCTGAATGAGATCCTTGCTGGGTAGAGTAATCTTGGTTGTAGGTTTTTCTCTTTCATCACTTTAAGTATATCCTGCCACTCTCTTCTGGCCTGCAGTGTTTCTGCTGAAAAATCAGCTGATGACCTTATGGGGATTCCTTTGTATACCTTTTTTTTCCCTTGATGCTTTTATTATTTTTTCTTTGAATTTAATTTTTGTTAGTTTGATTAATATGTGTCTTGGTGTATTTTTCCTAGGGTTTATCCTCTATGGGACTCTTGTGCTTTCCTGGACCTTGGTGACTATTTCTTTTCCCATGTTAGGGAAGTTTTTGACTCTAATCTCTTCAAATATTTTCTCAGACCCTTTCTTTTTCTCTTCTTCTTCTGGGAACCCTATAATTTGAATGCTGGTGCATTTAGTATTGTCCCAGAGGTCTCTGATATTGTCTTCAATTCTTTTCATTCTTTTTTGTTTATTCTGCTCCTCAGCAGTTATTTCCACCACTTTGTCTTCCAGATCACTTATTTGCTCTTCTGCCTCTGTTATGGATTCCTCCTAGTATATTTTTCATTTTAGTTATTGTCTTGTTCATCTCTGTTTTTTCATTCTTAGTTCTTCTAGATTTTTGTTAAACATTTCTTGTGTTTTCTCACTCCATGCCTCCATTCTCTTTCTGAGATTCAGGATCACCTTTACTATCATTACTCTGAATTCTTTTTCATGTAGATTGCCTATTTCCTCTTTATTTATTTGGTCTTGTAGGTTTTTACCTTGCCTCTTTCCTATGCCCCCAGGAACAATGCAGCCAGGCAGAGTGGGGTGTCTTGGAGGTCAGGGGACCAGCCTGGGAGCTCAGCAGTCTCCTTGGTTGAGTGTGTGGGGTAAATGCCATCTGCTCTTCTCCTGCTCCTCCTGGATGGCTCCTCCCACCTGTCTCTCCTTATCTCCCCGGCTTCCCTCCTATGCCCTCAAGGACCCACGCAGCCTGGAGGGGGCTTTGGAGGGAAAGTACCAGACTGGGAGCTCAGCAGCCTCCCTGGGCAGGAGTGAGCAGGGTGATGGTACTCCGCTCCTCTCCCTCTCCTCCTGGAGGACCCCTCCCACCTGCCTTTTCTGATCTTCCTGGCTTCAGGGGCGCCAATCCTGTCTGACCTCCACTTCTCCTCTCCTCTCTGTCCCCCCACGTCCTACCATTTCACTTGGCGTTTCCTCCCATTTCCTTGGGCCTCAGGGACTCCCACCAGCAGCTGGCAGGCTCCCTAGCTGTGGGGAGACACTAACTCAGCATCTTCCCACACTGCCATTTTGACTCCACCTCTCACCTGTTATTTTAGCATTTAATACTTCACTAATGAAAATAACTGCTTGAAGGTGGCATTTCTTGTTGGAAAGTTATAGATATGCTAAGTGGATTGTGACAAATGAATTCTATAATTTGAAAACTGACTAGCTATCAGGTGGTAAGCAATGACTCTTGCCAGTTTTATTGACTATTAAGGAGACACTTTATAGCACATGCTGCATCAAATACTCTATTTCCTAGTTAAAGCTTGATGCGCTAAATTCTATGTTGTGTCCTTTAATATTATTGTTCTAGAGCCAGGTCTTACATAAGTGGATGAAATAAAAGGTTTTCTCCTGGAAAGAACACACTTCCTACTGTTAAATTATATACATCAGTACCAGATCAACGTATTGCAGAGATACCAATCTTGTTAGAATTTTTAAATTAAAGAATGTAAACATAAATATGTGTTACAATTTATTTTCCTAACTTGGTAAACTTATATTTATTTTTCAATCTGTAAGCAGTGAGGTACTTTCTCTCCAAGTTTGCTGATGAATATCTCTTTAAAGCAGTTCCCATACTGCAATCCAGTTCTTTACATAGAGTTATGTGAAGCCTAATAACAAGTCTCAAAAAAATTGATAATTTGAGGATACATTATACAAAGGCCTTGGAGTTGGCAATTTAAAAGACTTTGTTATTTGCTAATTTTGTGTTCTCCATCTCAAACTCTCAAATTTCTCACAGGTAATTTGTATCGTTGTGGTGAAAGTCACATTACATAAAGTACATCGTGTATTTTGAATGGTGTCTGACATATACTGATCCTTTCATAAAAATAAATCACTTTCTACAAGTCCTCATATATCCAGATTTCTCAACCACACTTCAAAATGTGCCATCAAGGAACTAAGTACCTATTTTTAATTCAAATCCCTTTCTCTTACAATCTTTCCAAGAGATGTGCTTACTCATAACATATTTTTTTTAAATTGTAATATGGCTGATTTAAATGCAAAAAGCTCTAAAATTATTTTTAAAGAATTATTGGTAAATGTTTAATTTCTTAATAGAAGGTGATACTAGCATTAGTGTGAAATTTAGTTATGTCTTTCCCCCTCAAAATTATAAGTATATACTATATGTTTTTCTCTTTTTCAGTTAAAGAATGAGACTTATTTTCAAGTTATTATCTTTTTATTGCATTTAATGTAAATTATACCTCTAATTACAGGACTTTTTTTGAATAAATAGCCAATATTTAAAAAATCATGCTTGTACTTTTGAGGGAAAATTATAGTCACTATAATAATGTCAAGTGGACTCATCTAGTTATATTTAAAATGAAAATGAGCCAACAGCATTCATTAATTCACATTAATTTTATAATGTTTTCCAATAATTGTTGATTAGTACTAGTCATCTCATTAGAGACTCTTGTCATGTAACACTTACTAAGAAAAGAGACTGTGTAAAAGTTTATTGTCACCAAATAAAATTTCCCCTTAAACCCATGATATTCCTATAAGCATGATCAATATATAGTACAGGACCGGAAAATATGGTAGAGTGTGGCAGTGAAAGAGGGAGTGTGATGTTTATATATAATCAAAAAGATTATTCCTGTCTCTACTGATAACTTTGAGTTGTTGAAAAAAGAAATAACATTTAAAATGAAAGTATTTCCTTTAGTAAAAGTTTTTACAGCATTGGAAGTTCTATGTAGAATTACATTATTTCAGAGATCTTACATAATCTACCTTATTTTTTAAAAAAACTAGCAAATGCCAATAAAATGTACAACCTGGAAGAAATGGAAAAATTCTTAGAAATGCACAACCCGCCAAGACTGAATCAGTAAACAACAGAAAATACGAACAGACCAATCACAAGCACTGAAATTGAAACTCTGATTAAAAATCTTCCAACAAACAAAAGACCGGGACCAGATGGCTTCACAGGTGAATTCTATCAAACATTTAGAGAAGAGCTAACACCTATCCTTCTCAAACTCTTCCAAAATATAGCAGAGGGAGGAACACTCCCAAACTCATTCTACGAGGCCACCATCATCTTGATACCAAAACAAGACAAGGATGTCACAAAGAAAGAAAACTACAGGCCAATATCACTGATGAACATAGATGCAAAAATCCTCAACAAAATACTAGCAAACAGAATCCAACAGCACATTAAAAGGATCATACACCATGATCAAGTGGGTTTATTCCAGGAATGCAAGGATTTTTCAATATATGCCAAACAATCAATGTGATAAACCATATTAACAAATTGAAGGAGAAAAAACATATGATCATCTCAATAGATACCGAGAAAGCTTTTGACAAAATTCAACACCCATTTATGATAAAAACCCTGCAGAAAGTAGGCATAGAGGGAACCTTCCTCAACATAATAAAGGCCATATATGACAAACCCACAGCCAACATCATCCTCAATGGTGAAAAATTGAAAGCATTTCCACTAAGATCAGGAATAAGAAAAGTTGCCCACTGTCACCGCTATTATTCAACATAGTTTTGGAAGTTATAGCCACAGCAATCAGAGAAGAAAAGGAAATAAAAGGAATCCACATCAGAAAAGAAGAAGTAAAGATGTCACTGTTTGCAGATGACATGATACTATACATAGAGAATCCTAAAGATGCTACCAGAAAACTACTAGAGCTAATCAATGAATTTGGTAAAGTAGCAGGATACAAAATTAATGCACAGAAATCTCTGGCATTCCTATACACTAATGATGAAAAATCTGAAAGTGAAATCAAGAAAATACTCCCGGGCTTCCCTGGTGGTGCAGTGGTTGAGGATCTGCCTGCTGGTGCAGGGGACACGGGTTCGTGCCCCAGTCCGGGGGGATCCCACCTGCTGTGGAGCGGCTGGGCCCGTGGGCCACGGCCGCTGGGTCTGCACGTCCGGAGCCTGTGCTCCGCGACGAGAGAGGCCACGGCAGTGGGAGGCCCGCGTACCGCAAAAAAAAAAAAAAAGAAAGAAAGAAAGAAAAAACTCCCATTTACCATTGCAACAAAAAGAATAAAATATCTAGGAATAAACCTACCTAAGGAGACAAAAGACCTGTATGCAGAAAATTATAAGACACTGATGAAAGAAATTAAAGATGATACAAAGAGATGGAGAGATATACCATGTTCTTGGATTGGAAGAATCAACATTGTGAAAATGACTCTACTACCCAAAGCAATCTACAGATTCAATGCAATCCCTATCAAACTACCACTAGTATTTTTCACAGAACTAGAACAAAAAATTTCACAATTTGTATGGAAACACAAAAGACCCCAAATAGCCAAAGCAATTCTGAGAATGAAAAACGGAGCTGGAGGAATCAGGCTCCCTGACTTTAGACTATACTACCTAGCTACAGTAATCAAGACAGTATGGTACTGGCACAAAAACAGAAAGATCAATGGAACAGGATAGAAAGCCCAGAGATAAACCCACGCACATATGGTCACCTTATCTTTGATAAAGGAGGAAGGAGTGTACAGTGGAGAAAGGACAGCCTCTTCAATAAGTGGTGCTGGGAAAACTGGACAGGTACATGTAAAAGTATGAGATTAGATACTCCTTAACACCATACACAAAAATAAACTCAAAATGGATTAAAGACCTAAATGTAAGTCCAGAAACTATCAAACTCTTAGAGGAAAACACAGGCAGAACACTCTATGACATAAATCACAGCAAGATCCTTTTTGACCCACCTCCTAGAAAAATGAAAATAAAAACAAAAATAAACAAATGGGATCTAATGAAACTTCAAAGCTTTTGCACAGCAAAGGAAACCATAAACAAGAGCAAAAGACAACCCTCAGAATGGGAGAAAATATTTGCAAATGAAGCAACTGACAAAGGATTAATCTCCAAAATTTACAAGCAGCTTATGCAGCTCAATAACAAAGAAACAAACAACCCAATCCAAAAATGGGCAGAAGACCTAAATAGACATTTCTCCAAAGAAGATATACAGGTTGCCAGCAAACACATGAAAGAATGCTCAACTTCATTAACCATTAGAGCAATGCAAATCAAAACTACAATGAGATATCATCTCACACCAGTCGGAATGGCCATCATCAAAAAATCTAGAAACAATAAACGCTGGAGAGGGTGTGGAGAAAAGGGAACCCTCTTGCACTGTTGGTGGGAATGTAAATTGATACAGCCACTGTGGAGAACAGTATGAAGGTTCCTTAAAAAACTAAAAATAGAACTACCATATGACCCAGCAATCCCACTACTGGGCATATACCTTGAGAAAACCGTAATTCAAAAAGAGTCATGTAACAAAATGTTCATTGCAGCTCTATTTACAATAGCACAGAGATGGAAACAACCTAAGTATCTATCATCAGATAAATTGATTAATAAGATGTGGCACATATATACAATGGAATATTACTCAGCCATAAAAAGAAATGAAATTGAGCTATTTGTAATGAGCTGGCTAGACCTAGAGTCTGTCATACAGAGTGAAGTAAGTCAGAAAGAGAAAGACAAATACCATATGGTAAAACATATATATGGAATTTAAGAAAAAAAATGTCATGAAGAACCTAGGGGTAAGACAGGAATAAAGACAGAGACCTACTAGAGAATGGACTTGAGGATATGGGGAGGGGGAAGGGTAAACTGTAACAAAGTGAGAGACAGGCATGGACATATATACACTACCAAATGTAAGGTAGATAGGTAGTGGTAAGCAGCCGCATAGCACAGGGAGATCGGTGCTTTTGACTGCCTGGAGGGGTGATATAGGGAGGGTGGGAGGGAGGGAGACACAAGAGGGAGAGATATGGGAACATATGTATATGTATAACTGATTCACTTTGTTATAAAGCAGACACTAACACACCATTGTAAAGCAATTATACTCCAATAAAAATGTTAAATATAAATAAAAAACAAAAACACAAAAAATTATATTCTATTTCCTATTTCTCAACACTCCTACCAGCAGTTAAGATTATAAATATTAATTTTTGGCAATTTTCTTGGCCTTAAACAGTATATAATTGTTTCTATAATTTGTATATCCTTGATAAGTAGTGATATTGAACATCTTTTTCTATATGTGTAGATCATACATGCCTCCTCTTTGAATTTCATTTCTTATTTTTTATTTCATTATTTTTTATTGATTACATATAGTTTTTCTTATATATAAGTAGCATTATTTTTCACATTTTGTCTTGTATTTGATAAAGTTTTATGTGATATATCCATCTTATATTTATGTTATATAATTTTTTGTCTCATTGTCATGGATTGTGAATATTATATTATCTGTTATGTTATAGCAACTTTTTTCACAATAACACACATGTAGTACATGTTTGCAATATTTATTTGAAAATTTTTTCTATCTGAAATAACAAAGATAGTTTTTTATATAATCTATAAACTTAAGTAAGAATGCTTTTCACATCTAGGTTTTAACTAATATGAAATAATTTTTGTGTATATTGTTCAGTAGCTATCAACATTTTTCTTCAGACAGTAACCAGTTATCTTAGCATTATTTATTACATAGCTATGCTCTACTCACTTCTCTGCAGTGCCTTTGCATCATGTACTATTACTATGTGTGGGTCTGCTTCTCGACTCCATGCACTCTTTAACTAATCTGTTTAGGTGATCTGGTGCTAATGGCATAGAGTTAATTACTACTGTTAATATACTGTAGTATATGGTAGGGCAGTTTTCCAGGCTTTTCATTTATCAGGAAATTCTTTCCTGCACTTAGATTTTTGCTTTTCTATATAGATTTTAAATCAGCATTTTAGCTTGCATATAAAATTTCTGTTGGGGTTTTTAATTGAAGTTGCATGGTTTTTATAGATGGGTTTTGGAAAAATCTACATATTTATTGCATGGAATCTTCCTATGTATTAATATGTTTTAGCTGTTCATGTCTGTTTTCTTGAATGTCAGTCATTATTTTTTAGTAATTTTCTTCATGAGATAAAGTAGATTTTAAAAAGTAAACATTTTTACCCATTGCTCTCAATATTATTTATGTTGTAGTCAGAAAACATCATGAGATGGTACTTATTCTTTGAAAAGTTTGAAAACATGATTTGTATCCATAGCTTTTTTTTTTCTTTAAATAAATCAACACTTTTTCCAAATGTTCCATGTGTTCTTGAGAGGGATACATGCTCTCTAATTGTTCTTAGTAAATTTTATATGTATATAACTAGATTTGTGTGTACCTGATCTTACTATCAAGTTCAAATTTACACTATCCTTGTTAATATTTTAACTAACATTCAAATATCAACAAATATCAAATCTCCCACTGTGACAGTGAATTTGTCAATCTATCTTCATAATCCTGATCTTGATGCTGTATTATTAGGTGCATGCATATTTTAATCATTATTTATAATAGTTGAATTAAGCATTTCATATTATTTAGGTACCCATTTTTTCTTAATAATGATTTTCATTATATTTTTCATGTTAACATAACTTCACATATTTTCTTAATTTTTAGTATTTCCCTTCCATATTGTTTTATCAGCCTTATATTATTTTCAACCTATCTATATCCTTATTTTTCAGGTGATTTTTTTCTCAAATAGTACTTACTTAGGTTTAATTATCTAATTTCACTTCTACATTTTATATTTCTTGTGATTATTGACTGATTTAAATCTATACTTTAATTCTTAATTTTCGTAAATCTACTCTGTTGTTTTAGACATTCATCAAATTACTAATTGTGAAATATGTAAGTATAATGCCTAGAAATTCTACTTTGTTCTTTACAAAGTAATCTATTAACTTTTAAGGTCTCTTGTTTCATTGCTCATATTTTAAGATGATCCTTTATCTATTTTTATAGTTATCTCTTTTCAACTTGTTTATGTGTTAATTGTGGTATTTGAATATGTGGTAATTTAATATCTATGTCTTCTTTTATCTATTTCTGATCTTTGCTGTTTCTGCTGACTCTTATTCATGGTGCTTATTAGCCCATGCATTATCTTTTTTAACCTGAACACTTTGAGTTCATATTTATTTGCTGTTAATCTATATAAATCAGGATAGTCAAGTATGGAGACTTTATTCTATTAGAAAGAAGTTATTTTTCTTCTACTGTGGTGTTATTATGGGATGTTACAGCAAGTAGTGTTACCTTAAGTAATAAGATGTTACATTTATACCTTTTGCCTTTGTTATTACCTAATGTTCTTAATTGCCCTATAAAATTCCAGCAATCTTATATTATAACTTAGTGGCCTAGGGAGTTAATTAGGAGTAACTGGGTAAGGTATAAGATTGTGATTGTATGTTATATTAACATTTTTAAAGATAACACATGTGTAGTATAAGTTCTTAATACTTATTTGAAGAAAAAATAAACAGTAACATTTCCTTTCACCTGGCATTGTATAAAGGCAACTTGAATTTAGTAAATCTGGGTATCATACTTTTTTCATTCACAATTGGTGACATTTGTCCATTTACTTTTATAAATATTTTCAGGAAAAAATAGAAGGCTAGCATGAACCTATCTAAATAATTTCCTTATTGATGGCCTCCCTTTAATCATCATTTATTAGTTTTTTATAATATAAAAATTACATAAAATTGCCAATATATACACTTTTATTCTCTTATTGCCAAAATGTCTATGATAATCCATTAACGGAAACTTTAATCATAGCTATCATAGTTCAAATCAAAGCAGGAATTTTAAAATATCATTAAAATAGTGAAAGCTGTGGTTTGATTGATGATGATGTTAAAGCTGATATTTAGAAAGCAATATATTATAAATTAAAATTAATATCAAATCATTGAAAAAATATAAAAGAAATTGAGGGTATATTAGGGTTTGTTAAGTTGTATACGATACCAGAATGGATGACATAAACAGATAATTTAAATAAATAAGAAACATTGGACTCTTGTGGCACTTACTCTCCATTACTTTAGACAATTTTGTCTGTCCTCTAAATATTTTCCAAATTCTTTAAATGATATAGTCTGATCTTTGATTATCACATGATTGTTTTAAGTAACATCTGGGCAGCTGTAACATCCATTACATTTATCTCCTCTTTTAATGTCCTTTGAGAGACATATGTTGAGTTTCTTTCATGCTTTCTCAATTTTTGCTGTAGCCTGATACTGATACTTCTTTCCTGAAAGACATTCATTTTGACTGCATTTCTAATAGTAATCAAATTTTTTTCCGCTTTTTTTCTTTTAATTCCTTATGATATAGACACATCTCCATCCTTAGAAGCATTTTCTTCCTCTAAAATAACAAATAATAGTGGTCATTGTGGTCGTCATTTATTAACAACCACAATTTAAACTGATTGCACTGCTTATTTCACAATCAATTCCGAAAGGTTTAAAGCTTTACTACTGATCTTTTGAGTGTGCACACCTCACACTTGAAAATAAACCCATATAGCAGGGTTTTTTCTTAATTTAAATATTTTACTAAAACCATAATCTTATTCTTTGTAATTAGCAGGTAGGTGGAGCCAAGTGTCAATCCCCCTGATGGGATGCATTAACTTGCTTATCACCCCAGCAGAAGTATATGTGTTTCTGTGTGTTTGTTTGTGTGAAGGTTAGATCACATATCTAAATGTCTCAAGAGCCATACATGGTCACCGGGGTGACTTCTGAAGCCACATTTTGAAGATGGTACCTTTGAAAAAAGGGAAAGAAGACAGCCTGGCTGGCATATAGGTATCAATGTCAGTACAACACACAATCAAGCTACGGAGAGAGCAAGGAACAGATAAGGGTCTTTTAGGCCATTTAAGGGTTTTTGCCACTAATTTTAGAAAAAGTTTTTAAGAATGAAAATTATCTAGTGTAATATAGCTACATATTAACACAGACAATTTTTATTGGCTGTAATTTAAAACAAAGTATTTTTTTTTCTTTTCTTGTCCCATTAAATGTGTTCATTGAACAAGGTTCCTTCCTGATGCTGTATGAAAACTCACACAGTCTTACAAAATTTCTGACTCCTGTTAGTTTAAAAAAAGAAGGCTACTGTCAATTAATATCACCAAATATACCCTGAATTCAAATATTCTGCTTAGGGGCTTCCCTGGTGGCACAGTCGTTGAGAGTCAGCCTGCCGATGCAGGGGACACGGGTTCGTGCCCCGGTCTGGGAAGATCCCACATGCCGCGGAGCGGCTGGGCCCGTGAGCCATGGCCGCTGAGCCTGCACATCTGGAGCCTGTGCTCAGCAATGGGAGAGGCCACAACAGTGAGAGGCCCGCGTACCACAAAAAAAACAAAAACAAAAAATATTCTGCTTGTTAAATAACAATACTTAAATCTTCATACACAGGTGAATTTCTCTACTTTTCTTAATCAAGGATGCTAAGCAGATAAATGCAGGGCTGCTCTGACTAAAGCATTTGGCTGGCTGTCTAGAGTTCTGCTCAGTTGACCCTGGCCTTTCTCCCAGAGGTGACACAGAGTCACCATAGAGGCAGTCATATGAGATAGGGTTTGGAAACTACTAATATGGAGGCAGGTATAAAGGGAAATACTAAGATGAATACAGATTGTCTCATAATGTTCTTACTTTATAAGTAATGAAATACAGGATGAAAAATATTTGTTACTGTAGCTAATCTTGGAAAATAAACTGGGAAGGAATATTCAGAAGAGTAGATTTGACCCCAACATCCTACACGGTCCATTGTGTCTTTAAAATTCTGGATGAAGTTCTTTTTGACATATTTTTTAAATGATTCCTCTTCTTCTCGCTGAAGGTTAATGGTATGTTTCTTATGATCTATTTCTTATACCCGCTAGTTTTTTCCTGATTTATGTTCTACTTTTCCTTAACCATAGAGCCTTGCCCTGAACCCCAGCCTTCTTTATTTGATCCTGGAAGCCTGCTTGGCTCTCCCTGTCTTTCTCCCCATGCCCATAGTCTCAAACTACTTTAATTTTAAGTTGGATCCTTATCTCAGTTATGTTTTTTATCACCACAATGAATTGTACTGCCATCTGTCTTACTTCTCATATTGACTGCTAGCCATAATGTCCGTTATTCTCTACTGTATTAAACCTATTGGATATAAATCAAGCACAAAAAAATCAATCGAAAGTACAAAATCAAAAGGTGACAAAATGGAATTAAGACTTATACAGCATAAGGGTCAGTCCAAGAGTTGGTCCAGTTCCTAAAACCTCAATTCTTTCTATATTTGAATGTTTCCTCTTCTTTGCTTGTCTAAATGAAAAGTCCCAGGATGCTTTTTAGTCAAGTACTGTTCAGATCTCTTTTTTGTTATATTTATGTTTGAGAATATTAATGCCAGAGCCCTTATCCACAGTCCTAATAGTCCCTCAGTGACTTTCCAATACGTGACACAAAATTTTCTTATTATTTCTTTTTATATTTTGTATAGCCCACCTGTAATACAAGAAAATTCTTATGGTAAATCTGCTGCATATATCAACTTCAACATGTTAACTTGAGTGTTTTTTTTTAACAAATAATAGAAGTGGTTTATGGATAAAATCTGTTTTTCAACATTTACAAATGTATCCTATACATATTTTATTAGCTCCCACAACTATTAACAGGAAAAAATAGCAGGTATAAAATAATATGATTTTGGAATTTTATTATACATTAATATATGAGAAAATAAATCTGCAAGCTTTCATCCATTCACTTTTGAAGCATATTTATTTAGGGTCTGTTATTTGGTAGTGTGGCTCAGGCATAAAATAAATCCAGACCCCCATTGTTCCAATTTTTAATCTAGATCTCTAACCTCAGAACATCTACTACTGTATTTATAGCCATAATTTGTTTTAATGTTTTGGCTAGTCTTGTGATTCAGTTTTGTTACAAATAAGTATTCATCCTTTAGCATCTTCATCCTTTTAAATATGGCCCCAAGTTTTTTATAATTTCTACACATATTAATGCATATAGGTGTAGGTCATGCAACCTGGAAAATATTAAAAATAAAAAAGTAGGTTTGATTCATTCTCAAGAACATCAAGCATCATCAGATTTTGGTTTTGTTTGTTGGGTACATTTCATTAATAGAAATATTTATTATAAATATATATTTACTGTTAATATTTCAAAAAGACAGTATTTTTTAAAGTTTCCACTTAAAGATTCATCTTAATCTTGACAAATGATTTTCAACTGTGTCTAGCCAAGTAACCCTAGAATACTGGTAATTATAACATAGAATATGTATACTAACTATAGATCTGTAGTACATATATTTTTTTTCTTCCAGTTTTACTAAGATATAATTGACATACAGAACTGTATAAGTTTAAGGAGTACAGCATAGTGATGTGATTTACATATATCATGAAATGAGTACCTCAGTAAGTTTAGTGAACATCCATCATCTCATACAGATACAAAATGAAAGAAAAAAAATTATTTTTTCCTTGTAATGAGAACTCAGGATTTACTCTCTTAACAACTTTCATATATAACATACAGAAGTAATTATATTTATTATATTGTACATTACATCCCTAGTACTTATTTGTCTTATAACTGGAAATTTGACCTTTTGACCACCTTCATCCAATTCCCCCTCCTCTTCCCCCACGCTTCTGATAACCACAAATATGATCTCTTTTCCCATGAGTTTGTGTGTTTGATTTTGAAGTATAATTGACCTACAATACTATGTTATATTTTGTGTGTATATTTAGTATGAGAAACTGACAAAGTATAATAAATGAGTATAATAAAACACATTTATACACAGGCCCCAGGTATATCTTTTAATGGAAAATGATTAAATACAATAAATTATTATTAGCTAGTTGATTTTCTATGGAGCCTCCTCATCAAATATTTTTATAAAGTGTCCTTTATAAATTAAATCAGCAAATACTTACCATATATTGTAACAGCAATTTTCTATCAACACTTCATCAACAAAGTTTTCAAGAAAATATTTTAGATTAAAATGCTCTATATAATTCTATTAAATGAAAGAATATAGTCAGAATATTTCTATATTATAATATTTCTAAATGAATGTAACATAAGTCAATTTTATTGATCTGCTCTTAGATCTTTGTATTAAAATGGGGAATATATAATATCACCTTTATTTTCTCTAAGTTATAAAAATTACAGTGTTTCTAATGCACACCAGATATGTGCAAAATCCCTTTCTTTTCTGTTATAAAATCTGTTTTGTAGCACTAGGGAGGCTACTTTCATTTACATGTTAATTGAAAAGAAAATAGTGGGGAAATGTTAGCAAGATGATAAAAAGAAGTCTATTTATCCCACCTAAACTTCGGTGTCACTTACTCATTCCTGTTAGATAGAAAAATAACAAGACTATCCAATTAATTACTCATATAGATTGCAATTTTGCAGCTATCTCCTGGCAAAAATGAGAAATCTATTAATCAATGAAAATGGAATGAATCATAATCTTCCCTTCCCCCTACACACAACTTTAATTTTTGTCTGATATGGGCTGGGGTTTTTGTGTAGATTTGAAGATGAAGAAGCTCATTTATTTAGACAGATTTCATTCCTAAAATGTTCCATTAGTCTCTGCTGTTATGAAATCAAACTACTCTGTATAAAATCCTGTTTAGTTTTCAAGATGACAGCCTTGCTATCCCTAAAGAATGGCTAGAATGGTGTGATATGTTTATAACTCCCTTGTTTTCAGTATAATTGAGAAAATACTATTTATAAAGCTGAGGGAGCTGTATTACTTCATATATTTAATCATACTGAAAAATATCTGGTGAAAATTATAGTAATATTCCCTATTCAATCAACTACATGTATGTGAGTAAAATAGCTAACTGTTTAGCTAAACAAAAAAAAACCCTACCTATCCATCTTATTTTTGTGGAAAAATATAATATTTGTAAGGACATATGTATTTCAGGTTGATTGTCTTCTAAACTCCTGCAAATTTTTTTCTTTATCTTTGGGATAGTTTGATCTAATGTCTCTCATTCAAACCTGCAGAGGATTCTGTGTTTGATAATAATTATAATTTCAATTCTTTATCAAAATAATTAAATGACATATATATGACTAATTCTAAGTTTATTACAAAAAAAATAATCACTGGGTTTAGAAAGGGGACAAACAAGGAAATACCAAATCATTCCCTAGTATAAAGGGTAATATTTTTAACTTAAGCAAACTCTATCAAAAAGCAAATTGAGCAACAGATATATACTAGTTGTCATGAGATAAAATATAAATAGTAGTTTTAAATGGATATCTTTATACTTTCATAAAATCTATTAACACTACATCTATAAACAGATTTTTGAGGCTTCCATTAAGCCAATTAGAAACATCCCCACAAACCATGCCTCTGAACTCTGAAGAGTTTTGAAATTTAACAGTGAGAAAAGGAAGAAAATGTAAAGTCAGTCACCACTCATTTCATCCTATATCTTGGAAAAATTGTTTTATTGTGCCAAAACTGGAAGAAAAAGTGTCTCAGCTCTTCTTAATACTATTAACTCCTGAAGAGATTCTCTGAGAAATCCATCACCTCTCGTGCCCAACTCCTTCACCTCCATCATCTATCCATGAAGATCTCAATGGAATTTCCCTTGCTGCAAGCCCTCTGCCCACTTCAGTCCCATTAACTCTCTTTGCTATTTCTATGCTACCTCAAAGCTTAAAATAATTTGTCTCCTGGCCCAGCACTGGTAAGCCTGTGAGGCTAAGATCTGTATGCATAAAGCCATAGTAAACCAGCTTTTATCTGGAATCTTGCTTTATCCTTGAGCTTTATCCTGTAATTGGGATAATATCCTCCGTTTCAAATGCACAAGTGTTTTTAGAAGAAATTACTCCTTCACGTTTGGTCTGTGGAACAGTATAAAGGTTCTAATCTCTGATACCACAATATAATTATCATTTGTCCATTAATTTATCCATCTGTCCATTATTTTGACAATATTTATTGAACATCTACTGAGTGTTAGGTAATATTCTTGGTGCAGGGACTAAGTCATTCCACAAAACAGATAAAGTTCTTGACATCCTGGGTCTCACATTCAGGTGGAGTAAGAAATAAACAAATAAATCATGTGTACTCTATAGTTATGTGATGCCTGGTAAGAGGGACAGGGCATCTTGGGTAAGTCTGACTATTTTATAGAGAGTGATCAGGCAGAGCCTCTGTGACAAAGTCACAATAGTTCAGATAACAGAAAGAAGTGTCAGAGTGAGCATCTCCCACATGGAGGCATGGGGAGGTTTCAGGGAGAGGAAAAAGCAAGTGCAGAGGACTTGAAATAGGAACATCCTTGGTGTGTTTGGTGCCCATAAAGGAAGTAAATAGTACTGGAAGAGAATAAACTACAGAGATGAAGGTTGAAAATGAAGTTAGAGAACCATGTATGTGGTGGGGAGATTACATGTAGCTCTATAGACCACTGGAGATGTTACAGGGTTGGCGTGCGTTGTATCAAATAGCTCCGATCCAGGAGGTCAACAGAAGACGCAGACCAGCAATCTCGGTCCTTGTGATAGCAAGCAAAGAATTGCAGACTACCACTTCGGGCTTAAGCGCAAAGTAAAGTTTATTAAAGCATGGTTACACTCTCAGAGGGAGAGCGGGCTGTTTCTGTTAAGTGAAACTAGCCCTCCTGTACAGGCTTAAGGGCATTTATAAGAAATGTTCATCGAGGAGGTGGGGTGCGATCATGGGTGAGCGACAGGGGATCATTATTCGATTGACAGTCCAGAGTTACGTAACAAGTTCATTATTGTGCATGCCCTTACCCTTGATTCACTAAGAAAAGGCCACGGGCGGGGGAAGGGGCAAAACCACATGCAGATTTTATTATAGTGATGGTATAATGAGTTTGGGTTTACTATAGGTTATAAGCCTGTGTAGTCTGGGCATGCGCAGCCTGGGGAAGTTTCCTCATGTCACTCTACTCCCTCTTTATCAGAATAAGTTGCTTAGCACCCGACCATAGTTTCGCCTGTATGGAGACTGCATGTTGGAAGCAGGGAGAACACTTAAGAGAATACTGAAATAGTCCAAGTGACATAGATTAGATTGTGCTACAGTGCAGGGCATGATTTGATTGTATATGTGTTTATGTGTGTGTGTGTGTGTGTGTGTGTGTGTGTAAATTTTAAGGAAAAAACGTATTGGCTATTAACATGACTTGGATGTGGGGTGAAAGAAAAAGAGAGAGTCAAAGATTGTTCTACTTGTGACCTTGATAAAAGGTTTCTTTGAACTGGTAGGTATGAAAGTCTGATTAGAGTGAGTTTAGGAAATAATTAGAGATAAAGAAATGGAGTCAGTGAGTAAGGCTATGTTTATTTAGGAGTTTGGTTTCAAGAAAGAAGGAAAAATAAGATAGTTACTGAAGGGGAATGTGAGGTCAAGACAATATATATATATATATATATTTTTTTGTAAATAAGAGATGTTATAGAATCTTTTGCTATTATATCTATAGAATTTGTTCTAAGAATGATACACTTGAGAAACAAAATGATGGATGAGGAAGGGTAAACTACCTGGAGCACTACCTTTGTTATGCAAGAAGGGATGAGATCTAGTTTACAAAGGAGGTTGGTTTTAGAAAGGAGTATAAGAGTTTACCCCATCCTAACAGTAGTTAAAACAATTTAGATGAAAGCAAAATTTACTTATTCATGGGTAGAAGGAATGTGTGGAATATCTCTTTTGATTGATTCTATTTTCACTAAGAAATGTCAGCATGTTTATCTATTGATAACTTGCAGATGGAAGTAGTTCCTGAGTCTGAAAAGACGAAGACTTTGAAGAAACAAAACTAGGAAACTAGGAGAGTAGAGTAAAAAAATGTAAAATGGTTAAATTGGTTCTCATGACTTTTAATTGACTGTTTTTTAGGTTCATCAGAATGGAATTTAGATTGAATATGAGACTATTTTTCCTGAAGAAGATAAGAGTTTATTTTTCCCTTATTTGTATCAGTAATAGCCGAGAGAGAGAGAAAGAAAGAGGGAGTTTTCTTCACTTTGCTACCATTCTTACATTGTATTATCTTAAGACTTGATTTAAGCAAAATAATTATTTCCCCAACAGATTTTGCATATAGAGCTAATTTTTCTAATCTCATTGATGAAAGGTTAATCCCATGACTTTTCTTTTTACTTTTATATAGTAAAATTATCTAATTATACTTAGTTCAAAATACATTTATTTTAATGATTAAAATATCTGCCTATATGTAATGATTAATTTTATGTGTCAACTTGGCTAGGCCATGATACATAGATATTTGGTCAAATGCCAGTCTAGATTTTTCTTTGAATGTATTATTTTTAGATAAGATTAACATTTAAGCCAGTAGACTTTGAGTAGAGCAGACTACCCTTCATCATGTGTGTGGGTCTTGTAAAACAAAGAATGTTGCTTGCCATCAAGTCATTAGCCATTGTAGTTCCTGTCATCCAGTATACCCTGAAAGGAATTCAAGATGAAGTGTTCTGTGTTTTGCATATAGGGACCCCTAAATAGTTCAGATAGTTCAGATTCAAATTCCAAAAAAGAATTTCAATGACCTCAGATTCTTGTATCTTCCAATACTTAAAAAAGCACTAAAATGATTGACTTGAGGTATCTGTTCATTGTGATTAGAAGTAATATTTTTATGCTTGACTACATGTATGACCCAGCCAAAAAAATCATATGTATATACTAGCCCCTCCCTATCTCTTCAGAGCAGTTCCTCAGAGCTATCTGAGAGGCTTCTCCCAGGCTATAGTCCTCAGTAAGGTTCCCAAATAAAACTGAAGCTCACAGTTCATGTGGTACATTGTTTTCAGTTGACAGCCTAATCCAATCAGTTGAAGGCTTTAATGCAAAAGAGACTGAGCTCCCTAAAGGAAAAGGGAATTCTACCAGCTGACTGCCTTTGGACTCATACTGCAAGTCTTCCCTGGATCTCTAGTCTGCTAGCTTGGCCTGAAGATTTTGGATTTGGCAGCCTCTACAATCACATGAGCCAATTTCTTAAAATCTCTCTCTATATATCTATCTCTGTATCTATCAACCTATCTGTATCTATCTATCCATCTATCTACATATACACACATATACACACACATGCACATCCTATTGTTCTGTTTCTCTGGAGAAACCTGACTAATAATATACTACATAATAGGCAAACTCTGAATCATATTTCTGAATCATATTTCAAGTTCAACTTATATTCTCCTTCTGACCTAACCTGCTCTAACAGGACACCTGAAGTGAGTACAATTGATTTTCTTTCTAATTTTCCCTAGTCTTATGCTTCTTTTCCTCACAATCTCTCCAACTTGCTAAACATGGTTTATGAGTATTCCAGTGTTGTAGCAGTAGCCAGGTCAGGTCTCGTTGACTAGTACTATCATGATCTATCATTGACATCCTCTAAGTTTAGTGGGTAATCAAACTATCTCTTGTGGAAAGCTTTGTGGACTTTTCAGAGACTGTTCTCTACTGGGGATCCCTCATCTGTATTTCACTTAAGAGAAGTCATACTTGCACCATATGGCCACTTAAAATCGCTCCTGTAACTCTTCTGAGAGGGTCCACGCCTCCTCAAGGCAGTCAGTTGAGAAAGATTTAAAAATATCTGGTCTCCATCCCCATTTTTAGTCCCTGAGAGAAAGATCTCATAATTTTGTGCCCCAACAAACTCTGGGAGGATTCCTCATGAATATAGCTCTCCTGGTTCTGTCCTTCACAAAGTCTTCATGAAACTACCCATTCTGGCTCTGTAAGCAGACTGCAGGGGACAAATATCAAAATTTGTCTGGTCTTTCATAAAGCCACTTGACTGAACCTGACTTGAGAGAGAAAATAATTCAATACCTTTCTTCATTGTGAGACAAGAGAATATATTACAGAGCTGTGATATTTACCAAAGAAATTCTAATCTCCAATTTCTTGAGGTCTTAATTTAAATCACTTTATATCCACAATCTGAATCAGCCACTAGTGCTACAAAATATAATTGTTAAACCTAAGTGAAGCAAAATGTTTTTGTTCGATAGTTTGTTTTCCTCTGTATCTCAGAACCATAAATTCTAATTCTAAGGATATAATATGTAATTCTAAACATAAATATTTACATGATCTTTTCTATTCCAAAAAAGGATACTAATTATAAGGCATTGTTGTTGGGATTGTTTTGTTTTTGTGTTGATTTCTTTTTTAAAGTTTGCTCATTTCTGGTATAGAATTAATCTCCTTTATTCCCTTAAGATTTAATCATATATTTCCATCAAACACTTGGAACAAAAGTACATGAACACATAATGAATAAACTTACATAATTTAACAATTGTGTGAGGAACCTGGCAGTTTATGTTAATAACCTGAAGTTTGGCTGAACCCAAATGAGTGAGTTCCTGGCCACTCAAATAAGAGAATAAAATGTGAAGAAGTTCACAGGCGAATTATATCAAACATTTAGAGAAGAGCTAACACCTATCCTCAAACTCTTCCAAAATACAGCAGAGGGAGGAAAACTCCCAAACTCATTCTACGAGGCCACCATCACCCTGATACCAAAACCAGACAAAGATGTCACAAAGAAAGAAAACTACAGGCCAGTATCACTGATGAACATGGATGTAAAAATCCTCAACAAAATACTAGCAAACAGCATCCAACAGCACATTAAAAGGATCATACACTATGATCAAGTGGGGTTTATCCCAGGAATGCAAGGTTTCTTCAATATACGCAACTCCATCAATGTGATATATGCTATTAACAAATTGAAGGAGAAAAACTATATGCTCATCTCTAGAGATGCAGAGAAAGCTTTTGACAAAATTCAACACCCATTTATGATAAAAACCCTGCAGAAAGTAGGCATAGAGGGAACTTTCCTCAACATAATAAAGGTCATATATGACAAACCCACAGCCAACATCGTCCTCAATGGTGAAAAACTGAAGTCATTTCCAGTAAGATAAAGGACAATACAAGGTTGCCTACTGTCACCGCTATTATTCAACATAGTTTTGGAAGTTTTAGCCACAACAATCAGAGAAGAAAAAGAAATAAAAGGGATCCAAATTGGAAAAGAAGAAGTAAAGCTGTCACTGTTTGCAGATGACATGATACTATACGTAGAGAATCCTAAAGATGCTACCAGAAAACTACTAGAGCTAATCAATGAATTTGGTTGTAGCAGGATACAAAATTAATGCACAGAAATCTCTTGCATTCCTATACACTAATGATGAAAAATCTGAAAGTGAAATTAAGAAAACACTCAAATTTACCATTGCAACAGAAGGAATAAAATATCTAGGAATAAACCTACCTAAGGAGACTAAATACGTGTATGCAGAAAATTATAACACACTGATGAAAGAAATTAAAGGTGATATAAATAGATGGAGAGATATACCATGTTCTTGGGTTGGAAGAATCAACATTGTGAAAATGACTCTCCTACCCAAAGCAATCTACAGATTCAATGCAATCCCTATCAAATTACCACTGACATTTTTCACAGAACTAGCACAAAAATTTTCACAATTTGTATGGTACACAAAAGACCCCAAATAGCCAAAGCAATCTTGAGAACGAAAAACAGAGCTGGAGGAATCAGGTTGCCAGACTTCAGACTATACTACAAAGCTACAGTAATCAAGACACTGGAACAGAAACAGAAATATATATCAATGGAACAGGATAGAAAGCTGAGAGATAAACCCACACACACATGGTCACCTCATCTTTGATAAAGGAGGCAAGAATATACAATGGAGAAAAGACAGCTTCTTCAATAAGTGGTGCTGGGAAAACTGGACAGCTACATGTAAAAGAATGAAATTAGAACACTCCCTAACACCATAAACAAAAATAAACTCAAAATGGATTAAAGACCTAAATGTAAGGCCAGACACCATCAAACTCTTAGAGGAAAACATAGGCAGAACACTCTATGACATAAATCACAGCAAGATCATTTTTCAGCCACCTCTTCAAGAAATGGAAATAAAAACAAAAATAAACAAATGGGACCTAATCAAACTCAAAAGCTTTTGCACAGCAAAGCAAACCATAAACAAGACAAAAAGACAACCCTCAGAATGGGAGAAAATATTTGCAAACAAAGTAACTGACAAAGGATTAATCTCCAAAATTTACAAGAAGCTCATGCAGCTCAATATCAAAAAAAACAAACAACCTAATCCAAAAATGGGCAGAAGACCTAAATAGACATTTCTCCAAAGAAGATATACAGATTGCCAGCAAACACATGAAAGAATGCTCAACATCATTAATCATTAGAGAAATGCAAATCAAAACTACAATGAGGTATTATCTCACACTGGTCAGAATGGCCATCATCAAAAAATGTACAAACAATAAATGCTGGAGAGGGTGTGGAGAAAAGGGATCTCTCTTGCACTATTGTTGGGAATGTAAATTGATACAGCCACAATGGATAACAGTATGGAGGTTCATTAAAATACTAAAAATAGAACTACCATACGACCTAGCAATCCCACTACTGGGCACATACCCTGAGAAAACCATAATTCAAAAAGAGTCATGTACCACCATGTTCATTGCAGCTCTATTTACAGTAGCCAGGACGCAACCTAAATGTCCATCAACAGATGAATGGATAAAGAAGATGTGGCACATATATACAATGAAATATTACTCAGCCATAAAAAGGAATGAAACTGAGTTTTTTGTAGTGAGGTGGATGGACCTAGAGACTGTCATTCAGAGTGAAGTAAATCAGAAAGAGAAAAACAAATACTGTATGCTAACATATATATGTGGAATCTAAAAAAAAGAAAAAATGGTCATGAAGAACCTAAGGGCAATACAGGAATAAAGATGCAGACCTACTAGAGAATGGACTTGAGGATACGGGGAAGGGGAAGTGTAAGCTGGGACAAAGTGAGAGAGTGGCATGGACATATATATACTACCAAACGTAAAATAGATAGCTACTGGGAAGCAGCCGCATAGCACAGGAAGATCAGCTCGGTGCCTTGTGACCACGTAGAGGTGTGGGATAGGGAGGGTGGACGGAGACGCTAGAGGGAGGAGATATGGGGATATATGTATATGTATAGCTGATTCACTTTGTTATAAAGCAGAAACTAACACACCATTTTAAAGCAATTATACTCCAATAAAGATGTTAAAAATATGTGAAGAAGTTTACATATACAAATGGTTTTACTCATTAACTAAAAAATACGGATGACTTTCTGTTGAAATCTAAAATGAGTATTTCTTTTGTTGAGTATTAGAATATATTTTTCCTTTCTATGTTCAACTAATCTACAACAAAGGAGGCAAGAATACACAATGGAGAAAAGAGAGTATCTTCAGTAAGCGGTGCTGGGAAAACTGGACAGCTACATGTAAAAAATTAAAATTAGAACACTAACACCATGCACAAAAATAAACTTGAAATGGACCAAAGACCTAAATATAAGGCCAGACATTATAAACTCTTAGAGAAAAACTCAGGCAGAACACTCTTTGACATAAATCACAGCATTATCTTTTTTGATCCACCTCCTAGAGTAATGAAAATAAAAACAAAAATGAACAAATGGGACCTAAATAAATTTAAAAGCTTCTGCATAGCAAAGGAAATCATAAACAAAATGAAAAGACAACCCACAGAATGGGAGAAAATATTTGCAAACAAAGTGACCAACAAGGGATAAATTTCCAAAATATACAAACAGCTCATGCAGCTGTTTGTCAAAAAAACCAAGCAACCCAACCTATAAACGGACAGAAGATCTAAATGGACATTTCTCCAAAGAAGACATACAGATAACTAAAAAGCACATGAAAAATGCTCAGCATCACTAATTATCTGAGAAATGCAAATCAAAACTACAATGAGGTATTCACACCGGTCAGAACGGCCATCATCAAAAAGTCTACAAAGAATAAATGCTGGAGAGGGTGTTGAGCAAAGGGAGCCCTCCTACATTGTTGGTGGGAATGAAAATTGGTACAACCATCAGGGAGAATAGTATGGAGGTTCCTTAAAACACTAAAAATTGAACTGCCATATGATCCAGCAATCCCACTCCTGGGAATATATCGAGAGAAAATCATAATTTTAAAAGATATATGAACCTCAGTATTCATAGCAGCACTATTTAAAATAGCCAAGACACTGTCCTCAGGCCGACCATGGTGGACGATTTGAGCGCAGTTGATCCGTAGCCTGTGCGTCCTGCACCACCTCCTGTGGAAGCTTGAGCAGGCTGTGTAGCTTTCTCCCTTTGTCTCATAACAATGTCAACCAATGAGAATGGTAATTCACCATCTGCCCGCCTTAAAAGATTCAAGAACAAGGGGAAAGACAGTCCAGAAATGAGGCGGCGCCGAATAGAAGTTAATGTGGAGCTCAGGAAAGCTAAGAAGGGTGACCAGATGCTGAAAAGGAGAAATGTCAGCTCTTTTCCAGATGATGCTGCTTTCCACTGCAGGAAAACCGCAACAACCAGGGCACTGTAAATCGGTCTGTTGATGACATTGTCAAAGGCATAAATAGCAACAATTTGGAAAGCCAGCTCCAAGCTACTCAAGCTGCTAGGAAACTGCTTTCCAGGGAAAAACAGCCCCCTATAGTCAGCATAATCCGGGCTGGTTTGATTCCAAAATTTGTGTCCTTCTTGGGCAGAGCTGATTGTAGTCCCATTCAGTTTGAATCTGCTTGGGCCCTCACTAACATTGCTTCTGCGACATCAGAACAGACCAAGGCTGTGGTAGATGGAGGTGCTATCCCAGTATTCATTTCCCTGTTGGCATCTCCCCACGCTCACATCAGTGAACAAGCTGTACGGACTCTAGGAAACATTGCAGGTGATGGCTCGGTCTTCCAAGACTTGGTTATCAAGCATGGTGCAGTTGACCCACTGTTGGCACTTTTGGCGGTTCCTGACTTGTCATTTTTAGCATGTGGTTACTTACATAATCTTACCTGGACACTTTCAAATCTTTGTCGCAACAAGAATACTGCAACCCGCCTTAGATGTTGTTGAGCAAATTCTTCCTACTTTAGTTCGTCTCCTGCATCACCATGATCCAGAAATTTTAGCTGGTGCCTGCTGGGCTATTTCCTACCTTACCGATGGTCCAAATGAATGGATTGAAATGGTTGTGAAAACTGGGGTTGTACCCCAACTTGTGAAGCTTTCAGGTGCTACTGAATTGCCAATTGTGACTCTCGTGCTAAGAGCCATAGGGAATATTGTCACTGGGACAGATGAACAGACTCAGGTTGTAATAGATGTAGGAGTACTTGCCATCTTTCCCAGCCTGCTAACCAACTCCAAAACTAATATTCAGAAGGAAGCTACGTGGACAATGTCAAACATGACAGCTGGCCACCAGGACCAGATACATCAAGTAATAAATCATGGATTAGTCCCATTCCTTGTTGGCGTTCTCTCTAAGGCCGACTTTAGGACACAAAAGGAAGCTGTATGGGCTGTGACCAACTACACAAGGGGTGGAACAGTTGAGCAGATTGTATACCTTGTTCATTGTGGCATAATAGAACCGTTGATAAACCTCCTAACTGCAAAAGACACTAAAATTATTCTGGTTATTCTGGATGCCATCTAAAATATCTCTCAGACTGCTGAGAAACTAGGTGAAACTGAGAAACTTAGTATAAGGATTGAAGAATGTGGAGATTTGGACAAAATTGAAGCTCTACAAAACCATGAAAATGAGTCTGTGTACAAAGCTTCATTAAACTTGATTGAGAAGTATTTCTCTGTGGAGGAAGAGGAAGATCAAAATGTTGTGCCAGAAACTACCTCTGAAGGGTATACATTCCAAGTTCAGGATGGCACTGCTGGGACCTTCAACTTTTAGATTGTACATCTGAGGCATAAAGTTGTTTGTTGTGTACTATGTCTGGTAGAAGTTTGTTTCTTAAACTGTCTAAATCTCTGAATATCACCAGCCAAAGTTTAGCTCAATTTTCTTCACATATAGGAAGCTAATGTATAGAAATAAAGTAAAATTAAACAGATCTGCAGCAAGGAGTAGAGATCACAGGTCAATGGAAAAACCCAAACAAAGGCTCTCTAGCCCTAATTCTGGCTATCAAATTCCCTGTTGCAGGTTTGCTGGACCAGAGGTTTTTTGCTTAACTCTCCCTTATTCATGAAATATTCTAGTATCCCAACCATAAATCTCCCTTTCCTCCCTTTTCCTTTTGTTTTTCACAGTTAAAGTTGGTTTCAGTCACTTGCAATTGAAGCAGTACTTATTAATACAAAATTTGATATTTTTATACTGAGAGGAAATATTTTTTTGAAAACAGAATGCTATACTCTGATCCATAGGGATTATACCACCCAATTCCAATTTTTAACCAAACTTTTATCCATATGCCATATATCTCTCAAAATAAGAATTCAAAATGAGTAAATTATAATTGAAAAGATAGTGGAATGCACACAAGGAATCTAAACAAAATAACCTACCAAAAGAAAAGACTTAATTCTGATATGCTTCAGTTATTGTTATGGTAACAAAGAGTGTAAGTGACTAAAACAAAAATCTTGAAAAATCGTACTTAAATATAATACATTATGGGTTCATAATTTATTTTAGGATTACTTGTGTATTTATTAATAATATGCTTATAAGTCTACCTCTGAATAATCATCTTGAGTCATTATATAATCACATTGCTATGATAGGTACCAACTCCTACTTGCCCTGTATTTCCAATTTTGATAGTAACATTAATATTTAATTTTTCTTTTGTTTTTAATAAGAAAAAATTAAATTGTTCAGCTCCATAGCCTTATGCCATCTCACTGGCAGAAATCTCTCCCTCTGTCTCATATTTTCTTTCTTAGGAGTAACATAATTTTTGTTTTATCTTATGTTAATCATTTAGTGAGGGTCTCAGTCTCAGTTCCAAGTGGCTTAACAAAAATATTGCATAACGGTTCATGCAATGCTCTCACCAAGAGGATTTCTAATGAATACAAATAGCTTTGCCCCATTAAAGTACCAAGCAACAGCAATATGCAAGAACCATTTTGAGCCTAATGGGATACTGTAGTCAGTTCCCATCAGGGTTCTAGCTTACAAGCAACAGAATTCAGCTCTGGCAGAAGTAAGAAAAAAAGTGGAATTATTTTAAAGGTACGGAGGATGAGAAAGGGTCACTAAAGCCTGGAGAAATAGATTTTATATAGGACCAAATCTAGCATGTCTGTGGAAATTAATAATTAAGAACAGTCAGTCAAGGCACTTCCCCACTCCTGTGCATCACCACTACCAATGGATGTCGTTGCCCTTGCTAGACACCTTTGAATATTACAGTTTCCTCTCTCTTTTCAATGGAGTCATTCAATCAAGAAACTAAGTTGTTGGCAAGAAAGACTACTTACATAAGCCTAGGCTACCAATATCTTGTCTGGCAAAAAATGAAAATAAGAAGAACATTCCCCTTTCAGATTGCCATGTCCAAGGGGCATAATGGGAATTCCCAAAACTTGTAAGAGTATTCAAATGTCCTAAGGGCAAGAAATTACAAATGTCAGTACCACTATTTATGAAACAGACTAAAAATATGGACAGCGAATAATATAAAAGAATAAAAGAGGAAGTAGGAAGAAGTCAAATCTTGTGGTATTTTGACTAAAGTGTTTTAAATTAAGTTTGTTTGTCCTAATTAAAGAGCACATTAAATCAATATTTACAGCAATTAAAAATAGCAATATTAGTATTTTAGAGTGTGAAGGGAAATAGTTGCATGCACTGCTCAAATGCATAAATTAGTAAAAACCACACTGGAAAATTATTTGACAGTAGATAGAAAAATATTTAAAATGTACATATATTTTTATATACATTTCATGTTCAGGGACTTATAAATAAAAGAGTAGAAATATTCACAATATTTACCTATAAATATGACCTCCTGATAGTCTCTGCCCCTCTCCTAACATATCTCCTTCTGCAGTCTTAGTTGTTTATAATAAACCTACCAGCAACTCCCGTTTGTGTCTTGCTCCAGAATTTGATCTGGGGACCAAATTATCCCCACTACTGCCTCTCCAGTATAAGTGCATCATCTTTGGCCTAGAACATTAAAGCAACCTCCTAACTGGTCTCACTGTTGTCCACTCTTTAGTCTATCCTCAACAAAGTAGTCAAAATGATACTATTAATTCAGATCATACCACTTCTCTCCTCAGAATCCCCAAAGACTTCTCATTTCTTTCCCAGTAAAAGGTAAATCCTCACTACGACCCCTAAAATCCAGCATGACCTGACCCTCTGGTACCATCTGATGTCATCCCATGCTCTCCAATGCCTCCTTCAATCCAGCATTCTGGCTTCCTACTCATGGCATGTTGCCACTTTGAGACTCTGTACTTGCTGTTTTCTCTTCCTAGCATGATCTTCCAGGTATCTGTATGACTGGTTTCTTATTCATATGTTAATCAAAACACTTTCTCAGAGAAACCTTTCCTGGACATGCTAATATTTCACACAGCAAGCCCTAATAATCTGTATTCACCTTTCCCACTTCATATGTTTTTTTCCTCAACATTCATCACATTAAAAAAAATACTATATACTTACTACTATGTTATTTAGTGCTTGTTTTCACCAAGTAGATTGCAAGGTTTCTGCAGACAAAAATTTTTCCACATTTATTTCACTATCATATCCTAAAAACTGAGCATAAGAATGGAGAGATGGGAACAACTTAAATATTTGAAAGTTAGATGATTGGTTAAATTGGTTTATATATATAATACCATAGAGTCACCAAATTTATGTTGTAGAAGAATATTAATTATCTTGAGAAATAGTCTATGAAACTCATTTATATTAACTTTTCTATGTATACTTTTTATATCTTAGTAAAGCAAAAACAAAATAGTTGCTTATACTAAGATGTTATCATTTCTTGGAGTTGTGTTTAAAAGTGTTTTTCTGAATTTTTCATATACCACAAATTTGCTAAAATGAACCTGAACTATAATTGTAAATAAAAATTCACACTATTTTCAAAAAAGCTAATCCTAAAGTGAATTTTTGAAGACAAAATGACCAAGACATACGTAATTGAATGACACCAATTCTCACACTCTGTTAACCTAGTGACTCCAAAGGATGATAAGTAAAAAGAAATTCCCAGCCAGATATATTTTAGTGAAATCAGAACCAAAGATAAAGAGGGTATCTTTAGAGCATCCTAAAAGGGAAAAAGAGGAGTTGGATGGGATAGATAGACTACTTAGAAAAAAATGAAAATAGAGGGCCAGTTGATATCTTAGTAGTAACAATGGTTGCATAAACAACAAAATAATAGCTTCAAACAACTGATATCAATTGCACACCTAATGAAACTCTCTCTTGAGAAGAAAAGGGGGAAATATTTCCAGATATACAGTATCATACTGGGTTAGTTCCAACAGAGCATCTCTGTAGAAAACTGAAGGATGAGATTCAAGGAAAAAGAAAAATCATCTAAGAAATCTGAGGGAAAAAAATGGTAATCAAAGGAAATAGTAAATGTTTGGAAAATCGAGACAATCATTTTTTACAGCAATACTGCATAATAATACCAAATATGTGGGATAAATAAATCAATATAAAATAAACATGCTGAATAACAACAGCATGTGTTAATCACACAAAATAATCTAAAGTTCATTATATCACTTCAGAACTGAGAAAATCTATCAAATAGGATTCACATTATTAAGTTGAATGTGAGTACCAAAATTTTAAGATAAACCATTAACGAATATAAATATGTGTAAAATTCCCCCAAAAAAAGGAATAGGAAAAAATAGTGTAACACAAAGGAAAACAAAGAATGCATTAGAAAACAATCTAAGAAAGTGGTTAAAGACAGAATGGGTAAGAAACATATAAAAAAATAGAAATGAATCCGTATTCATCGTATTGGCATATGAGAGATATGTGATAAATGTAAATGGTCTTAACACTCCAGTTAAAGAAAACTATTATCAGAGTTGATTTTGAAAATCAGATTTCAGTTTCCTTGTTCAAAATAGGATACGACAGTCTGTGGCAGGCTAATCCTTACACTGAGAACAATCAGTAAAACAACTTAAAATATAAAAGTGATTTGTTCAGTCCAGGCAGAGGACTACTGCTGGTGGAAAAAGAAAACAACAGAGCTTCTGGTGGTTGCATGGGGCTGCAGTGACAAATCTGGACACTTGAGAGTCCTGAACAAACAATGGGTCAAAGAAGACATCAAAAGAGAAATCAAAGAGTGTCTCGAGACAAACAAAAATAGAAATGCAACAGCCCAAAACTTATAGAATGCAGCAACAGCAGTTCTATGAGTGAAGCTTATGGCAATAAATGTCTATATTAAGAAAAAAGAAAGATTTCCAATAAGCAAGCCAACTAGGAATTAGAAAAAGGAACAAACTAAGCAACTAGAAAAAGAACAAACTAAGCCCAAAGTTAGTAGAATGAAGAAATAACAAAGATGAGCAAAAATAGAAAGTAGAAAGGCAATAGAAAAAAATCAACAAACTGAGTTTGGTTTTTTGAAAAGATAAACAAAATTGTCAAGATTTTAGCTAGACTAAGAAAACCAATGAGCAAACACTGAAATAAATAAAATCAGAAATGAAAGAGGAGACATTATAACTGATACAACAGATATATGAAGAATCATAAGAGATTACTATGAATAATTATATACCAACTAACCTAGAAGAAATTTCTGGAAATATACAACCCTCCAATAATGAGTCATGATAAAATAGAAAATCTGAACAGACAAGTAAAGAGATCGAAGTAGCACTAGAAAATTTTCCAAAAAAGAAAAGTCCAGAAACAAATAGCTTCACTGGAGAATGCTACCAAACTTTTAAAGAAAAATTAATGTCAATCCTTCTCAAATTCTTCCAAAGAATTGAATAGAGAAGAATATTTCTCAACTTCTTTTACAAGGCCAGCATTTCCTTGATATCAAAGTCAGATGAGGACACTACAAGAAAAGAAAACTATAGGCCAATATTTCTGATGAATATAGATGGAAAAGTCCTCAATCTGGTCTGAGATTCTGGCACCTCTAAAGTCTTTGTGTTTTTCCAAATCCCTACCTCTGTTCTTAGTGGCCTCCAGGAGATTAGAATATGTCAAGTCCAGTTAGTGACCCAAAGGCGGGGAAATTTCCACATTCCCATTCCCATTTCCAGAGGACTTCTAATAGCCTGCCCTGTCAGCTCCCAGATAGGGGCTGATTGGAAGCCTTTCAGGCAGCAGCTGTGAAAGCTGGGATGTTCTATAGGCAGTCTAGCTCTTCTCAGGCAGAAACTGGGAACTGGTTATTTTGCCTACTAGCTCTTTGCTGAGCCAGAGGGAATAACCACTGGGGTGGTTGTGCATCCATATAAAACTGCCCTTTGTCTTTGTGTTCTTGAGGACATGAAATTGCAGAACTCCATCAGCTCCTAGAACTAGGTGATTTAGGAGCCAGTCTCTTGAGTGGCAGCCTTAGAAATTGGGGCACAAGATGGTGGACACTTTCTTCTAGGGAGAAACTGGAGACTGTTTTATTGTTGGAGCAAGCTGGGAGGAGAAGACAGGGCAAGTAAAGCCCTTTCAAGCTCCCAGAGGATCCCAGTCAGCTCCCAGATGCAAGCTGATTAGAAGTTTGACCCTCAGCTGGGAAAGTATGCAGTGAAACCCCATTCAGGGAAAAACTGGGAGCCTTGAGTTTTCACCTGCTCCTTCTGAGCTGGTCAGGGTTGGGTTGGGGGTGAAACAAAGCTGCCTCGTTTCACGTGGTCCGGGAGACTTGCAAATGCTGAGACTCATCAGCTCTCAGAGGTGGGTAATTTGGGAGCCAGTTTCTCAAATAGCAGCCTTAAAAGTTGGGGTGCTAAATGTGCATCTCTGGGAGAAGCTGAGAGTTGAGGGTTGCATCCTGAATAGAAAACTCTGTACCAGGGGCTGTGTTGTATGGTGTGGGTGTTTCTCAGATTTTCCTACTCTTTTCAGTGTGGGTATTTTCTCAGTCACTGAATGTATAGGAGTCACTCAATTAATTTTCGTATTTCGGTCAGAGGGAATTGACCCCTGTGTAGTAGTTTATTCAGTGTGTCTGTAAGAGGAGAGAAAATCAGAAGTCTCTTATTTCATCATTCTTGCTGACATCTTCTCATCATTTCTTTTTAAAAATGAGTTACAAGTCCTAACCAGCAGAATAAGAAAAAAAGACAATGTAAAGATTCAAAATATTGTTATTTGCAGACAATTCAGAGAAAGAATATAAATCATACAAAGTTATTAAAGGTAATAAAATATTAGTTTCTCCAAATTGTAATCACAGTCAAAATCTACACAATTTTCCAAGGAATGTGATAACATATATCTAAAATTAATATAAAAGAGAAAGAATCCAAACATATACAAGATATACCTGCTGAACAACCAAATGGGAGGATTTGTCCTAGTTCATATTATGGCTCCTTATAGTAATAAAAATACTATAATAATGGTACAGGAATGGGCAATTTCACCAGTTGCACCAAACAGAGACCCTGGAATGAGATTTATACGGAAACTTCATATAGAGAGAGATCTGGAGTTGCAAATTAGCAAGGCAATAGTGGCCCATTAAATCAATGGTGCTGCGTCCATTTGTTATTCATGTGGGAAAAAATATGAACCCTTCATTATAACATAAATTTTCAATTCTAATGAATTATGTAGTTATATTTGGAAGGAAAATTTTGAAAACCTTTAGAAGAAAATATAGAGGAAAAGCTTTACCATTTTAGTAAATAGAAAGTTTTCTTAAAGATCCAAAAGCAGTTAGGCAAAGAAAAAACCAACAAATTATACTACCTTGAAATTAAGAATTTGTGTTTATTAAATATACTACAGAGAGGGAGAAATGACAATTCAAAAATTTGTATATTAACAATATACATAAGCAATAAAATTTAAATACAGAACTGTAAAAAGCCTATACAAATTATTTGAATGAGCAAACAATTCAATATATAAATAAATATATAAACAAAAATCTTGAGTTGACTGTATTGAACAAGGAAAAGCATATCATCCAAAAATCTATGATGACATGCTTGACCATATGAGTAATCTAGAAAATGGAAATTAAAATTGCAGTCAAAAAACATTTTACACATATTGTGTTGGAAAAAATGAGGCTGGTGATAATATCAAGTGCAGAAAAGCTTGTAGGGCAATGGAAATTTTATGCACTCTACTGAAAGTGTATGCAACAACTTTGGAAAACAATTTTTATTTCCCAATACAATTGAACATGTATGCACATGTACTTCTGGGTGTACAGCACAGCTAATGTGTGTACCAAAGTCATGTTCTTACATTTTTGTTGCAGAATTGTTTGCAAAATAAAAAATTGCAAACAAAAACCCTGACAAATATATAATAAAAAATTATGTACAATCACAATTAAATCAATTTTACTATATGCCAAAACATGGAACGATATGATCTGACCATGTCATGTCTAATGATTGGTGACTATATTCTTCTATTGGAATCCCCTCTCACTGCATGCATGAATATATCTAAGTTTCAAAGAAAGTATATTTGGGAGAAAATGCAAATCACAGAAGAATGAGCACTGCTTATATAGATATCAAAAATTGGTTCTCAAAACCCCAAACAATACTATTTTTTTTAGGAATAAATAAGCCAAAATTAAGGAAAGGGTTAACTGAAAGAGAAAGCAAGATGATTTTGTGGAAGGGCATAAAAAGAACTTTAAATATTAGTTTTTAATTTTATGCCATGATACTTCAGTTTTGTTTTTTTAATAGACTTTAAAACTATATTATGTGGAGCATTTTGTACTCACAATACATTTCAGAAATAAAATGATTGAAACTCAAATGTACAATCACATGTTTATGTATATTTTCTTTTATATAGACACAGTACCCACTACACCTATATAAACATGCACAAACACAAAGATTGGAGCCTATTAGGGTTAAGGTTTTAATATATGTCTCCATCATACAAGGAAACCTCCCTTTTGCTTATAAATATTTTCGTTTATCTTCATATTTTCTCCTGAACAAACTTTGGGGTTGAAATACTTTGTATCAGACAGTCATTTAAATTTTCCTCAGAAGACTTGGAGTCAAGCCCAGATGTGCCCTTTTTATAACTTTGTCAAATTGCTTAACCACCAGTTAAGGTTTTGCTGTACCCAGTTCTATTTAATGAAAATTTAAAAACCTTTAAAAGCACACACACACAAAAACCCTATCACACATGATTGTTTTGAGGAGCAGCTCAGATTATTAGAAAGTGTATGAGTGGCATTACACAAAATGTGATAATTTATTTGCTGTTTGTTTTCCAAAATCAACCTGTATGCTTTTCTGAAGTACAAATTGAAGTAGTATTAATGTAATTTGAATCAGGAATATAGTTGGTACTTCTCTGTTCTTCTATAATAAAAGCAAACATTATCTCATAGCAAATGACTTATTTGCTAAACTAATAATGACACAATTCAAATAACTCAGTGTGCCAGGAGCTATTCCACACAATGGAGTTTTCAACATCCAACATGACCTGCCACAAACAGTATAAGATTATGACTAATGATAGTGCCAAAGAACTATTAAAAATGTCAATTTATTTGTTTCATTTTGGCATTGGATCTTCAATTAAAGTATGTAATTATTAAGTAGAAAATCAAACAAAATTATTTTTCAATTTTTCAAAAATATGCATTCAGTGAAACGAATGTACAATCAAATATGATGATTCAACTGTATTTTAAAATGAGCTTAGTTTTTTCTTAATCAGATTTGAACTAGAAGAGTAAGATCCTATAACTTTGAAGTGTCTTTCCGGAAACCTCTTCAGACATAGAATTTACAAATTTATTACAAACAGTATAAATGGATATTAATTGCTTTAGTAATCTAAAGAGCATATCTTAAAAATTAGCCAGACTTTATAACAAGTTGAAATGAAAAGTGGTATAGAGTGAATATGTGAGTCTGAGCAGCATGCATGTGTGATAAATATGTTGTTTTACTGATGTAAAACTTTAACACTTTATGTAATGTCACACTAGTATGAACCATAAATCCATTACAGGCTGAGCACATAAGGGAAAGTAACATTTAAGAGAAAATCCCAAATCTGAATCTACTGAAGCAGCCATCAGTACACATTAGTTTTTACCCTAAAAATATATTGTCGCTCTGCAAAAGGTAAGCAGTCTTTTTTTTAGTGCTGTGGGAAAAGTTTCATATACCCATGTGTTCCTTATTATGTCAGGTAGTGTATTTATTTTCCATTCTCTATTGATTCTAAATTTCTATGTCAATATTCTATTCAAGATTATTCTTTATCAGAGTAACTGGATTAATAGATCATTTAGTTTTGCCAAACTAGTAAGCATTGATGTGGAGAATATGAAATACTGAATGACACAGGTTGATTTTTATGAGAAAAATGTATATTTAGAAATTTGACAAAAAATACTTTGTATAATTATGATGTGGATTAGGGGGAAATGAGAGGCTGTGAGATAGCGCATTAAATAAAATATGCATAACTTTGTTTAAAGAACAATTTCATGATTACTGAAAACATTTTTTAAAGAATTGTGACGTATAAGCACTTTTAAAAAATTTAAACTGTTGCTGAACACATTAGCTAGCCAGTGTTTGTGTCTGTTCTCAAAACTGGGATGGTCTACCTCCACTCTTTTTATCACTTACTACATGGAAAATTCAAGATATCTATTTAGATTGGCAACTAAGAAATATTACGTATTCTATAGTATACTTGCATAATGTAGTCTACCTGAAGAAACAAGAAAAGAAATCCTAGAAATTCTTTTAAGAAAAGCTTCTGGTCTAAACATTTTTCTAAATGCAGAGGCAAATACATGTATATTTACATATACATACATTATTGTGTATCTTGTACATTTTGGTTTTGATAGCTACAAAACTACTAAATCTTAAGACTACTTTCAGCTACAATGATCTGCAGTACATTTAGACTGTCTGCTTTGTTTCATGTTTAACTTATTCAAGATACATTTAATAAATATTTTTCTTATACCTACTATATGCCTGACAATTATTCTTGGTGTTGAATATACAATGGTAAACAAACAGATTACTTCTTACTCTGTGGAGCTTATATTCTAGTGGAAGTAGGAGGAGAATATTTAAGATACATTCTTAATGTGTCAAATGATGATATGTGCTCAGAAGAAATGATGGAGGATAAGGACCCAGACTTGTGGCCAATAGAGACAGAATGGTTAAGAACATCCTCTTTAAAATGATGATATTTAAGCAGAGACCTGGAAAAAAAATTTTAAGTGGTCTTGCAAATTATCTGAGTAATTGGACTCCAAGGAGAGTGAAGACAAGTTGCAAATCTCAGGGGAGAGATGCTTGATGTTTTCCAGAAACAGCTGAACCAGAGTGATGGAGCAGAGTGAGCAAAGAGAACAGTGGAAAAGACAAGAGATTGGGGCTCCAGCAGTACAAGACTCTGCAGTGTACATTATCTTTGCATTTACTTTTTAGGGAGATGATAAGATAGATTTGGTTTACTCAGGGCTTGGCTTTTGAGAAACAAGATTAGAAGAAGGAATAGGAGTTTGGAGGCTATTGCCATATTCAAAATGAGAGATGATGATGTCTTGAGCGATATGATGTCTTCACAGCATTTTCTGTGAAGGTTGTGAAAATGCTCAGATTCCAGCTATTTTTAAACAATAAACTCAACAGCATTTGCTGTTGGACTGGCTATGGGTTGTGAGAAAGGAGAGAGAGAAGGTTGATACATGAATGCTGGTCAGAAAAACTAGAATTGCCATTTACTGAAATGTAAATAACTGCAGGGAGAATGTTTGTTGGAGAAAATCAGGATTTTCAAATTTTGTTTTGTTTTTAGACATGCCATACTTGAGATGTCTCTTAGATTATTTATCCACATGAGATATAAGTAAGTAATTGGACATGGGAGTGTGGTGTTTATGGTACAGACCAGAGCTGGAGCTGTGATTTTTTTCCCCATGCATAGGCTGCATTTAAAAGTATATGACTTCCTGACAATCCATTGCTCACTATTCCACTTTCTTCATGCCTTTGCTCAAATACCACCTACCCAACTTTTCTTAGCACTGATTTATTTTTCTCCTTAATATTTACCACCTTCTACTACACTGTATAATTTGCTGTATATTACAGGTCTCTCTACCCAACAGAATGTGCACTCCAGGAGGCAGGCTGCTTGTTTATTTTGTTCATTGATATATCTCTACCTGTTGAAGCAGGCCATCAAAACGATGTGACCACCAATTGACCCGTGAGCTGGACCTGGGCAATTGGAGGCTCCCCACCCCCTCCTTGTCCTTTGAATATGCTTTCAGCTTGCCTTCCCTGCTCCCAGAAGCTGCTCCAAGCATGCAGCCTTGAAATAGAAATGTGAAGCTATCCGTACTGGTATGTGACTGTGACTGAACCCAGTTAGGCTCTAAATAAACTTTTAAGGTTCTGGTGGGCAGGTGAAGAAATCTACTTGTCTTTTGGCTGCCCAAGACAAACCTCATAAGTAAATTCCCTTGTTTTTTAAAAGTTACCCCTGCCAATCTGGAGTGGCTACCTTTTTCTTAGGTTTCTCCCTACCCTCTGTGTAAGGGGGCCAGTTTCAGACAATACCCAGAAAGATCCGAGGAGTTTTTGAAGTAACACTATCACACAGCATAGTGTCTGGAACGTAGCAGGTGCTAAGTGAATATTTGTTGATTAAAGAAAAAGCCATAAAACACAATAGTATTATTTAGAGAGTGATTGTTATGTGGAGAAAGCAAGAGTTTTGGGACTAACATAAGGGAAGAGCAGCAGCGTTTAGGGGTTCAGGAGGAATTCTAGAAAGAAATCCTTGGGAGACTATGCAAGTGATAAAGAAAGAATGAGGGGAGATGGAGTCTCAGAGGTCAAAGGCTGAAAATGTTTTAGAGATTGTGACTTAGTCGGTTAAACACTGCAGACTGGTTTGAAAACTGAAGACAGAATTGAAAATTTGATTTGTAAGAAGAGGAAAGGAAATGGGACAAGGATTTCAGATAAAATTTGTAAGGGTTTCTATATAGAGAGGAACACAGAAATAAAGGGGAACTAGATGGAAGAAGACATGGGGTAAAGAGAAGTTGTTTATTTTTTAATATCAGTGATATTATGACATTTATAAGCTAATATTAATGATACTGTAAGAAGAATTAAAACTGGTGATACAGAAAACAAAGGACTAATTGCTGGAACAATGTTCTTAACCAGCAAAAGGAAATGGGAATTTGTGTACAATTGGAGGCTCTGTCCTTAGGTGGGAGAAGGTCAGTCTTGCAATATGAGTGCAAAGAAGTAGGAATATATGGGCACAGAGGCAGGTTTATTGACAGATGTGGAACTTGTCTTACCACTGCTTATATTTTCTTATTGGTATGTGAAGAAAATTCAACAGCTGAGAGAGAGAAGGGTGGGGTAAAAGTGCTAGAAGAATAAGAAAAATGAGAAAGTTCCAGACACTCAGATATGTCCAGTTAAATACAGATGGGTCAGGAGTGGGTGGCAAAATGTACGGATTAGCCCTTTCCAAACAAAGTCTCTTACTATACATATTGGGCAGAAGAGAAATGATTTTATAACACATAATCTTCTGTTAACTTTTATTATTAAGAACTCATTTTATACATAGTTTTATATATATGAATATTATCACATTTACATATATACACATATGCACTTTCCTTTTTCATTAGCATTTAACCTTTAAAAATTTTAGTTTAATTTTCAGTAATGTATTCAGTTTAACTGCTTTTAAGGTCGACAGGCATAATAATAAGATTTATTAACAAGAAAGTTAATAGACATAATACTGGTTTGTTACATAAACTTGAATAGATGTAAAATAATGTTAACAGACACATACTTGTTTATAGAAAGATTTTAAATTGTGTTATATCAATCAGAAGTGAAATAATAAGCACATTAATATTCATCACTTAGCTGATGACCTATGTGATATTTAGAACCAACTTTAGAGTGTTTATAAAATCATCCTGCAGATTTACTATTTACAGACAGAAGAAAAGAGTCAAGAGAAATAACTAAATTAGAAGAAAAACAATTTATGGCATTTTTCACAGTTCCTGTTATAAGGTATTGGTGCAATGTAAATTTCATAGTAATTTTATGGTAATCACTCATTTCTATACTTTATTCTAAAGTGCCCATTATGTGTAGACTCCACTAAAATATAAATGATGTAATGTCATAACAGTGAAACTCATTGCTCTGAAGACAAGCCAGGAAACAAAGCTACTAATACACTTACTAGGAAGTTAAAAATTGCAAGATGCCATGGATACCTGGAGGAAAACTCCAGATCCCTACTATTTTTTTCCATTTAATCTCATTGCAAATGAGAAATACATTTTAAATTAAAAGCTTGTAGCCTTATATATTTATTCTTCATCTCTTTTGAGTCATACAGTTTGAGACTTTTTCATTTATACCAGAAGTACTTCTTATTTTTAAGTAGTTACAAGGTTAAAGAGTAACAATAATAATATAAAGAACATCCTTAACGAAGATTTACCATTTTTTGACTTGTATAAATACATTTTATTTTCCTAAAACTATTTGAGATTTAGTTCCAAACGTCAAGGCGCTTTCTTCCTAAATAATTCAGCATTTATTTCCCAAGTACACTTTCTTAAATAATTTTGTTAAAAATTATTCAACTTAGAACATTAACTATTTTTACAAAGATATTATTTAATATACAGTTCAATGTGTCTTCATTTATCTCAGATTCATCCTTTATAGCATTACACTAATTTCTACCTTATCCTGCATCCAATTGAGAAGTAAATACTAATTATTTTTCATGTTTCTTTAGTTTTTCTTCATCTGAAACAGCTATTTAGTAATTATTTTACATTGTAATTTTGAGGAATTTAGTTCAGATGTCTTATTTATTTTTATCTGATATTTCTTTATGATTAAAGTGAACAATTATTTATGGAAAGAGTACTACAGAATTAATATAGCCTTCTCAGTATACCATATCAGGAGATACAAGATATCAGTTTATGGTATTTTGTTGATGTTAATATAGATCACTTATGGTGATGGCTCCCAGATTTCTTCAATGAAACATTACCACTTTCCCTCTTTAATCTGTGATTATTTGATAGACACGTTGAAACTATGTAAATATCATGTTTCATTGTCCATTGAAGATTCTTGCCAGAAAAATTTTAATATGATGATAGCAAAATGGTGTTTTTGTGGTTCTCTTATTCCTTATTACTTGCTATTCTACTGTAAAGAATTGTCATTCTTCACTATTTATGTAATTGCATAGACCAATAAGAAAGGAGATACAATAAAAATCCTGAATTTTATATCTTTCTGATATATGATATTTCTTAATTCATCTATTGTCAGTACATTCTACCAGGAGACAGAAATGACAGAGTTTGAGTATGACTCTTCTGTTTTCTTTTCTTTTCTTTTTTTTTTTTTTACTGAGGTACAGTTGCTTTACAATATTGTGTTAGTTTCACTGTACAGCAAAGAATCAGCTATACATATACATATATCCCCTCTTTTATGGTTTTCCTTCCTAGTTAGGTCACCACAGAGCATTGAGTAGAGTTCCCTGTGCTATACAGTTAGTTCTCATTAGTTATCTATTTTATACATAGTAGTGTATATATGTCAATCCCAATCTCCCAATCCATCCCACCTCCTCCTTCCCCCCTTGATATCCATACATTGTTCTCTACAGAGTATGACTATTCTTGACTGGATGTTTCTTTGCTAATATAATCAAAGGAATATTCTGGTCCCACACACAATCTAACCAAATATTGATATTCACTGTACTTATTAACATAAAACTATATCTTACCCATTATTTTATACCATCTTAAGCATAATTTTTATATTGCCATTCATTTGTACATTCATTAAATTTTTTTGAGCACCTTCTATACTACACACTAGGTATTGTGCTGTATCCTTTCAAAAACAGGTTAAGATAAATACTGATATTTAAAGAAAATACAATTCCTTTAGAGAAACTGCATAATATACCAAATCAAAAGACAAAATAACACGGCTCTGAGTATGGTGCAGTTTAATTTCATTATATAGTAAACAGAAGGATCCTGTGATGGCCTATTTTAGTCCTTAAGAAAATTGTGTAACTCTAGGTATCACTATGGCCCAAGTAAATTCCAGAATGGCTAGGATGTAGGAATGGCAGGAAAACTGACTCATGCGTCAAATTTAGAGTGAATTGAAGTCAGAGAAGCATAAGCCTATATATATGTCAAGGGACATTATGTTTGTTATTTCGTTAAGAGCAAGCTCCCCAAAGAGCAGCACCAATTGTTCTAAGATATCACACACAAACACACACACACACACACATGCATTTGTAAGCACAGATATACTCACACATAGATGATATTGTGTGTTTGCCATTGCAAAATGTGTGTTGATCATTTTGCAGCCACATTTATATTTTGATAGTGTATACATGTAGCTTATTGAATGACTTTAACTATGCAATGACAAATAATAGATCCCTACATACGTATTTAGCTCTGTATGTGTATGTATGTGGTCATAAAATGTGATGCTGGAAAGTGATTAAGAACTTGGACTGGTTTGTGACTATGCCACTTTTTTTTTTTTTTTCCTTTGCAGTACGCGGGCCTCTCACTGTTGTGGCCTCTCCCGTTGCCAACGGAGCACAGGCTCAGCAGCCATGGTTCATGGACCCAGTTGCTCTGCAGCACGTGGGATCCTCCCAGACCGGGGCACGAACCCGTGTCCCCTGCATCGGCAGGCGGACTCTCAACCACTGCGCCACCAGGGAAGCCCTATGCCACTTTTTGACTATTCACTTTGGTGAAGTTACTTAAATTCTCCGTGCCTCTTTCTGCATCTATAATAAAAACTATATTATACAGTTGCTATGTGGATAAGCACTGAGTATATTGCCTGAACCATAATATGCCTCACATGGTCACTGACTATTATTCTGTGAATACCAAATACTTCACTACAAGCATAACTTCTGCTGTTTTCTAAATAGATTATGCAAATCTTGTGGCATAAAATGTATAAAAATGAAAACAACATTACAACTCCAGAGAATCACCAGACAAGATAATGTTTCAAATAGTGCTAGTCAACCTCTCTCCCTCAACTTGAAAATGCACCTCAAACATCTCAGGTCATGCTACTTAAATTATTTGAAATGTGCATGAAAAACCTAAATAAAAATAATATTACTGACTTTTAAATTATGAGGATGAAGAGTTAATACCCTCACTCTGTTTGTACTGTCTCATTCTTATCTTTCTGATGTTTTTAAGTTTTCTTGAATATCTATGAAACCAAAAAATGTGCTGGCCTCAATCCCCCAAGCCCAATGAAGAAAGAAGCTGTACATAATACAGCTGAGTTCTTATTTCTCAAATGGAAAATTTTTTGTTTGACCATGATTTCCTCACAACTTACCAAAGTAGAGATAAAACTGCCTAGAAAGTGTATGTGTTTGTTTCTAAATATATATAGACCCCGAGTATTTGGATTTTTTTTTTCAAGTTTTTCTTTCAACATTGAGAAAGAAACTCTATAGTCCATACAGTTCATGGCAACAAATCCCTTACAGAGGAGGAATAGGCATGGCCTCAGCTCCCAAAATAAAGGACAGCACTTGCCAACACACATCAGAGAACAACTGCAATCGCATGGCAGACTCTGGGAAGGGCAAGCCTGAATGTCTGGAAACTCTCCAGGGATGAATCAGAGAACACAGGAGAGGGCATAGCCAACTGCCTTAATGAAAACATTGTGTGCAATCAAGGATAAATGAAGAAGGCAGAGCTGAGTTAAAGACTGAGATTAAATGGTTTGTGGTGAGTTTGTAATTTATGTAAATGGCCCAAAGAAAACATTTTGGTAAATACTGAACTCAAAATTAAAAAAAAAAATAGAGACAAGTTAAATAGAAATACATGGTCTGCTTGAAACTGAATATGAAGTAAGTTCCTCCTCCTTTTTACTTTTACTTTTCTACAGATATTTTAATTTTACAAGAAACTTGAACCTTGTACACACAAGATGAGACTATGCTTTCCTCAATTTAAAACAATGATTAAATCTCCGTTCAATTGATTCACTTTTCAGGAAACCATTTAGTTTCACCATAGTCTTAGTGAAATACAGAGACTTCCATTCCAGTCTAATTTATTAATTACTAATAATGTATAGGATTTCACGGTTCATTTTCACAAACATTATTTTAACGGTACAATAACTTTGTGAGGGCAAGACTACTATGCAGATCTTATTTCTATTTGTATTTTTTATTACAGCTGATTTTAAACAGGAAACAAACTTTTAAATATTACTTGGATATTATAGTTCGAAGGATCATTAGATATCATTCTGAGCGTGCGTTCATTTTATGAATGATACAACCAATATTAAGAGAGATTTCCCAGTTTATCCAGTATCACACAGCAGACATTGGCAGGGTTAGACCAAGAATCTACAGCTCTGAATTTAACTCCAGAGTTCTTTCCCCTACGTTTCAGTCTTTTTAGATAGAACTATTATTTATCTATAATCTGAATTAATTTATTCATCATTATTTCTTATTGATGACTGTTTTAGATCAACTATCCTAATGTTGGTCAAAAATGTAAAACTGAAACTTTGTCATGGTAAGAACACCTGTTTCTCTCTTAATCCTTTCCTTTATTACAAGTAATTTATTTCATATAACCAAAATAAATACTCAATTATTATATAAAATGTTTCAATGATTATCTATTAGTTCAAATGTTAACATCAGTGGTTTTAACCACTTAGTAGTTTCAGGACTTTAAGAAGCTTGTGTAATAAATCAGGATATAAAATATTCTTTTGGGAAAACTCATATCCTCTGGAGACTCAGAAAATAATTTATTTTCATATTAGTGAAATCCTTTCTATCTGCCTTTAGCCTGCCTATTCAGAGCCCATTTCATAGTTCATTGGTGTCATTAAAATTGAGAAAATTAGAGAAAAAAATAAGACTATATAAACTTTATAGAGGAAGAGGTTGATAAATATACTTGCAGATATTTTAAGGAGTCAATTGAACTAGGTTAGAAATCTGTCCACCCATCAGTGTGGTAATTATGAGTAAATTTCACTTTCCAGTGACTGTAACCATTTAGATTTAAAAAGTAGAGAAGAGGAATAATCTGAATGCTTGAGTAGGGTGATGGGAAAGAAAAGCATAGATCTGATTTTGGGAGGTATAAATCTGATTTTGCAAACCAACACTGAAAATGTATGTTGTATGTGTATATTGAACACCCTCCATTTTTCAGAAACTTCTCTATTTACTTTATATGCATTGTCTGACTATATATCATAAGAGTCTTGCAAAATGCATAATGTTATCAAAATGTGACTGCTAATGGAAAGCTTGACATTACATAGCCATTTAAATATTACAAGGAACTTCTTGAACCCATACTATTTCTACTAAATATGTTATTTGCTAGACACATATTACTTGCTTATATATTTGCCTAGGTCCAAGTACAGTATGATTTGATGTTTATTTTAATATTCTGCTCCCACCTTAACTTCCTAAAATCGAATTCTTTGTACCTTATATATAAAATTTTCTTATGAACATTGACCAAAAAATATCCATGACAAGTGGTTGGTCTTTGGCTTCCTATTTCTTTCTTTTTCACCCAACTAACTCCAGGTTTAGTGTCCTTGAGGATTTACTCAGGAGACAGTACAGATTAAAGACATAGGTCTTATCATGAAGTTCTTTCTATTATCAAAGGAGTCCAGTGACTACCTTATTGTGATGTCATTGATTAGTATCTCAACTTAAAGAGGAAAATTTATTCACATGATGATTTATTCATTCAACAAACAATGTTGAGGACTTAGTATATGCCAGGAATTATACTATGCCTTGAAGGTAGAGTGATGGACAAAATTAGATCTGATCTTTGCCTCATGAATTTTATGCTGTGGTGGTTAAATATCACAAATATGTTTGGATAATTACAATCTCCATTACTTGACTAAAGTATCAACAAAAAATGTAAATACAGAGAAATGAACTACTCTCTAGAAAAATGGCTGAGAACAATTTATCCAATGATGGGCATAATGTCCTTTCTTTTTACATCTTTGTCATTGATTCATAACAAAAGTGTATCAATTCTGTAAATTCCCAATATTATAATTTTATAAGAATATTCATTGTTAACATGGAGATGTTCAAATTTAAGAGACTATGAATTAGAAAATCCACAATGCAATTTTGGAAATACATGGCATATCTATCATAAAAACTGAACTAAGAAACAGAAGACCCTCAATATTGAAGAAGAACAAAGTCGGAGGGCCAACATTACCAGACATTAAGACTTATTATGAAGTTACCATAATAAGGATGATGTGGTGTTGGCAAACGAGTAGACAGATAGATCAGTGGAACAGAATAGACAGCCTAGAAATAGACCCACACAAGTATAATCAAACAATTATAGGCAGGTCAATGGAGAAAGGATAGTCTTTCCAAAAAATGGTACTGGGAGAGCTCGAAACCCACATGCAAAAAGAAAATGAATCTATTCACAGACCTTTTATCTTTCACATACATTAACTCAAAATGGATCATAGACATAAATGTAAAATGCAAAACAATACAATTTATAGAAAACAACACACCAAAAGCCCAGTCCATGAATGAGAAAAAGTGGTAAGTTGGATTCATTAAAATTTAAAACCCTTGCTCTGCAAAAGATACTCTTAAGAGAATTAGAAAACAAGACAAACAGGTAGAAGGGATGTGGAAAACACATATATGATAAAGGACTTATATCCAAAATACAAAAGAACTCTCAAAAATCAACAGCAGGGGAAAAAAAAGCAATTACAATATGGACAAGAGATCTGGACAGACACCTCACCAAAGATGTACAGATGGCAAATAAGAATAAGAAAAGATGCTCTACATCATTTTTCATTAGAGAATTGCATATTTAAACAATGAGATACCACAACACACTTATTAGAATGGCCAAATTCCAGCAACAGTGATAATACCAAACATTGTGGAGGATGTGGCACAACAGGAACTCTCATTCACTGCTGGTAGGAATGCAAAATGGTACAACCATTTTGGAAGGCAGTCTGACAGTTTCATACAAAGCTAAACATAGGCCTACCGTTCAATTAAGCAATCACACTCTTAGTTCTTTACCCAAATAAATTGAAATTATACTCATACATAAACCTGAACACAAATGTTCATGGCAACAACGAAGATGTCCTTCAATAGATGAATGAATAAGTAAACTGTGGTACATTCATATAATGGGGTATTATTCAGTGATTTTTAAAAAAGCTCTAATTTTAAATGCATATTGTTAAGTGAAAGAAGCCAGTCTGAAAACATTACATACTGTATGATTCCAACTAATGATATTCTGGAAAAGGCAAAACTACAAAGACAGTGAAAATATCAGTGTTTGCCATGAATTCAGAAGGAGTGCAGAGAGGGATGAAAAGGTAGAGCACAGGACATTCTCAGGTCAGTGAAACTATTCTGTATGATGCTATCATGGTGGATACATGAATTTATCCATTTGTCAAAAGTCATAGAACTTTAGTTTAGTTTAGTCCTAAAACACCAAGACTAAAGTCTAAAATGAAGTATGGACTTTAATTCATAAATATCTATCAATATTGTTTCATCAACTGTAACAAATGTTTTCACATTAATGCAAGATATTAATAATAGGATGTATAGTGTATTGGGAAGGAAGAGAATAAATATATGGAAACTCCGCACTTTTAATTGCCCAATTTTTGTTTGAACTAAAACTGCTCTAAAAATGTCTATTAATTATTTTAAATGATCTCATAAGAAGTAGCACTTCAAATGGAAAATAAATTGAAATGATATGCTTTCTGTCAAAAAAATGAAAAATATGAGGATAAAGAAAAATGATATTGTAAGCCCCCCTCTTCACATTTTACTGTAAGTAAATGCAATTGGAATAAAGATTCCTGTTTTATGCTACATTGTTTTATAATAATTTTCTATTATAAATATATTTAAACTGCAATCTAGTTTAAAGTGGTATGCCAGGTCTAGTATTAAACAAATAGTAATTCATGGTATTAATTTCATTATGATGTATTTAGCAATAATTTTAAAAGAACACCTTAGCATATATAAAACATTTTATTTTTAAAGCTACTTCAAAATACAAAATGAAACAATAAATAGCATAATATCTGAAATGTTTTTTATTCTCTTCCAAAATTTTTAACTTAGGTGACCAGCAGACAAAAATCTACAATTTTCTCCTTTTAAATAATGCCATTTTTTTTGCATGTGTCAGTATATGTTTACTTCATACCTTTTACTTTAGAATAATTTTACAAAAACATCGAAAAGAAAGTTTTTTGTGTAGTTTTTACTCAGTTTCCCCTATCTTAACATCTTGCATAACCTTGGTCAAAACTCAGAAATTAATATTGGTATAATACTATTAATTAAACTTCAGATGTTATTCTTATTTTACTGGATTTTCTATTCATTTATTTTCTCTTCCAGAAAACAATCAGGATACCACATTGCATTTTTATTCATGTCTTTACATAGTCTCTTTTGATCTGCCACAGTATCTCAATTTTTCCTCATTTTTTATATTCTTGACAGTTTGAGAGAATATTAGGTATTTTTGTAGAACATCCCTCAATTTGTGTTTGTCTGATATTTTCTCATGGTTAGACTGAGGTAATAAACTTCTGGAAGAATACCCCAGAGGTGAAGTGCCCTCACCTCATGATATCAGTTGGTACATGATATCAGCATGACTCTTCGTGGTGATATTAGACTTGGCCTCTAGGTTAAAATGCTGTTTGCCTGCCAGGTTTTTCCACCATAAAACTTCTATTTTCCACTTCCATTCATTGTGTTACTTAAATGAAACCCACATCCAAGGGGAGATTTTTATATATAATTTGCAATTCTTGTATATGAAAATTTCACCCCTTGTCCCAATTTATCTATTATTTATTCAATCACTTATTTATAACAGTATGGACTCACAGATATTTACACTGTTCTTTGAGTTAGAATATATTATCATCAGTATTTATGTTCTTACTTGAATTATTCCAGTGTTGGCAATGGGAGCTCTTGCAGTTTGGCACCTGTGTCCTTCAACTATTCTCTTCTTTTTTTTTTTTAAATAGAAACTATCTCTGAAGATTATATTATATGGGTTGCACAGTTATGTTACCTTGCTATAATGTGCTAGTAGTTTACCTCAGCATGCAATTAATTTACATCATTCTGCCTACACCGTTAAGATACATTTATTGATCGATTATTTATTAGTTGATTATTTGTTTAATACATATGTATTAGGCACCTGCTGTGTGCCAGACACTGTTCTGAGCACTGTGGATAGATTAGAGGATGAGATCAGAGATATTAAAAAACGCTGATGGGGCTTCCCTGGTGGCTCAGTGGTGAGAGCCCGCCGGTCTGGGAAGATCCCACATGCTGCGGAGCGGCTGGGCCCGTGAGCCATGGCCACTGAGCCTGCGAGTCCGGAGCCTGTGCTCCGCAATGGGAGAGGCCACAACAGTGAGAGGTCCGCGTACCGCAAAAAAAAAAAAAAAAAAAATGCTGATGATGCAGAGCCTTGTAGACGTTTACAGAGAAATTTGGCTTTTTCATTACATAAAATAGGAATCCTCAAACAGTGCGTTAAGCAGATAATTGCATTACCTGTTTTAATATAAGGATTGATCACTAGCTGCTGCCTTATAAAGAGACTATAAATTGAACAATATTGACAAAGGGAGATCAGTTTGGAAAAGCAATACAGGTGAGATTGATGCTTTGAAGTTAGCTATGGAGATGGTGACAAGATTGTGTTCTGGATTTCTGATGGATTAGATCTTAGGTGTGGGAGAAAGGGAAATGTTAAGGGTAATCCCAAGTTTAAAGTCCTGAACAACTGGGGTGATAAAATTGACTGTGTGTGTGTGTGTGTGTGTGTGTGTGTGTGCGCGCGCATGCAAGTATATATACACATACATCCGTCTTCTATTTTTAATAATAAATATTGAGTGTGCTGGTGGTCTAGAGTAGGAAAATGATAACTGAACAATGTGTAAGTGAATCTCCAGCACATAATGTGTAGTCCAAATTTTTAAAACTACATTATTTTATTTAATTATAAAAGTAAAGATTAGTTTAATGTAGATATTTAGATTCCCCCATCTACTGTTGTAGCCATTTCCCTTTTCATGTTTTCATTGAAAATAACATCCCAGAATATTTTCCTGTAATATTCCTTTGAATCAGTGACACTGCAGTTTGGATTTTTGTCAGTTGTTCCTTCATCAGATTTACAGGTCTCAGAGTACCAGGAATCTTTCACAAATCCTTCTTTCTAATTTGTTTATCACTTTTCAGTGTTCATTCTGAGATTATTTGAATTTGCCATAACCTAGTTTTGTGATAAATGTGATGTTTAGTACTGATTTTGTATATAAACTTAATGATCTCCTTATGATGTAATGTGCAAAAAATGTTAAAATAAGGTTTACTTCCTTTTCCTTAAATTATAAAGTTCCTCTCTATATATTCCAATCTCATAGATGATTTGCCATTTTTCTACTCCCTGTATGGAATGAAGAACTTGTCTGCTTTCTATCAGATGTATATGTGTGCATTCAAAACATGGCGCAAATCTTTATCCTAGGCAGCATTTACCAAAAAATGTTGTTATGTAATAATGTACTAGGTATTTTAAAATCTAACTATAAGATAGCAATAAGCTAATTTTAAATACATCTACATGTGAATGTGTGAATAATAATATATGTGTTTAAAGATTAGTGTATCCAGAATTCAGAGATAAAACTCTTGTCTATTCTTATCTTACTTTGGAATTTCAGATACTACTGGCCATATTAAGAAGCAGAGATAAAAGGAGAAAGCTAGAAATAATTCCAATGCTGGTCAAGTAATCTACATTGCAGCAATTCACAATAGTGTGTTATATATAGAAAGAGATCAGTCATTGTTTTCAAGCCTGCTAAATAAAACTGAACTCTTGGAATTGCATGCCACTTGACCTTTCCAGGTTTCACCAGCAGTATTTAACTTGTTTGAAGGGAACACACTTGCAAGTGTCTCCTGTTGACAAGACAGATTCTCCTGGTAGTTCACACAATGTTCAAAAGGCACAAGTTCCTTGCTTCAGAACGCAAGAGAGAATTAACTTCCCCAGGAGCTACACGGTCCATACTGAAGAATGACCTGAGAAATTTTCACTCTTTGTCGCAATTTATACTCTCAGCAGGCCCTCTAAGATCAACTCCAGCAGTTAAACATTCAAAAACTACTCACTTTGAGATTGAAATACTTGATGCTCAAACCAGAAAGCAGATATGTATTGTGGACAAGGTGAGTTTCATTTATTTATTTAAAATTCTCTTTTTTGCCCCAAAGATTACTGATCACTTGCTTAATGCTGATAAGGCAATACCAAAATGTATTTCTGGATTTTAATATTAATTTTAAGATGAGTGGGATGGATACTTTATAATATACTTTAAAGTATACTTTATATACTTTGTTTCAGTAGAAAATATTCATTGAATTTTCATACTCAATTTAAATGGTAGCTAATAATTATTAGGTTTTGGTTTTCCTCCTAACATTGGCCATTGGCAGCAGGTAAAATTTTAGTGCTCACCTTCTCAGCCTACATGACAAAATGTCTTTCTATTCATGCACTTCCTTGCATATTCAAATTTTCAGTCTTAATAGTGTTTGTAGAAAACAGCAAGCAAAAGGCCCCAAAGTTATTAAAAGTAATATTTAGCATATGTGATAAAATCTAGTCATTTGAAAATTATTTATAATTGATTTACCTGTCTTGAAATATAACCATTTCACTTTTTATGAAAAGTTAACTCATTTCAAAACTACAATGTTTAAGTTCCTAAAAAAAAGTCTTGCTTAATATGCTGTTCCTCTATATTCATATCACATATCAATGTTTCACTAAGGAAAGATAAGATATATACTTCCTAGGTTACAAAATTAAAAAAACAAATATATGTGTGTATTGTAGATATACATGTGTATGTACAATATTCCAGTCATTTTCAGTTTTCCTAAAGTTTGAAAAAACATTAGTATTTCAATTTATTATGAGAAAGATTGACATTTTTAATAAGACATATCTTTATTTTGCTTTACAGACAGGTTGAATAAGGTTTTTTCTGTTGTTCTAAAATTAAAGTTCAATCACTGATTCCATTTATCTATGCTCTAGCTGTGTTTCTAGATAAGAGGAAAAGAGAAGAAATTGTTTACTTGCTTTTAATTGCCAAGAAGATAATAATACTTTCTTATTTAGTAATTATAACACTATGACCAGCCTATTACTTGTGTAATATTAACTTTTATTTACATATGGAAATGAAAAATACAGACCTTTTACAAGTTCATGTAGGTCATATGTGGCAAATATGAAATTCAAAACCATTTCTTTGCAACTCGAAATCATATTCTTTTCTATAGTACCACTGGGGCCATGTATAAATGATAAATATGAATTATGTATAATAGACCTTTAAATTATAAACTTCAGGCATGTTACCATTTAAGTATCTCAGTAAAATGTATTTTTATATCATACAGGAATAAGACTTTTTTTTTAATTGAAGTATAGCTGATTTACAATGTTTTGTTAGTTTCAGGTGTACAGCAATGTGAATCAGTTATACATATACATATATCCACTCTTTTTTATTTAGATTATTTTCCCATATAGGCCATTACAGAGTATTGAATAGAGTTCCCTGTGCTACAAAGCAGGTTCTTATTAGTTATCTATTTTATAAATAGTAGTGTGTATATGTCAATCCCAATCTCCCAATTTATCCCCCCCCCCCCTTATCCCCTGGTAACCATAAGTTTTTTTTCTACATCCATAGAATTTTAAAAATAAAATTATCATCCAGAGGTTGTTGATGTTTGCAGTTTCTCACTACTGAAAATTTAAAACTTAGAAGGAAAAAACAATGAAATGAAGGGGAATAAAACAATAAGTGGAATAGATATTATACTGGTCAAGGATTTCCAAAGACCAAAATTCTAAAATGAGGCTGGTTGTGTCTTTTCTGATATGTGTCTAAATGTTGACACAAAATCTCTTTAAAGTAATGAGAAAATGTTGGGCTACTAATTATTTTCCTAGTACATTTAACATTTCTGTTTTTGAGATTTTATTTGAAGCTAAGACATGGAGCTTTACATTTTTAGGTATTAATTAAACTGCACAAAATTTAAGCATGCAGAAAGCCATCATTCTTTCGAGGTAAGGATTTGGTTACACTTGAACTGTAAGAGTCCTGGTAATTGCATCTCCAGTGGCAAACCTTTAGGGAAACTCAGTAGACTAGCTAGAGATTAATTTTGGATTCCTCACAGACTTTATTGCACAATCAACACCATCTGATGTGCAAACTACTGCATCCAAATCTCTGACTTGTTAGCAGCACAAATTTTGTTTTGTCTTGTTTTAGCTTTGTAATTTAAGACTGTCTCATAAATAATGTCTCATAATAGTGTCTCATAATAATGGCAAGACATTTAAAAGAAAAAATAATCTGGATTAGTTTACTTTTTTTTTTGCTTAATGATTGTAAACATGAGAAACATTTTGTTTGTTGTCCAATATATTGTTTTTTTCTTGGACAAATTAACAGCTATATTAAGCGTAAGGTCATGTTAATTGCCTCTCATTAGACTTGGTTCTACCCAGTATACAAAAGAAGTGTTGCTTATAAATTAGTCCCTGTCTTTCAGTAACTATAATGTTATAAAGTAGTCAAGGTTGAAGGTCATATATTTTGGAACTAAGTATACCTGGACTGAATCCCTGCTACATCAGTCATATTTATCAAAGGCTTGGGAAAGTCACTGAATTGCTGATCCCCAGGACTCTTATTTAGAACATAGGTTAATAAAATCTATTTTGTAAGCCTATAGTGAAGAGTAAGATATGTAACACATTTAGCATAGTGTCTTGAACGTAATAGGGAAACTAATTTTTTTAATTTAATAATCACTTGGAAAGAGAAATTTAATCTGCATACAAATCCAAGAAAAAATAAGTGATGAAACTCGTGATACTGGCACAGTCTGTAAATTTGACTTCTTGACAATTGCCTATTGACATGATCTGGTATAATGCTTATGTTAGATATGAATTTTCAAATATGAGTAGGATGTATGTATTTTAGTAATATATGCTGATCTCAGAAATTTTGTTTGCATCTAGATATTATAACTTTAACTTCAGAATGGACAAAGTATTTACTCAAGATATTCATAAGAAAAAAACATTAAATGAATTCCTTGGATTAAAGAAAACATAATGAATCATGTTCTTTTACTTACACACACACACAAACACACACCCCAAAGAACCACAAATCCTTCTACTGCCTTCATTATCTTCTCCAGCTTCTATCCCATTTCTCTCCTTACTTTCATTGTGTTCATGTTGTCTGTACACATTTTCCTCTTCTCATTCTATACTGAACCCACTGTATTCAGGCATTTGCCTCTATCACTTCTCAGACTATGAACTTGCTGAGGTCACCAGTGAGGCAGTAATAAATACCTTGCTAAATCCAAAGGTCGGTTCTCATGCTTCACTTACTTAGTATATGGTCAACATCTGCCACTGCTAAGCACATCCTTCTCCTGAAAACATGTTTGCTCTTTGAGTTCCAGAATAACACACACATTTTTTAAAAACCCATATCATTGGCTTCTCCCTTTTCTCCTGCTGCTTCTTCATTATCTGACTTATTAGGTGTGGACTGTCACCAACTCAGTCATCAGGACTTTTCCACATCTTTAGTCATTTACTTTATGGAGTCCTATAGCTTTAAATATCATCTGCATATTGATGACTCATAAACATAAAACTACAGCTTATTCTTTTCCCCTGAAATACAAATCCATTTATCTATGTATGTATCTATCTGTGTATTTATCTATGTATCTGTGTATTCATCCATCTATCTATCCATCTACTTGGATATTTACTAGGCATTTCAAACTTGGTGTATCTAAAACTGAGCGCTTGGTCTTCCCAAAAAAATTTTCCACAGAGTTTTCCAAATCAACAAGTAGCAACTACATCTTTCAAATAGCTCAAACCAAACACTTAGAGGCATCATGACTCATCTCTTAATCTCACAGCCCACATACAATCCATCTTCTTTGATACTTTCAAATATATCCAGACTGACAAATTTTCACCACCTCTAATGCCCGCACTTCTAAATCTTTCCTCTGCTCTGTCCTTAGCACATTCAATATATTCTCTACATAGCAACCAGAACTAGCCTGTTAAAATCATGTCAGATAATATCATTCCCTACTCAGAACTAGTCAGTGTCTTCCTTTAGGTCTTTACTTACCTGTCACTTTTTCCTTGGGGCCCTTTACCTGTGTAAAATTGCAAAATCTGCCAGTATCCTCTATTACTCTTCCCTGTTCTACTTCTTTGCTAACACTTATCACTATTTAACATACTGCTTATTTTCCTTTTTTTCATTTTGGTTATTATTTGGTCTACCCCTATTATTCCAGTTTCACAAAATCAGGGCTTTGGGTATTTTCACTCCTGTATCTCCAACATTTAAAACAGTGCTTGGCCCAAAGAAAGGGTTTAACCAATATTTACTGAATAAATCGATGCCTGTTCAAGGGATATATGGATTTGATAATGCACTCATGTTTAGCAGTGACAGTTTTTGGATGGAGGAGTATGATATTTGAAAGTACTTTTTACTATTTTCTAAATCTAATTATCAATCAAATAAATGTAAATATATTCACAGAAAAGGACATTTAATTAAATCATTCTACTGAATGCCCAAATTCCTCTCGGCTTGCTCCCAACAAAAATGTATAGAATTCAACTTTGTACTGTGTATAATTTACTAACAAATAGTCATGTTCTGATTACAAAGGCTAACAAGCCCTTCATAAAGAAGGAAATGCAGATGGGAATATTTAACTGATGTAGTTATTTCCCATGAATAATTAAAATAATATAACTATAAAGAATGATGAAAATGGAGAGCATATTTTTTAAAAATATTGTTAAATATCACCTTAATTATTTTTTGGAACATCAAAAATGTATATGAAAAATACATTTTAAAAATTTAACAGTGTAAAATGGAATAATTTCCAGTTGCTAACTATTCCTGTCTCACTTCTATTTTTTAAAATGTCAGAAGCTTATCTAGTGACAAGTGGATGATTCAAGAGCAAGGAAAGAACTCTAAAATGTTAGGGTTGATAAACATTTCCAATATCATCACATTCTTTGTTCTTTAATCTTTTCTTCAAGGAACTTGACCTCAAGAGCCCTCTATCACCTATATACGCTAAGTAAAAATTCTCAAAAGTTTTTTAAAGGCTTCTTATGAATAAAATAAAGTACTCAAAAATTCTCCTATCCTTTTAATGATAAAAATACCAATGTTCACCAGAAAACTGTAGAGAGAATAATAGGGTAGTAAGATTTCATAAAAACTGTACTTTTAATACTTCGGTTAGAAAACTTGAGAATTCTTAATGTCTGAGTTTGCCACTTTTAATACTTCACCTTGTACATGCGATTTAGCATATTTATGCCTTAATTTGCTCATCTGTAAAATGAGAATAGCACCTGCCTTAAAATGGCCTAATGGCAGTTTTCAGAATTTCATGTGTAAGCAAGTAACAATATCTTCTTTCTCTTCCATTACTCCTTTCTCCTTCTCTTCTGTTTTTTATTCCTCGTTTCCTCCTCTGTTTTGTTGCTCTCTTCTTCCCATGCCTGTCCCCTTTTTTCTCCTCTCCACCCCCATCCCCTTCATCCTATTTCTTATGATGCAGAATGATATAATTGAAAATTTATGACCTTTGGATTTACATAGACTACAATTTTAATATAACTCTGGCCTGTTTTTTCTTTTTCCTTGGATATGGTCTAATACCTCTGCCCCTTATTATCTTTTTCTACAAAAGGATTTAGATATTATTATTCTTCCCCTGTGTAGATGAAGAAAAGGTGGCACAGAGACTCGAAAAGAAGAACTTAGTGTGTGTTAGAACCAAGCTTTGAACCTGGCTAATACACATTCTGTGCCTTGCTCTTAACTATTATACAGTATAATGTGAAAGATTAATGACCTCCATTAGCCAAGATTCTCATGTTCTATTTAATTTCATGATTAGGGCATCTGACTTCCAATACAATGTGTTTCAGGACAGAGGTAGGAAGGATCTTACACATTCTATTTTATATATATAAATATAAAATAGCATTATTTAATAGTCAAACCTAGAAATTAAAAATATTTTAAATTCCTTTTAAAATCCTTTTAATAATAAAGACAAAATATGCTCAAATTTTTGCATCATTAATAATTAAGAAATTAAAATAAATAGTTCCTCCCAAAAGAGGTAAGTAATGTAATCATTTTATATGAACCCAGAGGATCTCCAATGTCAACCTCTCTTTTATATATACTTGAGAATTCCGTAATACAGCATGTGGTTCTAACTTCAAAAAAATCAGTGTTTAATATTATCTGCTCTGACTTATATTTCTCTCAGAAAATGTAGACCTATTATATAGATTTGGTCACAATATATAGTCCAAATATATAATGTGATGAGAGACAATGTAGTAAAAATGTGTATGCTCTGAAGTCAGACATATTTGTGTCTGCACTTGAGCTTTGCAAATCATTAAAGTCTTATCACCTTAACATATTACTTAACTACTCTGAGTCTTGGTTTTCCAAGTAGGGTAAATTACAAATCAAAGTAGGGTAAATATCTATCTTCCAGGAGTATCTAAGGATTTTATATTTGTATGCAAAATGTAACACCTTGTCTGCCACATGGTTATTTTTCTGCTAATGAACATTGTATTTTAGATAGTGGCAATATATTTTAAAATATTATTATTCCATTAAAGTGGGAAAATAACTGAATTGATACTTTTCTATTATGACTATAAAAATTTAGGCATTTAAAAATGATAGCTATTATTATCCCTTTCTGAAATGATTAGGAAGCATTAGCATTAGAAAACATAGTCACAGGGACCCATCTTTGTAGTATCAGTTTCTAGAATTCTGTATCCTACTCTCATACTCCAAATAATATGCATTGGTTACTTATACTATGTTATACCATGAAAGATACCAAAGGATATACAAACATTTCATGTCAATTTAATAGTAGAGAAAAAAACAAATATACTCTAGAAAACTATTCATGAGGGGAATTTACAAAACTAATATATAGTATTACATATAATCAACTAAATTATGTCTATATTTTTCCACTTTCCAATTGTATCACCATCTAAGAAAACTGTTTTTATTTACAGTTAAGCTAAGAAGATGTACTTGCATTTTACTTTCTGCTGTAAAAGCTATGTAAAGCTATGTTATTTGCATGGCTACATGATATGAGCTCAAAGGTTTTGAGGCAATCATTGTTTGAAGTAATATTACCCTTAAAATGATTTCAATTGACTATTATCAAGTACCTACAAGAACGTCTTGCAGGGGCATAATCCTAGAACAGCACCTGCCTTCCATTTCTCTCCTCCCCTCCTTCCTACTTTCGTTTTTCCCTGTTTTTCTTCATATACGTTGAAGAATACCAGCCTTCTAGTTGGTAGGCCCTTTAATAGACACTAGGAACATCAGCATAGAAACCAATCCAAACCACACAAAATCTGTTCCCTCCTCTTCCAATGTTCACCATATTGTAATGGATAATTACATGTAAATAGTCCAACACAAGATGATATAACCTAAGCTAAAGTAGAGGTAAGAACAAAGTGCTGAGCACAGATGGATGATTTTTTTTCTTCTATTGAAGAAAGTGGCTTTAGAAATCTCTTCCTGTTATAAGGAGTCCCAGCACACTGAACGATCATCCTGGGGATGGCTCTAACAGTAAAGGGCAATCTCCTAAAGTAGAAATTATCTCCTCTAAATGCCTTACATCCTCGGCCTTTCAGGCTTTAACTGAAAGCATATTGCTATAAGCACACCTCTGGAGAATTTAGGAAGGAAGGCAAAGATGAACTCCCTACCTACTTAAGAACTTCAAATGTGTACACTTTTCACCATTAGTATACTATATTTTATTAGTGAATTTTTAAACTGACAGTCATTAAATAATTTTCAATCCCTGTTGATCTACTGGGATTCAACTAAGTAAACTGAGCCCACCAGTCTGTCACCACATAAAGCCTATGAAGCCTATGAATGTCACACACATTTATTTTCCTATGAGAGGTTAGTTCTCTTTTAGACAGATTTATTTTGAACTGCCTACTACATCTAGCTAACATATATTTCAGAATTGATCTTACTCTTAAACCAAGGAATGCTGTACTTCTGCCTTCTTATAAACTCATCATTCTAACATCATATTGTAAAAAGACTGAATTATTACCTCTCCTTTTTTTCTTATTGTAGTTTTTTTTCTCATTACACATTTTTACTGCCTCCCAAATAACCATGTAATATTACTTCATGTTGGGTGTCTCTGAATTGTAATTATTGGTTATTTGATTTTTTAAAAAAAAATCAAAATGTGAGGTAGTTAGTAATATCCTTTTAGAAGACATTTGATGAATTACTGCCTAACTGAGCCCTTTACTTGTCAATACTGATCTGTGTGCCATTAAATATATATTTATTATCTGCTTCTCATAAACTTTATTTAATAAAATCCTGTAATAGTCTGAATTTAATTTAATCACAACTTTAACATAGAATCCTGAGGCAATCATTCAGATATAGGCTACTACTTTTTTATAGATAGAAAAGTTTCAAAAAGCTCTCACTCTAAAATCCCTGAGAAACTATTTCTATCTAAAGAGCTATTTTATGTAGAATTCTTTTAACTCTTGACATGATAAGAACACAAACAGCAAGAATAGCCACAAACCCTGAGGTGTTGATTGCTAAAATAAAACTGGCTTTATTTCAAACTGGGAAGAAAGAAATCAAATAGGTTTTTTGTAATTATAAATAAATAGATCCATAAATTTACTTGTTTGCTTTTACTTTTCAGTTGGCATTTCTGGCATCGTATAGACATAATGTCTTCCTAGGCCTTTGTTGATAATAGAATTCAATAACTTAATGCTCCATGTCAGTTTAAGTACGTAAGTACAATTTGGCTAAAATACCTAATTTTCTAGTTAACTGATATTGAGGCTGTTCTGTATTATAATAGAAAAAAAATCTGGACTCAAAGGTTAGCTTTACTTCTGTATAGAAACACACTCATTTCCTCTTTGCCTGATTATGGCTCTTCTATTTACACGTACTACTTTTCACTAAAATGATGCATAATGTGTATGTGATGGAATGTGCAATTTTTCCATATCTGCTTATTGCCTCAAAGTTATTCATTTGGGAAGTTGAAGAGGCCAACAATCAGCAAGTGTTTGCAACATGATCAAAGTGTCCTCATCAATAGAGAATTCACCTATGAATATAATTCTTTAATGAACTGATGGAGAAAGTCTCACCTGAGCCAGTTTATCAAGCTGCTGACTCTCTAGAATCTCTCCCTGTTTTTACTACATGCAATCAATCAGTAAATCACTTCATTCTATACACAATATATCTCCTTACTGAACTGTACCCATCCAAGTTTAAATTACCATCATCTCTAACATATGGACTGATCTACACTCTGCATGATTCTTCACTGAACACCCACAGTATATGTAGCAAAACAGAGTAACTATACTATATATACTAAAAATATACTATTTCTATCAGATGTAGTTATAGCCCACAGAGTTTCCACAATATTGCCAGGTGAAATAGAATTTGGCATTTGTTATTGCAGGTGAAATAGTTTTGTTATTGCATTATCACTTTGTCACCTAGAGTCTGTTCAATTTACAGAAGCCAGAAAACATATGTCCAGAGGTAGAATTCCTTACCTGTAAAATACTTTTTATTCTTATGTTGTGGTGTATTTAATGAAAACATTTTACATTTAAAACTGTCAATTGGAACTACGAATTCTGTGCTTGCCTTTTCTACATTTAAGTCTGTGAGATGAGTGTACTCTAGAAGCCTATGCCCTGCATAACTACTGAAGACTAATTTTTCTAGTTTCAAAAGAAACTGATAAAAGTTTCAAAAAAATGTTAACTGTACAACAATGAGGAGAACGATAATGTTATCGTGCCTAATAGCTACCACTTCTGGACCATGAGGAACAGAGACTAAACTGCCTGACATATGCAGTAGGGAAGGAATTTTGATTATTATTTGCGATCATGATTTTATGGACACTATATATAAGATCACAATGGTGATAGAGGTAACTTTGTAATTCATGTAACAAAATAGTTGATTTTATATTTATTCAATAGCTGATGAGCTGACTATATTTTATTTCTGTCATGTGCTTAGGAAACTAATGTCTTTCTTGGTCAATGATGGAAAGCCTATGTCTTATGTAAAGCAGGGAAAATGAATTATATTTCATATTCTGTCTCCCCCAACCTGAAAAAAACTAAATTTTCTGGCCTTCCTCTCTTCTCTCCTCCCTCCCTCTCTTCTCTCTCTCTCTCTCTCTCTCTAGCATGTATAAAATAATGTTTGAAATATATATGTAACATTATATCTATATACCTCTATCTATCTATCATGAGAGTAAAATAACATGCATTGTGTATTCTTACTTAAGACACACAGAGAAACGATGGAAATAGTGCCTGGTTTTATGGCCTTCTAGAATATTCTAGATAATAAAATTTTAATCATTTTGGACACTGACTTTAGAAGCATTAAAAGCATTTTTGGTTTCTCAACATCCATGGGTAGGAAGTGGGCTCTTGGAGAGCAGATACCTTGTCTTTTAGTTCATAGGTCTCTGAGTTGCATAAGTACATAATACCTCACATCATTCAGACATCTTGGACATTGAGATTGATACCATAATTGAAAAGAATTTTTCATTGCTTCTGTGAGGACATGGTGTTGTATTTTGAGTAAATGATAGGGGTGAGTAAAGGATACTCATGAGTAAAGGATAGGGGACCAACTATTTGATCAGAAGGTAAATATTAAACTCTGGTAAATATTGGTGCTGTTTATTAAGATTTTTTCTTGTTTTCACACAGAACCATGGTAGAATTAAACTTGCCTACCTCTTCAAAGTAACGGATTTTGTTCTGTGAAATGAGAGTGAAAGACATGTATTTATTTCCTGAGGGAAGCTTTAAAAACCTAATCTAATTTCACTACCATTTTTCCCCCTAACTTTTGCCTTGGAAACAAGCAATTTCCATATGTTGTCTGCTATGTCAATATAGATCCTAGACTAAGGAAAATGCAGAGTAGTTGCATCAGTCAACCTGTGATATACATGTAGTGCATGTGAAAACATAGCATATGTTGTTTCAAACCAATGAGTTTTGCAACACAACCTAAACTATTCTGACAGGTGCATTCAATGAAACTTGAATTAAAGATGAGAGTCATGATTCTGTCATTTCAATATTAGTGATCCTTTCATCATTAGAAAAATATAACAAAGAGAAAGAGAGAGGAAAAACAGTTATACATATATATATGTATATATATACATGTATATGTGTAATGTTTCCTTTTCTATTTAAAACTGTAGGATTACAGTAAGGCAGGATTACTCAAACTAAAAAGCTTCTTCATGGTAAAGAAAACCATCAATAAAATGTAAAGACAACCTATGAAATGGGAGAAAAATTTGCAAACCATATATCCAACAAGGGGTTATTATCCAAAATATATAAGGAACTCATATACCTCAATAGCAAAAGAATAAATAACCCAACTTTAAAATAAACAAAGGATCTAAATAGACTTTTTTCCCAAAAACATACAGGTGGCCAACAGGTACATGAAAAGATTTTCAAAATCACTAGTCATCAGGAAAATGAAAATCAAAACCACAATATCACCTCAAACCTGTTACAATGGCTATCATCAAAACAACAAGAGATAATATGTGTTGGCCAGGATGTGAAGAAAAGGGAACCTTTGTGCACTAGTTGGTGGGAATGCAAATTGGCACAGACACTATGGAAAACAGTATGGATATTCCTCAAGAAATGGAAAATAGAACTACCATATAATCCAATAATCGAACTTTTGTGTATATATCCAATGGAAGTGAAATCATTATCTCAGAGATATCTGTACTTCCATGATTATAGCAGTATTATTTACAGAAGCCAAGTATTAGTTACAAAGCAGTATTATTTACAAAGTATTATTTCCAGTATTATGGAAACAACCTAAGTGTCCATCTACAGATGAATGGATAAAGAAAATATGTAAATATATTGTGTGTATATATATATATTCATTGTATATATATTCAATGAAATATTATTCAGCCTTTAAAAAGAAGGAGATTCTGTTATTTGCAACAGTATGAATGAAACTAAAGGGCATTATGCTAAAAGAAATGTCAGACAGAAAAATTAATACTGCATGGTATCACTTATATGTGGATTTTGTTTTTAAGTTAAACTCATAGAATCAGAGAGTAGAAAAGTGACTGCTGTTGGCTGGGGGTTGGAGGAAATAAAGAGAGGTTGTTAAAAGGGTATGAAATTTCAGTTATAAGATGAATAAGGCCAGAGGATCTATTGTATAACATGATGACTATAGCTGACACCACTGTATTGTATAATTGAAATTTGCTGAGAGTACAACTTAAATGTTCTCATCAAAACCAAAAAAGTAAATATGTATGGTGATGGATGTGTTAATTAACTCACTGGGGTAATGAATACGTATATCAAGTCATCGTGTTGTACATTTTAAGTATCTTATCATTTAATTTTTAATTTTACCTCAATAAACCTGAAACAAATTTTAAATAAAATATTTTAATAAACACAGAAAACTGTAAAACAGGTTAATAAAATATCTTATTATACAAAGAAGATAATTCAATAAATTGACTATATTAGATGCTCCACCTATTCACTGGATATTAATTTCTTCAGTGAATATTTAATGAGTACTTAGTGTATATCTAGTAGGAGATATTGAATAAAATAGGCAGCAGAAGGGGGATGATTCTAAATATAGGAGGTTGGATCAATAGAACTCTGAAATTTCTCAGATAACAAAGTTGAAAATTCATCATTTATAAAAAAGATTATAGTTTGAAAAACTCTTTGAATATTAGTGCCATTAATAGAATAGAAACAGTTCTTGGCTTAACCCACATAGCATTCAGTTCTGGATGTTTAAATTTGTGATCACTGTCAGATATCCATGTAAATGTATTAAATATCTAGTTGTATATATAAGTTTGCAGCTATGAAAACAAGTTAGTGCTGGAGATATACACCTGAGGGTATGAAAATACATGGCATTCAAAGTCATGAGAATGCATTAGATCAGCTTTACAGATAAAGCATGTCTTATTTTTACCCAGGACGTAATGTAAAATGATGTAATGAAGGTATTGAAGCTTCATGGCTCACTTAATCATCAAACATTTTTTAGATTTTCAGGCATATTAAATAATAAATGTTTCATTGTTCTAAGATGAAATATACTCAGAATTTGTTTAATTGTTGATGAATTTGTCCATGAACATGCAATACACAGTGAAATTTGAAAAGTAATGCAATCACTTTCAGTGGCTGGCACTCTGTAGTAGCATTTATGAAGGCAGTGAGCCAGTGATGCAGAAATAATTGTAGCATCTATCTCTGTGGTTTGATGTCAAACAATTAATTAATAATATAAACTTTCTAAAGTTGGTTTTCCTCCCTAATTATTTTTTTCTTGAAACTCATTTCACATTCTCCACATTTTAAAAACTGTAACATAAATCTTGAAGTAGCTAAAAAGAAGTTTATGACCATCACTTCAAAATTTGAAGTGATCTCTGATGTTTTGGAAGTCATATAAAATCTATCAAGGTTATAAGATATGGAGTCCTTCCACATCAATAGGTTTAATCTAGTTATCTAAAAAAAAGTCCCACAAATTTTTGAACAAGTAAAATTTATTTTATAAAACAAGTAAGAGTGACTTTCAGTCTAGATTAAGCAATGACTCCAAATAATCAATGATGGACAATAACAAAGGTTTAATTCTCACTCGTGGCATGCCAGTGTGGATGAGCTGTGGCTGTGCTCTGAGCTCTCTGTTCTGTAACCAGGTTGATGAAGCAGCTCTTGTCATTGTCATTATCATGTCAGTTTCCAAGTAGAGTGAACAGACAGGAGGCATCTTAGTTTCGACTACTATAAAAAGTGACATAGACGGGGTGGCTTTTAAACAACAGAAGTTTACTTCTCAGTTCTGGAGGCTTGAAGTCCAAGATCAGGGTGCCAGCATGGTCAGGTTCTGGTTAGGATCCCCTTTTGGGTTGCAGACTGCCATTCTCTTATTTTATTTAGAAGACTAAACGCTCTCTGGAGTTTCTTTCATAAGGGCACTAACTCCATCATGAAAGCTCCACCCTCATGACATAATTACCTCCCAAAGACCCCCAGCTCCTAATAACATAACATTGTGGGTTAGGATTTCAGCATTTGGATTTGGGGACACACAAACATTCAGTCCATGGCAGTTGGTGAGCTACACTCTGGCTTGTAAAGCTTCTGCTTGGACATTAAACATTTGTTTTCCTCTCATATTTCACTGGTCAATCTGTGTCAGGGCTGAGTTCAACATGGTAGAGATACCGATTATTCCCTCTAGAAGGCCTGCCCTCGGAAGGACAACAAGTATTTTGAGCAATTATAAATCTACCAGAGTAAGCAGACTCTTTGCAATGAAGTTATTTATTCCAAAATTCATATTCCAAACTTCATTCACTTTAATCATATATGGAGCCCCAATTTCTCATTCAAATTCTACTCACAGATTTACTTAGTTGAAACAATACTGGATGCCTGGTTTATAAGCAAAAAAGAGAAGTGACACTGTAGCAAGAGAATGAAGGGAAAAGTTAAGAAATGAGAGCCAGCTTCCAGAACATGTACTTGTCATGGTAGAATTCAGTAGCTCCCAGATGGTCACGTGAAAGCTCATAATGCCTTTTAGGACCTAAGGCATGAAATTGACATTGCCTCATCTGTCCACATTCCATTGTACAAAGCAAGCCAAAGAGCCAAGTCCAACACAACCAGCATCACTTTCTAGAGAAGTGGAAATGATGAATAGAACAAATATTTGCTAAAATAACTAATATGCCACAGATATTCAGTTTCTAAGAACCATTAAAATTATCCTTCTTTTGGTAGGGCAATAAATATATTTTAGAAAGAAAATTATTCAAAGTGGATGGATTTAAATATTTGATGCATAAAGAGGTAGGTAAAATCCTACATTTCTAGAAAACTGGCCACCCATAATAACTCTTTTCCCAAGAGATACTATGAATCTTAAACTGTGGATTTCCTTGAATCACCAGGGGGAAAAAAACCTCACGTTTTAAGATCTTATGCAGTATAAGATTTTGGTTATATTTTTTGTTACTGTTTTTTGTTTTGTATTGTTTTGGTTTTTGCTGAAATTCAGTTTAACTGCATTGTGCATCTTTCAAAAGCAAATACTAGGTATCTTGAATATTAAGGTTAAATATTTATGGAGTCATGAATAGTTTCAGATTTATTATAAAACTAAACATATGACATATTTCACAGTGGTACCATGTTAGTTTCATTTTTGCATATAGAATTTGACATTTGAGTGTATTTTTTTAAAGTTAATTGACATATCTCTTTAACATCGTCAGTAGAAAAAAGCCAAAAATTAATTACACAACAGAGTTAACATCGCAGGTGATTTACAAACCTGTACAATTTTAAAAAGTAAACATCACCCTTCTGAATTTGTTTGTAATCTGTACAATGAAATGGTTGAGCGATAAATTTCTTTTCCTTGTCCTCCTTAGATGATTAATGTTTTTAATAGTTCTTTACCACTTGAGAGAAAATACTCAAGAACTTAGCAACTTAAAATAAAGGCCATTTATTTATCTCATTATTCTGTTATTTGGTTTAGCTTATAGTTGTTCAGCAGATCTGCTGATGTCTGCTGGGCTCAAGCCCGCTGCCAGGTAGCTGGGTGATTGATCTGGGAGTGAGCTCTAGGAAAGGGTGCAACAGGGCCATGTGTCTGTCATCACTGGGGAAGCTAACTCGGGCTTCTTTATGTGAGGATGTTGGCAGAAAGAATAGAAATACATGACCTGTCGAGTCTTAGATTCATGACTTGCACAGCCTCACTTTCAACACATGCTTTTGGTTAAATCAAATAATAAGGCTAGCTTAAATATAATGTCCAGGGAAATAAACTCTAGTTCTTGATGGGAGGATCTGCAAAATATTGTGGCCAATTTTACAATCACCACAATAGTATAGAATAACATATACTTTTATTACTAATAAATATTATATACATATGTACATATATACAAAACAGATTAGAGATACTACTAATACTGAGCCCATTATTATTATCACTTTCATTGCTATTTTCACTATATTTGAGCCTTTATTCAAAATATATTTCATGGCACTTATAATTGAAGTATTCATAAACATCACCTTTTCCATTTACAACTAAAAGCAAAGCAACTTTGGTAAATGTTCTTGTCATTGTCACTGCAAATCAATAAATAGAAACCAATTATGTTTTAAGCAATAATTTTTCAATGGACTATAAATGCTTACTTCTTCCAAGACTTTTTATTCTGATTATCATTAGGCAATTATATCACTTAAATATGGCCCTGAAACATTTTACAAACTGCAATTAAGAAAATTCAAACTGGACACTGAGTCCACCATCTCCCCAGATTGCCAGAATTCTGATTAAAAACAACTTTCCTTTCTACCAAAAAAAAAAAAAAAAAAAAAAAAGAAAATTCAAACTAGATTTAAAATATATCACATGGACTTTTTATTTCCCCTTTATCTGCATTTATATTTTGATGAACAGTATTATTGATGTAGAATTTTTTTACTTATGGAAAAATCATCTTTTTCAAAGAAATGAATATAAATTAATTTGGATTATGCATAGATACATTAAGTCTTTTCCCTATGATTATGAAGCTGAATGATTAATCAATAGGTAGTAGAATATCATTCATTTGTTAACTCTTTTCTTCATATAGTTAATTTTCATGTAATAATATGTGTGACTATTTGGAAGGGAATATGATTGTCATTTGATCACTACAGGGTTTTTTTTCTTTTTAACATAACAAAAGACACCTTTATTACGCTCATCACTTAGGAAGTTCCAAGGGTTTTAGGAGCCAGAAACAAAAGGAAGACAAAATATATATTTCTTAATATAAATCACAATTTCACACAAACCAAAAGAGTTTATAAGAACACATGAAATAACCCCCACTGCTACACACATACATTTTATACCTTCTTAGTGGTAATTTGACTGACACAAAGATCTACCTACTTCATGATATATAAAAATAAGAAGCAAAGCTAGATATAGACTACACCTCATGACCAATGTTTGAGCCTCCTATATTACTTAGAAATTACCCAGATATCCAAAATTATACTTATCATTCATACTAGATTTTAAAGTTAACTATGGGCCTTGGGAATTATATTTAAGCTGACATATTACAGAACTTAATTATTGTTGCTATCAAAAAGTTTGTCAGAATTGTACTTCGGTTTAAATAAACATATAATTTTTTCTTACTAGTTATTTATTTTGTACATAGTAGTGTATCTATGTCAATCCCAATCTCCCAATTCATCACACCACCTCCACCACCCCCACCGCTTTCCGATCTTGGTGTCCATACGTTTGTTCTCTACATCTGTGTTCTATTTCTGCCCTGAAAATTGGTTCATCTGTACCATTTTTCTAGGTTCCACATATATGTGTTAATATACAATATTTGTTTTTCTCTTTCTGACATACGTCACTCTGTATGAGTCTCTAGATCCATCCAAGTCTCTACAAATGACCCAATTTCATTCCTTTTTATGGCTGAGTAATATTCCATTGTATATATGTACCACTTCTTCTTTACCCATTTGTCTGTCGATGGGCATTTAAGTTGTTTCCATGTCCTGGCTAATGTAAATGATGCTTCAATGACCATTGTGGTACATGACTGTTTTTGAATTATGGTTTTCGCAGGGTATATGCCCAGTAGTGGGATTGCTGGGTCATATGGTAATTCTATTTATAGTTTTTTAAGGAACCTCCATGCTGTTCTGCATAGTAGCTGTATCAATTTACATTCCCACCAACAGTGCAAGAGGGTTCCCTTTTCTCCACACCCTCTCTAGCATTTGTTTATTGTAGATTTTCTGATGATGCTCATTCTAACTGGTTTGAGATGATACCTAATTATAGTTTTGAATTGCATTTCTCTAATAATTAGTGATGTTGAGCAGATTTTCATGAGCTTCTTGGCCATCTGTATGTCTTTTTTGGAGAAATGTCTATTTACATCTTCTGCCTATTTTTTGATTGGGTTGTTTGTTTTTTTTAATATTGAGCTGCATGAGCTATTTATATATTTTGGAGATTAATCCTTTGTTTATTGATTTGTTTGCAAATATTTTCTCCCATTCTGAGGGTTGTCTTTTCGTCTTGTTTGTAGTTTCCTTTGTTCATAAGAGCTTTTAAGTTTTATTAGATCCCATTTGTTTATTTTTGTTTTTATTTCCATTACTCTAGGAGATGGATCAAAAAAGCTCTTGCTGTGATTTATGTCAAAGAGTGTTCTTCCTATGTTTTCCTCTAAGAGTTGTATAGTGTCCAGTCTTACATTTAGGTCTTTAATCCATTTTGAGTTTATTTTTGCATACGGTGTTAGGGAGTGTTCTAGTTTCATTCTTTTACATGTAGCTGTCCAGTTTTCCCAGCACTATTTATTGAAGAGACTGTCTTTTCTCCATTGTATATCCGTGCCTCCTTTGTCATAGATTAGTTGACCATAGGTGCATAGGTTTATCTCTGAGCTTTCTATCCTGTTCCATTGATCTATATTTCTGTTTCTGTGCCAGTACCATATTGTCTTGATTACTGTAGCACTGTAGTATAGTTTGAAGTCAGGGAGTCTGATTCCTCCAGCTCCGTTTTTTTTCCCTCAAGACTGCTTTGGCTATTTGAGGTCTTTTGTGTCTCCATACAAATTTTAAGATATTTTGTTCTAGTTCTGTAAAGAATGCCACTGGTAATTTGATAGGGATTGCATTGAATCTGTAGATTGCTTTGGGTAGTATAGTCATTTTCAAAATATTGATTCTTCCAATCCAAGAAAATGGTGTATCTCTCCATCTGTGTGTGTCATCTTTGATTTCTTTCATCAGTGTCTTACACTTTTCTGAGTACAAGTCTTTTCCCTCCTTAGGTAGGTTTATTCCTGGGTATTTTATTCTTTTTGTTGCAATGGTTAATGAGAGTGTTTCCTTAATTTCTCTTTCAGATTTTTCATCATTAGTGTATAGGAATGCAAGAGATTTCTGTGCATTAATTTTGTATCCTGCAACTTTACCAAATTCATTGATTAGCTCTAGTAGTTTTCTGGTGACATTTAGAATTTTCTATGTATAGTATCATGTCATCCAGAAACAAGAAAGGACACTACATAATGATCAAGGGATCAATCCAAGAAGAAGATATAACAATTATAAATATATATGCACCCATCATAGGAGCACCTCAATACATAAGGCAACTACCAACAGCTATAAAAGAGGAAATCAACAGTAACACAGTAATAGTGACGGACTTTAACATCTCACTTACACCAATGGACAGATCATCCAGACAGAAAATTAATAAGGAAACACAAGCTTTAAATGACTAAATAGACCAGATAGATTTAATTGATATTTATGGGACATTTCATCCAAAAACAGCAGATTACACTTTCTTCTCAAGTGCACACGAAACATTCTCCAGGATAGAGTACATCCTGGGTCACAAATCAAACCTTGGTAAATGTAAGAAAACTGAAATCATATCAAGCATCTTTTCTGACCACAACGCTATGAAATTAGAAACCAATTACAGGGGAAAAATGTAAAAAACACAAAAACGCGGAGACTAAGTACAGTGCTAAATAACCAAGAGATCACTGAAGAAATCAAAGAGGAAATCAAAAAATACCTAGAGACAAATTACAATTAAAACACAATGATCCAAAATCTATGGGATGCAGCAAAAGCAGTTCTAAGAGGGAAGTTTATAGCTATATATGCCTACATCAAGAAACAAGAAAAATCTCACATAAACAATCTAACCTTACACCTAAAGGAACTAGAGAAAGAAGAACAAACAAAACCCGAAGTTATAGAAGGAAAGAATTCATAAAGATCACAGCTGAAATAAATGAAATAGAAACAAAGAAAACAGTAGGCAAGATCAATAAAACTAAAAGCTGGTTCTTTGAGAAGATAAACAAAATTGGTAATCCTTTAGCCAGACTCATCAAGAAAAAGAGGGAGAGGACTCCAATCAATAAAATTAGAAATGAAAAAGGAGACATTACAACGGACACCACAGAAATACAAAGCATCATAAGAGACTACTACAAACAACTCTATGCCAATAAAATGGACACCCTGGAAGAAATGGACAAATTCTTAGAAAGGTATAACCTTCCAAGACTGAACCAGGAAGAAACAGAAAATATGAACAGACCAATCACAAGTAACAAAATTGAAGCTGTGATTAAAAATCTTCCAACAAACAAAAGTCCAGGACCAGATGACTTCACAGGCAAATTCTATCAAACCTTTTGAGAAGGGCTAACACCCATCCCTCTCAAACTCTTCCAAAAAATTGCAGAGGGAGGAACCCTCCCAAATTCATTCTATGAGGCCACATCACCCTGATACCAAAACCAGACAAAGATACTACAAAAAAAAAAAAATTACAGACCAATATCACTGATGAATATAGAGCAAAAATCCTCAACAAAATACTAGCAAACAGAATCCAACAACCATGAAAAGGATCATACACGATCACCATGATCAAGTGGGATTTATCCGAGGGATGCAAGGATTCTTCAGTGTACACAACTCAATCAATGTGATACACCATATTAAGAAATTGAAGAATAAAAACCATATGATCATCTCAACAGATGCAGAAAAAGTTTTTGGCAAAATTCAACACCAATTTATGATAAAAACTCTCCAGAAAGTGAGCATAGAGGGAACCTATGTCAACATAATAAAGGCTATATATGACAAACCCACAGCAAACATCATTCTCAGTGGTGAAAAACTGAAAGCATTTCCTGTAAGATCAGGAACAATACAAGGATGTCCACTCTTGCCACTCTAATTTAACATAATTTTGGAAGTCCTAGTCACGGCAATCAGAGAAGAAAAAGAAATAAAAGGAATACAATTGGAAAAGAAAAAGTAAAACTTATCATAGTGTTTTTAACAGATTGTTTTCTTAATGATTACTTATTAGTTTGCCCATAGGTAACACTATTTTATTTGAAATAGTCCTTCAGTATTTATACAGAAACCACTTCATTTAAATAGGATTTGAGCTTCCTTATTTCAGTAATATCATGTTTTAATATCATGTATTAAGTCTAAACTTTCCTGAATGCAAGGATTATTTTCTTGACATCACAAACCTGCAATAGGAAAGCATAATCAAAGTCATCTAAGAAGTAATCATACATTTCACCAGGCTTTATTTTATTCTTAAATATATGCTTTTAATTCTGTGGTCTTCATGATCCTCTCTAGTCCTAAAATATCCTCGCCTAGTTTATAAATCATACATCCTAAAAAATATTCCAGAAAGACCATTCACCATGGAAAATTGTGTGTTCTATAAAACCAGAATTATTTTCTACTTTAATAAAACATATTTCTTTTTTTTCTTTATTTTGATAGGGTATCAAACTCTAGTTGCAATGTTAAATTTTCTTTCATATTTTCCATATGTTAGAATTTCAAGTTATAAGACAGAAAACAAGTGTATAGAAATAACCATTTATTTAATACATATTATATAAAGACTACCATTTTCATATTGAATAGAAATGAAATGGCTTTGCAATAAATACTATAAATAAATATTCTAGTCACTAAAGGACATTTAATTTTATTGAAGGATTATAAAAATTAAATATTAGTTTTAGAGTGGCTACTGAGATTTTATTTATGTCTGCAATGTTGAAATAATATAACTATACAAAAATTACATATAATAAAATCAGATATTCAGTCATATTTTTCACCATATTTTCCCTCTACTCATATTTATAATATTTATATGATATATATGTATATGTAATAAGAAAATAAATAATATCTAGGCTATACTCCTAAATAAAATTTATATTTACACATAATTTACTGGGGAGTAAAGTATTTATTTAAAAGCTTATTATTCAAGGTAGTGGGAAGCAGCTGCATAGCACAGGGAGATCAGATCTGTGCTTTGTGACAACCTAGAGGGGTGGGATAGGAAGGGTGGGAGGCAGATGCAAGAGGGAGGGGATATGGGGATATATGTATACATATAGCTGATTCACTTTGTTATACAGAAGAAACTAACACAACATTGTAAAGCAACTATACTCCAATAAAGATGTTTTAAAAATTAAATAAATAAAATAAAATCAATATCATCAGGGTAATGTTATATTAAAACAATGTGCAAATAGATTTTTTCCAGTTATGAAACTTTAGGATAATAATAAAGTATCTTTTGTTTTTTATTTTAAAAAAGCATATTATTTCAGAAGAATATATTTTTGAAAATTTCTATGGTAAAAATTATAAAGAATTTATTAATGTTTATTTTCTTTTTGAATTAAAAATGAATTGACTAAATGTGTTATTGCAACATATAAAGAACCATTTGTTATGATACTAAAAATTGAAAAATATGTGTATATACGTACATATATTATTTTGACATAACAAAAACTCATTTTAAATAATCCAGTGTAGTATATAAAGAAATAAAATTGATAGGCTAAAAAACAATTATCTAATTTCTTAAATAGTAAATGAAATCCAGTTAAATTTAAAATGTTTAAACCTTATTAAAACTGATATTTCTGCATATCTATAGTATCATGTCAATTTCATTCATAGCAAAAATTCTTGATATTCTATAAAATATCAAACATGTTCTGAATTTATAAGAATGTTTTCATATAGATTGCTTATTTGTATCTTAGTTACAATCTGAAGGTTATTCACTAGTAAAATAATATATTTTTACTCAGAAAACTTCCTGTCCATTCTGAGTAATGTATATGCAACTATATATTCTATGTGTCTTTTTGTTTTATGTATACTATATAGTCTCTCTGTGTCTTTAGTAAACACATTTTTTTACAAAGTTCATTAACAATTTTTGGTTTGCACTTTGCAATTACTCTGTCAAACAAATTTCAAGTTGTTATTTTTCCTTACTATTTAATGTTCATTTCTCTAAGCAGGACAAACAGTATTCTGGAGATATCTGTTCATTTTAAGGAGTTCCTGAGAAAGTGGCTAAAATATAGTTTTAAAAATTAGTAATAGTGCAAAAAAAAAAGTTTTTTGTGAAATACTGCAGTATCTTCACAGGGGGCAAATTCAAGCAAATCCTAAATTTCAATTGAATGTGAAAAGCTTTATCTAAGTCCATCAACTTAAGTGTTGAATAAAGTAATGATGACCCAAAATTCAACTACGATCAGTTGAAATTCAGAGGTAAATTTCTGTTTCAAACATCATTTACCTTGTGTACTTAACATTTTAAGATTAATTTCCTCTAATTAGAAGGAAACATTAATGAAGAGAATTTCAGGATTTCAGATGACGGAATACTTATTTCTTCCATCTGCACAATTAATGGTGATATATAAAAGTGAATACATTATTGTAATGATAGTTTGTCCTTTTTAAGAGGTAAAACTGGTTAAAAAGTAGAAGTTATTACGAATAAACTTCTTGATGAAGCTACAGAGTCATCAATTTAGTAATCAGAAAGTCCTATATGCTCTGTTAATTATCATCTTTTCCTCTATTTGTGTTCTGAGTACAGCTAAAGTACTGAAAGAGTTGATCAAGCATAGTCTTGTGGCTAATTGAGCAACGCTGTCTGAATCATTTAATGGTTAATTATATTCTTTTCTGCTGTATTTGACTAAAATTGCTCCAGAAAGGTCAGTTCTCAAAGATTTATGCAAAATCAACATTTTAACAAGTGAAAGTCCAATGTAATTTAAAAAAATAAAAAAAAAAAATTAAAACTTTGTGAGAAAGCTTTTAATAACAACCCACTTCCCACATGTAGGTATTTTCAGGAGAACATAATCTTAGTCTTGAAAGTTTGTAAATTCAGGAAAAAATATGCATATATAAATTAGAATATTGTCATTTAATGTATGCTGGTTTGGGAAAAAAACATACAGCTTTTCCATAGTAATCTACTTGTGAAACACTTCATATCAGATCAAGGAGCTTCTGTTTTCATGTGACTTTGCATTCACAGCTTTACTTTTGACTTCAACAAAAGTGACTTAACACTTCCTTATATGCTATGTGGTGTGCTACATGTTGAGACACAAACTGCAATACAGAAGATCATTGTTTTCAAGAACCTGATAGATTGTTGGAACTGCCAGCGCGTAAGCACAAGATTATGTGCCCTCATAAAGCAGAAGTTAAGCATATAGCAAATCCTAACAGAGGGGTTGTTAATTATGAAAATTATTATTTTTTTAAAATTAGATGGCCCTTGAAAAGACTGATGGACCGGTATTTGTTACTGTAGAGATAGCACATGGATTTTAGGCATCCCTGTCAGAGGACTGCTTCGTGATTAAGTAACAGTGAGATAAAGCAATGAACATTGTTAAAACAAATCATCCCCTTTTAAAAATATAATTCAAATATCAAATGCAATAATCAAAATTAAAATGAAATATGACATGTTCACACAAATAAATATATATTACCCTCTCTAAAAACTTTTTCAAATATTTCCTAACATATTCCAGAAAAGGACAGTGCTATGAACAATTTAAAATTTCATAGTAACAGAATCATTTAGGGTTCTTTTGTTATTTAAAGCATAACATAACTGGAAATTAATATCATTTTTCATTGCCCAAATCTTAGAACTTTCTTGTTAGTAAACTATATAAATAGAAAAAATAAGAAAAAAATTCTGAATGGTATATCACACACTTGGTTATGGGAGGGAGTGGAATATAGTAAAAGAAATGAATTCATCATCATGCTTTTGATATATAATACAATATTAAATATAATATAATAATGTTAATAAGAACTGCCTCGAGTATTATTATGTGGCATCCCTTTATGCACTTTTTTTTCATTTTGTCCTCCAAAATAGCCATAAGGAGATTTTTAGTGTAGCAAAAAATAAAATAATGTATGCAATATTCTATACATGTTTAGAGAAAGGAAATAAATTTGACTTGCATGATCATGAAAATGTCTTTGATGTAGACTTTGAAGGATTGGTGGGTTTTTCATAAGCCAGTGAAGAATCAGAGGCAGAGGGGAATTTCAGTTGGCAAGTTTGATATGAACAAAATCAGAAAGTCAAAAAGTACTGTGATGGCTTGAGGTGTTTGGATAAAACTCTTATCATGAATTTTCCTATTTAGATGAAGAAATATTTTTCCCTTATGCACTTTTCTAACATTAGAAAGAGGTAATTTTAGTAGATTAGGATCAAATAACAATAATATACTTAAAGATTCCAAAAAAAAAGGTATCTAACATAGATTCTTGATGGACCTATTATATTTTTGGATGGAAGTTTTAAAAACATAACTAACTACAGGGTTTAGATAGGATATATTTTTTTTTTCTTATAATATTTTGAAGTAAACATTTCCCTCTTTTGTCCATGTAAATCAATTTTATATCCCTGGCCTCCTCTGATAAACTCTTTTACTATATATTTTTTCTCTTTTTGCATTTACTCATACTTTTAATTGATAGTCTCATCAATTTGGAAACCAGAAATTTAATAATATGGGCAGAGAAAATTCAAAAGTATATTTTGAGATAAAAATTTGGATGGACTCACATGATTATACTATTATTATTATATACAAATATAAAACTTTGGAAAAAGTTATACTGATGAAAATTTTCAAGGTTGTCAAAACAGTACTGCCTAAAGAGCTAAACAAAACAACCTGGCTATTTTGTACTTATTTTACATTTTGAATATATTAAATTATGTTTTCTTCTTAAACAAATATGTAGCAAACAAATGAACACTTTTTCCTTATAATTCTGTTTTATTTTTCAGGTGACACAAAAATCTACTATTCATGACGTGAAACAAAAATTTCACAAAGCATGTAAGTTTTATACACAATTTTGAATTTATATTACAGTCTTTTTTTTCTCAAATTGCTTAAGATTTACCTGTAAGAATAAGTTCAATATTACGCTGGAAAGAGTGTGTGGAAATCATATTTTTACATGGAACTCAGAAATATTCTATTCTATTCTAAACACTTCTTCATTGTGAACATTTTCATATCTAACTTTCTAATTCACATTTTAATCTTCAACACTCTTTCAGTTTTTTATTTGAACTTTTTTCATACCAACAAGAAACTTCCTATATGTGAAAGGCATTAATCAATATAAGATATTTCTTTACATTTAAGCAAATATAGAGCAAATTTTTACTTCAGTATTTATACTGGTCAAATATCTTCCACATAGAAATTCTTTAAACAATGCATTTAAATTGTTATTTAATTTTAATAGCTAGATTTAAGAGATCTCATTAAGAGATCTCCTGTTACTATTTATCGGGAAATAATTATATGAGATTTCTTTTATTTTTACAACTTTTCAATTAGTTTAGCTATAATTGTTAACATAGTGATAATGTCTATAATTATTAGGTAACAATTTTTAAGTAACTAAATTTTTAGAGCAGTTTTAGATTCACAGAAAAATTATGCAGAAAATACAGAGTTCCCATATACACCTGCCCCACAGGGGTACAGCATTCTCCACCACAAGCATACAGAGTCGTACATTTGTACACCCCCCAAACTTACATTGACACATCATAATTACCCAAAGTCCACAGTTTACATTAGGATTCATTTTTGGTGTTGTACATTCTGTGGATTTTGCTAAGGAGCATTTTTAATACTTTTGGATTTAGTTGAACAACATTTCTTTTCTGAAAATAGTTAAAGCTCACAATTTAATACATCAAATTGTTTAACAATACTTGAGAGTAAAATTGGTAGAACTGTTTTATTATTTTCATTATTTTCTTTCAGGAAAAATGTAGACTATTTGCTGAATACTTTTTGTGTATATGACATTATGCTAGGCATAATGAATAATCAAATGAAGATAGAAGACATCTTATTAGCCTTCAAAAAATTGCTCATGAAGAAGATTTTATATATATATATATATTTATATATATATATATATATAAAGAATATAAAAATAAAACCCAAGTAGTCAATGTATATAAAATTTATAAATATTTGGGGAAAGCTCTATTTAGAATTTTTAATAGGAACATAAAGCAGATACAGGATGAAACAGAATTATTTGAAATATGCTTAGCCAGTTTAAAATTCTTGAGGCAGGTGAGTTTTGATATTTTGCCATAAGGACATGTAGGATTTGGATATGCAGAAGAGAACCAGAAATGCATTATAGTAGAGAAAAAAGAATAAAACAAGTGAATTGCAGAGATCTCTTGTGGATTAATTCTCTAACTTTTAGCTTGGTAATTAAATTCTCTGTATATTTATGCCAATATTTTCTAAATTATTGAAAACTCAAAATTTCTACCTTAGTACATATGTGAAAGATGTTACCCTGGTTATTTCAAGTATTTCCAGTTTATTTACATTCTAAATGCATTTGTTTTGTTAAGCTAGCAATTGAATTTCCATCCTTTGAAAGACTTAGTAATTTTATCTAGTAAAGTTTCAGAAAGTTTAGATTGTAGTAATAAGTGCGAAGACATTTAAAAAAGACTTTTTTGCTATAAAGCAGAAAGATACAACAAAATTATTTCATTTAAGTTAATAATGACAATGTAAGAATATATTATTTCTATCACTGTCTGGAAACAAGGAAGTTAGTCAAAAGCTAATGTATGTTTAGAAAGAATGTGCCGTCACCTTGATGTGTGATATTATGACTATTTTTATGTTAGTTTGTATCTACATATAGACATAATTATACAGTGACTTAAAATTTTAGAACCAGTTCTACATTTATGTGGTCTAGAGCCTTTTCTAGTAATTAGGAAAGTGAGGTGTAATAGCTTGTGAAAAATCCTAGTAACATCCAGTTTCAGAACTGGACAGTTGAAAATATGATGATAATATGGTTAGTTTTAATACCTGTATCAAGACTTAAGGATTTCTTGACCCCTATTATTTTATTCACTTTTTGAAGCACAGTTCTAAACTTTATCAGCTTTAAATAAATTGTAACTTTTTCTACTTTTTCAAAATTACCTTTACTTTAAAAGTATACCCATCACTTAAAGAAAAATAAGATTCAGAAGATCTTGTATTTATTATAGTGTATTTCAAAGACGTATTGGTCTTCAGGTTTTACAAAGTACAGAAACACAAAAACTTTTTTTTCTGTATCACATTACAGAGAAATATCTAGAAGTGAATTAAATTGGACATTATGCTTAATGCATTTGCCAAACGGTGAAAGGAAATAAAAAAATATTGCTAAATCTAACAATATGTGACTGTATATATAATGGTAAAAAAATTATGTGTTGATTGCCTTAATATTTCATGTTTTTAGCATATTTTAAGATTGACCAATATTGAATACTTTATTCAAATTCATAAATTATTTTAACATAAAAATATATATTATATATGTAGTTTTATATCTACAGTTGTTTTATAACTACAGTTTTGTAACAGTAAGGTTTTTACAGTTACTTCTTTACTTTTTGACACCAAATCATTTTTTATTAAGATGTTTTGGATGATGTTTATTTTTAGGCCCTGGAGTTATAATAGGAATTGTTAATCTTGTAAAGAAAAGAAAATAATATATATATATATAACTCTTATCAGAAGACTAGGTTTCCTGAGGGGAAAATTCTCTCTACATGTCGTTTATCTCTATCCTTTCTTCTCTTAGGTGTTCTGACTAAACTTGATTTCTTGTCTTCCTCCTATTTCTCTGACTTGTGTTAGTGTAACATTTTTCTTAGCTCTATTTTAGAACTTTCTTTACTCTGATTTTTCTTGTCCTATAAAATGACTATCTTATGCTCTTCTAAGGCTCATAATTTTTCAGTTCTGCTTTGTTATGAGTCATATTTTAGATTACCTTGGTGACACCATAACAATCAGACTGGTGAAGAGGTGGAAAGGGGAGGAAACTACAGTCATAATATTAGCTGTTAAGGCAAAAGGGAAAGAGCAATGGTTTTCATGAAAAAGAGATAAAATTATAAATTATATATATGCATACACATACAAATATATACTTTGACCTATTTCTCCTCTTCTTATTTCATGTACCAAAATGGTGAAAAGCCCTCAGCTGCAAATCCTCCACTAGTCTTTCTTTATCTCCATTTATTTATTCATTAACACTTGTAATTATCATTCTTGTTTGTATCTTGAAGTCTCTCCTGGAAAGCTTCAGTGATTTTCATACTCATGTCTCTATACACCACACTCTAGTCATTCTCATCTTCTCACAAAGGTCTCACAGAAGAATTAAACCTTGCTTTGAAAACTGAGATGAAAAATAAAGAATTATACAAGTCCAGGTGACATTCTGCCTAAAACTATGTGGATCTTTTTTTAAGATTTCAGGAAACTTAAAAAAAACTTCCCGTGGGCTTCCCTGGTGGCGCAGTGGTTGAGAGTCCGCCTGCCAATGCAGGGGACACGGGTTCGTGCCCTGGTCCGGGAAGATCCCACATGCCACGGAGCAGCTGGACTCGTGAGCCACGGCTGCTGAGCCTGCGCGTCTGGAGCCTGTGCTCCACAACGTGAGAGGCCACAACAGTGAGAGGTCCGCGTACCGCAAAAAAAAAAAAAAAAAAAAAAAAAAAAATTACTGGAGATATACATTTGCTTGGATGAGCAATACACATTCTCTGGATACATACCTAACTGTTTCCATAATAAAGCAATATTATGTTTGTTTATTCAGCAATATTTGTTGAATGTTGAAAAATATTTATTGAACATTTACCATGTACTATGCATTGATGTATTCATTATTGATGTAATACATTATTGCAAAATTTACCCTCCTAATTTACAGACTCAAAACAATACTTCAGAATGTCTTTTTTCCCTTTTCTCAATAACCCTGGATATTCACAGATATCAATTTTTAGTAATTAAGGATTGGAAAAACAATTTCATTTAGTATTAGATTCCATGTATTGGATCACTAGAGAAGTTTTTCATACTCTTGTTTGTGATTTATATGTATTTTTTCTGGATATTGCCCATTCAAGGTCTTTACCCACATTTTTGTTTATTCAGATGTTTTTATTGCCTTAATAATATATGTCTTTACTAATTGGTGTACAGGCCACAGTCACTGTTTTTTATTTTCTTCTGGAAAAAATAAATCTTATAAATCTAAATTTGCTAATTACATATTTCATATTTTCTGTTTTATGTAGCTTAGAATTATTTTTTTCATCCTCCAAACTTTAAAAATGTTACTGATGTTTTATTTTTACACTTGTAAGTTATGGTTTTGTTTTTTACATAAAATATTTTTGGTATCTGGAATATATCCTGGTATAAGGAATGGATATAGGATTCTCACCATTTCAATTGTCTTTGTCATTTTTAAAATTTTAGCTTCTACTCACATATTATTAATAAATTTATAGAGCTGTTTTCTCTCATATAGATATTTTATATATTTTCTTTTTTAAATATCTAAATCTTAGAAATTTAAATCTTAGAGAATTACTTCTACTTTAAAAATGTTCCCATGGTCATTTATTTTGTATCATGATTTCTCTCTTCTTTCATTCATAATTCTCAGAAGATAACTTCTTGACATCCCTTTCATTTATTTTTAGGGTTCATAAATTTGAATTCTAAACATTTTCAGGGGCATAATGCTTTACAAAATTATAATCCCAATATTTATATAAATCAGTAATATTTAATTTTTAATAGTTACCAAATATCACCCTGAATAGCACTCTTATCTTTTCACCATATAGTTTATTTTATTTTTTAAAATAAATTTATTAATTTAATTTATTTTTGGCTGCATTGGGTCTTCATTGCTGCACACAGGCTTTCTCTAGTTGTGGCGAGCAGGGGCCACTCTTTGCTGTGGTGCAGGGGCCTCTCATTGAGGTGGCCTCTCCTGTTGCGAAGCACAGGCTCTAGGAGCACGGGCTTCAGTAGCTGCAGCAAGCAGGCTCTAGCTTGTGGGCTCCAGAGCACTGGCTCAGCAGTTGTGGTGCATGGGCTCAGTTGTTCTGCGGCATGTGGGATCTTCCTGAACCAGGGCTTGAACCAATGTCCCCTGCATTGGCAGGCGGATTCCCAACAACTGCGCCGCCAGGGAAGCCCTCACCATATATTTTAATGAGTACTAGTTCTCTCTTGAAATGAGTTAGAATAAACTGTCAAATAAAGCCACACTGAAACAGCTTTTATTCATAGTACCATCTAAATGATTATAGGGTAGCATTATGCGGTATTATATAAGTATTCTGTGCATTTTAATATACAGAACTTAGGGGGGGTGTGTGTGTGTGTGTGTGTGTATGATTAGATGTTAGGGCAAGGTGTATCATCAATTGAACATATTGTTAAAATATTTACCTTTTCCACCATAGAGCTGGGAAAGTATAGAGATGTTCTAAAGTCTTTTCAGAAAATTATGAAATGCATTTGTATGAATTAAGCAATCTTTCCTGGCTAACTTATTTAGTATAGACAAAAGATTTTCAGAAACCCCAAATAATGTATATATAATACAAATATATTATGATTAACACGTTACTACTTGTTATATCTATATGTTCTTAACAAGAGAATATCTTAATTCCCTATTACAGTATCACTTGAGTCTAAAAGCCTATCTTGGTCATTTATGGGCTGTACCTAAGTAATGTAGGAGAGTCAAAAGTAAAATGATTTAATCTAAAAAGAATATTTTAGATAGACATATCTATAGTATAATTTGAGGTTGACTGTATGTTCATCAAGTAAAATTCCTATATTTTGTCATAATCCACAGTACATCATTCATCTAGTTAACTTTTAAAATTTAAGTCATTAAATTTTCTTTCACATAAATCTTCACCTTCTGTAAGATTCATGTTATTCTAGTTTACTACACTTCATTCCTCTTTATTTTGTACTTACCTACATAACCTTTCTCAATTTTCTTTGATGGCTCTAGAATCTGACTAAAATTTCACCTTCATTCGAACTTCTGGCATTTCATTGAAAATTACACCTAAAATAATAACCATCCAGTATGCTAGTCCCAGAACTCCTTGATTTTCTGCTATTTTCACTTCCACTCTGCTTTAGCTACTTACCCCCTTATCAATACCATGAGATTTGTCATTAGTTAGAACTTAATTTCAATATTTGAAACTCTGAACAAATCTCTTGACCATCTATTATTCTAAACATCTCTCTCTTTTGCTTCAGGACTTCCAGTTTCTGGAACTCAGGGAGATACACAGTCTCTAGAACACCACCTGTCTTTGGATTTATCATCTCGCTTAACATTGATTTTTTTTTTTTTTGTACTTTACCTAAATTGCTCTCTTTCTGGTTGATCCATATCAAATTCTTAGCTCCACTGTGCAATCCTCTCTCCATATCGTTTAAATAAATGAGATTTATTCCTTTACTCTCATTCTCCTTATATCTTCAGATGCTTCCTCTTTATTCTTTTATCAAGAGTATCTCATGAATCAACTGACAAAGGATTAATCTCCAAAATTTACAAGCAGCTCATGCAGCTCAATATCAAAAAAAACAAACAACCCAATCCAAAAATGGGCAGAAGACCTAAATAGACATTTCTCCAAAGAAGATATACAGATTGCCAACAAACACATGAAAGAATGCTCAACATCACTAATCATTAGAGAAATGCAAATCAAAACTACAATGAGATATCATCTCACACCTGTCAGAATGGCCATCATCAAAAAATCTAGAAACAATAAATGCTGGAGAGGGTATGGAGAAAAGGGAACACTCTTGCACTGCTGGTGGGAATGTAAATTGATACAGCCACTATGGAGAACAGTATGGAGGTTCCTTAAAAAACTACAAATAGAACTACCATATGACCCAGCAATTCCACTACTGGGCATATACCCTGAGAAAACCATAATTCAAAAAGAGTCATGTACCAAAATGTTCATTGCAGCTCTATTTACAATAGCCAGGACATGGAAGCAACCTAAGTGTCCATCAACATGAATGGATAAAGAAGATGTGGCACATATATACAATGGTATATTACTCAGCCATAAAAAGAAACAAAATTGAGTTATTTGTAGTGAGGTGGATGGACCTAGAGTCTGTCATGCAGAGTGAAGTAAGTCAGAAAGAGAAAAACAAATACCATATGCTAACACGTATATATGGAATCTAAGAGAAAAAAAAAAAAAAAAAGGTCATGAAGAACCTGGGGCAAGACGGGAATAAAGACACAGACCTACCAGAGAATGGACTTGAGGATATGGGGAGGGGGAAGGGTAAGGTGTGACAAAGTGAGAGAGTGGCATGGACATATATACATTACCAAACGTAAAATAGATAGCTAGTGGGAAGCAGCTGCATAGCACAGGGAGATCAGCTTGGTGCTTTGTCCCACCCTAGAGGGGTAGGATAGGGAGGGTGGGAGGGAGGGAGATGCAAGAGGGAAGAGATATGGGAACATATGTATATGTATAACTGATTCACTTTGTTATAAAGCAGAAACTAACACACCATTGTAAAGCAATTATATTCCAATAAAGGTGTTTAAAAAAAAGAATATCTGTATAAAATAGATAACTAATAAGAACCTGCTATATAAAATAAATAAAAAATTTAAAATAATAAATAAAAAAGAATATCTCAACTTACAAACCACTTCTAGCAATACCATCACTCCTTCTTCTGTCCATCACTTAGCAGTCACTTCAAAATAGTTTTCTTTGTCAGCATGCCAAAGACCTGTCTAAGGTCACTGGCAGTTTCTGTTTTGCTGAGGCAATGGATCATTTTTGGTCATGTGTAACTTGAACTCTCAGTTGCATTTGACCTAATACACCATTCTTCTCTTTGATTGTCTTCATTTGTTTGTTGATTTTAACTCTCTGCCCATTTGATTTTAAGACATTATATATGACTTTTGTCATCTCTAAAACTTCTTGTTCCCAGACTCCTTTGAGGACCGCTCATCATTTTTTGGACTCTTAAATATTCATTACTTCTCAGATTCTATTTTCAACAATTTCCCCTTTTAATTCTACATTTCTTTCTCTTATGTTATGTTCTCAACAATTCCCATGGCTTAGAAAATATCACTAATGAATAAAAGAAATCAAAACTGTCTCCTTCTTAGAACTTTCAACTGTATATTAAACAGCCAATCTGGCATCTCAATATCTTGTACATATTGCAGACACCTAAGAGCAATTCATTAGAATTTTGACACACATACCTGGGGGAATAGACTCAATCTGGAAACATTCAAGGTTTTTTCCAAGTCTTAACAATTGGTGAAAACTGAAAAGAAGTAATCTTTGGGACAATATATAATAAAATGTACTTCATATTAAATCATCTTGTGATATAAAAATGTCATTTAAAAAGTTCTAGGGTTTATTGACATGGAAGATTTTCACCTTATGAACTGTTTATCTGCCTTAGCTGAAAACTGTGTTTGGATTTCTCAGTAATTGTAGTAGTTTGATAATGAGAAGTCATATATATCCTAAGCATTTTGTTTATATTTGAAGCTATTGGGTTTGGGGAATGACAAATTAATGTAAACTTTCCTAATCCCAAAAAAGGTGAAATATCTCAATTATAAGAGCAACTATTTGTGTTTGTTTGTATATAGGTCTGGCTGTGCAGGCATGTGTACATAAAGCCATATTAAAATTCTTAGATTGTGTTCAGAAATTACAATGCGATTTTCTGAAAGGGGCCTCTGATTAATAAATAAGTGACTACTACTGAAAAAATTACCAATTTGATACCATTGGTATATTTGAAATCTGCAAATCACCGTAATTCTCATAACCACAGTTTAAGTCTTTGTAATTTTTAATCTGTAATTTTTAATCTAGATACCTGCATAGACTCCTGTTGGATACATTTTCTCATATATTGACCTACTCTAGTATCTTGTCCTTACTACCTAACTACCTCCAGCATCAGGTTCAAGCTTCTTATGGCACAGAAGATTCTCATAATGTCCTCATACTCTGCGTGTATGTGTGTATGTTCATCTTGGTGGCGGCAAAGAAAAATCTATTTAATGTATAATTTGAGGTGTGGGGTGAGGAATGTTTCCTTGGTTTTGTCCCTGTTAAAGAGCAACTGTGTTTTGACTGTGACATTATTCATACTCTATTATTTATTTGCTCTATTAGTTTCTGTAACTCTAGTGAGTTCATATATGATTGATAAATAGGAGAATTATATTAGCATAGTGTGAAATTTACAATTGTTCTTACACATTTTTTATGAGCATGATCACTTTGCACCACTGAGAAACAGTAACTTACTGCAAAGTAAATAACATGAACACATGAAGAAGATGTAGGCAAATAGACACTGTATCACAGTATTTATTTCTTACCTGGCTCAATTTGCCCATGCACTCTGTCTTGGAAATGATTATAATCTATTTCCCCCTTATCTTTGTTAATTTCAGCAGTCACAAATCTTTCTTACACACATCACATCTTTCAATTAGTTGTTAAGAGTTTTTGATTATTTGCATGCATTATCTCGTTTAAGTCTCAAAACATCCCTAAGAGTTAGATAACTTTGTTATCCCTCCTCTATTTGTTTTCAAAAAATTTTGCTTAACATACGAGAAAAATAGGATTCAGAAAGGTAACTTGCTCAAGATAAATAAGACAACTAGTAGATTATAGTCTCAGGATTTAAACCCAGTCAATGTCCACAGACTTTGCAATTAACTAGTAACAAGACACTGATTCATTATACAGGGAAAAGGATTTATTATAAATAACTGATATTACATTTTATTAAAACTATGGTGCATATCTTCTGCCAATTATTCTTCAATAAGAGGCCATGTGTTTATTCAAATCTTATAAATTCACACATTCCTCTGTGCCAGGTAATCTTCTAATCTCCCTATATAGTGGTAATACAAATGACTATAGCTACCTATCCTCATGATGTTGCACAACAGTAAGGAGGAATGTATACTAAGCATCTTAATAGCTACATAAAATCATTTCAGATAGAAAGATCAAAAAGCAAGGTAATGGGAAAAAGTAACTGGGAAGTAGTACTGGGGTCTGCTCATTCTGATAGTATAAGGGAAACCAGGGAAGTGATAGCATCAGAGGAAAACCATTCAAAAACTCAGATTCAGACACAGAGAATGGAATAGTTGAATACAACAAGGTTTAGCATTTTCTAAGTAGTGAAGTAGTTAAGATCATTGATTAGGTGTGATTACAATTATGGATACTAGAATTGAGCCTAGAGAAAAATTTAAATGTGGGAAAAATAAAAAACTTATCATAGTGAAAATAGTAAGATAATTTTTGGGAAGTCCTTGGAGAATCAAAAATTATCTGAGCTAGAAATACTAACTTAATTAAATAGGAAGGAATGGTAGTGATGATGAGGAAGTAGGAGGTTGGAAATATGTGTTTTGGAGGCAATGCATTTATTGGTGAGCATGAGACTCTGGGAAAGAGTGAGAGAGTAGACAGAGAATATTTGGATGAGTAGATCAAGGCACTAAAGGACAGGGAATTTAAGTGATATTAAAATCACCTACAGTGGTACAATGGTAAATGAATAGTGGTAGAGAGGTTGCTCTGAGTTAAGTCCTCAGTGACTTAGATGGAAATACCTGTGGATCATAGATGTCAACAAGAAGAAATAATGCTAAGTAGTAAAGTGTGTTGATAGGCATTACCTGAGGAGAATGGGGAAAAATGTTTTGGATTTAACAGCAAGGAGGATTCCTAATATACTTTTAGGCACACAATTGGGTTTGGCATAAAGAATAAATACCAGTTGAAGAAGATGCAGAAAAGTTTTACATTAAAGTAAGAAGATTGAGGGATTTTTTGAGTGGAAGTTGTTGATTTAAAAGTTGTTGCTGATGACAGACTATAAATGCCCTGAAGTACATTGGAGGAGTCTGAGAAAACATGGATAGGTGGACAGTTAGGTCTGATTAGTTGTTGTACAAAGCCAAATTGGGAGAAGTATCACTCTGATATTGGATGCTCTGAGACACTTGAACAACTAAATGATATCTAAAGTAAATGGGAGTATAGGCATGATGATCAATCCTGGTGGTTCCTTAGAAGTATGGTGGGTAATTACGTGAACAAACTGGTTATAAACTTAAACCAGGGAAGACAAAGAAATAGTTCAGTTGTGCTCTGTATGCTCTTCTTCCTGTCCCACATTTTCTTGCTTTGTGCCCTGTATTTTACTGTGAAATTGGCTTGTTACTTTATGTCTCTTGCTTTCATATTCTTTATTTTATAATTCTGAATATTTGTTTATGCAGCTTTTAAATATTTTTAGAACCATGTCTGTTTTCCTACAGAAGGCTTGCCTTGTGGTTGCAGATTATACAGCATTATAACACTTTGTCTTTCTTACTTGAGAACTTTGTAATAGCAAACTCTCTAGCAGATGCATTTTCTTTTCAAGGTCAGCAAAATTTATACACATTGGTTGATGCTGGTTTGAGTGTTAAAACTTGTTGTTATTGGGTATAAGATAGGAAATTGTCCTCTTATTTTTCAGATACATAAACACTATCACACATATTTTTACTGGTTTCCTTGATTCCATTTTAGCGTTTTCACTTAATTGCGTAGGCGGCATTTATGGTGTACAGGGAATAAAATGGTTCATTTATTTCTAGTGAAGTACTATAAGGAAGGAATCATTTCTCACAAATAAAACAACTGATTCAACAATATTAAATCACCAGAAAGTATTGTAGTACATCAAGGAAGGGTTTTGTATGATACTTGGTGTTTATTTCCAATGAGAAAAGAAACAGAAATCATGTGTTTGCCCATTTGTTCAGGCTTTTAGGCTTTTACTGTTTGGAAAGAGTATAAAAGTACTACTAAAGCAATGTAGCTAAAGTGATAATTCAACGTACACAGGACATTCTGTAATGCTACCGTGTTTCCTATTTAGCATTCCATGGCCTGGTCAATATTTCCTGTCCCTTAATTCTGTTTTGTACACATGAGAACTTCCCATTGGAGCAGGGCTTTTGCTGGACAGGAAAGGAGAAAGTTGTGTACATCTCTGGATGCCAGAATAAGGAAAATAGTTTGCCATTATTAAGAAAAAGTTTGGATTCCCAGATGTACAAAATTTTACTAATAAAACTGCTCAAAAAATTTTAAAAACGTTTTATCAAAATCTGAGATTAACTACTACTTTTTACATCCTTCTTAAATTTTATAAGGTATTCAGAATGCTTAAATCCAAAGAATACTTTCCACTTTGTACATTATTGCTGTCCAGTATTTTGTTTTTGTATATGAATGTAAATTATTACTTATTTATCATTATTAATTTATATTTTCAAATTATATAGATATTCTGCTATCTTATATAAAACATCTACTTATGTGCTAGTTTCTTTGCTCAATATTGTTTAGTTTATCTCATCTCAGTCCTAGAATCAATTTCTTTTTCTCAAAGTTGATCCTTTGGATGTTCATCTACTAACAGACAACAAGGGTCTATTAATGGTAAGATTTGTCAGTCTAACTAATAATGTTACTATTTTATATTTCCTTTAAAAAATACTCCATTTGGAAGCTATTTGAACAATATCTCTTGTTGCCATCATTTTGAAATCTGTTCTCAGTCTAATTGCCCTTCATGAAATTTGAAAATATCAAAAAATGTGAGGTAATTAAAGACTGGATAAAATAGTATGTCTCCAGAGATTTACTTTTGCTTCTTCAGGCAGTAGGGCTGGACTTTGGAACTTACAGATCCCTTGAATCCAAACAAGTATTAAGATGATTCAAAATTCAGCTTCATTCTTTGTGAGAACTTGTGTTTCTGATTTGTCCTTATTTTGTGATACCGGTTGAAAAAGTGGGCTTTTACTAGGACTTTTCCTTCTTGATTGAGAATAAAATCTGCTTTTCTGTTTTCTCAGGCTTGTGAGTCTGTGGAAAGCCTTGCTCAGCTGTCTCTTTCAATATAAGCAGATATCCTGAGAGGAATGTGGCTTCAGTTGCTGGGCTCAGCTTTCTGGGATTCCCTTTCTCCCAGATATTAGCTTCATAATACTTCATTTTTGTTATTAACTCTATGAAGATTTTGATAAAATATTTTGCCATACTTTCTTAGTTGTCCTCAATAGGAAGAATTGGGTAGAACATATAGTTTACTATTGCAGTTAATGGAATTCTTTGCATATGCTTAAGGATGTCTAATGTATGGATTATCATTCAATTTTCTATTTCTTTTAATGTTTTTTATATTCTCTTATTCCTTTTAATTTTCTTCTTCTTGAGTAATTTCTTCTGGTTCATCTTCCAATTGACAAATTCTCTCTTCTGCCTTGTAGTATTGACTATACCATCATTCCATTACATTTTTATTACTATAAAATTAACTGTTTGTTTTCTATAAATTTTATTTGGTATTTTATCAAATAAAACTCTAAATGTTTATAGTGCCATATACTTTTCTCATGTTTTTGATTCCTTATTTTACATCTTTACTCATTTTTTAATAAATTTAGGTGATTAAGTTTATGAGACACTTTACATATCTGATGCTCTCTGGACTTAATCTTGGTCTTTGATCATTTATTGTATTATATGCTGCATTTCAAATGTTAATTTTAAAAAGTACTGATGATTGAGTATATTAATTTGACTATTCATATCATAAACATACCTTGGAAGATTTATTTATTATCAGTGTGAATACACTGAATCATGATCATGGAAATATAGTTTCCAACCAAATGCAATCATTGACTATGGAAAGTCACAAAACTATTTATCCCTAAATGGAATCCATCAGCTTTGTTATCTGCTATTTTAATTTGTTATTTTTAGGGAAATAACATATTTTCTACAAAGTTACATTTACTTCAGTGCATGTATTGAAGATACACACACATATTGGAAGGTAAATGATTCAATGTATCTTTTTAATTTTCCACATATATTTCTCACCTGACCTTTCCTATTTTCTTCTAATTAGTTATATATTATGTGTTAATAAAGTCTCTGCCCATGAAATACTCCCATGCTTTTCCAGTATTCAGTCACTTCAGGCTTCTCTGAATTCCAATGTCTCTTAAAAATGACATTGTAAAATATGTTATGTGCATCATTCTGAGTCATCAGTTGTTCTTTTTAATTTATAAAATACTGAAGAATGGTAATCATGCCATATAGATTCTTATCGTGTATAAGTGGGCACTTAGTATGTATTAAATATAATTTATAACATTGCACTGCATTTCAATTCCTGCATAAACAAGAAGACACAGATAGGGCTTCCCTGGTGGCACAGTGGTTGAGAGTCCACCTGCCGATGCAGGGGATGTGGGTTCGTGCCCTGGTCCGGGAAGATCCCACATGCCACGGAGCGGCTGGACCCGTGAGCCATGGCTGCTGAGCCTGCACATTCAGAGCCTGTGCTCTGCAGCGGGAGAGGCCACAACAGTGAGAGGCCCGTGTACCGCAAAAAAAAAAAAAAAAAAAAAAAAAAAAAAAAAAAAAAAAGACACAGGTAAATGATCATATATTTGGCAAACTTGCAATAAGTTTCCATCCAGAGAGAGTCCACAGATTATGCAATACAAACAGTGATATGCCATTTAAACCATTTATAACTGACATGATTCTTTTGTCCTTTAAATTTGCTACTGAAATGTTTCAATTTCAAAGACATTAATATGCATAACAGAAAAAAAGATAAGAGGAAACAAGAATTTACTTCAAAATTTATAGCAGCATTATTTACAGTTGCCAAGATATGCAAGCAACCTAAGTGTCCATCAACAAATGAATGGATAAAGAAGATGTGATATAGATATATGCAATGGACTAATACTCATCTATAGAAACGAATGAAAATTTGCCATATGCAGCAACATGGATGGAATTGGAGGGTATTATGCTAAGTGAAATAAGCCAAACAGAGAAAGAAAAGTACTGTATGATATCACTTATCTGTGGAATCTAAAAACATACAACAAACTAGTAAATATAACTAAAAGGAAGCAGACTCACAGATATGGAGAGCAAACTAGTGGTTACCAGTGGGGAGACAGAAAGGGAGAGGATCAACATAGCGGTAGAGGATTAAGAGGTACAAACTATTATATATAAAATAAGCTACAAGGATTTATTGTACAACACAGGGAATATAGCCAATATTTTATAATAACTATCAATAGAGTACAACCTTTAAAAATTGCAAATCACTATATTGTACATTTGTATATAATATTGTACATCAACTATATGTCAATAAGAAATAAATAAATTAAATAAAAGTCCCAGTTAAGGCTTAGAACAATCAAGGGATTGAGGAATAAGAGTGGCTACATATATTCATTTTCCTGTCCTTCACTTATTGCTTTCCTTTTACTACTCTTTGACATGCTATTTACTGATTTAAAAGAATCAGAAAAAAAATAAAACACGGTATATTAGAAAGTTTAGTAAATTGAGAATTGAGAGTCTTGGGTGCTAGACCAGACTTAACCATTAAATCATTGATTTAATTTAGGCAAATAATTTCATCATACTTGGCCTTATCTTTTTCATTGTTATGATTAATAGTAGATATATTTTGAAGAATTTTACAGTATGAATATTCTATGATGAAAAATTTTATGTCTGCTTATTATACATACAAGCATTATGCATGTTATGTAGTTTATGCTTATTATGCCAATTATTTTTCTTAATTTAATTTACCTTAAGCAAGGATTAAAAATATATATTATTAGGATGATTGACAAAACCTGATACAAAGTTTCAGATATTCATTTTTTAATAATACAGAATTATTAATAAATGTTTTTTTGAGAAGTGATATGTATCTTAAAAGTTTTTCAGTCCACCTCCCCACAAAATAGAGGAATTTATGCTACATTACCTTTTAAATATTCACATTACACATATCTATGAGAGGAAGCCAGTGGTTAACCACTTTCAGTGAAATTCTTACCTTGCACAAATACTCTTTCTTCCAGTTAACCCTAAAGGTGTTTTTAATAGTCCTTGTTTTTATTCTGCTTAATAATTTTTCAGTATTTAAAAATTACTTTCATTTTCCCCTAAATCTTTTTCTTTAGATAAAATATATACAATGTTTCAGAATCACCTCATGAAAAGCAGCATTTCAAGACCAATCATCATGCTTGATGTTTTCAACAAATGGCCTCTTGCCTGTTATCTTTTCTTCAAAGTGCTGTGTATAGATGTATGTTCAAAACTCAGATCTGGTGTCATAGAATTTAAGCACAGGAGACTACTACCATCCCTCTTCTGGAAAATTAATTTCTTTATTTTACCTCATGCTTATAGTTCCTTTAATTTATTTCTCATTACACTCTGGTTTTATTTGCTTGCCTTACAAGGTTATCTTGAAATGGGATGCCATTTGAAATGCACTTAGCAGCTACTGGTTCACAATTGTTTTTCAATTACACTTGCAGTTATTTTAGTTCATTTCAGGAAATCATTTTAGATTAAATCAAGTTGATTTCATAAGTTTTAGAGATTTTTTAAAAAAATGTTTCTTTCCTATAGGATTTTAATGGTCTTCTAATTATGTTTATTTTAGCATTTATAGTATTACTGTCATTTTCTGGGGTAAGAAAAAAGTCTATTGAAGGTGAAATGCAGTGTTCTATGCTCAGAAATTTACCATGAAAACCTCTTCATCAAATATTGATGATATCCTTCCTTTATTAATTTTCATATAGGGAATATCATTAAGAGATTTTGCATTATATTAACTTTTAGTACATATTCACATTATGCCAGACTTTATTATTCCAGATAGAATTCTAAATGGTTCTTTTGTATTAATGTCTTGTTATTCATCTATTCATATAACTATTTTTTCCATTTTTTATATTTTTAACCTTAAAATGAATCTGCATTGTTTTATACATATATACACATAGTCCTTTTATATGTACTTGTATTTAAAAAAAGTTAATATATAACATATTTATATTACATATAAACACATTAATTATATATAGTTCACTTTTCAAATGGGTTATTGAAAATAACAATTAATACACTTTAAATTTATGATGCTACATTTTTGAGGCTTTATTACCTAAAGGTTTTGTTGACATGTCACATATTTATTTTTCTGAACATTTCAAATGTATTTCCTAATATCCTGTATATATCAATTATTTAGAAAATATGGGCCTTCTTTGCTTCTTCCTCTCTGGAACTGTCATCTCCCAGATTAACTCTGACTGCAACACTTGTATCTAGTGGTAGGTCACAGTGAACAACCCAGACAAATTCACTTGTTTTCTCCTACATGCAGTTATGGAATTTTGAGGCACTGAACTGAGCCGCATAGAAACTTGTACAACATTGTTTTATCTTACTTATGCTAAATTCTTGAACACAGCCAGCTCTGCATAGCATATTCTTAAGAACTGCATTCTATTTCTCTTTACTCTTCATCCCATCTCACCGCACCAGCCACAAAGAACCCAAGATGTAAACAACAAAAATAAATCACTGCTTTCTTTCCCCAAACGTCTCTGTGGTCCGCTATGAATATTCCACCATGTTAATTAAGTGGTTTCTTTAATTAATCCTTAACTGTTCTCAGAATTTCTCCCTCCTAGTAGGACTGGTGATCAAGAAAATGGTAGAGGTTAGGGGGCAAGTTTTACCTAGAGTCTTATGTAAGGGAGTCAAGTTCTAGGTCATGAAGGATACTAATTATTTCTGAAAAGTTCCTATAGTACTTTTTCTTCTAAATTTCTCCTCTTTCAGTATTAATATGACACATATGTTTCATTTAAGTATTCAATACCATGTGTAATCAAGAACTAACAAGAATAATTTTAATACCTTATAAACTATACCACACTAAATAATTTAATCTATGCATGCTTTAGTCTGTATGTTGTAACTACTAATTGGCTCTATATTTTCATATACACAAAGATAGAACACATGCCATCAGTGAGTCAAGAATAAAATATTTCTCTATTGCTGACTTTTGTCATTTCTAAAATTGAATACCTGGAAATATGAATGGTGCATTTCAGTTAAAATTTATACTGTTGATCAATATTCTATAAGAGGAATTCCAATCATAATAAAATGATGGCAGTCAACATGTTCTTAGGTACATCTTGGCATATGTACTTGAGTGTATGTAGCTTATAACATATTTTAGATGATTTATGTCCAATATAATTATATTATTGCCCTCTTCCTTTATGTTTCAAAATTTTAAAACAAATCTTTTTGAAGAAAGAAAATGTTCAAACCTTTAAATCTGTTTTATTTATCTTACAGGATTTAATTCAATCACTGATGCCAATTTTTATAAAAAACTCTATAATACAGAGCTTTAGGAAATGTATTTTATTTTATAATAAAATACAATATATATATATTAGATCCATATTATTCAGAATAAAGAATGAACATTAATCTTATAAAAACACAAATGTATCTCTACAATTTAAGTTATTGAAACAAAAATTCAAGAAACAATACTGAACCTGTCTATCCAGAGTTTATCCTAATATATGACATCCAGTGCCATGACAATCCATTTCTGCTTTATTCTATTCTACTCCTTTATATAATGCTGAGAATAACATTAATTCTATTTTTCAACTTACTAATGGGTCACAAGCAGTTTAGAAAACCCTATCTTACTAAAATAAATATATTTGAATTACATGCAGACATTACTTATTTAGGATGTTACTACATAGTGATATGAACACTTCCATTCATCAAGGATAGAACGCGAAGTCATGCCTAGAATATGACAGGAGTTACACAAGTCAAGTTCAATACCTTAAGTAATTTAAGATACTGGCAGATGCATTAGATCTACTACACAGTCATAATTCAGCTGTGAGCCAGTTGTCCAAATTCAAATGTACTCAGCATTATAAATAATATTCTAGACCATTCATATATGCTAAAAAACCTTGTACAACATGGGTCCTTTATCCCTTATAAACTGTCTTTTTCTCTGCTGTTCTTCCAGCCTATTCCATCTCACCCCAACAATCACAGAGCATTTCAGAAAATGTATGCTTTGCTCTTTGAAAAGATGACTGAAACTAATCTATAGCTTTAATAGGCAGTTATTAATTCTCTTTCACTAGGACACAGTATTCAAAGATCACCACCATTAAGTGCCGGGTTTATTTCATAAGTAGATTTATAGTTTATCCTTGTTGAGAGAGTTGGAAGGACATGGTTTTCCCTGAAGGTGTTTAGAGCTTCTGACTCCTCTGACTGATCATTGTGGATTCAGCCAGTATTGATTCATCTAGTTCATAGACATATCTATTTGCCTAAAATGATAGAGTAAGTTTTGCGTTGGCATTTCCACCATTAAAGGCATCATAAAGTGCTATTAAAAATGATGTTTTACATGAATATTGTTAAAATGGACAGAACTTGACAGCTTATGCACACTAATCATAAGTGCTCAATGACTATTTGTCAAATATAAATGGAATGTTATAAGTTTTGTCTTTTCTTCAATATCCATAATTGGAAACAATTAAAACTGTAGACATCTCTTTGCATTTGTTTCCATTATGCTTCTTTGGCAGCAGATTTTCAGTATGAATAATAAAGATAGCTATTTATAAATGCTTTTCAACAGATGATGTTAACATGCATTTCAGAACAACAAATGGCTATATAAATAATAACAATTATTAGTAAATACAAAACAAAAATAAAGTCTCTTTACCTGCATATTTTCTAATTAAAAAGAATCAAATGTCAGAGTTAAATGTCTGTGTCTTCCGCATTTGCCTTGCTATTACTAAATTTTGTTTAGATATAATCCTAAATAGCTTTTAACTTGTGATTACAAGTTTTGACTTATGAGTTTTTTGTCCATGAGAACTTGCATGTATAGTTGTCTTTTTGCAGTAAATTTAGAAAGAATTGATCCCAATAGTCTAGTTATGCCATGTTATCATTAATTACTCTGACACTTTAGAAAGTAATGTTTTGAGAATGAAATAACAACAGTGGAATATTCTTTTGATGATTTCTTCTTTTATTTTTTATTAACTGAATGTGCTTAAAATTGTACTTCAAAGTTAAGAATTAAATTTTCAATAGAGACTTTAAAATAGTAACATAGAATTCATTTTAAGAGAAAATAATTATATTCTGGTAATTGTGAACCAACATTTTTTTTATGGCAGTGTGTAATAAAGGTATTTTGATTTTCCTAACCAGACAGAATTTTTAGTAATCTATGTATTACTAATAGTAGTATAAGTAGAAGATACTAAAGTGATGATTCTGCTATAATTAATATGCCCATAATACTAAAAGTCGATGGTATATATTATTCTGATAGAGTGTCTTACTCCTGATAGAGAAAATAACTCACTTTCACATGCTAATGTTAAATAAATCTTAAATGAAGTCAGAGTTCTCCAGTTTTAAATGAAGATGTTTAAGATTATTTTTTGAAGAATAATTTTCGAAAAGCACACAAGTCATAGGTCACTTATTTTAGAACATGTCCACAAATTGAATGCAACTACTTAAAAAGTCCTCAGATCAAAAAGCAGAAAAACACCACTCCTAAAGCTCCCATCATGCTTTCTTCCAGAACTATCCACAGTGCTTCTCAGCACCCTGCAAAGGATAACCACTATCTCCATTTCCGGCACTGAATGATAATTTTTATTCACTTCCTGAGATCTAATCTGTCTTCCAATGGAAACTATTGCTTTTAAAATGTGTTTAGGGCTTCCTGGTGGCACAGTGGTTAAGAATCCGCCTGCCAATGCAGGGGGGCACAGTTCAAGCCCTGGTGTGGGAAGATCCCACATGCCGCAGAGCCCGTGCACTAAAACTACTAAGCCTGCTCTCTAGAGCCCGCAAGCCACAACTACTGAGCCCACGTACCACAACTACTGAAGCCTGCATGCCTAGAGCCTGTGCTCTGCAAGAGAAGCCAACGCAATTAGAAGCCCGCACACCTCAACGAAGAGTAGCCCGCTCTCACCACAGCTAGAGAAAGCCCCTAAGAAGTAATGAACACCCAATGAAGCCATAAATAAATAAATAAATAAATGTATTTATTTAAAAAATAAATAAATAAAATGTGTTTACACCTGTGCTTACAATTAAATGTTATTTTTCATTGAATAGGTCCAAAGTGGTACCCTTCTCGAGTGGGCCTGCAGCTAGAACGTGGTAAGAACCAATTTCACGAATCTATTTATTTAATTGAGTCCCTTTGCTGTCTCAATAGATAATATTTATTTATCACTTACTAAATGGCAGGTATTGTAATAAATACTTTAAATATATTATCTCATTTGATCCTCCCAAAAAGGTAATGTTCCCCTTTTATGGGCAAGGAATTTTAGTCTTACAGAAATAAATTTCACACATTCACTGTCAGTGTGTATTGGAGACAGGATCTGAACTAACATCTGTATCAAAAGCTTTTACTGCTATATTCCTGCAATCTACTGCTTCCTGATATATACTCAGGGATACAGCTTAGCTCTGTTTCCTTTTTTTTTCTATTTAAAAACAGAATAAGGGAGGTAAGGAGGAACAGAATGAATGAATTATAGGGAAAAGTATTGTATCCATTAATAACCCTCAAGTATTTCAAAATTTCAAACCCTATTCTCCATTCAGAAAATTTATAAATATACACACTAAAGCGAATCCTGTTTAGAATGATTGTTTTTGACATTGCATCAACATGACCTTAAATTTGGACTTGTTAAATAAAAACTGTGAGTAGAATGTAAATTTGGGGGGGCTACTCAGTTCAGGTCCATGATAGTAAGTCTACAAGAGGCATCTATTAAGGAATTTCAATATCTAAATTTTTCCATTCAATTGTGAACTGAATTTTATTTTTCTGCAGTTTTTGCTTTTCCTAATATTCAGTGTATCATTTCTTAGATATCACATTCACTTAAGGACAAATGATGATTTTCTTGGATTTCTCTAAGATATTCTGTTTTCATTGTTATCTTAAATATTCCATCTTTCTATGAGATGTCTATGTTGAAAACATAGGAATCCACATCATTCTTAAAAGTCACACTTTCTTAAGGTCTCACATTTTTCCAAACTCAATTGTTCAAGACAAATTCCCATCTGGCTAGAGTTTAAAAGAGAATCATTGTCTTGTTTATTTTTGCCTCTGCAGGGCATAGTATGTGCCAGGCACATAAATACCTTTCAACACACGGATACTGAAATAACATAAAATGAAATAGTGGTTTTGTTTTCTGAACTTGACTCTTATATAAAAAAAACTGAGAACGCCACAGGCATCAATGTCAAGTGTAACTTCAATTTGAAGGACACTATATGGGACTGGGGGATTTCTGTTACTTCACCCTTTCTAGTGAATGTGACTTTTTACTTTCCCCTCACTTATATACCTGGTTAAGTGTTCCAGGGTGTGATCTGAATAAAGTATAACCCTCCAAGTGTTCTTTGATAGGAATATGATGGCATATTTTAAAAAACGAATCAATGCATTTAGTAATACAAGCAGGACATGGTGCCAAGAAGAGGTTATTTGCAGTAATGCAGAATTTTAAACCTGACTCTTCTACTTATCTTTAGAGTCTTCTTTTATAAAGTAGAGCTAATAAAGAACCTAACATGTTTTTTTGTGTGGGGGGGGGTGGGAAGGTTTGTAAGTATTAAATAGGATTATGTTTATAAAATGCTATAATGATTTGTATGTGGTAGATGCTTCATTGAACATAGTTGTAACTATTAATATTAAGGAAAAAGACTTAACACCAAAACAAAGCAAGGCATGAATATTTACATTATAGTTGCTGCCAGAATACATTTGCCAGAATGATTGCACTATAAGTAATGATGCCATGTGAATTTAGAGTCCTTTACAGTTTCCTGACACAAAAGACTGCTAAAACACAAATAAAAGAGTAAGCAATTGATTTTTATGTGAAAAATAGCAAAGGTTTATTTAGCTCAGTGCTTCTGCTAAGCTGGGCTGAACTTGGCTTTGCTTGGCTAATCTCACTCAAATAGCTACAGTCAACTGGCGGATTGTTGAAGACTGACCTTTTTAAGATGGCCACGACTACAGTCACTCCTCTCTGCTCTATGCTTCATCAGAATATTCTGGGCTTGTTATCATGGTGGCGTCAGAGGTGCAAATAAATGAGCACAAGCACTCAAGAATTCATGAGATTCAGGCTTAGAACTGGGATATGATCCCTTGTCCCACATTCTATTTGTCAAAGCAAGACACTAGGCTAGCCTATATTCAAGGGGTGGGAAAATAGACACCAACTCTTAATAGAAGGAACTAAAAGTTATATTGCAAATGGTGTTGTTATGGTAATGGTGAATAATTGCAGTCATTATTGCAATAAATCTGTCATACAAACTGGTAACTAAAATGTGCTCTCTCTTATTACTGCGATTAATATACTTCACAATGTCCTGGAAGTACAGTGTTGAATTTCTAATTCTTAGAACCATTAGATTTGTTCAACAGAAAGTTGAAGCATGGGTAGAGTTGGTCCTTCTCTTCCCATCCCTGACTCCAACCATCCATACCCATTATAAAACAGCCTTGACAAACCCGTAAGGTTAGAAGTATGCACCTTAGTGTCTGGCCCATTCTTGGGAGAAAATGCCCCCCAAAAATGTATTACTTGAGTTAATTCAGGCAGAAAATTCAGTGGTCTTAAATGGTCAAAGTATCATATAGATGGATGGGCTTCCATTAGGCATGGTCTCCTGGGCCCACATATTCTGGGGGGGTCGGGAGCAAGAGCAGGGTGCTGCGCATGCCCCCTGCACACAACACCACCTAAGAGGTGGGCAAAACACCTAAGCCACCCCTCTGGCCCTATCTCTGGACACACCCCTACCCTCACCCCATATAAGGAACAAGCACTCCCTCGCCTCAGGGAGCGGGCATGCAAGGAAATCTTTTGTTTGTTCTCTCTTCCCCCTGCTGTAGCAGGAGTCCCAATAAAACCTCACCTGAATTTCTTGTCTGGCCTCTGATAAATTTCTACTGATTAAGGAGGCCAGAACCCTAGTCTGTAAAACTAGTATCAATATATTGAAGCTCTGCATCCCTCTTTCTGACTCCTTCATGCAGATTTAAAGAATTTGTTATTAACTCAGGCCCACCTAGATGATCTCTTTTGAAGCCATATATCAAAACCTAATCAAGGAAGTGATAGCCTATTATATTCATGTTGTATTTATCAAAATTAATATATAACAATTTTATATTTTTATGTTACGTTAAAATACCTATAATTGTAAATCTATGTCTTGGATTTTGAAAATCATCTAATGATAGTCATAAATTAACATCTTACTCTTTCTTTCAATAATAGAGAATAAAATGAAACCTGTACATGACTGGAGATAATATAAATCACAAATAGATTAACATAAACTACAATATAAATAAAAACAACAACAGCAACACTAATAGCATTATACTTGTGAGATACATCCGTGTTGGTACATATGGCTCTAATCTACTCATTTTTCTTTCTGTACAGTATACTGTACAGAATAAATTAAAAAGATTTATTAAAAAAATAAAACAAAATATAGTTATCCATATCTCATTTATGAACACAAGATTTTTTACAATGTTTTGCTATTACAAACAGTGCTAAAAAGGACATCTTTGTACATATTCTTCAGGACACACTTGCCAGACTTACCTAGTGTTTATTTTTAAGAACAGAACATTTCCCTTACACATCTTTTGACATGTTCTGTTTATTTTCCTCCTATTTAATGAGAAATTCCTTCTCAGTAATCTTTGCGGTATATATGTCTTCTTACTTCAAAAGCCTGGAGTGCTAGAAATCTCAGTCTTAGTTTCTATCTTTCCTTTTCAAACTGAATGCATAAATAATCTCTTCATGCCCCATGGCTTTAACTGTTAATGACTTTTAAATCATCTACAGAGCTACCCAACTGCCTACTTGACAGCTCCCACTTGCAGGTCTAATAGATATCACACACTAAATACACCCTAACCGAAATTTTCATTTTCACCCCAAATCCCACTCTTTCCTCAATCTTCTTCATGACAGTTAATGAGAGTACAATGCACGTTAAGTGCTCAGGTCAAAAATATAAGCACTGCCTGTATCTCACTGAATCCTTTTCTCTCAAGTTGAACCTGCTCTAAGTTCAAAATATGTCTGGGATTGATGAAATTTTAACATTTCCACCAGTGCCATGTTAATCCAAACAAACCTCATACCCTGATTGACGAATTTTGACTTCCTCCTAAGTAATCTTGCTCCTTTTCTTCCCAGTTACCACACAGCACCCATAACCATCTTTTAAAAAGGTGAATCATGCCTATCCCCAGGTGCTTTGCAATGACTTTTAAAATCATTCTACTCCAAATAATTTATCTTATAATAAAATCATTTATAGAACGGATATGTGTATCTACTGACACACAAAATTATACTTTAAAAATACCTTGTATCATAGTTGATTATGATATCACCTAATATTACATTTTCTCAGAACACAATATGATAGTAGCTAGTGGTAGTCTGTACTTTGTTTAAATAGCATTGGGAAACCACTGTGTATTTGAAAATTTGCCAGATATATTTTATAAAATGGGTTTATTCACGTTATCTTACTTTAAAGATTTACTGTAAATTGCAATTTCTATGTAAAATTCATCCTTAGCTTTCACTGGTTTCGCATTAAAATTATTTACCATTATGCCTTGAAATTGTATTAAAATGATATTTCCTTGTCGTTTAAGGTGGGCCCTTTTTGAAGGACTACATAACCATTCAAAGTGTTGCATCTTCCTCCATTGTCACACTTTATTTTACAGACCTAGGTCAACAAGTCAGTTGGACTACAGTAAGTATCGATTTGAAATGCAATAAACATGTCCCACATTTTGACATAATTTGTTGACATAGAGGACATTTTCTGTCAAATAAATTCATAGCGAAACAAAATATTGCACTAAAGGTATTTTAAATTTTCCATTCTTACTATGATCAGTGGCCAAATTTCCATTCAAGAATTGGAGAAATGAAAATACATGGTTGGAAGGAGGATAAATCCCTTTTTAAATGTCAATCTATCTTATGACCGATGGCTTTCTGCTTTCCCTATGCTTTGTCAGTTACATAGTGTTTCTTCAACTTTTCCTTCTAAGAGCCTCGGGATAATGAAGACCCATTTGTTTGGAAAGAGTGGAGAGAGAATATTCAATAAAAAATGTTCCAAGGCAGTGGGGAGGACATTTTAAAGACTGAGAGTGAAGTAGTAAGACTTCTTTGTGTTGTGAGGGGTGGGGCATTCTTTTGACTTTCTTGAAGGAGGTGTTTTCAAAGTGGTGGCAACTGAATCCAATAACATTAGAAGAATGAAGACCATATTAAAAAACAGGAGGACTAAGAAACATAAAATACTTGACACTACTTCACAAGTATTGACATATTCATGAGTAATGGAATAGATGGAATATCTTCAGTAGAAAGAAGCTATGAAGCTATGTGATATTTAGTGACAGGCAGTTAAGGAGTTAATCTGATAAATAATTTTGACTAGTACAATCATTCTATTATTCAATTAAATTAAACCTATTTTTATATTGTTCAGATTTTAAAAGTTTTTTTCTGATTACCTTCTATTTAATATTTGTGATATGGTTACTTTCAATATTTTCTATTCAAAATGGCTTTCTTTTGCCAGCATAGTGCTTTGAGTTTTCCCTTTATAGTTAAACAATCAATTTTTAAAATTATTACAGACACATGATAATTTATACATTGTTATTTAATTCTCAAAAGGAGAAATTCCAGTTTACATTCATTAATCAAAATGTTGTCACATGCTTTACTTTTCCAGCAATTTCTCCTTTAACATACATTATCTTCCTGTATTTAGATAATTCTTTTAGTGTGTTTGGTTAAATGGTTCCTTTAGTTTCCAAGATTTTCTGAGCCTCTGAGTACTAATTTGTTGCACTAAAAACTGAGTTTATAGTATTCTGAATCCTTGTGAAGTATATCATAATGTTTACAAAACAACCTACTAATACATGCATCAAATAAGCAAAGGGCTTAGTGTTTAAATGTGATATCTACAGACCTTTGCTAAAAGAGATTTTAGTCTAGCAGATTTTGATTTTCGAAGGTTAAAATATTCACAGAGTCTTTGTCCACATTTATAATGAAAAGGGAATTCTGTCTACAGAAATAATATCAGAGTGAGTGACAATAACTGTGAGTTCATAAGAAATTCCAGCTGCAGCATTTGGATAAGCACTGAGGAGAAAAAGTGCTAAGGTAGAATTCTATGATAATTGTACTAGAAAATTATAGCTTATTTGGGAAGAAAGTCATTTAGGTGACAAAGAGAACTCTGAAAATAGGCTGGATATTTTAAAATCAACCCTATGGTTCACACACTCTTTTGCTCCAAATGAGTCAGTCCTATTAAATGCTAAAAATATACACATTATATTGCAGTCACACCCACTTTATATCAACCAAATTATACAATAAAAGCAATATTTTTACCACACATAACGTTCTTGCACATTCATAAAACATTAAAATGTACTCCTATAATAAAAGCATTATCATAAGTATTCTTTTTTTTTTTTTTTTTTTTTTTTTGCGGTACGCGGGCCTCTCACTGCTGTGGCCTCTCCGTTGCGGAGAACAGGCTCCGGACGCGCAGGCTCAGCGGCCGTGGCTCACGGGCCTAGCCGCTCTGCGGCATGTGGGATCTTCCCGGACCGGGGCACGAACTCGTGTCCCTTGCATCGGCAGGCGGACTCTCAACCACTGCGCCACCAGGGAAGCCCTATCTTAAGTATTCTCTTTGTAAGAAATAATCTCTTCAATTTAGCAAAGTCAAAATTAAGATTTTAATAATTTTCATGAAATAAGAGTTTGTTACAGAATATTGAGAAAACTCTTGCCTCATGGAACTTATTGGAAGACTTAGGAGAAAGGTTTATTATAATAATATAATAATCCCCATCACACAAATCCTATTAACTAAAGATCTTATTCAGTTTTCACTATTTTTATATTCATTCATGTGTGTATATAGTCCTATGCAACTTATCTCTTGCATAGATTCATGTATTCACCACCAAAATCAGATACAGAATTATTCATTCCCACAAAGGAACTCCCTCATATTACCCCTCTGTATTCACACACTCTTTTTCCTATCCTGGGGCAACCACCAATCTGTTTTTCAACTCTATATTTCTGTCATGTGGCAATTGCTATATAAACAGAATCAAATATTTTTTGATTGACGTTTATTTTTCTCTAAGCATAGTGCCCTTGGGATCCATACTGGCTGTTGCATGTATATCAATACTTAGCTTCTTTTTATTGGTGAGTGGTACTCAGTTGTATGTATGTAACAGGGTTTGTTTAATGATTCACCCATTGACAGACATTTGACTAGTTGTCAGTATTTTGCTGTTACAAATAAAGCTACTACCTATCTGAGTGTAGGTGTTGGTATGAACATAGTTTTTTATTTCTCTGGGACCACTGTTGAGTTTTAAGAGTAACATTTATATTCCACATACAAGTTCTTTGTCTGATACGTGGTTTGCAAATATTTTCTCTCAGTTTTAACTAGTCTTTTCACCCTCTTAACAGGACTTTTGTTGCTGTACAAAAAGTTTTCAATTTTAATGCAACCTAATTTAGTAATGTTTTCTTTTAAGGATCTTGCCTTCACTATCATATGTAAGAAACTTTTGCCAGGAGTTTTTCTTTTATGAGTTCTTCTAATGGTTTAATAGTTTAATATTTTACGTTTTAATCATAGTTTTTTATTATAAAGAATTATCTATTTTTTAATTGTCAAACTTAATGTTTATTTTTAATTTGCCTCATGTGTCCTATAATCTATTGTTGGCTATTTTTTTTTTTTCTTACTCCATATGGATTAATTGTCATACTATCTTTTCTATTAGCCTCTCTGGTATTTTGGTAGTTATATCTTATTTTTCACTAACTCTAGTGATTACCCAAGAGATTATAATGTGCATCTTTAAAATATTAAATACTAGTAAAAATTGTTTGTTTATTAATGTGAAAATACTTCACAGAGAGTTGAATACCTTTAAGGTATTTAGGCTCCTCCTGAATTTTCTATTACTGTGATATATTTTAATTATATACTTTAAAGTTAAAATCCACTACTATAATATCACGTGGCCAATCTTTATTTAAATTTATCCTTTTCACTGCAATTTCGTTTTTCCTTCTAATACTGAGCTTACATCTGGTATCATTTTCCTTCTTCCTTAAAAACACTTTTAATGCTTTATTCTGGTTCTGTCTTTGATGAGTTCTCTCAATTATTGTTCATCTTAAAATGTATTTATTGAACTTATTTAACTTCTATTCTTTGAGAATATTTTTGCAGAAAAAAATACATGTTGGCAGTTATTTTTGTCCTTACTTCACAAAACTGCATTATTTTGACTTCTGACTCCCATTGTTTTTGTTGAAAAGTCTACTGTACTCCTTAAGTCTTTTCCCTGGCTTACTTAAAATTCTACTTTTGTTTGATTATCAGAAGTTTGATTATGGTGTACATAGCTATGATTGTGGTTTTATTTATCCTGCTTTGGGTTTATGTGTTATCTGAGTCTATGGTTTGATATATATTTAATTTGAAAAATTAGCATAATCTTGTCATCTTTTGATTGTCTGTTATTCTCTTTGTATTCTCCTTCTGGGATTTATATTACGTTTTCATACTTTTCAGAGTTTTCAAATATCTGCCTCAATTCTCAATCTTTTATTTTTCTTTGAACATTAAAAGATTGTTTTCTAAATCTAACTGATAATTCTGTTATGTGAATCTTTAGTTCTCCTGTTTTCAATGTCCTTCGTTATGGTCATAATATCTTCACTCCTTGTATACCTTCATATTTCTGACTTAGTGTGGGAAAATTTATGTGAATAAATTTAAAGATAACTTGAGGCCTAGGATGATGTTATTGTCTTTCAAAGATAATCTATCATTCTGCAGATGGACTTATGGCACTATTGTGTACAGGTCATCTCATTCCAATCCATGATTAAAATGATTTCAGACTGAGCTTCAGTATCTATGAAGACAGATCTATTTCTGCCTCATCTTCACTCCTAAGTTGTAACTCTTCTAGATCCCAGCCCAAATCCTGGAGATTTTATAGAGCCACCTCTGTCTTTGAAAGATACCAAGCAATAATTTTTGTACTTCCATTCTCAAGCACCCTCAAAAGTTTTGGTCTTTTTATCAGGCTGTTACCAAGCTTCATATCCCAGGTCAATCACTTCTCTGGAGCTCCATTTAAAACATCTTGACCTTCTAATTCTTCAGTGACTCAGTAGCTCTTTGGAGGCTGAAAAACATTTCGATCAATTTTTCTTGCTGATCTCATTAGGATGGTTTGTTTGAATAACATGGGAATAGAATTCTCCATTATATGTTATACATATAATAGTTTTTTTTTTCTTTTAAGAAAACCCTTCTAGTATCATATTACCTTCAATAGTATTCACTGAGTAAAAAGTGATATTACTACTGGGAAATGTTTTTGTAATTTTACTTAGTAGCTCTCCTATCTTTGGAAAATTAAGGTTGGCACTACTTTATTTTTGTCAGCAATTTCCAACAACTGTGAAATGTGCAATTTATTTTGCTTTTGACTGTCAATTGCTATTTTAGAAAATAAGTAAAGCCAACACCACCCTAATAATGACAGGACTAAAAAAAAAATTAAGGGAGAATGAAATACATTAAGTGCAGTCTAAGTACAAGGGTCTTAATCAGTTCACAACAATTGCAGCTGAATGTTTCAATTTATATTCTCTAAACAGCTTATTGCCTTCTTCCTTTTCAATTTAGATATATACCAATTTGAATATTCCACAGAAGCTCCAAAAATCCCAATTACATAGCTTGCCTAGTAGAAATAATGGATTTTACATTTAAAGCAACACCTAAGTTTAAAACAGAGAACTTTCTATAAGGAGATGCATGAAAATAACTTGATGTCAGAAATAAATTGGAATTTAAAAGTAGTATATATCTTCAAAGTAAAAAGAAAGTGCATCTGTTTATTTTGAATACAGAATCTCTATTAAACTTTTAGATTATGGAATTCCCAGTCTTTGTAAATTCACCTGCTTTGCTTAGGCTGTATACCTGTAAATACATATGTTTGTATGTTTACTTTGGCTTTAGTCTTGTTTTTACTCTTTTTTGGTAGAAGAAGAGCAATTCCTGTTTCAGAAGTCTGTTTTATTAATATTTCTCTGCATGGCTCTTGTTTTTCTTTACTCTAAATCTATTTTCTGATTACTTCCTAAATATAATCAAACATCTATATTCCTTCTATCTGCACCCAAATAGACATTTTGCTTGAAAGATGCATTGTCTAAAAGTTATTTGTTATTATCCTCCAGTTCTTTCAGGTCCGGATGTATCCTTCATACTTCGGTACTATTTTAACCCCCATGTTTCAGCATGAACAATATTTGTGATAAAATGCTGGGTCTTCTAGAACATATTATTGTAAGTTAGCAGGCTCCCCTGATTTTTTTTAGGAGATGATGGAGACAAGATTGTAGTTTAATTTTCTCTGATCCAAAAAAGTTTCATATTTGTGATAACATTTTTACTAACTTAATAAAGAGTGACATTTGGTCAGGTTAACTATTGTTTACAACATTTTTCATTTCTGATATATTACAATAGAACTTGCTCAAAATTGACTTGACTAGGTCAGAGGCATTGAAATAGATATTTTAAACTTTTTGTTGTAATAAAACAATCACTATCCTAATTATTCTAGAGTATTATTAACTAGATTATATTATCAGATATTCAAAAGTGGTAAACAGGGCTTCCCTGGTGGTGCAGTGGTTAAGAGTCCGCCTGCCGATGCAGGGGACACGGGTTCGTGCCCCGGTCCGGGGAGATCCCACATGCTGCGGAGCGGCTAGGCCCGTGAGCCCACTGCGTGCCTGCTGCGTGTCCGGAGCCTGTGCTCCGCACTGGGAGAGGCCACAACAGTGAGAGGCCCGCGTACCGAAAAAAAAAAAAAAAGTGATAAACATTTTTATTCCATATATGAATAATCAGGAATGTTGTATGCCATAAATTAATATAGTCTCTTCTCTCAGTAAAAATGTTGCTTTAATACAGAATTTATCGGATGTTGCACTGTTCTTATCCTCACATAGACGTCTTTCTTGCCTCATGAGATAATAAATATCATTTAGAAAAAGTATAACTGAAGAAACCTGCATGTATAAATATCTATTTATACGTATGTATATATACATATATATGTAATTATATATGTATGTGCATATATCATATATTTTAACCATGTAGCTATACAAAATTCTCACCAGAGATAAGAGCATAATTAATAATCAATGTGAACACCTGTATTTTTGAGCAAAATATGTACAACTTCAAGTTTCCTACCTTAGAAAAATGATAAAAATTGGCAAAGACAAAGCAAAGTAGTAATGGCGGTCGAATTAATCATTGTCATGTTTGTATTCTTTCTCTTCTCTTTGAACACCCATAGAGGAAATTATTTTTGCTTTTTTGCCTGAAATGTTCAGAATGTGACTTTAACCTGGTTTTAGCATCAAAACAAAACCAAATAACTGACAGTCACCAGCTTCAGAAAACTATTAGAAAACAAGTCAATTATCTTTCTGCAATCACAAGGTCTCATTTTCAATTATCTTTCTAATTTTTATGATTGTGTCTCTGTAGATTGGATATCTCTCTCCACATACATAGTTGCCACTTAGCTCCAGAATTCAGAAGTCAATCTTATAAAACTACTCACTCAGACTCATTAGAATTAATCTAAAATTTCCAAAAATGAGAAGTAAATTATTTCAATCTGAGTAAGTGTCAAATCAATTGAGTTCAAAATGACATGGCCATAAAAAGATTAAAAGAAAGAAAGAGAAACTATTTCCCATTCCATTCAATGACAAAGACAGTTAACACAGAAGATTCATTTGTATGGGGCTGGAGAGACATGAGAAATGCATTTATGATTGTTTGATTAAATAAAAATTCCAGTGTACTATTTATGAAGAAATCATTATGTTCAATATTTTTAGTTAAATTAACCATTTATGACTGTCCTTTTCCTTAACACTTGGCTAATTCTTCCAAGGAAGACTTCTTGCTATTTGTGATAGCACTTAATTTAGTTCTTTTTCAAGAATAGATGCTCACCTGTCCATTTCACCAATTTACGTAGCAGGCTAAGTCTGTGGACATGCTTATTATGGACCTAAGTAAATCTTAATCATATCTATAAAATGTACTGTTTAATCTAAATCACCTTCTTTTTTTAGGTATTTTTGGCTGAATACACAGGACCTCTGCTAATATATCTCCTCTTTTATTTGAGGATCCCATATATATATGACATGAAAGAGAGCTCTAGAAGATTACGTCACCCAGTAGTACAGTAAGTAATACATATACATGGATCATATAGATTAAGGAGGAGACAAACTAGTACACAGATATTATGCTAATAAATATTTTTTGTAAACACAATTATAGTGGATTGAATTTTAGGGTAATATATTTTAGATAACAAGAAGTATTGTATGCATGCCAACTTTTAAGTTTATAAACAGGAACTATTACTTAATATAATTAATACTTTAAGTATACCTTAAAGCAGAGGTAATTTCAGTTAATTATGATCACAATCAACAAGAGAAAAGCTTAATATTACAAAGTTGAGAGGCCATATATAGGACTCAAAATATTAATACTTCCCTAAAAACATGGGCAACATTGCGTAGAAAAGAAATAATGACTGAACTAATAAACTGGAAGAAAAAGGTTTTAAAAATTACAAAATTAAATTTTACTTTTAACCAGGACAGTTATCAAAGCAGAATATATAACTATAGTTCTTCACGTATTGTGGAAATAGTCTCCCTCTCTCTCTCTCTCTTCATATCAAATAACAAATTAAAGAGAAAGAATAATCATTCAAGATGCTACATAGACATGTAGAGTTAGAAATTTGTTTTAAAAAAAAAAAGGAACCTGGGCAAATGACTAAACTCTAAGTGAATTAAAGAAGCAAAATTCAGGTCATAAGGATGCTAGAAGACAGAGAATAATTTGACTCCTGGATTTCTCATCTCAGATTTGTCTTTCTTTCACTCTTAATTCTGTACTCCAGCCACAATTACCACCCTTGTCCTGATACCTACCATGCCCTTACACACAATCCCTCTTCCTCCATTGCCTCCCTTTTCTTTATTTTTTTCAAACTTCAAATAGAGCTCAATATTACTTAGTATTAGCCATTCCTATTCCTTCAATGAGAAATACGTTACTAAAATGTTTTTCCTTTATACAGTTTATTACTTTAAAATTATATATTTACATAGTCATTTGTGTCTTTCCCTCTATAGAGTTTAATTTCTATAATGGGTATCTTTTGGTGCTCAGTCAATTTTGCTGCTTAACACATTACCTGATTTATAAAAAATACTCAATAGTAATGTTCTGTATGAATAAATACATGAACCAGTTACATGAAAATTTATTTTATATTAGGCACTTTTAGAGTATAAAAACAGAGGAACCTGATCTGGATGTGAGTTCTGAAATGGGCTTTTCTATGAAAGTTATGTTTGAACATTTTTCTTTGTTTTCTGAAGGGACGTGTCAGATTTTAACTAGTAAATCTGAGGAATCTTCATATGGAAATTATCTGTGGTACATAGCAGTTTGATGCTTTGTAGGAGCAGACAGAAAGCTAGGAGAGTAGAGGCACAGAGAAGCAAGGGGAGATTGGATCTCAGGGATCATAGTCAGGTCAGTATCTGGCAAGTTGCTCAGGGCCTTTTGGAATGTTAAAGTCTACCTTTCTTTTTCTTAAGTTAAGAGAATGCCCAATTCATTTAGAAAGTCTGGGATGGAGTGTTCATAGGTGAATGTAATTGCCCTCATTTTTTAGATCAAACATATAATGTGTACCAGATATATATCACAGCATGAAAAAAGAACACGTTTTTTTTTCCCCAGCAGCATTCTCAAAGGAATTGACCGACAGTTGGTTATTATTCTTAAACACAAACACAGCATGTTTTATAACTTCTCAGTGATAAATGTATCTGTTCCACATTCTTCCTAAGGAGCAAATATGTGAAGTTTATATTAAATCATTCAGAGGAGATACACACAAACACACAAACTACTTTTGAAATTTGAGTGTCTAGTAGAGGTCAGGTCATCCCTCATATACCACACTCCATCTAAAAAAAACTCTAAAATCTTCTTTTTGTTGCCTTTCCTGAGCCCTTCTCAAATCCTGGAATCCTTCCACTGTGCCCTCTGCAATTCAAAGTCCACTGTTAGCAAATTTCTTATATTGTCAACCTTTTATCTGAGCATTGCCTTCATATTCTTCCTCAACAGAAACCTGGTACACTGCCTCCCTTGCAGCTCTATAAAGTGTCTTTTTCACAGTCCTCATACCTTGAAACTTACTTGATGAAACGTAAGATATTTTCAAATATTACATTTGGGAAAAAGAGACCCAAGCCTATTTATGGATGTTCAATTAGTTTAGCACTGGAAAGAGAAAGAGTTGATGTTTGAAGGGAGGTCAACCATAATTAAATAGAATATTTTGGAATGAAATCAAACTTGGTAAGTGCAAAGTCCAATAATGTGCAAAGTGGTATATATCCAGATATTAAGTCATAGCTAGCTGCTATGCTAATATCTATGCCCTAATGGTGAAATATAAATTAAATATGTGAACTAATTTAATCATAGTTTAAATTAAAATTTCTCATTCAGTGCTCTGCTACATTGCTGGGCATAAGATAATTTTCCTGCTTTCTTACAAAATGGAAAATTCTACTACTCAAGTATTTATATAAATATTCTTCAAAAGAACCAAGAAGTTAAGAGAGATGCTGATTCTCTTACCAGTCCTTTGAACCCACATGCAACCTCCTATATCAGGATGTTTGTTTTTGCTTCTCTTACTGTCTAGAAAGCTCTGTCCCCAAATATCTACACTTTGTTTTCTCACTTCTTTCAGAATTTGTCTATTGTTCTTAGATATACACATCACACAGAACATGTCTCTCCCATAATAGGTGCACAATTATATTTTTATGAATTAATGAATAATGATCTATTCCCTAATGATTTAGCCAGGTTGGTTTGTTTTTGTTTGATTAATTATTTGTTTTCCCTAAAGTCATTCTTATTAATACCAGAAATCATTAATTCATTGTGTTTAATATAAACTTACAGTGTAGACTCAATGTTTGATTTTACATATTGTAAATGAAATGCTTATTTTTATGCTTAACCTTTATACATTTAAGTATATGATCTTTGATCCTTATTGATTTTCTTGAAAAACAATTATAGTTTTTGAAGTTTTACAGGTTTATTTATAATAAAAAATGCATATTTTAATAGAAAATATTTTAAATATAAACAAGAAAACATGCTTCTATAAATCATATTTGACATTTACTTTCTAAATATTAGTTATATAAATGACAAGAAGAGGTGATATGTTAGAATAGCAACAAAACAAAGCAACACAAAATACTGCAATATGTTAGGCAGTCAAAGACCAAACATAAAACAAACTAAACAAAACAAAAGCTGCATTGACTCCATAGGAAAGGAAATTCCAACTTTTTCAGTCTATGGTACTTGCTAAAGGACAATCAGACAATGAAAAAAGTATTTTGGATATTATAAAATGTCAAATGCATTGTAAGTATGTTTTGAATACTTTTAAAGTTGTAAATTTTCTGCTTCAGTCTTAAGGCATTTTGAAATGAGCATATTTACAATTATTATATTTATATATATATTCCTTGGGCAGATGTAAACATACAGTTAATGACTGTTGTTATGAAATATTTTGAGAGTCATCAGAAGTAAATTTATAGAAACTGTTGTTACAGTACTTTTATTATTAAATAAATTTAGAAATTTTCTAGAAAATAAAAATATCAAAAACACTTGTGTTTTGGTTACCAGAAACAATATTTCCTGATAAATAGAAAGTTGTAGCATACAAATGAACCTATTTACAAAACAGAAATAAAGTCACAGATGAGAAAACAAACTTACGATTACCAAGGGGGAAAAGTGGGGGAAGGATAAATTGAAAGATTGGCATTGACATATACACACTACTATGTATAAAATAGATAACTAATAAGAACCTACTGTATAGCACAGGGAACTCTATTCAATACTCTGTAATGATCTATATGGGAAAGGAATCTAAAAAACAGTGAATATATGTATAACTGATTCACTTCGCTATACAGCAGAAACTAACACAACATTGTAAATCAACTATACTCCAGTAAAAATTAATTTTAAAAAAGATGTAACTTCAAAAATAAGAAAAAGGGACTTCCCTGGTGGTCCAATGGTTAAGACTTTGCCTTCCAATGTAAGGGATGTGGGTTCAATCCCTGGCCAGGGAGCTGAGATTCCCACATGCCTCGAGGCCAAAAAACCAAAACATAAAGCAGAAACAATATTGTAACAAAGTCAATAAAGACTTTAAAAATGGTCCACATAAAAAAATAATAAAAGAAAAAAAGAAAAAGAAAGTTGTAGTAAACTAAAAAAAAAAAAAAAATTAAAACATCTTATATATAAGGTGACCCAGATTTTTTGGAAGGGAATTTAATGTGTTTGTGTTTTATTTTCTTTCTAGCTTGGCCTGCTTCTGTCATTGTATACACTATATCCGATACCTTTTGGAAACCTTATTTGTTCACAAGGTTTCCGCAGGACATACACCTTTGAAAAATTTGATAAAGGTGGGAACTGATATGTTTTGTAATTTTAATTGTTATTGAGAAATTTTATGTATTGGATCATCTACATCATCATTAAATCATGTTTATTTCTCTCAAGCTTAGATTTTTCTATTCAGCTTTATCAGCATATCTTAAACATTCCGCTCCTGAAATGCCATTTCCTGAGCGATCTAGTTCATTGGAGCTGCCCTCAACCAATAACATTACATAAAATATTTGGCATGACCTTACGTTACAAGTTACATACTTTTAGGCACCTTTAATTTTGGAAATACTTAGCACTGAATTCAGATTAAGTGCCACTTGAAGAGGAAGAATCTCATATATAAACCCTCTTATAAATATACATTTGTGTGATTAAAATGATGATGCTACACCCTATAATTGTGATTAGTGTCAGTGTAATGACAATATCTTTGCTCTTCCCCAAAATGGTAAATACAAATGTTATTAACCATCAATTAACTATCAAGAAAACGGGAAATGTTCTGGAACATTGAAATGGAAATGTACATTAGATAACATGGTGTAATTCAGTTTTCCAATTCAAAGTAAAATTTATTTTAATTTTTTTCCAATTTAAAATTTAGTTTCAGAATGAATTATTTCTTTACTAAAATATTCCTGAGTTTTAGCAAATATCTGTTTTCTTAGAATTTCAACAAGCAGACATTCTATTGTTGTCATTATAATGAAACAGTAAACTCTAGAACTTTTACAAACCTCAAAAAATCATTTAGACTAGCTTCTCTTTTGAGAGAAGTTATTAAAATTCGTCATGTAAGATCAGCAACATAGCCTAGTACACCTAAAATGAGGCCATTTCCCTCTATAATCAATCAAGAAACATTATTACTAATGATTAAATAATTCATTCTTTTACTCATTTACTGTTGGAAAATAGCTGTTTATTATTTTTATTACTTCACTCCTATATACTACTTGATAGACAAAAGCTATTCTTGAAAAATCTTCATAAAATATATTGTTACATTTCTCTAAATCCTCATTTATATTAACAAGTGTTGAGCAAAGAAATGCATTTTCTTAGTGATATCAAATAGGTACTTTTAAAATGCTACTTTACTGAATGAAGAAGCATTCCATTTAACTAGCTTAGAAAATTTATAACATTTTTTATACCAAAATGCTGCAGTGTGGCATATAAATGTATGGGGTGACTTCAAATGATGTGATATATATATTATATATATATATATATATATTCCCTAACTTTTATTGTGTTTTATTTGTAGAGTTGTGCCTTTTATTGGGGATTCACTTCTTGGATTGCCTACTACATTAATCACCCACGGTATACACCACCATGTATGTAGAATTTATTCTTCTATACCCATACTAAATTGCCAACATCAAAACTCTGTTCTAAACTACATAGAGATAATGAACAACATGGCACATATAGAGGAATAAGAAAATAATGTCAATTTTAAATTGCTTTCATAATACTCCATTAAATTTTTATGTAGGCTTAAAAGACCAAATTTGACTGACATATTTTGATTTATTTTCTTTCCATAGAAACTCTAGCAAAAAATGTAAGTTGATTATAAACCTTGAAAATGACAGACAGTAAAATGAAAGAGTAAAGATGAAAAAGAAACATGCCATATAATCACATAATCATGTACAACCATCAGGATTTTTAAAATAAATAATTAAATTATTATTTTAAATATAACTTCAAAAGAAAAAAATAGAGGCTTTTTTTTCCTGTGACATATTGTTCTCTATTTATAACTTTATTAAATGTCTTGTCCCTTGACTCAGATGAAGCAATTTAGTGAACTGCACACTGGAACCAAATCTAAATCCTCAGCTCCTTATCTTGGGGGAAACATACCTGTCCTGATCAAAGAATTACATTTCTTTTATCTTCTGTGGACCTTTCTCTTCTCAGCTTTTACTGTAGCTCACAAGACACACACAGCAGAGCCCTATTGTTATGTGTTGACATTTCATATTTAACTGAGAGTTTTTTGTTTTTTGTTTTTTTGCGGTACGCGGGCCTCTCACTGTTGTGGCCTCTCCCGTTGCAGAGCACAGGCTCCGGACACGCAGGTCCAGAGGCCATGGCCCAAGGGCCTAGCCGCTCCGCAACATGTGGGATCTTCCCGGACTGGGGCACGAACCCGTGTCCCCTGCATTGGCAGGCGGACTCTCAACCACTGCGCCACCAGGGAAGCCCCTGAGAGTTATTTTTTGTGGTCTATTTCTAGTTTATAAAGTTTGAAAATAAATGGATATAAATGATGTATTCAAGCTTTATTTTAGATTTTATAAAATAACATAAATCTTAAAGACATTAAAATAAATTAATATCTTTTCTTGAAGCACTGACACAGAGAATTACATTATTCAGGGTTTTTGCCAAAATCAGCAAATCTAGTTCAGCAATCACAGTAAATGATTGCAATGTTCAGAACTTTAACTCTTCTAAATACTAACAAATTAACTATGAATATTGAAGGAGAAAATTCCCTGATCTCACAAAACTCTAGCTGATTTTTAAAAATATTTTAACAGAAGATGTACCTTCTAAGTTTAGAACATGAACAGAAAAATTTTTTAAAAGATATTTTTTATCCATAGTATGTTTAAAAAGAGGAGCCTCTGAAAAATGCTACATTCATATATCTGATACAAAATAATAGAGGTTAACTGTGTCATATATGCAAAATATTTATGGAACACTTATTGTTTGTCAAGAACTGTAAAATTGCTATTTCTTTTGTAATTAGAAACAATATTATTATATAGGTGTTAATATTCCCCATTATATATTAGGAAAATAAGGCTCTGAAAGTTTAATTTTACTGTGCTTAAGACTCTTAAATGAATATGATGTAAGTAGGACTCAAATAATGTGAAAATATATAGAGCATTACAATACCTATTCCAAGTGGAGGGTGAATATCATATACATGCACTGCATGCTTTGCATGGCTCTGATATGCATGGATTTCAGTTTTTATGGTTTATTTAAATAATACCAGCCCCTAAAACCATGCTTCAAATTCAGTTACCACATACGCTAATTGTAATTTCACAATTGCAGCTAGCTCTTTAGTCCACATATCACTCTATAAATAATGGATGCACATCATGGTCAGTGACATCTGATGGTGGTTGATAACTGCACATCTCTTATTCAGTTCACTCACAACCAGCAAATAACTGGAACAATTGTGGAGTCTGGGAAGTCCAAGATCAAGGTGCTGGCAGATTGGGTTCCCTGGTGGGGACTCTCTTCCTGACTTGCAGATTGCTCCCTTCTCACTGTGTGCTCACGTGGTGGAGAGAGAGAAAGCAAGCTCTCTGGCATCTCTTCTATTAAGGACACTAATTCCCATCAAAAGGGCCCTAACCTCATGACCTCATCTAAACTTAATTACTTCCCAAAGGTCCATCTCTAAACACCATTATATTGAAGATTGTGGTTTCAACATCTAAATGTTGAGAGGCACCATTCAGTCTATAGCAATAGTGGTGAGGGGCCTAGGATAATTAGCCCACATTGCAGGCAAATAATGGGATCTAAGTTGTCATGTGATTATGACATTTGTTAGGTTTTATTTTTTCCTTAGAATTTCACTTTTCTGCATAAATGCTACAAAAAGTTCGATCCTTGCATTTATTATCTCTGCCTAAGATTTTTAAAGATTGTTCTTCCCCTTTTATAACTCTTTGATTAGAATTTATAGAGTAAAATTTTTGATTATATATTAGATTGTAAAAATCCAATGCTGTTCCTTCAAAGTAGAACTAGTACAAACTACACTATCTTTATTTTTTAATTAATTTTATTGAAGTATAGTTGATTTACAATGTTGTGTTAGTTTCTGCTGTGCAGCAAAGTGAATCAGTTATACATATACCTGTATCCACACTTTTTTAGACTCTATTCCCTTATAGGTCATTAGAGTATTGAGTAGAATTCTCTGTGCTATACAGTATGTTCTTATTAGTTATGTATTTTATATATAGTAGTGTATATATGTCAATCCCAATTTTCCAATTTATCCCTCCCCACATTCCCCCTAGGTAACCATAAGTATGTTTTCTACATCTGTGACTCTATTTCTGTTTTGTAAATAGGCTTATATGTGGAATCCAAAAAAAAGAAAAAAACGGTACAAACTACATTATCTTTAGATGAGATGAACTAAACCTGAAAACATAGATAAGTATAAAAAATTTTTAAATAAAAATTTTAAAACTAGATACTTAAAAACCTATTCCTAAATAACTATTGAATTTAAAAGTAAAAATACATTACAGAAAAGACAATGACAAAGTGACAAAAGAGTAACCAGTACATATCAGAGCTTTTTTAGCCAAGTAGTTATAATCTTATTAAATAATCATATTTAAGGAAAATGAAACAAACATACTAATTAAACAAGTTAAAAATTCCTTTATATTAAAACACTGTACTCAAATTATATGCTGCATTAAGTTCAGGTACTTAAGAGTTGTAGAATAGTTGAGCCAATTTTTAAATTATTTCCCTTGAAAATTTTCTTTAAAACCTGAATGCTTACAATGTAATCTTCCTTCATTTCATCCTCACAATTAGAAGAAACAGTGGTTGTATTTTTTATGCGTGTTTAATTTTTTCATCATATTTTTCTGTGCTTTCACTTTGTATATGTTCTTTTGACTTACATACTCAAGTGTTTAATTCAGGATATTTTGTCCTTACTACAGATATGATAATTAATTTTCCATTATTTTTATGTTGTCATAATTTACATTGTGCTTTGCCCCTTACATCAATTGGGTTTTTTTTTCACCTCTTTCTGTATTCTCTACACTAACAGTTTCACATTTTTTATAGCCCTATTCTCAACAGATCTGACTGCACAAAATAAATAGCATTTGCACATTTACACACACAAAGTACTTAAATGAAAAACAACATATTGGTATGTATTTCCAACGCATATACCATTAGGGAGGTCACTTTACATACTTGAACAATATTTAAAATAAATAAGAAAAATATATTATCATAATTGGACTGCCCAATGGCAGGAATATTCCATTAACCATAAACTGGAATGAATATGTTCAGGAAGTTTAATACAAAAATATTTAGTATCAAAAACAGTCAAGGAAAAATGACCTATATTTTTGCCTATCTAAATGTGAAATATTATACAAATTATAAAAACATTATATAAGGTTTTAATGGTATCTAACATTTTTTCTAGAAAGTTTATTTCAAATTATATTATCTGTAACTTTTTTTGGAAATAAATATAAAAATACTTTAAAATTACACTCTTTGGCCCAGTACCTTTATACCACATCATTATTTTTTCTCATGAAAAAATTGAAACAAGGCATATCTTCACAGTCTTGATGAAATGTTCTGAACCCTCTCATCCCTGTGTTAATATCTATTCATTTTTTTAGATAAAAGTTCAGTCATGTACTCAAAGTTCTCCCTGATCTCCCTGATTACAACAAATCTTTCTTTTTAGCTCTTATATTAAATATTGCATAGATCCTTCTCAGTAACACATTAAAGTTGCATGCTTTCATTTGTTAGCGTGTGATGAGTATTTGTTTCCTTGTCAGAAAATAATTTCTATTAAGATAAGGGCTGCATTTGTGTTTATTTATAATTAATTTATCCACAGTCACACAGCCTGCCATATAAATTACTAAAAACTAGTGTTGAATTAGTGAAGTTTAGTCTAGTAGTAGATACAAATTTTTAAAAATTATGCTCTATAGGGATGAATACCAACTAATTATTATGATTTAGCTAGAGAAAAATATTTAATTATATGGCAAAATGTGTATAACATAATATTAAGGGACTAAGTGATTATAAAATAATTCTATCAAATATGGTAAAAGTATATAACAAATATGTATATTTCCAAAGGGAAAAATCTGAATATTAACTGGTTTTCCATGGATTAATTTTATTTTCCCTTTACACTTTTATGTCTTTCAAAAATGTCTCCATTAATATATTTTATTTTATAATAATATATATGTACTTTATTAAAAAAAATTCCAATACATGTACATGTTTTACATATATCCATGCATAAATACTTATATAAAATTTAACTATATTACCCTCTTAAGTTTCTAGCCCATGGAAATAGAACTTAGATAAAAGATTTATATGGAAAGATGTTTGAAACAGTACTATTATTTATAAAATTAAAGTAATTCTAATTATGCAGCAATTGGATAATATTTAATGTTTTAAGACTAGCCACATTATACATTGTGATGTAGTTTCTATCATACCTTTGACCACGAATATTTAATAATATCGTAAAAGTCTTTAAATATATTCTTATGTAAAAAACCCGATTCAAAATGAGTATTTACATTAATTTTTATTTGTAGATGTGTTTATATAAATAAATGCAATTTACATAAAACTAGAAGAAATGCAACTGTTAATACAGATAATGAGCTTATTAGATAATTTTATTTTTCATTATTTTTGTATATTCCAAATTCTCCTCTATAAACAAGGTGAATTTAGAACTCTGTTTCAAATTCCATTTTGTTCATTACTCTTTATATGATTTGGCAAGTTATATAAAGTATAATTTTTTACTGTAAGGTGAGAACAATAATATTTGCTTCATGTGTTTGTTTTTATGGTGAAAATATATAAAACACTTAAAATATTGCCTGTTGCAAAACATCAATGCAAAAATAAAAATTACTATTATTAGCATTTTTCTTTTTATTGTTGAACATTTAAAAAGAAGAGATATTATTGAGTGCAATTACACACTAGGTCATACTAATATGCTTTTAAAATGACAAACAAGGTATATTAAATCTGTTTTCAAATAGTTTAATAATAAAAATTATAAATAGACTCCATTTATATTCTAAATATCATTAGGTCACTAGAAGATAAGTATACATAGAAAGCAAAATATTGTCATCTCTTTAGATTGCAAAAGTGTCATTCCAAAAGGTCAGATAGTACATATCACATATCACATAGTACTGTTTATTAGAGGGTAGTGATATCCAATAAACCTTTCCTGAATTATATCTATAGTTTGCCAATCCAAAAAATGAGTGTTTACATAACATCTTCTTCTGCTTTCTAGCATTTGGAAACAGGCAAGTCACAGTATCTGCTATCAATTTTCTGGTATGTATTATTTATATAATTTGCTATTCATGCTCTAGTTGTGACATTATTAAGCATTCAAATAGATTGCATTTAAGGATTTGTCATGTAGAAAATATGATTTATTTTTATATTATATGCATAATGGCATTAAATTAAATAAATCAAATAACTTCCCATAATCAAGTCATTAGCTCTCTAAATCTTTTCATCAAAATGTTCTACTCATCTATAAAGGATGATTAGAATTATTTGAAATATAGTAAAATTTGGGGGAAAAATTAAACTCAGTAATTCTTCCAATTGTCTGCACATTTACCAACTTACAAACTGCTAAAAGCAGAAAGTTTTACAAGTCTACCTGATGATTATGCAGAAAACTCTGGCGTAATTATTAAGTAATTCTGAATGAAAACAAAGTCTACTTTTGTGAATGAAACAGGGCTCTATACTAATTGTCCTCAGTCCAGTTCTTTAGATCATTCTATTTAACTTCACATATGCATTGTCTGAATCTGATACAAATCAATCTGACTACAAAATATTCTTTATTATTTCTGAAATGCATTATTTTATTAGATATATATTTAGCTCCACATGCCATATAACTCCATGATTTCATTCTTTAGTCGTGTTTTCCCTCATTCTTGCCCTTGATAGATTAACTTTCATTATTCCTGTCCCTGATACATTAATAAACACCCATGACTCACGTACATGACAAGATCCTTTGTGAAGTTTGTATTGAACAACTTATACCCCACCATTTCATACAAGGAACAGATTATACACTACACTTTGTAAAAAGCTCTCATATGAACCTCTATGTGTATGTGTGTGTAAATACACATAGATATATATGTATATAGAATTAATAATTTAGTTAATAACATCCACTACTGTGTTGGCTCTGAGAGGGGCAGGTTATGCTTTTATCTTTTTAGCACCTAGTATTGTACAAGTGTACTCACCACTTGCTTGAATAAATTACAAATTATTTTATTTAGAATTTTAAAGCAAATAGTTTGTAAATATATCACTGCCTTTTACTTTTCCATGTGTGCATATTGTTTATAGTCAGCAATCTTGCAATTCATTTATTTTGATGCCTTCATTGTTAACCTATGTTGAACCAAGTCTAATGTTCTCTGTGTATTAACTACTCAGTAAATGTGAGCAAATGGAAGAATAAATTGATGAGTGAACAAAATAATAACCACACACTTGCTATTTATTCAGATATGTATTTAGATTAATATCTGATTGTTTTATTTTTCCTCCTTAAGATATCTCCTACTTTTTTTTGCAACTCATTTACTGTCATTTATTTCATTGTAAATATTTACACAGCTCACATTTTATATAATATTTTTGATTTCTTCCCTTTTCTCAAATGTGATATGGTTATAAATCCATGGCTCTGGTGTGAAAGAAAAATTTTAACTTTTTAAAACACTATATGTCATAATAGTTATAATATTTTTCTTAAAAAGTGAAAAGATACATAATTGGAAATAATCAAAATTCTAATAGTTTGCTATGTACATTTTCCCCTAAAGATTTTTTTAAAATATGCCCTTTTTATTAATATACTAGTTCTTCCTTCTCATACATGCCTTTATTAGTCAGTGCTATTTTATACATTATCCACTGGAAAACATTTATTAAATAATAACAAGAAGAATTAGGCAAATAGGAAAACTTTATCACAGTTGCTGTCTTATAGGAGCCAAGGCACCAAACTACACAAATACCAATTAATAGTAGCATAGACTATGTCCAATACAGACGTACTAGGTAAATGTAAGAACTTTAATTCCACATTTCAAAGCAACATAAGTTCCACTGTGACTCTGTTAAAATTGTAAATTGTGATGACAAATTTAAAAGGCCTTCTAGCATAACCCTCCCAGACTTCAGACAAGACTACAAAGCTACAGTAATCAAAACAGCATGGTACTGGCACAAAAACAGACATATAGATCAATGGAACAGAACAGAGAACCCAGAAATAAGCTCCCACACCTACAGTCAATTAATCTTCGACAAAGGAGGCAAGAATGTATAATAGAGAAAAGAAAGTCTCTTTGGCAACTGGTGTTGAGAAAGCTAGACAGCGTCATGTAAATCATTGTAGTTAGAACACTCCCTCACACCACACACAAAAAATAAACTCAAAATGGCTTTAAGACTTAAATATAAAACATGACACCATAAGACTCCTAGAAGAGAACATAGGCAAAAGATTCTCTGACATAATTCGTAGCAAAGTTTTCTTAGGTCAGTCTCCAAAGGCAGTATAAATAAAAGCAAGAATGAACAAATAGGACCTAATCAAACTTATAGGTTTTTGCACAGTGAAGGAAACTATAAACAAATGAAGAGACAACCTATGTACTGGGAGAAAATATTTGCAAACAATGCAACAGACAAGGGCTTAATTTCCAAGATATACAAACAGCTCATACAACTCAATAACAACAACGACAACAAAATCAAAAAACAACCCAATCAAAAAATGGGCAGAAGACCTAAATAGACATTTCTCCAAAGAAGACATACGGATGGCCAAAAAACACATGAAAAGATGCTCAACATTGCTAATTATTAAAGAAACACAAATGAAAACTACAATTATGTATCACTTCACACCATTCAGAATGACAATCATTCAAAAGTCTACAAATAACAAATGTTGGAGAGGGTGTGGAGAAAAGGGAATCCTCCTACACTGTTGGTAGGAATGTAAATTAGTGCAGCCACTAGGGAAAACAGTATGGAGGTTCCTTAAAAAACTAAAAATAGAGGTACCATATGATCCAACAATGCCACTCCTGGGCATGTATCTGGAGAAAACTCTAATTCGAAAAGATACATGCACCCAATGTTCACAGTGGCACTATTTACAATAGCTAAGACATGGAAGCAACCTAAGTGTCTATTGACAGATGAATGGATAACAAAGATGTGGTATATAAAATGGAATATCACTCAGTCATTAAAAATAAAATAGTGCCATTTGCAGCAACATGGATGGACCTAGAGATTATCATACTAAGTGAAGTAAGTTAAACAGAGAAAGACAAATATCATATGATATCACTTTTATGTGGAATCTAAAATATGATACAAAACAGAAACAGACTCACAGACCTAGAAAACAAACTTATGGTTACAAAAGGGGAGAGTGGGGTGGGGGAAGGGATAAATTAGGAGCTTGGGACTGGCAGATGCAAGCTACTGTGTACAAAATAGATAAACTACAAGGCCCTAATGTATAGCATGGGGAAATATGTTCAATATCTTGTAATAAACTATAATGGAAAAGAATAAAAATAAGTAAATATAATTAAAAGGCCTGCTAATCCTGGAACTTCTTAATGTAGGCAAGACACATTGAACTTTTACTAATAAAATATGATAGTAAGATATACATTTTAGGAAATTGATTCTAATACAGAATATAACAACTAGTGAGTTTATTGAGCTTGTATATAATCACCTAAATTGAAGATTCCTACCATATTCTTATGAGCATAACACCCTATAGTTCAAGGTTAAATTTTTCATTCATAATAACTGAAAACATATGTGTGAGTTTCAGGTTTATCACAAATACATATGTGCAAACAGTTTAGAAAAAATAAGCAAACTGTTTTTAAGTCTAATCTATTTTAAATTATTTTATATTAAAATTACCAGTATATAGTAGAATCAATTATATAGAAGAAACAAATGGGAAATTCGTGGGTCAATCTTGTATAATATAAAATTCAACCAGAAAATGTATCCTATTTGCAAGTGCTAATGTTTTTGCTAATAAAATGTTATGTTTGCAAAACTTCATGTTCTTCATTTATTGATCTATACACTCTTTCAACACAGAAGAAGAAAAGTATTATTCATTAAAGTTGGTTTACCTTCTGTAGTTATGTAGAGCCAGATTACCACTTGGTAAGAAGATAATATGTTAGAACTGTGCTGAATATGATTACAGTTAATTCTTAATTATTAATGGATGAATCATCCCTTTTGCAGACTAACCATTAACAATTATAACTTTTTCTTCTACTCCCTCCATTTTCTTTCTACTAATATTCTGAGTTCCCTAATACACTAAACAAAATATGTCAAGCAAAACAAGACACTTCACAATGTGTACATAATATATTCCAAAATTAGGTAATGATTCTTTGTGGAAAATCTGATTTTGCTGAGTTTTGACATGTTTAAACTATGTCATGTTTAAACATGTTTAAACTATGTCATGTTTAAACATGTTTAAACTATGTTCTAAGAAGTATTTTATCACCCCTCTTTTTGTATAAATTCTTTTTGACTTGCAACACAATTTACTTCCCTTGAATATATTCTGGTATCACAAAATCTACAAGGAAAAAATCAAATATGGAAAATCAATTATATGCAACTCTGTAAGCACTTTAGAATATCTCTCTACAAAACTTTTAGATGTAATTTTGATTTTTCTGCTGCAAATATTGTTGAGACACACTATAATCCAGGCTCTTCATATTTCTATGATTCCCCTAATTATCCTCTGAACCCAACTTCACCCACAAAACACCAAAATTACCATTGCAAAACAATATATATTTTACATAAATAATAATCTTGTTTCCTTTATCCATTCTTTCTTTCAACTTTATTTTTGCTCTCCAGAAGCAACTGATTGTCAATTCTTTGTACATTGAGCATTACATCAGAAAAGAATTTTTTTTCTTGCTTTTCTTACTCTCTTCAATAATGTACAAAATGGGAGGAATAGATAATAATGCATAAGACATGGTTTGAAAAGTGGTGACATTAATTTTTCTCCGTGGTTTTACCTCTGTGTCCTCATTCTCACAATTAGTTATTCACTCATTTAGGTTGAGTTTGTTTTCTCATTATTAAAATGCAAATACTCTTAGAGAAATAATAAATTAGGCTCTTATCAAGAAGCCACACCTGCTCTTGTAGCATTTAGCTGAAAAGGACATTGTACATAGTACAATGATTTTTGATTAGGGGAGAGGATTCTGGGAATGATATATCATAGCTTTTAATAAGGGTGGAGGAGAGTGGGTTCCTGCTGTGGAAACCACAGAAAGGCTAGTGAAGTGCTTGTGAGTATTTAGTATTTGTGGATGAGATGAATGAGGGGAAAAAAAGATGTACCACAGTTAAATATTTTCAGCAATTTGCTCAGATTTGGTCATGACAATTTTTTTCTGATCCTCTGCCAACTCTTGAGAGATACGAATAAAATGATTTACATTTACTCCTTACTGCAGACTTAAAATCTAGGACTCTGTTTTCTCATCATTTTCACTTCTTCTCAAAGCCCCTGAAATATCTGACATAAATAATAACATAAATAGGAATCAACATTTATACCTAAATTTGAGCTCACTTCTTCTTAAATAACTTATTTAGAAAACTAGTTTTAAGAAATTAATGATATAAAATTAATACATATTATATTTTGCTATTTCATTATAATTTGTTATAATTGTTGTTGTTTTTCAGCTAAAACTGACTTACTCCTAATAACAGTAGTGATTTAAAATAAAATCAGCAGTTACTATAACCATAAAAATTATCATCTTGATATATAATTATCAAAATATATAATTATAAATTATATATAAATATATAATATCAAAGCTAATGTAAAAGAATCCCCAAAATAATGACAAGTGTTTTAACAATAATTAACTACATAGTATATATTTATTTAAAAAAATAATATTTATTTAAAAAATTCTACTCTATTGTGCTATTCTTATACTATATTGTTATGCTATATGTGCACACTCTTTTGTTATACAATATTTCATGAAAGCTCTATGGATTAAAACAATTCAGATATCCCCAAAATTGTGGTAATGAGATGGATCAGAGAAATAAAATATTTTTAAACATTAAATCAATTCCAAAATCAGACTTCGGGTTACAATTTATGAGTGAAAATATCCTCTCCTATAGCAAAGTTTAGGCAATAAACTATTAGTCTCATGCAAAAAATAAATTACTAAAAGAACTAGTAAAATTTATCATTCATATCATACAATAATATAAATATGATGTCTGGAATTTTTTAAAAAATCTTTCAGTTTTTCATTTTCAAAAGTATATTGGTTAAAGCAAAGAAAATACGATGGAGCAAAGACAGTCATAAGTGGTGCTGAAATGACTAGACATTCACATGCCAAAAAAAAAAAAATCTAGGCCTAGAACTTATACTCAACACAAAAATTGACTCAAAATGAATCACAGACCTAAATGTGAAACACAAAACTATAACATCCTTAGAAGATAACATAGGAGAAAACCTAGATGACTTTAGGTATAGCAATGACTTTTTAGATACAACACCAAAACACAATCCATGAAAGCAATAAGTGGTAAGCTAATTTATTAAAATGTAACACTGCTATGCAAAGACAATGTCAAGAGAATGAGAAGACAAGCATAGACTGTGAAAATAATTTGCAAATGACACATCTGATGAAATACTGTTATCCAAAATATAAAAAAAAAAAACTTTTAAAACTCAACAGTAAGACAAACAACTTGATTAAAAGATTGACCAAGACCTTAACCAATATTTCACAAAAGAAGATATACAGATGGCAAATAAGCATATGAAAAGATGCTCCACATCATCTGTCATCAGGGAAATGCAAATTAAGACAACATGATACCACTATACACCTATAGAATAACCAAAATCCAAAACACTGATAACACCAAATGCTGGTGAGGATGTGGAACAATGAGAACTATCATTCACCGCTGATGAAAATGGCACTGCCATTTTAAAAAGACTGACATTTCTTACAAAACTAAACTTACTCTTACCATGTGATCCAGCAATCATGCTCCTTAGTATTACCCAGAGGAGTTGAAAACATATGTCTATACAAAGCCTTGCACAGGGATGTTTACAGCAGCTTTATTCATAATTGGAAAAATTTGGAAGCAGTAAAGATATCCTTCAGTAGGTGAATGGATAAATTGTGGTATATCCAGACAATGGGATAGTATTCAGTGTTTAAAAAAAAAAAGAGCTATCAATCCATGAAAAAAATATGGAGGAACCTTAAATGTATATTTAAACCAATCTAAAAAGCTTATATACTGTATGATTCCAACTCTATGATATTCTGGAATAGCCAAAGCTCTGGTGACAGTAAAAAAAAAAGTCAGTGGTTTCCAGAAGTTGGGGGAGAAGGATGAACAGGAGGAGTACAGAGGATTTTTAGGGCAGTGACAATACTCTGTATGATACCATAATGATAGATAAATGTCACACATTTGTCCAAACATAGAATGTATAACACCAAGCAAACTGTAATGTAAACTGTGCACATCGGTTGATAATGATGTGTCAATGTAGGTTCATCAAATGTAACAAATGTACCAGTCTGATGGTGGGTGTTGATAATGAAGGAGGTTATGCATGTATTGGCAGGGAGTCTGTAAATCTCTGTAACTTCTCCTCAATTTTGCTGTGTACTTCACACTGCTCTAAAAAAATTGTCTTAATGAAAAAAAATCATAGGTTGGTATTCATATACTTTCTGTTAAACCAATAATTAATATATTGAATATATTTCTTCTGAAACACATGTATATTATCCTTTTTAAAAAATGGAATAAACAAATGGAATCACATATAAGTGGGTTTCATAATTAAAGAGTAGAGATTAGGAATTAGAATAAAGTTCTATAATTTTATGATCATAGTAATATAAATTATCATAAGTTATGACTTAATGAATGCTGAGACAGTATATTGGCTTATAGTATCAAACAGTATTTCAGTGTATGTGATATACCTTATCCCTTAAAGTAGAAACTAACTCTCCAAAAAGAAAAAAAAAGAGAAACTAACTTCCCAAGATCAGAGGAGTTGATATATTTTACAGGTGAAACTTTTTGTAATTATATATTTAGCCTAGATTTTCCTTATTTTTGAAATGTTTATTAAGGTAAAATAAATATAACAAAATTATAATTATTGTTATTATCATTATTATAGAGAAAAAATAGCCGAAACTCAAGCTTAAGAGTGTTAGAAATATTTTAGCAGATTCTGTTTCATATAAATTAGTAAAATGATTATCACATTGCTTAAATGATAAAGTTATAAGATATCAGAACTGCCAATAATTAATAATAATGCATATAAAAATGTAGGGATAACATATGCAGAAAAAAGATAGATTATGGTCATCCTCTAAAAATATTATGAGATCACAGAATAAAGGTTACTTGTTTTTGCTGTGGAAACTAAAAGTATTTTAGTTTGATAATATGACAGCCTGACTACTTGATTGATGGCTACAAATTCTATATTAGGGCATTTGTCTGCTGTTGTTTGTTTTTCTAAGACACATCACTTTCACTATTTAAAGCAGAGAATGCTTAACATGATGAAACTTGTTAGGAAGAGCAAGATATACATCTCCCTTCAAGTTGGTCTCCCTGGAACTTTTGTTTTGGTCATTGGCCACTGGCATCTTTGCTACAATGCCAACATGCTATGACTGAGTCACAATACAACCATCTCCCCTTATCTGTGGGGGATACATTCCAAGGCTCTCACTGAATGTCTGAAACCTCATATAGTACTGAACCCTATATATATCATGTATTTTTTCTTAACATACATAACTATGGCTAAGTTTAATTTATAAATTAAGCACAGCAAGAGAATGTCAGAACAGATTAGAATGGCCTGAGATTTCATCATGCTGCTCAGGATGGAGGGCAATTTAAAACATACAAATTAATATCTGTAATTTTCCATTTAATATTTTTGGACCTCAATTGACTGTGGGTAACTGAAACCACAGAAAGTGAAACTGCAGATAAGGGGGAGGGGCTACTGTGCCTAGTATTAAACAATAAGAATCTTACTGCTGAAATTTTATATATTCTGATACAATCATGTCTTTCAACCTGAAAACAGTAGAACTTAATCAGGAATATTTTCAGAAAAATCTGTGGAGTACAATGTGATGCATGATATGTCACTTCTAATATATTAACCAAAGTGCTTTGTGGTTTATTAAAATTTAACATTCCCCACATTGTACATTGTTAAATGTTTAGGCGTACTGATTAAAAATAAAATTGTAATCTCAACGAACTGAGAGTACAAAGGGTGCTGAAAGAAGTAAAAATGCTTTCATTACATTCTGAATCAAAACATTTTTTAAATGATGATTTTTTCCATGTAAAAACTGTGATTTTTTTCAATTCTGTTAGCTGGAAATTTCATATTTCTTATTTATTCACCTAATGATAACTCTGAAGAAGAGAGTGGACTATTGAATCATTTTTCAAATGAATGCTACTGTGAAGCAACAAGTAGTCAATAAAGTTTTTATAAAATCAAGCACAAATGAATATTTTAAAATTTACTTTAAGCCACGCATATGCATCCAGGTACAAGTCTATTTGAATTTTTATCATTTACCATTCTAATGTTCTTTCTCACTTAAAACATTTTACCTAGTGGCTTCTTTTACTTTTAATTGTGGTAAAAATAAAAATATCATAACATTTACTATCTTAACCATTTTTAGTGTACAGTTCAGTAGTGTTATGTATATTCATACTGTTGTGTGATAGCAATTTTAAAATCTAGCCCATCTTGTTCTTCACAACTAAAGAAATTTTGGTAATATCTGTGGGTTGCTTATATTTTGGATAGCATAACCTGCTATTAATAACGTAGTATTTATATATTGAATACATACTTTGCATTGAATCAGGTAAGGTGTATATGACAGACAAAGGAAACAGTCCTATCTTCAGAGGCTACATGTTGCAAATTCAAACAGTATTAGCCCAGGAGATATTGTTAACCCTGAAGCTTCTTAGAGGGTCATAGTAGTCTACTAAACAGGGACAACTAGTGGAGTGTACATGATTAAGGGGTCAGGTGACAGACAAGCAACAAGTGACTTTGTGGGGCAGTACTGCTTACAATACATTTTCTAAACTGAGCTGAAACCAACCAGGAACCATACTACTACCCTTGCAGTGGAAGGGTTGCTACTGTGTTAGTAAACCTGGAATATATAAACCTATGCCAAATATATCTTTCAGTGATACGGCTTGTCTCTTCATGCTGTGAAAATTTACCTATTGTATCAAATACAAAGCAGATAATCAACAGGACCAGATTAACGAGGCAATTTGAACATAACTATCAAAAGGGATCAAGAATACCTTCAAAATCTCTACCTCAATGTAACTCATTCCTTTGATTCTACATATGTCCACAGCAGCTTCTTTCATTGTTAAAATACAAAATTTCTTCTTCTTACAGTTAGAGTAATAGTATATTTTTGGATCTTTAGAATCAATATGTTACATGGATATCTGTATATCTAAAAATGTATTTTTAAAAAAGACAAGTATATCACACTGAAAAGGTTGAAATGTTTTGCAGATTTGTGAAGCTGGAAATCATTTCATCAATGTAGTGTTGGCTCATCCCAATCACACAGGTTAGTCACTTTTTTTAATCTCCTCTAGAGTGAATTATGCTAATTGTTATTTTTTAAAGCAATAGTTGGAAACATTTAAGATTAGTATTCCCCAATTATTGCTCTTTTATGCCTAAGTTTTCAAAATATTTGAACTATGTTATATTCCCTAATTATGGTTTCTCTAAAGTGAAGTGTGCATGTACAAACACAAACACACACACACACACACACACACACACAATCTCTCTGTCTCTCTCATTTAAATATATGAAGAAACAAACATGATTAAGAAGTAAAGAAGTATGAAATCCTTTGATGAATATCCACATTTCTTAGGTTAACTTTCAATTCTTAATCTAATTTGCACAGTATGTTACAATCCCACTGTATTTCAAATGACTTCTTAAACTTTTTCTAATAAAAGTGAATTTTCTCTGACAAATTCCACGTCAGTGAAATAGCAATGTTTGGGAGAACATTTTGAATTTACTGGTTTGCCAAAAGATTTGAAAAAATTTACACTGTCTATATAATTTAAAGGTATTTTTGGTAAATCAATACTCTCATTCAGGTTAAATTATAGGTAGGGATTCGCAATGGCTTACTGTACATTGTACATAATTTAACTGTAATTTCCAATAGCAGTGGTCAACATTTGGATTTCATGTTTTTATCAATCTAGTTGCAAATATAAAGTTGTGTCTGTCTCTTCAAGTTTGTTTTAACTTGAATCTACCTGAATTTCTTAACATTTTCTTGTCTTGAACAGTTCTGGCAGGCTGGGGAAATATATGAAACACTTTCCAGAATTTTTTTTTCTATAACACATAAAATTACAAAAGAAATTTATTATATTAGAATATTTGTGAACACATAAAAGCTGTAATATTATATATAACATAAATGTTTTGATTCCTACATTACATAACACTTTGATCAGTACCATATTGATAACCATAAATTATATATATGGAAATCTAAAACAACTGTAATATTATTTGAAAATATCTCTGCCTGAAAAAAATTAACAGAATAATGCAAATAGTATTGTGTTTTGTTGTCTGCATTTGTATTGAAGTAAATCTTGCATTTTATTTAGAGGTTAAATGCCATTTTTATCTAATCCAAATTCATAGATCTACTGATTTCTCTTTGGAAGTATGTGAAGCCCAGATGAAAAACTTCTGATAGTCTGATTTTTTTAAGTATAGAAGCAGAACACAACACAATTTTACAAAAATGCTAACATTGCCAAAGTTATGAATATCACAACTTTTAGTCTTGACCCTGACTCTCTAACTGTGACTTTGCTCAAGTTTCTTCATCTATCTGGTATATGCAGTCATTACTTGAAAATGAAAATTTTAAATCATCACGTTTTCAAAGTCAAACTTTGGAAATGTTTATGTGAGAAAGACTTTTCTATGTGTGTGTGTATGCTTTTACTCCACCCTTTACCTTGCTTTGTATGTTGCTCTTGCCAAGTCAGAAGCCAATCTAATCTTCCCTCCTTGATTAATTGGCTTGGTCTTTTGCCTCTAGACTCAAGATACTTTTTCTTTATCACTGAAGTCTATTAATTTTGTACAGAGTTTTGCAGGATGTGTCTTAGATTTGATAATTCCAGATCAATTTTCCCAGAGACATGATGTAATCTTCTAGTAGGTTGACTCATGTCTTTGTTTTAATTCTAGAAAGTTTTCTTGTATTATAGTTGAAAATTTGGTTTGTTACATTGTGGACTGTGTGGAGAGGGTGGGGTTACATTACACGCATGTTACATCTGCCTCTATTTTATATATCTATCACTTTCTGTTTTTAACTTTTTAGATTTTTTTTCACTGTTTTTGTTCATCTACTTAATATCCCCTATTCTACTGAACATTCTACCCTTAGGCAAACTGAAAATATGTACCATATTAGTAATGTGATTTTTTTCCTACAATTTAATTCTTGAGAAGAATCAACTATTTTTTTGTTCCTGTTTTGTCCATACCTATTTTGAGTTCTGGGATTTCTTAACAGTTATATTCTTTGTTATCTGCAAATGCTTCTATGCATTAAATTTTTTCTCTGTTTTAATTTTTGGGGGAGTTATTTTTATCAGTTGGAAAAAGTTCTGGCTTTTGTTTTTATTCATATAAAAGCCTTATGTGAATACTGATCAACTTATATTCATTTTAAGAGTGTAGATTGTCCCTGAAGAGAAATAACAAGTGTTTTTACAGATGGGGTGATTGAAGTGAAGTCTATAAAGAATAAAGTGTGCTCTGGAGGGGATGGGGTGTTTCATTGTGTCTTTTGATCCTCTATACACTCCTTTGTTTTCTAAATTCCTTAATTCCCAGAAATACTACCTTCTTTCCCTTCCCCTCTAAGCCTTCAAAGTATTTTCTCCTTTCTTAGAAGCAGTGCCTTCTAATATGAAAACCTCTGGACTCACTACTCTCAAATCATTTCATTTCAGTTCTCTGTATCCAGTGTCCTGATAACCTCAGGTCTCAGACGTTTTCCCAGAGTAAACCCTCTTCTTCTGATCATGCATTCTTGATATCTGCATACACAGTGCACTCTTTTTCCCTACATAAAATCCTTATCCAACTCTCAGTTCCTGTGTCACCTCTAAATGAGTCTCTGTTGCTCTTGGATTTTTATTTCCCCACTTACATATTAATTCAAGTTTGTAGTAATATCTGTACCTTAGATATGCTTTAGGCATGAATTATGGATTGGGGGACCATTTTATATTGACTGTTTAAGCAAGATGTCACAAAATGTGTTCCCCAGAAAACACAATTTGATATAGAACACATTTTTAAAATGCTTATTACAAAGTACTGAAAAAAAGGGAAGAATTGTGCCTAGTAGGAAACTGAGTTGTGATGTCTGAAGGATGGCCTCAGTCATTTCTCTAGGGTTATCTGAAACTAGGAGAACACTTCTGAGTTACCCTAACTTGGAATGACTAGAGAAAAGGTAGGTTGGATTTGGGGCTCCCTGGAAATGGGGAAATTATCTAGGATAAGGCAGTTCTCTTTTGTCAAGGCCATCCTTTCAGAGGGTGTAATAGGTGAAAGCTTTCTGCTACCAGAAGAAATTTGAAAGAGACATATTTGTGGGAAATTACACAGCCTTCACTGCTGCACATGGCCTTGGTCTAACAACTGATTTGTATCATCTTCCTCCTCCACAAACTTCTAGATTCCCTTCACCCTCAACTGACACATTTAACAACTCAGGGATTATCTGTGGTATGACATGGACCCTCACTTGAGGGTCCTTATCAGGACATGGACATGGCCCCTGTCCATGGGTCAAGGGAATACCAGAGATGTCCAAATACTAGAGGCAAAATATACTCTTCTTACCCCACTGTATAACAGCAGGTTTACCTCCTTTTCATGATAGGATCAATTACTCTGCCAAGAGTAGTGATTCATTCCCCACAACACTGGGGTCTTCAGGTTTTAAGATCCTTGTTTCCAAGTGGAGAATTTTCTGTCATGGGACATGGGTTGATTCCTATTCAATTATAAACCTTATCTTATAGATTTAAAGGTGTACTTTGACCCTAAGTCAGCATTTCAACTGTGCCTTCAACAGATTAGCAAATTAATCCATCAGGTTGGCAACTTTTTTTTTTTTTTTTTGGCGGTACGCGGGCCTCTCGCTGTTGTGGCCTCTCCCGTTGCGGAGCACAGGCTCCGGACGCGCAGGCTCAGCAGCCATGGCTCACGGGCCCAGCCACTCCGTGGCATGTGGGATCTTCCCGGACCGGGGCACGAACTCGTGTCCCCTGCATCGGCAGGCAGACTCCCAACCACTGCGCCACCAGGGAAGAGGTTGGCAACTTTTTGATGATGCTGTATTTGATATGAGAAATTGTTCCTTTGGTTATGGGCCCACTTCTGTACTTCCTTTTTGAAAAATGGATTTCTTAAAGTAACAGTGTATTGTGGATGGACCTAGAGTCTGTCATACAGAGTGAAGTAAGTCAGAAAGAGAAAAACAAATACCATATGCTAACACATATATATGGAATCTTAAAAAAAAATGGTTATGAAGAACCTAGGGACAGGACAGGAATAAAAACTCAGACATAATGAATGGGCTTGAGGACACAGGGAGGGGGAAGTGTAAGCTGGGACGAAGTGAGAAAGTGGCATGGACATATATATACTACCAAATGTAAAATAGATAGCTAGTGGGAAGCAGCACATAGCACAGGGAGATCAGCTTGGTGCTTTGTGACCACCTAGAGGGGTGGGATAGGGAGGGTGGGAGGGAGATGCAAGAAGGAGGGAATATGGGGATATATGTATATGTATAGCTGATTCACTTTGTTATAAAGCAGAAACTAACACACCATTGTAAAGCAATTATACTCCAATAAAGATGTTAAAACAAACAAACAAACAAATAGTATATTGTGGAAGAGATGTGTTAATTGATCAAATACTGTGTAAATCCTCAGATAATAGGACTGACTCAGGACCTAAAGGAAGGAAAGGGAAATCCATTCACAGAGTATGTGTCATTTCCTGCAAATATGAATTGCTGCCTCTTTAAAAATAGAAGGTGTTCAACAAATCACCTTGCCATCAGGTTACTAGATCATATCTGTGCAGAATGGTGCCTTGTTACAGTCTAACTGGTGTTCTTTATTGGTGACAGTTTAGACACTTGGTAGCGGCAGTAGTTATATCTGCCCTGGTAAGTGGGAGCTCATGCTATTGAGGCCAAGTATAGCTTCCATCCCTGCCACCATACTCCATTCATGCACCCATACTAGCAATAAGTAATCCATTACAGAAACAGGCTGACAGTGACTGGCTAAGTCAAATTTTCTACCTGTTTGTCTCTTCCATCATTGATGCTCCCTTTGGGGCATTAACATGTGGTACACATATCTTCATATTTCATGGCCACTCATATTCATGGGCAGTCTTGCAATCCTTACTAGTTTGTCCATTTGACACTGCCTGTTATTTTATGTATAATGTAGATTGGATATATTTTGTTCAACTACAGAGACTCTGCCCACTGGGAGAATTTACCCCTCACTACTGTCTTTTAGGGTGTGACCCCTAAATGTGACTCTATTGTAGCCGCTGTGCATTTTGGCTTCCTCCCACATGCCAGCCAACTCATCCCTGAACTAAGCTCAAGGTCTTCCTCCTTTTCAGCTGGCCTGAAGGGATACCTAAGGTTTTCATGCATGTGAGTTAGGAGACATTTTGGCTCAACAGTGGTGTGTGACATGTCTGGATGCCTGGTAATGCAGCCTGTTTGTATCCTATTGCCTATTTTCAGTTTCATTCTGAATATATCACTTCTATCTTAAAATGAATTATTACTAGTCTTACCTAACCTTATGACTTGGTACATCTAACAGAACTCAGCTTATAGTGCTCAGGTAGGACCACATGGTCACTTGGTGTGCCTAGAGTAGAGTCTTAATTATACCAGGATTCAATAGCATTCCAGGACTATCTTGTCAAAGAGATATGATTCTGTGCTACAAAGCCATGGCCTGCTCTAGAATACCAAGGTTCAGGATTGTGATTATTCCATTGGGGCTAACCATAAGTTCCACATATTAAGTTTTTCCACCACTGATAAATTTAATATGTAGAGTCTACCTGATTATAAGTCCAAGTGCAGGAGTACTTGCAGTAAAACTTGAACCTGCTGCAATTTTCTGCCTTGTGCCCTACTAAACTTTCACAGCTTTTTGTACTCCATGGTGTGCAGTTCAGAGGAGGTTTCCCTGGTGTATAATATACCTGCCAAACTAGAAGAGGCCTACAAGGCATTTTGCTTCCTTCTTAATGATATGGGTTTCAATTTGCCACACATTTTCTCTGTTTTGGAAAGGTTGCCCCACAATCATTTGGCCCCTAAATCTTTGTAGTGTTTATTAGCAACCCCCCTTCTGTGGACCACACATGTCTTAGTAAGGCCACCAGCATACTAAACACTTCTTACTCATTCAGTATGAATAGCATAATGTTATTGATCGAGTGATTTTCAGTGAGATGCCCAACCAACCTGGGTCTTCTTGAGCTATTTTTTAGCAAAGGGTGTGAGTATTAAACAGTTAAAGAAAAAACAAAACAAAACAAAAAAAAAACAACTGAAACTCTATGCTATTGCCCATTTTAAAGAAAAGTAAACAATTCTGGCCTTCCTTTCTACTAGAGATGGAAAATACATTTGTCAATTCAGTGGCTATATCCATAGACCCAAGTTTGGGTTAATCTGCTTTAGTAAAGATATCATATCTGGTAATAAATTGCAATGGTGGATAATGTGTGATCAAGTTTGCAGTACTCCACTGTCACCCTCCTAAATACATCTGGCTTCTGCAGGACCTAAAGAAGTGAATTAAATGGAGATATAATGGAGAATATCATACAAACATACTTTAGATCTTAAATGTAGCATTAATCTCTCATTGGGATGCAGACTGTTTATATTTACAAAAGAATGAGTGCAATTTCAGAGGCTTCCACTTGGATTTCCCCACTAGCTCTTGCCCCAAAGGCCAGTAAATCAATGCACAATGGGATTATGCAAACTACAAAGTATGTATATTCCAATTATTCATTCAGTGTCTGGGGAAATAACCCCTATGAAGCAGTGGACTAACTGTGTTTAGCAGTCCTTAAAATGTAGGGATAGTCTACTCTCACTAGTATACAGTTCCCCAGATGACCGTAGATAGTTTAGTGAAGTTATTTTAATGAATGATTGTGAGAATCCTTATATGTATACAGTTGTTTCCATGTTGCAGTCTTTCTCCCTGGGGTCCCAGACTGTTCTTCCATCAATGAGTTTAACTAGTTTAAGTCCAAAAACTGGGAAAGAAAACTAGGTTTTTCTGTGTCACAAGACACATTGGTTATTTAATCTGCAAACCACATCTGGAAGAAATGTGTGTTTGTGGATCCTGATCATTCCACTACCTCCAGGAATTGAACAGTCATAAACTGGCTTTAACCCAAATTACCTTGTGTGCACATTCTGCACCTGAAAGTCACTTACTATAACGTGGGTAGGTTCCTCAATTATCTTTCTTTTGATGAATATATGGAGGCTACACAAAGATGTTTACATAAATGTTACCAAGAGAATCTGTACTATTAAATGGCGTACATATTTATCCTTATCTTGAAATGAGCAATGCATGAAATCTGCACATTGCCTAATATATTTTTCACTGTGATACTTCAACAATAGTTACAATTTTGAAAACAACATACTGACATTTCATTATGACTTTAGAATTACAACTAAAAGAGATTAGTTGATGTGTTATCTGATTAAATCTTGCTATGGAGAATAAACAGTAATTTTATAATTCATATTTACTTTTACAAAATGTCATAGCTCAAAGTTCAACTTGAAATCATTATAAATTTGTTATCCAAAATATTTCTCAAAAAAATTTGAAAGGCAAAAAGTAGCTAACAAAAATCAAGTGACAATATGCTAAGTATAATGAGAGTTGTAAATAACAATCCTGATTACTGAGCAGAAATAATTTATATGGTATTTCTGAATATTAACTATACTGATATTCACTGTAATCCTCCTATGAGCGATTTTCATACTTTTCTGATATAAATGACATAATTATGAACTTCTCTTTGGATTTTCAGTAATTTAATAGAAAGAGGTTTGAGGTATTTAATATTCTCAACCAAAAATATATTCTTTGACACTAAAAGGAGAATAGGAAGAGGCATGCAATTGTGAAAACACATTTATGAATCTCAGTATGCAATACTGCTGCTCTACTTTGATAAAGTAATATCTATATATTGTTTGATTTTAAAACTTAAACAATTGATTATTATGGTGGTATTCTGTAATTTTACAGCAACATAGCTGTAGACATGGTCAGAAAATGATAGGGATTCTATTTCAGTCAAAAGGTTATAACATTTGAAACTGGGTCTCTTCTGAGTAATTTGTGAAATAGGTTTCTGTAAATATATGATGACATTTCATGTGGTATATAGTTGTTCTAGGGAATTTAGAATTATACAATAAATATGTGATCAAATTTGCAATATGTAACATCATTGACATTTTACTCTACTTTTTAAAAGGAAATAATGCCTGTTTTCCAAGTCCAAATTATAACCCCTTTACGTGGATGTTTTTCCTGGTTTCATGTCCTAACTACACCTATGAGGTATGCTCGCTATGTATGCAAGTAACTGAACTTTATCTGATAATATACTAAATACATGTGTTTATGTACTTACATGTATTATAGATTAATATATATATATGATAATATGTGTATATGTTTTGTCTGTAGATATAGGTATAGCTAAAGATATAGATGATTATATAGATTTCAATTTAAGTTATAGGCATAGGAAAATGGAATAGTTCAACCACAATTTTCCCTGCAGAATATAGAATATATGTGCATATATTTATCTAGATTTAAAGAAAATTTTATAATCATCATATAAAATGTCTTGAGAAGCTTCAGGATTTTATTTTTTATCAAAAATTTTGGAATAATGTCTCATTTTCTTATGAATATGATATTGTTTTATGGGATTGTTTAATAACTTTATTATATTTAACAACAAAATTATTGTCTTTAGGAAATTTATTTCTACTTAGAATTTTCCTACTGTTTAGTTTTTAAATTACCTATTTAATTTCACAAGTGAACAAATTTCTAGACTGACTATCAATATTTGTTAATTTATGTTTTAATCTAACAGATTGGATCATGGATTAGTTTCACAGTCATGACGCAAACATTGCCAGGTGAGATCTGTGTTTACTGACATTTAATTGAAGTAGATACACCTTTAGGAGAAGTGATTTCTGAGAACAGATTGTATGGTACTAAAATTAGGCATGTTTGTAAAGGGATTTTTTGCCTTTATTTTTAGTTTGGATTTTTTTAGCAGTATTAAAATATATTGGAACATTATTTACTATGCATCTCTATATAATTGTGGCTTAATCCAAGCTAGAAAATGTAGTCCAAATATATTTATTAAGCAACAAGCTTTTGTTAAAAAGGAGTGGTAATAATAATACACTTCATTTTAAACCCTCTCTTGTGCATGTGCACAGACTTGCATGTACTGTGTCTTCAAGTGTTCATATGCATCTGTGAAGGGAAAGCTGGGAGCATGAATGTGTAATCTTGAACGCTGGTCATTTTAACACACAAGGAAGTTAAATTGTAATGAACTCCATGTATTAAAGGGATATGTATCATATCCTTTTCATCAATTCTTTGTTCCACTGTACAAAAATGTGGATTAAAATTAATGCTGCTTGTCGTATGTGTGTATGTGTGTGTAGAAGTATTTTATACACATATGAAAAACTATTATTGAAAAATTCAAGGATATTTTTAAATTCCTTATTTGGGAGTATTTTGTGGCAGTGGGATGTAAAAAACATAGATTTATTTTGATCTCTATATACTTTTTATGTTTATTCAGCTATGCAATAAATATTGATTGAATGTATATGATGCTAGGCAATATACATGAGTAAAGAAAATTGATAGAGAACTATGCAACACGAGAAATATTTTAAGAAGTATATATGATTTTTTTTCTAATATAGCTTGCTACATCCATAATAAAAATAAGAAATAAAGAACAATTATTTCTTTTTTCTTCTAGTTGGGATTTTTACACTTCTGATGAGTATCCAGATGTCTTTGTGGGCACAAAAGAAACATAAGATGTATCTGAAGAAATTCAGTTCTTATATGCATAGGAAATCAGCAATGATTCCATTTATACTGTAAGAAAAAATAAGTGATCTTATCTCATATACAGAAAGCAGTATATAAACTCACTAAATCAAACTTGATAAAGGATAGTTGCCTATTATGCTCCAGAAACTCACAAACAACAGTATTTTTGCTTGAGTAAAAATACAAAATGGTAGACTCTAGCTGAATTTAGAGTAATAAACTTGAGGTAAATGAAAAGTAGAAATTATCGATATAACTAATGGTAAATAGCATCCAGTATGTTTGCAAGAGACTGATCCTTGAATGAAATGTTCTTACTGCATTAAATATTTCATAACTATTTGCTTAAGACCATTTAGAATATCTGAATTTTAAAAAGTAAATATTTTAAAAAGTTGTAACATTTAAATCACTTGAATCTTACATATTATTTTGATAGTAATTTAATTTTTTTCTTTATTGTTCAATATGTTATTGAGAAATATCAAATGTCTTATGTCAGTAGTTCAATTTCCTATATTAAAAGTTAAATATTTTTAATTAGCCATGAATCTTATTCATAACATATACATTGTATATCATTCTGAAATTATAACAATCAAAATATTTTCTAGACATTACTTATTAAATCATTTGAATATACTATATTGAAATATATATTTATACATACATCATATTTATATATGCATATATATAGAAATATATATATATTTCAAATGGATTATATGTGATGATGAAGAGAGAGTGCATTGGAACTTTGAGATTTAGAGTGGAAAGATACTTTGCTTTATTTTCATATTTTTAAATTCTTATGTCTTCTCAAAGTCAGTGTGGTATGTGTATGAGTGTGTATGTAAATATGCATATATATTTTGACAAGGAGAGGGATGATATTACAAAAATTAAATACATATTAGGTAAATATTTTTTAAAATCTTAGTTTATTCATATTTAAATTGGGATTATTTACATTGGTTAATTTCTAGAGCCTTTCCAATTATTAGATATAAATGTATCTAGATAAACGGATAGATAGATGATAGATGGATATACATATATCAATATATCCTCATTAAAGCGTTTAGATATATACATATATGACAAAATATCCTTGGTAAAGGTAGGTCTATATGCATTCTGTGGGTGTTTACTGTTAATATACGTGACCAACTTTCAAGATATAAAAGAAGCACCCATTCAAAAGCTTTATCATTCCCAAATGCACAGTATTAATATATCTCACGGGAAGACAACAACAAAGTTTAATTCACTAATATTCATTCAGCAAAATAGTGGAATCATAGTTATTTGTTGATGTAATAGGCTATCCCAAATATGTTTCATTATACTATATTCCCGAAAAATGTGACTACTCTCATCTTATAAATAAGATGCAATTACATTATCAAATTCTAAAGTTCTTTTGTGTGTATTTTCAACAATTGTGATTTTTATGTCAATGTAAAGGTTATGATGATATTAGCAACTCATAAATTCCCTGCTTTCAATAGAGAAAGACAAATAGGTCTTATTTCTAATTTAAATGAGGTATGTCTATGCATGATATCATCATCAAAGTAATATGGGATTGGTCAAAAGAAGTCTTGTAGTATGGGAAAGGAACAAGTTAAATGCTATGATTGGCCATATCAACTGGGAAACAGTACTAAAATACTGCCATTTAACATTCAAATTTTCATACTCTATTTATTGATAGATTTATTAAAGGAACTAAATGTCAACTGTAGACAAACAGTAGATGAGAGCAGAAAAGGGAATAAATAATGCAGGCCTTGTTTTTTAGATAGTTTACTTAGTTAAAAGACAACATAATTCTTAAAGATAAAATGAATTGTTAGTAGCATTAATTGAAATTAATTAAAACATGTATGAAGACAATATTAAAGTTAGTCTTTGTTCTTTTATTCCTTGGGCTACATGGGATATAAAGGAATGGATATTACCTCAACCTGTATATGCCTGTTAAAAATTATCTGCCCTGGTTGTATTAAATGTCCTGGTTCACATGATCAGTCTTCTCTCAGGCCATTTCTCCATGATAATATATTAGAATGCATTTGCTCTCCATTTCTATCACTTTTGCAGAACATACCATTAATAATCAAAAGAAACAAAACCCTCAAAAGTTAAAAAACTGAAAATATACCATTACTGGTTGGTATATAAAAATATACTATGAATATTTCTTCTGGAAAATGCATAGATATATGAATTAATGTCCAATGATATCTTCATAGATTGAGTTATCCATTCATTTACTTTGTGTTTAGTAACTCTCTTCTACATATTTATATGTGAATCAGTTTAAGGGGTCTTCAGGAGGAAACTACTCAAAGTAGACTGGACCAAGTAAGGAGTGAGTTTTTCACATAAATCTGCCCCTCATCCAAGTAGAACTTACTATATCTTTACTAATAAAGGTCCCATTCCAAACAAATGCTGGAAATAATCTTAAGCAGGAGTGGAAAAATAAAATCACAGGACACAGATATTAGCTTCTGCCTCCAAATCATTTAATGTAACAATTAGGATGCCTGGCAAGCTACAGTTTTGCATCTTCAATTTAAATTAAATATTAGTTTAAATATTAGGATGGTAGCTAATAATGTATTTAAATTTTTTGAAAATAAGTATTCAAGATTTAATAAATTAACATTAGAATTTTCTGACAGATATTAGATTTGTGATTACATATAGTATTACAAAGAAGCATCATAGTTAAATTAATTTAGGCATTGATAGTTAATTTTTAAATAATTGTCTAGAATGATTTTTTTCTATCCAAAAATGAAAACTGAAAACAGTGCTTTTAAAATACCACATCTTCATCTTTTATACATTTCTTATAAAAAGTGCTAGAGAGGGAGAGAAATCAAAAGAAAAACAAAAGTACAAAAGTTGAATCAGCTGCTATACCACCCCGTATTATCACAGCCTCTTGCCTCACTTCCCCACCCCTTCATCATTTCTCCCTAAAGCTACTACTTTAAAGGTGTTTTTGGGTTTTTTTGCATGTGTGTTTTTTTTTTAAATTTCTGGCTAAATTTAAATAAAAATAGACTCAACACATTTTGTCTTTTAGCAAGAGTTTTGTGGAAAATTATTCTCTAACTCATACGCAGACACAGACACAGAAATTTTAAGCAATACCATTTCTTAAAAGAGACAATACAAATATGGTAGCATTAATTTTTTTTAAAATAAATGAAATATATTCTTATTTTTTAAATGTGCATGTTCAATTATATTTCTCTATGAAAAGATATTATGCCTAATACTGAGGGGTAATCAAATCATAAAATTCAACATTATAGCTGAATATCTTGTATATTGACCTTTAATCATCTTCCAGTAATTAAACATATTTTCAAGATATTTTAAGCTCAATTTTGAGTAACTATCATTCAATGCATGTTAAATTTTAGCAGTTGCTGTACTTCATTTATAACATTTGTGCTCATAAAATAAAATGACCTGTGAATCAATAATGAGGGTTACTTATATTTTTATTTTAATAAAAAAGAAAACTGTTGTAGTTGCTCCTGAATATTAGAGGTGATTACAGCAAATGTTACTTTATAAGTACAATTAAAGGCATTTAGGCAGCTTTTGCATAATGATAATAATTAAAAACCATTTTAAAGGCTGCTTAAAAGTTAATTTTCACCCAGGTGCATATTGAAGCCTATAATTAGCTTTCCCTCAGAGGAGGTTTGATCATGGAAATGTACAAAAGCATTTTTGGAGGCAGAAGTTCCCTGCTAAAATGGGATTTTGGCTTTTAGCTGTAGTTCTATAATGGTGCTTAAAAAATGTAAGAAAAATATGCTCAGAAATATTTTTTAAAATGAATATAATCATAACAGATTTGTTTCCTTGAGAATATAGAAGACGTATTTTCATGTTATTTGACTGAGTAATATGAGGGGCAGGATGAGTCAGATGGTGAGATTGTGAATTTTCTCTCTAATTGGGTGACCTTTCAACTGACACTTTTAGGGTATTTAGCCAGGTGAATGATTACTGGAAGAATGTTTTAGACAAATAAAACTGATTTATATAAGGCACTGGGACAGGAAAACCTTGGTGTGCTTGAGGACCAGCAAGTCACCCAGTGTAGTTGGAACATACTGAGTAAGAGAAAGAGTCATTTATCCTGGATTTGGAGAGGTATTGAAAGGACATGTCATGCATGGCTCTTAGACCAGTCTAGATCTATGTTACTTTGATATATTATTTTAGAATATTCAATTTTGTCATAGAATACAAGAAAACGAGGAGTTGGAGGAGACACATATGAAATTGCATCAAGATAATTTCCAAGAGGATAGTAGAGAATTTATATTTTATTCTAACTGAAAGAAAAATTTTATTCAGGGCAAATAAATATTATAATGTAATCTGATATGCTTTTTAAAATGTATTATTCCATCTCATCTGGACAAATTGTTATGGGTAAAGAGATGACATAGGAATGCATTTAGAAGAATCCAGTAATATCCAAGGGGAGAAACATTTAGTTGTCATGAATGCTCTGGGTTTTGCTTTTGCTATAGAGAGAAGAAAATTTATGGGATCCCCACCACCATCTATGAGACATTCTAGTTTACAGGGAAGGATTGGAGTGAGGGCAAGATGGGCCTAGATTTCAAGTATTATTTAAGAAGCCCCTTTATTGCCCTGAGTAAGCAGACCAAAAACCACTTCAGTGTCAATAACCCCTCCTTCAAAGGGTTAGTAAGAGCTTCCCATGCCCATTCACATACATACATTTGCCAAAAATGCCCCAGAACAACATTCCTAGTTAGAATATGTAGGATTTTATCAAAGCCTATGAGCCTGCACAAATGCATCTTTCTGAAAAGGCTGAAAGGACCCAAAACCTGATTTTTCCAGATACACAAACTGGTCTTGAGGAAGATACCACTCCATACAATTCTGATGAGTCCCCCACACAAACAATTTTATATGTACTGACCAGTCTGAACAGTGTAACCATCAAGATAAACTGTCCTGATCTTATTAGCCATATGAGACTGCTACATAAAAAGCTGGACACACTGAGTACAGAAAGTGCTACAGCAGGTTCAGAGGTAGAATAAATTCATCAACCTTCATTAAATTTTAAATTCTGATTTTAGATCCAAAGAAATCTCCAATAATTTTCCCACCAAAATCAATCAGACTTATTACACCCTAAAATTATGATACACAGTTGACCTTTGAAAAAGGTAGATGTTACTCTGCATATAACTTATGGTCAGCTCTCCTTATCTGCAGTTCTTTCACATCCCTGGATTCAACCAAGTACAGACTGTGTAGTACTCTAGTATTTACTATTGAAAATATCCCTGTATAAGTGGACCCCATGCAGCCCAAACCCATGTTGTTCAAGGGTCAGCTGTATATTCAAATTTAGCACTGTGCATCAAACACTATTTTAGTATCAAGAATTTTATCTAGAAACAATTGAGACAGGCATGATAATGTATATATGTATGCATGATAATGTTCAGGCAGACATCAGGTGTGGACTGAATGGTTAAAGGATCCAACAAATCAATTTATGTTATAGCTAAATAATGGAGTTATTTGTAGCCTTTAAAATACATATTCTAGGAATTTTAATTGGCATAATTAAATCCTCATATGAAAGATTAAATAAAATGTAAAAATAGGTAAACAATTATCCTGTAGGTATTTTACAAAACTAAAATAATAAAAAAATAAACCTACCAAAGAAGACAAAAGAAATTTATTTACATATTAAATCATAATATAAAAGCAAGAATACCACAAATGATATCAAAATATTCACAATGATTTTAGGCTAGGAGGATTAAAAAAACTTTTTTCCTGTCTGTTTTATGCTTTCCAGATAGTTTTCCATGAACAAGTATAATCGATTATAAATTTTTAAACAACTTTATTAAACACAACAGATTCCTTAAGAACTGGTTCCTGCATTTTTTTTCTAGTGTAATCTCCACACATATTTTCTCATATTCCCTACGTTTAAATAATAACTGATCAACATAAAATGTATTGAATTTTTCAAGTGATTTTATATGGCCAAATTTCTGTATATGTTCTTCATTTTATAATATGAACTCTCTTAAAGATCTTTTTTATTTTACTTTATATTAAAATTCACCTTTGTACATAAAATATATAGCAAAAAGTATACATTATTCTAAGTATAATCTGCATATAGTCAGATTATTTCAGAAACAGAATGTTCCAGCATCCCAGAAGCCCCCCTTCTTGCTACCTTGTAGTTACTAACCTCCCCAAAAGTAAAACTAGTATGACTTCTAATATAGATTAATTTTACAATTGCTGTAATTTATTCTTGTTTTTTTTTTCTTTTTTACTCAAAACATGCAAGATTAATATTGTTCATGTAGTTTTGCACACAGTTTTCTAATTTTGTGACATCCTCATCCCTTTCAATATCTTCATCAGAACCCTATGACACTGGTACCCTGATCCCAGCCTTTAGAACTGGCAGAAATATTTTTCCCCCTAAGGTACTCAGTCTATTATGGTATTTTGTTATAGCAGCCCAAAGTAAAGAAGACACTGAAATTCTTATTTCCCAGCCATAACAGGTAAAAACAGAGTTTCTTTTAGTTTTGAGGCTCCATTTCTTTGACGGTAGGTCATAATCACCTGCAGTCTAGATAAGATGCAAAAACAAACAAACAAAAAACAATGTGGAGTATTGTTTATATTAAGTAGAGAACTGTAACAACCTTTTTCTTCTTGGCATCTCTTTTCCAGCTCCAACATCTATATTCTTATTTCCCTAATTATTTATTCAATACACACCTATATTTACTACTGTTTCCATCATCTAATTAGCATATCTTTATTTAACAGAATTATTCAGAGTTTTCCAGTTTCACAAGAATAATTATTGTTTCCTCTTGGGGCTTTGCCATCTCCATCATCTCAAAACACAGAGTTGTACCCACCCACTTGCGTAAATCATCTTCTCATTCTTCCATTTCCCACAAAAATCTAACATAATCACAACTTTCTTTATTCGTAATTTATTTTTCAAACAGGTAAAAAATCATATATGCATAATTTATATATAATAAAGTAATCCTTTGTGAAATATATACCTCTATAATTTATATATATTTCACAAAGAAAAAACACATCTATATATTAACATGTATTATGATAAAATCAAAACAACGCGATAAGCTAACATTTATTGACAATCGGGAACTACATATTTTCATTCAATGTGCTCCAAATCTTCACAGTATTACTGAAGACATTGAATTTTGAGAGGGTATACATCAGTGGCTTACCAACAGGGTGTTTTTCTCCCACAGGAAATATTTTACAATATTTGGGACATTTTTGATTGCCATGACTGGGAGGTTACTACTGGCACCTAGAGAGTAGAAGCCAGAGGTCCTGCTAAGCATTCTACAATACACAAGATACACCTCCTCCAACACCCCCAACATATGTACAATAAAGTATTACCCAGTTAAAAATGGTAATAGTATTGACATTGAGAATCTCAGATATATAGGATAGGTAACTTGTCCACAATTATACTGTCTGTAATTAGTAGAGCTAAAATCAACTGTTTTATAGACTCTGTGTACATATATATATATTATAAGTCAACTAGAGAAAGAAGAACAAACAAAACCTAAAGTTAGTAGAAGAAAAGAAATAAAGATCAGAGCAGAAATAAATGAAATAGAGATAAATAAAACAATCGCAAAGATCAATGAAACTAAAAGCTGATTCTTTGAAAAAACAAAATTGATAAACCTTTAACCAGATTCATCAAGAAAAAAATGGAGAGGACTCAAATTAATAAAATTAGAAATGAAAAAGGAGAAGTTACAATGACATTACAGAAATACAAAGGATCATAAGAGACTACTACCAACAACTCTATGCCAATAAAATGGACAACCACAAAGAAATGGACAAATTCTTAGAAAGGTATAATCTCCCAAGACTGAACCAGAAAGAAATAGAAAATATGAGCAGACCAATCATAAGTACTGAAGTTGAAACTGTGATTAAAACACTCCCACGAAACAAAAGTCCAGGACCAGATGGCTTCACAGGCAAATTCTATTAAACCTTTAGAGAAGAGCTAACACCTATCCTTCTGAAACTGTTCCAACAAATTGCAGAGGAAGGAAAACTCCCAAACTCATTCCATGAGGCCACCATCACCCTGATACCAAAGCGAGACAAACATACCACAAAAAGAAAATTACAGGCCAATAACACTGATGAATAAAACTGCAAAATTCCTCAGCAAGATACTAGCAATCCAAATCCAACAGTACATTAAGAGGATCATACACCATGATCAAGTGGGATTTAACCCAGGGATGCAAGGATTTTTCAATATCTGAGAATCAATCAGTGTGATACACCAGATCAACAAATTGAAGACTAAAAACCACATGATCATCTCAATAGCTACAGAAAAAAAACTTTTGACAAAATTCAACACCCATTTATGATAAAAACTCTCCAGAAAGTGGGCATAAAGGGACTTACCTCAACATAATAAAGGCCATATACAACAAACCTGCAGCTAACATACTCAACGGTAAAAAGCATTTCCTCTAAGATCAGGAACAAGACAAGGATGTCCACTCTTGCCACTTATATTCAACATAGTTTTGGAAGTCCTAGCTATGGCAATCAGAGAAGAAAAAGAAATAAAAGGAATCCAAATGGGAAAAGAAGAAGTTAAACTGTCACTGTTTGGGGATGACATGATACTACACATTGAAAATCCTAAAGAAGCTACCAGAAAACTACTAGAGCTCATCAATGAATTTGGTAAAGTTGCAGGTTGAAAAATTAATACACAGAAATCGGTTGCATTTCTATACACTAACAACGAAAGATCAGAAACAGAAATTCAAGACAATATATTAGTTCAAAATGTATCTCAAAACTTATTTCCTAAAAGTATGTCATAAATTGTTCTTCTCCTTATATTCTTTTGTGTTTATTAACTTTCACACTCTGTGGCATTTTTGAAACTACTCCTAGTTGATATACATTTTTTCAACAAAACGGATAGAGTGAGTTACATCAAATGGTAATCTGGACATATCTCTCTTATTTAAAGCCATTAAGTGGTTCTCCATTAATACTAAAATTAAGACCAAGCTGGTTGCTTTGTGGGTTTTTTGTTTCTTTTACTTTTTCCTGTTTTACTGAGCTATAATTGGCATGTAACATTGTGTAAGGTTAAGATATACAACATGGTGATTGGATACAATTATATTTTGCAAAATGATTACCACAGAAAGGTTAGTTAATACATATATCACCTCACATAAGCTTTTTTAAATTGGTTTTCTGTTTGTTTTTTGTGGTGAGGACATTTAAGATCTACTCTCTTAGCAATTTTTAAGTATAGAAGCAAGCTGGTTACATTGGTACACAGGTCTCTCCATAATCAGGCCATAACTATCTCAATTCCACTCAGCCAGAACAATCATTTATAGTTCCTCAATCATAATATTCTATTTTCAATATGTCTGCTTTCATTCATGCATTGTCCCTGTTTGTAATACACTTGATCTCATCCCAAGTTTTTCTAATACCCAAGATCCAGCTCAAGGTTTATGGTCTCTAGAAATTCTTTTCCAATTTTTTCTTCTCCAGTAAGTTTTATATTTTCCTTCTCTCTTCCCCTAATATCATGTGCATATCTATTTATTTGCTTTGTATTTAAAGTCATGGAGCTAAAGATAGGCAGACAAGGCTTCAGATTGCGTCCTCATATATATTAAATATGTGATATTTTATAAGGCAGATTTTTAAGTCTCAGTTAAAATGAGGACAAATAACAAACTAAATAACTTTGGCAAAGACATTGTAAATATAGTCCAAATAAGAACTAATAGAGAACATTAAGTCAGTTATATAAACAATTTTCTGGAAGCAAAATAGGATACTTTTTCTCATTCAATATCTGTCTAAATGTAGATAATCTGCCTCTGTATAACTCAGTTTCTTCCACAAGACACAGATATACTAATTTACTCAAATAAATTTATCTTATAACTATCTTGTAGGCCGTATCAGGGTATGGTTTTGATATACAACTACTGTAAAATATTATATACTATAGGAATTATGATTTGAAAATTTAAATATAAATTCTAATTCGCACCAAATTAGTGTTTAAATTAGTATTAAATACTAAAGATATATTTAGCATTTACTAAAGTTAGTCTTTAAATACTATAAAGATGATAATTTGGAAATTATAAACTAGTAAACTGGTCTTAACTGTTCTGAAATTAATTACAGGTTATATGAGAAAAAGAATGTAATTGTTATAGATTTTAAAATAGTCTTCTATTACTACTTAATAGTCATGAAAAACCACGTGTGTTTAGATTGTGTTTAGAATTCAAGGGGGAAAAAGATATCTGTATCCACAAATTTTTCATTTGGAAAATCTCTCCAAACTACTTAATTCATAAGCATCAGCAATAGGCACATCACGTGCATTTGGTGACTTTCTATGTTGGTACCACTGTGCAGTTTCACTTTGACTTTTCACTTCATGAGCGAAAAGTTATTTTACATACCTATAACCTATGCTATTCTCAGAGTACTTTCCAGTTTTTATAAATTATCCTGCTAAGCTAATTCTTAACCCAGTACCTGAAGTCATCCCACAACAGCAGCAGATCTTGATTACAGTCTACCTTCTCATTTCTGCACACTCCAAGCCCTTGTATCAACTGGAACATTTCCACATTATTCACCAGTGTATCCTCTGTTGGTCCAGAAAATCTGTTTATTGATTCATTTGTGCACCTTCAGCATTTGAATACATATAATCTCCCTAAATAAACTAACTTCATTACTACCCAACAAAGTTTCATCAAGAGAAAAAATGAAAGCAAATGACTCTTTTAGCTATTTTGCTATTTAACATATTTTATATTAAATAGCTGTTTCTCCAACTGATTCTCCACACCTGTGATTAATTGGAGGAGAATAGGATCATATATACTTTTAAATGTTAAGGCCCTGATTATTATTACTTGTCACTATTTATTAAGCACTTACAACTTAATTAACATGTGGATTTAAGTCAAATTTAAATGTAAGTGAAAATAACATTCTGCCTTCGGGTAGTACTGGCTTCTGAGCCAACCGAACAGTATTGGGCCAAATTTTAATATTCAAAATGTCCCTTGGGGCTTCCCTGGTGGCGCAGTGGTTGAGAGTCCGCCTGCCGATGCAGGGGACACGGGTTCGTGCCCCAGTCCGGGAGGATCCCACGTGCCGTGGAGCGGCTGGGCGCATGGGCCATGGCCGCTGGGGCTGCGCATCCGGAGCCTGTGCTCCACAACAGGAGAGGCCACAGCAGTGAGAGGCCCGCATACGCAAAAAAAAAAAAAAAAATGTCCCTTGAAGGTGTTTGTCTAATCTGGCTTTTAACAGCCTTCATCTCCATTACAATTAACTCTGTGTGTGTGTGTGTGTGTGTGTGTGTGTGTGTGTGTGTGTGTGTGTGTGTGTGTGTGTGTGTGTGTGTGTGTGTGAGAGACAGAGAGAGAGAGAGAGAGAGAGAGAGAGAGAGAGAAAGAGAAAGAGAGAGAGCGTGTGTGTGTGTGTATGCACACACATGTGTGTTTATCCAGAAAGGGGAAAAATTTTATTTCATAAAGCTATGAAATCATCTTTAAAGATGAACTGAATTGACAGCTTCTCTATAAAACTTTCCATAACCTGACCCTTTCTTTTTCTCTTCTCTTCTGGCAGGTTCAGGTTGTTGTTTCTTTTGGGCACCCAAATATGCTTACTATACCCTGTTATACTCAAATATACTCTATTAGAGCAGGTTATCTATCATATCATATTACATGTACTTATTATCTTCCTGCATTGGTAGATAGTATACTCTCTGCTTTTCTTAAAGTCAAGAATCAAGCTTTAATCATCCGTGCATCTGCAGTGATGAGTAATTATTCAAGAATACTATAGAGGTTTCAATCTAGAGATGACACACTTATAAAAGCTCAATTTTAGGGTTCTTTCTTTCCCTTTCTTTTTCTCTCTCAGTTGGAAATGTTGAATCTAGAGTTCTTAATGTGAAATCAGTTTTTGTTCTACGACAGTATGATTCAGATGACATCTTTTCTGGCAACTGCTACATGGGGAAAAGCTCAGTTTTAAAAGACTGACAATTGGACTATCATTCAGTAAGTATTTAGAGAAAATGGTCACTTTTGTCTACTTGAACTCAGTTCATGTAAGAACACCACGTCTGTACACGTGCGACAGGCTACTGGGAAATGCAAAGCAAAGCAAGCAGCTTTATGTTCTAAGGACTATAAAACATATAGCGTGTGAGAAAAAAAATTGTTTTAATTTTCTCATTCATAGAGTAGGTATAGTGAATGATCACACTGCTTCTACACTATTATTTATGAATAGTGCATTATAAAACATGATGACAAGACATTTACCCCTGAGAAGCACTGGGAATGTTATTTTTCAGAAATATTTTGAAAATGTAATTACAATTTTATTTCTCTTGTTGACATATACAATCTACAGACAATAACACATGCTATAATTTTATAGCATCAAAATAAATGAAAGTAGACAAAGGAGAACAGTCATTTAGGATTTTTTTTGATAGATTAAATAAACTAATGGGCTGGGGATATACTAGACAGATTACTAAAATTTGCCAAAATACTATTAAATGTTTGTGGTATTGAATAGAAAGTCTAGGCAGCATTAAATAAAAATTAAACTTCAATTAAACATTTACCTTCAAAAATCAGTGATGTGGAATGGTAAGGTTAAATAAATCTATGGATAGATGTTTCTAGTCTACCAGAGATTAAAATAACATATTTCATTTTGGGAGCTTTATTTGAATTGTGTATTTTTCTGAGTCTTTTTAAGTCTTCCATTTCATGGAAGTGTAGCTGATTATTTTTTTTCCTCCCAAAGGATGATGGTGTAAATGTAAAGGTAGATTTCACACATGTCTTTATTGGCAAAATATGTTCATTAGAAACTATATAGTCTCAGATTGATTAGTTCTCTTTTTAGTCCACTGAATAACATGGTTTCTCTGAAGTACAGAAGACTATTTTAAAAATCAAGAGAACATTTTTAAGAGACAAATGGAAATGTCTTTGGTCATATGAATTATGAAATATATTTGAAAAGGCAGTACCATTTCACATAAATTTAATTCAAAAGTACGGTGAAAAACCTGAATATAAACATCCAAAAAGTTCAAGGAACTCCATGCAGGATGACCTCAAAGAGGCTCAAACCAAGACATGTTATAATCAAATTGTGGAAAGAAAAAGACAAAGAGAGAATCTTGAAAGCAACAAGAGAGAAGTGATTCGTCACATACAAAGGATCCTCAGTAGTTTTCTTACCAGAAACATTGAAAGCCAGAAGACAGTGGGTGATATAGTTAAGTGCTACAAGAAAAAACTTCCAAGCAAGAATCTCATATCTGGTAAAAATATCCTTCAAAAATGAGGAAGAAGTTAAGACATTCCCAGATAAACAAAGCTGAGGAAGTTTGTTATCGCTAGGCTTATTCTGAAACAAGTTCTAAAGGGATTCCTGCAGGTTGTAATAAAAGGATACCAGACAGTAACTAGAAAGCCATATGAAGAAATAAAAATTTCAGTAAAGGAAAATACATGGGCGATTATAAAAGCTAGCATTGTTGTAACAATGGTTTATGGCTCCATTTTTTGTTTTCTACATGATATGAGACTAATACCTTGCAAAGTTATTGGTCTAAAAGCTAGTATTATTGTAACTTTGGTTTATAACTCCTTGTTTTTTTTTTCTAAATAATTTAAGAGACTAATGCATTAAAAATTATTACTTTATGATTTTGGACACACAATGTGCAAAGATGTAATTTTGTGACGTCAATAAGTGAAAAGAGTAGGGACAGAGCTGTAAATGAGCAGAGTTTTTGTGTGTTATTGAAATTAAGCTGGTATAAATTCAAATTAGAGTGTTATAATGTTAGGATGATAAATGTAATCCCCATGGTAACTAAAAATATAGTTATAGAATATATACAAAAGGAAATTAGAAGGGAATTATAATGTTTCACTAGAAAAAAATCAGCTGAACATAAAAGAGACAGTAATGCAGGAAATGAGGGACAAAAAAGTTGGAAGGCATATAGAAAACAAATAGCGAAATGACAAAATTAAGTCCTTCCTTATCAGTAAGTAATTTAAATATATATTGATTAAACTTTCCAACAAAAGAATGATATTGGTAGGATGAATTTAAAAAAAATTACATGAGCCAACTATATGCTATCTACAAGAGTCTCACTTTAGACCCAAAGACATAAATAGGTAGAAAGGGAAATGCTGGAAAAAGATATTCATTGCTGGCATGGCTATACTAACATAAGACAAAATATACTTTAAATCAAAAATTTTACTAGAGACAAAAAAGACATCATCTATTAATAAAAGTTTCAATATATTGAGAAGACATAGAAATTATAAACACCTATGTCCCTAATAATAAACCATCAAATTATATGAAGCAAAAAGTTACAGAATTAAAGGGAGATATTGACATTTCTACAATAATAAATATTTCAATATCACATTTTAAATAATGAGTAGAGCAAACAGCAAGCAAATAGAGTGCTTGAACAACGCAACCAACTAGATCTAACAGACATATACGGGATACTCTACATGTTGAGCAGGAAGTTCCAAACTACCAATCACAAGGGAGGATTCCCACGGTGTGGAAGATGGCAAAAGTCATAATGCCAACCTCCAGAAGTAGGTGCTTGCAGAATAGGTCCATGGCGTATTTTACAGGTTTGGAATCTCCAAGAAAGACTCAACTCACAAGTCACTGGTGGAGCAATGTTTTACTTACAGAAAGGAAAAGAAATAAAACAATTCAGTGTTTGTAGTGTGTGCAGGTCTCCCACTAGCCAGCAGGCCCTCCCCATAGCTGATTCAGGGTGATGGACAGCATGTACCCCTCTTGTGATGCAGGTGAAGATACCATTCCCTTCCTGGAGGGACAGATATATTGGTGGTGAGACTGGCCAAAAGCCATATAGTGCACACTCTTAAGCAATACAAAGAAGTTCACTGTGTACCTAGAAAATGGGAAAGGTTTCCCCTAAGATGTAAGAAGAATCTGTTGCCAAGCAGCAAATAAGCACTCAGCTTTCATATAGTGGAATGTTCCAAATTTGGTGGGTTTTTTGTTTGTTTTGTTTTGTTTTGTTTTACATATAGGTAGGGATTACAATATGTACAACTAACCTTTACAATCTATTTAGAGTTGTTTTATTATTTCAAATAAAATATATAACACTTACAAGTCATGTAAGTCCCTTTATTCCCCCCCTTTATGTTATTGGTGTCATATATATTTCACCTACATAAGTGAAAACCCCACCTATGTTCTAATTTTGTGTTAAACAGTAATATATAGTTTAAATTATTTAAAAGAAGAACATTAGTCCTTTATATGTATCCAGTTATTCACCATTTCTCGTTTTCTTTTCAGTTTGGTGTGTAGAATGTCATAATTTTTTGAAAATATTTTTGTTTTTAAGTTGTTCTTTTTTTCTACCTCCCATGTTTCTGGTGATAAATCTACTGTAATTCATATTATTGTTACCATATGTAATATTTTATTTTTCTCTGCCTGATTTCAGGATTTTTAAAAATTTTCAGTAGCTTGTTTATAATGTCTTTGTATTCTTATATTTGTTCATTTCTTGTTTATTGAGCATTTGCCTTTTACCAGATTTGGGAATTGGTTGATGTCATACATTTTTCTTCTCTGGGAAGTCTCTGCTGAAGGCTACTATGACATGAATGTTAGATCATTTGACATTGTCTCATATGTCCTTGAGTCTTGATTCATTTTTTAAAAAATATCTTTATTCTCCATTCTTCAGATTGAGCAATGCTCATTGATCTATCTTTCCAACTACTCTCTCTTTCATCAGTTCTCTATTTTGCCATTTGACTAGTAAATTATTTGTTAAATTTGAAGTATTTGTTTTTCAAATCTAGTAAATTAGATTTTTTACTAGATTTTTTACTAGATTTACTAGATTTTTTCAAATCTAGTAAATAAGATTTTTCAAATCTTAAAATTCCATTTAGTTATTTTTTATAGTTTCCATTTCTCTGCTGAAAATTTAATGTCTTTTCATCATTTCAAGGCTGTATATGTTTTATTACTATCGCGCCCAAAATCTTATTGAAATTAAAATAGTCAGAAAGGACAATGGTTATTATAATATGTATATTTTTATTTTGCCACCCATCAATTTTGCTAATTTATCCAAGATCCCCATGGATACCAAAATCTTCTGATGTTCAAGTCCCTTACAGTCAACCCTCCATATCCACGAGTTACACATCTGCAGATACAGAGGGCCCACTGTATAAAATTTGGGTCCCGTCAGTCTTCTAAATAGAGCTACATAGAAAATCCATGGTTTTGTAATTAATAATTTCACACACACATAAATATTTGTATTTGAGATTCTGTATGTTCAAATCTTACATTTATGAGTACTTTCTAATCCTATTTAATTTTGAGATAATTTTAACAGAAGAATATTTTTTTCATATTTCCAGTTTGGGGGTAAATTTCTAAAATCTCTAAAGATAACATACTAGATTTTCAAGTTTTTTCAACATTGCATGGAAAGTGAATGTTTAATTTACACAGAATTTGTGCTTCAGATTTGATTTTTATTTGGAGAAGAAAGGATGGGCCTGCCAAGAAGAAAGGTATTTGAGAATTTAAATAAAACTCACTTAAAACTCTTCTTAAATTGGAATGTAGCAGTCATTTTTGTCTTCCCCAAACATGCTTAGTTGCAGAAGAACGTTAATTGACACCTTCCAAGTTGATCTCTAGATGGGATTTTAAGTGTCCTCATTGTTATCAGCACATGGAATCTTTAAAGTAAACATATCTTTGATTTCTTATTTATAAAAATGGGAATTAAGATACTAAATTATTAGATTAAGTGAAACACTATATGCATTATGCACCTGCCACATAATAGGAACTCAATAATACTAGTTACTTCTCCATTCATCCCCACTTAAGTCTGACAATTGATAAATTTCCAGAGCCTTAGCCAAGTAAGTTTTAATCTCTTACCTTAATCTCCACATTCTGTTTCTAAATCATGTAATAAGCATCATCTTTATTCATGATTTATATTCATTTTATTTTGGTCTTAAGTCCTGCCAGAATGTACAGCCCACTTGTTGTTACAGAAAGTATTTATTGAACTCAGAGTACTTGGGACCTTCAGTTCACATATCCAAAGATTGATTATGTATTAAGTTAACCAAATGGAGTGTCTGGAAGCTACGCTACAATGCAGCACATAATAAATATCTCTATAGCCTCAAAATTTTGATGTTCATGTTCTTGCATTCCTCTGCCAAGAGAACTTAGTAAGCCACAGAACTAAGTCCACTGGGTTGAATGAAAAGGTTTGCGTCTGCACGGGAAAGTTTTGAAAATAAATATTTTCATGTCAAAAATATTTGTACTTCAAGCTGGTTTTTTCTTATATGAAAAGAATCAAGGCAATTTAGCCAGGATTTGAAGGGTGTTGTGCTTTAGATTATAATACTTTCTACTTCTTATCTAATCATTAGATTCTCAATCACAGGTAACCCTTGAAACTAGAGAAAATCACTGAAATGGAAGGCAGAATTTTTATTTCAGTTAAGTAATATTGTCCTTTAATAAGACAATTGTTACATCTCTATTTTCTTATAAATAGAGACGTTTGAACTAAATCAGTTATTTTAAAAGATCAAGCATTTTTTCCTAACAAGATCTTATGATACTCTTGGTAATTTGAACAAAATTATGTAATTATAAAGAAAATTTTCATGGTTTTTCTACTTAAAAACTCTTAAATCAGATATCTAAATATTATTGTAAATTAATTAACATATTTTCTGGGTTCCCTGAAAATGCACAAAGTAGAGGATTGCATCTCATAATAGAAAGCAAAAGCACCTAAAAATCTAACTCATTCATTTATTTTTTCAAAGGCTTCTTTATAATGGTAGCTCATCTCACAAAAATATCAATTTAATCTTCTCTGTTTCTCACGTTCTAGATCTGCCATTTTTCTTCAATAAATAAATCTGATTTTAAATGTAAATTTGTTTAGATGTTCAATTTATATACTCATTTATATGATTAATGTGTATACCTTCCACCTCACAAAATTAAACCATATTTCACAAAGTTCCTAAAAAGACTAATATTAAGACAAAAAATCTTATAATTTTTCCAGTAAAGGTAATCTAAAAGCACATTCTAACTGACCATAAATGACTACACAGAGAAATATGTTGTAGTTATTTTTATCTCTTACATTTATAATTATTTTCCCTGGGTGTTTTGTATTGTTTGTATTTCTTAATTGCTCATGTTTTGTTTGTTTGTTTGTTTGTTTTTGCGGTACGTGGGCCTCTCACTGTTGTGGCCTCTCCCGTTTCAGAGCACAAGCTCCGGACGCGCAGGCCCAGCGGCCTAGTTGCTCCGCGCCATGTGGGATCTTCCCGGACCGGGGCACGAACCCATGTCCCCTGCATCAGCAGGCGGACTCTCAACCACTGCACCACCAGGGAAGCCCGCTCATGTTTATTTTTAAATGATGTGATGAAGGCAACTTTCTCATTACCATCCTTGAACTTACTTTTAAAATATTGACAGTTGTAGCTGAATATCATGTTTCTAAATATAAGCAATTATTTGTATCATTTCACTGAAATAGGAGTGGTCAATTCTTCTGGTATGATCATACAAGCAAAAAGATAAAGCTTCCAGAACTAAAATATCTGTACATTTTTATACTGGATAAATAGTCAAGTGTTAAATATAGTTAAAAAATAAGAGAAGTTGTGTTATTCTTTTTCAGCAGACTCTCAGTTTAGAAGCATTCACATATTTATTTCAATTCAGAATATTCACGTCTCTGAATAGACCTCCACCGGGGTCTATTTCTCCTTTTGCTCTATGGCAGTGAAGAGTGGATCATCCCACCAATTATAATATTTAGCAAGTATTGTTCTTAGGTCAATCCAATAAGCCTGGAGGAACAGATGGGTTACCTGCCTCATTAGCATTAGACACTATGCCATAGTGTTTTCACTGTACATTACTGAGACAAGTACACAAGCCCAAATTCTGCTCAATTAAATTTACCTAGTAGCTGAAGTGAAAATATCTGAGTAGCTGATGGCTGAAATTGACCTTAGGTGTTTAATAGCTTGATTCCACTGAGAGGGTATCACCAATACTCATTATATCCTTTTTAATCCATTATCCTGATCAATGCAGTATTGTTTTCATGGTTCATTTGCTAGAATTTTATTGAAACTGAAATCACAGCAGTTTCAAGCTAAAAGAGATTTTACAAATGATAAAACTAAAGAATCAGGAAGGTTAAGTGTCTTCGTTTTAAGTCATTCTTCTGAAACTGGTTTCTATTTTATTTTTAACTTGAATGTTATGTAAGGATAACTAGAAATATGCCCTATTTGCTAGTTCTCTTCTAGCCTAACCCAGACCGATTTTTTAGATGAATATGCTCCAAATACATGATTTTGTGGTTTAAAAATTCATTGAAGGAGAAAGCCTAAACAACAAAATCAAGCAACCAATAAAAACTTGTCTGGGACTTTACAAATGGTATATAGTAGAAAACAGTTGGTGCCCTGGCACAGACCCAAGCGTGATTACATCAAAACCTTGAAAGAAGTTCTTATAGCTCTCCTATATCATAGGGCCACATGTCATTATTAGAAGCACAGTGAAAAATTCTGGTTTACAATATATTTGTCACATAATGTTAGTTATTGATTGATTTCAGCAAAAGGCATTGATTCTGCTGTCATTTCTTTTAAGTCTTAGGCAATGCCTTTTTGTGTGTGATATGAAAATTGTCTTTAAGTGTTAATTTAAAGCCTTTAAATCCAGAAACAGAATTATTTTTAGAGTCTAAGTTTTCACAATAAAGTTAAAACATGTTGTTATTATATGAAAAAAGTGGGGAAAAGTTATTTTTTTATCCTAATGTCATAGCAATCATCTTCCTGTTAATGATCATTTTGGTTCATAGTTCCAGTTTTTAATCTACTAATATCTACAGACTTTTTTTCACCAGAAAAAAATCACATGCACAAGCATGCATACAATTTAAGGGAATTTAAGGACACCAAAATATGTCCATGTATCTCAGTTAAAAATACCTGCCTGAATTAAAATCAAAGATGAAAATATCATCAGTTACTTGAGAAAAAGGATGACATTCACTTTAAATGCCTAAAATTTAAGCTCAGTGTAAACTGAACAATCAACAGCTATAGTTGACTGACAGTTCTTTAACATTTCTAATAATGCCATTTCACATAGGGGAAAAAACAAATCTTCTTAACCAGTCACGGTTCAAAGTCAAAACATAGTGACATAAATATTCAATAGTATTTGAACTTTTGTGTACAATTAAGAATAGATTTTTTTAACTTGAAATGTAATTTTTCTCTCAGAGAAGCATGTCATATTACTCAAAATTCACATTAGTAATATTTACAGATGAATATTTTTATCATTTGAGTGACAAAAATGTGTGTGGATTTAATACAACTAATGATTTACTTTAAGAAGTTCAGTTATGGAGATTGGGATTGAGACCTATACACTAATATGTACAAAATAGATAACTAATAAGAAAATATATATATATATATATAAAAGAGGAAAAAAAAGTTCAGTTATGGCATAAGAAAGAAACAGCTGGCTGTCAGAAATGTTTACTGTGACTTTAACAGACTACAGCAGCTACAGAATGTAGAGTCTTAATGAAGGAGAGGCTCTAAGCTGCCTGTGGATAGAATTACAAACGTTTCTGGAATGTCACAGTAATTTGTTTTCTTCTGAGGGTAACCAAATAAATCTGAGATTTCATTGCCTAAAAGAGGTAAAGTCCACAAGATGTGAATGTTAACAAGTTCTTCAGGCTCTTTGAACTAGTGTTTCATTTATTCTTTCTATTTTTCACTCTTTAGGTGTTATATTATTAGCAAGGAGCAAAGGGAATAAATCCTCACATTTGCTTTACAACCTGAAGTTCAGTATTATGGGGCTTAATCAATTTAAATTTCATGTACCACTATTTCCCTTGACATTTTACCATGGGGGATCCCACATATTTACCAGGTTTCCATAACAAATATGAGAGGATATTTGGAGCATAAAATGAGCTGATACACAAGAGATTGTGAGAGTTCAAGTCTATGTAATTTGTCAACTGATATGTGGAATTAGACTTTAATTGGAAATGAGCTGTACATTTCAAAAGTCAAAGTGTCATATCTAAGATATTTAGAGTCAGAAGAAAAATGCATGTGTGATAGAAATTAGGGAGTAATGAATGGTTAAGCCAGGAACATGTAATAAAATATGGTTTGCACATAGCAGTGTTGTAAGTTAATTAAGTAGAATCCAAAGTAGAATAGATTCTCAGATTCTTCTCTTTTTAGTTGTTTCAACCTGATTCCATAGACCATGTTCAGCAAACTATGGTCTGTGGACCAAGTCTGGCCTGTTAACAGTTGTTTTGTAAATAAAGTTTTATTGGAACATAGGACAATCATTTTTTATGTACTGTCTATGGCTGACTTAACACTGCACCTGCAGAGTTGAGTAGTTGTAACAGAGAGTATAAGGCCTACAAACTCTAAAATATTATCTCATCCTTTGCAAAAACAGGTTGCCAACCCCACTCTAGATGTATGAAAATCCTTGTAGGTTAAATATACGTTGTTTGCTTTGCAAATTTTTTTTATGTTCAAGATCTCTTATCCAATGATGTAGCCTCTAATATAAGCTAGAGAATTTTAAAAAGTTTATATTTCCCAAAGACATTTTTTTATATAATAGGTGATAAATTCATGATTGTATTAATCAGTGTTTAATTAGGACATAACTATTTGAAATGTTATAGGGCTAAAGAGTTTACTGTAGAAATTAGGACTTACACAAATGTGAGTGAAATTGTCTAAATGAAATAAGAAAGATGGGAATTGGTAATAAGGTACAATCACTGTCAATAAAAGCCTGAGTCACAGAAACAGTTGGGCAGATTTGAGCTTTAAGGGAAATCCTGGAAGTCACGCATGTCTTGCTGTCAAAGTGAAACCACGAAGGGAAATCTGGTGGAGATACCTGTGGAATTTGCTATTTTTCAACTTCAGTGAAGGGTTTGAGAGCTGTCTTGGGTCCACAATTGGCTGCTGGGGCCAGTAGTCTGAAAGATCACCTGGATTCTGGAGTCCTCTAGGCACCTCTATGTCTAGCTCTGACCTGCTCCTAAGGTCTTTGTAAAGTAATGCTTCTTTATTTCCAACTTTTAATTCTTATTCATTTTCCTGTTTTGGTCAACTCTAACTTAGAAATATATATGAAAGAGGAATATGGAAAATATAGTTTCCAGTTTTAGCTAAGTTGTCAACTATTTATTATGCTCACAGATTCTGTGAGCCAGAAATTTGGACAGGACACAGTGGGGAAGACTTGTCTCTGCTCTACTTGGCATCTCTTATTGCAGTTTGAAGGCCAGGACATGGAATCATCTCAGAACATATTCATTTACAAGTCTGGTGGTTGGTGCTGGGAAAACTCAAAGAGCTAAGGGCCAGTAAGGCTGAAGCTCCTTGGGCATATTTATTTTATGTGGTGTCTACATGTGACCTCTTTAGCATAGAGGCTTCACAGTATTTGGACTTTTTTGCATGTCCACTCATGTCTCCCATGGCACCTATCATTAGAGAGTGAGAAGTCATGTGGAAGGTCTATGCTTTTTATGACCAAGCCTTAGACTTGAGAGCATCATTCTAATATCCTCTACTTAAATGAATAGTCCCAAGTTTCTGTTGAGATTCAAGGGAAGCAAATGAAGACCACACCTCCCTTTGTTGGGAAAAGAGTCAGTCATGCTGTTGGAAGAGCACATATTTCTTCAACCAGCTTTAGAAAATAAAATCTGCCACACTAAAATTTTGTCATTCTTTTTGTAACTTCCTACAAGCACATTTAAAAATACATTTTTAGTGTTTCCAAATTTTTTGATATTAGCACTCAAGAATATACATTTTCCTCATGGAAGAGCTCAAATTATTTTAAAATTTGATTATTGTTTCTTCTTTGAATCATGAGATATTTACAAATAGTATTCAGAACTGTAAATTTTTTATAGCATAGCTTACAGTATTTTACAATTTAATTGCTATACTTTAACTCATGTGTTATTTACAATGGCATTTACAAGTTTCCAAATGTATAATTATGTTCTAAATATATCTTTCTTCATTATTAATGTCTATCCAAATTCTGCTATTATCAGAGCATGTTATTTAATGATATCAGTGATTTAAGTTTACAAACTTTCTTAAATGGTCCAGTTTGCTCTTAAATTATATAAATATCCTTTGTATGTTAAAAAGAATGCATATTCTTCAGTTGTTCATTTTATTTTTTTAATACACATATGTACTAAATTATGCTGTTTAAACTTGGTCATGAAAGAAGTACTTATTGGTACCTTCTATATCCTGAGCCTTGGGCTTTATACTTAGAAAATGTGAATGAAGAAAATTGACAAAACTTTTAATGAGTTGAATTCTGTAATGACAGGTATGGAATGATCAACATACTAACTAAATAATTAAGAGATGATAAATTGCATGAGGGAAACATGAGGTAATGTGTACCATTAACGTTACCTAACATTTGCAACGCTATATAACCTGATTAACGTTGACCTCATTGAAAGGCAACTTCTGTACACAGATGTCTTAGATGTGAGGGAGGGAGCCAAACAGATACTCTTTCCAGTCAGAGGAGACAGTACAAATCCCCTTAGTTGGGAATATCCCTGGAAGTTTTGAGAAATAGCAAACATGACCTTGTGTCATGAATGAGGTAATGAAACCTGAGTGAGAGTAATAGCAGATGAAGTCAGAGAAGAGACATGGAACTAAACCATGTAGTAAGAGTTGGGCTTTAACTCATGTGAAATGGTGAGTTATGACATGCTCTGCTTTCTGTTTTAATGGGATTATCTGCTCTTTGAGAATATACTCAGTGGAAAGAGGCAATCATGAGGCAAGTGGAGAAATCCAGGTAGAAATGATGGTGACTAGAACTAGGGTCCTAGAAATGGAGATTGAGACAAGTAGCCAGGTTCTGAATATATTTTGAAGACAGATTTAATAGAACAGTCTAGTAGGTAGGAATGGGTATGAGAGAAAAAGAAAGAGGAGGACTCGACAGTGATTTTTTTTTAGTTTGGCCAACTGGAAGGATGATACTGTAATTAACTAAGTAAGGAGGACTGCATATATAGAATGTTTTGGAAAATACCAGTGGCTCAGTATTTGGATATTATAAGCTTTGGATGAAATTAGACTTCCAAATGGAGATATTGAGTAGGAAAACTCTGGAATTTAGAAGAGTTTATGGCCAAAAGATATACAACTGTGAGCTGAAAATATATACACAGTATTTTATAGCAAGAGACCAAATGAGTGCACCCAAATAATATTTGTAAATAGAAGAGAGAAGAAAATATCTTGGTTCTGGCACACTCCAACGATTGTTTGTCAAAAACGTAAGGTGATTCAGCAAAGAAAATTATGAAGGGCTTGCTAAATTTTTTTAGAAAAGGAAGAGCACATGTGTTTCTTAAAAGCCAAGTTAAAAATATTGATATATCAATGAGGTGTGTTTGCCAATGTTAAATGCTGCTTATAGGTAAAGTAAGATTAATGAGATTTAAAGAAATATTCTGTTTTCTCTGCTTGGCAATCCTTATGTGACACATGGGTATAGAAATATCTACTTCTTATAGTAAATTTCTTTCTTTTTCTACCAATTTATAAGATTTTTATTTTGAAAATATTTGAACATTTGTTAAAGTTGAAAGAATTTTACATTGAACACATGTATACTCATCCCCTAGATTTACTATATTTAGCTATACCCGTTTATTACATATATGGCCATTTGTTAAACTTCATATAAATGGAAACATGCAGTATTTACTCTATGTAAAAGGTTGATCTCAGTCAGCATAAGGTTTTGAGAGTCATTCAGTTTGCTGTGTGTTTTCCATGTCAGCACACTCTCCACCTCACACAGATGGATGACAAAGTTTACAGTTTTTGGCTATTAAAAATAAAGCTTCTATGAACATTGTAGTATGAAGCTATTGTGAAACACATGTTGCATTTTCTTGGGTAACTACCTGAAAGTGGAATTTCTGGGTCATAGGGTGAGTTTTATAAGAAATATTTGAAATATTTAGTTTTATAAGAAATGGTTAAAATGTTTCTTAAAGATGTGGGAATTTTTACACACCCACAAACAAGCTATAACATTTCCAGAAGCAAATGGAAATTTACCAACATTTAGTAATGTTGCTGAGTGTAAAGTAGTATTCTATTGTGGTCTTACTTCATATTGCCTGATGTCTAATCATGTTGAGTAATTTTGCATGTGCTTGTAGGGCATTTGAATCATTGATAAAATATCTGTTAAAATACTGCTTATTATTTAACTAGATTCTTTCTTTTGATAACATTGACTTTAAGTATTCTAAGTATATGTTGTATATCAGTATTATATATATGCATAGTATAGTAGTATATGTATATCATAGTACATATAACTATGTACTGTAAGTATTTATCATATATATTATCTATAAATAATTTTATACCAGTATGTGGCTTGTATTTAAAACTTCTCAAATAGTGTAGGTTGATGAGCCAAAAGGTTTTAATTTTGATGAGGTCTAATTTATCATTTAAAACAAAAGAAACATTATTTCCTTCTGTAATTTTTCTAGATAAATTTTACGTATTCCCAAATCACTAGGACCTTATGTTTTCTTTAAAAGCTTTACAGTTAATTTATAGTTAAATTACCCTCAATTTTTTTGTTTGTTTGTATATGGTATAAGGTAGAGTCAATGTTTTGTTTTATTTTGTTTTGTTTTATTCTTTGTGGGTATCCAATTATGCCAGCACAATTGCTGAAAAGGCATTTCTTTCTCTATAGGATTGATTTGGTGCCTTTTCTAAAAATCAGATGATCATAAAACTGAGGGGCTCTCTATTCCAGCCTACTGATCTATTTATCAATATTTATGCTAATACTACTCTGTCTTGATTAATATCATTTTATAATAGGACTTGAAGTGAGGTAGTTTAAGTTTTCTAAGTTTGTCTTAGTACTGTTCCTTGTATCATTATAAACAATGTTCCTCTTTATCTCAGGAAATACTTTTTGTGTTAAAGTTTATCTGATATTAATATTGCCATCTCATTCTTCTTATTCTTTTGGTTTGTATAATATTTTCCTTCCTATTTGTTTTGAAAACAACTATTTTTTTATATTTAAAGGGCATTTAACATACGCAGCATTTAGTTGGAACTTGATTTTATGTCCTTTTCAAAAGTTTTAAGAGTAAATGTAATTATTGATATGAAGAGATTTACAACTACCATTTTAAAATTTCCTTTCTTTATTCCCTCTATTTTTTGTTTCTGTTCTTCCTTTTCTGCCTCTTTTGTGATTATTACTAATATTTTTTTTAGAATTTCTTTTTAGTTTGTTTTTAACTATACCTATTTGCTGCTTCTCTCTTCCTCTTTTTCCTTGGTCTTCCTTCCTCTTTCTCTCCTTCCTCTCCTTCTTCTCCTTCTTAATTGCCCTAGGGATTATAATATGCATCCTTAAATTTTCATAATGTATTTATAGTTAAATTTTTCTGCTTTATGTGAAATATGGGTACCTTACCACTCTACAGATACATTTTCCAGTCTCACCGCCCTTTATGCTACCTATGTTATATGTATTACATCCATATGTATATTATGTTATTAAATTTGCTTTGAAAGGATATATGAATGTTATTGGAACTAAGAGAGAAAAAACAAATATTTTCTATTTACCACAATACATGCTATTTCTGATGCTCTTCATTTATTCCAGAAGATTCGATTTTCCCTCAAGTATGATTTCCCTTCATCTGAAGAATGTCTTCAGCTTTTTTTATAATGTACATCTGCTGGTGATGGATTCTCTTGATTTCCTTTCATTTGAAGATGTCTTTATTTCTCCTTAATTCTTGGTTGATATTTGGCTCAAAGCTTAGTTCTTTTTTTTTTTTTTTTTTCTTTTTTCCCCTTCAGTAGACTCATTGTTGTGTGCTTCATGCTTGTATCTTTCAGGGATCTACTAGAAATGTGGGCAGTGACTTCTTATTCTCTACTAATTCTCTACTAAATCTAGGCCAGAAGACTGTAAAATACCACAGTTTTATCTGCCCCATACAGTGCTGTGGCTGAGGCCTAACTTCAGGCTAGAAATCAAAGGGAAACAAATTCATCCTATGACAATCCTGTCTTCAAATATTTCTTTGTATATGTATAACAGTATTATTGAGTTATACTGCAATTCATAATCCATAATGTTCACCCTTTTAAAGTATATAATTCAGTGGTTTCTGGTGTATTGACACAGCTGTACAATCATAACCACCATCAAAGTTTAGAATATTTTCATTATTCCAAAAAGAACCCCAGTACCTATTAACTCTCATTCTTCATCCACCCTTCTTTAAAGTTTTCACAGCCTTCCAGAAATTGGCAGCTTTGGTTCACTCTCCAAAATCTTAAGGTTGTTCTAATTGTTTTTGTATTTAATCTAGACTTTCAGTTATTGTATGAGGGACAGCCAATCAGTTAGGCATTTATTCACCCATATCAGCAGCTGAATCAATTTTTGCTTTATAAATATTTAAGACAATCATGTAAAGAGCATACAAGTATATACCGTTCTTTCTTCCTGTTGAATTAATTTTCCCTTATCTGGTACTCTGTCCATTATTAATAATATTTTGTGTATAGAAGTAAATGTTAATGACATTAATAAAGCCATGTAAGACTTTTTGCATTTATATCTGCCTAGAATATCCATTTAAATGGATATTTAAGGACTCTTATTTTTAGGTGTATGTACTGGTGATAACCAGCACACGGCTGGATTTTATTTTCCAGTAAACAATTATTTTTACTTTTCTGCATTCTGTACTTAGTCCATTTGCAATTGTAGTGCTTATTAATATATTTGGGCTTCTTTCCATCATATTAATTATTTTGTTTTCAATTTTGGGCACTTTCTATTTGCCTATATTTTTCTCTTTATGAGTTATATTTTGAATTTGAAGTTTATCTTAATTTCTCTTTATTCAAATTTTTCATTTTCTTTGACATTTATACTCATCTGGTTTGAAATTTATGCTCTGCACTCTTCCTTTTGTAAGGTTTAAACTTGAAATTTGCCAAGAATTTTAAACAAATGTTAAACTTCCAAATTAGATAAATTTATTGTTATTTTATACATTGAGTCATTTAAATAAATATAGATGCATGCTATTTCATTCTTTCTTCATTCCTTCTTGCCTTTTAAATTATCTTTCAGGAGTTATCTTCCTTTACTCTGAAATGCATCCTTAAAAGCTGCTTCTGGAAATGTCTATTTGTGCTGTGTGCTCTCAGTTGGCATTAATTTTTCATTCAATCTTTTTTTTCAGCATCATAAGTGATATCTCATTCTCACATTTTTCTGATTACTAATTAGTTTCATCATGGTTTCACACTATTTTTAGCTTGTTGTAGACTTTAAGTCCATAATGTATTTGATTTCATTCTGTGGTCTTTATGTCACTTGATTATTTTCATACATTTTGGACACTGCTCCCTTGTCATTTTCACACATTACAGTTATCTTCCAATATGTCATATGTTCATTAACTCTATTCAGTGTGTCCTTCAGTAAACAGAAATACTTGTTTGTGGTAACTAAATTCATTTTTTTTGCCATGACAGTTATAAAGAATTATTTATGAAGCCCTTTTGCATATCTATATCATAGAAATATTCTCCTACATTTTCTTTTATTGATTTTCAGATTTAGGATCTATCATTAATTCATATGCATTTCACTTATATATGTGGTATTCTGAAAGGATTTAGTGGTTTTATTTGTTTGGGTTTCCTCCTTATTTTCAGCCATTCTTCCCAGCAACACATACTAATAAATCTTTCTTTTTCTTCTATTGAATGATAGTAAAAATTATACCACACAGTTATAGCCATTTTTTCTTGTTAGGTTATGCCAAGGATATTTCTACATTACTAATCTTTTCAAATAATTTGGTTTTATTAAACTTCTTATTCTCTACTCTATTGCACTTATTTCGGCCTTTTTCTTTAATATTTCTTTCTCCTTATTTTAGATTTCCTGAGATGTTCTTTTTACAATTTTCTGAGTTGACTCTTCAGCTCATTACTTTATAACCTCATTTGATTCCTGTTAAGTTTATATAAAGTTATTTTATCTAAGTCCTAATTTAGTTTTATCTCATGAATTTATTTTTAAATAAACTGTTGAAGCAATAACGTATCTAAAGAAAAATCCATGACGCATTAGTATATATTCAATGAAGTTTTAGAGTGAAAATAACCATCCAACATATCAAGATGTAATATATTATTTGCATATCAGAAACCATGATCATGTCATTTCCTGCCTCCAAACTGTTCTTCAAGTTTCTATCACCATGTATTATATTTGCTTGTTTCTGAACTTTTTATAAAGAATGAATCATACAGAAATAGATTTTGTGTCTGACATCATTTGCTCATTTTTCTGAGAGATGTAACATACTATTTATTGTTGCAATAATTAGTCATTTTTCTTGGTATAAAATTTCAGTGTAAAAATGTATAAAATTTATCTGTTCTACTGTTAATGGCCACTTGAGGTATTTCTGTACTGTGGGTCACAAAGTCTGTCCTGCTTTCCTAACTAGGGTCAATCATTATCCAAAGTAATTATAGCAACTTATACTCCCATTTCACTGTATATAAGCACAATTACTCTGCATCCTTTCTAAATCCTGATTTTTTATTTAATTTTCTGTGTTATATATCATTTAATTTGTATTTCTCTTATACCTATCAATTTTTAGTATACTTATATAAATATGTATATATTTATTGGCCATTTTATATCTTATTTTGTAAAATGCATTTTTAAAATTTTCTTTCCATGATGGACTAGGATGAGGGCATTCAGTTGTTTTCACTTTCATTTGTGCAAGTTCATTAAATATTCTGGTTTCAATATTTTTGTGAATGCATGATTTACAAATATAATTCCCTAATCAATGGCTTGCTTTTTTCATACTCTCATATTATATATGATGAACAAAAGTTAAAAATGTTGAGAAATCAAATTTATCAATCTTATATGGTTAGTGTTTTTTATAGTGGAAAGTAGCATTTCTTCACTCAAATCATTAAGATATATTTCTATCTTATATTTTAAATATTGTATTGTTGTATCTGTTTCACTTAGAGCTGCAATCATCTGTAATTTTTTATACTGATATATGTAGAGATTAGGTTCCCTGATTTAGTCCATAAGGATATTCAATGGGCCTAGCACAATTTAATAAAAGCATCATTTTCCTACCATTCCCAAGCAGAAACTTTCTAGTAACGCAAATGATCAAATATATGTGTGTGCATGCACATGCATGTATGTGTGTCTATATGTTCCTGCTTCTGGACTCACTATTCTGTAACACTGGTCTATTAGTCAGTCTCTCCTTTTGCCAATAACGGACTGTCACTTAAGGGAATGGCTGGGAATGGATGGAAGAAATGGGTGTTAAGGATGTTATAGAAATAATTGAGAAGGAATGACACCTGTCTGAGTATCTTTCTTTGTTTCTTTCCTACTTTTGGAATTTTGTTGATGTTTTACATCTACAGCCCTTCCTTCCAACAAAAACAAAGTCAACCAGGATGGAGGCCTAAAATGGAAATCAACAGAAAATAAAACAAATAGTATTTCAAATGAATAAGAAAACTACTCTAAAGAAGGAAGAAAACAAAGATTGACTCAAAGTAACTTCTGAACACAGTACTGAGCAACTCAAAAAGCAATATCAAAAGTATTCTATAATTTATATAACCAAAGCTGAACTTTGAAAAGACCAATAAAACCAATAAGCCTCTACCAGTCTAGATGAGAAAAAAAGAGTGAGGACATAAATTACTAACATCAGAAATGAAGGGAACATCTCTACATGTCACATTAAAAGGATACATGGCCATTAAAAGGATAATAAAAGAATACTGTGAAGAACTCATTGCTCACAGATTTGTTAACCTGGATGAAATGGACCTATTCTTTGAAAGACACAATTTGCCAAAACTCACACAAGAAGAAATAAGTCATATTAATAGGGCTATATCTATTAAATAAATGGAATTAATAAGTAATAATCTTCTGAAACAGAAAACACAAGGCCCAGGTGGGTTTTGGAGATTTCTACCAAACATTTAAGCAAGAATTTATAACAATTCTCTACAATCTCCTTCAGAGGATAGAAGCAGACTCTGTTTACATTTATCATAATCACTGTTGCATTTTGATATAAATTCCTGATTGATTTTTATAAGCCATCTCAGTGTTAGGAGGAAGTTCTTAACTTGAAGTTTCAGTGTATTAGTGAAATCAATACTTAAAATTTTAATACCTAAGATTATAGACAGTTGTTAATCTATGTATAAATATTAGAAATTTATTCACATAAATTTACATAAGTGACATTATTTGTAAATATATGATTTTTTCTACAAATTTTAGTATGGAACACTGTCATCTGAGAAGTTTGCTAAACAATCATGTAATAGTAGCCTGATTCAATCCACCTTATCACAATATAATTGGGTGAGGATTCAATGTTCGTATTCTTAAGAACTTCAGCTGATGGTTCTAAATAATGCCAGAAATTGAGTTCCATTACACAAGTAGATTGCTTTGTTTTTGCTTTATTAGGAACTTCTTGGATATAAACTGTCAAAAATATATTCAGGATTCCCAAACCTTTAATTTGTATTGTATATGTTTAGTTTCAAAGCCTATTTTGCCTCACCAAGTGAGTTATTTCCCAATGTAGTCATAATATTTATCTGGTTTATCAAGATGACTTTTAGCATTATTTTTAATATTAGCAATCAATATTTGTTGAGATCATAAATGCATTAGACATATACTGAAACCATTTCATGGTGATATTATATAAATTTTATGATTTCAAAAACATGCCTGTCTGCTATCTGTTTATCATTTATCATCTGTTTATTTATCTTGCCCTTTAAGCTTATGAGTTTGGGGGAAAATGGGTTCTAATAAGAGTCCCAAGCATACAATACAGATATAGGTAGGAATTATCCTAATCACCTCCAAGATTAAACTGATAATAAAAAAGAATTACTGTAAGGTATGAATTTGTGTGTGTTTATAAAGGCTATCTTAGATTCCCAAGAATTGCTGGAAGTATTGTTTGATAACCTGTGATTTAAACATACACACACAATCTAATATGAATTGTCTTCTTATACCGCAGATTATCTGAATAAGTTTTTTGGGAATGTTTTAATTTATTTTGGTTGTATTTCCGCATACGTGTTAAATGATTAAAATGTTTTCATTTAAATAAAGAATATATTAAATCTGTAATTCAGATTGGTTTTAACTCACAACGCAACTGTTTTACATTTCAATGGAATGCTGTAGTTAATATATTTTTATGAATTAAGACACTTTTTATTAGTCAATTATTAACAGTAATTTTATAACTGAAATACATATTATGAATCACGATAATACTAATATGCTCATAGACTAATAGATTAAAAAATAATTTATATTATTAAGCACAGTTATTATATGAAAAGAATATAAGTGAGTGAGTTTTTTTTTTTTTTAAAGAACATTTCTGGTTTATTTGTCTCAGCATGGTTTGTGAGTTTCGTCCATATCCTTACCTGCCATTGTAGTGCATTCTTTTGTTTTTTAAACATCTTTATTGGAGGATAATTGCTTTACAATGTCATGTTAGTTTCTGCTGTATAACAAAGTGAATCAGCTATATGCATACGTCTCTCCCCAAATCCCCTCCCTCTGGCGTCTCCCTCCCACCCTCTTTATACCACCCCTTTAGGTGGTCACAAAGCACCAAGCAGATATCCCTGTGCCAGGCAGCTGCTTCCCACTAGCTATCTATTTTACATTTGGTAGTGTATATATGTCAGTGTTAACTCTCTCACTTCATCCCAGCTTAGCCTTCCCCCTTCCCGTGTCCTCACGTCCATTCTCTACGTCTCACTACAAATAACTCAATTTTGTTTCTGTTTATGGCTGAGTAATATTCCATTGTATATATGTGCCACATATTCTTTATCCATCCATCTGTCAATGGACACTTAGGTTGCTTCCATGTCTTGGCTATTGTAAATAGTGCTGTAATGAACATTGTGGTACAGACTCTTTTTGCATTATGGCTTTCTCAGGGTATATGCCCAGTAGTGGAATTTCTGGGTCATACGGTAGTTCTATTTTTAGTTTTTAAGGAACCGTCATACTGTACTCCCTAGTGGCTTTATCAATTTACATCCCCACCAACAGTGAAAGAGGGTTCCCTTTTCTCCACACCCTCTCCAGTATTTCTTGTTTGTAGACTTTTTGATGCTGGCCATTCTGACTGGTGTGATGTGATACCTCACTGTAGTTTTGAGTAAGTCTTAATTAAGATATACCAATGATTTCTTTTTCAATGATTACCTTTAAAAATTGAAAGGCTACATATTTGTAAAATTATTCTTTATTTGTATAAATTGGATTATTGTTCATTATTCCTTCATTGTTACTATAGAAATTTAACCTTATTATTTTTAATTATTCACACTGAATATAAATTTCTTTAAGTTATATTTCAGTTATTTGCATATAACATATCTTAATTAAACTATGTTTCCTGGAGTTTGGGAGAAATTTTTATCTCAGCTTTGTGATATACAAATCACCTGGTAACTTAGTGAGAACATAGTAAATAGAATATGCATTTTCCTTTGATTATCAGTTAGTTTATTCAGGAGCTACATGCCCTGAGCATAGTTTATTCAGGAGCTATATGCCCTGAACACAGTTTATTCAGGAGCTATATGCCCTGAACATAGTTTATTCAGGGCATATAGCTCCTGAATAAACTAACTAATAATCAAAGGAAAATGTATATTCTATTAGACTTAATTGACTTACCTAGAAATCCTGGATAGTAAAAGATATCATTTTATAATTCAAACATTTAAATGTTTTATGAAATAGTATAACTCAGGGTGATGTAGAAAAATATTAACTGTTACATATGTCTTGATCAAAATATAGACCTAAAGAAAATAGCAAATAGTGGGACATGAGTTTCTGTATTAGTTTCAAAGGGCCACCTTGTTATGGTATCAATACTTCAGGCTGCATGGCTTAAATGACAGAAATGTATTGTCTTAGTTCTGGAAACCACAAGCTTAAAATCAAGGTGTTATCTAGGTTGAGACTTTCTGAAAATTATGAGGGAAGGATCTGTTCCAAGCCTCTTTCCTTGTATATGGCTCTCTTCTCCTTTCGCTTCTTCACATCACATTCCCTCTATGAATGTCTCTATACACAACTTTCCACCTTTTAAAAGGACATCAGTCATATTGGATTAGGGCCTTCCCTAATGACTTCACTTTAACTTGATTACCTCTGTAAAGACCCTATGTCCAAATTAGATCACATTCTGTGGTTCTGGGGGTTAGGACCTTAACATATCAGTTTTGGGGTGACAATTCAACCCATAATTGTCTCCTATTTTATATTTGCATTTGATAATGAACTTCCATAATCTTGGCCATCAGTGTGTTTTATGTGGTGGATAGTCTTCCTCATCCATTCCATCCTTTTTCCTGTGTGCCCTTCACTGCAGAGCCTGGAAATCTTTAAGCACCTTTTGCAGGTTGGATTATAAATGCATATTAAATTCTTGCAAGCAGGTGCACTCGAGTTTGTGAAGTAGAAGTGAGTTTTAAATGACTTCATTGTTGCTTATTTAGTTTTTCTTGCTTGCTGATTGCTTGCTATTCTTTTTACTCACTAGCTTCACAGGTACAAGGGACACTTGCAACAGCCATCAGATGGCTATAAATTGATATTCAATTTTTAAATTTTTTATTTTCTTATGATTAGTAAATTTGAGTTGTTTTCAAACAAGTTAAATAAGAATATGCAGTTTCTATCTTGGAAATTAGTTATTTGAGTTATGGGCTTACTATAATTCTCTTACCTGAGTTTCCAATTAAGTTTACTTAGCTGTTCTTTATCATTTTAAAGCATCCTAAAATACACTAAATTATTATCCTCCCCCCAAATATGTGTTTATAAAATTAATTCCATGAGGTCCTCTGGGGAAAATGTTTTTATGTTCATTAAATTTTAGAAACATGAAAGTCACAATGCACATTAAATACTGCTGCTGAATCAAGCAGAAATAAGTAAATGCATTTGTTTGTTTCATACAGTTCTTTCTAACTTTACCAAGAACAAGAACAATATGTGATGCCATACATGAAACTTTCAATACAACTAATGAACCATGAGACATATTTTGGGAAGTGTACTAGGTTATCTTTCCCTTGTTAATTTTACTATATCATCTATTTCTTGCAGTTGTTCAAACTATAAAGAAAGACCCCATGTTCTAAGTGGATATTACATGATGTCATTAAGAAAGCAGTCTATATTCCATCACCATTCAAGATACTAACATTTTCATTTTGGTGAAAACAATGTATTTACTTTTATTATGTAAGTGTAAGATTCTCCAAGTTGCCTTTTTTGCCTCCTGATAATTAGTTTAGATGATGTAAATAGAAAATTGAAAGGTAGGTTGTGGACACGTTATTTAGCTTATCAATAAGTAAATATTAATTTTATAGATTTTTCTCTTACAAATATACTTCACAGCTATATTTGTTATTTATATTAAATTGAGTAAATATATTTAAAATATAAAAAAATAATGGACAGATTCAGTTTGTATACACAAAAATATAATGAAGATAAAGTATATTTAAAACTCCAATTAAATTTTATCCAAACCAAAATCTTACCTAGTGAGTAATTTTTATAAGCATTAATGCCTTTCTTAGAAAAGCACACTTTAAAAAATCAAAATGTTGGTGGGAATGTTAACAAAAATGATTTCATTTTAGTATTGTAAGCCAGAAAAAATTGCATTTTATTTTTAGAGTTTGGAACATACTGATCTGTTTAAGTCTGTTAGAGGGGAGGGGTGTAGTAAGCGGGGGAAAAAGGAAGGTCAGGATGAACAGCAAATGAAGCTGTCATTGCTAAGTTGCATCAATGGAGGAAATGCCACGAGACATTATTCAGCTAATCAGGGATAACATGAACGTCCTCATTCTGTCAGAAAATTGTACAAAAATGACCTCTCCTTTTATCAGGAACAGTAGGATACAACAGCTTGGTCAGTATTTCTGTATAGATAAGGAGTTTTTTTTTATCGTGTTCTTTCTTTCTCAGTGATGCATCCTTACAGCTTTTTCTTATCATCTAGTATTCTTCAGGCTTGAAACATTTTGAATAAAATATTAATAGAAATTATAAAAATCATCGCTTTTATTGTAGTATTTTTTCACTAATCAATTTTAATATTAGGTTTAAGGCAATAGAATGGCATAAAACTTACTCTTTCAGTGAGTTTTTAAAGCAAACATAAGTATATACTATTGCAAAGCCTTAATGGCAAAAGTATCCTAACTTAGCATCAATTTAAAAGCATGTCATGGAAGAACATGTGAATCCAACAATGTTCCACCTTATGGTAAAATTGTCATTGCTTTATACAGTTGATATATAATATTAATAATGTCCCCATTGTTTACATCAAATTATGAAATATTCTCTTCTTTATAGCATAGGTTAAAAAATTTTGTCCTATCATTATATAAGATTTTTTTTAAACTTAAAAATCTAAGTAAGTATTTTTTTAGAAGGGATTTCTTAAACTTTTCTCTGTTACTCTTTAATTTTGAAAGATAGGAAAAATGTAAAGTAGGCATCACCCTCTGAATACAAATTCCATTGCTGAATATTTTTATATTTATTTTTGCATATGTTAAAAATACTTTATTTAAAGTTCGTAATAAGATAATGTTAATTGGTCATCAGGATCTAGTAAAGAAATATTTCATGTTTATTGGTACTAAATTTTCTTTCAAGTAACACAAAGATAATAAATGTTTTCCTATTTTCCCCTGGGTCTTAGGAAGGTAAAAAGCACATGAGAGATAAATTATTCATTTAATTGTAACAGCCTCAGCCCAAGGCCCTTGGAGAAAACTGATGTTCAAAAGTAGGATTCTTTCTTCCTAAAGAACAAGAAAAGCAAAACCTCAGTCAAGGGTGGGTCTGCTATGTTGCAAACTCTGCTCTTTTGTGAACAATCTCTGCCTCCTCTGATGTTTTGTGACTAAATCTTATATCACCAACTAATAAAAGAAGTATTCAAAAATGGAAGCCTAGCACAGCTAAGTATTGTTTTAAGGGAAGATATTAATTCTTTATTATATTTACCTTTATGCATAATCTTCTTGAGGAAGTTTGCAAAGATTATGGCAGTAATTTGTATTAATGCCTTGATGGTGAAGAAGCACTGGAGACTGACACCACTGCTAACCTTTCTTTGTTCTCACTTAGCTATTACTGGCCATGTCTTACAGGCTCATTTTGTAGTTGGATAAAGGAAATAGATGTCACCTAACCTTAGCACACATACAGCATTATAGCTGAGGCTATGTATGGTCTTCCTCGGTGTTCAGAGGATGGTTGCTAGAATACACAGAGAATCTGTTTTTCAGTTTTTTCCCATTTAGCATCAAAAATTATTAACAGACAAATGAAAACACAATGAAATAGGAGGACCATTTTTCTTATTTTTTAATGAAGAATTAGGATAAAATTTTACTTCTGTAATATAAATAAAGATATGAGTCACAATGCTACTAGTATTAGAATGGAAGGGTACTGTTACCAGAAATCACTTTTTTATTTTGTTAACTATTATATCCTCAGTATTTATATCAAGAATAGTGTCTGAAAGAGAATATCAACAAAAATATGTTGATTGAAATTGTTGCTGAATGAAAGAATTCTCACATGCATTGCATGAAACAAACATAAAATTGGTTGGAAAAATGTAAATAAGAAAAATAATCATGCATGTGCCCAATATGACCATCAATTTTTCTCTTAATTTCTACTACTCTTTTCTTATTTTAATGTTGTCCATTAAGTTGTAACATTAGCTGTATTATATATTATTTAATCATTCTGTAAATTTTTAAATGGTTATATATATATATATATATATATATATATATTTTTTTTTTTTTTCCCGGTACAAGGGCCTCTCACTGTTGTGGCCTCTCCCATTGCGGAGCACAGGCTCCGGATGCGCAGGTTCAGCAACCATGGCCCACGGGCCCAGCCGCTCCGCGGCACGCGGGATCCTCCCGGACTGAGGCACAAACCCGCATCCCCTGCATCAGCAGGCAGACTCTCAACCACTGTGCCACCAGGGAAGCCCTAAATGGTTATATTTTAATATGCTAATCTCTGTCTTGTGTATATTTCACACAATATTAATTTAAAACTTTTTGTGTTTGTTGAATAATATTTTTGACTTGAGGTAAAACCTGTTCATTTTATGTTTTTTAATTCAAAATCTTGACAGTATTTCAAAGACCAAATTATACAATGGAGTCTTATTTAACAATCTGTTTACTTTTTATTCAAATATAGGATTAGGATTTTATTTTATTTACTTTTTTGCAATTATAAACCCAGCAAACTCAGAAATATGTTTCAAGTTAGGAATGATTTAAAATTAAAATGAGAAAGCCACAATTCAAAATAAGTGTGATTTATTTGACATTAATTGTATAATATAAGCCTATCAACTCCATATAAAAAGCTTCACTTATTAGTATTTATCAACAATAAAATGGTAATTATATATTCTTCCTATAATTTGTACCCTTAAATTCATTATCTGAATGTCAATAATTTTAAAAAAAATTAAAATCACTTGAAAACTTGTTAAATTATGTTTATAATTCCATAATACTGGTGTCTTCAATTTTTTTCTTGCATAATTTTATAATGCTATCTGTTTACCTTCTATTTGATATCTGTTTGCAACAGTAGTACTAAAATACATTATTATATGTATTTAACACTTTATCTTACAGAAAGTTACTTTTAACATTTTAATCAACATCTCATTGAAAATTTATAATTCAGGTTATTATCACTTGATCTCTTAAATATTATCCCTTTCTAGACAGTTTCCAAACTTCCAGTTCCTTTATCTTCCAAAGTATGAAACACATAAGATACACATAAGAACCACAGTGAAGTATTTAGTATTCTACTTTGGAAAAGGCAGACCAGAGTTTAAGCTCTGGCTTCTAGCCTTTTGACTGAGTAAATTACATAAACTCTCTAAACCTAAGATTTCTAGTCTGAAACATGAACTAGTTACCCCTGTTTCATAGGAGTTTATTAAATATTAAATGAGACGATACATGTAAAATACTTAATAAAATGTTTGACATGTTAATAATTCATTTAGTGGTATTATTGGTGCCAGAAGGACTGCAGTTTCTTTGGCTCTCAAATATTAAACTAAAATCAAATTCTAATGGCTTCCATTATTTTAATGAAACTTATATTTTTGAATTTTAAATAATAACCATTTTGTTCAAGCACCTATACTCCAGAACAATAATACCATATGTCATTTTTTGAGATCTCAAGCATTGGTGCTTGAGTGCATCCGTTATCTAACATGATTGAAATCTTAGCTTACTTTCAGAAAATTGAAAATAAAACATTTTGCTTTAAACTTCAGTGCCTATGCCAATCAGAATTAATCACTTTTTCTTCTGTTTTGCAGTATTTTATTTATACCTCTCATATTTATTTGGAAGGTTTATATTAAGTAACAAGTCACTAGACAGAAAATTTTTCTTTCACTCGCATGTTCATATTAATGAATGAGATTTTCTGGTTCAGGAGAGATATTCAGAGAATAGTAATCAGCCCCATGGTTTAAACCTACTCAGCTCAATTAATTGTTCAATGGAGCAATACTGGCCTAAATTCATCACATTCAAAGTCAAAGCATTTTATATATTTGTCACCTACTATATTAAATTTCATTAGAAATCCTACTGCCTGAATATGGTTTTATTTCATACAGTATTACAAGCTGTTTAAGAGCAGGGACACTTTCTTATTTATTTTTCACATTATATATTGCCTCCCAGACTGAGGTCTTTAAAAATATTTGTTCATTAATGAGTAAATAAGAAAAATACATTTAAAATTGTTTGAATTAAAAACAATGAGAGAAAAGTCTTAATTTAACATAACAAAAGGATAAACTCTCTGGACATTAAATGTAACATTTTTTTTTTTTGCAACATAAATGAGAAAACCTCCAAAGACACACAAAGTAGACCTGAAAAAATTTTATTTTCTACTAGACTTTTTGATAGAAGGACATGTCAGAAAAACATGTCAGTTCTCCCCAAAATCATTTTCTACTCTCTCTGGAAAAAGATACTACATCCCACACATTGCCATGTGGCTTGAAATGCTTCACTGAGGGAGGAGTATACTTCTGTACTCTATTAAAGGTAGGCATGACCATCTTTGGTTACATGCTTTAGCCTAAATAAATAAATAAATAAATACGGTTAAAAAAAACTGAGCTGTGCTATTTTGCAGCAGAAACTGTAGGAGCCTTCCCTTGGTTTTACCATGCACTTTTCTTCTGCTTCACAAATGAGATAGAAATTGTATTCTCTTAGTGTATTTATTCCCATAATAAATAACACATGGAACATAGTCAAAGTATAAATTGACATGTGAGTGAGATTTGGGGATTGTTAGACACCCTCAAATTCATGTGTTAAAATCTAATCCCAATGTGATGATATATGGAAGTGGGCATTTGGGATGTAATTAGGTTATGAGTAGAGCCCTTATGAATGAAATTAGTACCCATTAGTTCGGTGCTTTGTGACTGCCTGGAGGGGTGGGATAGGGAGGGTGGGAAGGAGGGAGACACAAGAGGGAAGAGATATGGGAAAATATGTATATGTATAACTGATTCACTTTGTTATAAAGCAGAAACTAACACACCATTGTAAAGCAATTATACCCCAATAAAGATGTTTAAAAAAAAAAGAAGAGGCCAGAGAGCTACTTCTTCTGTGAGGATACAAAGAGAAGCAGCAGTCTGCAAGTAGGAAGTGGGCTGTCCTCAAACACCAGATCTGCCTTCACCTTGATCTTGGACTTGCCAATCTCCAGAACTGTGAGAAATAAATGTCTGCTCTTTAAACCAGTTTATGGTAATTTATTAGAGCAGCCTGAACTAAGACAGAAATTGGTACCAAGAAGTAGGGTGCTATTGTAACAAATACCCCCAAATCTGGAAGCAGCTTTGGAACTGGGTAATGGGTACAAACTGGAAAAGTACTGACATGTATGCTAGAAAAAGTTGATATTGTTGTGAAGGGAATTTGGAAGGCAATTCTGGTAAGGACTCAAAGAATAGAAGAGAGCTCTAAAGCAGCAGTCCCCACCGACTTTGGCACCAGGGACTGGTTCCATGGAAGACAATTTTTCCATGGCGGGGGGTGGGGAGGGTGGGGAATGGTTCAGGCAGTAATGGGAGCAATGGGGAGCTGCAGATGAAGATTTGCTTGCTTGCCTGTTGCTCACCTCCTTCTGTACAGCTTCTTTCCTAACAGGCCGCAGACCAGTACCAGTCCATGGCCCGGGGGTTGGGGACCCCTGCTCTAGAGAATCCATCTTCCTAGAGAAAACATAAATAACCACACCCAGAATGGTGGTAGAAATATGGATATTAAGGGAGATCTGCTGAAGTCTCAGATGGAAATGAGGTGCATGTTACTGAAAATTGGAGGAAAGGCAATGCTTGCTATAAAATGGCAAAAAGAAATTCACTGAATTGTGTCCCTGTTCTAGTGATTTGTGGAAGGTAGAATTTGTGAGAAATGAAATTAAATACTTAACTGAAGACATTTCTAAGTGAAGTGTTGAAGGAACATTGTGGTTCCTCTTCTCTGCTTATAGTAAAATGTGAGAAGAGAGAAGTAACCTGAAGACAGAATTGTTAAGCAAAAAGGAACTAGAACATAAATTCAGAAATTCTTACCCTATCCATATTGCAGAAAAAGAGAAAGCACATTCAGAAGAGAACGTTAGGAATAAGGCCAAGCAACTATTTGATAAAGAAATTAAGATGGGTGTGAACAAGGGGCTTAATCAGCAACCCAGCAGAAAACTTCCAGTTTGAACTGAATGAAAAGAAGATCAGAAAGAATGAAGGAAGTTTGTCAGACATTTTGGATTTTTACAAGATAGGACTATAGAGTTACTTGGCTGTAAAAATCATTCTTCTAGACAAGGGAAGAATAGCCCCTAAAGGCAATTCAAAGATGGTCAGGACTGCCTCATTTGCTTCAAAAGATGGAGCTATAGGCTTACTTCCCACAGGCCAGATGACCTCTGCCTAAAGCCACTAGGGGCTCTACCATTGCCCTACAGAATTCTGGGGATAGGATACCCAACCAACAGAGTTGCTGGGTCCAAACCACAGCCCTGGAGGGTCTAAAGAGCAAATATGGAGCCAAAGAGGATTTTTAAGTACTAAATATTCTCTAAGAGGGAAACCTTCAAGATGGCAGAGGAGTAAGATGTGAAGCTCACCTTCCTCCCCACAAATACATCAGAAATACATCTACATGTGGAACAACTCCTACAGAACACCTACTGAACACTGGCAGAGGACCTCAGACCTCCCAAAAGGCAAGAAACTCCCCACATACCTGGGTAGGGCAAAAGAAAAAAGAATAAACAGAGACAAAAGAATAGGGATGGGACCTGCACCACTGGGAGGGAGCAGTGAAGTAGGAAAAGTTTCCACACACTATGAAGCCCCTTCGCAGGTGGAGATGGGGGGTGGTGGGGGGGAAGCTTCAGAGCCACGGAGAAGAATGAAGCAATATGGGTGCAGAGAGCAAAGCAGAGAGATTCCCACACAGAGGATCAGTGCTGACCAGCACTCACCAGCCTGAGAGGGTTGTCTGCTCATGAGCTGGTGCAGGTGTGGGCTGGGAGCTGAGGCTCTGGCTTAAGAGGTCAGATCCCAGGCAGAGGACTGGGGTTGGCTGCATGAACACAACCTGAAGGGGGCTAGTGCACCACAGCGAGCCGGGAGGGAGTCCGGGAAAAAGTCTGGAGCTGCCTACGAGGCAAGAGACTATGGTTTCACAGTGCGCGAAGACAGGGGATTCAGAGCTCCGCCTAAACAAGCTCCAGAGAAGGGTGCGAGCTGCAGCTATCAGTGCAGATACCAGAGACAGGGATGAAACGCTAAGGCTGCTGCTGGAGCCACCAAGAAGTCTGTGTGCAAGCACAGGTTACTATCCACACCTCCCATCCCGGGAGTCTGTGCAACCTGCCACTGCCATGGTCCCATGATCCAGGGACAACATCCCCAGGAAAATACATGGTGCACCTCAGGCTGTTGCAACACCACGCCAGCCTCTGCCACTGCAGGCTCGCCTCACATTTCATACCACTCCCTTCCCCAGGCCTGAGTGAGCCAGACCTCCCTAATCAGCTGCTCCTTTAACCCTGTCCTGTCTGAGTGAAGAGCAGACGCCTTCAGGTGACCTACACAGAGAGGCAGGGCCAAATTCAAACCTGAACCCCAGGAGCTGTGGGAACAAAGAAGAGAAAGGGAAATCTCACCCAGCAGCCTCAGGAGCAGCAGATTAAACCTCCACAATCAACTTGATGCACGCTGCATCTCTGGAATACCCGAATAGACAACGAATCATTCCACAATTGATGTGGTGGACTTTGGGAGCAACTGTAGACTTGGGGACTACTCTCTGCATCTAATTTGTTTCTGGTTTTATGTTTATCTTAGTTTAGTATTTACAGTTTATTATCATTGGTAGATTTGTTTATTAATTTGGTTGCACTCTTCCTGTTTTCTTTTTATATGTATATAAATATATATATTTTTCCTTTTTCTCTTTTGTGAGTGTGTATGTGTATGCTTCTTTGTGTAATTTTGTCTGTGTAGCTTTGCATTTACCATTTCTCCTAGGGTTCTGCCTGTCCGTTTATTTTTCTTTGTATAGTTTTTAGTGCTTGTTATCATTGATGGATTTGTTTTTTGGTTTGGTAGCTCTCTTCTTTCTTTCTTTCTTTTACTTTCTTTTTTTAATTACTTTTTAATTTTTTTGTTTTTAATATTTTTTTTTATTTTAATAACTTTATTTTATTTTTTCTTTCTTTCTTTTTTTTCTCCCTTTTCTTCTGAGCCGTGGAGCTGACAGGGTCTTAGTGCTCAGGCCAGGTGTCAGGGCTGTGCCTCTGAGGTCGGAGAGCTGAGTTCAGGACACTGGTCTTCCAGAGACCTCCCGGCTCCACATAATATCAAACAGTGAAAACTCTCCCACTGATCTCCATCTCAATGCTAAGACACAGTTCCACTCAATGACTAGCAAGTTACAGTGCTGGACACCCTATGCAAAACAACTAGCAAGACATGAACACAACCCCACCCATTAGCACAGAGGCTGCCTAAAATCATAATAAGGTCAAAGACACCCCAAAACACACCACTGGATGAGGTCCTGCCCACCAGAAAGACAAGATCCAGCCTCATTCAACAGAACACAGGCATCAGTCCCTTCCACCAGGAAGCCTACACAACCTGCTGAACCAACCTTAGACGCTGGGTGCAGATACAAAAAACAACGGGAACTACAAACCCACAGCCTGCGAAAAGAGGACACCAAACACTGTAAGTTATGCAAAATGAGAAGACAGAGAAACACACAGCAGATGAAGGAGCAAGGTAAAAATTCACCAGACCAAACAAATGAAGAGGAAATAGGCAGTATACCTGAAAAATGATTCAGAGTAATGATAGTAAAGATGATCCAAAATCTTGGAAATAGAATGGAAAAATACAAGAAACGTTTAACAAGGACCTAGAAGAACTAAAGGGCAAACAAACAATGATGAACAACACAATAAATGAAATTAAAAATTCTCTAGAAGGAATCAATAGCAGAAAAACTGAGGGAGAAGAGCAGATAAGAGACCTGGAAGATAAAATAGTGGAAATAACTACCTCAGAGCAGAAAAAAGAGAAAAGAATGAAAAGAATTGAGGACAATTTCAGAGACCTCTGGGACAACATTAAGTGCACCAACATTCGAATTACATGGGTCCCAGAAGAAAAAGAGAACAAGAAAGGGACTGAGAAAATATTTGAAGAGATTATAGTTGAAAACTTCCCTAATATGGGAAAGGAAATACTCAATCAAGTCCAGGAAGAACAGAGAGTCCCATACAGGATAAATCCAAAGAGAAACACACCAAGACACATATTAATAAAACTATAAAAAATTAAATACAAAGAAAACATATTAAAAGCAGCAAGGGAAGAGCAATAACATACAAGGGAACTCTCATAAGGTTAACAGCTGATCTTTCAGCAGAAACTCTGCAAGCCAGAAGGGAGTGACAGGACATATTTAAAGTTATGAAAGGGAAAAACCTACAACCAAGATTACTCTACCCAGCAAGGATCTCATTCAGATTCAACAGAGAAATTAAAAACTTTACAAACAAGCAAAAGCGAAGAGAATTCAGCACCACCAAACCAGCTTTATAACCAACGCTAAAGGAACTCCTCTACGCAGGAGACACAAAGGAAGGAAAAGACCTACACTAACAAATCCAAAACAATTAAGAAAATGGTAATAGGAACATACCTATTGATAACTACCTTGAATATAAATGGAATAAATACTCCAACCAAAAGACACAGACTGGCTGCATGGATACAAAAACAAGACCTTTATATATGCTATCTACAAGAGACCCACTTCAGACCTGGGGACACATACAGACTGAAAGTGAGGGGATGGAAAAAGATCTTCCATGTAAATGGAAATCAAAAGAAAGCTGGAGTAGCAATTCTCGTATCAGAAAATATAAACTTTAAAATAAGGACTATTACAACAGCCAAAGAAGGACACTACATAATGATCAAGGGAGCAATCCAAGAACAAGATATAACAACTGTAAATATATGTGCACCCAATATAGGAGCACCTCAATACATAAGGCAAACACTAACAGCCATAAAAGGGGAAATCGACAGTAACACAGTAATAGTAGGGGACTTTAACACTCCACTTTCACCAAGGCACAGATCATCCAAAATGAAAATAAATAAGGAAACACAAGCTTTAAATGATACATTACACAAGATGGACTTAATTAATATTTATAGGACATTCCAACCCAAAACAGAATACACTTTCTTCTCAAGTGTTCATGGAACATACTCCATGATAGATCATATCCTGGGTCACAAATCAAGCCTTGGTAAATTTAAGAAAATTGAAATCATATCAAGTATCTTTTCTGGTCACATGCTATGAGACGAGATAACAATAACAGGAAAAAATAGTAAAAAATGCAAACACCTGGAGGCTAAACAATACACTACTAAATAACCAAGAGATCACTCAAGAAATCAAACAGGAAATCAAAAACTACCTAGAAACAAATGAAAATGAAAACACAATGACCCAAATCCTGAAGCAGCAAAAGCAGTTCTAACAGGGAAGTTTATAGCAATACAATCCTACTGCAAGAAATAAGAAACATCTCAAAAAAAACAACCTAACCTTACACCTAAAGCAAATAGAGAAAGAAGTACAAAAATATCCCAAAGTTTGCAGAAGGAAAGAAATCATAAAGACAAGATCAGAAATAAATGAAAAAGAAATGAAGGAACAATAGCACAGATCAATAAAACTAAAATCTGGTACTTTGAGAAGATAAACAAAATTGATAAACCATTAGCCAGACTCATCAAGAAAAAAAGGAAGAAGACTGAAATCAATAAAATTAGATATGAAAAAGGAGAAGTAACAACTGACAATGCAGAATTATAAAGGATCATGAGAGATTACTACAAGCAACTCTATGCCAATAAAACGGACAACCTGGAAGAAATGGACAAATAATTAGAAAAGCAAACCCTCCCAAGACTGAATCAGGAAGAATTAGAAAATATAAACAGACCAATCACAAGCACTGAAATTGAGATTGTGATTAAAAATCTTCCAACAAACAAAAGCCCAGGACCAGACAGCTTCACAGGTGAATTCTATCAAACATTTAGAGAAGAGCTAACACCTCTCCTTCCCAAACTCTTCCAAAATATAGCAGAGGGAGGAACACTCTCGAACTCATTATCTGAGGCCACCATCCCCCTAATACCAAAACCAGAAAAGGATGTCACATAGTAAGAAAACTACAGGCCAATATATCTGATGGACATAGATGCAAAAATCCTCAACAAAATACTAGCAGACAGAATCCAACAGCACATTAAAAGCATCATACAACAAGATAAAATGGATTTATCCCAGGAATGCAAGGATTCTTCAATATATGCAAATCAATCAATGTGATAAACTGTATTAACAAACTGAAGGATAAAAACCATGATATTTCAATAGATGCAGAAAAAGCTTTTAACAAAATTCAACACTATAATGATAAAAACCCTCCAGAAAGTAGGCATAGAGGGAACTTACCACAAAATAATAAAAGCCATATATGACAAACCCCAAAGCCAACATCATTCTCAATGGTGAAAAACTGAAACCACTTCCTCTAAGATCAGGAACAAGTCAAGGTTGTCCACTATCACCACTATTATTCAACATAGTTTTGGAAGTTTTAGCCGCAGTAATCAGAGAAGAAATAGAAATAAAAGGAATCCAAATCAGAAAAGAAGAAGTAAAGTTGTCACTGTTTGCAGAAGACATGGTACTATACATAGAGAATCCTAAAGATGATACCAGAAAACTACTAGAGCTAATTGATGAATCTGGTAAAGTAGCAGGATACAGAATTAATGAACAGAAATTTCTTGCATTTCTATATGCTAATCATGAAAAATCTGAAAGAGAAATTAAGGAAACACTCCCATTTACCATCACAGCAAAAATAATAAAATACCTAGGAATAAACCTACCTAAGGAGACAAAAGACCTACATGCAAAAAACTATAAGACACTGATGAAAGAAATTAAAAATGATACAAACAGCTGAAGAGATATACCATGTTCTTGGATTGGAAGAATTATCATTGCGAAAATGACTATATTACCCAAAGCCATCTACAGATTCAATGCAATTCCTATAAAACTGCCAATGACATTTTTTACAGAACTAGAACAAAAAATTTCACAATTTGTATGGAAACACAAAAGACCCCAAACAGCCAAAGCAATCTTCAGAAAGAAAAATGGAGCAGGAGGAATCAGGCTCCCTGGCTTCAGACTATACTACAAAGCAACATTAATCAAGACAGTATGGTATTGGCACAAAAACAGAAATATAGATCGATGGAACAGGATAGAAAACTCAGAGATAAACCCATGCACATATGGTCACCTTATCTTTGATAAAGGAGCCAAGAATATACAATGGAGAAAAGACAGCCTCTTCAATAAGTGGTGCTGGGAAAACTGGACAGCTACATGTAAAAAAATGAAATTAGAACACTCCCTAACAACATACAAAAATAAACTCAAAATAGATTAAAGACCTAAATGTAAGGCCAGACACTACAAGACTCTTAGAAGAAAACATAGGCAGAACACTGTGTAACATAAATCACAGCAAGATCCTTTTTGACCTACTTCTTAGAGAAATGGAAATTTAAAAAAAGGTAAACAAATGGGAACTAATGAAACTTAAAAGCTTTTGCACAGCAAAGGAAATCACAAACAAGAAGAAAAGAGAACCCTCAGAATGGGAGAAAGTATTTGCAAACAAAGCAACTGACAAAGGATTAATCTCCAAAATTTACAAGCTGCACATGCAGCTCAATATCAAAAAAACAAACAACCCAATACAAAAATGGGCAGAAGACCTAAATAGATATTGTTCCAAAAAAGGTACACAGATTGCCAACAGACACATGAAAGGATGCTCAACACCACTAATCATTAGCGAAATGCAAATCAAAACTACAATGACGTATCACCTCACACTGGTCAGAATGGCCATCATCAAAAAATCTAGAAACAATAAATGCTGGAGAGGGTGTGGAGAAAATGGAACCCTCTTGCACTGTTGGTGGGAATGTAAATTGATACAGCCACTATGGAGAACAGTATGGAGGTTCCTTAAAAAACTAAAAGTAGAACTACCATATGACCCAGCAATCCCACTACTGGGCATATACCCTGAGAAAACCATAATTCAAAAAGAGTCATGTACCACAATGTTCATTGCAGCTCTATTTACAATAGTCAGGACATGGAAGTGTCCTAAGTGTTCATCGACAGATGAATGGATAAAGAAGATGTGGCAGATATATACAATGGAATATTACTCAGCCATAAAAGGAAACGAAATTGAGTTATTTGTAGTGAGGTGGATGGACCTAGGGTCTGTCATACAGAGTGAAGTAAGTCAGAAAGAGAAAAACAAATACCGTATACCAACACGTATATATGGAATGTAACAAAAAGGTTCTGAATAACCTAAAGGCAGGACAGGAATAAAGAGACAGAGGTAGAGAATGGATTTGAGGACATGCGGAGGGGAAAGGGTAAGCTGGGACAAAGTGAGAGAGTGGCATGGACATATATAAACTACCAAGTATAAATTAGATAGCTAGTGGGAAGCAGCCACATAGCACAGGGAGATCAGCTCAGTGCTTTTTGACCACCTAGAGGGGTGGGATAGGGAGGGTGGGAGGGAGATGCTAGAGGGAGGAGATATGGGGATATATGTATATGTATAGCTGATTCACTTTGTTATAAAGCAGAATAACACACCACTGTGAAGCAATTATACACCAATAAACGTGCTAAAAATAAATAAATAAATATGCTCTAAGCCACAAATAAGATGTCTCATTTAATCCTTATATATTTTTCTGTTTTCTAAGGACTCTGATTCCTGTACCCACTAGGGCTATGTTTAAGAATAGTTATACTTGCCTATTTTTATTTGGATTGAAATGCTAACTATTATTGAGGAACTGCATTATTGCAGTTATTGCAGTAATGCAAGTTGCCTTATTGCATTTTTTTAAAAAAAATTTCTATCCATTTTTAACGTGGTATACAACTAAATCAAATTTCTTTAGAAAGTCATCACCTTATTTTAAAACTAAAAATGAGAATTAAATTAAAATGAGAATAAATAACACCTATAAAATTTCTTTTTTAAATAAAATCATGAAATATTGTGCCAAGATCACGTTTCAAAATGGAAAACAAAGCTTTACAGACACATGCATATTTCAGAGTCAATATTTTCCATAATTGGTTTTATGTATTATGTTTCATACAAATGCATTTTACTGGAATAGTTGCTATATAGATTAAATTTACTCTCTTGCAAACTAGAACTTAAACAAAAGCAGGTGTTGCATCTTAATGGAACACTGTGAGCCTATTTCTGTAATGAGCTTTACTGACACGTAAATCTTGTTTGCTTTTTCAATTCACATTCTGCATTCTATCACATTTGCCTGCTACTAAAACATTAAAGAAACTACAAATATTAAATTGGTTCTTAATTTGAGGGTTTTTGAATATATAGATTATAAAAAGACAATTTTTAAATTGCATGACATTTCTGTTGAAGCATCACGGTCATTCAAACATTTTAATTATGAATGGAAAAAAACTTTACTATATTACATAATGATTAATTTCAATAATAATTCTTGAAGGCATTGAAGGATCCAGATAGAGTACATGGACATTTCTCATTCAGCAGACTTTGTAGACAGGCATAAACTTTGCAAAAACTTTCATAGACAGTCTCTTAAAACTTTCTTTTTATGTTTAAGACTTATTGTTAAGGACAAATTAGTATTTGATAATATCTGACTTATTCCACTACTAGTTTTGTATAATACTAATTAACAGAGACACAGTTATTAATTTCTACATTGTTAACTTTCTAAAATTAGACAACTTAACTGTAAACTTAGTTCTTATCTTTTCACCTCTCATGAGTGATGTGAAAGTAGCAAGGAATAAAGGGGCCCATACCCCACCTCTAGAACCTATGCTAGGTATCGAGTCAGAGGAAAATAGACAATATTTAGTAATGCCAAAGGGGAAGCAGTATTCTCACAGGAGAGACAAAAAGCAAAATAGGTAGAAGGAACATGTAGAGAAGAGATTTAGTCTATGAGGGGATGCTTGGATGAATCTGAATGACAAAGTAGTCATGTTTAGCAGGGATAGGGATTGGTCAGATATTTCTGAGAGAAGGTGTTGGGTGAAGACACAGTGGAAGAAAATTGGGGGCTTTATAATCTAAGAATCTGTAGGCCAACATTATGCATTACCTATGGAAGTGTCGCTTACATGGGAGATGTAAGTAATGTTATCTAGAGATCTCAGAATCGGGTGGTCCTCACTTAAATCCTGGAGCAAATTATCCCATTTATAAAACATAATGTTTTATTTTGAAATAGGTCTCCTTAATGAGTGTGTGTAACATAGTAAATTCTTGTCTTGCTAGTACATGCATTACTCCATGCCCTTGAATATCCTGCTTTTTTTTCATGGCAGAACTAATTACAGAGGACTACTGCTTTGTATCTCAGCATCGTGATACACAGAGTGCTGGTTAAAAGTAACATCAGGTAAAACAGTAAAGGTTAAAAAAAAAGGTTAAAAAAAAAGCTGGTGTATATTGCACATGAGTAGAGCAAGTATTGTAAGCTATGCTGGGTAATGGATGAGAGTGGATACCTATTAAATCTCCATTTGGTGGTGAATTCTATAAAATATAAAACAAGGCAGGAATTTTCAAGAGAGTGGGCATAACAGGTATAAGATAGGTTGGGTGTAGAAGAGTAGGAGGTAGGCAGTGTCTATGCGGTGAACAGTTAGGATAAGAATGGAATGCTTGCAGGATAGGGAATTGTTACAGGGAAGAAGTAGAGAAAAACTGAAACTATATGTACAAAGAAAGTTTATATTTTCTTTGTCTTTATAGTTGAAAAAGAGAAATCAGGAGGAAATAAATAGTAGAGTCATAATATTAAGAACTTCAAATAAAATAAGAAGTTTGAGGGTTTTTTAATTGGAAGTTTTGAAGCAGAAGAGTAAGATATTAAAACTATTAGTGTGAAGATCAGTATGCCTGTGGTATTTACTGCATTAAAGAAATGAAAAATTAGGAGGCATAGAGACCAGGTAGGAGGCAGGTAAAACTCCAAGAGAATGGGAGCAGTACCATTGAAAATGTGAAACAGTACATGACAGTGGATGAGCTTTTACTAGTATTAGTGAACAACATTTAGCAATAGTATTTAGTGACCAAATAGGGGAAATAAATGAGGGTTTGTTATTTTGGTCTGAGTACAAAGAAAAAGTCAACAAATTATAAAAAATAAAATAGGAACATGCACAAGAAAGCTTATTCCAGAAGTAAAATGTTGTTCATATCCATATGCTTATTCTGGAGATGTCAGAATTTGACAGGGATACTACTGAGGGAAAGTTAGCTGCAAAAAGTTATACAAATAAGTAATCAAACGTAAGAATACAAATTTGCCAACCTTCTCAGATTGATAATAATTGAGATGGGGAAAATGCAAAACTATAAAATGATTAGATATTAAAGTTCTTGTAGGAAATAGGTAAAATAGTAATTTGTAAAAAAAATCGATAATGTTTTGGTGTTCTAACAAAAATTCTGAAAATTCAGGTGTTAGGTATTTTGAAAAAAATATTTCTTTATCATTTAAAAATACATCAAAAACTATCTGCTCTATGTTCAAACTATACATAATCTGTTTGGAGCCATGAATTTGTACAACAGATGTGACAGCAGATGGTAGTAAACAATGCATTTTGTTATAACTGATTAACAACTTTTGCCAAATGCCAGTAGTAATAAAGAAATCCATTTTATCTTAGAATACAAGGAATTAAATATTCAGTGATAATAAAGGCAACTATTTTAGTTTACCTTAATATCACTTACCTCTGAGTGGTGATGAATTGTACCAACTTGATCTAAACTTAGCTCTGCTTTTACATTGCCATTTTTTAACTAAGTAAGGCAGTTATTGTCTTTCATGAAGACAAGATAAATCTTTAATCAATTTTGTCATGTCTTGATTATTTGCAAAACAGGATGACAGATAGAAAAGAAGTAAAATCTGTCCAGCATAAGGTAAAATTTATTGCTGTAATTTTATAGAAGAGCCCCTTTGATGTCATAAACTGTAAGAAAAAACATGAACAGTTTATTAAAAAAACATAAGAATAGTGAGATGAGATTGCAGCCTTTATAGTGTTCCACACTTTTATATTGATAATTCATTCTTGTCCCACTGTATAAAATAGTAAATTGATTTTGATTTCATATGTAGCTGTCCCATTAATTTTCAAGGCATAACCTTATGAAAATCAAAGTTGTAGAGTTTGCTGACATCAGCTTTACAACTGAGAACTTATCACTCCCTAAAGCAAAAAAGGTATTATCAAGAAACATCTGCAAGATCAGCTATTGTCAAAGAATTGTAATATACAAAGTATCCATGTGGTGTTGTTGATGTATCTATTTCACTAAAAAGTGTTAACAAAATAGTTTAAAACTCAGGGAATGAGAGCCATGCCTTTAATGATATTATCAGCTTTATAGTCTTTTTTAATTGAAGGGAGGTTTTATTTTTTCCATCATAACATTAGTATATTTTCACTAGTTCTGTGCCAGAGATGTCTAATGACAAAAGCTACTTTGGAGGAATTAGTTGAGATTCAAATGATTAATTAAGTGAATCATTTATTTTACAATACAGTCATTTTCTATTTGGTTTGGATGTTTTAATTTGGGTCCAAAAATGTACCTTATGTCTATGAAATAGGATAATATTAAAGACATTTTGCTCTTAAATATAGATCAATATATAGAAAATTTTTTAAAAATAGCATTCACTTAACGTATTAAATCTCTAGCAAGGGGCACGAGTCCTTATAGAGTGGAGATAAGTGTTAGTTTTATCTAAACTTACACTTCAGGGAAAGTAGAATGCACTTTACATTTCAATCATTTATTATATCATCTCATATAAAATTCAGAAAGAATACTCAGAGTCTCCAGGACTCATTTAAATATTTTTGTATTCCATTTGAATTTTTATCTCTTTTTTATCTAAGAGTTATAAATAGTGAAACCATGTATGAACATTTAAATGGGAAAACAATTTTAAAATGCGCTAACTTGGGCTTCCCTGGTGGCACAGTGGTTGGGAGTCCGCCTGCCGATGCAGGGGACGCGGATTCGTACCCCGGTCCGGGAAGATCCCGCGTGCCGCGGAGCAGCTAGGCCCGTGAGCCATGGCCGCTGGGCCTGCGCGTCCAGAGCCTGTGCTCCGCGGCGGGAGAGGCCACAACAGTGAGAGGCCCGCGTACCGCAAAAAAAAATAAAAATAAAAATAAATAAATAAATAAATAAAATAAAATGCGCTAACCATGTCAATGAGGGAAAGCAGTTTTGAAAAAATTGCTTATCATTTGCCTATGTGTTCATAACAGGTAAATCAGTGTAAACCCACTACAAGAACCAGTGTTTGACCATGGCCAAACACTCATCTGCTGTTTGGTTTAACTTGCTTAACATTAAGGCAATTGTTTGGATGCATTTCTTTTTAAATCACTGATCAAGATTCATAAAACCCCAATTAAAATATGAATGCTACTAATATTCACTCAGTCACCAAAACCTGTGTGCAGTCCTTGACTCCTTGACACCGTATCCTATACCCCAGTCAATAACTCATTACTTTTACCCTAATTCCTAAATATTTCAGGAAGATGTTTACAATTTTCCATCCTTATTGGTATTTTCCTAGGACAGTCCACTATAGCCTGATACATGGATTATTATAGCAGCCTCCTAACTTTTGTTTCCTCTCCATCTGTGTTCCAATTGATTCTCCAAATGATTAAAATAAGTTTTTAACATGTAAATTTCAGAACATTTTTACATTTATAGAAAAATTTTGAAAATAGTACTGAGTTCCCATATATCCCTCTAGCATGAAGGTCCTACATTATTATTCAATTTATTAACACTTATTCATCCATTATTTTTAACTAAAGTCTATAATTTATTCTGATTTCCTTATTTGTTGCTTATTGTCCTTTTTCTATTCCAGGATCCTATCCAGGACATCAAAATATATTTACTTATCATGTCTCATTAGGCAACTCTTGGTTGTGACAATTTTTTGAACTTTCCTTGTTTTTTTTTTTTTTTTGCGTTACGCAGGCCTCTCACTGTTGTGGCCTCTCCCGCTGCGGAGCACAGGCTCCGGACGCGCAGGCTCAGCGGCCATGGCTCATGGGCCCAGCCGCTCCGCGGCAGGTGGGATCCTCCCGAACCGGGGGCACGAACCCGCGTCCCCTGCATTGGCAGGTGGACTCTCAACCACTGCGCCACCAGGGAAGCCCATGAACTTTCCTTGTTTTTGATGGCCTTGATAGTTTTGAGGAGAACTAGTCAGGTATTTTGTAGAAAACCTCTGAATTGGGATATGTCTAAGGCTTTTCTCATAATTAGACTGGTCTTTCTCCAAAACACACACACACACACACACAAAGAGATAAACTGCTGTTTTCATCACAACATATCAAGGGTGCTTACTACCAACTTGCTCCTTTCATTGAGAATATATTAGAAAACGATATCAGTTTGATAGGTGTGCTCCTTACTAATGGATGTCAGTGCTTCTAGGCCCTCTACGCTAAGAGAGGAAGGAAATATATATCTGTTACCAACCCGTGTATATATATATATATCTATAAATATTTCTATATGTAACCACTTGTATCTGTATTAAGCTAAACATGAGTTCATACTGATATGTCCAAATCTAATCCATTACCACATGGATAATCCTAGCTTTCTCTCCTTGCTTATTTATAAACTCTCACTCCAGGAGTAAGAAATCTGGCTTCCACCATGTGCCATCTTTTACTTAATTGTTTAATTGTAGCACGCATGGATAGCAGCATCAGAATTGTTAACCTAGGGAGCAAAAATTTATTAACCATAGTACAATGCTTCTGTTCAATTCCTTTTGCATTTAGTTTTTCAGACTCCACTCATTTCCAAAGTTTCTTAGCTCAGCACCTTTCCCCATCCCCATCAGGGAGGTTGTTTTACATATTTGTAATACAGTTAATTTTTCTTGACACATGCTGACTCCCATCTGGCTTTCCCTGAATCTCTTAATGATTTTTTTAAAGACTTTACAGCAGTTTTAGGTTCACAGAAAAATTGAGAATTACAAAGAGTTCCTAACATCCCTTGACCTCACACATGCACAGCCGTCATCACTGTCAACATTCAGCACCAGAATTATACATTTGTTTCAATGGATGAACCTACATTCACATGTGATTATCACTTAAAGCTCATAGTTTACATTAGGGTTCTTAGACATAGAATATTTGACAAATGCAGAAGGTTATATATCCATCATTTCTTTAGCATTGAATAATATTCAATTGTTTGTACATAACACAGTTGTTTGTCTTTTCACTTACAGAAGGACACCTTGGTTTCCTCCAAATCTGAATATGAATAAAGCTGCTATGAACAACTGTGTTCAGGTTTTTGTAAGGACATAATTTTAACTCATTTGAGCAAATATCAAGAAGTGCATTCTCAAGACTGCTTTGGCTAGAGTCTCTCATACAGAGTGAAATAAGTCAGAAAGAGAAAGACAAATACCGTATGCTAACACATATATATGGAATTTAAGAAAAAAAATGTCATGAAGAACCTAGGGGTAAGACAGGAATAAAGACACAGACCTACTAGAGAATGGACTTGAGGGTATGGGGAGGGGGAAGGGTAAGCTGTTTCAAAGTGAGAGAGTGGCATGGACTTATATACACTACCAAACGTAAAATTGAAGTAGCTGCATAGCACAGGGAGATCAGCTCAGTGCTTTGTGACCACCTAGAGGGGTGGGATAGGGAGGGAGATGCAAGAGGGAAGAGATATGGGAACATATGTATATGTATAACTGATTCACTTTGTTATAAAGCAGAAACTAACACACCATTGTAAAGCAATTATACTCCAATAAAGACGTAAAAAAAAAAAAAAAAAAGAAGTGCAACTTCTAGATCTTATGGTAAGAGTATCATTAGTTTTGTAAGAAACTGACAAACTATCTTGCAAAGTGGCTGTACCATTTTGCATTCTTCAATGACTTTTTTCAAAGTTATATTTTTTAGGGTTCGCTCTTTTTGTTTTAAAGTTCTATGGGCTTTACCATAGCATAGTGTCATATATCCACATTAAAAGATTATGCATAATAATAACAGAACACTTTCAATGTTTTAAAGATTTCCAGTGCTTCATGTACTCAAATACCCCATCCCCAAACCCTAGCAAGCAATGATTGTTTTATACTTCCTGTAGTTTTGGCTTTATGTTGCCTTATCAGACCAACATCTTTTACCTAGCAATATGCATTAAAGACTCATTGATGTTTTTGGTTGCTTGATAGATGTTTCCTTTTAATTGTTGAATGGGTATCCCATTTTATGAATGTGCTACCATTTCTTCACCCATTCATATATTGAAGGGGATTTTGACTGCTTCAAGTTTTTGGTGATTGTGATTAAAGCTGTTATAAATCTACGCATATATATTTATATGTGGTTCTTTTTGTGGACATAATGAAAAATGTAAATGGTAAAATACACCAACAAAGGACAAATATTGGCAGAGTAGAATTTTTTTAAATGATATGGAACTGTTTATAAGAAAAACTTACCTCAAGTTCAATAACATAGGTAAGTTCAAAGTAAAAGAATGGAAAAAGGATTATTTACCTTGCAAACATTATCTTACATTAACACGACCACATAAATTACTTTTTTCTTTACTCTTTACAGAGTGAAGAAAGTGACTAGAGACAAAGAGGAACATTTCATAGTGATAAGACGTCATTCCACAAGAAAAATGTAATGATCCTAAAGTGTATGTTCCTAACAACAGAATTTCAAAATTCATGAAGCAAAACATATAGAGTTGAAAGGAAAAATAAAAATATTCTCAGTGTTGGGGACTTCATCACCTTCCTCTGAGAAGCTGATAAAACTATTAGACATAAAGAATCAACAAGAATATATAAAATCTGAATCAAACCAAACAACAGGATCTAAATCATACTCATAAAATAAACCAACCTCAACATATTTTAAATAATGGAATTCACATACAGTATGTTATCTTATGAGATTTAAACATGAAATTAATATCAGAAAGACAAAAGAAAAATCTCAAAACACTTGGAACTTATATAATACTTTTCTAAATAACATAAATAACATAGATAAAAGGGAGAGCTTCAAAGGGAAAAGAATATAGAACTAAAAGAAAACACAAATACAATATCTAAAATATATAGGATGTTTCTGACATAGTACTGAGAAGAAATTTCTAGCACAAAACAATTAAATAGGAAAGAGAAAAGGTCTCACATAAATAGCCAAATTTCCTACCTCAAGAAATGAAGAAAGCAAAAGCAAAATGAAACCAAAGTATCCAAGGAAGAAAGTAGATAAGAACAGAAATGAATGAAATTTAAAATAGTTAAACAACAGAGAACGCCAATGAAACAAAAGACTGGTTCTTCAAAAAATAATTCAATAAAGTTTATAAAATTCTAGTAAGAGTTGAAAATCAAAAGGGAGAAGAAACAAATCACCAATATAATAAATGAAAGACAGTATATCACTAAAGATGCTGCAGCCATTAAAGAATAATATAACATTACAAAAATATTTGCACTCAAATTCAATAACTTAGAAGATAGAGACCAATTCCTCAAATGCTACATTAAACAAAACACACTAAGATAAAATAGATAATCTCAAGTCCAATTACTATTAATAATTTGAATTCATAATTTAAAATCTCCAATCACTGGATAATTCTAATAAACATTCAAAGATTTAACACAAATTTTATACTATATCTTTCAGAAAATAGGACACAAGGAAATATTTCCCAACTCTTTATATGAGGTCAGTGTTAACCTAATACTGAAACCAAAGATTTTTTTAAAACTAGAAATTAATAGTCCCCATAAACATAAACTCAAAAATCCTCAACAAAAACATTGGCACATTGTAACTAGAAATGTATTAAATTATGCACCATCACCAAGTAGAATTTATTCCAGGTATGCACAGATAGTTTAACATTTGGAAATATACCCATATTATACATCATATCAGCAGGCTAAAGGAGAAAAGTCATGTGAACATATCAATTGATATAGAAAAATACTGACAAAATTTGACACACTTTTATGATAAAAATGTTCAGAAACTTAGAGCTAGAGGTAAACACCCTCAGCTTGTTAAGAAACTTCTACAAACACCAGAACAGCTAATAATATCATACTAACAAACTGGAGGAAAGAAATATTTTAAGTATTCGTTTAAAAAATTTATATTGAATTATATTGTATGTCTAATATGTATTATAGTATGTATAATGCATATGTTATGTATTTATATAAGATTTTATTTATTTAATAATTAAATAAATAATATTATCCCTAATTACAAATGACATGATTGTCTACACTGACAAAACACAATGAATCTACATAAAAGTTCTTAGGAGTAATAAGGGAGTTCAGAAAGACTGCAGGATACAAGATACGCAGAGTACAGAAGTCAACTGTATTTTTAGATACTACAAGTAGACATTGAAATTAGAAATGTATTACCATTCAAAAACTTACGAGTAAATACAACATGTATCTGACTTGTATACTACAAACTACAAAACACTGATTAGATAAATCAAAGATCTAATGAAATAAAGAGACACTTTGTGTTCATGGATTGGAATACTCAATATAATAAACACTTGAATTATCTCCAAAAGAATGCATAGGCAAACTTATAGCTCAATTCCCTAGATCAAATTGCTATCAAACCCCAGTTACATGTTTTATAAATATAGACAAGATTATTCTAAAATTAATAGGAAAATGTAAGATTATTACAATAGCTAAAATAATTTTGAAAAAGACAACTAAAGTGGGAAGAACCAACAATCAAGACTGTTGTTGACACAGGGATAGACACGTATATCAATGGCACAGTATGAAAAACCCCAAAAAGGAGTCACACATATATGCCCAACTGAAATTTGACCCAGGTGGAAAATAATTTAATGCTGGAAGGAAGCCTTTTCAACAAATGATTCTGTGGCATTTAATAACTCTAGGACAGAAAATAAACATCAGCTAAACTCGTATCTTATACAAAAATTAACTCAATATAGCTCAATGCAAAATGCAAAATAATAAAACTTTTACAATACAGGGGATAATCTTTTTGTTCTAAAGCTAGGCAAACAGTTCACAGATGTGACATCAAAAGCACAATCTATAAAAGACTGATAAATTTGACCTTATCAAAACTGGAAACTTTTGCTCTGCAAAGGAACATGTGAAAAAATGAAAGATAAAGTACACACTGGGAGAAAATATTTGCCAACCACATCTAACAAAATGTAATATCTAGAATATATAAGGAACTCAATAGTAAAAACAATCACTCCAATTTAAAAATGGGAAAAAAGTATAAACATATTATACTGAGACATAGAGTTTGCAAACAGTCACATGAAAATATTTACAACATAATTTGTCATTATGGAAACACAAATTAAAAACACACTGAGATACCATTACACTCCTATCAGATAGTTAAAATAAAGAATAAAGACACTACAAATTTTTGGTGAGGATGCAAAGAGACTAAATCATTCAAGCATTGCTAATGGGAATATCAAATATTACTACTAATCTGGAAAACTGGCAGATTTTTTTTTACACCTAAACATGAAACTACCATAAGACCCAGAAACTGCACTCTTGACAATACCCCATAGAAATCGAAACTTATGTTCACATAAAAACCTGTACAAAAATGTCCATAACCTCAAACTGGAACCAACATAGATGCCATTCAATGGCAAATAATTAAAGGTAGTGTAGCCTTATATACCATGGAATATTACCCAGGAATTAAAAGAATAAACTATCAGTATAAATAAAAAGTTGAACCTCTAGGGACTTAATTGAGTTTAAAATATGCCAATCCCAAAATGTTACATACTAGATGATATCATTTATTTAATATTTTTAAAAGATTATATTTTTGAAGAAGAGAGTATATAAGGGTGGTCAGGGGTAGGGAAGTACTAGGGGAAGGGAGGTGGATGGGATTCTAATAGAGCAAGAGGTGGGATCCTTTTGCTGATGACACTATCTTATCTGTGATGGTGAATACATGAAACTGTACATGTGATAAAATTGTGGAGAACACACACACACACACACACACACACTAGTGAGTATAAGTAAAGCTGAAGAAATCTGATTTGTTTTAAAGTTTAAAAAATGAACAGTAATGATTCTTATAATGAGGAAAATTTTTTGAAACCTCTCTTTACCCATCTCAGGTAATCTACATTCTAAGCCTCTTAAATATGTGATCTTAGTAGTCTTCTTTTAGTAATAAGAATGAGAATAAGTGAACTTTATAGTTCATGATTTCCATTATATTTAACTTGAGGTACAGAAGTTTGTGTACCCCATGATACTTGTTTTAAATATAGTGTATGAAGATACATCAATTACTTAGTGAATATATGAATAAATTTCTGATGGCTTAAATGATACCAAATAAAATTCTAATGTATGCATGTATTTCTTCATTTACTATAATAGCTATTAGAATTTTCAGTATTACAAATATTTATCTTTAATATTTCCTCCTTACTTTTTTTGCACATTAAACATATATGTTCTGAAATACATTCCTTCCATCAAACAATCTTTACCCCAGATTTTTTATATTTTGAAATAACTTAATCCTCATGTCATTAACATTTGGCACAATATGAATCATGCCTTTCCTTTCTTTATAAACAAAGATTGAATGCAGTAGAAAATAAACTAATGGTGTGAAATAAGTGGTATTTCTCTCAAGTATTCTAAATACCAGCAAATAATTTATCTTCATAATACAAAAACAGGAGAGATAAATAAATTATAGACATTAGAGTGATTATTTATGCTATAATAATGTTCATTGTTAGAATAAAGGAAAATAGGAAAATTAATTTAACATGTTTGAGATGATTTATTTGTATTAAGAAGGAGGATCTTAACATATTGCTTGATAAAACTAATCATGAACAATAATACATAAGTTAATGGATGCTTTATGTTAATTAACTAGTATGCACCACCTGTCTGCTTCTGCAAATTGTAACTCAACCAAGAATTAACTGTAACTCAAATCGCAGAACTTGACAATTAGGTAAATTTTAATTTACTTATTTAGAAATTCCCAACAAGAAAAATGCAAGGCTGTATTTGAAAACAACTGTGAGGAGAGCCCATTTGCCACTGTCCTGAATTATTAACTACTTGCCTGGAGAAACTTTTGTGTATTATAGTTATTGAGATTTTTCTAAAATGAATGTTATGGATGAAAAAAAATCAATGTGTTAAACAAATGGATATTTGCACATGAAATTCAGGCAATAGTGATAAACATACAATCAATCACTATCAACTTCTCACATTTCTGTTATTATTTTTAAAAATCACTCTTTGGAAGAGTTTGTTTCATTTGGATTAGGAAAAAGTTTTGCAAAATATGTAGTAAAATCCTTCTGGGGGAAAAATGATATCTGACAAAGGTAAGACTTTTTCTTTTTTCCTTTTTTTATTTTTTATTTTTGGTTTGCTCTTGCTCACCTCTTTCTTGAAAAACAAAAAAAAACCCTGAACTGAACAAGGAATTTAGCGTATTCTATGTGCAAAGATGGAATTCAATCTGACATACTGTGACTAAATTTACAACCATATAAATATTAAACTGAAAGAAAATGTGATATAAGTGACAAAAGGTCAACTTATTAACAGATTTGTAACATGTCATCAGCGAAAATCAATGTGGAAAAATGTAGCCATGAAAAAAAACAAAAACGTAGCCATGGAGGCATACACAACTACATTCTGTGTATGTAAAGCAAAATTTCCACACAATATTTCTTTCCTTTTCAATATGAAATTGCTACAGAACTTAATGACTTGGAGCTATTATTTTTAATTAATTTTACTACATAATTACTTAGGCATAGAGGATATATGATTAAATTATTTTTAACATATAAATGAAACAAACCCACAGCTATGAATACAAAGTACAATTTGAATATACTTTTTCACAAATGTCATTTTATGGAACTTCAAAAATACATTAAGGTATCAAAAGCAGCTAGAGAAATATGGTGTTACTATATAATTTGCCCATTATTCATATTCTGTAGTTCAGATCACCCAAAGTGTATGGTATGAATTAGGTAATTCTAAACTACTTCTATTTTATCTATTTATTTAATAACATATAAATAAACTTAATTTTATAAAAAGAACTACAACAACAGAATTTGGAAATATATACATAAAATGTCTAATTGTGAATTCAGGTAATTTTACTTTATGGCTGATGGGAGGAATTTTTAAAATTAAAGCATAATATAGCATGTAATATTTCTTATCTAAAAATTGTAAAGCATTGAATTCTAATAGGGTAAATAAAAAATGGCATCTTGAGGTTTAAATTAGCTTCTAAACAATAGCAAGTCACACAGGGATGCTTAACCCATTGTTGTAGGCATTTGGGCAATTTTTAAAGTCAGTGTACAAAATCCATCATTTATTATTATTGTTATTACTTGTGGATTTGGTGAGTAAATATATTTACTCCATCTTCAACTTTTTCTTGGATGTACAAACGTAAAACCTTAAAGTATAAAATATTTAAACTTTAAGGCTGCCACAAGTCCACAGCATAAAATAAACTACAAAATACTTTTCTGTCACTGAACATCTAGTTTTTAATGTCCATAAAAATTTACTATTTATGTATCTTATCCATATTTATTTATAAGCTCTTGACTTAGGCAAAAGAGATATTAAAGAAGAGTGATAAAAAGGAACTCATATTAGAAATATTTAAAATATAAACCCATTTTATATTTATATTTTAAGACAGAACAAAAAAAAACCAGAACAGTATATAGCTTTACTGTTATACAGGTAAATCTATATAACAAATTGAGCAGTGGGGCAGCATTCAATATGGTTAACTCATACAGTAGTCCTGCTATGAAATTATACTTTTGGATAACTTTAATACCTCCCAGCATAAAATAGGAGGAGACTATTTCTTGACAAATACATCCATCTCTGCATTTTGAAATGACAACTTGATGAAACACATAAAGCATATTCGTATTTCTTTATGAATGGATATATATGTATATCCATTTCTCAACTTTATTGTCTCATTAAATTTTCAAATTTAGTGATTATGTCTGGCTGTTTTTCCAATTATACTTGTGTACTACAACTGAGCAAATGCTACTGCTGCCCTATGTTCTATTCCCTTCCGCCATTCCCATCTCCAGTTCTTTAAGCAGACAACTTGAGGAGAAATTATGCAAGCTTCTCAAGAAGTCCTGTTTGTATCAAGCTTACATGGACTACAACCATCTTAAATGAAACCTTGTATTAGCTTTTCCTTCTTAACTGTTTCCTATCCCCATTTTCTCAACCTGGCTTCCTGATATTGCTTTCCAAATAAAAAACACTTGGAACCAAGTCCTTGGCTTAATGATCAATTATGTGGGAAACAGAAAACACTTCGCTTGTCTCCTTATAGAAACTAACAAATCAACAGATTTAAGGACTAGTTGGATATAACACAATCACTTGTTTTTACAACAAATGGGTTCTGTCTTCATTTCCTGGCTTTCTTTGTATCCTTAGCCAATTTTGGCTTCTACTTTTTCAATTTTGATGGCTTATTTGTTTGCTTCCTTTTACTATCCTTGACTTCTTTTATCTCTTTCACCTGTTACTTACTGAAGTACCTGTTCTTTATTGTGTCCCTCAGCTCTTTCTCCTAAAATTGTTTTAAGGATATAATTTTATTCTATAAATAATTATCAAAAAAAGAGGAAGAAAAAAGAGATAATCTTCCTAATTTGTCTCATTGTTTTCACCTTGTCCCACTCTAATGATTAGTCTTCACAACCAAGGTAATCTATTTAAACTAAACATATACTTGTGTTGATCTTCTGCTCAAAATATTCATATTTTTGCCACTATGCTGACTTATTTAGCTGTACACTCAGAATATTATGCTCCTTTTAGGTAGCATTTAGGATTAGTTTAAATCATGGCCATTTGGCCAACTATGTGTTTAATAGTTCTCTTTCCTACTGAGAATTACATAAAAATAGTCTAAGCATGTTAACAATGAGACAATCAATTCCAAAAGGGGTAAAAATATACATATAATTGTAGTTCCTTACATAGCACAAATCATAAAAAATGCTACATAAATAAATAAAGCATTTCAGGCAATTTGCTGAATATATTAAATCTTATTTAAATATCACAGTATTTTGAAGTATTCACTTTACTAGGGTCTCCACCAGGCTAGAATTTATAATTTTATACATTATAGCATCAGCAGTCACAAGTTGAGAATAGGGACTCAATAAACATTAGTTGAAAAAAGTGAATAACTAGACGATATACTACTGTTGCTGCTGCCCCAAGAAAGCAAGGAACAAGCCTCAAAAGTTAATTTGGATTGGATGTTGAGACTAATGATGCCAAATTCACCAAGAGGCTATAAATGGACATATGATTCACATAACAAAGCTTTCTGAAGAGAACAGGTTGAAATGGCTTGAAGGAGGCAGAGAGATTAGGCTGGGCCTTTATAGTGGCTGCAGAGTGAAAAAAGAGAAAATTTCCTGTGCCACGCTGGGTGTTTGTGAGATCTGAATTTACCACCAGTGCCAAAGAAGGGAGTTCACTAGCTTTGCTAGCTTACCAGATTGCAGAAGAAAGGGGAAAAGTGGACTGAAATCTGTCAGAATATGTATCAAGTCACACTCTTTACTAAATAACTTTTCCAATACTTTATCACTGAAATGTAGGCAAATATTTTCCTTATATTAAAAGAAAAAAAAAAAGCTCAGTGTGTTGCTGTCAAAGAACTTCCTTATAGTTACACCGTAAATAGGTAGGTTTTCAGGCATGAATTCAGGCCTTATAACTCTAAAGCCCATGGTTGTTAACCACAGTACTATGCTGATAGCAATTGGGATGGCATTCTATTGTTCTTTACATTAAGTTAAATATGTCTATTTCACTTTTCAGAACTTTTAAAGGGTGGAAGCAAGTGAAATTGGTGAGAACACTAGGATAAATGGAGAAGATATCAATTAAAGTTGCAAATTAATCTCAAGTGGAAAAGTATCAGAGAAATGATGCCAAATACATTGAAGATAGTGTATTCTGTTTAAGTAAGCAATTTTTGTTTAAAAAATAGTTCATAGGGCTTCTCTTTATTTCAGTGTATTAAACACATGCACTTACTGCTTCTTCCTATTTGAACCCCATCAAAATAACACACAAACACGAGTATTAAAATGCATATATCCACAAGGTCAAAGATTACAAAACAGTGTATAAAACAACAAAACTTTGGAATCTGGAAAGGATATTATCTAACAGCATATCACAGAAAACTGAAAAAATATTCTGCAGAGAAAGAAGTCATGAAGCCAACAAATTCTCTCTGCAGAGCCTCCAAAAGCTCAGGAATTTGAGACATTGAGCTTCTCTCAGTTGGCTTTCTTGGTTGGGCTGACAAAACAGAAGGACTAGCATTAAAAGTGACTAAGGATTTGTTTGCCTCATCTCCTTCCCCTCTCCAAACTTATTTGCCCAGAGGGTTCTCCAAGTCATCTCCCCAAACTATACTGCCTGACATTACATGACTTTATCACAGCTTTCTGGAATTATTCAATCAGAGGGTCTCTGGATTCCAGGCAAATTGCAGATGGAGATGCTACTTAAAAAGAGATTATAAGAAATTATATACCAAACAGTACATATCAAAGGAGTAGCCAGGCTTTTACAATCTAGAAAAGAATTTGAAAGATTTCCCTCTGCTCTCAGAGGAAGCAACAAGCACAAGAGAAAAGACACCCAGATTCCAATAACTAGCAATCTACATCAACCTTATACTGAGGCCCACAACTTGGCAACCATACTCTATGCACATACAGTTTCCAATCACCTTTTCGTGCTCTTAACGCTAAGAAATTAAGACCTTAGACAAAGATAACCACATATTTGAAGAATTCTCTTGATTAAAAATTGAAAAATAAAAAGCTTTAAAAGCCAAGATATAAACAAGTTAGGGAGCATAAAAAAGTCATATTTCAAAAACATGTTATTCATACATAAAAAGATCAGAGAAAACTTTATATTCATGAAATACCAGAACAAAAATGAGACACAGAACAAAAGTAATTTCATAATACACCACAAGAATTTAAAACATAATAGGAGAAATTTTAAAAATAGTTGGAAGGTTCAATTAAAGATAGCACAGAGAGTAAAATCAAAATATAAAGGGCTTCTGGTTCCACGTGTAAGAAAGTTGGAAATGCTTCATAACAAGTAAAAAGCTGAACCAAATGAAAATCAGTAACTCTCCTTAAATTCATAAGAATAAGGGAGGATGCAGGGTATACTGCTACCTCCCAAGACCAGAGAAAGACAAGTGAATACAGAGTCAGCTTACCTGAGCAGAGACTCAAAAGCAGAAAACTCCACGGGAATCATTGCTGGGGTAAGAAAACTTGAACTGTAGCTGATGAATTGCTGGAGGCTCAGTGCAGACAACTCTCAGAGTTAAAGACTCCAGGGAGCCCCAGTCATAAGTGGGCCGCCACAATATTATGAGCTTTATCTCCAGGAGTTTCCCACAGTAAATGTCTTTTAAAAATCCCACCAGCATCCTGCAGGAGGAAGGGAAAAGAAACCATTTGGAATTACACCAGAGCACTCTGTTCTTCTTAACAAGGCCTGACAGCCCTCAGGGGAAACTAGTTAACCAGAGCCTCACCTGGGGGCTATTAACAGAGCTTAATTGACCTGACCTTAATTGAAAGGTAAATAAGCACCTCCAGCTGTCTCTAGCCATCTTGCCCTACCTAACAGGGGATTAAAAATGAAAAACTCTTGTGAAATGCACCCTCTAGAGTCACAAACTATTAAAAGACTGGGACCTAATCATAAGACTACAGAACTCTTCCCCTCCCCACACACTTCACCACTACATTAGTAAAGGCCTATTTACAGCAGCTTTGTTTTTGTTTTGCTGTGGTTTTGTTTTTTTGTCTTTGCTTTTACCTAATATATCATGTTGGCTATCAAGAAAAGAATTATAAGGCATGCTAAAAGGCAACAAAATACAATTTAAAGACACAGAGCATGTATTAGAACCAGACACGGCAGAGATGTGGGAAATATCAGACCAGAAATTTTAAACAATTTCCTCACACTGGTCAGAATGGTCATCATCAAAAAATCTACAAACAGTAAATGCTGGAGAGGGTGTGGAGAAAAGAGTGCCCTCTTGCACTTCTGGTAGGAATGTAAGTTGATATAGCCACTACGGAAAACAGTATGAAGATTACTTAAAAAACTAAAAATAGAACTACCATATGACCCAGCAATCCCACTACTGGGCATATACCATAAGAAAACCATAATTCAAAAAAAAGCATGCACCCCAATGTTCACTGTAGCACTATTTACAATAGCCAGGGCATGGAAGCAACCTAAATGTCTATCAACAGATGAATGGATAAAGAAGATGTGGTACATATATACAATGGAATATTACTCAGCCATAAAAAGGAATGAAATTGGATCATTTGTGGAGATGTGGATGGACCTAGAGACTGTCATACAGTGTGAAGTAAGTCAGAAAAACAAATATATATTAACACATATATGTGGAATCTAGACAAATGGTATGGATGAACCTATTTGCAAAGCAGAAATAGACATAGAGGTAGAGAACAAACATATGGACACCAAGGGGGGAGGGGGGCTGGGATGAATTGGAAGATTGGGATTGACGTGTGTACATTGCTTATGTACATTGCTATGTATGGAATAGATATCTAGTGAGAGCCTGCTGTATAGCATGAGGAAATCTACTCGATGCTCTGTGGTGACCTAGATGGGAGGGAAATCCAGAACAGAGGGGATATGTGTATACATATGGCTGATTCACTTCACTGTACAGCAGAAACTAACACAACATTGTGCAGCAACTATGCCCCAATAAATTAAAAAAAAATAAATTTTAAACAACAATGATTATTACACTAAGGATCTAATGGATAAAGTAGACAGCATGAAAGAATAGATGGGCAATATAAGCCAAGAAATAAAATTCTAAGAAAGAAACAAAAAAAAGTGCTAAAGATAAAAAATTCAACTGAAAAAACAAAGAATGTTTTTGATGGGCTTACTAGTAAACTGGACACACCTGAGAAAAGAATCTCTGTGCTAGAGCATATATCAAAATAGCCCTCCAAAACTGAAAAACAAAGAGAAAAAAGAATTTAAAGAAGTCAGAATAGAATATACAAGGACTATGGAAAGCTACAAAAGGTGTAACACACATGTAATTGGAATACCAGAAAGAGAAGAAAGAAAGGTAAAGAAGAAATATTTGAAACAATAATGATTGAGACTTTCTCCAAATTAAGGTCAGACACCAAACCACAAATATAGGAAACTCAGAGAACTACAAGCAGGATAAATGTCAAAACAAACAAACAAACAAAAACACCTAGACAAATCATTTTCAAAATATGAAAAATCAAAGATAAAGAACAAATTCTGAAAGAAGCCAGAGAAAAAAACACCTGACTTATAAAGGAACAACAATGTGAAGTATATCCAACTTCTCCTCAGAAACCATGTAAGCAGGAAGAAAGTTGAGTGAAATGTTGAAAATATTGAGGGGGAAAAAAGAGCCAAGCTAGAACTCTGTACCCAGCAAAATTATACTGCAAAAGTTAAAGAGAAATAAAAACTCTCAAAATAAATAAAAACTGAGAAAATTTATAGACCTGCCTTGGAAGAAATGTTAAAAGAAGTTATTTAGAGAAAAGAGAAACAAAATTTCAGGGTCAAAATTTCAGGTCTACATAAAGAAAAGTATCAAAGAAGGAAAATGCAAAGGTAAGATAAGAGCTTCTATTTTTCTTATTTTTAATTGATCTAACAGATAACATTTTTTTCAAAATAACAATACCAAATATATATTTGATTTTGTGCATATATATTAGAATATATATACATATGCTTATTTATGCTTATATATAATTGAAATAAATGACAACAATGATACAAGAGACAGAGAAGGAGAGGAGGAATAGGATTATTTGGGCTTTATAAGATACTCACACTACTTTAAAGTGGTACAGTGTTATTTAAAAGTAGACATGGATTAGTTGTAAATGTATATTACAAACTCTAGGACAACCACCAAAAAAATAAAAAAAAAAAAAAACAAAGTAAAAAAGGAATTATGAGATTTTCTAGGAGAGGGAAGAAAATAAAATCACATAAAATACCCAATTAAAACTATAGAAGAAGGACCTTCAAGATGGCAGAGGAGTAAGATGTGGAGATCACCTTCCCACAAATACATCAAAAATACATCTACATATGGAACAACTCCTACAAAACACCTACTGAACGCTGGCAGAAGACCTCAGACTTCCCAAAAAGCAAGGAACTCCCCACGTACCTGGGTAGGGCAAAAGAAAAAAGAAAAAACAGAGACAGAAGAATAGAGACAGGACCTGCACCAGTGGGACAGAGCTGTGAAGGAGGGAAAGTTTCCACACACTAGGAAGCCCCTTCACTGGTGGAGATGGGGGGTGGTGGGGGGGAAGCTTCAGAGTCATGGAGGAGAACGCAGCAATATGGGTGCAGAGGACAAAGCAGAGAGGCTTCTGCTCAGAGGATCAGTGCTGACCAGCACTCACCAGCCTGAGAGGGTTGTTTGCTCATGCGCTGGGGTGGGGGTGGGGCTGGGAGCTGAGGCTCAGGCTTCGTAGGTCAGAGCTCAGGTAGAGGACTGGGGTTGGCTGCATGAACACAGACTGAAGGGGGCTAGTGCGCCACAGCTAGCTGGGAGAGAGTCCGGGAAAAAGTCTGGAACTGCTTAAGAGGCAAGAGACCATTGTTTCCAGGGACACACAGAGAGGGGGTTCATAGCACTGCCTAAACAAGCTTCAGAGACGGGTGTGAGTCATGGCTATTGGCGCACACACCAGAGACAGGCATGAAACGCTAATGCTGCTTCTGCAGTCACCAAGAAGCCTGTGTGCAAGCACAGGTCACTGTCCACACCTCTCCTCCCATAAGCGTGTGCAGCCCACCACTGCCTGGGTCCCGTGATCCAGGGACAGCTTCACCAAAAGAACACACGGCATGCCTCAGGTTGTTGCAATGTCACGCTGGCCTCTGCCGCCACAGGCTTATCCCACATTCTGTACCCCTCCCTCCCCCTGGCATGAATGTGCTAGAGCCATCGAATCAGCTGCTCCTTTAACCTTCTCCTGTCTGGGCAAAGAACAGATACCACAGGGCAACCTACATGCAGAGGTGGGGCCAAATCCAAAGCTGAACACCAGGAGCTATGTGAACAAAGAAGAGAAAGGGAAATTTTTCTGTGCAGCCTCAGGAGCAGTGGAATAAATCTCCACAATCAACATGAGGTACCTAGCATCTGTGGAATACTGAATAGACAACAAATCGTTCCAAAATTGAGGCAGTGGACTTTGGGAGCATTTATAGGCTTGGAGTTTGCTGTATCTGAGTGACTAATTTCTGATTTATATGTTTATTTTATGTTTTTAATGCTTGTTATAATTGTTGGGTTTGTTATTGGTTTGGTTGCTCTCTTCTTTTTTTATTACTTTTTATTTTAATAATATTTTTAAAATTTTTATAGCATATTAATTTTATTTTATTTTACTTTTTCTGTCTTTCTTTTTTTCATCCTTTTCTACTGAGCCGTGTGCCTGACAGGGTCTTGGTGCTCCGTCCGGGTGTCAGGCCTAAACCTTGGAGGTGTAAGAGCCAAGTACAGGACATTGAACCACCAGAGACACCCCGGCCCCACATAATATCAATCAGCAAGAGCTCTCCCAGAGATCTCCGTCTCAACATTAATACCCAGCTCCACCCAAGAGCCAGCAAGCTCAAGTACTGGACGCCCCATGCCAAACAACTAGCATGACAGGAACACAACCCCACACATTAGTAGAGAGGTTGTCTAAAATCATACTAAGTCCACAGACACCCCAAAAAATACAACCGGATGTGACCCTGCCCACCAGAAAAACAAGGTCCAGACCCACCAACAGGCACCAGTACCCCCCACCTGGAAGCCTACAAAAGACACTGAACGAACCTAACTCACTGGGGGCAGACACCAAAAACTACAGGAACTACGAACCTGCAGCCCGCAAAAAGAAGACCCCAAACACAGTAAGTTAAACAAAATTAGAAGACAGAGAAATATGCAGCAGATGAAGGAGCAAGGTTAAAACGCACCAGACAAACAAATGAAGAGGAAATAGACAGTCTACCTGAAAAAGAATTCAGAGCAATTAAAGTAAAGATGATCCAAAGTCTTGGAAACAGAATGGAGAAAATAGAAGAAACGTTTAACAAGGACCTAGAAGAACTAAAGAGCAAACAAACAATAATGAACAACACGATAAATGAATTAAATTCTATACAAGGGACCAATAGCAGAAAAAAGGATAAGTGACCTGCAAGATAAAATAGTGGAAATAACTAAGGCAGAGCAGAGTAAAGAAAAAAAGAATGAAAAGAATTGAGGACAGTCTCAGAGACTTCTGGGACAATGTTAAACACACCAACATTTGAGTTATAGGGGTCCCAGAAGAAGAAGAGAAAAAGAAAGGGAATGAGGAAATATTTGAAGAGATTATAGTTGAAAACTTCCCTAATATGGGAAAGGAAATAATCAAGTCCAGGAAGTGCAGCGGGTCCCATACAGGATAAATCCAAGGAGAAACACAATAAGACACATAATAATCAAACTATCAAAAATTAAATGTAAAGAAAAAATACTAAAAGGAGCAAGGGAAAAGCAACAAATAACATACAATGGAATCCCCATTAAGGTTAACAGCTGATCTTTAAGCAGAAACTCTGGAAGCCAGAAGGCAGTGGCAGGAAATATTTAAAGTGATGAAAGGGAAAAACCTACAACCAAGATTACTCTACCCAGCAAGGATCTCATTCAGATTTGACAGACAAATTAAAAACGTTACAAACAAGCAAAAGCGAAGAGACTTCAGCACCACCAAACCAGCTTTACAACAAATGCTAAAGGAACTTCTCTAGACAGGAGACACAAGTGAAGGAAAAGACCTACAAAAACAAACCCAAAACAATTAAGAAAATGGTAATAGGAACATACATATAGAAAATCACCTTAAATGTAAATGGACTAAATGCTCTAACCAGAAGACGTACACTGGTTGAATGGATACAAAAACAAGACCCATATATATGCTGTCTACAAGAGACCCAATTCAGACCTAGGGACACATACAGACTGAAGGTGAGGGGACGTTAAAAGATATTCCATGCAAATGGAAACCAAAAGAAAGCTGGACTAGCAATTCTCATATCAGAGAAAACAGATTTTAAAATAAAGACTATTACAAGTAAGAGACCAAGCAGGACACTACATAATGATCAAGGGATAAATCCAAGAAGAATATATAACAGTTATAAATATATATGCACCCCAAATAGGAGCACCTCAATAAATAAGGCAAATGCTAACAGCAGTAAAAGGGGAAATCAACAGTAACACAATCATAATAGGAGATTTAACACCTCACTTTCACCAATGGACAGATCATCCAAAATGGAAATAAATAAGGGAACACAAGCTTCAAATGACACATTAAACAAGATGGATTTAATTGATATTTATAAGATATTCCATCCAAAAACAACAGAATACACTTTCTTCTCAAGTACTCATGGAATATTCTCCAGAATAGATCATATCTTGGGTCACAAATCAAGCCTTGGTAAAATTAAGAATATTGAAATCATATCAAGTATCTTTTCTGACCACAATGTTATGAGACTAGATATCAACTACAGGAAAAAAACTAAAAAATACAAACAACTGGAGGCTAAACAATACGATAAAATAATCAAGAAATCACTGAAGAAATCAAAAAGGAAATCAAAAACTATCTAGAAACAAATGAAAATGAAAACACTATGGTCCAAAACCTATGGGATGCAGCAAAAGCATTTCTAACTGGGAAGTTTATAGCAACACAATCCTACCTCAAGCAACAAGAAAAATCTCAAATAAACAACCCAACCTTACACCTAAAACAATTAGAGAAAGAAGAACAAAAAACCCCAAAGTTAGCAGAAGGAAAGTAATCATAACGATCAGATCAGAAATAAATGAAAAAGAAATGAAGGAAACAATAGCAAAAATCAATAAAACTAAAAGCTGTTTCTTTGAGAAGATAAACAAAATAGATAAACCAAGAGCCAGATGCATCAAGAAAAAAAGTTAGAATATTTAAATCAACAGAATTAGAAATGAAAAAGGGAAATAATAACTGACACTGCAGAAATAAAAAGGATCATGAGAGATTACTACAAGCAACTATATGCCAATAAACTTGGACAACCTGGAAGAAATGGACAAATGCTTAGAAAAGCACAAGCTTCTGAGACTGAACCAGGAAGAAATAGAAAATATAAACAGACCAATCACAAGCACTGAAATTGAAACTGAGATTAAAAATCTTCCAACAGGGCTTCCCTGGTGGCGCAGTGGTTGAGAGTCTGCCTGCCGATTCAGGGGACATGGGTCCATGCCCCGGTCTGGGAAGCTCCCACCTGCCGCGGAGTGGTTAGGCCCGTGAGCCATGGCCACTGAGCCTGCGCTCCACAAAGGGATAGGCCACAACAGTGAGAGGCCCGCATACCGCAAAAAAAAAAAAAAAAAAAAATCTTCCAACAAAAGCCCAGGACCAGATGGCTTCACAGGCAAAATCTATCAAACACTTAGAGAAGAGCTAACACCTATCCTTCTCAAACTCTTCCAAAATACAGCAGAGGAAGGAACACTCCTACAGTCATACTACCAAGCTAACATCACCCTGATATCAAAACCAGACAAAGATGTCACAAAAAAAGAAAACTACAGGCCAATATCATTGATGAACATAGTGGTGAAAATCCTCAACAAAATACTAGCAAACAGAATTCAACAGCACATTAAAATGATCATACACCATAATCAAGTGAGGTTTATCCCAGGAATGCAAGGATTCTTCAATATACAAAAATAAATGTGATACACCATATTAACAGACTGAAGGATAAAAACCATATGATAATCTAAATAGATGCAGAAAAAGTTTTTGACAAAATAAAATACGCATTTATGATAAAAACTCTCCAGAAAGTAGGCATAGAGGCAACTTACCTCAACATAATAAAGGCCATATATGCCAAAAGCATAGCCAACATCATTCTCAATGGTGAAAAACTGAAAGCGTTTCCTCTAAGATCAGGAAAAAAACAAGGTTCCCCACTCTCACCACTATTATTCAACATAGATTTGGATGTTTTAGCTGCAGCAGTCAGAGAAGAAAAACAAATAAAAGGAATCCAAATCGGAAAAGAAGTAAAAACGTCACTGTTTGCAGATGACATGATGCTACACATAGAGAATCCTAAAGATCCTACCAGAAAACTACAAGAGCTAATCAATGAATTTGTTAAAGTAGCAGGATACACAGTTAATGCACAGAAAGTTCTTGCATTCCTATACAATAATGATGAAAAATCTGAAAGAGAAGTTAAGGAAACACTCCCATTTACCATTGCAACAAAAAGAACAAAATACCTAGGAATAAACCTACTTAAGGAGGCAAAAGACCTGTATGCAGAAAACTATAAGACACTGATGAAAGAAATTACAGATACTACAAACAGATGGAGAGGTATACCATGTTCTTAGATTGGAAGAATCAACATTGTGAAAATGACTATACTACCCAAAGCAATCTACAGAGTCAATGCAATCACTGTCAAATTACCAATGACATATTTCACAGAACTAGAACAAAAAATTTCATAATTTGTATGGAAACACACACAAAAAAACCCAAATAGCCAAAGCAATCTTGAGAAAGAAAAATGGAGCTGCAGGAATCAGGCTCCCGGACTTCAGACTATACTACAAAGCTACAGTAATCAAGACAGTATTGTACTGGTACAAAAACAGAAATATATATCAATGGAACAGGATAGAAAGCCCAGGGATAAACCCGTGCACATATGGTCACTTTATCTTGAAAAAGAGGCAAGAATATAAAATGGAGAAAAGACAGCCTCTTCAGTAAGTGGTGCTGGGAAAACTGGACAGCTACATGTAAAAGAATGAAATTAGAATACTCTCTAACACCATACACAAAAATAAACTCAAAATGGATTAAGAACCTAAATAAGTCCAGACAGTGTAAAACTCTTAAAGGAAAACATAGGCAGAACACTCTATGACATAATTCACAGCAAGATCCTTTTTGACCGACCTCCTAGAGAAATGGAAATAAAAACAAAAATAAACAAATGGGACCTAATGAAACTTAAAATCTTTTACACAACAAAGGAAACCACAAACAAGACAAAAAGACAACCCTCAAAATGGGAGAAAATATTTGCAAATGAAGCAACTGTCAAAGGATTAATCACCCAAATATAGAAGCACCTCATCCAGCTCAATATCAAAAAGAACAAACAACCCAATATAAACCTGGGTAGAAGACCTATATGGACATTTCTCCAAAGAAGATATACAGATGGGCAACAAACACATGAAAAGATGCTCAACATCACTAATCATTAGAGAAATGCAAATCATAACTACGAGGTATCACCTCACAGCAGTCAGAATGGCCATCGTCAAAAAATCTACAAACAATAAATGCTGGAGAGGGTGTGGAGAAAAGGGAACCCTCTTGCACTGTTGGTGGGAATGTAAATTGATACAGTCTCTATGGAGAATAGCATGGAGGTTCCTTAAAAAACTAAATATAGAACTACCATATGACCCATCAGTCCCACTACTGGGCATATAACCTGAAAAAAAACATAATTGAAAAAGAGTCATGTACCACAATATTCATTACAGCACTATTTACAATAGCCAGGAAGCAACCTAAATATCCACTGACAGATGAATGGATAAAGAAGATATGACACATATATACAATGGAATATTACTCAGCCTTATAAAGAAATGAAATAGAGTTTTTTGTAGTGAGGTGGATAGACCTAGAATCAGTCATACAGAGTGAAGTTAAGTCAGAAAGAGAAAAAAAATACTGTATGCTAACACATATATATGGAATCTAAAAAGATATATATGGTTCTGAAGAACCTAGGGACAGGACAGGAATAAAGATGCAGACATAGGGAATGGAATTCAGGATATAGGGGTGGGGAATGGTAAGCTGGGATGAAGTGAGAGAGTGGCACTGACATATATACACTACCAAATGTAAAATAGATAGCTAGTGGGAAGCAGCTGCGTAGCACAGGGAGATCAGCTTGGTGCTTTGTGACCACCTAGAGGGGTGGTATAAAGAGGGTGGGAGGGAGACGCAAGAGGGAGGGGATATGGGGATGTATATATACGTATAGCTGATTCACTTTATTATACAGCAGAAACTAACACAGCAATGTAAAGCATGTATCTTCCAATAAAGATGTTAAAAAAAAAACTACAGAAGGCAGAAAAATAATGGAAGACAGAAATACGAACAAAGAACAAAAGCAACAAATTGAAAACAGTAGTAGATATGATAGATATTAAAACCAAATATATCAATAATCACTTTGAATGACAATAATCTAAATGCACCAATTAAAAGACAGAGATTGTCAGAGTGGATCAAAAAAAAACAACTATATGTTGTCTAAAGGAAACTCACTATAAATATATAGACGTATATAGATTAAAAGTAAATGGATGGAATATATGATTTTTTAACCACTGTTTTATGAGTTCCCTATATAGCAAAAAGCAAATAATTTGATGAGTAAAAACTGGTCAGGGGACTTTAGTAGATATTTCTCCAAAGAAGACATACAATGACCAACACAAATACAAAAAGATGCTCAACATTATTAATCTGGGAAGTGGAAATGGACACTACAATGAGATATTACCTCATACCTTTTAGAAAGACTATTATCAAAAAGAAAAAAAAGCTAACGAGTGTTGGTGAGAATGTGGAGGAAAGAGAGCCCTTGTGGAGTGCTAATGAGAATGTGCATTGGTATAGCAACTATGGAAAACTATAGAAAGCATGGAGTTTCCTGAAGATTCAGCATTCCCACTTCAGGCTATTTCTCCCAAGGAATTGATTCACAATTTCAAAGTCGTATCAATATTCTCATGTTAATTTCAGCATTATTCAAAATAGCCAAGATATGCAAATAACCTGTGTCCACTGAAAGATGAATGGACGGACTTTCCTTGTGGTCCAGTGGCTAAGACCCCACCCTCCCAAAGTAGGGGGCCTGGGTTAAATCCCTGGTTGGGGAACTAGATCCCACACATCGCAACTAAGAGTTGTCATACCACAACTAAAGATCTTGCATGCCGCAACTAAGACTCGGCACAGACAAATAAATTAATTAATTAATTAAAAAGAAAGATGAATGGACAAAGAAAAATATATATTATACATGAAATATCATTCAGCCATAAAAAGAATGATATCCTTCCATTTGTGACAAGATGAATGGACCATGAGAGCATTATGCTAAGCCAGACAAAGACAAATACTGTCCAATCTCATTCATATGTGGAATCCTAAAAAGCCTAATTTATAGAAACAGAGAGTAGAATGGTGGTTGCCAGGGGTCGGGATATTGGGGAAATGGGAAGATGTAGGCCAAAGGGTTAAACTTTCAATTAAAAAAGTAATAAGTTCTGGGGATTGAAATTTGCAAAGAAACTAAATATTAAATATTCTCACTCCAAAAAAAAGGAATTACGTGAGGTGATGGACATTTAACCAACCTTATTGTGGTAATCATTTTGTAATTTATACATTTATAAAATCATCACATTTTACACCTTAAACTTACACATATAATATGTCAATTATATCTCAATAGATGGGAGAAAATATAAAACTGATGGAGATAATTATAACATGCTAACATTAACTTTAAAAAGCCAAAGTAGCTATATTAATTTAGACAAAGCACACTTCAAAGTAAGGAAAATTATCAGGGATAAAAATGGCATTACACTTGCCTCTTTAACAGAATGGGTTTGAACTGTGTGAGTTCACATACAGAGATTTATTTTCAATAAATATGTAATATAGCACTATACGATCCATGGTTTGTTGAATCCATAGATGCAGAACTGAAGATATGGAGGGCCAACTCTAAAGGTACACACGGATTTTTTACTGCAAGGGGGTTGGTGCCCCAGCTATATGTTGCTCAAGGGCTAAATATGCATAATATTAAAGGGGTCAATTCTCCAAGAAGACAAGACAATTCTTAAAGTGTGTACAACTAACAGCAGAAAATCAAACAATGTCAGGCAAATACTGAGAGAACTGAAAGGAGAAATAGATAAATCCACCATCACTTCTGGAAGCTTCAACTGCCTTCTCTCAGAAATGGACAGACCCAGCAGGCAGAAAATCAGAAAGAATATAGTCAAACTAAACAACCAACACCATTAATCAACTGGATATAACTGACATCTGTAAACAACTTCATCCAACGACAGCAGAATACACATTTTTCTCAAACTCCTATGGAACATTTACCAAGACAGACCACATTCTGGGTCATAAAACACATCTTAATACATTTAAAAGAGTATAAATCATATAATGTCTGTTCTCAGACCACAACTGTATTAAGCTTGAAACCCATAACAAAGATAACTGAAAAATTCCAAAATAAGTGGAAACTAAACAACATACTTTTAAATAACACATAAATCAAAGAAGAAATCTCAACAGAAATTTAAAAATATTTTGAACTAAATAAAATGCAAAAAAGCAGGCCTTAATGGGAAATTTATAGCATTGAATATACATATTAGAAAAGAAGAAATATTTAAATCAATAATCTGAGTTTCCACTTTAGGAAAGAAGAGAATAGCTAGAATAGAAAAAAAAAAATATTTGAAGGTAAGCAGAAAAAAGAGAATTCAGTTATAATAGAAAACAGAACATCAACAGAGAAATTCAACAAAACCAAAAGCCTATTTTTGAAAGGACCAATAAATCAATAAGCCTCTAGCCAGGCTAGTTAAGACAAAAACAAGAGAGGACTCAAATCACTAATATCAGAAATGAAGATGAGTTATCATTACAGATCCCATGGCAATTAAAAGAATAATAAAGGAAAAATATAAACAACTCTATGCCCACAAATTTGATAACCTAGATAAAATGAGCCATAAAAGACACAGTCTACAAAAACTCACACAAGAAGAAACAGATAATCTGAATAGGTAGGCCTATATCTTTTAAAGAAATTAAATCCATAGTTAATAACCTTCCAAAACAAAAATCACCAGGAGCAGATGATTTTGCCAGTGAATTCTATCAAACATTTAATAAAGGATTTATGCCAATCCTCTACAATCTCTTTCAGAGGATAGAAGCAGAGGAGATACTTCCTAACTCATTCAATGAAGCCAACATTATCCTAGTAAAAAAGTCAGACAAAGACATTATAAGAAAAGCTTTCCTACTAATATCAGGTACAATGCAAGGATGTCCCCTATGACAACTCTGTTTCAATGTCATAGTGGAAGCCTTTGTCAATGCAATAAGGCAAGTAAAGGAAATAAAAGGTATACAGATTAGGAAGAAAGTAAAAAACTTGTCTTTGCAGATGACAGGATCATCTATGTAGAAAATCTGAAGTGTCCACAAAAAAACTCCTGGAACTAATGAGTGATTATAGCAATGTTGCAGTATACAAAATTAATATACAAAGTTAATTGCTTTCCTCTATACCAGAAAAAAGTAATTGGAATTTGGAATTAGAAATTAAATATCATTTCCAGTAGCTCCCCCAAAATGAAATACTCAGGTACAAATATAACAAGATATATATAAGCTGATATGAGGAAAACTACAAATCTCTGATGAAAGAAATAAAAGAACTAAATAAATGGAGAGATATTCCATGTTAATGGATAAGAAAACACAATATTGTCAAGATATCAGTTCTTCTAAAATTGATCTATAGATTCAATGCAATCCCAATCAAAATCCCAGCAAATTCCTTATGAATATTGACAAACTGATTCTAAAGTTTATATGGAGAGACAAAAGACCCAGAATAGCCAACACAATCTTGAAGGAGAACATAGTTGGATGACTGATGTCACCCCAATTCAAGGCTGATTATAAACTTACAGTTATCAAAAAAAGTGTGGTAATGACAAAAGAATAGACAAAAAAATTGATGGAACAGAATAGAGAGCCCAGAAATAGACCCCATAAATATAGTCAACTGATCTTGACAAAGAAACAAAGACAAAACAGTGGATATAAATAATCCTTCTAACAAAAGGAGTGGCAACAACTTGACATCCACATGCAAAGTATTGAACCTAGATATATACCATAATCCTTCACAAAAAATTAATTCAAAATAGATCATAAACCTAAATGTAAGATGCAAAACTGTAAAAATTTTAGAATATAACATGAGAGAAATCCTAGATGACCTTGGGTATTGTGATATCTTTTTTGATACAACACCAAAGACACCTTGATCCATGGAAGAACTAGTTGATAAGCTGGAATTTATTAATATTAAAAACTTTTACTCTACTAGAGACAACACCAAGAAAATGAGAAGAGAAGCCACAAACTGGGAGGAAATATTTTCAAAGGACACACCTGACAAAGGATTGTTATCCATCATATACAAAGAACTCTTAAAACTCACCTATAAGAAAACAATAGCATGATTTTAAAAGGCCAAAGACCTTAACATTCACCTCAACAAATAAGATATACAGATGTCAACTCAATAAATAAGATACACAGATGCCATTAAGCATTTTAAAAGATGCTCAACAACATGTGTCATCAGGAAAATGTAAATTAAAACAATAGGATACTACTATACACCTATTAAAATGGCCAAAATCTGGAACACTGCCAACTCCAAATGCTGGCAAGGACATGAAACAACAGGAAGTCATATTCATAGCTGTTGGGAAGGCAAAACGGTACATCCACTCTGAAGACAGTTTGGTGGCTTCTTACAAACTTAAAGATACTCTTATACAAAATCTAGCAACGGAGCTCCTTGGTATTTACCCCAAGGAGTTGAAAATGTATGTCCATGCAAAACCCTGCACACAGATGTTTATAGCAGCTTTATTCATAATTGCCCAATGTTGGAAGCAACCAAGATGTCCTTCAGCAGTTTCATCATCTGTTCTCTGATGAGTCCAAGAAGTCATTGATTTCAGTTTGTTTATTTTTCTCTGTATGTGTTTTAAGAATGAGATATTGACTTCTGTTAAAAGATAAACTGAGGAACCTTCAAATTTTCAAGAGTTTATTTGAGCATACATGGATTTGATCTGGCAGCTCCAAACCTAAAGTGGATAGAAGTACTCCACCAACAGAAGCTAGGGGAGAGGTTTTTATAGAGAAGATGTGGGAGCAAAGCAAGGAAATTATTTGATTGGTTGTTCTTAAGTCTCATTTTCTCATTCAAATGCATTGACTCCAGCTCAGGTTTTAGTTTGCTCATGTAGGTTACCAGGGCATTTGAGCCACTCAATCTAACAGCCTCCTTTTTTATTTTAATACTCTAAGCTCTTTAAATGTCAAAGATAAAACCAAAATCCCCTATATTGCTATTTTTAAAATTAATTGAACATTATTAAATAATATTTATGTTTTACTTAGCAAAATGATAAAATGTTTATTTATTAAATTATCAATTATATTTATTTAAATGAATTTAGTTTAAAATATCATGTTTGGGACTTCCCTGATGGTGCAGTGGTTAAGAATTCACCTGCCAATGCAGGGGACATGGGATTGAGCCTTGGTCCAGGAAGAACCCACATGCCATGGAACAAATAAGCCTGCACACCACAACTATTGAACCTGCACTCTAGAGTCCACAAGCCACAACTACTAAGACCACTTGCCACAACTACTGGAGTCCGCGAGCCTAGAGCCTGTGCTCAGTAACAAGAGAAGCCACCACAATGAGAAGCCTTCGTACCACAACTAAGAGTAGCCCCCGCTTGCTGCAACTGGAGAAAGCCCGCACGCAGCAATGAAGACCCAACGCAGGCCAAAAATAAGTAAATAAATAAATAAAAATTTTAAAAATCGTGTTTAATTTTAATAATTGTCCTCATAATCTTCTTAGTGTGTTCTTTAAAATATTGATAAGTGGCTCAAGCTGAAATATTTCTGGTTTAAATAAGTTATCAATTTACAAATTATTTTATTCCATATATTTATAACAACATTTTGAGAATTAACTTAGGCTCCTGAGAAAATTCCACTTTCAAGAGCTTCCTTGATGATTCAGGAGTCAAGTCCAAATAAAAGCATTGACTGAAAGCTTGAAGCCAAGGTTTCAAAGGCAAGCTTGGTTTAACATTAGACAATCTGTGACAGCACCTCTAGAAACTTTCCCTCATGAGATTATTAACTACAAGGAAATCACTAGGGATAAAAAAGGTGACACACCTACTGTGGTTAAAATCATAGTCTTTAAATTATAATTACTGTAATGCCTTGCCTAGACTAATCTTTGACTCTTTGAGTTTTTTAAATATTGTCTAAGTTACAATAGGTGATAATAACTAAACCAAGTATATGTGGTTGTATACTTAGAAATTATTTTAATATTGTAAAATTTTTATTTTCTAGAGTTTTGCAGGGAACTCAATTTTTACATTTGTGTGCATGGTGGGAAGTACAATGATATTAAAAATAAAATTAAAACCATATGGACCTGATGTCAGTAAAACTTAGAATGAAATATTGACTTTGGCACTGTTACTGTAATAGTGAAGCAATTTGCCTATCCTATATGTATCTCTCTCTCCTCATTGAAAGTTGTGATAATAATATAAACATTTTTATGGGGAACTTTGGAGATAATTCTTTTGGATAGCATGTGAAAAATTTTGTATGTGGTACCTTGGGACAAGGTAGTATTTTTTTTTAGAAATGAGTCCTATATTTTACCTTTGATTTGAAAATAAAAATTGAAGATTATAGAAAGGCATCAGAATATGCCGTAACTCAAAAAAGAGATCCAAGATGAATCTCCTTCTTTATTCTGTTTAAAAATTCACAAAATATCTCTGTATCCTAAAATATGTCCCTTATTCTGCTCTTTTAATACAACCTGGTCTGAACAATCATTACCAGCCGAAGAGCTTCATTTTCACCCACTCTAGTACCAAAAGTCACACAGGGCAAGTCAATCTAATTATAAAGCAATAGGCTTTCCAAGTCAGCTCCAAATAATTGCTGGAATAATGCCCCTAGAATTTCCCTGTTGTTCTTTATTGCCAGACTGATAATGCAAAACAGTCCTTTACTTATTTTTTTTTATTTTGAAGACTTTTAGGAAGGAGAGTGGAAACATAATATTAAAACTACTGGTATCTTTCTATTATTGTAGGGATGCTTCAGTGCTAACATTTCCCAATGTGGCTATAATAGAATATCATTCTTAAAGAGACCAGAGAGAGCTTCCTTTCCTAGCGGGGAAGTAATGGGTTGCTGTTGATATAATTTTTCAGTATAAGGATAATTATGGTCCTACTATGGTTCCCACCTTTGTGTAAGTGTGTACATAAATCTTCCATTAACAATTCAGTCATGAGAAGAACTCCTGAGGCATTCAAAATATTTCCTCTAATTGTTGGTATATTTAAATCCTCTGAAAAGTTAACTCTATAACTAAAAATTTGGGGAAGAAGTTCCTCAAGATCTTATCACATTTTTGAAGCAAGAAGCTACTGCACCTGCCAAAGCCAAATAAGTGAAAATTGACTTGTGATTTAACACTGAGAAGCCTAGCTTAAATAATGTTGCCATTGGCAATGATTTCAAGCTACCTCAATAACTCCCCCTTTAAAATTTCATCTTCACAATGTGATGTCATTTATCTTCATATGCAAGTATACACCTCCTTACATAGAGTGTACAAACATACCACCAGCCGGCTATAACATGCTGACTCTTTCCCCTCAAGAGTAGGAGGGTTTGCAGATACAAACATCATCATTACAAATTAGTCATTTCAAACTCTTAGCAATCTTACCTAATCAGGCATGGATAGATATCTGATATTCTCTCAAATATAACATCATATATTTTCAATATCTAAGAGCCTTGCAATAATAGAAAGTAGAGAAGTTAATCTCTCTATAAATCTTTAAAAGTCACAAATTGTACTTTATTCTTATTTGAATACTTAGAACCCAGCACAGTGTTTGGCAGTTGTGGCTACATATTAGTATTTATTTTTTAATGTTCTTTAATTTGAAATGAAAAGACCTTGTATTTCAGCTTGCTCCTCCTTTAACCATACCATGTTTGATTTTATAAATTATACATCTTTATTGTATAATATTTGATATATAGTTGTCTGTTTAATATTTGTGGTTATATTTTTATCATAATGAAAGCATTCATGTTTCATCATTTTCAGTTATTGGCCCTCAATTTGATGATGTCTTGTCATAACGTTTTTATTCCTGTTTTTTCTTTAATTTTGTTTAATATGTCATTATGCCTCATTGTACTCTCAAATTTCTCGTGATACTTTTTCAATGTAGTAAATTTATAACACATAGTAAGTAAATAGTACTACACAATGGTTAAGAACTTGAGATTTAAATTAACGTTCAAGCCAGATTGGTTTTGACACTTACATGTAACATTGGCTAACATATTCAAACTAGTTATTTTTCAGTTTCCTTATATGTAAAGTGAGAATGAAAATGTTCCCTAACTCACTGGCTTGATGTAAGGATTAAATGAGCTCATAAATATTAACTAGAACAGCTACTATAGGATTTCTCTTTTTTAACGTCTCTTTTTATTAGTGAGTTTGTACCATTTACATGTATTATTTGCATTGTCATTCAACATATAGTTATTAAGTATTTATTTTATGCCAGTGAATTTTCTGGGCATTGAGGAAACTGATAAATTACCAGACATGTTGCCTCATAAATGCTCATGCTTTCATAAATATTACGATCTTTTGGATAGATACATGCAATAAGCATTTAATCAAAAAATGAACAAGATAATTTCAAATCATTACAAGTGCTATGAATAACATGTAATGCCATAAGATGATCAGGAGGTAAAGTTCAAGGAAGATGTCACTGAGAAGGTGAAATTTGAGCCAAAATCTGAAAATTTGAAAGTATCCAAACACTAATGATACCAGGGTAAATAATTTCAGTCACTGCAGCCTGTAGCCTAGAGAAAAGTTAGTGCTTACATTGTTCATTTGTTCCCTTCTCTCAGGGATCATTACTTTGTGTGTTGTGTAATAAGGGAAACACGTTTGTAGTTTTATTTGTTGCTTAAGGTGGGAGGGTGTACCTTGTCAACTGCACTTCTTTGGGCAAATTTCATCTTTTCTCTAAAGACTTCTCTGGCTACTTTATTTACTGTGGCAATCCTCATTCCTCTTCCTTGTTTTATTTACCTCTGCATTCTTTATCATATTATGATATATTATGTAACTGACCTTATTTTGCTTATTATATGTCTCATTTTCTGTCTGTTTTAAATACAAGCCAACAAGAACAGAGATTTTATTATGATTTGTTTATTGCTATATCACCAGTGCCTAAAAAAGCATCTGACATATAATTAGTGCTCAATACATGTTTGAAAAATGAAAGGAATATTTCCAACCAATTGTAAAAAAACAAGACCATATTTAAAGTGTATATTTGTCATCATTGAAAATTTCTCAAATTTTGTAATGTCCATAGCAAAACAAAGCTTTTTTTCTGTGTTTAGTATCGATGTTCATTTCAGTAGTTCAACGTTCTACATGTCTTGGATAATAACTAAAGTCAACTACTTATTAAAATCTGCTTCAGTCTCTAAATTCCTAAAATATAGAACTGATCATCTTCAATTGAATTACATATTGGTCTTTCATTAATATGAACTCATTTTAACCATTCTTTTTATTTTAATATACAAATTTTCAAGTGGCAATTGCAGAGCTTATTTAGTGATCAAACTGCACAAGTGCAAATTATTTTAATTTTCCCTAGGAATACGATAATTAAAGTAGTTCCACTTCAAACTTGATTTGTTCTTTGCTTGGCTGATTTTCATTGGAGTTCATAGCTACAGATAAGAGCATACTATTCTTTTTTTAACACTTCATAAGAAAAATTGTTTCATTAGTATTTTAATATTTATCTTCTAATAATACTTCAACACCTGATGATAAAACTGAATTATAAAAGTGAGCTAGAGATACAATTCAACATTTATTGTTCAATTTAAACCTATATCTTTTTCACATAGAGAACCATATGATATACTATTTTGCAATTAACAATGATAATATATTTAAGTTGCTTAAACAACTAACATTTGTATATTAACCTGAAATTTTATAAATGAATCAAAGGAAAAATAATTGGTTTAAAAAATATGGATTTATTTATTTTTTCTTTGTCTTAAATAAATCCAAGGGTAGGTAACCTGGAACTGATGTGCAATGCCCTAAGCAATATATTGCCCATTCTTAGCTTGTGGTTCCAACCTGAAAGAATTGTCTTGATCTTGAATGCAAGATAGCCCCCACAACTCCAGGCATTATATCTATATTCATATCTGATAAAGGAAGAAAATAGAATGACCTAAAAAAAAACACCTACTGGTTGGTTCAGGCCACTTTTAAGAGCTTTTCCAGAAAAGCTTCCAGAAGAATCACCCATTTTCTGTCTATAAAGAAAATGATTAAAGCCAATCCGCTTACTTCCAGGTTCCCAGGCATGCAGTGCCAGATCATCAGTGTTATGGACTGAATTGTGTCTCTTCGAAATTCATATATTGAAGTCCTAACCCCCAGTGCCTCAGAATATGTCTGTATTTAGAGATAGGGCTTTCAAAGAGGTAATTAGGTTAAATTAGGTAATAAGGGAGAAGCCCTAATTCAATATGACTGGTGTCTTTATAAGAAAAGAGACACCATAGGAAGGGTGGGAGGGAGACTCAAGAGGGAGGGGATATGGGGATATATGTATACATATAGCTGATTCACTTTGTTATACAGCAGAAACTAACATTACATTGTAAAGCAATTATACTTCAATAAAGATGTTAAAAAGTAAAAGAAAATAAAAATTAAAAAAAAAAGAAAAGAGATGCCAGTGATGCACAAGCACAGCACAGAGAACACAGCAAGGAGGCAAGCAACAAGCATCTGTGAGGCAAGGAGAGAGGCCTCAAGAGAAACTAAACCTGCCAACACCTTGGTATTTGACTTCTAGCCTCCAGAACTGTGAGGGGATACATTTTTGTTGTTTAAGCCATCCAGTTTGTGGTATTTTGTTATGGCAGTTCCAGCAAACTAATACAATTTATGATATTACACGGAGACAATTTTCATTTAACATTAAACTTACATTAAAGGAAATGTTGAAAAGAGCTCCAAACTCTTTTATTCTCTCAATTTAGAAATCTGAAACTTTGACCATAGTAGGATGCCAGACACTGAAATGAAATATATATGCAGGGTATACACACACACACACACACACACACACACACACAGTCTCAATATTTTATTTATCTCAAGTTTTATACAAATTACTCAGTGCTATGCTGTCATGTGCCATGTCTCTAGAGCCGACATTTAGTAAAGGCTGTTAACTGTGTTGTGACAAGGAGGTCAACCCTCTGTTTCCTTTCCTGAACATAGAAATTTTAGGTTATTTTTATTTAACTTGCCACAGTAAATGCAAGCAACTATGTGTAACTCTTTTTTGTGAAAGTATACAATTGTATAAGTATTAATCATTTACTGTGTGGACGGAAGTCAGAGTGAGCATTTGCCTCCCGTTACTATTCAAAGTTTTCTGAACAAACTCTGATACTTATACACATCGGTATGAGATTTTATTTCAGAAGGAAGCAATGTGAATATGGAATAGGATAACTACATGAGTGACATTAGAAAAAGCAGAGTTCTTGATTAGAGTAGGTAGCAACAGCCCCCTAAGCATGTTTAGGACAGAAAAATTCTGTTATAAATCCCTCAGACATTAACTAACGTTAATAACAATGGAGTTCTGAACATTGCTACTGGAAACTCATCCAGGACCTGCTCTTAGCCCTTCCAAAAATCCTACGTGTTTTGTTTGCTTGTTTATTATTTGTTTTAGTTTCTTCTAAGAAGAATTTATTCCTCTTTAAAATAGCTAGACTGAACTTTAGTATCTAAGACTGATGTTGATAAATAAATGTTAGCCAAGGACTGGTTTCAAACAACAAATCTTTGAGAAAAGTAGGAATCTGGTTAGTTTTGGAAGCACTTATATTCAAGTAACATTAGGGGAAGAAATTCTCAGAGTCCTTACCACACAGAAGCTAAGGCATTTCTTAAATTTTCAACTGTTTTAAGTTTTCACAGATAAAGGATCAACTACACGACTGTGCCTATAGAAGGCAAGGCAATTCACTTAGTAGAATGAACATTTTCTGTTATAGATTATGATTATGATTAGGAAATTTATGGGAATGGATGAGCTGGTTGATTACTTATAACTGCTATGGAAATTCTTTTTGTCTGCACCATGAGGCATGAAGGACCTCAGTTCTCCAACAAGGGATCAAATCTGCGCTCCCTGCAGTGGAAGCGTGGAGTCTTAGCCAGTGGACGGCGAGGGAAGTCCCATGCTATGGAAATCTTAAAGAAAATTTCAACCTTACAATTTTTGATTCTTGTATCAAAGCAGGTTTAAAAAATAATCTCTAGGACTGCCTGAAAAAAATCACATTTCTTCTGTAGCTATAAACAGATGGAGGAGAAAATAGATTCTGGTTCTATGAGGTGCTGAATTAAAATAGATGTGTGATGGAAAACTTATGCTAGATGTATGCATTTATCCAGAGAATCTGAATTAAACATACTACCTGGAACAGATGGGAATGGTAGGCCTGGTTTGTTAAATTGGTAGACTGAAACTGGCACTCATTGTTAACTTATTCTAAAATAACTTGAGCTGCTATAAATTATGTTGAATTACATAACAAAATAATCCAAATGCCGATGTATGTGTAGGTTAAAAAAAATAGCATGTGTGGACCATTCACTGTTCTTTAATTATATCTCTGGTGAGGTACCAGAGAACATTCCCTTCACCAAGTCAAGAAAACTGCATTGGTGAGGAAAGCAACAATAACCCAGAAAAGCTCTGTGCTGAATGTCTTCAGTAAACTGGGCATGAAAATGGGATATTCTGCCATTGAAATGGGCACCCACATATGGGGAAAGGCCAGGTAGAAGCACATAGCAACCAGATACAAAATGTTATGCTTGTTAGGTTGGGCAGTGGGTCAAAAGTGGCAAGCAGAGTGGATTTACCCTCAAGGCTCTCTGGTGATAGTTGGTTGTTTATTGCATCCCTAAAACCTGTCTATAAAGATCTGAGCAGATGTGTGCAATGAGAAAATAAATTAAAAATTAAAAAACATAATTGGAAAATATATCAGATTTATCCTAGCTTTTCCTAGCTTTCCTGATGGCTCACAAAAAATGTTAACTTAATGCCAGATGCAAAGTTTATGTGAGGGCTTGATTACCTAACCTTTCTTTCACCACAGTTGATCTGACTTTTAGTTTTGTAGAGGGAAAAACTTGCCAAAAAGTATAGTGTGGTTTAATTTCCTAATAGAGTACCTGACACCTATCATCACTGAGGAGAGAGCAACTTGTCCTCATTGGAATAGATGCTTATTCTGAAAGTGTATTTATCGTCTTTGCTCACCATGACTGAAATGTAAGTTGAGTTCAGAGAAGCATGGGATGGGTAGATGAGAAAAGATATTATACAGCCAAGTGTTTTCTTAGGACCAAATCCAGAGACAAAAACTATAATAGCTGTACACTTTTACTTTTGCTTTTCCATGATTATATTTACATTTGAACTTATTCTCTTGTTAATTTTGTCCCTTTCTTCTACAATATAGACTGTATTACTTGTGGTAAGTTCTGAAATTTCATAGGTAATAGAATATTGTGGCAAGGCTCATTTTTACACCCGAGAATGTATGCATCCTTAAATTTTCTGCCCTAGGCACTTCTCTTAGATGTCACCATAGCCCCAGATCCAATTTGTATTCATTTTAGAAAGAGTATGATATTTTTGTCTCGTTGTATAGAAACATTTAACAATGGAACATGTGTTGAAATATATGGTTACTTTTTCTAGCTAAGGGGCTACAAAATTAAGAGTATGCCTCTTATTTGTAGTAGTCTAAAATATTTTGAACACAGTAATTTCCAAATGTTAATGGTTTCTTGTATTGTAACTCCAATCATATGTACATTCAAAACAAAACCAAAACAAGGTAATATGTTTCTCAGCTTTCCTTTCTACCAGAGCACTGACATATAGGACATATAGTTTAGGAACTGTCTATTAAATGCAAACATGTTAGATTTGGATTCAGATGAAAAGTCAGTGAGACACATTATGGCTTAGAGAATCTATTTTGTTGACCTAGGTGAAAGTACAGATAGTACTTTCACTCTAGACACTACAGTGGATGCAGTAGTTTTCTTATTGCTACATAGACAGCATGGAATAGAATTGGTGGAAAAAGCAATATCTCTCCTAGTTCAGTGTTTGATTCTGGGAGTTGTTCCTAACACTCAAGTGTGAACTTGTTCCTCTTGCTCATTAAAAGATTTTGTAAGCTTTCTAGTACTGCCCAATAATTTCCTTGCTGCTTAAATTACTGGGGGGTGGATTTGTTGTCTGTTCAATCCAGAAGTTAATCTTTGAAGAAGAGATGTTGATAAAACTTAAAAATACTTAAACGATTTTATTCTGTAAGCATTGTCAATTCCATTGCCATTTTTACTTCAGAGAGGAAGATAAATCAGTGTGTTTACTTAGACAGATTTATGACTATCAAATGCTGAAGCACTAGTAAGAAAATTTGAGATTTTTAAGATCAGATAAGATAAAAGCTGTGACAATGAAAGTTAACAAAAGTATCTTACAGACTTTTACATTTGCTCCTAACAAGTATGAGGTCTAGTCCAAACAAGAATACAGCATTCAGATTTTGTTTTTTTAAAAAAGCCTGAGCTCATAAAGTTCCTGGTTTCTATGCCTATGACATTTAGATATAAAGAAAATTAGTATTATTTTTACTAATGATACCTGATAAGTTGTCTAGTCATATCACTTTTAAAGATCAAGGCCTCCTTCTCAAAATACCCCTTAAACAGCAATCTCAACCCTCTAACTGCTTTCTAACCAATGCAATTTAAATGAAAACTTTCGGGATACGAGCACATCAGATATGTTTTTCCAGACTTCCTGGAATATAATTTCCTGGAGATACAATTGACACATAACCTTGAGAAAGTTTAAGGTGTTAAATATGGTAAATCCTAGAGAAACCACTAAAAAATCCTCAAATTGTAGTGCAAATCATTAAAGAAACTAACATGCTTCATTAGAAAATATTCACTTAATGCCAAAGAAAGCAGCAAAGGCAGAATGTAGAGGAACAAATAAAGACTTGAGAAAAAGTAAAATGGCAGACATAAATCTAACTGTTTCAATAAAACATTAAATGTGAATGGACTAAATAACCTGATCAGTACACTGAGATTATCATACTGGATAAAAACCATAATCCCACTATATGTAAGCTACAGGTAACATACTTTAGATTCAAATACACAAATCGTTTGATTGTAAAAGGATGCAAAAAGATATATCATGCAAACAGTAACCACAAGAATGCTGGAATATCTATACTGATATCAAACAAAATAGACTTTAAAGCAAAAAAGTTATTGGAGATAAATATGAACAATTTATAATTATAAATGGGTCCTATTAATAATTGACAGAATTGAAGGGAGAAATAGACTATTCAATGATAATAGTTGGGAAACTTCTTTATGCACTTTCAATAACAGAACAACTAGGCAGAAGATCAACAAGAAATAGAAGACTTGACCAATAATATAAACCAACTAGACCTAACAGACATCTATAGAACACTCTACCCAATAGCAGCAGAATATACATTTTTCTCAATTGCACATGAAATATTCTCTAGGACAGAGAATATGCTAGATCATAAAACAAGCATCAATAAATTTAAAATAGAAATAATAGAAACAATGAAAAATATTTTATTCAACCACAAGGGATACAAAGTATGTTCTCTGAACAAAATAGAAATTTGAAATTAATAACATTAAAATGTGGGGAAAAAATATGTGGCAATTAACAACACATTTCTAAACAATCAATGTTTATTTATTTATTTATTTATTTATTTATGCGGTACACGGGCCTCTCACTGCTGCGGCCTCTCCAATTGCGGAGCACAGGCTCCGGAAGCGCAGGCCCAGAGGCCACGGCTCATGGGCCCAGCCGCTCTGCGGCATGTGGGATCCCCCCGGACCGGGGCACGAACCCACGTCCCCCGCACCGGCAGGCAGACTCTCAACCACTGCACCACCAGGGAAGCCCCCAATCAATGTTTTAAAGAAGACATAAAAAGGAAAATTAAAAAATATTTTGAGATAAATTTATTATTTATTGAATACAGTTAAAGCAGTGCTTAAATGGAAATTTATAGCACTAAATGCCTGTATCGAGAAAGAAGAGAGATCTCAAATCAATAACCTGACCTTCCTCCTTAAGATACTGGAAAAAGAAGATCAAAGTAAATTTAAAGCAAGTAGAAGGAAGGAAATAGTGATTAGAGAAGACATGAATAAAACAGAGTATACAAATATAAATAGTAGTGGGGCAGATGTTCTGGATGAGAATGTGGCAGTGAAGGCAAGAAAAGATGGAACAATTTGAAATATGTGTTGGACTACTATTTATAAAATAGGTAACTAATAATGACCTACTGTATAGCACAGGGAACTCTACTCAATACTCTGTAATGATCTATATTGGAAAAGAATCTTTAGAGGAGTGGATATATGTATATGTATAACTGATTCACTTTGCTGTACAGCAGAAACTAACACAATATTGTAAATCAACTATACTCCAATAAAAATTAATTTTAAAAAATGAAATATATGTTGGAGTGAATCAAAGTGGCTTTGTGCTGGAATGGATTCTGAAATCAAATATTAAGGAATTTCAAAGATAATGCCTAGCTTTCTTGCCTGAGCAACAGCAAGCTGAATGGTACATATATTTCACTGATACCAATGATGATAATGTGGTGGGGAGGAAAAAAATAGTATGGAAAAATCAGAGGTTGAGAAACAAAGTTTTCTCAATAACTGAAAGAAGATCAAAATGATGGATACATAGTGGGAAAGGGAAATACTAGGGAAAATAAATGGGAAACAGAGCAGACAGAGACTCAAGCTCAAGGAAGGATATCAAAAGAGAAAGCCAATGTTAGATTTTAAATAGTGGAATGTTATAACAGAAAGATCAATGTTGCCATCTTATGAAGAATGGATGAGAAAGCAAGAGTGGCAAAAGGAAGAACTTCTATGAGACTAAAGTCTTCAGACTCTAGTAATCTTGGAAAATAAATTTAAACTGGACTAAGATTTGGCAATGAGGACAAAGAAAATAGAGATTAAGATATTTGTTTTCATGTATTGAGTGATTGCCCAATGATTTTGAGGCATGAAGGTTGAGGGAATGGGAGCAATCCGGGATAACACACAGAGATCTGAATTTAATAACATAGTGAGTTGGGAAGCCATTTGCAAAGATGAGATATGGTGGGTTGTGTGGATTGCTTAAACTTCAATTTAAGACATGGTAAATTTGAGAAAATGGCTGACACCTAGGAAAAATGACATATATTCCAGGTATTTGTGAATCTAAATCATAAAAAAGAAGCTCTAGGATAAAGATGCTAATGGCACTTAAAGCCATTAGTATAAAAATCATCTTCAAAACCGAGGAATTTAAAATCACCTAGGAACAGAGTATTAAAAAATGGAAAAGAAGGTCCAATATTGGGCATGTAAACCATTATCATCTATTGTTTGGGAAGAGGAATGGAAAGGAAAAATAGGATGAAAAGAATATCCAGTGAGATAGGAAAGAAATCAGGAATAAGTTGCAGCTGGAAAATTAATGGAGAAGATAAATAGCTTTAGTGCAAGAGTGCTAAAATTCATATTCTAATAGAGAAAGGAATTGATGAAACTGGGTAAGTCAAGACAGTTTGAGCTTGAAATTTTGGCTGTGAATCTTGGCTTTGAATTGGGCAGAATAATGAGTGGTTTGGTAAATAGATGTGTAGTAAAGAAAGGACATATTTTATTATGGATGTTAATAAAATATCTTTATATGCCACTTGTAATGATCCAGGAAAATGGGCAATATAGGAACTGAAGAGTTGGTGACCAAATGGTGATATCTTTGTGAAATCACAGGGTTGAGAACAGGGATACAAATGAAGAGATTGGCCTTGAGAGTAAAACAGACATTTCTTTCATTGCAATAAGAAGAAAGGAAAAAGTTACTTCAAGTACAGTTAGTATATTTTACTTAATTTACGTGATAAATCATCTTTATTTTTTGAATTTTATTTTATTTATTTTTTTATACAGCAGGTTCTTATTAGTCATAAATTTTATCCACATCAGTGTATACATGTCAACCCCAATCAACCAATTCATCACACCACCACAACCATCACCCGGCCACTTTCCACCCTTGGTGTCCCTACATTTGTTCTCTACATCTGTGTCTCAATTTCTGCCCTGCAAACCGGAGCATCTGTACCATTTTTCTAGATTCCACATATATGCGTTAATATACGATATTTGTCTTTCTCTTTCTGACTTACTTCACTCTGTATGACAGTCTCTAGATCCATCCACATCTCAACAAATGACCCAAGTTTGTTACTTTTAATGGCTGAGTAATATTCCATTGTACATATGTACCATTTCTTCTTTATCCATTCCTCTGTCGATGGGCATTTAGGTTGCTTCCATGACCTGGCTATTGTAAATAGCACTGCAATGAACATAGGGGTACATGTGTCTTTTTGGATTATGATTTTCTCTGGGTATATGCCCAGTAGTGGGATTGCTGGATCATATGGTAATTCTATTTTTACTTTTCTAAGGAACCTCCATACTGGTCTCCATAGTGGCTGTATCAATTTACATTCCCACCAACAGTGCAAGAGGGTTCCCTTTTCTCCACACCCTCTCCAACATTTGTTGTTTCTAGATTTTCTGATGATGCCCATTCTAACTGGTGTGAGGTGATACCCCATGGTAGTTTTGATTATCATTTCTCTAATAATTAGTGATGTTGAGCAGCTTTTCATGTGCTTCCTGATCATCTGTATGTCTTCTTTAGAGAAATGTCTATTTAGGTCTTCTGCCCACTTTTGGATTGGGTTTTTTGTTTTTTTTAATATTGAGCTGCAGGAGCTGTTTATATATTTTGGAGATTAATCTTTTGTCCGTTGATTCATTTGCAAATATTTTCTCCCATTTTAAGGGTTGTCTTTTCATCTTGTTTAAGGTTTCCTTTGCTGTGCAAAAGCTTTGACGTTTCATTAGGTCACAATTGTTTATTTTTGTTTTTATTTCCATTACTCTAGGAGGTGGGTCAAAAAAGATCTTGCTATGATTTATGTCAAAGAGTGTTCTTCCTATGTTTTCCTCTAAGAGTTTTATAGTGTCCGGTCTTACATTTAGATCTCTAATCCATTTTGAGTTTATTTTTGTGTGTGGTGTTAGGCAGTGTTCTAATTTCATTCTTTTACATGGAGCTGTCCAGTTTTCCGAGCACCACTTATTGAAGAGATGGCCTTTTCTCCATTGTATATCCTTGCCTCCTTTGTCATAGATTAGTTGACCATAGGGTTGTGGGTTTAACTCTGGGCTTTCTATCTTGTTCCACTGATCTATGTTTCTGTTTTTGTGCCAGTACCATATTGTCTTGATTACTGTAGGTTTGTAGTATAGTCTGAAGTAAGGGAGTCTAATTCCTCCAGCTCCATTTTTTTCCTCAAGATTGCTTTGGCTACCCAGGGTCTTTTGTGTCTCCATACAAATTTTAAGATTTTTTGTTCTAGTTCTGTAAAAAATGCCATTGGTAATTTGCTAGGTATTGCATTGAATCTGTAGATTGCTTTGGGTAGTATAGTCATTTTCACAATATTGATTCTTCCAATCCAAGAACATGGTATATCTCTCCATCTGATGGTATCATCTTTAATTTCTTTCATCAGTGTCTTATAGTTTTTTGCATACAGGTCTTTTGTCTCCCTAGGAAGGTTTATTCCTAGCTATTTTATTCTTTTTATTGCAATGGTAAATGGGAGTGTTTCCATAATTTCTCTTTCAGATTTTTCATCATTAGTGTATAGGAATGCAAGAGATTTCTGTCCATTAGTTTTGTATCCTGCAACTTTAACAAATTCATTGATTAGCTCTAGTAGTTTTCTGGTGGAATCTTTAGGATTCTCTATGTATAGTATCATGTCATCTACAAACAGTGACAGCTTTACTTCTTCTTTTCCGATTTGGATTCCTTTTATTTCTTTTTCTTCTCTGATTGTTGTGGCTAAAACTTCCAAAACTATGTTGAATAATAGTGGTGAGAGTGGACATCATTGTCTTGTTCCTGATATTAGAGGAAATGCTTTCTGTTTTTCACCATTGAGAATGATGCTTGCTGTGGGTTTGTCATATATAGCCTTTATTATGTTGAGGTAGGTTCCCTCTATGCTCACTTTCTGGAGATTTTTTTTATCATAAATGGGTGTTGAATTTTGTCAAAAACTTTTTCTGCATCTATTTACATGATCATATAGTTTTTATTCTTCAATCTGTTAATATGGTATATCACATTGATTGATTTGCATATATTGAAGAATCCTTGCATCCCTGGGATAAATCTCACTTGATCATGGTGTATGATCCTTTTAATGTGTTGTTGGATTCTGTTTGCTAGTATTTTGTTGAGGATTTTTGCATCTATATTCATCAGTGATATTGGTCTGTAATTTTTTTTGTAGTTCTTTTTATGGTTTTGGTATCAGGGTGATTGCGGCCTCATAGAATGAGTTAGGGCGTGTTCCTTCCTCTGCAATTTTTTGGAAGAGCTTGAGAAGGATGGGTGTTAGCTCTTCTATAAATCTTTGATAGAATTCACCTGTGAATTCATCTGGTCCTGGACTTTTGTTTGTTGGAAGATTTTTAATCACAGTTTCTATTTCATTACTTGTGATTGGTCTGTTCATATTTTCTATTTATTCCTGGTTCAGTCTCAGAAGGTTGTGCTTTTCTAAGCATTTGTCCATTTCTTCCAGGTTGTCCATTTTATTGGCATAGAGTTGCTTGTAGTAATCTCTCATGATCTTTTGTATTTCTGCAGTGTCAGTCGTTACTTCTCCTTTTTCATTTCTAATTCTATTGATTTGAGTCTTCTCCCTTTTTTTCTTGATGAGTCTGGCTAATGGTTTATCAATTTTGTTTATCCTTTCAAAGAACCAGCTTTTAGTTTTATTGATCTTTGCTATCGTTTCCTTCATTTCTTTTTCATTTATTTCTGATCTGATTTTTATGATTTCTTTCCTTCTGCTAACTTTGGGTTTTGTTTGTTATACTTTCTCTAGTTCCTTTAGGTGTAAGGTTAGAATTTTTTATTTGAGATTTTTCTTGTGTCTTGAAGTAGGCTTGTATAGCTATAAACTTCCCTCTTAGAACTGCTTTTGCTGCATCTCATAGGTTTTGGATCATCGTGTTTTCATTGTCATTTGTCTCTAGGTATCTTTTGATTTTCTCTTTGATTTCTTCAGTGATCTCTTGGCTATTTAGTAATGTATTGTTTAGCCTCCATGTGTTTGTGTTTTTTCCGTTTTTTTCCCTGTATTCCATTTGTAATCTCATAGCATTGTGGTCAGAAAAGATGCTTGATATGCTTTCAATTTTCTTAAATTTACTGAGGATGATTTGTGACCCAAGATGTGATCTCTCCTGGAGAATATTCCATGCACACTTGAGAAGAAAGTGTAATCTGCTCTTTTTGGATGGAATGTCCTATAAATATCAAGTAAATCTATCTGGCCTATTGTGTCATTTAAAGCTTCTGTTTCCTTATTTATTTTCATTTTGTATGATGTGTCCATTGGTTTAAGTGAGGTGTTAAAGTCCCCCACTATTACTGTGTTACTGTCAATATCCTATTTTATAGCTATTAGAAGTTGCCTTACGTATTTAGGTGTTCCTATGTTGGGTGCATATATATTTATAATTGTTATATCTTCTTCTTGGATTGATCGCTTGATCATTATGTAGTGTCCTTCCTTGTCTCTTGTAACATTCTTTATTTTAAAGTCTATTTTATCTGATATGAGTATTGCTACTCCAGCTTTCTTTTGATTTCCATTTGCATGGAATATCTTTTTCCATCTCCTCACTTTCAGTCTGTATGTGTCCCTAAGTCTGAAGTTGGTCTCTTGTAGACAGCATATATATGGGTTTTGTTTTTGTATCCATTCAACAAGTTTGTTTCTTTTGGTTGGAGCATTTAATCCATTCATGTTTAAGGTAATTATCGATATGTATACTCCTATTACCATTTTCTTAATTGTTTTGGGTTTGTTTTTGTAGGTCCTTTTCTTCTCTTGTGCTTCCTGCCTAGAGAAGTTCCTTTAGCATTTGTTGTAGAGCTGGTTTTGTGGTGCTGAATTCTCTTCGCTTTTCTTTGTCTGTAAAGCTTTTGATTTCTCCATTGAATCTGAATGAGATCTTTGCCTGGTAGAGTAATCTTGGTTGTAGATTCTTCCCTTTCATCACTTTAAGTATATCATGCCACTCCCTTCTGGCTTGTAGAGTTTCTGCTGAGAAAAATTGAAGTTAACCTATGGGAGCTCCCTTGTATGTTATTTGTGGTTTTTCCCTTGTTGCTTTCAATAATTCTTCCTTGTCTTTAACTTTTGCCAATTTGATTACTATGTGTCTTGGCATGTTTCTCCTTGGGTGTATCCTGTATGGGACTCTCTGTGCTTCCTGGACTCAAGTGGCTATTTCCTTTCCCATGTTAGGGAAGTTTTCAACTATAATCTCTTCAAATATTTTCTCATGTCCTTTCTATCTCTCTTCTCCTTCTGGGACCCCTATAATGCGAATGTTATTGCATTTAAGGTTGTTCCAAGGTCTCTTAAACTGTCTTCATTTCTTTTAATTATTTTTTCTTTATCCTGTTCCGCAGCAGTGAATTCCACCATTCTGTCTTCCCGGTCACTTATCTGGTTTTCTGCCTCAGTTATTCTGCTATTGATTCCTTCTAGTGTATTTTTCATTTCAGTTATTATATTGTTCATCTCTGTTTGTTTGTTCTTTAATTCTTCTAGATCTGTTAAACATTTCTTGCATCCTCTCGATCTTTGCTTCCATTCTTTTTCCACAGTTCTGGATCCTCTTCACTATCATTATTCTGAATTCTTTTTCTGTAAGGTTGCCTATCTCCACTTCATTTGGTTGTTTTTTCTGGGGTTTTATCTTGTTCCTTCATCTGATACATAGCCATCTGCCTTTTCATCTTGTCTATCTTTCTGTGAATATGTTTTTTGTTCCACAGGCTGCAGGATTGTAGTTCTTCTTGCTTCTGCTGTCTGCCCTCTGGTGTATGAGGCTATCTAAGAGGCTTGTGCAAGTTTCCTGATGGGAGGGACTGGTGGTGGGTAGAGCTGGCTGTTGCTCTGGTGGGCACAGCTCAGTAAAACTTTAACCCACTTGACTACTGATGGGTAGGGCTGGGTTCCCTCCCTGTTGGCTGTTTGGCCTGAGGCAACCCAACACTCGAACCTACCTAGGCTCTTTGATGGCGCTAATGACAGACTCTGAGAGGGCTCACACCATGGAGTACTTCCCAGAACCTCTGCTGCCAGTTTCCTTGTCCTCATGGTGAGCCACAGCCACCCCCTGCCTCTGCAGGAGACCCTCCAACACTAGCAAGTAGGTTTGGTTCAGTCTCCCCTGGGGTCACTCCTCCTTCCCCTGGGTCCTGATGCACACACTACTTTCTGTGTTCCCTCCAAGAGTGGAGTTTCTGTTTCCTCCAGTCCTGTCAAAGTCCTGCAATCAAATCCCTCTAGCCTTCAAAGTCTGATTCTCTAGGAATTCCTCCTCCTGTTGCCGGACTCCCAGGTTCTGAAACCTGACGTGAGGCTCAGAACCTTCACTCCAGTGGGTGGACTTCTGTGGTATAAATCTTCTCCAATCTGTGAGTCACCCACCCAACAGTTATGGGATTTGATTTTAATGTGATTGTGCCCCTCCTACCATCTCATTGTGGCTTCTCCTTTGTCTTTGGATGTGGGGTATCTTTTTTGGTGAGTTCCAGTGTCTTCCTGTTGATGATTGTCCAGCAGCTAGCTGTGATTCTGGTGTTCTCGCAAGAGAGGGTGACAGCACATCCTTCTACTCCCCCATCTTGGTTCCTGGCAGGTTGGTGATTTCGATAAATCATCTTTTGTTAACTATTCTCAGATACTTGCACAATACTTTAGGAAAAAGGCATAATATTTGTTCAGAGCTGACCTTGTGCCAAGGTTCTTCTTACTTACTACCCATATTGATACATAAACGATCCTGTGAGGTAATAATAACTCTTCCCATTTTTATATACTGATGAGAAAGATCAGATACCTTTCCCAAGGGCACAGAGTGAGGACACAGCAGGGATGAATCCCATACTTGTCTTTCTACTTCCAACCTGAGGTTAAGATATTTGTTATACCGGTTTTCTTATGATAATCTCATTCAGTCTGAACAAAAACCTAAGTGAGATATATTATATAAAATTCAATTGACTTAATTATGAGAAAAGCAAAAGGACTAGCTTTTAAACTTGCAAGGAACTTACTGGGAAGTAGTCGGTATGAACAGTTTTGTGTGTATGTGTGTGTGTAAAATGATCCTAAATTTAACCATTTTATACCATTTTATGTAGAAAAATCCATTGAAAAACAAGAATTAAGCAGATTTGGAAAAACACATAATTGGAAGTAAAAGTAGAGTTCTAGATCACGACAGAATTAAATGTTAAGATTATAGTTATCAATGACCTATCAAGTAGGTATTCAGAACAGTCATGTACAAGTAGATCCAGAGAAATTTGTAAACAAGTGTTGCAGTGCTAAGACACAATCAACCAAGGATAGCTGTCAAGATGATATTAGTATTCACTTATTTTGTTGTTAACTAAATGTTTCAAAGAAACCCAACACATATAAATCACATTTTAGAGCAATGTAAAAATATTTTTACTTCCAAAAATAGTAGATTCAAGCATTTAAGTGTTGTATAATACTACAACTGATCTTCAGGTTGTGTACAAAATATCTGACACGGAGATACCCTATTTCTTAACTATTCCTCTACACATGTGTAGCATTATAGTATTGTCAGAGATTTAGGATTAATTTTACTTGTTAACATTATTCTTTGTCATTGTATTTGGCTTGTTTTTCATTTTAGTAACTAAAAGCCATTTGATCTGAGACAAACAGCATAGACTTTAACTCCTACCGACACATTATATGAAAAGACATCATGAGAGAGGATCTCAACTGACTTTGAATGCTTTAATTGGCTTATTTGTATTGATTTGGAATGTTCTTATTAAAGGCCCCTAAAAGATTTTTCAGAAAAGGAAGCAGTATTATTAGTTTGGTTTTTGACTGAATTAACTGGTAATTTAAAAAGAATAAGAACAGAAGAATAGGAAGAAAAACTCATATTAACCCAGTAGATAATAAATTCTTATTTTGTTTATTTTCCCTAGAAATTTACAAAATGTAAACTTATTGCTCCGGGCATAGCAATTCTACAAAGACATTTCCTTTCTATTAGAATAATGAGTGCCACTGGAAGCTTAACTGCCCACTGAGCAATTACCATAGTAAATGAATCATTAATGCATTATGCACACATGTTTATTTTATCTTGCAGGCACTGTAAATTTCAATAAAGTGTTTTATAATTTATTCAATATATATTTCTCATTTTCTATTGTTTGGTTTTGGCTTAAATCATTGGATTTCATATCAGTCATAGACCTTATATTTACACTACAATCATTACAGTTCAATCTAATCAGAATTCACCAAGTTGCACTTGGAGTTGCTGGTTTAGAGACTTCAAATATTTTCAACCACTTATCTCTGAATAAAAAAGTAATAAAACTTTACATGGTAATTTAATGAGATATGTTAAATATGTTTCTTAAATTTAATCCCCTTTAAATTTTAAGTCATATTTGCCATAAATATGAGGATTTTTACAATGAATCTGCTATGGTCCGAATGTTTGTATCTCCCCAAAATTAATATGTTGAAACCCAAACCCCCATAGATGATAGTATTAGGAAAGGGGCCTTTGGAAGGTGGTGCTTAGGTCATGGGCACAGAGCCCTCATGAATGGGATCTCATAAAAGAGGCCCCACAGACATCTCTAGCCCCTTCTTGTCATGTGCGGACACGGTGAAGAGATGCCAGCTATGAACCAGGAAAAGGGCCCCCACCCACCATACTGACACCCTGATCTTAAACTCCCTGCCTCCAGAAATTTGAGAAATAAATTTCTATTGTTGCCAATAAATAAATAAATTTTGTCATCTGAATAATTTTTTAAATGTCATTAATATTTATTTCCTCTTCCTATGCATTGAATCCTAATCAATCCTGACTTTAGCCAGCTGCAAAAATGAAACATTGAAAATATTGTATTTTATTATCATCATATGCTAGTTAGCATGTAACATCTCAATTAAAAAAAGAGGTTAACTTATGAATTTCAAAATATTAACAGAAATGTTACATATGCTAATTCATGTTATCCATCAAAATATTAAGTATTCAGTGAAAATGTGGAAAAATACATCCATTTTCAGATTGAGATAATATTCCATCGGTGCAATGCAACTCAGAAGATGCAGGTTTTGAGTAGTTAAGAAAAAAATTTGACCACCTCTCACAACCAAGAATTTCATTTAGAAAAAGCAAAGCATATATACATAAAAGAACTGTGTGTTTCTGAACACTATTGCTGTTGCTGTTTTGTATTAGGTTAAAATTATATTTCTTCATTTTGCATCTAGATTCCTACTCTGTTATTAAAATCTCTGCAACTTTCAGAAAAGGAAAATAAATGCAGAAATGGAAGGCAGGTGAACTTGGTGGTACTACACTATATTTTAAAATATCATTGACAAAATTCATGAGAGCTACAGAAATTAAGGAGACAAAAATTGAAAGAAGAGTATAGAGACATGAAGGACCTTTTAAGGAGTGAGCACTGAGGATCATACAACTCCATATTTCTCCAGTTTCACAGCCCTGGTAGTAGGAGATTAAAACTTAGTCCAGCAGAACTCTACCAGATGTTACTCTTCCAGTTCAGTAATAGTTCTCTTCTCTAGCTGTACATTAGAATCATCTGTAGGATTTTAAAACTATGGAAATTGAACCCTGATTTTGAGTAGTCTGTATTTATTAATTAAAATACTAGTATTTCATCTATTAAATTGTCAGTATTTTAAAGATAAGTGCTTATGCTAGCAATGTTCAATGATAAAGGTATTTTGTTTTTTGCTTTTTTTGTTTTTTTTTTTTTTTTTTGCGGTACGCGGGCCACTCACTGTTGTGGCCTCTCCCATTGCGGAGCAACAGGCTCCGGACGCGCAGGCTCAGCGGCCATGGCTCACGCACTGGTGCACGAACCCATGGCCCCTGCATTGGCAGGCGCACTCTCAACCACTGTGCCACCAGGGAAGCCCGGCATTTTGTTTTTGGAGATATAAGTAATACAATCCTATCTAGCAAACCAATGTGTAATAATTATGAAACACTTAAATAGTTTCTTATAGTTGAATAGGTTTAATGATTTGCAACAAATTCGCAGACACAGGTGAAAGTTTCAACACTGATTTGTGTCTTAGAAAATATTCATGAGATGATGCTATTAGACAAACATAGAACAGTAGTTTTTGTTTTAGGAGGAGAATATTTGGAATAATTTAATTCAATAGTTAAGCAGTAGTATAAAATATAACTGGATTGCTTCAGAATATTCACAATAATGTTTAAGCAGAAGTACCTCTAAATTTCCCATGTAGAGGAAAACCTCTGACATGTATGCTAGTTGTTGAAAGACCAAGTCATTTTGCCCAAAATGATGAATTTGACTTCCATATGAAACATCCTCTAACGAAAAGCACAAATATTATGATGGGAAGGGTGTGGTTTGTTTATATCTACTTTATGCTTTCTATGTCTTTAAAATGTAAGTCAAAACAGTGACTCCAAAAGTGTATACATATATATATATATATATACACATAAAGTTTATATATATGTAACTGAATCACTTTGCTGTACATCAGAAACTAACACAACATTGTAAATCAACTATATTTCAATTTAAGAAAACCAACCAACCAAACAACAACAAAAAACAGCAACTCCAAGAAAGTCCTTGAGATAATATTGAGCAGTGGTTAAACTAAGTGAAAGAGTCTTGGAATCAGAGTGACTGGGTTAATATTCCAGCCTTGACATTCCCAAGCAATATGACCTTGGGCAGACTGCTTAACTCAGCAGAAGGTAATTGATTGAAAAGTTGGAATTAATATGTGTGTAGTTCTTAAAAATTTACCAGGGTCACTGTAGATACTATATGATTAATGCAACGTTGGGCACAGTTCTAATATAGTACCATTTTATTTGGATCAACTTGAGATGAGAAAAAAACAATACTTGTCCCCACAAACATAGAAAATAAATATTCTTTCTTAACCAAATATTCATGTCGGTTAAGTGACTGAAAAGTGGGCTCAGTGACAACGGGTCTGACTAATGACCTCAGGAAACTATAGCAGAACAAAATATTAGACCTCAGATTTGTGAGTCTCAGCCTACTGATTTCTGATTTTAGAAGTATCACCCCTAAGTTAAGAGCATTTTCACTGAAGTGAGTGTATTTTCCTGTAGAACAACCACATCTGAAGCAGTCACACTAGATTTGGATTATTAAGTAAAAAGTAATTAACATTACTAAAGTAATTCTGTTTGGAAGTGAGGTTTTGAATCTGATTTTGGCTCAATAAAACATTATTTGGTTATAATCACACCACATTACAATTCAGAAATATGTATGTAAACATCTGCTTTTGACTGGAATATAAATAACATTTTTGTGCTGGAAAGTGCCATGTCAATGAGCTCTCAGCTAGAAAAGTTTAAAACTTGTTCAAATATTACATTAGTTGAAATTAAGCTTAAGTCATAGAAGTGCAGTCTGGAGATTGGAAATAAATGTTATGCTTTTGTTTTTAAATAAAAAATAACGGTAGAAAAATCTGTAAAATTGAAAAATGTAAATAATTAGCAGCTCTTTCTCACATTTAACAACTTGTTTTAGCATCAACATACTCTAAATACATATAAATATTTGGGTTCTCATCTAAATACCAGAAGTCTTTTCCAAGTTTTGGCTGAGCTACATATTTGATTAATATTTAAATATTTTGATGAAAATGCCAATTTTAATAACATATTGTTTTCATTGCTTTTTTATATACAAATATAGTATCATATGATGGTAATATTTTCCCCAATTCAGCTTCTTATTGGAAACTCTTGATATAGAAGATATTCTCTAGCAAATCCTATAATACACATTCGTCTAAATAACTCCTCAATTTACTAACTTTGTCAGTAAACCACAAAAAAACAATGAATACATCTGCTAAACATTTACTTTAGTCAATTGATGAATTGGTAAATGAAGATATTAAAATAACTTAATCCCAAATTTTCATAAGTTATTAGCACTTTCAATACCATCTTAATTGCTGAAGGTTACTATACAATAGCCCAATACATGTTCAATGGAGCAATTTAACTAATTCATTTTTAAAAATATTTTTATTTAGTCAACCAGTGATTATGCTTTGCTGCCAAGTAATTGAAAGACATATTAATTGCTATTTGGGGAGTTTATTTTAAAAAAAAGATCTCTTTCTTCTTCTAAAACAACTCAGAAATACATATATAAATACATAAGATGTCATACAATTCTTTGTATTTTTATTGTAATACATATATATTTTAAATAATTTGTTTTATGAAAAAAGTATGTAAAGTTAACTATAAAAAATATAAAAAGTATTAGAAAATATGTTATAATTACCAAATTTTCTTTGTTGGAAATTGAGTGCAAAGAGTAATTGAGAAGGGAATAAAAAGTTTAAATAAAAAATATTGAACAGTGAAGAGGAAAAGAATAATAGAGATCAGAGAAACTAATCTAGTGATTTTAACTCAAACAGATTTATTCAAATATGAAATATTCAATGCCAACAAAAAGAAGCTCCAAGGCACTGGACAATTTTTTGTATTTAACAGTCACATATAGAAACAGGAAGATAGAGGGAAGAAAGACTGAAAAATTGGAATAAGTTGCATTGTCTGTCAGTCTAGAGAGAGATTGGGTATTTTCTGAATGTTGGTTATGAGTAATCAAATAACTTCAGTTCACAAGGGAAACTTTTATGTTTAAATTAATATTTAAATAGAAATCCAAAGCACTTGCACTTGTTATCTTCAATGGATATTGGAAAAATTTGAAACCCTATTTTAATCTGAAAACATCTCGTTGTTTAAAACTAGCATTGCATTAAAATCTTTATTGGCTAAAATCCTTGAAATTCAACTTACTTTCCTTATATTCTTTTAATCCCCACCAAGCTTCCTGAAGTAACTTCAGACAACTAAATTCATCTGAATAGTGCAGGATAAGATAAAGTTAGCCGACTGCAGAGCAAACGACAAGAGCAAGATGGAACCTTCATTTAACCAAGTGAATTTGGGAATACCCAGTCTTTGGTATCACAGAGCATGAATCCCAGTGGTGTAGTAGCATTAATAGAATATTGAGTCTCCATGAGCAAAGGGAGAATAGTATGAATCAATCATTCACATCAGCTGATATGTGCAAGCTGCTCTTTTAGGTGTTGCTGATAAAGTAAAAAAAAAAAAAAATAAAGACCCAGTCCCAACTTATATTGTAGGGGAATGATAGAAACAGAACCAACAAATACATAGATAATGTGGTTTCAAGAAGGGATAAGTGATCACAGGGATAATTTTAAAAGGCAAGGTAAGTGTTTCACAAGAAACTGAGGCTCCTATTTTAAACAGAGTAGTCTAGCATATACTCTTGAGAAAAGTGAGACTTGAGCAAGGAAATAAAAGATGGGAGAAGGTATGCTATGGGGACACATCTAGGGGAAGAGTGTTCCAGTCAGAAGGCAAAACAAGTATGCATTCCTGACATACAGACTCCTAAGCATCTTCAAAAAAGCAAGAGGTGAGTGAGACCAGACAAGAGTTTGGCTTTTCTTCAAAAGCAAATATATTAGGCAGGCCTGGCATGAGATTCCTCCTCTACTGAAGCATCTAGCAGGAGCAGAATTGTTTGAAGCCACCTAAACATTCATTGTGCCTGAAACTTTGCCACTGCCTTGAAATATATTTGAGCTGAAAAATCAGTACAAATAGTGAGTAGCTCTAGGGATCATTACAAAAAATATGGATTTTCCAGAAGATAGCCTAAATCATTAGTGGATTCTATTTTGGAAGTGTGGTCTTCTGAAACAAAGATAATTATGTGTCAAATTTGACTCACTGCAAACTAAATTTAGGCAAATGGCATTTGGGTTCTAATTATGTGGATTGTCTTTATAATTCTGATAGTTTTCTTTTCTAAAGGACTGGCCTGATTTGGAGCTATATGATTTGAAATATCAGATGTTTGTTAATGTTTAAATTATAATGAAATAGACCCATTTTATCTAGATGATTATTATCATCTAAATACAGTATAATGTATGATACTTGCTGACTTGATTTTGCAACTCTCATAACATTGAACTTCCAGTAATTTAGTGGCAAGAACACTGGACTGAGAGTTAAGTGACATGGATTCAAGGTCAGGTCTGCTATTAAGTTGCTGTAGCCATGCTACAAATATTCTTTAAGCCTCTATTTCTTCATTTATATTCAAAAAAGAATACCAGTTATCTGCCTCCTTATAGAGTTATTTTGAAGAACAGAGGAATAATATATGAAAGTGTTCTGTGAAAACTGTAAAGCACTATTCAAATGAAAGCTATCATCATACTAACAAATAGATGATTTAACACTGGCATTTCAGTGTGAAGATAGGAAACCACTCTGTTTAAGAAATATACCAATATTTCTAGTCATTATATTAGTATAGAATTATTAAATTATCATTATTTTTCAGAGAAATAAAATAATTGCTTTTTACAATAACATCATATTGTCGATTTAAATTCTGTATGCTGCTAGTTTTAGTGGATAGATTACCCACATTATTATGCCCAATATCCCATGGCTTTCTGAAAAAAGAAATGTAATTACATAATCATGAAGTTATATGTTTATGTTTAACAGGCACTCTGTGCTTAAAAAGAAAACACTGAAAAGTCAGATTTTTCTTTGCCACTTTGGGAACCTACTGTGCTAAAAGCAATATGGAGTAAATTCATCAAAAGATCTAAACATATAAATTTGCTAGTTTCTACAGCTCAGGCAAATTCAGGAGTTAAGAGGCATCAATCATCATAGTGGTTACTACCCAGAGAAGTTGTAATAATTGGTTACTAAAATCTAATTAAACTGACTAAAATACTTGTATATATAATGTAATATTATCCAGCCTTAAAAAGGAAGGAAATCCTGAAATCCTGCTACATTCAACAACATGGATAAATCTGGTGGACATTATGCTAAGTGAAATGAGCTAATCACAGAAGGACAAATACTTCATGATTCCACTTTATGAAATATCTAAAATAGTCAAATTCATAGAAGCAGAGAGTAGAATGATGGTTGTTGGGGGGATGGGGAAATGGCGATTTGTTCAAAGGATATAAAGTTTCAGTTATGCAAGATAAGTTCTACAGACCTATTGTACAACATAGTGCCTACAGTCAAAAGTACTGTATTGTACACTTAAATATTCATTAAGAAGATAAATCTCATGTTAACTTTTCTTACCACGACCAAAAATATACATAAATTCCTATCAATATGAATTTCTTATTAAAGATAATTATGTAGACTTATTCTTAAGGGTATATTTATTTTTCTATTATCACCATGTTTTGTCAAAGATTCACCAAGCTAGCACTTATAATAAATATATATGGCTCAGTTTTCCAAGTACAGAATTTTGTCAATAAATGAAACTTCTAAAGATAACTTGTTCTGATTATAGTAACAAAAAGGGGAATGGATGAATTTTGGTTTTTCTTAAAAATTTATTTATTTTTGGTTATGTTGCGTACTCGCTGCTATGCGTGGGCTTTTTCTAGTTGCGGTGAGCGGGGGCTACTCTTTGTGTGGTGCATGGGCTTCTCATTGCGGTTGCTTCACTTGTTGCACAGCACAGGCTCTAAGCTCACAGGCCTAGATTTTTAAAGTAATTCGTGTAAGATTAAAGAAGGTAATTAATATATTTTTTTGAACACACTGTGTATCAATCAATCAACAGACACGTTTTAAAAATATGTATCCTTAAAACACAGTGAGAAAGGTATTTCCTATCTCCCATTTCACTTTTGCATACAGGAGAAATGTAAGACTCAAGAAGGTTACTCAGAATGACTGAGCCTCTCAAATGTATCTTTGAGAAATAGTTTTAGCAGGAATATGGGTTTCTAAATTTACTTGTAAGGCATTTGTAATATTCAACAACTCATTTGTACTTCCAACCTCCTGAAGGGTTCAGAAGTCTCTTTATCCATGATAGGTATTGAATCAATGTCATTGGTGTGCACCCTGATGACCTGAATGCTTATCTTGTATCTTTGACCTCTGCCTTCTCTGTACTTTTGTTCATAAGGGCCACTCTGCTTGCTTTTATGCATTATTTCAAGTTTAAGATTTTAAAATTTTCTCAGGCTTTTTTTTTTTTTTTTTTTTTTTTTGCGGTACGTGGGCCTCTCACTGTTGTGGCCTCTCCCGTTGTGGAGCACAGGCTCCAGATGCGCAGGCTCAGCGGCCATGGCTCACGGGCCTAGCCGCTCCACGGCATGTGAGATCTTCCCAGACCGGGGCACGAACCCACGTCCCCTGCATCGGCAGGCGGACTCTCAACCACTGCGCCACCAGGGAAGCCCTCTTCAGGCTCTTCTAATCTTACTTATCTCTTGCCATATGACTTAGTATCATAGACTATCATCACATCTGCTATACATACAAGTAATTAAATAAGAATACATTAAGAAATATAACAAGGCTATGCAATTTTTATGCCCAAATTATTCTAGATATTTGTGTAGTTATTTCTCACACTATCCTGAATTCCTCCCTTTCAGACTCTGCCTCACACGGACACATTCACAATATGTGAAGATAGCGTGAAATGGTACAAAATTTCAGTTTGCATGAAAGAGTTGAAAAACTATTCCAACAATAAAACTGCAAATATATGACATTCTACAGAAAGAGATGTGAATACTACACATTATTGATGTCTAAACATTAATTTTATGACTAGACGTACATCCTCAAATACAGGGAGATATAAATATGAGATATATTTATAAGTAAACTTTCAATTAGCAAAAAAATGTATGCACAATCACTAAATTTTCCATATTTGAATAGAGACAATTACATTTATAAATAATAAGATGAATTTAATGGAAAAACTGAGTTAAAACTTTTGTGCTATAGTAGTCATCCTGAATAAAATATGCTGGAGTTGGAGACATTATTTAATGTTACCCTGTTAAGAATAAGAAAACATCCTTTATACACACACACACACACACATACACGCCATATATTTATATTTTCAATTGATAACTTAATGTACTATTCCCAGAAGTATAAAATCAAAGGGAAAAGTGTACATAGTAAAAGCAAAAGAGCCAGATGGCAGGAATTTCCAGCAACTGTAATTCTCACCCTGTTTCTTCCCTGCAGAGTTAAAAAATATCACATATATGGCAAATAGCACAGCCAGAAAGAAAAACAAGACAAACTTGGATAGAATTCTCTAATGGATACAGAGTACATGTTTATTTTTCTCCAACTTAATGTACTAGGAACTTGACTGCTATTATCATGGTGATCCTCCTAGTTCAATTATAATAATACCTGGAGTAGACTTTCATTCAGGAAAAGACAAGATTAAATGATAAATTGATAATAACTGAAGACATTCTAACATTTAAATTAAAAGATGCACAATTTAATCTCATAATTATATGTACATTCAACAAAGTGGAATTTGTATGTGTGATAAAAATAATATCAGGTAACATTTACTGAGAAACACTATGGATAAATATTACCTTAAAGAAAAATAAAGCGCTTTCCTTAGTATTTGGAATACAGTGAGTACTCAAAAATATGTAGGTAATATTACACCCGTTTTCCAGCTGAAATAGTCAATGTTTCACCCACGTGGCCTCAGTTCCATTTTATGTGCCTATCTCCCACCTTCTGAGTGCTTTGCTTCTAGTGGCTTATATCTGAGACCTTATTCACAGGACTGCCCTTGGGCTACTGGAGCTCTGGCCAAGTGCTGGGAGTTTACTTTTCTCTGGTGATATGGCCAATGACTAACTGACAAGAGTCAGAAAGCTCAGTTCCCTTTCCTTCAAGTGAGACTAACTCTGAGGTTCAGTGTATACTCCACAACTCCCTAGGTGATCACTCTAGAGGTTGGGTCTTGCCTCAAATACATCCTTACTTGGCTTCTTCCCCTCCCCTGTTTTGGTTCCCCAATTTCCTTATGATAGTCTCCTGGGTACACTTCCTTAATAAATTACCTGCATTCTAATTCTTATCTGGTTCTCTTGGAGAACCAGACCTAAGGAAACTAAGCACAGAAAGTTTAAGTGATTGACTAAGGTCACATATTATTGAATGAAGACAAGTCAAGGCACTTCATCGCAGAGCCTGTGCTCTCCATTTCATTAATAATTAATGATATATTATGTAATTTTAATGATATATTGTGAAGTTCCCATATGTGAAGTAATAAATTGAGACTAAAAAGTGAAAAATAGGCCAGTTAATTTCTAAAGAAGCAAAATAATATATTGATTGCAACATGAATGAAAATGATCTATGTTAATATAAATAATGATTACCTTATGTGACAGCAGATCAAACATTACTCATCACTGTTTCCTGGGAAACATCTTATGATTTGAAATAGAAATTGTGCATCCAAAGTCAGCCCTTTTTTATTTGCTTGTTCTATTTTTACCCACAGAAATCCAAGATTGTTAGGCTTTATTTCAAGATTTTATTCTCATATTATTTTACTTGATTTTGCAAAACTTCCTAACTTTATTCTTTCTGTCCTCATGACTTTTACTTACATTGATATTTTAATATATTTGGTTTTCATTCTCTTATAGTTGTATAAATTAAAAAATTGAAAATACATTTTAATCACATAGGAAACATCAATGATCTGTTTACTATTTTGTGTTAAAGCATGTTGTATTTATATTATAGTAGAAGGGTCAGCAAACTACGGTCCATAGACCAAAACAAGTTGGCTACCTACTGTGTATGGCAAATGAACTAAATTTAAAAAATATATTTAAATGGCTGAAAAGAATAATAAAGGAAGAATGACATATCATGGAAATGAACATTATAGGAAATTAAAATTCCAATTTCCAGAATGTTTTACTGCAACACAATCATATTCACTCATTTATATATTTTATATGACTGATTCCCACAATGGTAGAGCTGAGTACTTGTGATAGAAACAAATGGCAATGATGCAGCTATAACTCAACAGAATTGCTATTTTATTTTTCTTACCAGGGCATACCCATCATGTCAAAACAAGAAAAGAAGATAAAAGTGGACTTTGAATGTCACACTTTTAAGAACAGGGAATTGCAGATTATTTTGTTATAAAATTGGATGGCAAAGTATTGTGTTTATCATATAATGAAACTGGACACTATACCACTCCTCATATTATCCCCAGATCACTGGAAAACAACAGTCAGAAAAAAATTTTAAATTTTGAATGGACTAGTTCATCATATCTGAATTTCTTCACAAACATTTTTAAAATGAAAATGAAGCCTAGAACAAAGCAAATTTCCAATCAGGTTCTTTTTTTGCTAAACAAGGGAAGATGTTTGTTGATGCTGAGTTCTTTACATGGAATTTGATTGCAAAAGCCAGAGAAATGTGTCCAAAACATATATACTTGTTTAAGACTATTAGTCTTTTGGTGAGAACAGTTGCTTGAAGCATTGAAAACATTAGGAGCAAAATTATTATTCACTTACAAAACAAAGCAAGTAACTTCAAGCAGTGTTGTCTCTTGTCAAGTGGGCATATGGTACCTATACTGCTAGATTGTTCTTTATTTGAAGGTCACTTCAACTCCAAGTTTGAAGTGACAGAAGAATTAGCCTCTACAAAATGTTCTGCATGGAAGCACTACAGGTGAGAATATTTTCAAAGATACTGAGAAAAGAGTGATGCAATACAATTTCAAGTGGAATCTGCTACGATATGTTACAGCTAATTGTGGGGGAAATATATGTGGAAAAGAAAAAGTTATAATTGAACAAATTCTCAAAGTTTTTGAAAATGTAAGGTGTTTATAGCCTATGGTTATTTCTTCATTATTCTTGAGTAGATACTTTGTGAAAAATATTTGAATCTATAATGTGTTATTGAGTGTCAGTGATGAACTTCATTTGCTCTCATGGACTTAAACTTCATTAATTCCATGATGGTTTTTTTTTTCAGAAATAGAAGCTAGAAAACCTTAAGAGTAGAGTGTTTCAATTTCACTTTTATTTTCCTCCTCCCTTGAGGGGTTGTTTGCAGGACTGAATGTGCATATGCTTTGTACTTACTCTTAAGAACTCTCTGCTCCTTTATACTTTACTTCTGTCTCCTGCCTAGGCCTTGTGTTTCCCCAGCACACATTTCCACATTCTGAAATAACCATTATTATACTTAAGAACTATTTCAAGTTTTGTCACCCTGAATGTCTTCAAATTAAAATTTCACATAGTGCTCACTCCTTACTCTGACCATTTAAGCAATTATTGATTGTAATTGCCAATTATAAAGGAGTGAAATACTATAGTGTACCACCTATTCTTTATTTTGGCATTTGTTTTCGGCACTTATATTTCTATTTTTATTCACTTTGAACACCTAGACTCTAGAATCCTTGTAGCTTACATTTCTTTAGATTGTCCACAGGGCCAAGCATATTAACCATACAAATACTTTCTGGATTTGAATTAGCAGAAATAAATGAGGGACAGAGATTGTATGCTCTTTCTTGGTTATATTCTTTCTGAGTAAAATTAAAACTGATAGAATTTATAATACATTGAAGCAAGTAGAAAGAATAGCAGACTATGGTTATCTCATGTTAAACCAACCACAGTTAAAAGTAAACTTGAATTTTAGTTTTTAGTTTATTTATGTTAACTGATAATTGGTACCTATAAAATCATTCCTCTAAATGTAAATTTTTTTAAGATTACTAATGTCAATTCTTGCTCTCAATTGTCATCTGCCTGCTCTATGCAGAAATAGTTTACAAAATAAAAATCATAAAAATTTTAGGTTTTAGTCACACTGCTAGGCAAATATAAATTTCACTTTGCATTATATTTTTAAATGTTTATTTTGGTTACTTTCTCATAGCAATATTGTAATATTTACAAAATTAGAAAATAAATGCAACAATAATAAATTGAAAAATAGTATGGTTCCATGAACTATCCTATTTCCTTAAGACTGAGCAGAAACATGAGTTGAATCAACAAAAGCAAAGCAATGTCACTTATTGTTGCTTGGGCCAATTTAAATTAAAAAAAAAAACAAAACAGTATATATCATATCTCTGTACTGAATGGATTGTTCTGTTAAGATTGGAACTAATCTTTAGCCTCGTAATTGAATGATACTGGAGAAAACAAGTGTTTAAAATTATTAACAACAAGAATAGAGAGAAAAACACATTTTGTTATATTTATCCTATATCATAGTCTTGAAATATATCTTGAAATATTGTCACTGACTGAGCTACTTTTCACAGTAATAAAACTTTTTATAAGATAGAACACGACAAACAAGGACATTTTCTCACATACTCATTCCTGCACTTTGTTGCGAATAATAAATTTTACTTATTTGCAAGTCTCCTTTCATTATAAATAATAAAACCTAAATTTATGTAGATGATTCATAGAGGGTTCATAATTATGCCATCCTTAAACAAATCATCTCAGCCAGATTAAACGATATTTACACTCTGCTTCCTGCTTCATGTTTAGAGCCCTGGTGTCACTTTTCATAAACTGTATATTGAGCAATCACACAATCGGTGAGCTATTTGTTCCTATACTAAGAAGCACATACTTATTCCTTGAACTCAGGCATTACTATTTGTGCACTACTGAGCCAAGAGACTGCCTAAAGAAATATGCAAAGCACTCCATAGTAATCCATCAAATTTTACAAAATTTGCATTAAGTTACAAGGAAAAATCTGTACACATATACAGAAAACGGTTAGTTTACCAGGTATTTTAAGCCTGCTAAAATAAACAACCAAATAAATAAACAATATTTTAGGCTGGAATTATACAAATATTATAAAAATTATACTAATATATATAAAATATTATATAGTGTATTAGAAAATACACTAATCAGAGAATTGCATAGCTTCATGAACAACTGAATAAAATTTTTTACCCCAACACCTAATTTCCTGCCTAATTTCAAAACTTCAACCTAGATCACTAAAAGCAATGCCAAGAAATTTCCTTGACATTATTGCAATGTTTTCATATGCAAAATAATATACATAAAATATTGAAGTTTATTTTTAAATATCCTGAATTAATATAGGCATTGGTATTTATTGTTATTTAAAAATATATAAATGGTTTATAATTTATAGAAGAAAATGCATAAAGAGCCTATAATTTTTCAACAGTATAAAAAAAAAAGATCTGTGCTAGAAAACTTTAACAGTGTTTTTTTGCCAAATAGATAGAACATATCAATAGAGTAAAGTATTTTTTCCTCTCTGCTAATTTTATCACCTTTCTCCTTTAGATTATTACCTGCCCTTTGTCAATAAGTTTCACACAATAAAGTTTTTTTCCTAACACAGGCAGTATTTATTAAATGTCTCTTGTAAAGGTTGTCTGCTGTTATGTTGGGAATAGATAGCTATTTGTAATCCCAAAGCTCAGCAATAACATTAATTCTAAACTAAAGGTTGAAACCATAAATTTTTCCAATATCCCCTCCAGGAAGAGGAATTTTGCAGTAAACAAAATGAAAATAATAATGCTACTTCATAATTTTAATTTTAGTATTGAAACAATCTAAGGTACTATATGGCTCATACAGTAAAATATGCTGTTGGCTTGTCATATTTCTTTATAACCCAACATATAATTGTTATTATATGGGTACGACCCATGATTTTCATACACACTCCAAAAATTGATATTTCTAAATTAAGTAAACTATTTCAGCTTTCTCTGTTTGACATTTTAAAAAAATTATCTCAAATATAAGCATGCTTTTAATGTAAATTAGATTTAGAGAAATTTACATAATATAGAAATAGAAATCAGTTTATAGTCATTACTATAGTCCAACCTAATAAGATTGTCTTAGTTTTGATCCTCTCCAGAATGTTATTAATGTGTTCAGCTACTGAGAAAAACTTACCTGAATTGGGAGGAAACTCATTCTTGCTTAAATTGGGAGGAAATGTTTTTCATAAGCTCCTTGACTATAACTACTTCATGATCTTCGCCTTCTTTGCCAATATTAAAAAAAGACATAGGCAAGGTTGTTGAACATGACATATAGTATTAGTTAACTACAATATAAAGTCTTATGATTTTCCTTCACGTTTAGGGTCATGTGGCATTGCAGTTTTCCAAGGCTGAAGTGCAGAATTTTGTGGAATTTGCACTCTAAAATATGCTGTTCAGTTAGCATGCTTTTGCTTACATATGTGTTTAGATAACACTTTAAATATGTGACCATAATGTTATTTTAAATACATAGCAAAAAATCCTTTGACATACTATGTATCGAGAAGTTGGGTCTGTATCCCTTCTCCTTACTTATAACTGTTTTCCTGAGTGTGTACCAGTAATAGTTTGTGACTTCTAAGATTGAGTCATAAGAGGCCTTGAATCTCTGTCCTGTTCTGCCTTATTCTCCTTAATCCTTGAGTTACCATGCTACTCTGAAGCTTCCATGGTATGAGGAAGCCCAAGAAACATGGATACATGAAGAGGCCATATGTAGCCACTCTGGTTAACAGTTCCAGCTGAGCTCAGCTTTTGATTCATCACAACTCAGGCACATGAGTGAAAAAATGGGCAGATGGTTCCAGCCTCAAACATTCTAGTTATGTTCACTGGCACCAGGGTAGAGGAGGACAAGTCATTTGCACCCAAATTCTTGACCCATAAGAATCGTGGGCACTTTGTAAAAAATAGTTTGTCAGAGTTGCCCATTAAATATCTAATAACTCAAATATTTTACCAAATTTAATATCATTTGGATCTGGGGTAAACAATATTAACAATATGAGAGAAAAAATTCTATGAACTATCTTTTTTTTTTTTTTTTGTAGTTCAATTAGTAATTGGATAGGACTATGTGGGTCTCATTTTACCCTCTATTTTTTATTTTTTTTTAACATCTCTATTGGAGTATAATTGTTTACAATGTTGTGTTAGTTTCTGCTATATAACAAAGTGAATCAGCTATATGTATACATATATAACCATATACACTCCCTCTTATGTATACCTCCCACCCTCCCTATCCCAACCCCCAACCCACCGCTCTAGGTGGTCACAAAACACAGAGCTGATCTCCCTGTGCGATGTAGCTGCTTCCCACTAGCTGTCAATTTTACATTTGGTAGCGTATGCATGTAAATGCTACTCTCTCACTTCACCCCAGCTTACACTTCCCCCTCCCTGTGTCCTCAAGTCCCTACTCTACATCTTAATCTTTATTCCTGTCCTGCCCCTAGGTTCAACAGAATCATTTATTTATTTATTTTAGATTACATATATATGTGTTAGCATATGGTATTTGTTTTTCTTTCTGACTTCACTCTGTATGACAGACTCTAGGCCCATCCACCTCACTACAAATAATTCAATTTCATTAATTTTTATGGCTGAGTAATATTCCATTGTATATATCTGCCACATCTTCTTTATCCATTCATCTGTCGATGGACACTTAGGTTGCTTCCATGTCCTGGCTATTGTAAATAGTGCTGCAATGAACATTGTGGTACATGACTCTTTTTCAATTATGGTTTTCTCAGAGTATATCCCTGGTAGTGGGATTGCTGGCTCATATGGTAGTTCTGTTTTTAGTTTTTTAAGGAACCTCCATACTGTTCTCCATAGTGGCTGTATCAATTACATTCCCACCAACAGTGCAAGAGGGTTCCCTTTTCTCCACACCCTCTCCAGCATTCATTGTTTTTAGATTTTTTGACGATGGCCATTCTGACTGGTGTGAGGTGATACCTCATTGTAGTTTTGATTTGCATTTCTCTAATGATTAGTGATATTGAGCATCCTTTCTTGTGTTTGTTGGCAATCTGTGTATCTTCTTTGGAGAAATGTCTATTTAGGTCTTCTGTCCATTTTTGATTTGGGTTGTTTGTTTTTTTGATATTGAGCTACATGAGCTGCTTGTAAATTTTGGAGATTAATCCTTTGTCAGTTGCTTTGTTTGCAAATATTTTCTCCCATTCTGAGGGTTATCTTTTTGTCTTGCTTATGGTTTCCTTTGCTGTGCAAAAGATTTTCAGTTTCATTAGGTCCCATTCGTTTATTTATCTTTTTATTTCTATTTCTCCAGGAGGCGGGTCAAAAAGGATCTTGCTGTGATTTATGTCATAGAGTATTCTGCCTATGTTTTCCTCTAAGAGTTTTATAGTGTCTGGCCTTACATTTAGGTCTTTAATCCATTTTGAGTTTTTTATCTATATATATGGTGCTAGGGAGAGTTCTAATTTCATTCTTTTAAATGTAGCTGTACAGTTTTCCCAGCACCACTTATTGAAGAGGCTGTCTTTTCTCCATCGTATATTCTTGCCTCCTTTATCAAAGATAAGGCAACCATATGTGTGTGGGTTTATCTCTGGGCTTTCTATCCTGTTCCATTGATCTATATTTCTGTTTTTGTGTCAGTACCATACTGTCTTCATTACTGTAGCCTTGTAATATAGTCTGAAGTCAAGGAGACTGATTCTTCCAGCTCCATTTTTCTTTCTCAAGATTGCTTTGGCTATTTGGGGTCTTTTGTGTTTCCATACAAATTGTGAAATTTCTTGTTCTAGTTCAGTGAAAAAATGCCATTGGTAGTTTCATAGGGATTGCATCAAATCTGTAGATTTCTTTGGGTAGTATAGTCATTTTTACAATGTTGATTCTTCCAATCCAAGAAAGAACATTGTATGTCTGTCCATCTGTTTGTATAATCTTTAATTTCTTTCATCTGTGTCTTATAGCTTTATGCATACAGGTCTTTTGTCTCCTTAACAGGTTTATTCCTAGATATTTTATTCTTTTTACTGCAATAGTAAATGGGAGTGTTTCCTTAATTTCTCTTTCATATTTTTCATCGTTAGTGTACAGGAATGGAAGAGATTTCTGTGCAATTAATTTTGTGTCCTGCTTAATTTGATCTGAGGTAAACAATATTAACAATATGAGATTAATTAATTTGTATGAAATTCATTGATTAGCTCTAGTAGTTTTCTGGCAGCATTTTCAGGATTCTCTATGTATAGTATCATGTCATCTGCAAACAGTGACAGTTTCACTTCTCCTTTTCCAATTTGGATTCCTTTTATTTCTATTTCTTCTCTGATTGCTGTGGCTAAAGCTCACAAAATTATGTTGAATAATAGTGGTGAGAGTGGGCAACCTTGTCTTGTTCCTGATCTTAGAGGAAATGGTTTCAAGTTTTCATGATTGAGAATGATGTTGGCTGTGGGTCTGTCATATATGGCTTTTATTATGTTGAGGTAGGTTCCCTCTATGCCTACTGTCTGGAGGGTTTTTATCATAAATGGTGTTGAATTTTGCTCAAAGATTTTTCTGCATCTATAGAGATTATTATATGGGTTTTATCCTTCAATTTGTTAATATGGTATATCACATTGCTTGAATTGTGTATATTGAAGAATCCTTGCATTCCTGGGATAAACTCCACTTGATCATGGTGTATGATCCTTTTAATGTGCTGTTGGATTCTGTTTGATATTATTTTGTTGAGGATTTTGCCTCTAGGTTCATCAGTGATATTGGCCTGTAGTTTTCTTATATTGTGACATCTTTGTCTGGTTTTGGTATCAGGGTGATGGTGCCCTCCTCGAATGAGTTTGGAAGTGTTCTTCCCTCTGTTATATTTTGGAAGAGTTTGAGAAGGATAGGTGTTAGCTCTTCTCTGAATGTTTGATAGAATTCGCCTGTGAAGCCATCTGGTCCTGGGCTTTTGTTTGTTGGAAGATTTTTAATCACAGTTTCAATTTCAGTGCTTGTGATTGGTCTGTTCATATTTTCTATTTTTTCCTGATTCAGTCTTGGCAGGTTGTGCATTTCTAAGAATTTGTCCATTTCTTCCAGGTTGTCCATTTTATTGGCATATAGTTGTTTGTAGTAATCTCTCATGATCCTTTGTATTTCTGCAGTGTCAGTTGTTACTTCTCCTTTTCATTTCTAATTCTGTTGATTTGAGTCTTCTCCCTTTTTTTCTTGATGATTCTGCTAATGGTTTATCAATTTTGTTTATCTTCACAAAGAACCAGCTTTTAGTTTCATTGATTTTTGCTATTGTTTCCTTTGTTTCTTTGTCCTTTATTTCTGATCTGATCTTTATGGTTTCTTTCCTTCTGCTTACTTTGGGTTTTTTTGTTCTTCTTTCTCTAATTGTTTTTGGTGTAAGGTTAGGTTGTTCACTTGAGATTTTTCTTGTTTCTTGAGGTAGGATTGTATTGCTATAAAGTTCCCTTTTAGAACTGCTTTTGCTGAATCCCATAGGTTTTGGACAATCATATTTTTTTTATAATTTATTAATTTTTAAAATTTTGGCTGCATTGGGTCTTCATTGCTGTGTGCAGGTTTTCTCTAGTTGTGGTGAGTGGGGACTACTCTTCGTTGTGGTGCACAGGCTTCTCATTGTCATGGCTTCTCTTTTTGTGGAGCACAGGCTCTAGGTGTGCAGCCTTCAGTAGTTGTGGCACTTGAGCTCAGTAGTTGTGGCTTGTGGGCTCTAGAGGTCAGGCTCAGTAGTTGTGGTGCATGGGCTTAGTTGCTCTGTGGCATGTGGGATCTTCCTGGGCCAGGGCTCGAACCCACATCCCTTGCATTGACAGGCAGATTTTTAACCACTGAGTCACCATCGAAGCCCCTGTCATATTTTCATTGTCATTTGTTTCTAGGTATTTTTTGATTTCCTCTTTGATTTCTTCAGTGATCTCTTGGTTATTTAATAGTGTATTGTTTAGCCTCCATGTGTTTGTATTTTTTACAGTTTTTTTCCTGTAATTGATATCTAGTCTCATAGCATTGTGGTTGGAAAAGTTACTTGATACAATTTCAATTTTCTTAAATTTACCAAGCGTTTATTTGTGACCCAATATGTGATCTATCCTGGAGAATGTTCCATGAGCACTTGAGAAGAAAGTGTATTGTTGTTTTTGGATGAAATATCCTATAAATATCAATTAAGTCCAATTTGTCATATAAGGCTTGTGTTTCCTTATTTATTTTCATTTTGGATTATCTGTCCACTGGTGAAAGTGGGGTGTTAATGTACCCTAGTATGACCATGTTACTGTTGATTTCCCCTCTTATGGCTGTTAGCATCTGCCTTATGTATTGAAGTGCTCCTGTGTTGGGTGCATAAATATTTACAATTGTTATATCTTCTTCTTGGATTGACCCCTTGATCATTATGTAGTGTCCTTCTTTGTCTCTTGTAATAGTCTTTGTTTGAAAGTCTATTTTGTCTGATATGAGAATTGCTACTCCAGCTTTTTTTCATTTCCATTTACATGGAATATCTTTTTCCAGCCCCTCACTTTCAGTCTGTATGTATCCCTGGGACTCAAGTGGGTCTCTTGTAGACAGCATATATACGGGTTGTGTTTTTGTATCCATTCAGCCAGTCTATGTGTTTTGTTTGGAGCATTTAATCCATTTACATTTAAGATAATTAACTATATGTATGTTCCTATTACCATTTTAATTGTTTTGGGTTTGTTATTGTAGGTCTTTTCCTTCTCTTGTGTTTCCTGCCTCGAGAAATTTCTTTAGCATATGTTGCAAAGCTGGTTTGGTGGTGCTGTATTCTCTTCGCTTTTGCTTGTCTGTAAAGATTTTAATTTCTCCATTGAATCTGAATGAGATCTTTGCTGGGTAGAGTAATCTAGGTTGAATGTTTTTCCTTTTCATTATTTTAATTATGTCCTGTCATTCCCTTCTGCAGTTTCTTGCACAGTTTCTGCTAAAAGATCAGCTGTTAAACTTATGGCGATTCTCTTGTATGTTATTTGTTGCTTTTCCCTTGCTTCTTTTAATATTTTTTTCTTTGTATTCAATTTTTGATAGTTTGATTAATACGTGCCTTTGTGGGTTTCTCCTTGGATTTACCCTGTATGGGACTCTCTGTGCTTCCTGGACTTGATTGACTATTTCCTTCCCCATGTTAGAGAAGTTTCAACAATAATCTCCTCAAATATTTTCTCAGACCTTTTCTTTTTCGCTTCTTCTTATGGGACCCCTACAATCCGTATGTTGGTGCATTTTTTTGTTCTCCCAGAGGTCTCTAAGACTGTCCTTAATTCTTTTCATTTTTTTTTTCTTTACTCTGCTCTGCAGTAGTGATTTCCACCATTCTATCCTCCAGCTCACTTATTTGTTCTCCTGTCTCAGTTATTCTGCTACTGATTATTTCTGGAGAATTTTTAATTTCATTTATTGTGTTGTTCATCATTGTTTGTTTGCTCTTTAAGTGTTTTAGGTCCTTGTTAAACGTTTCTTGTATTTTCTCCATTCTGTTTCCAAGATTTTGGATCATCTTTACTATCATTACTCTGAATTTATTTTCAGGTAGACTGCCTATTTTTCTTCTTCATTTGTTTGGTCTGGTGGGGTTTTACCTTGCTCCTTCATCTGCTGCATATTTCTCTGTCTTCTATTTTTTTTTTTTAACTTACTGTGTTTGGGGTCTCCTTTTTGTAGGCTGCAGGTTCACAGTTCCTGTCTTTTTTTGGTGTCTGCCTGTAGTGAGTTAGTTTGGTTCAGTTGCTTGTGTAGGCTTCCTGGTTGGGGGGACTGGTGCCTGTGTTCTGGTAGGTTAGGCTGGATCTTGTCTTTACAGGCTAACCTACCTGCACAGGCTGCACACGGTTGTATGTTTTGGGGGGGTCTGTGAACTTAGTATACCAGAAAAAAAATTTAAGAAAATTATGCTTAAAGGCATGGGAGAGTATGGTTTAAGCAGGCTGATGTCAATAAATATGTTTGATATGATCAGTTAAGCAATAGTTCTGAACTATGGTAATTCATTAAAATCACTCAAGGATCTTTTAACAAATGTTCATATCCAAGGTCCATTCCAGACCAATTGAATCAGACTATCTGCAAGTAGAGACCAGTCATTAGTGTTTTATTATATTTATTTATTATTTAAAAGCTCCCCCAAGTTGTTCTAGTGTTAAATAAGAAGTGTCCCTAAGATCAATTCATGAAAATCAATGAGAGGAGAAATAATATGTTAGAGAAAAGTAACTTTTCCCTTGGTGATGATATATGTGAATATTTTTTCAAATCTTTTTTTCCTCCTCCTCCTCCCCCTCCTCCTCCTCTTCCTCTTCCTCTTCCTTTTCCTTCTCCCTCTTCCTCCTCTGTCTTCTTCATGTGAAATGTAGATTAAAGAGATAATGAGTTTCATCAGTGTAGCTTCTCAGATGTTAAAAAAGAAGGGTAAAAAATAGAAGAAAGTAAAGAATAGGCCAAAAGATACTCAACTGAGATAAGATGAAATATTTTTGTTTGGTTTTCTTTTTTGTTGCATGTTTGTTTTTCAGCTGACTTCCATTATTAGAGCTGAAGCAGAATCCCGGGAAAAAAGACAATTCAATTTACTGAGTAAATACAAGAAGGATGAACACAGAAATAAGAATGCTGGAAGATTTCCAAGTAGGTAAATGAGAATTGTTCATTAAGTCACCTAGGAATTCACAGGCTATAGTCAGTATGGCTCATTGTAACTGATATAAAAGTGCAATTGAATTTTCTGGCAATCAAACTTCTTAACATATCCTTATGTTACTAGTTATTTTATATTTTAAATAATTTTAAGAGAGCTCAAAAAGGGATATGTGACATCATGAAATATCCCATAAAATAAATACCCAGAGAAATCATGAAAACCTGTAAGAATTATATTATTATATAATGTACGTGTTTTAAGAAATTTCTGTTTAAGAAATGTAACAGTTGCAATTTCATAGTATGTTTTAGAATAGTTATATACACTATTTTTTATTCATAATTTATTAGTTTATCAATATTACTAGAACTTTAGGGTGTTATTGGTCGCTGTCTGGTTAGACAGGCAACTGAACATAATGATGGCTAAGCCATTTTCTTTAACTTTCTATTTTATATTGGAGTATAGTTGATTAACAATCTTGTGTTAGTTTCAGGTGTACAGCAAAGTGATTCAGTTATACATATACACGTATCTATCTTTTTTCAAATTCTTTTCCCATTTAGGTTGTTATGTAACACTGAGCAGAGTTCCCTGTGCTATAAAGAAGGTCCTTTTTATATATACAGTATTTAAGATTAATGTATAAATTGATGTTTCTGGCATAGCTTTCTTCACTACAGATTTCCAAATGCATTTTAAAAGTCATGAGGCAAAATCTACTTGTGGTAAACTAAATACACTTTTCAACTCAGAAACAAATCTACATGAGATAATACAAAAGAGTAATATATGTATATAAAATTAATTTTTCTGAATAATGATATTCAGATACTTTGCAGTCTTAAGTACTATGTCATATATCATTAAAATTATGTTAATGGTTTCTAGACAAATATAATCCATCCATAGGATTAGTTCATATATTTCCAGTTGTTTATGTTCTTTCTTTAGAATTTGGTTTCAATATTTTCATTATGTTAAAAGTAGAGTATAAATCAAATTCCACACAATCAAATTCCACATATTTAATCGCCTAAACACTAGGAAACCAGCACCAAGATATGCTGCACTGTTGAAATATTCTACCTCGTGTTATATCCAAAATTAATATTCCTACGATCCTCACAAATTGGTTTCTATGGACTATAAAGCACCGTTCTGGGGCTCACTGTAAAACACAGAGATTTTGCACATGTAATGCAATAGCTTATTTTAACGGGGTCCACAGATGTTTACTTCTAATTGGCCACACTGAATATAAGAAAATCAAACTGAAAGGTTAGGTATCCCTAAAGGAAGATCAAAATATTTTCATTATATTGACCATAATTTGTCTCGTTAAGATCATCAACAAGTCATGGCATTTTATGCTTGTACAGTATTTCCTAATCTGGGACTTCAGAGCCAAATAATATAAAACTCGTGGCATATCTAATGATCACATTTAATAAACATATGATTTAGCTTCCTAATTATAATTGTATTCCTCAAATTATGCTGCTTACATTATGATATCTAAAACCTTAAAATTGTCAAAATATAATTCCTTATTTAATATCATTGTTTGAAAATTACTTATGAAGTATTCTTTCTGAAATATTTTAATGTGTAGTTTCCAATCAATAAAATACAATCAATATCATTAAAATATTCCTTCTTTAGATTTAGTTCTAAATATTTTTATATCTAAATATCAAAATTGTACTAAATATCAGAAGCTATAATAATTTATTCTACAGTTAGTGGGGAAAATAGATTTCAAATATTTGAAAACATTTATTTTTGACACTTGTTTGGAGTCAAACTTATAATACTGTTTTTCTAACTAAATGCCATTATATGATATATACACAGAAAACATTATTTTAGGCACATATTTTCATATATATGTGTAAGACACACACAAACACATATAAATATGCATGTACATATATTCATGTACACAAATATTTATAGACATATAATCATATGTATATTTATTTTTGAGTGAAATTTGGGTGTAAATATTTAAATTCTCCCTTACTATAAATTTTTGATTTTGCAGATGATTTTTTTGGGTTATCTTTCATGGCTTTCTCTCATTTTAAACTTCAGTTATTATTTCCAGGAGTGTTACTATACTCTTCAAATTTTAATCAATAGGAATGCTTAGGTAACTGAGCTAGCACTAACAGTTATTCCCCATTAAACACATATTATCTAAACACAAATCCTTCTTCATGTTCTCTCTTTGGAAAAATTTCTTTTTATGACAGGTGGAGAGATTAGAAAATTCATTTTAATTCATTAAATAATTGTTGAGTTGTTTGCATTGTTTTCTTTGTCTAGCCCAGTGTTGGCTGAATGAAATAAGTGAAGTGAAGAAATGAATTCATTTTCCAAGATGGCAGAGGAGTGGGAGGATGTGGTGTTCATCTCTCCCCACAAATGTATCAAGACTACATCTACAAATGGAACAATTCTCACAGATCCCCTGATGAACACTAGCAGAGGACCTTGGACACCTAAAAGGACAAGAAAGATTCCCACATAACTGGGTGGGAGGAAAGAAAGAAGAAGGGAAAAGGAAGGGGAGAGGAAGCAGGACAGGATCGGCACTTCTGTCAGAGAGCTTAAGGTGAGGAGAGGTTCCTGCATCTGGGGAAGCTCCCTCACCAATGGGAAGATCAGCTGAGACAGAGAGGGAGCTTTGGGGGCTTGGAGCAGAGCCCAGCAATTGGTCTGTGGCATGCAGGAGAGAGTGAGACCTACACAGATGGTCTGTGCCACAGCCCGGCACATCCCAGCGAGCATGAGGGCTTGGTACTGGAACAGAGGTTTGGAGAGCAGACTCAGGAGATGCTGTTGGCTGAGAGGAGACAGCCTGAGGGGATACAGGAGTGAGGAGCACTGCAACTGGGAATGCTCCTGGAGGAAGCCCAGAGTGCTTCAGAGGCAAAGGGCCATTGTTGAGTGACACACAAAGGGCAGGGCCACCATTGCAGCCTCTCTCCTCATGAGCAGTCCTCTGCCTCCACAGGCACTAAGGAGGGCTCCCACACCTCTGCCATCACCTTCTCCACCACCCCCCCACCCTGTCTGGGTGAGCTGCTCACCCTGATCACCCCCTGACAGGCTCAAGGATTACAATCGTTACCCCAGCACCCTCCAACCTGGGAGATCTGCTCACCCCGATCACCACCTCAGCTCCTTCCTGCCTGACAGACTCCTGTGCTCTAGGACCACACGCAGATGTGGGGCTAAAACCACACCTGAGCCCCAGGGCCCATGTGAGTAAGGAAGAAGAGCTAAAGTATCTCCTTGCAGCTGTGTGACTGGTGGAGTTATACCTCTGCTGAAGGCTTCCTAAATTCAGCACCTGTGAAACATCCAAAAGGACAAGTGCTCCTGCAACTGGGAAAGGACTGGCTTTAGCAGCTGTGGGCTTTGTGGGCATGTACACATGGTGGTTGGGCCTGGCCAGAGTCTGAACTGCTTCCAAAGTTCCCACAGAGGGTCCAGGTGCATGACTACTGCAGTCCTGGGATCTGACCTCAGTACATCTACACTGGTGGCCTGGTGCAAACAACAACTGAGAGTCAACAGGGCCAATTGCGAGCATACACACGGTTAAGGTCGGACTGAAAGCAGTGCCAGCAACAGTGTACTTTGTGAGCCCACACAACGAGAGAAATGGGACACAACAGAGCACATTCACAGGTGAACAGCTTCTCTCCCAAGGCGAGTGCTCCAATCCCACCTACCTTCCACTGCAGATCAGAAACACAGCAAAGAAACAGATGTGGGGGACTCTACTCCAACAACTAGGGGGCAGATCCTGCCCCTGACAGGGCAGTGAAAACCACAGAGGAAAGGGGAGGTGCCGTTAAATATCCAGGGCAAGCTCTGGTCACCACAGCACCAGTCAAACCCCCTATGAAGGAGATAATAGCACAAGCCTCTGGACCAACCTCATCCACTGGGGGAAGACACCAGAAGCTAGCAGAACTGCAGCCTGCAGAAAGGAGACCACAAACCGGCAAGTTAGACAAAATGAGAAGACAGAGAAATAGATTGCAGATGAAGAAGCAGGATAAAAACCTACAAGAACAACCAAATGAAGAGGAGATAAGCAGTCTTCCTGAAAAGGAATTCAGAGTATTGATAGTAAAGATGATCCAAGATCTCAGAAAAAAATGGAGCCACGGATTAAGAAGATACAAGAAATGTAAAACAAAAACCTAGAAGAACTAAAGACCAAACAGAGATGAACAATACAATAACTGAAATGAAAAATACACTAGAAGGAATCAATAGCAGAATAACTGAGGCAGAAGGATGGATAAGTGAACTGGAAGATAGAATGGTGGAAATCACTGCCATGGAATAGAATAAAGAAAAAATAATTAAAAGAAATGAGGACAGTCTCAGAGAACTTTGGGACATTAAATGCTCCAACATTTGAATAATAAGGGTCCAAGAAGAAGAAAAAGAAAAAGGGCCTGGGAAAATATTTGAAGAGATTATAGGTTGAAAACTTCCCTAACATGGGAAAGGAAATAGTCACCCAAGTCCAGGAAGCGCAGAGAGTCCCATACATGATAAACCCAGGGAGGAACATGCTGAGACACATATTAATCAAACTAACAAAAATTAAATAAAAATAAAAAATATTAAAAGCAAAAAGGGAAAAGCAACAAATAATATACAAGGGAATCCCCAAGAGGTTATCCACTGATTTTTCAGCAGCAACTCTGCAGGACAGAAGAGAGTGGCATGATATATTTAAAGTGACAAAAGGGAAAAACCTACAACCAAAACAGCATTACACAAAATGCTAAAGGAACTTCTCTAGGCAGGGGAAAAAAAAAAGAGAGAGAGGCCACAACTAGAAACAAGATAATCACATAATGGGAAAGCTCACTGGTAAAAGCAAATACACACACAGTGAAATCAAGAAATCATCCGTACACAAATATGATATCAAAACCAGCAACCATGAGAAAAGGAGAGTACAAATGCAGGAAATGGGAATTGCATTTGAAATTAAGGGACCAGCAACTTAAAACAGCCCTGTGTGTGTGTGTGTGTGTATATATATATATATATATATATATATATATATATATATATATATATATATATATATATATATATATAAATTTCATTGGAAATGTAAACCAAAAAACTACAAAAGATATGAACAAAAAAGAAAAACACAGCACTGAAGATGCTCATCTAACCACAAGAGAAGAGAACAAAAGAGGAAGGGAAGAAAAAAGACCTATAAAAACAAACCCAAAACAATTAAGAAAATGGCATTAGGAACGTACATATCGATAATAACCTTAGAAGTAAATGGATTAAGTGCTCCAACCAAGAGACATAAACTGGCTGAATGGATACACAAACAAGACCCGTATATAGGCTGTCTACAAGAGACCCACTTCAGACCTAAGGACACATACAGACTGAAAGTGAGGGGATGGAAAAAGATATTCCATGCAATGGAAATGAAAAGAAAGCCAGAGTAGCAATACTCATATCAAATAAAACCGACTTTAAAATAAAGACTCTTACAAGAGACAAGGAAGGACACTACATAATGATCAAGGCTTGGATTGATATTCAAGAAGATGATATAACAATTGTAAATATTTATGCATCCAATATAGGAGCACCTCAATATATAAGGCAAATGCTAACAGCCATAAAAGGGGAAATCGACAGCAACACAAAAATAGTAGGGGACTTTAAACCCCACTTACACCAATGGACAGATAATCCAGACAGAAAGTTAATGAGACATAAACCTTAAATGACACATTAGACCAGATAGACTTAATTGATATTTATAGAACATTCCATCCAAAAGCAGCAGAATCCATTTTCTTCTCAAGTGCACACAGAACATTCTCCAGGATAGATCACATCTTGGGCCACAAATCAGGCCTCAGTAAATTTAAGAAAAAATGAAATCATATCAAGCATCCTTTCCAACCAAAACTCCATGAGATTGGAAATCAATTACAGGAAATAAAATGTAAAAACCACAAACACATGGAGGCTAAACAATATGTTACTAAGCAGTCAATGAATCACTGAAGAAATCAAAGAGGAAATCAAAGTTTACCTAGGAAAAAACGATAATGAAAACACAACGAACCAAAACCTATGGCATGCAGCAAAAGCAGTTATAAGAAGGAAGTTTATAGAAATACAATCTTACCTCAAGAAACAAGAAAAATCTCAAATAAACAACTTAACCTTACACCTAAAGCAAACAGAGAAAGAACAAACAAAAACGAAAGTTAGTAGATGGAAAGAAATCATAAAGATCAGAGCAGAAATAAATGAAATAGAGAGCGAAAACAATAACAAACACCAATGAAACTAAAAGTTGGTTCTTTGAGAAGATAATCAAAACTGATAAACCTTTAGCCAGACTCATCAAAAAACAAAACAAAACAAAATGGACAGAACTCAAATCAATGAAATAGAAATGAAAAAAGAGAAGTTACAATGGACATCACAGAAATAGAAAGGATCATAGGAGACTATTACAAGGAGCTATACACCAATAAAATGGACAACCTAGCAGACATGGACAAATTCTTAGAAAGGTAATACCTTCCAAGACTGAACCAGGAAGAAATAGAAAACATGAACAGACCAATCCTAAGTACTGAAATTGAAACTGTGATTAAAAATCTTCCAACAAACCAAAGTCTAGGACCAGATAGCTTCACAGACAAATTCTATCAAACATTTAGAGAAGAGTTAACACTTACCCTTCTGAAACTCTTCCAAAACATCACAGAGTAAGTACACTCCCAAGCTCATTCTACGAGGCCACCATCACCCTGATACTAAAACCAGACAAAAATATCAGAAAAAAAGAAAATTACAGGCCAATAACACTGATGAACATAAAAAAAAAAAAAAATCCACAAGAAAATACCAGCAAACTGTATCCAACAACATATTAAAAGCATCATACACCATGATCAACTGGGATTTATCCCAGGGGTGCAAGGACTTTTCAGTACCTGCAAATCAATCAGTGTGAAATATACAACATCATCAACAAATTTGAAGAATAAAAACCATATGATCTTCTCAATAGCTACAGAACAAGCTTTTGACAGAATTCAACACCCATTTAAGATAAAAACTCTTCAGAAAGTGGGCATAGAAGGAACCTACCTCAACACAATAATGGCCATATATGACAAACCCACAGCAAACATCATTCTCAATGGTGAAAAACTGAAAGCATTTCTTCTAAGATCAGGAACAAGACAAGGATGTCCACTCCCGCCACTATTATTCAACATAGTTTTGGAAGTCCTAGCCATGGCAATAAGTGAAAAAAAAGTAATAAAAGGAATCCAAATTGGAAAAGAATAAGTAAAACTGTCACTGTTTGCAGATGACATGATACTATACATAGAAAATCCTAAAGATACTACCAGAAAACTATTAGTGCTCATCAATGAATTTGGTAAAGTTGCAGGATATAAAATTAATACACAGAAATCTCTTGCATTCCTATATATTAACAACAAAAGATCAGAAAGAGAAATCAAAAATGATCACATTTACCATCACATCAAAAAGAATAAAATACCTAGGAATAAACCCACCTAAGGAGGCAAAATACCTGTACTCAGAAAATTATAAGATACTGATGAAAGAAATTAAAGATGACACAAACAGATGGACAGCTATACTATTTTCTTGGATTGAAAGAATCAATATTGTGAAAATGACTATATTACCCAAAGCAATCTACAGATTCGATGCAATCCCTATTGAATTACCAATGGCATTTTTTCCAGAACTAGAACAAAACATTTTAGAATTTGTATGGAAACACAAAAGACTCTGAATAGCCAAACCAATCTTGAGAAAGAAAAACGGAGCTGGAGGGATCAGGCTCCCTGACTTCAGACTATGCTACAAAACTACAGTCATCAAAACAGTATAGTACTGGCACAAAAACAGACATATAGATCAATGGAACTGGATAGAAAATCCAGAGATAAATCCACACACCTATGATTACCTAATCTATGACAAAGGAGGCAAGAATATACAATGGAGAAAAGACAGTCTCTTCAATAAATGGTGTTAGGAAAACTGGACAGCTACACATAAATGAATGAAATTAGAACATCCCTAACACCATACAAGAAAATAAACTCAAACTGGATTAAAGACCTAAATGTAAGGCTGCTGTATACTATAAAACTCCTAGAGGAAAACATAGGCAGAACACTCTTTGACATAAATCACAGCAAGATGTTTTTTGATCCACCTCCTAGAGTAATGAAAATAAAAACAAAAATAAACAAATGGGACCTAATTAAACTTAAAAGATTTTGCACAGCAAAGGAAATCATAAACAAAACAAAAAGACAAACCTCAGAATGGGAGAAAATATTTGCAAATGAAGCAACCAACAAGGGGTTAATCACCCAACAAGGGGTTAATCTCCAAAATATATAAACAGCTTATGCAGCTCAATATCAAATAAAAACCAAAAAGCCCAATCAAAAAATAGGTGGAAGATCTAAATAGACGTTTCTCCAAAGAAGACACACAGATGGCTAAAAGCACATGAAAAGATGCTCAACATCACAAATTATCAGAGAAATGCAAATCAAAACTACAATTAGTTATTGTCTCACACTGGTCAGCAAGGTCACCATCAAAAAAATCTACAAACAACAGATGCTGGAGAGGGTGTGGAAAAAACGGAACCTTCTTATGCTATTGGTGGGAATGTAAATTGATACAGCCACTATGGAGAACCATACGGAGGTTCCTTAAAAAACTAAAAATAGAGCTATCAAAACAGAGCATTTCTAAAGGACTAACATTATGCTGACTTTGTACTTTTTACATTTCTTAATAAAATTAAGTGAAAATTTAATTAGGCCTTCAAGGAGGCTTATTATATTGATTAGCATAAGTACTTGATTAGTATAGTACTTGTTTTTCTTTTGTGTGTGTTTTTACAATGAAAGTAAAAATATTAAAAATAGTAAATATCTTGTGAGAACTTTAAAAAATAAAGATATATTTAATAACTTACAGAGAAAAAGTATAGAAACTTTTTTTAATGTACAGAATTGCAGGTACCTGTTAAATATTCATTCAATGTATGAAAAGATAAAACAATAAGGAATAATGTATTAGTATTACATAATAATAATAATAACTAATAATGTATTATTAGTCATAATAATGTACTATTTTAAACCAAATTGTAAACCACAAGATGGAGCTGGAATTTCATTTTCTATAAAAAAATGAATGAAAATTGACTCAAGTCATATTTTCAAAATATATGCAATCTAGACAATACATATGATTTTAAAAAATTATATGACTATGTGTATTTCATAAGTATTCACAAGCTTTCAGTAATGAAATTATCATTGTTTAAAATATGACTCTACATTATCCCTGTAAAATCTATGAAATTATATACATAACACTTATGTTTAAATTTTCATAAAAATATATCTACTTTATAATATAAAAAAAGAAAATATAATAAGCCAGGCTAAAAAGAATTTGTGGAAGTGACTGCTGAGTTGTTTCCAGATAATAAATTCATATTCATTTTGGAAAGAGAATTTCATTTATTTTTACATAATTATTTTTAAAAAATGTATTGGAGTATAGTTGATTTACAATGTTGTGTTAGTTTCAGGTGTACAGCAAACTGAATTAGTTACACATATACACATCGACTTTTAGATTATTTTCTCATATAGGTCATTACAGAGTATTGAGCAGAGTTCCCTGTGCTATACAATAGGTTCTTATTAGTTATCAATTTTATATACAGTAGTGTGTATATGTCAGTCCCAGTCTCCCAATTTATCCCTCTGCCTCCCTTACCACCTGGTAACCATAAGTTTGTTTTCTACTTCTGTAACTTTATTTCTGTTTCATAGATAAGTTCATTTGTACCCTTTTTTTCAGATTCCACATGCAAGTGATATCATATGATATTTGTCTTTCTCTGTCTGACTTATTTCACTCAGTAGGACAATCTCTAGGTCCATCCATGTTGCTGCAAATGGCATTATTTCATTCTTTTCCTTTATGGCTGATTAATATTCCATTGTATATATACACCACATCTTCTTTATCTATTCCTATGTTGATGGATGTTTAGGTTGCTTCCATTTCCTGGCTATTGTAAATACTGCTGCAATGAACACTGGGGTGCATGTATCTTTTTCAATTATGGTCTTCTCCACATATATGTCCAGGATTGGACTGCTGGATCATATGGTATTTCTATCTTTAGCTTTTTACAGAGCCTCCATACTGTTTTCCATAATGGCTGTATCAATTTACATTCCCACCAACAGTGTGGGAGGATTCCTTTTTCTCCATACCTTCTCTGGCATTTATTGTTTGTAGACTTTTTGATGATGGCCATTCTGACCAGTGTGAGGTGACACCCCCTTGTAGTTTTGATTTGCATTTTTCTGATAATTAGTGACGCTGAGCATCTTTTCATGTGCTCTTTAGCCATCTGTATGTCTTCCTTGGAGAAATGTCTGTTTAGATCTTTTGCCCATTTTTTGATTGGGTTGTTTGTTTTTTTGATATTGAGCTGCATGAGCTGTTTGTATATTTTGGAGATTAATCCCTTGTCAGTTGCTTCATTTGCAAATATTTTCTCCCATTCTGAGGGTTGTCTTTTTGTTTTGTTTGATTTCCTTTGTTGTGCAAAATCTTTTAAGTTTAATTAGGTCCCATTTGTTTATTTTTGTTTTTATTTTCATTACTCTAGGAGGTAGATTGAAAAAGATCTTGCTGTGATTTATGTCAAAGAGTGTTCTGCCTATGAGAATTTTAATCATGGTACTAGAGAAGATCATTTAGACACCCTTGTGCATATATATATATAACCATTTATGGAAAAAGCAATATTTTGTAATATTCAGTCACATCTCTTTCACTCTATTATCTGTTTTCCTGTCTTTGATATTTCTACCCACTGAGACAAAATTCACTTTCAGCAACTTCCACCTGGGAAATACTGCCTAGATTTTTGGTTTGACTTCCATCCCTTGTAAGACTCTGTAGTAGAGTCATCTTAACCACAGCAGACCCTCAGAAACACTGCTAAAATAATAGATTTTTGAGCAGTGGCAATTTATTAGCTATGAAATTGTTGGTCAATATTTTATTTATGGGTTTTTAATAAAACACTGAATAGAGATGCCAGGCAAAGAACCAAAACTGTTTTCATTTTAAATTATTAAATTGAGCTGAGATCATGTCTTCTGTTTAAATTAATATCATTTATTACGCAACAGGAATACACATTGCCAGAAAGATTATACTTCATTGCTTAACAGAATTTAACACTTCTAATATATGCCAGTAAATCTTCTATGATACGGATATTTAAAAGTTACCTCCAGATCAGTTTAAAAGTGAGTCAACGTTTCTCTCTTACGTATAATCTGTATATAATATATTGAAAAAAAGCTTAAAACCATTGAAAGAAGCTATGTATTTAGAAAATTTTATAAATATTCCTAAAGCAGTGTAATCTTTCTCATCAGATTTTAGCACCATTCTAGAGTGCTGAGAAAATTCTAAGAAATTCCATGGTTCATATTTTTGTTCCAGTCTCTCCTGTGTTATCTCAGTTGCATTCTTTTTGCTAGCTATAATAACTCATTTTAGTCTGATCCTCTTTGAGAAAATTACTTCAGCATAAAAAAGAGCTGCTTCTATTTTGGTAATTTTAAATATATTTACACAGTGAAATTGTTAGCCTCTTAGGAAGAATCTCTGATAGAAACATTTCCTGAAAGGTGAGAGATGGGAATTCCCTGGAGGTCCAGTGGTTAGAACTCAGCACTTTCACTGTGGTGGCCTGGGTTCAATCCCTGGCTGGGGAACTAGGATTCTGCAAGTCACGTGGTGGGGACAAAAAAAAAAAAAAAAAGGTGAGCAGTGAGTTTGGTGTACTCTTATTGTACTGAATGATCTCTTTGGATAATCCAATCACCTGAGTATAACTCTGATGAGACTGGTCACACTGAAGAGGAGAAAATGTATATATATATACACACTGCAAATAATCATTTAGTTTCTTTTGAACTAGAAGATAGTTTTTCTCCAGTACTTAAAAATGCATGCATTTTGCCAAGAAAAGAGATCTAATAAGGAAGGTTATAACAGCAATAGTTTCTACATGGCATTTCAACCTAAAATATGTAAATCCATGCCAAAGGTTAATGATTCACTCTTCAAAGCTGGAATCAATATAAGAAGGGAAGAGCTTCTAAGGTATCAAAAGAGATTAAGGAAGCCTAGAATATTACAGATGTAGAGATTTTAGAGATAATGTCCTCCTAAATTATAAGTAGGTTCATTGTCCAAGATGTTTCTAATTAGTTGATGGTGACTGAATGGAGCACTGTGCAGCTTAAGAAAAAAAAAGATTTAACTATAAGGAGTGTTTCAAGGTATAAATAAATCCATTCTTTAAAGAAGTTCCTGCATACCTGCAGTACAGTTAACACTATCTAAATCTATAACCACATTTAAAGATTTACCAAATATTAAATAAAATTGGTATCTCTTAGAGGCAAAACTATAAAAGTACCAATTCTGTCATTACTCTTTCTATTTTGTTATTCTAGAAGTATAAGAAAAATCTGATATACATTTTGGTAATGTTAAAAGTAAACTGAGGCATATTGCAATTGTGAAGACTTCATTTGAGCAAATATTGATTTGAACTGGGCAGCACCAAACCAAAAGTGGTTAGGAATGCTCCACTGATAAGAGGTAAGGTCAAGGTTTTTATGAAAAAGATATGGAAGCAAAGCAAAGAAATTATTTAATTGATTGTAGTATAAGCAATTGCTTTATTTTGGAAAATCTAGTTGGCTATTTGTGATTGGTTGCTCTTAAGTTTCACTTTCTCAGACATGGGTACAACTGTAGCTAGATTTTGGTTTGCTTACATAGTCTACCAAGGCATTAGGGGCACCTCAGTTTAATGGCTTCCTTGTTTAAATGATTTAATTCCCCCCTTTTGTCATCCTATCATACATGAGAGACTGACCAATAATTTGATATTAGCACCATTCTCTTACCATCAGGGTTAGGTTGTTCTTGCCTTGTCTTGCAATTCATAGGTTATGGTGTCAGGTCTGTGGAAGAATTCTTTTTGCTTTTCATCTCATTGTTCTGTTTGCTTCTCCAAGTGTAATGAGACCATATGATGTATTGCCGATAGCTGCAAATCAGACCCTTGAGAGAACACAATGCATCTGGGAGACTACAACGATGACTATCAGGAGGATAACACCAAGAGACTGAAATATGTTCTTTAGCCAGGGCTCCCATGAACCAAATGAGTTGGTACCAAACAAGTTAAAGAATGTATCTGAAGAAACATTAATTTGTTTTAACCAAGAGGCTAGTTTGTTAATTTCTAATGTTTGAGTTTCTATAATAGCAGAGGTGTTGATCCAGGTACAGCAAGAGGTAATTGCTACACCATAGATTCTTCTTTGTTCAGACAATAAGTAATCTAAAGCAAATCTGTTGTTAAAAATCATCTTATTAGTTCAAAATAATCCTACGCCAAAGAGGCATATGTGGAGTGGTGTATTTTGTTATTCCTCTCCTTTTAGATTTCCCAAAGAAGTTTCATAGTCTACAAGTTGAGTTGTTATATTGCTCCATCTCATTGAACCAATCCCTTATTCCTGAGAAGAGGTCAGTTCAGTTAAACAGTTGGGTCTCATTTCAGGAGGTGGTGTTAAAGGTGAGCTCCTAAAGTTAGGCCAATATGGTATAAGAAATTAGATTTTAATTTAATCTTATTTAATGAGAGGCATTTCTATGGAAACAAACAAAGAAAAATGTTAATGGTTGAAGCAGACTACAAATCAGTCTCTGAAGCAACATAACAGCCAGTTGAGAAGACTTCTACTTCGGCTCCTTATATCGGGCTTGAACATTTTTTGTAGTTTAAATGTCTCTGGTTATGTCATTAGGCATTCTGTGAACTTTCTGAATAACCCACAAAGCAACAAACACAAAGATTGTGCACACATGTGCCATTCTACTGATTTCTCTGAAGTTTATACCAAGTTTTCTAGTTTGGGGCTTTGGGAAAAGGGCAGTTTTTCTTTTTAGTGATTCTCAGTCAGAAGGATGGAAGAAAATTGGAAACATTACTTTGGAGAGCTGTAGTCAGATATCGGAGGGAATGAGAAGAATTTAGAATCCAGTCCAGTTTGTAGGTAGATAACAAAACCTCAAACACAATAAATAGAAGAATCTCCACAAGGGTGTATTATAGTTTTCCACTGAAAAATAATTTTTCTCTGTATAATTACCCCAATTTCTAGCAAAGATAATCACAGTAAGACTAATTTGTTTGCCAAATAAATCTAGTCTCATTAAACTTGGCTTGATTATTTACATAAGTGCAGCAAGAATAGTGATTTTATGTATATTCTCAGATATGTTGTTCTAGTTAAAACTTTGATGATATCTAAGGGGTTTTATTAGCTCCATAAAATTCAGCTTAATTTCTTAAACTGTCTGGTAATAAGGAATCTCAGTTTAGATTTTTAAAAGCCTCTATAGGCTAAGAAGCCAAGTCAAGGACTTGCCCAGTTGCACCCTGTTATAAAGATAATAAATTCTTATTGAACTTATGCAAATGCCTTTATTGTCATGAAAATAAAAATACTCAATAAGAGTTCCTGAATTATGGAGGGATCAGGTAGAGAGAAACAAATCAATATTCTATTTTTGTTTACAAAATTATATTTTACCAAATTGCTATAAGCTATAGATAAAAGGAGAAAAGAGGTTCTTTAAATCTGAAAAATAAAATATAGAAGACTCAGTAATATTTCAAATAATGTCATGAAAATTATAATCATCCTCATTAGTTCATTCAGTCTCATGTAATTAATTATGTATTAATACTTGTTCTTGGGTTAGCAGTTCTATGAATCCAACAGTTTCACCATTATAGTTCAGAAAATTATTACCTAGTTCAGTGGTATGATCTTAAAGTTATCAGAAACCTGTACTTGTCAGTTGTTTTCATGAACCTCTTTGAAGAGGAAGCACTTTTGGAAAAAAGTCAGATAAAAGAGTAACTCTCTATAAACATCAAAAGACCTAAAAGTAGCCATGACTTAAGGTCTAATGAGAGTTCACTACAACACAATTGACAAGTAAATTGCATTATTTCTGTGACACAGATTTTAATAGCTAGAATTATGAGGGGTAACATTATGCCAGGACATATCAGATTTCTAGAATTCTATATAATTTCTGGAATACTTACATAAATAATATATATCCACACAACTAGAACCTAAAGAAAGTTTAGGCTCCTTTCTTGTTTTATAATGTTTTCCATTAATTTAATATATATCAAATAAGCCTAATTAGTTTAACATCTCTGTTTTATAAGGAGAGAGAAAAAATCTTTTGAGATGCCCCAGGAGCCCTCTTGAAAGTTCCAAAATTAGTTTGAGGTCAAAAGTCCTCATTTAGAATATGATTACAGAAAATTTGTAACATATGTATATCAAAAAGTTTAAACACTTGATTACATATGATCTTGGTTATCTATTCAACCAAATGAAAAAGATATCTAATGCAAACACAAAATTTCATAGTTGTAAAACACCTTAGCTCCTGCAAAAACTCTTAGCTCTTTTAATAGTGAAGACTCAGTTCTTCCAAGTAATCAAAGACATGATAAAGAGAAAACAAAGCACAGGAAATTATTTTGGTAAGTCACAAAATCTTTGCTTTCTAGGTAGATTGCCCAATGGGTATAGAAGAAAAACCTTTATAATCTGTTTTTGAGCGAAGACCAATAGTCCAAAATACTTTATTCTTTTAACAAATGAAAGAGAATTACACTTTAATTTTTCATAGTCATACTATTGCTATTAAAGCTTCATTATAAATCCCTTATAATACATTCATTCAACATAGTACTGAGGTCTTAGAGTAATCAGGGAAGAAAAAGAAATCAAAGGCATCCAAATTGGAAAGGAAGAAGTAAAATTGTCTCTGTTTGTAGACAATATGATTTTACACAGAGAAAATCCTAAAGACTCCATGAAAAAACTGTTAGACTAATCAATGAATTAGGACAATTGCAGGATACAAAATCAATATACAAAAGTTTGCTGCCTTTCTACATACTAATAAACTATTGGAAAGAGAAATTAAGAAAATAATCCCATTTCTAATAGGATCAAAAAGAATATAATATACTTAGAAATACATTTAACCAAAGAGGTGAAAGATCTGTACACTGAAAATTATAAAACATTGATAAAAGAAACTGAAGAAGACAAAAATGAAGGAAAGATAGACTTTTCATGGATTGGAAGAATCAATATTGTTAAAATATCCATACTAGTCAAAGTGATCTACTGATTTAATGCAATCCCTATCAAAATTCCAATGGCATTTTTCACAGAAAGAGAAAAAAACAATTAGAAATTTTGTGTGGAACATGAAAGACTCAGCAGGCAAAAAACTATGAGAAAGAAAGACAAAGCCAGAGGCACCTCAATTCCTGATTTCAAACTATATTACAAAGCTATAGTAATCCAAACAGTATGGTATTGGCATAAAAACAGACACATAGATCAATGAAACAGAAGAGAAAGCCCAGAAACAAACCCACATGTATATGGTCAATTAATTTATGACAAATGGGAAAAGGATAGTCTCTTCAATAAATGGTGTTGGAAAAATTGGACAGCCACAGGCCAAAGAATGAAACTGGACCCCTAACTTACACCATAACCAAAAATCAACTCAAAAGTGGATTAAATTCTTAAATGTAAGACCTAAAACCATAAAACTCATAGAGGAAAACACAGGGGTAATCTCATTGACATCAGTCTTGGCAATAATTTTTTGGATTTAACATTAAAAGCAAAGGCAACAAAAGTAAACATTTATAAGTGGGACTACATCAAACTAGAAATCTTCTGCATAGCAAAGGAAGCCATCACCAAATTGAAAGGCAACCTATGGAATAGGAGAAAATATTGGCAAAGTATCTATTTGAAAAGGCATTAGTATAAAAATATACTAGGTATACATACAATTCAAAAGCAAAAAAAAAAAAAAAACAAAAAAAACCAAAAAAAAACACCAATTGAAAAATGGGCAAAGGACCTGAGTAGACATTTTTTCTAAAGAAGACATACAGATGTCCAACAGCTAACATGAAAAGGTTCTCAACGTTACTAATTATCAGGGAGATGCAAATGAAAACCACAATGAGCTATCCCCTCATACCTGTTAGGAAGTCTATTATCAAAAAAACAAGAGATAACAAATGCTGGCAAGGATGTGATGAAAAGGGAGTGCTTGTCACTTAACCAGGACATAAACTGGTATGGCCACTAAGGAAAATGATGGTGATGGCAACTTATACACCAGGACTACATAGGCAGCGAATATTGCTTCAATATTTTGCAGGGCATTTTGTTATTCATTGTCAGCTAGCATTTTTTGTATATGCAACCACGTAAGTAAATCTTACCATACCGTGGAAATAACTAACTTGTTACATGGATTACAAAAGTCAGAAAGTGTGACATGCAGTTGGTCTTTGCATTAGGCTGGACCTCTGTTATCTCTTTTGGTAGTTAATTAATTAATCTCATTTTAAAAATAGGTGTGCTAACAATACTGAAGAGGATTGCAAAGACAGGAAAACTTGAGAGATTTTTGAGTGAGATTTACATATTCTGCTTGAGATTTACATATTCATGCTTCTAAATTTCAGAGACATGTATATCCAGATCAAAGGGTGTATGTATCTTTAAATAGTCATATATATTTAAGCTATCCACACTTTCTCCTGATTCTGTGGATGTATGCAAGTTGACCATACCTGTGTAGCATTTTGTTAATCTCAGTTCCCCACTCAGTCATGTATTTTCTCTTCCCTAAAGGAGCAGCCAAAAGAGTTTCAGTATTAAATCTACTATTTACGAACTAGTTTAATGGTGTCATAAGAACATTCACAAAATAGCATTAAAGGTCAGCAATTAACTGGCTAAATCTTCTTGCCTTTTAAATATATGGGTGAGCAGCATATCCCTAAAAGCTTTGAGCTTGAAAATTAGCTGCTGAGCATGCACTGCAGTTAATTTTCATAGCTATTTAAATATGATGCATCAACAACATAATAAACCATACCACTGCATAATAAACCCTACTTTGATGCAAATCAATAGGCAGTAAGGCTGTATAAAAAGAAGCTAAATACATGGAAACTATAAAATACCTATGAATAGCCAGAGGATACAAACATCACAAAGCTAACTAAACCATTTCTGATACGAATGTTGGGGGCAAACAAGAAATAGCCAACTTTATTACAAATACTGTAAAATATAAGACAATCAAGTAGGACTTAGATAACAGAAATCCAACTATGTCATATGGTTGTTTCCTAGGTAATAAGACAGTGGAATAAGAACATCTCAAATATTCTAAACTTCAAGCACCATAACTTTAAAAATACTTTTGTAGTTAAATCTTTACTGATCCACGATAACAAAATCCAATTTAAATAAAATCCAGGGATAATTTTAAAACATGATAAGAAAAAACAATGATTCTATACTAGTGTCATCACATTATTCCAGAAGTAATTATCACTGCCTGTTAGTGTTTATAGGTTAATCTGATGAATTTGTCTTAACTCACACTCATCTTCTGGTTTGATGGAATTGAATTGAAAAGAAAATGTCATAAAAGTAATGTTATCACTAACTCTTACTCCATCCTTCTTATACAATTCATTCTTCTGAGAAACTTTAATACTAAATTAAATAATCATTGGAATGGTGGATTTAGCACAGAAATAGCTGCTGCTTTTGATATACGTGTGTTCTTAGTATATTTGAATGACTTTAGTGTTAGCTGAAAGATTGGTTAATTTTAAGAACCTCAAATAAAAACTGTGCTGGATAAAGCACCAAACTACAAAGGGCCAGTCACAAGAGTGCTATATTCTATTTAAAAATAACCAATTGTGTTTTACAATGGCCAAGCATTTTATTTTCCAGTGCTTCCACCCCCTCAGTGGTAGAATATATAACAATAATCATATCTGCCAAATGCTCCAGCCTATACAAAGGAAAAACAAATTAAAGGGAATGCTGTTGTCTGCAGTGCTTATTCATTCTTTAATTTATTCTAAACTTTTAATTCTGTTTCATCTCATGCTCTGGTGTGTTCAAGACACTCCCAGCAGCCTGGGATACACAGAATTACCAGAGGTCATCTGATTTTATGTCTTGGTAATGAGTGATCCAGTTACTTTCTTTTACTGAGACTCCCTTTTTTTAAAATATTATTTTGTAAATGTACTCTTATATAGGCTATGAAGCTGAATTCTTTCAATATACATGGGTGGTAATATGTTATTTCTCCAGTAAAACATAACTGAATCACGTATTCATTCATTTGCCAGACTTCAGTTGATTACCTAGTCTGTGGAAGGTACTATGCCAGATGATGGTATGTGAGTTTGTGTGGATGACTATGACAAAGTAAATCTAATTAAGTAGCCCTGTCTTGTGGAAATTTGTACTATTTAGCAGAAACTACACATAGATTATTTCTATTTTCCTCATACTAACACTTTAGCATAAATGTTATCTTTATATTGCAACTGAGAAGGTAGAGAATTAAATAACTTATCCACTGTAAATTTGCAGAGCAAACAAAATCAACCAGATATTTCTCTCATGGCTTTATACCTAAGGGAATAACAAAACAAAACAAAACATACAATCAAACAAAACAAAACAAAACCCCAGATATACCATGTAAGTAGAACCTTGGAAGGAAATATCTGATTCAGTAAGTAGTTGTAGACTTAATCGCCAGTCCTGTGAGAGATCAAGTATACTGAATAAGAATAAAAACATTCTTTTCCTTATCTTGGCATTTTAGATAAAGCCACAAAATTAGGGAAAAATAGGCAGTTGACTCCTCCTTATCCCAAAGAGAGTGCTAAGGAACTGCAATTCAGAGCTCCTGTGCTTATCATAACGTGACCAAACTGAAACCTTTAACTCACTTCACTACCAGAGTCAGCTCACATAAAGAAAAATCTGGGAATTCAAAAGAAAGTTCTGTATTTTCTAAGCTTCCCTGAGTTTCCTTTTCTCTTTACATTGGTTCAAGTGAGAATAGCTTAGTGGATATGCTCTTAGAGAATTTTTTTGTGTAGAAGAACAGGAGTTTGCCATGGCTTTTCTGTCTTGGATTACTAGAGACCGAGAGAAACATATAGGCACATCCAAGTGCAGTGGAGTAGTAGCTGAAATGAAAGTTTTTAGAAGAACTTGGTATGTGTCCCTTAGAGTGAGGAGATAGAGAAACAGGTTCATAATTTTCACATGAAGAATCCAGAACTTAAAAACATGGCTGGTTTAGCCCATGAAGGCAGGGAGAAAAGAAAGTGGCAGAACTACTAATGCTGCCATCAGCTGGTACAACAAGAAGTCAGTATCTTGTGGGCCTTCCTATGTTGACATATGATCCCTGAAGCTCCTGTTCTCCCCATCCCAGTATGCTCACCACTTTTTCCTGGACTTTTTACACCTCCTATTTCAGAAATTAAAGGGGCAATAAATCATTGTTCCTTTCAGCACAAGCATTATGAAACATAAAACAAATTTTCTTTATTTCACTGCTTGACACAACCCAGTCGTGTACTGAGGAAGAGCCGATGTAAATTGGGGGTCATGTATTACTAACTACTCTGTTAAACAGTTATTTCCCTCCAGGTAAGAGGAATTTTTTCAGGTAGCTCGCAACTCTGACTCTTTTTCCCAGTATCAATCCAGGCTGTGCAGATACTGTTTTCTTCTCTTGCACTGTATAAGGCTTTTGACAATTCCTTAAGTCAATGTACTCATTCATTATAGCTATAATTAGACTTCATTTCAATTTTTTTCTTTCTGCATGTTTAACATTAAAGAACCTGTAACTAATAAATGGCTAGAGATATATAGTCTTAATGAATGGTTGCTGACAATTTCTCAACAAATGTCAATATATATATAAAAAAAAATAGAAGTTTTTCTCTATTTTTCCCTAGGGATGTTATAGCTATTATGGGGTTGGGGGTGGTGAGAAATTTTTAATTAAAACCAAAAAACTAAGATGAAGGGAAGTATTTGCTAGAAAAATAAATATTAGGGAATTTATTTAAATTATAGGTAGGTTTTTAGGTCAATTAACAACAGATGCTATAACAAAATGACCAGATATCTTAGTAGCTTAATAGAATAAATGTTGTTTAGTTATTTCTTTTTTTTAACACCTTAATTAGAGTATAATTGTTTTTACAATGGTCAGTTTCTGCTTTACAAAAAAGTGAATCAGCTATACATATACATATATCCCCACACCTCCTCCCTCTTGAATCTCGCTCCCACCCTCCCTATCCCACCCCTTTAGGTGGTCACAAAGCACTGAGCTGATCTCCCTGTGCTACATGGCTGCTTCTCACTAGCTATCTATTTTATATTTGGTAGCGTATATATGTCCATGCCACTCTGTCACTTTGTCCCAGCTTACCCTTCCCCCTCCCTGTGTCCTCAAGTCCATTCTCTACGTCTGCATCTTTATTCCTGTCCTGCCCCTGGGTTCTTCAGAAACATTTTTTTTTTTTTTTAGATTCCGTACATATGTGTTAGCATATAGTATTTGTTCTCTTTCTGACTACTTCACTCTGTATGACAGACTCTAGGTCCATCCACCTTACTACAAATAACTCAATTTTGTTTCTTTTTATGGCTGAGTAATATTCCAATGTATATATATATGCAACACCTTCTTTATCCATTCATCTGTCAATGGCCACTTAGGTTGCTTTCATGTCCTGGCTATTGTAAACAGAGATGCAATGAACATTGTGATACATGACTCTTTGAATTATGGTTTTCTTGGGGTATATATGGTTTTCTCAGTAGTGGGATAGCTGGGTCATATGGTAGTTCTATTTTTAGTTTCTTAAGGAACCTCCATACTGTTCTCCATAGTGGCTGTATCAATTTACATTCCCACCAACAGTGCAAGAGGGTTCCCTTTTCTCCACACCCTCTCCAGCATTAACTGTTTGTAGATTTTTTTATGATGGCCATTCTGACTGATGTGAGGTGATACATCATTGTAGTTTTGATTTGCATTTCTCTAATGATTAGTGATGTTGAGTACCCTTTCATGTGTTTGTTGGCAATCTGTATATCTTCTTTGGAGAAATGTCTACTTAGGTCTTCTGCCCATTATTGGATTGGGTGGTTTGTTTTTTGGATATTGAGCTGCATGTGCAGCTTGTAAATTTTGGAGATTAATCCTTTGCCAGTTGCTTCATTTGCAAATATTTTCTCCCATTCTGAGGGTTGTCTTTTTTTTTTTTTTTTTTTTTTTTGTGGTATGCGGGGCTCTCACTGTTGTGGCCTCTCCCATTGCGGAGCACAGGCTCCAGACGCGCAGGCTCAGCGGCCATGGCTCACGGACCCAGCCGCTCTGCGGCATGTGGGATCTTCCCGGACCAGGGCACGAACCCGTGTCCCCTGAATCGGCAGGCAGACTCTGAACCACTGCGCCACCTGGGAGGCTCCTGAGGGTTGTATTTTTGTCTTGTTTATGGTTTCCTTTGCTGTGCAAAAGCTTTTAAGTTTCATTAGGTTCCATTTGTTTACCTTTGTTTTTATTTCCATTTCTCTAAGAGGTGGGTCGAAAAGGATCTTGCTGTGATTTGTCATACAGTGTACTGCCTAGGTTTTCCTCTAAGAGTTTTGTAGTGTCTGGCCTTAGGTCTTTAGTCCATTTTGAGTTTATTTTTGTGTATGGTGCTAGGGAGTGGTCTAATTTCATTCTTTTACATGTAGCTGTCCAGTTTTCCCAGCACCAATTATTGAAGAGGCTGTCTTTCCTCCATTGTATATCTTGCCTTCTTTATAAAAAATAAGGTGACCATATGTGCATGGGTTTCTCTCTGGGCTTTCTATCCTGTTCCATTGATCTATATTTCTGTTTTTGTGCCAGTACCATACTGTCTTGATTACTGTACCTTTGTAGTATAGTGTGAAGTCCAGGAGCCTGATTCCTCCAGCTCCGTTTTTCTTTCTCAAGATTGCTTTGGCTATTTGGGGTCTTTTGTGTTTCCATACAAATTGTGAACATTTTTGTTCTAGTTCTGTGAAAAATGCCATTGGTAGTTTGATAGGGATTGCATTAAATCCGTAGATTGCTTTGGGTAATTTGGTCATTTTCACAATGTTGATTCTTCCAATCCAAGAACATGGGATATCTCTCCATCTGTATTTATCATCTTTAATTTCTTTCATCAGTGCCTTATAGTTTTCTACATACAGGTCTTTTGTCTCCTTAAGTAGGTTTATTCCTAGGTATTTTATTCTTTTTGTTGCAATAGCAGATGGGAGTGTTTCCTTAATTTCCCTTTCAGATTTTTCATCATTAATGTATAGGAATGCAAGAGATTTCTGTGCATTAGCTTTGTATCCTGCTACTTTACCAAATTCACTGATTAGCTGTAGTAGTTTTCTGGTAGCATCCTTAGGTTTCTCTATGTATAGTACATTGTCATCTACAAACAGTGACAGATTTATGTCTTCTTTTCTGATTTGGATTACTTTTATTTCTTTTTTTTCTCTGATTGCTGTGACTAAAACTTCCAAAACTCTGTTGAATAACAGTGGCTCGAGTGGACAACCTTGTCCTAAAAGGCAACAATATTTCAATAGAAGGAAAGAATGATGGATAAGAGCATGTTCTTTGGACCAGATTTATTGAATTCAAAAATACATTGTAGGGGCTTCCCTGGTGGTGCAGTGGTTGAGGGTCCGCCTGCCAATGCAGGGGACGCGGGTTCATGCCCTGGTCTGGGAGGGTCCCGTGTGCCGCAGAGCGGCTGGGCCTGTGAGCCACGGCCGGTGGGCCTGCGCGTCCAGAGCCTGTGCTCCGCGACGGGAGAGGCCACAGCAGGGAGAGGCCCGCATACCGCAAAAAAAAAAAAAAAAAAAAAAAAAATCAAAAATACATTGTAAACATGCTAGCTGTATGACTCTGGACAAGTGACTTAAACATGTCATTCTTTAGCTTCATTTCTGATAAAATGTGGAACAGTATATGCTTCATAGATATAAGAGGGAGATTAAATCAGTTAATTTATACTAAATGTTTACAAGAGTGTTTTATATATAATATTATTTAGTATTAGAACTTACTGTTAATTATTATATTATTATTATTGCTATTATTGCTAAAAGCTTTGTAAGTGTGATAGGAAGAAGAATGGTCACACAAAGATGTCCACAACCTTGGGATCTTGAATCTGTTAGGTTCCATGGACAAAAGGAATTGAGGTTATAGATACAATTAAAGTTCCCAATCAGGTTACCTTAAAATAGGGCAAAATAGGGAGATTTCCTGGATTATTTTAGTAGGCCCAGTATAATTACAAGCGTTCTCTAAAGTGGAAGAGGGAGGAAGAAGAGGAGAGTAGAGAAAGAGATGTGACCATAGAATCAGTGTCAGGGAGATAACTTTCTGGCTTTGAAAATGGCTGAAGGGGGTAATATCTAGAAGCTGGAAAAGGTGAGAAAACAAATTTTCTCCTAAAGTGTCTAGAAAAGAACCCAGCCCTCAACTCACCGATTTCAGCCCAATAAAACCCATCAGACTTCTACCTATAGAACTGTAGGTATGTATGTTGTTTTAAAACACTAACTTTGTAGCAATTTGTTACAGTAGCAACAGGAAACTAATGCAGAATGATACAAAGAAACCTCAAGAGAGAAAATTAAATTGCATACAAGATATGTTTGATCTCATATTCCACATTCCCAATTCTTTCCATTGAAATCCAACATAATATCTATACAATTTTTTTTTTTAATTTTCTTTACTCTGATAGAAATTCACCTTGTTTTCAGACACAAAGCAAATTCTGAAGTTTAGGAGTCCCATCCCTTGCTTACACTTATATTCTATGTCCTCATTCCCAGGATGTTTGAAAGGAGACGTGCCATCTTTCCTTCATGGAGAAATCCCAGTCTTACCCAGGGAATGACCTTTGACCTAGGGCCCCCAAATAAATCTATTATAATTAAATCATACAGAAAGAAGTTAGCATAGCAGCTGAGGCTATTACCTTTAAAAGGACCTTCTGCAAGGTTGGCACATGAACCATTCCCTAACTGATAAGGGTTTTCACTGGGCCTAGACTGCGAGTACAAATAAAGTAAATTATGCTTAGCACTGCATTTCTTTACAGTGGAAGTCTGAAATTTGTATGTGCTAAGTGGAGTGTTGTCCATATAACCAGTCTTCTCATAAAAAAAACTTTGGGTGCTGAGTCACTAATAAGTCTCCTTGAGTAGAAACATTGTATACATGTTATGTCTTTTTCACTGCTGGAGAAATGAGCACAGTGTGTCCACTCACTAGAGGGAGGGAGCATAAGAAGACCCATGCATGTTTCATGGATTTATCCAGACTCTGTCTGTGTCTTTTTTCCTTTCTAATCTTGTCAAGTATCTTTGCAATGTATGGATAATTGCAATCTTAGCCATGAATACAACTGTATGCTGAGTTCTGTGAGGTGTTCCAACATACCATTGGTTATGTGGGTGGTCTTAAGGACCACCAACAGAGAAATATTAATAACTTTTTATTAATACATAATGATTCAGTCTGGCCAAACACCATATTTGAGACCTTGAATAGTAGATTCCATACTGAAGTCTGGAAATCAAAGACAAGGTTTTTTAGTTTTTTTAATTTTTTTTCCTCTACCAACTTGAGGTAAAGATATATATATATCCACTTCTGTCCTCCGGTCCTTCAGTTAACTGTTCTTAATCTACTTCAGGAAAATTTTCAAACCTAAACAGTCCCACACACAGGTCTGTGCAACTGTGTTTATGCATAAATGCATACATATAACACACACACACAAACACACACACACGTCATTCAAGAATTAGCAATAATTTTCAGGTGCAATAACTTCTAAATCCATAATGACACTTGCTTTCTTTTCCCTAGAAGCCTGATTTATTGACGGATAGACATAGATCATCTCTCAAAGGCAGAGACTAAAAATGTAAACAAAGTCTCCACAAAATGTAAGAAAAAATGCAGGTATAAGTAGATTTGATTTATGTAGAAAGAGAAATGTCTATTCATGTGATGAGGAGAGGCGAGTGGATAACTGTGTTTTCTAGGACAGAGTTAGGTAGAGTGTTGATGCAGGAAAAGGAAGTTTTCCCAGATATACATTTATCTAAACATTCTGGGAAATTTATAAGCAAGGCTATATATAGCAGTTAATAGAAATTATGGGGGTGAATATGGTGTTTTATAAGGGCGAACATTTTCTGAAGATTTTTTAGAGGGGAGTGGGCCCAGGGCCAAAATAAATAAGTTTTACTGACTGTCTTACATACTCATTGGTCCAGTCTGCTCAACAGCACTAGGAGTGCTATTAAAATACAATTATAAGTAGGGATGATTTAGGTTTGGAGAGTGACAGAATGGTTTTAACAGAGAGTTAAAGACACAAGATTCTACATGTATGTAATTTTTTCACTATCAGCTTGAAGCTCCATGAACTTGTATACCACAGCTATGTAGTTCATTGTTGAATCTTTAGGTTTAGCAGGATACCTTGCACAGAGCGAAACTTTCCGTATTTAATGGACGAATACATGCATTAATGAATGAATACAGTTTGATTAGAATTAACTGAAGCAATTTACCATAGATTCCAGAGTTGTGAGTTTCATATAAACTGCAAATTTATAAATGAAGTCTTTATGAATATTTAGCCTGGAATTAATAACTGAAAGGCATTGGAACATCTTTATAAAATAAGCATGATAAATATATCACTTGATATAAAAACATCTGAAATACAATACTCTAATTTACCTCAGTTTTAGCATCATACATACGCCTCAAATACATACTTATTCAATAATATATTAATATAGAAAATCCCTAGTTTTAAATTTATTAAATACACATAAATGGACATTTTAAAGTGTAAACTATTCACATTATAAAATGTGCTAAAGAAATTTTTTACTATTCATAAATTTCACATTATATTTTAAATTTATATATATATTACAAGTACAGAGAGCTTATCACAAATCTTTTAATGAGTAAGGTAATTACCCCAAATAGTACAAACAGATTGAGGTTGTAAGAAATCAAAGTATATCAAGTGTTTTGATCAATAAATCAGTTCTGCCAGATGAGACAACACATAATAATGTAGGTAACCACATTAGGCTTATTTTCTAAGCCTAGAGAAAACTGAGGATTACTCTTCAAAATTTAAGTTTCTGAAAAAGTGTGATCGTGTGACATAGAATGTTGCTAAAACCCATGTAATGAATAAGTCTGTGGAAGCATTAAAAAATAATGTGGGGCTTCCCTGGTGGCACAGTGGTTGAGAGTCCGCCTGCAGATGCAGGGGACGCGGGTTCGTGCCGTGGAGCCGCTGGGCCCGTGAGCCATGGCCGCTGAGCCTGCACATCCAGAGCCTGTGCTCCGCAGCGGGAGAGGCCGCAGCGGTGAGAGGCCCGCGTACCGCAAAAAAAAAAAAATGTGAAATAGCTTTAAAATATTATTTTGTTATAGCCATACAGTCACTCTGTAGGCATACTTAGAGGTATGCCACCTTTATTATTGTACCTGATGAGGAAATAGTGGAAATCTATAATTAATAATTTGGTTAACACAGTTGAGTGTCAATGTGTTACTCTACATGAATGCAATTGAACTAGGATGTAGATGTGGAAACTATGCCAAAAGCCTCCTGAGAGCAATCAGGCCTATCTGTTATTAAGAACTAACTAATTACCTGATGTTCAGACTTTGATGTCCTACAGTAAATATGGCATTGAGCAAAAATCCTTAGCGTTTCAGAAATTATGTCCTGGGCAAATTAGCATGTCATCAGTTCAGAAGTGGAAATCCACTCCATGACACCAAATTAGAGTACTAATGGGAAGCATAGAGTAATAAAATTTTTAAAAATGTAGTCCAAAAATTTCTGGAGGGGACAGTGGTTAACAGCTGTGGAAACAGGTGCAAAGCATGCATAACTAACAAAGTTGAAAGAAATCTATTAAAAAATTAAAATGCCTAACTTTAACCAAAGAATAGAACTCAGAAATAGAAGAGCACAACGTATTAAAGCTATTAACCCTTTTCAAAATTGTAAAGCATGTGAACTTAATCCTCTAGGGGCATTATAATTGACTTCCATAATTCTATATTCACAGGCACTAAATGCTTTTAATGGTTGTTGACGTTTTAGGGAGTCAATGATTAGTATTTCTGCCTCTGCCACCCAAAGGCAGAATCAGAGAGAAGTGGACAACCACAGGTCTCCCAAACAAAAACCTCCATGGGCTGGGAATCAGAGCAGGGTGATGTCCTACCTACTGGTAAATTCAGAAAGAAGTGCCCAGAAGAAATGGGTGGAACATACACACTGCTTATACAAAACTCATTTACCTGGCAACTTACTCCTCCTATGTCAAGGAAAGAATAACAGGGGCAAAGAGAGAAGACAAATTTTCCAAGTTCATTTCACTTGGTTTCTACTTTGCAAGATTAACTGTGAAATAGGAGAGAATAACAAATTATAGTATACTACAAATTACTTCTTAAAACTTAAATGTAAACACATGAATTTTAAATTTATTTTTAAAACAATCTCCTAATCATGATAGATTTTAATACAGCATTACAAAATATGAATCAGCCGAACGATTTTTGTTTCTTTCTCTCCTCCTTCCTTCCTCCTTCCCTCCCTACTTTCCTTCCTCACTTCATCCCTCCATTACTTCTTGTCTTTCTCAGAGAAACTCACCAGCACAGTTCAATTATGCCTATTAAAATGAGTGAGCACTCTCATTCCATTTGCACTCTACGGTTCACTTTAAAAACAATATCTTCTGATGTTTTATGGACGATATTTTTAAAACTAGATAATCACTTGGAGGGAAGAAGTTAAATGAGGATCATTGTAGGTAGAATTTTAAACTGATATCCAATGACCTATATCTCTATAGCTCTCCCTTCTATAAAACACTCCATGCAGGTGTGGGCAAGACCTAGGAATATGATAGGTTACCACTTCCATGAGTTGTTATTAGCCAGCTGTCTTGAATGAATCAGGAGGGAGATTATCCTGGGAGTGCCCAACCTACTCAGGTGAGGACTTAAAGAAGGTGACACATATCAGCTGGATTCTCCTGACTTACTGGCTTTGAGGAAATAAGTTACAACATCGTAAGAAATTTTTGAGGAATTCCCAAGATGTTTTACAAGGTTGATTTGTCATTTTACGATTCCATCAAGAGTATGACAGCTCTAGTTCTTCCAAGGAACTAGACTTGCCAACGTTAGTTATATTCAATCTTTGGAAATTTTAACCATTATAATAGATGTGTAGTTATATCTCATTGTGATTTAAATTTGCATTCCCCTAATGACTAATGATATTAGGCATATGTTTTGTGCTTATCTGACAACCATATGTCTTCTTGGGTAAAGTGTCTTGCTCAAATCCTTTGCCAATTTTCAATGTGGGGTTTTGTTTTCTCATTACTAAGTTTTGAGAACTCTTCATATATTCTGAATGCAAATCCTTTTTTGATATATTCTTTACAAATATTTATTCCCAGTTTGTGACTTGCCTTTTTTTCAAAAAAACTCTTTATTGGAGTATAATTGCCTTATAATGTTGTGTTACTTTCTGCTGTATAACAAAGTGAATCAGCTATACATATACATATATCCCTATATCTCCTCCCTCTTGCGTCTCCCTCCCACCTTCCCTATCTCACCCCTCTAGGTGGTCACAAAGCATGGAGCTGATCTCCCTGTGCTATGTGGCTGCTTCCCACTAGCTATCTACTTTACATTTGGTAGTGTATATATGTCAATACCACTCTCTCACTTCATCCTAGCTTACCCTTCCCCCTCCCTGTGTCCTCAAGTCCATTCTCTACATCTGCGTCTTTATTCCTGTCCTGTCCCTAGGTTCGTCAGAACCATTTGTTTTTTCTTAGATTCCATATATATATGTGTCAGCATATGGTATTTGTTTTTCTCTTTCTGACTTACTTTACTCTGTATGACAGACTCTAGTTGATCCACCTCACTTAAAATAACTCAATTTCGTTTCTGTTTATGGCTGAGTAATATTCCATTGTATATATGTGTCACATCTTTATCCATTTATCTGTTGATGGACACTTAGTTTTCTTCCTTGTCCTGGCCATTGTAAATAGTGCTGCAATGAACATTGTGGTACATGACTCTTTTTGAATTATGGTATTCTCAGGATATATGCCCGGTAGTGGGATTGCTGGGACATATGGTAGTTCTATTTTTAGTTTTTTAATGAACCTCTGTACTGTTCTCCACAGTGGCTGTACCAATTTACATTCCCACCAACAGTGCAAGAGGATTCCCTTTTCTCCACACCCCCTCCAGCATTTATTGTTTTTAGATTTTTTGATGATGGCCATTCTTATTGGTGTGAGGTGATACCTCATTGTACTTTTGATTTAATGATTAGTGATGTTGAGCATCCTTTCATGTGTTTGTTGGCAATGTGTATATCTTCTTTGGAGAAATGTCTACTTAGGTCTTCTGCCCAGTTTTGGATTGGGCTGTTTGTTTTTTTGATATTGAGCTGCATGGGCTGCTTGTATATTTTGGAGATTAATCCTTTGTCAGTTGCTTCATTTGAAAATATTTTCTCCCATTCTGAGGGTTGTCTTTTGGTCTTGTTTATGGTTTCCTTTGCTGTGCAAAAGATTCTAAGTTTCATTAGGTCCCATTTGTTTATTTTTGTTTTTTATTTCCATTTCTCTAGGAGGTGGGTCAAAAAGGATCTTGCTGTGATTTATGTCATAGAGTGTTCTATGTTTTCCTCTAAGAGTTTTATAGTGTCTGGCCATACATTTAAGTCTTTAGTCCATTTTGAGTTTATTTTTGTGTACGGTGTTAGGGAGTGTTCTAATTTCATTCTTTTGCATGTAGCTGTCCTGTTTTCCCAGCACCAATTTATTGGAGAGCCTGTCTTTTCTCCATTGCATATTCTTTGCCTCTTTTATCAAAGAAAAAGTGATCATATGTGCATGGGTTTATCTCTGGGTTTTCTATTCTGTTCCATTGATATATATTTCTGTTTTTGTGCCAGTACCATACTGTCTTCATTACTGTAGCTTGTAGTATAGTCTGAAGTCAGGGAGCCTGATTTCTCCAGCTCCATTTTTCTTTCTCAAGATTGCTTTGGCTATTTGGAGTCTTTTGCGTTTCCACACAAATTGTGAAATTTTTTGTTCTAGTCCTGTGAAAAATGCCATTGGTAGTTGGACAGGGATTGAATTGAATCTGTAGATTGTTTTGGGTAGTATAGTCATTTTCACAGTGTTGATTCTTCCAATCAAAGAACGTGGTATATCTCTCCATCTATTTTTATCGTCTCTAATTTCTTTCATCAGTGCCTTATAGTTTTCTGCATACAGGTCTTTTGTCTCCTTAAATAGGTTTATCCCTAGGTATATTATTCTTTTTGTTGCAATGGTAAATGGGAGTGTTTCCTTAATTTCTCTTTCAGATTTTTCATCATTAATGTATAAGAATGCAAGAGATTTCTGTGCATTAATTTTATATCCTGCTACTTTATGAAATTCATTGATTAGCTCTAGTAGTTTTCTGGTAGCATCTTCAGGATTCTCTATGTATAGTATCATGTCACCTGCAACCAGTGACAGTTTTACTTTTCTTTTCCGATTTGGATTCCTCTTATTTGTTTTTCTTCTCTGATTGCTGTGGCTAAAACTTCAAAACTATGTAGATTAATAGTGGTGAGAGTGGGCAACCTTGTATTGTTCTTGATCTTAGTGGACATGGTTTCAGGTTTTCACCATTGAGAACGATGTTGGCTGTGGGTTTGCCATATATGGCCTTTATTATGTTGAGGTGATTTCCCTCTATGCCTACTTTTTGGAGGGTTTTTATCATAAATGGGTGCTGTATTTTGCCGAAAGCTTTTTTGGAATCTATTCAGATTATCATATGGCTTTTATCCTTCAGGTTGTTAATATGGTGTATCACATTGATTGACATGTGTATATTGAAGAATTTTTGCATTCCTGGGATAAACCCCACTGGATCATCGTGTTTTATCCTTTTAATGTGCTGTTGAATTCTGTTTGCTAGTATTTTGTTGAGGATTTTTGCACGTATGTTCATCAGTGATATTGGCCTGTAGTTTTCTTTCTTTGTGACATCTTTGTCTGCTTTTAGTGTCAGGGTGATGGTGGCCTCGCAGAATGAGTTTGGGAGTGTTCCTCCCTCTGCTATATTTTGGAAGAATTTGAGAAGGATAGGTGTCAGCTCTTCTCTAAATGTTTGATAGAATTTCCCTGTGAAGCCATCTGGTCCTGGACTTTCGTTTGTTTGAAGATTTTTAATTTCAATTTCAGTGCTTGTGATTGGTTTGTTTATATTTTCTATTTCTTCCTGGTTCGGTCTCGGAAAGTTGTGGTTTTCTAAGAATTTGTCCATTTCTTCCAGGTTGTCCATTTTATTGGCATATAGTTGCTTGCAGTAATCTCTCATGATCCTTTGTATTTCTGCAGTGTCAGTTAATTCTGCTTTTTCATTTCTAATTCTGTTGATTTGAGTCCTTTCCCTTTCGTTCTTGACGAGTCTGGGTAATTGTTTATCATTTTTTTTATCTTCTCAAAGAACAAGATTTTAGTTTTATTAATTTTTGCTATTGTTTCCTTCATTTCTTTTTCATGTGAATTGCCTATTTAATCTTTAACAGTGTCTTCTGAAGACCTGAGGTTTTAATTTTAATGAAGTCCAACTTATCAATTTGCTCTTTTATGAATCACGGTTTTTGGTATCAAATGAAGAATCTTTGCCTAACCCAAGTTAATATAAATTTATCTTATATATTTTCTTCCAGAAACTTGACAGTTTTAGATTTTACAATTCTATCTTTGATCCATTTTGAGTTAGCTTTTTAAATATATTGTGAAGTATGGATTAAAGTTGCTTTATTTGCATGTGTATATCCAATTGTTTTGGCATTATTTTTTGAAACAAACTGTTTTTCTCCACTGAATTGCCTTTGTATCTTTATGAAATATCAGGTGTCCCTCTATCTGTAGGTCTATTTCTGGACTCACTCTTCGATTCATCAATTGATGTCAATATTATACTCTCTTTAATACTGTCACTTTACAGTAAATCTCACAATATGGTATGGTCTGCCTTCCAATATTGTTCACCATTTTCAAATTTGCTTTGGCTATATAAGTCATTTGCATTTACATATGATTGAAATTTAGCTTAAAATTGCAATTTTAACAGTCCTGAGATTTTGTGTTGGACTGTGTTACATCTATAGATCAATTTTGGGATAACTGACATGTTAATAATATTTAGTTCTCCAACACATTAACAAGGTATTGCTTCCCATTTAATTAGAGATATTTTTTTTTTCAGAGATATTTTATAGCTTTTTTGTACATGTCCTTCACATCTTTTCACAGATTTCACTCTATTTCATAATATTTTTATGAAATTAATTGTTTCTAATTGTGATTCTGTTTGTTAATTGCTAGTATATGGATATAAAATTGATTCTGTGAGTTGATTTTGGATTTTTACCCTCTATAATGACAATTATTAATTCTAGTAACTTTTGTGTATATCTCTAGATATTCTACACATATGATCATATTGTATAAGAAAAAACACAGTTTTAGTTTTGTTACAATTTGAATGTCATTTTTTTGGTTTCGTTACTAATTGTACTAGCTAGAACCTTTAGTATAATGGCTAATATAATTGAGTGGAGCAAACATCCTTGTCTTTTTCCTCATGTTAGGGGAAAACATTGTCTTTCATTATTAAACATGATATCATTGTTTGGATTTTCATAGAAGCCCTTGATTAGGTTTAAGTTCCTTTCTATTGTGTTTGCTGAGATTATTTTTTAAATTAGAAGCTGATATTAGATTTTATCAAATGTATTTCTGTCTCTACTTAGATTCTATGATTTCTCTTTTAAGTTGTTTAATATGGTGAATTACATTTTAAAGTTGAAAGTAGATAGATACTATTTAAATTAATATATGATATTTTTTATTGTTTACTATGTTTCAGACATTAGCCTAAACATTTTATATCAATCCTCACAACACTATTATGAAGTAAGTATTATGATTATGTCCATTTCAAAAGAAGCAAAATTGAGGCATAGAGACCAGTTTTGATTAGTGGCGTAACCAGGATCCAATCTGAAGCAGTGTGCATTTACATGCTGTAATAACAACTAGTGGGTTAGAAAGAGATCATATCTAACTGGGGACGTCAAGTTTTCATAGGAGGTAGAATAGCATATTTCATTTTAGAAACATCTTTCAGGATAAACAGTAAAACAGTTTCAATATATATTTTTCATACAATACAATTCAGCAAATCAGAATTACAATATAAAAAGATAACATTATAAATTATAATTTGGTATAAAATGAGAATATGAGGTTCCTTAGTTTTTATCTTTTGGGAAGACTGATTGGGTCCAAACTTTTAAATATGACTAAAAATACAAGGAAATGAATTATACATGTTAGAAATTGAATTTATTCCATTTCTAGAAATAGAAAATATGAACAGACCAATTACCGGTATTGAAACTAAATGAGTAATAAAAAAAGACTCCCAACAAACACAAGTCCAGGACCAGATGTCTTCAAAGATGAATTTTACCAACATTTAGGGAAGAGTTAACACCTATGCTTCTCAAACTATTCCAAAACATTGCAAAGAAAGGAATACTTCCAAACTCATTTTTAAGGCCAGGATCACACTGATACCAAAACCAGACAAAGATATCACACACCCCCAAAAAATTACAGGCTAAAATCACTGATAAACAAATGAAACAAATTCTCAACAAAATATTAGCAAATTGAATCCAACAATACATTAAAAAGATCATATACCTCGATCAAGTGGTATTTATTCCAGGGATGCAAGAATTTTTCAGTACCCACAAATCAACCAACATGATACACCACATTAACAAATTGAAGAATAAAAACCATATTATCATCTCAATATATGCAGAAAACCTTTTGCCAAAATTCAACATCCATTTATGACAAAAACTCCCGACAGTGGGTACAGAAGGAACCTACCTCAACATAATAAAGGCCATATATATTAAGCCCATAAATAAAATAATACTTAATGGTGAAAGGGTGAAAACATTTCCTCTAAAATCAGGGACAAGAAAAGGATGGCCACTCTTGCCACTTTATTTGGAGGCTTAGCCACAGCAATCAGATAAGAAAAAGAAATAAAAGGAGTTCAAACTGGAAAGGAAAAAGTAAAACTGTCACTGTTTGCAGAGGGCATGACACTATACATAGAAAATCCTAAAGACACCACCAAAAAACTACTAGAACTCATCAATGAATTTGATAAAGTTTCAGGATACAAAATTAATACACAGAAATATGTTGCATATCTACACACTAAAAATGACCTATCAGAAAGATAAATTAAGGAAACAATCCCATTTACAATTGCATCAAAAATAATAAAATAACTAAGAGTAAACCTGCATAAGGAAGTAAAATATTTGTACTCAGAAAACCATAAGACACTGATGAAAGAAACTGAAAATGACACAGTGTTCCTGAATTGGAAGAATTAATATTGTTAAAATGACCACACTACCCAAGGCAATCTACTGATTCAGTGCAATCCCTATCAAAATGGCATTTTTTACAGAACTAGAAAAAATAATTTTAAAATTTGTATGGAAACACAAAAGACCCTGAATAGCCAAAACAATCTTGAGAAAGAAGAATAGAGCTGGAGGAATCACACTCTCTGCCTTCAAACTATATCACAAAGCTACAGTAATCAAATCAGTACAAAAACAGACACATTGATCAATGGAGTAGAACAGGAGCCCAGAAGTAAACCCACACACTTATGGTCAATTAATCTAGAATATACAATGGAGAAAAGACAGACTCTTCAATAGTAGAGGTGGGAAAACTGTACAGCTACATGTAAAAGAATAAAATTAGAACATTTTCTCACACATATACAAAAATAAACTCAAAATGGATTTTAAAGACCTAAATGTAAAACCAGGAACTGTAATACTCCTAGAAGAAAACACAAGCAGAATACTCTTTGACATAATCATAGTAATTTTTTTTGGATCCACCTTGTAAGGCAAGGGAAACAAAAGCAAAGATAAACCAATGGGACCTAACTGAGCTTAAAAGCTTTTGGCCAGCAAAGGAAACCATGGACAAAACGAAAAGACACTTATTGAATGGGAGAATATATTTGCAAATGATATGACCACTATGGGGTTAATATCCAAATTATATAAACAGCCCCTACAAATCAACATCAGAAAAACAAACAACCTGATTAAAAATGGGCAGAAGACCTAAATATACAATTTTCCGAAAAAGACATTTAGATGGCCAATAGACATGTGAAAAGATGCTCAATGTGGTTAATCATCAGACAAATGTAAATCAAAACCACAATGAGGTATCACCTCACACCTGTCAGAATGGTTATCATCAAAAAGACCACAAATAATAAATGTTGGCAAGAATGTGGATAAAAGGGAACCACTGTACATTGTTGGTGGAAATGTAAGTTAGTGCAACCACTGTGGAAAGCAGTATGGAGGTTCCTCAAAAAAGTAAAAATAGAACTACCTTATGATTCAGCAATTCTACTCTTGGGTATATATCTGAAGAAAACAAAAACCATTAATTCAAAAAGATACATGCACCCCAATGTTTATTGCAGCACTATTTGCAATAGCCAAGATATGAAAGCAACCTAGGTGTCTATCAATAGATGAAGGTTAAAGAAGATGTGGTAAATATATACAATGGAATACTACTCAGTTATAAAAAAAAAGAATGAAATTTTAGCATCTGCAACAAGGACAGACTTGGACACTATTTTGCTTAGTGAAATAACTCAGAAAGTGAAAGACAAATACTTTATGATACCATTTTTATGTGGAATCTAAAAAATAAAACAAACTAGTGAATACAATGAAAAAGAAACAGACTCACAAATATAGACAACAAACTATTGGTTACCACTAGGGAGAAGAAAGGGGGCAGGGACAGAATAGGGTTGGGGGCTTAAGAGGTACAAATTACTACAAAATAAGTAAGTTACAAGGATATACGGTACAGCACATGGAATATAGCCAATATTTTATAATTATAAATGGAGTTTAACCTTTAAAAATTGTGAATTATTCTCTTATACAACTAAACTTATATAATGTTGTAAATCAACTACACCTTAATTTAAGAAAAGAAAAACACAGATAGTTGGACCGTTTCCAGATATTCAGAGTCAGTAGATATGGGACGGAATCCAAGAATATGCATATTTAACAACTTCTCACCGAAACTTATACTGTTATCCTAGGGACTTTACTTTCAGAACCACCGTTTAAGAGCAATTAAAATATTCCTCTATTACCAGTAAAACCAATGATGTGGATTTAAAAAGTTCTGATTTGTAGCCTTTGCTTACATCTGTTGCTAATTTCAAGCTACGCATGTGATGTCACTGAACATGAAGTTGGGAAGAGAGGCACATGATGGGAGCTGGTATGAGCCAGTCCAGCTTACCACTCGATGGGGCCTTTATGTTACAAAATGCTTGCCTAAGTTATGATTGTGTACAATCACTGTACAACCAACTAGGTGATCATAAGATCTCTTTTTATGTGGTTGTTGTTACTGACTTTCTTATTTAATTTTCAATCAAGTTAAATGAATAATGTCCAGAAAACAAAATCCTTTTAAAATTTTCCCTTCTACTTGACTTTCCTTACTCCTCTATGTCCTGGCTATTGGAGTTTGTCAAAATTCTGCTTGTTCTTTATCAAATCCAATTGCAGAATAGGGAGGGAAGAAAAGCTTCTGATCCTGGGAGACTAGGGAGAAAGTAACTTATGGTAGAGTGGTGGAATTGATTTAAAAAATAAGTTATTTCACATTAAGGGTTATGTCACATGTTTTTTAGTAAAAACCCTTATCCTTATTATGATGTTGGCTCCCCAGGGAAGAGGAGAACATCATTAAAATAAATACAGACATAAACACACACAAACACAACTTTGCTCTTTTTTAATAGGTATATTTATAAAATCTGTTTTTCTTCCCCTTAAAAATGAAGGCATAGTGAATATCCTAAAATAGCATTTTCTATCCTGATGCCTAAAGAGTAATGTCTCATTTCTCAAGGAATATTGAGAAGGTAGGTTACCTTTGAGGATAAATAAGGCTGCTGTCACCAAACACATTTTAATACAATATAGTAAACAGTAACTTTTATTTACTGCAGGGTTTATCATATTTTTAATACACTAATTTGAACTGAAAATGTTTGGAAAGGTAAAAATATTTACTACTGAATTTTATTAGGCAATAGAAGCATTCTGAAAAAGAACTATTAACATTTTGATGGATATGAGTATGACTGCAAACACAGTTTGGAAAATTCTTATATTGGAAGTTAAATGGTTTTATAGGTCTTAGAAATAGCTGTAGCTATGAAATTGTCACATATCAGAATTGATAACAATTCTATTATTGCTGATAATTGGAAGCAAGTTTTTCTGGTTCAAGTTATCATTTTGGTTGATTAGCAGATTAAAGTATTAATGGCATGTAGCTGTGCAAAATCAACTGCTAAGGAAAATAGCAAGAAATTCAAGGGGTATTTTTGTTGAAATAATGATTCAAAAATTAAATCGTATGCTGTTGTCTACAACATTATTTATAACCCAACACTACATATCTATTCATTTCAAGTTTACTTAATTTTTTCTTTCTCTAGTTGCTTTTTCAAATGATTGATTTATAACATTATTACATTTATATATAAATATGTAAATATATCTATATCACCCCTATCTATCTATCTATCATCTCTTATATTATGTACTTATATCCTTAGGGAGATTCTTCTGTATGTGAACAATTTTGCAGTCATCCACAGCAAAATATAGTTACACATATAAAATAAATGATGACTGGAATTGTTGTGGATGATACTGGATACCATAAGTATTGATAAACTTGTCCATGAAACTATGACATGTACTTTAAATATTAAAAACAACTTATACACATCACACTGATAGTGGCAGTAATGTCTATATAATACAGAGTAATTCAGTGTACACAGAATATTTATTTCTTCAAGCATCTAGTGTAATTATCAGAATATGTGGACAACTGGTATATATATTTAAGTAATATGTAGCCAATACATGCTACTCTGACCTAAAAACAAACAGGCATATTTTCATCTCACCTCCAAATATATGATCTTTCCTGTACCTGCTATCTATTTTCTTAACTATTAGTGTGAATTTTAAATTTCTCTCTAGATCAATGCCTCATTTTTGCTCTGGATTCTATATTTCTCTTTTTAAGATCTCATTATTGCAATTAGTGCTTTTGTCTGATACATTATCAACTTCTGTATCTATATCTCTACTAAATCATTCTTATAAGCATACAAATAGGATCTCAAATTTCATCTCAAATATATTTATTTATTTATTCCAAATTTGAATCCATATGCTTTTTCAGCTATGAATTCATTATTCATTTCCTCTCCACATCAAAATTTTTCAAAAAGGATATCTATAGTAAGTTAATCTGCATTCTCACCTCCCTATGACTCCCAAACAACTTCAAGCAGGTCTTAGTCCCAATGCAACACTGAAACTGTTTTTGGTAGTCACCAAAGACCTCCACATTACTAAGTTCTGCTGAATTAAGCCTATACATAATTTACTTGTACCATACTTTGCCATCCTATATCATGTTTTTTAAAAAGTGTGGTTTTGATGGTGACATTTAAAAATTAAGACATCACAAATACATTTTTGTTATCTCTAAAATCTGAAGAATACTTCAGAGCTGCCCCACTTCACCCTACCATCCTGATGCCCCTACCATTCCAGCAGAGACTTCAAATACAGTCGTATTCAGGGTGGGTACCTCTCATGCCCCAGGTAAAAGATAAAAGCCAAGATTGCCTGCAGGTGAGGGCCACTGGAGGTGATCAGAGGCCCCAAGTTGAGCTCTGTATTCACTGGTTCTCCAGAAATAAACAAGAAGATGGCTTTGGTTGATACTGGAGCCGAATTTACTCTAGTTCATGGTAACCCTCAGAAGTTTTCTGGCCCCCTCAGTATCCAGGCACTGCCATAAAGTTTTGGGGAGCTGTTTGGTCAAGTAAGATGTGCACTGTCCCAGAAGCTGTGACTGATAAAGTGAAAGCCTATCCAAACCCTAAGAATGTGAAAGAGATTCAAGCCGCTGTAGTGATTTAGGGGTTTTGGAAGACTATTATTCCCCACCTGGCACAGTGCCTCCATCCCTTATACTGCCTTGTGAAGTGTGGGACTGGAGATCAGAGCAGCAAGTTGCCTTTAAGAAGTCAAAAATACTACCGAAGCAGATTAAAGCCCTGGGCATCTCCCAAACAGGGCTACCATTTGACACAGATGTATCTGTGACTCTGGAAGCTATGAGTTGGGAACTGTGGCAGAGACAACACAAGAAAGTACTCCTAGGATTTTGGTCCCAGCTCTGGAAGGGAGCAGAAACCTGATATACCCCTTAGAGAAACAGCTCCTGGCAATGCACACAGTGCTCCTCCAGGAAGAGCCTCTCACAAAGGAAGACCATGTCATGATAAGAACTTCCCTTCCTGTCAAGGGGCAGCCATGGCTCAAACTCCCACTTTGACTAAGTGGCAGCCTATTTGCAGCAAAGGAGCATGCTGTCCGCTGTCTCTAGAATTGCAGGTGCTACTAGGCCCTGTAGAATATGTAGATCTTACAAATACTCCTAACCCTATTTTGTGGTGGCCCCTGTGGCCTGCAGAAGGGGACTGGGGAAAATTCCTTTTGATACCTGGTATACTGCTATATCTAGTTTGGCATTCTATTCACATGGACTGTCGTAGCTATTCAGCCTAACACTGACACCATACGGATTGGGAACAGGAACAAGGCTCAGCAGCTGGTGGGCTCAACTCAGAGTGGTTAGGCTGGTGAACACTTATAAACCCTGGCCATAATCACTCCCTTTGCACTGACAGCTGGGCTGCTCTAAAGGAATAAATTCTATGGCTTGGACCAGCGGTCCCCAGCCTTTTTGGCACCAGGGATCGGTTTCGTGGAAGACAATTTTTCCAAGGATGGGGGCGGGGGATGGTTCAGGCAGTAATGGGAGCGATGGGGAGCGGCAGGTGAAGCTTCACTTGCTTGCCCACTGCTCACCTCCTGCTGTGAGGCCCTGTTCCTAACAGGCTGCGGACAGCTATGGGTCCGTGGCCTGGGGGTTGGGGATCCCTGGCTTGGACAATGGGAAGCCAGGGGGTGGATGATTATGAATAAATCCTTGTGAAGTCAGGATATATGGACAGACATTTGGGTCTGCTTGAAAGAGCCTGCAGCAGTCCTTACTGTCTTCCACATATGGGCTCATAAGGAGCTGACATCTGCCAGCAATCAGGAAGCTGATGCCTTAGCTCAGGTAACAAGCCCTAGCAACAGACCCTTCAGTAGATACAGCAGAATGGATCCATAAAGAGAGGCCACCATAATGTCCAGATGGGATGGCATATTGCCAAGGATGCCAGATTGCCCTTGAAAATACAACTTGGTTAATGCAGTAACAGCATGTCCTCTGTATTTTAAACAATGCCCAAGGCAACTTGCAAAGGAATGTGGGGTATTCCAATGAAGTTCCCAACCAGTGAGAGATTGGCAAATTGATTATATTGACCTCTGAGTGAGGGCTCCAAATATGCCCTGGTTTGTATGGATAGTGTATCTGGCCTAACCCAAGCATTCCCAGTTGCCTTGCAAACCAAGCTGCCACCATTAGGGGATTAAAGAAGCTGAATCATGTATGAATACCCTCATCAAATAGCAGTGATCAGGGGTCATATTTCAAAGGTCATGATGTGCAAGACTGGTCAGAAAACATGACATTGAATGAAGGTTCCATCTCTCCTATATACCTGCAAGCCACAGGGTTAGTGGTCTATGGAATATTAAAGCAGCATATTATATAACTAAACTGGTTAAACCACCTTGGCTGGGTGGACTAATTTACTATACCAAGTTTTAATACATTTAAATGATCAGCACGTAGGGCCTGTTGCCCCATATGCCAGACTGCAACCACTGCTGAGACACCCAACACCAAGTCACAGGAAACAACCACTGCCCTCTCACCGTGCATCAATGTGTTATGCTGCTGAGAATGCCAAATCCCATTACACCTGGGAAAGTCTTCAACTACTGGAATTTGCAATGGTACATTCCACTGGGAGGAGTGAGTTATTCCCTACCCCTGGATGAGGGGGAACCACTTATAATCTCCACTGAAAGTGGGGAGAAGGTGGGGGTCCTGGTCTGGCATATCCTGCCATCAGTTCATCTCCTCATGTCCAACAGTACTGCCTCCCCTAGCCAACACATATGGTATGCACAACTAGGTCTAATTCCTAAAGCTCCAGCCACATTAACATTTAAGGATCAGGTCACAAGTGTATTTCTTACAGAAGGAGAAGAACTTATCATACAAGTTCCTACTACGTATCTGTCTTTTTGATCTTAGACTTCTACTGCTTCTGTGGTGTCCGGTTAGGAGATGGGCATCCAATGAAAAAACCTGTCTACAGTGGGCCCACTTGTATGCTCAGCAAATAAATCAATCCACCCGCTGGGTATGTGGGCAGTTGCCCCTCCCTAGCTTGTCAGGATTGCCGCAGTGGGTATCACCACTCCAGGGAGGGAATTAGAAGGCCATAAAACAGTACATTAAGGAAGAACAGCTACGACTAGTACTCCTAATTCAATCACCAACATTGATTCAGAAACCTGGCCTGTGGCACACACTGTGGCCATGGCTATTCTTTATCTGTCAATCAGACTACACAGGCAGCCCATCAAACTGCTAACCTGAAGAAACCTAAAAATACCACCATCAGAGCCATCTGCAGGTTTGGGCTAAGTTCATGTGCCTTATCCTGGGTTATAGACATCTAAGCACTCATGCATCCCTACTGTGGGAACAAAAAAATGACTCTAAACGGAACTCACCAAATTAGATCAAGGATATGAGATGAATATGACCAGAAATGTACAGTCATTCTGTCATATTAAAGGATAGTGACTGGTTTGGCACTGACTGGTCATGCTGCCCAGGTATTTACTGGGCAGCCCTGAATGGTAACCAGTGATTGTGTGACACAAAACTGTGGCCTTGGCTTCCACCTAGGTGTTTCTGCACCCTGGCTTTTCCTTAAGCACAGAGGAGAATTCCTCCCCCATGGTAACAATTGCCAACCTCCCTCTCCTCAATGGCAGATGGGCACGATCTGTTTTCCCTGAAACAGTCATTTGACCACTATCTTTGTTCCCTTCATTGGCCTGGAGGACTTTATAGAACACATAGAAGCCCTTACTACATTAGCCCAGCAAGCCTTAAGTGATAGCCAACAAAGTCTATCCTTACCGAACACTGAAATGTCTCTAATAATAAAAGCTGTCCTCTAAAATAGGATGGCTGTGGACATTATCACTGCTTTGCAAGGAGGCACTTGTGCAGTTATTCAAACACAGTGTGTGTGTTCATACCTGATGAGTCTGCTAATGTATCACCTTTATTAAATCACATGAGGACACAAAAGTGAAGCCCTGAGTGATATGACTCCCAGCCTAGGGTGATTAACAGATCAGGGGTTTGGATCATAGGTCTCCTGGGGGAAAAAACGTTACTTATTTTGTGAATCATTATCTTAATCTGCCTTTTCTCTTGTTCGTGCCTATACTTTGCTGTCTATGTGGTATCTGCCCCCGCTGCAGCCAGACAGCAGCCAAACAAACCACCTTCACGCTAGTGAAACCCTTGCTGAGGACCCAGGGCCTACTGCGCAAGAGGGAGCATATAAGATTGCAAGAGCTGGTCCTGACGAGGGGTGGAGTGCTGAGGTAAGTCATCGACAGGACCTGACCGAAAGTTGACTCATGAGCTAGACCCGGGCAATTGGAGGCTCACCACCCCCTCTCCTGTCCGTGGAATGTGCATGCTGCTTGCCTCTGAACCATATACGTGAGTGAACCCGGTTAAGACCTCTATGCAGACTTTCAAAATTCTGGCGGACTGGTGTGCAGAGCTACTTGTCTTGCCACCATCCGAGAGAAGCCTTGTATTTAAGTTCCTTGCTCATTAAAATTGCCACCTACCAATCTGGAGTGGTCGGCCTCTTTTCTCCGTCGCTCCCTGCCCTCCATGTTCAGGTACCAGTTCCAAATTTCACCCGGTAAGCTCTTGATGGTGTGGACCGCCTTCAGGCCAGGCCATAATTCTGGGCAGATCAGTTTGCAGCGTCCATGGTGAGGTGGTGCCCTTTGCTCGGTTCCACTCCGGAGGGTCTGCCTGACAGAACTGGGAGGTTCGTCAGGGCCTGCTGACACGTCTCTGCCCTTTTGAGAGACTTGTTACCAGGGGTCACTGTTGGGGTGTGCAAGGTCCACGGTGGGGCAGGGTCCACTGCCCTGTACTGGTCACAGCTGTCTAGCAGGGCTCTGCATACTGGCCAGGCCACTGGTGGCGCACCGCCGTCAAGGGAAGCAGGCCGTCCGGAACACTGTGGGGCTCCGTGATGGGGCGGTGCCTGATGGGGCTTCCGGGCTGGGCGTGGCCAGTAGTCAGAATTGCGCATGGGGAAGCTGTGGGCGGCGCTTTGCGGTCTGGCAGTCGCTAGTAGGCCTTTACAGCTCGGACCCGCTCCTAACAGGCTCCAGGGCTGGGCGGTGGTGAGAAGCTCCGGACAGGACCGCTTCGGGAGCCGTGCGCCTGAGAGAGGTTGGAGTCAGCTCTTCATTTGCGTGTGGCCGGTTTCAGTAGCTCTGTGGTGGGGCGAGGCTCGGGATGAGCTCCTCAGTGGGTCTGGGCCGGGAGGCATGTGTGGCTGCTGTGAGGGGTGGAGGGCGAGGAGTCATTGCTGGGATTTGCGTGCACTGGCCGTCGAAGACCGTGTTCCTATTCTTAGCTGTCCGCAAGTGGTCTAACCATGCCTGTTTCCCCCAGTGTTCTGTGTGAGTTGAGGCGGAAGTGGGCGTCTTTGGTGGCGCCCAACTGACTGAGGACGTTGGACATCCACCTTGGTCTCTCTTTCCCTCACGCGGGAAATCTGACCCCTGCCCCATCCCCCTTTTTCTCAGCGCCTAGCTGTGGCAGCTTGGGGGCGGGGTGATGCTGATAAAATGCAGCTGTTCTTCTTACCCTTTTACTGCATATTTTTTCTGAGATTTTTGTTTGGTTTGATTTAGTCCATGGGTGACCTGTAAACTTTCCCCTGAATTCTGTGTCAGAATTCTCACGAAGGTATTCTTCATGGATAGTTGCTTAATTGGTGTTTCTGTGAGAAGGACTAGACCAGAGGACCTCTTATCCTGCCATTTTGCTGAAGTTACTTCAGTTGCCATTTATCGTCGTGAATGCATCTTCAATTTTTTAATAGTATATTTAGCGGGAGAAGTTATATGTTGCCGGCCCCAGTTTATTTTATGTTACTGGCATAGTCCTGGTAGACCTGGATTTCTCAGATTCAATGCTGTTGCTATTTGGGGCTAGAATATTCTTTGTTGTGGGCAGGTTCCCTATGCATCATATGGTATTTGGCACCCACTTGATTCCAGTAGCAATCCCCCTCCCCCGTGGTGACAAGAAATATGTCGTCACAATAATCGAAATACTAAATACATAAATAAATAGGAGAGATTCAAAGGCAGTATTTTTTTTTTAAGGTTGTGTTTTTATCTGTAGGCTATAAGTTTAATAGTTTACTATGCATTTGTCAGGGACATGGAATACTTGAATAGCAGAATACTAATCTAATGATGCTACTTTAAAGGAGTATATGTAATTATATTTATCTTGAGAGTCACCTTAATTATTTAAGAAGTTCTGATATTTGTTTTTATAGATAAAATATACAAGGAATAATCACTGGAATTCTAAACTCCAGTATGTTCTCCCTCAATAGCCAAGTGATAATTTTACAATGTAAATCACATTATGCAACAGCACCATCAACAAACACTCCCCTACCCTAAGCCAACTACCTACTTTATGTTCAGGGGTTTTCCATTCAGAATAAGATCAAAGCTCCCTACCTTAGCACACAGAGTTCTGTTTGGTCTGGGGCTGCCAACCAGGCCAGCTAGAGACCACTTGTTCTTTAATAGCCGGTGTCACCCTGGCCTTTTTCTTATTCAAAAAGTATACCAAGCCCTTTACCGGCTTAGGGCCATTCGATGGGCTATTTATTCCTGATGGAGTGTACTTCTGTGGCCCTAAATAATCCTGGAGGCTTCACTTTAAATATTAAATGAAGTATCCATACACAATAATCAATTAAAATGAGACTGTTAGAAAGATAAATTTAAAAACCTGCTTATAACTTGAACAACTTTGAAGAAACAATAAAAACACCTTAGCTTACTTTGGTTGAAATAGGTGGGAAATGCAGAATACTGACTGAAGTTTAGGTTTGCTTATCTCTACAAATGGAAATGAGAATTTCCATGAATATAAAACTAAGTAAAATACAAATACATTTTTATTTGGAGTAGAAATACATTTCTATTGACAGCTTTATGCTTGAAACAATATTTCTTTCAGAAGCATTTATTTTTCTTTTATTCTGATTAAATATTGAATACTATTGGAATAAAACAAACATCCACAAAGCAACCTGAGTAAAATTATCTATTCTTTGAAATGTTACTTATTCAGACAGATCATTCCTTGCCTTCTAATATAACTGGTAGTGGGCTCTATGTTTGCTATATTTCATAGCATAACTAAGGTATCATTCCTTAATGTGTGATATTTGCATGGGTTTACCTCATTTTAGCACCAAAATTCTGATTCTTTATGAAATGATATTCTAAAAATCCAGAAGTTTTATGTATAAAATTAACTGGAAGTTCTTTTTGTTTTGTTTTTAAACTGGACATTAAAAAGAAGAAGAGCAAAAGAGTGACTATGTCCATTAAAAACAATGACTTATAAATTGTTTTTATATTTAACTTGAATATGCCCTGAGATTATAAAGAAATTAAAATACATTGATTTTGAACTATGATTCTGATATTAAACTCTCACCTCCTCCTCCCCACAGAATTGAGAAAAAGATTTTGTTAGTCTGGCTAATAAGTTATATTTATTCTGGTCAAGAGTGTTCTTTCTAGTTTTACTTATCATTGTTTTAATTTTTCTGCCTTCTTTGATGTGTTTTAGAGCTCTTTTTAGTCTTTACTTGCACAGTATTTCTGAGTTTACTGGTAGTTGATTTATAAGAACTATCTAAAATAATTTAATTATCAACTGATTCTATATTTAGGCATATTGGCCCTATCTTGTTTAATATATTTTAGGTAGAAAGTGAGAGAATTCTAAGTTAAAACAACTTAAAAAAATAAGGGACTTCACAGTGGTGTTTACGTATGGCTGAATCTAAATGTTCAGGAGGCTTCTGATGCCAGTCCATCTCTTCATTTCTTAGACAGAATCTTGCGAATTGTGGGACATAATGACCACTAGTAACTTTATAATCACATGATCGGTTTTTCAGGCTTAATCTTAGTCAAAAATTGTGGCACACATTCTAGAGGTGTTGTCTGCTTGACCTAGCTTGAGATGCATGCCTCCTTATGTCCAAGAAAGAGAAATCATTTTATTAAAAGAATGATCAGGATTTCAGAAAGACAAAAACAGTATGTTATTACCGATTTTTTTATTCCATGTTTTTAAATTTTTTAAACATTTACTTAAGAATGCATACACTGATGAAAAAAGAAGTGCTGTTCTTATATTTTTTTTTTAAGATTTTTTTTTTTGATGTGGACCATTTTTTTTAAGTATTGAATTTGTTACAGTATTGCTTCCATTTTATGTTTTGGCTCTTTGGCCGGGAGGCATGTGGGATCTCAGCTCCCCTACCAGGGATCAAACCTGCACCCCCTGCATTGGAAGACGAAGTCCTAACCACTGGACCCCCAGGGAAGTCCCAGAAGTGCCATTCTTTTAAAACAATGTAATCTTTGCAAAAGGCTACCTCTGTATCAGGATTCACAGCACTTCAAGTATCCAGTCAGTTTTTTTAAGGGAAAATTTTCACACTTACAAAAATGTAGACTCTGGTATAATGAACCATCAAGGAATCATCACCTTGATTCCACTTATCAATTCAGAATTGATTGTTTCATCTACTAATAACCCCTATCCAATGGATTATTTTGAACCCAATTTTAGATGTTCTACGATATCATCCACAAATGTCTCATTATTGGCTGCTTGGAATCTCTTTACTTTGACCCCTGATATTTTTGACATTACTAAAATGATCTATTTATCATTTCATTTACATTGTTGTTTGCACAATATCCCATTCACAGCTTGTGCCTTTTCTACCAGACCTGCCTGGAATCAGTTGTTTCTCCAAGGAATACTGCGGATTCCTTGGGGATTTGTGTACTGTACTTTAAAAATACCATTTTGACTTCTTATAACATTTGTCCCTTTAACCATACAAGTTTGGGACACCATTCCTGCCTTTTGAAATTTTTATTTTTGCCTCTTTGTCTAACTTATAAATGGCTTCTATTCAAGTTGTTCATTCATTCATTCATTACTTTACTATTTATCAAGTGCTAACCATATGCCAAACAGGGTTCTAGGTACTGGGAATATGATTCTGAACAACAGAGTAAACATTTTTGCTTTTATGGAGCTGTCTTTCTGGAGAAGGATTGATTTGACTTGAGTATACTTTGGAGCTCTCCCTCAAACTGCTGTCTTAGATGTCATATGTGCTCTCCTCTCCACAGGCTCTGCCCCCTGGCTTGGTCTGTTGGTTGATATCACATTTAAGAATTATTACTATCAAAAAAAAAAAGAATGATTACTATCTCTTTCATAAGCTCTTCAACATATTAGGTGACTGTTATACTTGCTATTTTTGGAATGGTTTATTTTCCCAATTTTTTTTCTGCATCTGTCTTTATTTCCTGTATATTATTTCCATATTCTTAATTCTCTGATATATTTCCTCAAAAGAACAGGTCATTATCAATTCTTTTGGAATAAAAAAAAAAAAAAAACCTCTTTTTAAGAGTCTAGCCTAAATTTTTATTCCTTCAGAGCCAGAAACAACCAACTTGTCTTGGCAGATGTAGGAATGGCATTGAATCATCGCCACTAAAATTTAAAGGTATTGAATTAGACCACTATTGTGTCAGATACATAAATAAATACAAACAGAAAATTTGCACTTATATTTTACAGATAAATAAAAAAGTGAATTTGGATAAAATATTTTAATATTAAAATTTTTCAAAAGCAAAGTTTTTATTACTGTATTTTATTTCATTACTGTATGTTATATATTTTATATATGGTAACATACTATATATCATGCTTTTATGTAATTCCCAATAAAATACCTGGGGTAAATAATTAGTCCATGACTTTTAACGTGAGTTATGTAATTAATATTGAGTTAAAATCATTGGATTTTCTATTTTATTTCTGAGAATTTCACTTCTTAAGAATTTTAATATAAGAAGACACTTTTGGAGATATTGTAACAAAACATTCCTTGTGGGAATTTAGTTTCCTAATCAACATATAATTTAAATTCAGTTTATTGGCTAATTGACGGTATATGCAAAGTTGTTATGGTTTTTTTTCCTTTCCATATAGGTGAAACAGAAATAGATGATATTGATGTTTTTTCTACATGAAATAGTATATATTAGGTTTAATGATAGATCAATTCCTTGGAGGTCGGGAGAAAGACTGGTTGATTGATATTATACATTATTAGCCTTGGAGTTAGGTTTAGCCTAATTATATTCAGTATGTAGCACTTTTTAAAAATTTTGGCATTTAAATGTAAGTATGCTACATTAATTGCAGAAGTTACTTTTTCTAGTCATTTCAATTTTAGCCTATATTTTTTTATTTAATAAGGAATAAATTATCCTAGTAAATATTCTTGCCAGTCAGAATCAAGAAATAGTCTGTTCAGAAATGTCAACTTTCTGAATATGTTTAGAACAGAGTTAGAACTAGCAAAAGAAGTTTTAAATATCTGTCATGGGCTGTGACAGCTTAAACTTCCCTACTTTACATTACAAAATAGTGTCTGAAATTTGCTTGCACATTTTGTAGTAGGTTGAATAAGTCACAGATAACAATGTTCTTCCCCAGATAACAAAGGGAAAACTACAAGCACACATAATTAAATTGATTATTTCTGTTTTCTTCCTTGGAGGAAAAAAAAAAAGACACAAAAAATAAACTTCACAGTAGGTTGTTAGCCACTCATGAATTCTTCAGTACTTACTTTAATGTGAATATTTGGTATTTATTGGATCAGCTATAGTAACACTTTTAAAGTTGCCTGATGTTTTACAGGAACAATGAATATACTTTAAAATCAGGAAAAAAAGTCAGCATAATATCTCCTCTTGTATTTAGTATTTTAATATGTTTAGCTGAGTTCTCACATTTTTGCTAAATATAGGAAATCTATAATTACACATTTTTTCCTAATATCCCCAAGAGTGTAATAGAAAATAAAGTAGAAAAAAAACAAGAAATAGACTTTGCCCTTCAGAAATTTTCATCCATTATATGAATTTTTGAATGTAGGTTGGTGTCACAACAACTAGAATAGAGTCTATAGATAACCTGAGGAGGTTATTTTATTTATCTATTTTAAACCTCCAACAACAAACATCTATTATCATACTCACAGACCTATTGGGAAAGCTGTGCTTTAAGCTAAGAGTCGGCTGGTTGGCTGAGTTGGTGCTGCTCTATGTGTTTCTTGTTCTGGGATTAGTAGGCTCCCTGGGCATATTCTTGTCATGGTAATGGCAGAAACATAGTAGGGCTTAATATGCCCTTAAATATGCCCTTAAAATGCCCTACTGTGCTTAATAAGCTTTTGCTTGTGTCATCTATGCTACTGTACCACTGGTCAAAGCTAGTCACTTGTCTGAGCCCAAAGTCAAAATTTGGAGAGATATGCCCCAAAGAGATAAGCACATTACATTGCCAAGTCCAACATCATTAGAGCAGAAGAATATACTCTCCTATGGCGGGTGAGTGGGGAGGGGTTGAGAAAGTCAATATTTACTGAACACCACTCTAGTTTATATAGCCTCCAGTAGAAATGAAAAACACAACTTTGCAAGTGGACCAGTGGGAATTATGGTGAGAAGTTCAGTCCTACTTACACACAGTATATCATCCTTTCTCTCAGTGTATATACTGCATCTTGCAAAACTGTACTCCAAGCCTATAGGAGTTAGAGTTGAGCCTTTTGTTGGCCATTCCAGTGTTCTGTCAGGTCATGTACTTCTGGGTGATGTGGTATATGAGAAAAACAGTGGATTCTAGGGTCATTTGCCATTCAGGCCACCTCCTTCAGCATAAAATGGATCACTTGGTCAGAGGTTATGTTACGAGAGGGCCCACATCAGTAAAATAGTGGTTTTATTTAAAATATGAATTTCCTGAGAAAACTCTTCTGATTCTAAATAACTTAATTTAGAATATAATGTCTCTTTTTATATTAGGCTGAATAAATGGTACATGTATTATATATGTATATATAGTACTACTATTACTATTCAAGTATCAGTTAATAAAATAAAACATTAAGCTTTCATTTAAAAATAATGACTGCCTTTTATCATTATTTGTCTTCAGTTACACTTTCAACTAATAATTAAAATCCTAAGCAATTATTTAAACTCCTTTGTAGAGTATAACTTACTTCATATTCTTTTCATTTAAGAGGTGAATAGCATTTTAGATAAATAAAAATAGTGGAAAAGTCTCCTTCATTCCAGTCGACTTTATAAACTGGAGAATAAATATTTTCAAATATAAAAGTGAGCTTTAGTTGAGCCATTATTTTTGGTGGGCCATTATTCAGCCCACTACACATAGAAAATTAAAAGTTAAAATCTTGACTCCCTTTACCCTAAAGATCACTAGTGATTTGTCCCCAGAGGTAACTGCTTTTCATGTCCATTGTGTATTCTTCTCAAAAACATTTTGTGCACACTCATATATACATACAAAAGCAGTTCATTTTTATTTATCCCCAAATTTTCAAAGATTACATACTGATATTCACAGTGAGCTTTAGTTGAGCTCCTTACATGTTAGCAGTGCCTACACATTGCATCTAAATCTTATGCAAAAGTCATGGTATTAAAATCAACCAAATACCCATAATCCGTTAAACCTTCATTAAATTCATTAAAGCTTCTATAACTAATTTATTTTATATGTAGTACTTTTAAAGATGTGTATTTCTAGTTCCTTTTTGTTATAGTTACGCTGGAACACATGACATTTTTCCAAAATATAGTCCTCATCTTCAAAGAATAGAGAAGATAATTTTCTCTGGCTAACGACTTGGGATCTGATTTAATTGATGGGTAAATATAAATGCTTTCTGGTACTGTGGAAGGCTAATGCAGTACTATTGGAGGAAAAACAAAAGGATAGCTGTGCATACACAGGCACCTGTGTGTGTGTGTGTGTGTGTGTGTGTGTGTATTTGTGTGTGTGTGTGTGTGTGTGTGTGTATTGGGGGTTAGGAGGAAAGTCCAGGAGTTATGTGTTGAGTGCCTTAAGGCTAGTTCATTAGATTGATCAGAGAGTGAGTTTTCAGCCTAAAAGCTATATAGCAGAGCCTAGTGGCTAGGGGAGCCACAGGGCTCTTGAACTCTATGAGAATAATTTTGTTGCCCTATTAGCATAAGTTGCCCAGAGTCAGTTATAAGCCCAAATAGGAACCCTGGATACCAACATGTTTAAACAAAGAGATTATGGTGTTGGTACTTAAAGCAATCTAAAACATTCACTCCAAGCTAAGCATTCAATAGTTATGCCTCTATTTCAGATAGAAAAAGCATACTGATTAAAATCCCATATGGCTCAAAATTAGTTGGAAAGCTAATGTGTTTAATGAAAAAATATCTTGAGTGGCTGAATTGAGCACAAATAAGCATAGATAGAAATGTTAAAACCTTTTTGCTCATTTCCACTGTGCCATGACAGTCCTGGTTTGACCATGTAGAGACAAGAAAACTTCCCTGCCTGACATGGAGGAGGAACTGATGATGGAAGCATGACATCTACTCAAGAATGAGGAAGAAGGTGGTCTTTTCCCCCTCCCCACTTTTCCTTTGATTATAAAACTGTAGCCCACTAAGTTCTCGGTGCGTGGCACCCTCTCGCACACCCACTTGTAAGCCTCACAAGCATCCTATCTATTCTATCCTATCACTTCTTATCTATCATTGCCTCTCGCTGAATTCTTTCTGTGCGAGACATGAGGAATGGGAGGTCCTCAGATACCCCCAAATCGCCACCTAGTGGTTTCAGTAATATTTTATATTTAATATAAATATTTTAGTAATAAAGAATATGTTTTATCATAATTTATTTGAAAAAATGATCTGGAGGTTTAAGTTAGATCTAGGTTGATGAGATATTCAAATAAGCTAATGCAAAGTTAAAATTGCTTAATAGTGACTCAGTTCATTTTCATATTTACTGTGTCTTAGAACACTGTTTAACTTCAGGTAATAAGTCACATACAGACTGTATGCTGTTTTTAATCTAGCAGGGGAGAGAGTTATTGAAACATACTGTATTTTCATATAGTAAACAAGTAGATCAGAACGTGTGACAGGAGAAAGAGGATAATTAAGAAAACCATATTAGTAGAAATCATCAATATTTTCAGTGTTGCCGTTTTTAATGAGAATTTGGAGAGTTTGTGGATTCTGCAGTAGTAGGTCATGGGATGAAAAAAATCATAGTTTTTTGAAGGACTTAGTGTAAGGAAATAGCAGACGTGGAACCAGTGAGAAAATAACCAACTGAAATCCAAATGATTAGCAGAATATTCAGTTGCTTAAAACACGCCAAGATATAGACAGTGTTCCAAATGTGATGTGCTTTCCTAGTTTGCTGATTAAGTTTATCCAGCGGCCAAAAAACATGATATTTGTTTTCATTATATTACTAACAAATATATAATTCTAAAGGTTTTTAAACATAACTTTTGAATACTTTGCTTTTGCTCTTCTTTTGTGAATTTATTTATTTTTGGCTGTGTTGGGTCTTTGTTGCTGCGCGGACTTTCACTAGTTGTGGCGAGCGGGGGCTACTCTTCGTTGTGGTGCGCGGGCTTCTCATTGCGATGGCTTCTCTTGTGGCGGAGCACGGGCTCTAGGCATGCAGGCTTCAGTAGTTGTGGCACGTGGCCTCAGTAGTTGTGGCTCACAGGCTCTGGAGCGCAGGCTCAGTAGTTGTGGTGCGTGGGCTTAGTTGCCGCACTGCATGTGGGATCTTCCCAGACCAGGGCTCGAACCCGTGTCCCTGCATTGGCAGGTGAATTCTTAACCACTGAACGATCAGGGAAGTCCTCTCTTTTATTAAAATATAAAAAACATTGAAATAGACTCTTGAGATTTAAAAATTCTTAAGCTAATTTGCAGTCAAAAATTTAAATGCAGTTTGTTTTTCTAGCAATTTATCTTTTAGGGAAACAGATAGACTCTTATATCTAAAATAATTGGTGTATTTGAGTTTTTCACTTCATGAAAGTGAAAAATATCCATATGAATAAATAACATTTTGCATATACTAAATATTTAAAGCAATCATATGATGACAATGGAAAAGAAACCTGTGGCATTAGAGGTGCATTTTCATTTTGTTAAAGTGATTTTTCTTTTCAAGTCTGCAAAAATGTAATATCTTATTCTGAAGGGATGGAGGACAAATAAAATGACCTTTGTGTTACATGAATTCCTCTTTATTTGTTTCCAAACAGAATATTAAAGGAGGTATACCAGCAAATATGGTTGTTGTAAATCAACATTTTTTAAGACAACAATTCTTTGGTTTAGTAAGTTCTCTGTTTTTTGCTGTTTTTCTTGATAAAGCATTATTTCTTTGTTTGCTATACTGTACAAACTCTTATTAGCACAGAAAATATTTAATGAATATGTCACACAGCATGACCTGAATGGATAGAACATCTCCCCTAAAGCAGCAGAGCAGCAGGAGGTAATTAGAGCTCTCTGTGATATTTATTACTAATAATCTTCATTGACATTTGAAGTTGATAGGCAGTATTTAAAGATTTCTACTGTTGGCTTAGGCATACAGTTTTACAAACTATATATCTAATAAAATGGTTTGTGATTTGTGAAGATATATTTTTTCAGGCTTCAGTAAGATATGAAGTCATTGTACCCCAATTCACATTTATTATAGTTGTAAAGAACCAACTGTCTTGTAAATACTGTCTTTCAGTCTGAGTAAATATATAATAAAATTAAGGGACTTAATAGAAATTAAATAAAATCTCATTGCCATGTTGCATAAACATGTTTTTACAGAACCTTCCAAAATTAAATGGTTCTAAAAACAAGTAGTTACTAAAATCAAATCAGTATACCCGAAAGCATAGAGAAGACATTTATCAGAAAGATATTTCTAAAAATTCAAAAAAGGAAGAAAACTAAATGCAAATGAAAACAAATAGAATGTAGGCTTTGGTCAATCTTGTGTGTGTAAAGAGAATAATGAAATGGATATAAAACTCCTAAAGGAAGGGAGAAGCAAAGGTATATTCTTCTGTAATATTTCCTGCCATATTTCAGGTAGAAATATTAAAAATGTATTTTCCTAATACCTTCATCATATCTATTTCTCTTTGCAAATACAAGTCAAGATAGGATCTTTGTTAAACATAGAATTAATATATTTCATTAAAGATATAACTAATGTTTTTCCTCAACTATTATTTTCTAAAAATTAAAGGCTTAATTTTAAGTAAATTTTGATGGGAAAGTAACTTTTTCCATGTTAGAATTTCCAAAATGGATACATTATTTTCCTTGAGTTTCTACGTTATTACTTTTTTAAAGTTAATGTTCAGCAGTAAATTATCTTTTATCTCTATAGAAACATGATTCTCTGCATAAATGACTCTAATTTATTGGCTTTTCCTTATTATTTTCAAAGAAATATTTTAGAGGCAAAGTTATAATTTTATTAAAATTATTTTATCACAACTTCAGCCTATGTTCTTCCAGCAGGACTTTTTTCTGAAGCACATGGAAGCTAGGATGTAGAGGCTTAGATATCCTTCCCTTCAGGGAATTTCAACATATGCTTAAATGAAAAATCTAACGAGACTTCCTATTTCTAAAAATTTCCTCCATTTTAAAGTAAATGAAACCACTCAATTTAATGAACATGAGTGGATGGAGAATAGATAAATTGCATTAAACTCAGAATTTATTTATTATCTATATTGTTTAAATGTGGTTTCTGAATAGTATTGAGAGAAAATAAAATAGAATTTTAAAAAAGTGAAGATAAATAGACTTATTTGATACACATAAGGAATTTAAGAAGGAATCCTAATATGTATAACAGATTATTTTCATACCAATTTAATCCATATTTCACCTATGACTATTTCATGCTGATAACTAACCAGGGAAGAACATAAGTAAGATTAAGATCAGTTAATTACTTTATAATTTCTGTTTGGTATTCTCCAAGTAAAACATTTCGCTTTCCAAATTAGGAAAAATATACACATGGTGTATAATCTTTGTTGTCACCTGCAGAAAATTTTATACATTTTCTTATACTCCATACACATAACATTTTAAATTGTATTAAATATCATTTTTGTTTTATCTCTTTAAGTGATGCCAAGTTAAAATGAATCATCTCTAATGCATATAAATTTCTGAAGCATTCATTATATATGTTAAAAGCAAGGTAGTTATTTCAGAGCAATCTATTAATTCAAATTGCCATACTAGAGAAATGAAGCATTTTTTAAAAGAAATAGGTGTCTGCAAAAGCAGTCTCTGTAAACATTTAAATTGTGTTAACCCTTCAGAGTTATTAATGTAAACATAGTGACTGTTTCAGTGTTCGCTTTGTTTAATGTGTTGTTCCCATATGATTTCAGAGTAAGGTGTAGGAGATAGGATAACATCAAAGCATAAAATATTTTGGAAGTGTTTAAAGACCCTGCTTCACATGTAACAATTTGTGCCTCACATTCTCAGAAAGCCACTGCATCTCTGATTGATTACCCATGTACCTCTATGAAATAGCTGTTCCCTGGTGCTCTGGGGAGAGCTAAGAACAACACTGCCTACTGGAGGTCACAGTTATTCATTATTCTTAGTCTGTCTTGTTTACACAAATAGAAAAATAAAATGACTTAGAAGTCAAGGCCAATAGAGATGCACCTTTTCTCCTTAACTTGAATCTGCTACAAAAATCTTATTAAAAACAGTAAGACAGGGAGAGCAAAGTATATGTGAGTGTGTTTAAAAAGTCCAAAAATACATTGTAATAGAATTTAGAGAACTTTTTAGGTTTGCAGAAAAATTGTGCAGAAAGGACAGAGAACCCATATACTCCCTATCATTCTGCACAGAGTTGCCCCTATTATTAACATCTTGTATTAACATGATATATTTGTTACAATTAATTAATCAATATTGATATATTATTATTAATTTAAATGCATAGTTTACATTAGTTTGCAGTTTGTGCTATATGGTTCTAAGGATTTAGGAAAATGCATGAAGTCAGGTATGCACAATCAAAGTATCGTATGGAGTAATTTCACAACCCAAAATTGCTATGTGCTACATTTTACATTGTCTCACACTCCCTCTGAACCCCTGGAAATCACTCATATTTACGTAGTTTTGCCTTCTCCAGAATGTTTTATAGTTAGAATCATACAGTATATATAGCCTTTTCAGGTTGACTTCTTTCACTTAGCAATACACATTTAAAGTTCCTCCGCGTCTCTTTTGTGGTTTGATAGCTCATTACTTTTTTTTTCTCATTACTTTTTAATTTCTGAATAATATTCAATTGTATGGATGTATCATATTTTACTTACCCATATTCCTATTGTAGGCTATCTTGATTGATTCCAAGTTTTGGCAATTAAGAATAAAGCTTCTATGAACATACATAGGCAGATTTATATGTGGATGTAAGTTTTCAACTCATTTGGGTCAGTTCCTAGATGCATGATTGCTCCATTATGCTGTTTTCCTATAAATACATTGTACAGAAATGTCAAATTGTCTTCCAAAGTAGCTGTACCATTTTGCATTTCAACTAGCAATGAATGAGAATTCTTGTTAATGCGTGTCTTTACCAGCATTTGGTATTGTCAGAGTTTGCGGTTTCAGCCACTCTAATAGCTGTGTAGTGATATCTCATTGTTGTTGTTTTTTTAAAAAAATATATTTATTTATTTATTTTTGCCTGTGTTGGGTCTTTGTTGCTGTGCACAGGCTTTCTCTAGCTGTGGCGAGTGGGGGCCACTCTTCGATTTTGTGCGTGGGCTCCTCATTGCGGTGGCTTCTCTTTGTTGTGGGCTCTAGGCACACGGGCTTCAGTCGTTATGACACACAGGCTCAGTAGTTGTGGCTCAGGGGCTCTAGAGTGCAGTCTCAGTAGATGTGGTGTATGGGCTTAGTTGCTCCGTGGCATGTGCGATCTTCCTGGACCAGGGCTTGAACCCGTGTCCCCTGCATTGGCAGGTGGATTCTTAACCACTGCGCCACCAGGGAAGTCCTCATTGCTGTTTTAATTCACAATTCCCTAATGACATGATGTTGGGTATCTTTTCATAAGCTTATTTGACACTTGGCTGTTTTCTTTGGTGAGGTGTCTGTTCAGATTTTTACTCATTTTAAAAATTGGATTGTTTATATTCTAATTGTTGAGTTTTAAGCATTTGTATATTTTGGATACGAGTCTTTTGTATAATATGTATTTTGCTAATATTTTCTCCCAGTCTGTGGCTCATCTTTTTTTTTTTTCTCTCTTAACTGTTTTTCTGCAGAGTAGAGTTTCTAATTTTAATTAGGAGTCCAACATCTCTCTCTTTCATGGATTATGCTTTTGGTGTTGTATCTAAAGATGACCAAACAAAAGGTCATCTAGATTTTCTCCTTTATTATTTTCTATAAGTTTTATAGTTTTGTATTTTAAATGTAGGTGCATGATACATTTTGAGTTATTTTTTGTGAAGAGCATAAGGTATTAGTCTATATTAATTTTTATATAAATTTATTTATTTTATTTATTTTTGTCTGCATTGGGTCTTTGTTGCTATGTGCCGGCTTTCTCTAGTTGCAGTGAGTGGGGGCTACTCTTTGTTGCGGTGTGCAGGCTTCTCATTATGGTGGCTTCTCTTGTGGAGCACAGGCTCTAGGCTCGCGGGCTTCAGTAGTTGTGGCACACAGGCTCAGTAGTTGTGGCTCACGGACATAGTTGCTCTGCGGCATGTGGGATCTTCCCGGACCAGAGATCGAACCCGTGTTCCCTGTATTGGCAGGCGCATTCTCAACCACTGCGCCACTAGGGAAGCCCCTAAATTCACTTTTTACTTGTAAATTTTCAGTTATTCCAGCATATTTATTGAAAAGACTATCCTTTTTCCACTGAATTGCCTTTGCTCGTTTTTCAAAGATGAGTTCACTATATGTTTGTGGATTTATATCTGAGCTTTCTATATGTTCCATTGATCTATTTGACTATGCTTTTCACCAGTACACTGTCTTGATCAATGTAGATTTAAGTAAATCTTGAAGTCAGTCAGTGTCCATTCTCCAAATTTGTTTTTCTTCAGTGCTGTGTTGGCTATTCTGGACCTTTTGCTTTTCCATGTAAATTTTAGAATCAGCTCGTTGATATTAAAAAAAAAAAAAAAACTTGCTGGGATTTTGATTGGCATCATGCTGAATCTATAGATCAAGTTGGGAAGAACTGATATCTTAACAACATTGATTCCTCCCATCCACAAACATGAATATCTCACCATCTATTTAGGTCTTTGCTTTCTTGTATCACAATTTTTTTACAAGGTTTCTTTATGTAGACCTTGTACATGTTTCACTAGATTTATACTGAAGCACTTCATTTTTTTGTGCTAACGTAAGCGGTGTTGCATTTTTAATTTAAAAATCCAATTGGCCATTGATGGTATTTAGAAAAGCAGTTAACATTTTTATATAATTTCATACCCTGTATCTTGTGAACTTGCTATAATTCTGTAATAGTTCCTGTAGTTTTGTGTTGTTGCTAATTCTTTGGGCAGAAATAAAGCTTTTATATTCAAGATTCATTATTCATTATTTCCATTTCTACCATTTTATACTTTACAGGATATTTCTGACATAATGGGATGAATGAAGTATATAACTAAAAAATAATTTATCCCCTTATTATCTACTTTCTTAAGCTTCCTGGTATTTTACCACAGCATGCATGGGTAATGTAGTGACACATTAGTCATCTCTTCTCTAATTAAGCATTAAAAATGTGCAATTTTACAAACACATTAAATTTATTCCCAGGAATCCCTCAGAGCTAACCTACTTTTCACTTTCGTCTACTTTTATCCATTTCTCCTCTAATTTGCTCATCAATTCCTGGTCACACAAATACTCCTTTTTAGATCTGATTGAGATACCAATACCCACTTCTTGATTTGGCCACTTGTTTGGTAGGCGTCACTCTGAAGAAGAACCAAGTCTCAGCTTTGTATAAAACAATTCGTAAATGTTTAATTGGTTTATGAGTCTCAGAAAAGAGCTATATTTGTTATCAGAAAATATGTTAGTATTGGACCAAGTGTACGTTTGCTATTTTTCATGAGCTTCCTAAAACTATGTTCGTAAAAAATGGGCGAAATTCATTTTTTAAACTCAAGAAGACTCTACATTTGATAGTGTCTGAATTCTCATTTTCTGATCATTCTTCTCTGCTCTACTGTGTACTATATGCTTCGGCTAACTGCACTTTGCAAACAATAGCCACAGAAGAGTAATTCCTAATCATCTTGAGAATCCCAAAGTGACAGATTTAAAGAATTGGTTGTAGCAGTGTCATCAATCTTAGATGTCATATAATGATGGTACTGAAGCAAAGCTGTTCTTACTGCTTAGGACACTTGAATAATTGTACCATGATAACTGAAGCTGCTAAAAAATAATGAGAAAAGTAACAATGAAAGCATTAAAATCTCCACATAAAATATTCACAAGATTAAAATGAACTGAACATGCTTCATAATCAACAATAACCACAAGAAATGTACAAGTTGCACTTATATCTATGTACATGTGAGTATATTTACAGAATGTGTATATATCTACTCAACAAAAAAATGAGTGTGAAACAGTGATTTCTTAAGGACTTTTTATACCTAAAAAATGTGCACTATTCTTTAATTGAAAAAAATATGACTTGGCATAGTTTTACCAAGACCAGCTTTCTTTTAAATGAGCAGTACAAACCATTTAAAAAAAAATTTAAAAATATTGGCATAGAAATATTCCATTTGCACAGCTAAGTTAACATTTGTTCTACTCACATCAGTGCTACTGTTTTCTTCAGTTTCTTTTAATCATCTAATGCCTTTAATATTATTAAATAAAGAGAACGCTAGATCTTTAATGAAAATATACAGAATTCCTCATAAATATGCATCCCCTTTAATGCCAGGAAGAAGATGAAGAATTTCAAAGCAAACTTAAAAGAACAGAGCTAAAAGATAATCTGGCTACTTGAATTCCTTAGAAGTAATCACTCATACATCCTTATTTATATGGACGCCTGAATACTTATCAATTCAAGATAATATATTACTGACCTCATAATAAAGGTAGTTAAATCAAAACATTAGTTTTATCATCAAGGGTAAAAAAATAAGGATGCTTTAGAGATTATGTCATCTGTCTATGAGCTGTAAATAATATATCTAATAAGTACAGTAAGTAATCTGTATAGCACCAATTACAACAACATTGATTTTGCACAATAACCTTAAGGTAGTTTCTAAAGGCTGTCTTTTTTTTTTTTTTTTTTTTTTTTTTTTTCCCGGTACGCGGGCCTCTCACTGTTGTGGTCTCTCCCGTTTTGGAGCACAGGCTCTGGACGCACAGGCTCGGCGGCCATGGCTCACGGGCCCAGCTGCTCCGCGGCATGTGGGATTTTCCCAGACCGGGGCACGAACCCGTGTCCCCTGCATTGTCAGGTGGACTCTCAACCACTGCGCCACCAGGGAAGCCCAAGGCTGTCTTTTTATTATGAAAGAGAAGCATGAATCTCCAGGGTAAACTCAGTTTTCCCAATTCTCAAAGTTAGTGACAGATGAGGGAATCCACATCATTTGACTCTGAGTTCAAGGTGATTTTTCACAGTGTAATTACAATTAAAAAAAAGACTGAATATTCACACTAAAAAACGAATCAGTTGAATAGCTCTTAAAGAGCATACTGTTGTCTTTATTCTTAAGTTAATTATCTTTCAACTCAGAGGTCATAAGTTAAATATGGCATTGTCAGGTAATCTGAGTTCTGTTAGCATTTTAAGGTTTTTGAATCAATCAAGAGCTTTTGACCAAATGACCAGTCATTTGTGAAGTTTAAAAAAATTTCTGTGAAGGATGTTAAATTATTTAGTTTTTATTTCCATAATTGCATCGCTGAGTAATTGAAGGGTTGAATGATAGTAGGTCCATGCATTGACTAAAAACTTTTATTTTTTTTAAGAAAATGTTGATTGTATAGCTTATTATAAAATTTTGATTAAAAATAAATTGCTAGGGTCACAGTAAGTTAATTAAAATGTGTACACATACATGTTAGGATTTTGCTGTGCTCATAAACACTATATCTCATATTCTTCAAACTCCTAAGATAGAAATACATTTCTTTATATTTTTGTATCTCCTATCTCCAGAGTTTCTTTGTGAATTAGATTTTTAGGAATGTCTTATTTTAAATTTTCAGTCCTCAACTTTGAAAAGTTAATACTTGGACCATATATAAAGAATTATCCTAAAAATAAAATAACGACTTGAAGACATTGGTTATGATTTCCAGAGAACCTAGAATTTAGGAAAGTTATTGAATAATATTTCACACTGCAGAGTACTTTTGTTTAAATATGATAAAATATTTTTTCAGTGATAATTTTAAAGATTTTAAGAGAAAATAGGACACTTTAATACAAAAATTCACATTTTTCCCTTATGATATTTACCCATCTATTTAGGAAAAGCTCATTTTTACATTGTTAAAAGAGGTTTAAATAAAAAGACATTATTACATTTACAAAGTAATGAAGAACTACCTGGGTTCTTTGTATTGCAAAATCTTAATTGAACTGGTGAGCTGAAAACTTGTAATTTTATATTAGATTTTAGGTGTAATCCTTTTCTTTGTAATCCTTCGTATTCTTTTAAGTGATTCCCCAATATTGCATTACTCCATACATTTTATGCAGGAAGGAAGAGGTCTCTGTAATTCATTCCGTTAGTCCCATCATTAACGTGGGATCATTAATAACCATTTATTCAAAAAACTTGATTAAAAATAGAAATTAATGTTTTACAATGATTTGCAATACCCACATATACTTTAATATTTATTCCAATAATTACATATAAATGAATTGAAATTATTTTTATTAAAGTTGAAAATATATGCATATAAAATAATCAGAAGAATTGGTATAGTTGTAATATATTCACATTTTCTACTTTAGTCTTCTAGAATTCATTTAGTTTTCCTGAAGTCGGAATTGCATAGCAAAAGTAAGGAACTTATTTTCTATGTAATATGACAATAACAGGCCATTAAATGTTGAGTATCAAGAGAAATAAAAGAACAGGGCAAATAGTTGAAAAACTAGTAAAAAAAAATTCATATGTTGAGATTTACAGATGTAAATCATTTTGATTCATCTACTTATAGCCTTTAAGTACAATCACATTACAATTTATATGACATAAGCAAAATTTAAGAACATGCTTTGAATAACCTTTAAATTAATTGAGTAAACATTGCAAAAAACCCTGCCTTACTATAGGTACAATATTATTCTTAACTTTTCTCATCCAGTTATGTGCTTGCACATTATTTGTTTAATTTTAAATATATTATACTTTCATAATAACTTACAAAATTGTATATTTGTAACTTGCTTATTTCACACATTTTAATATAAAATATAAAGTATTTTATTTACTTTTTCAGTGTTTTAGGTTTTGAACATTAAATTTCACTCTTTCATCTTATTGAAGCAATTCCTTTACTGAGAAAATTTATGGAGACACAATTCTAATTCCCCAGGTGTTTTTAATAGTGACATAGAGAATACTCAATTATCAGAAAAATGAAAAAAATCCTTAGTAATAAGATGAGCAGGCCAGCAGGAGGGAAGACAGAAGAGCTTATCATATAATTTATAAAAGGAAATTAGGGTTATCTGTCGTAGCAGGTACCTTTATCTTAATTTATACAGTAATTTTCTAAAATTAATATCAAAATGTATAATAGTATATATATTAATATATAAATAATAGTTATTTAATATTACTTAATTTATGCAGTAATAATCTCAGTTTGTAACTGTTGCTTTATTTTTCTTTTACTCAAGTTATAATTTAATAATTTATTTTGTAATTTTATTTTTCAAAATTCTTGAAAATTATTTGTTCACATCACTGTTTCATCTTTCAACTTATTTTTAAATTATCTGCATTTTCATCTAATGAGAATTACAAATTTTTTTCAGGGTTAATTTGCATTTTGTTACATTGAGGTTTACATAACCTCAATTACATAATACTGAGGTTTACGTAAACCTCAATGTGTTGAGCTTAACCATAATATGATTATGGTAATCCCTGATAGTTGATATTTGCACATTTCAATTTGTCAGAAAAGTCATCCACATTTTGGAAATAATATTTTTTTAAAAGATGGCACCACATCCTTTAAAGAAGCAAAGGACACCCACATATTGCCTCTTTGGACTCTATTCAGTTCATGTCATTGTTTTCTATTTTTTAAGGTCTTAGTGGTTAGTGAACTTACTTGTCAATTAGTAGACATTTATCCAGTTGAGATGCAAAGAATTTCTTTTTGATGGATCAGATAACCTCAAATATTTAGGACCTGTTGGACATAACCACCTTTATATTTTAAACAATAGTCTTATCCTACCATTTCTGTGTTAAATTGCCTGTAAAAATCATAACTTTTCAGATGGTGTTTGAACCAGACACATCATCTTATTGGTTCCCTATTTAATAAGTTAAATATTGACCCATGTTATATTTATATATTTGCCCAAAATTCATGATTTTACCATTTGAAAATTATTATTTTAAAAGTACTACAATTTATTCTGTTTTTTATTTAAATCAGTATCATTGAATATATCATTCATGCTTTGTTTGTATTGATTTTGACATTTTTAACTGACATAGTGGTTTGTCACTACCACAGATTTTAATTGTATGTCTGCCTATATCCTATTATACTTATATATTTGAAACAAAAAAGTGACATATATATGAAGTTCTGTCTTAGATATTTTAATCAAGATTTAGGATTTATTATTATGTTTTTGAAATATGTCAGTCAACATTAAATATGTATTAAATATTAAACATGTATTACCAAGCAAATATTTGCCAGAATCTATTTGAGTTTCTATGACTTAAAGGATACTCAAGACACAGTCTGATATGAAAGCTCTTATACTTAGTGGAATTTTATATTTTTCATAATTTATTGCAATTATATTTTGATCTCTTTTTGGGGGGAGCAGTCTGAACAAATTCATAATATGACACCTTCTACAATAATCTGACTTGAATAAAAATAATGTCAAATCAAGAAGAAAGTTAAAAGTTTGAGTGAGAAAAATATCCTAGAATAAAAGATACTAAAGATACATAATGCATTGCAAAATTAATAGTAGTTAATATTAACTGTCTTAAGAGAGATAATGGCACTGTAGTTTATTAGAAGAAAATCTTTATTTTGAGGGAAAAATGAAAAGTATCATTATTCTTAGTGAAGGTAAAATTTTCCAAGCATATAATTTTTTTAATAATCTCACATTGCCTAATATATAATTTTGGAATGAGATTATCACTGCTACTGTATTATTATTTGTTGTAAATAATTGCTAATATTATTAATGATGCTACATTGTTTATAGCTTTATTAAGCCATTTAGACATAATTTTAGGCTAAACTAGTTTTATTCCTATTACCACAATATGTCGAATATAAAATTCTTTTACTTTGATTAATCTTAAGTTACCTGGCCTTTTTTTAAAGTAACGTTTTATAGATGCATACTTATTGAACTCTTCTATTCCTGAAAATATACAGCACACACACATACACACAGAGACATGTGTGTATGTGCACACACACACACACACACACACACTTTCCCCTTGTACATTGAAAGCGATTATTTGTGTGTATATTATTCAGGTCACAGTTGTTTTTCTTTTTATCTCAAAATCTCAAGTTTGTTGAAGTGTCTTCTAAAGTTTAGTATTGTAAATGGTCTAAAATAAATTTTCTATTTGGCATCTTGTATGTTACCTGCTTGTTCTAGCTGGTTTTCCAATGTACTGTTTTAACACATGAATCACCTACAATGCAATATACAATAACAAAAATACAAAATAAACAAGAGGCAATAACAACATATTGTAGCTAAGATGTTATCTTTTTAAGTTTTACCTGATCTATCAATAGCCTTTTAATTTATTTATTTTAATTAATTCATTTATTTATTTTTGGCTGCATTGGGTCTTTGTTGTTGCACTCGGGCTTTCTCTAGTTGCGGCGAGCAAGGGCTACTCTACGTTGCGGTGCACAGGCTTCTCATTGCGGTGGCTTCTCTTGTGGAGCATGGGCTCTAAGTGTGCAGGTTTCAGTAGTTGTGGCACATGGGCTCAGTAGTTGTGGTTCGTGGGCTGTAGTGTGCAGGCTCAGTAGTTGTGGTGCATGGGTTTAGTTGCTCTGTGGTATGTGAGATCTTCCTGGACCAGGGCTCGAACCCATGTCCCCTGCATTGGCAAGTGGATTCTTAACCACTGCACCACCAGGGAAGTCCCTCAATAGTCTTTTTAAAGCTACAGATTCACATAATCTTTCAACTCATCTTTCAAAAATTATTTCTTTAACCATTTCTTATACTTATTCCTTCTTTTATCTCTTTATGGGGCTAGTTGGATTAAATAACTGGGAAACCGTCTCCATTTCTGTAATCCTTTGTCTCCATATAGCTCAAAACTTTTATCTCTGTATTTCTAGTTATAATATATGTTATTATTTTCTATGTTACTAAATTTCTGTTATGTAGTCACTTATTTTCCTTAACAACCATAATTTTTAAAATTAGACTTACATTTTGCATGTACATGAATATTTTTATGTCACACTGATCCCTTTTCAGTCTGTTTGTTCTAGTTTCATTAATTCAATATGTTTTTCATTTATTTGGCGTTTACAATATTTTCAAAATGCTCTCATGCTTCTCAAGGGAAATCCAGTCTTTTTTTCCTTTTGAGCATGACCCGTGAGTCTGGTATGTGTTTTTTTTGTTTTTTTGTTTTTTTTGGCATGTGGTATTTTTCATATGTTCAGATGAGAAAACTGAGGCATGGAGAAGTAATGGAACTTTCTCACTACCATATACCTAATAAGAGGTAGAATGAGGACACTATTACTGTTCCTGTATTGGGTTGAATGGTAGCTTCCCAAAATATATGTTCACATTCCAGAGCCTATAAATGTGACTCTATTGGGAGGGGAAAAGTATTTGAAGATTAAATTAAGAATTTTGAGATGAGATCACCTTGGATTATTCCAGTGAACCCTAAATAAAATAAATGCCCTTATGAGAGACACACAGAATAGAGATATGCATGAAGAAGAGAAGAAGGCCATATGAAGATGGAGGCAGAAATTGGAGTTATAAAGTCATGCAACAAGAAACGCTTGGAGGCACCAGAAACTGGAAGAAGCAAGGAGGTATTCTCTCTTAGAGTCTCCTGAAGGAGCACAAAACTGGTGACATAGTAGTTTCAGACTTCTGGCCTCCAGAAGTGTGAAGGAATGAGTTTCTGTTATTTTTAAGCTACCAAGTGTGTGGTATTTAAGGAAGTCCTAGGAAACTAAAACAGTCACCACTTTTTGGTGACTGGAAATGGGGTGCTGCTGTGACAAATAACTAAAAATATGGGAAGTGGATTAGAAATTAGATGAGTAGAGGCTGCCATAATTTTGAGGCTCATGGAAGCAAAAGCCTAGATTGTTTTGAACAGAACGTTGGTAGAAATATAAATGTTAAAGGCATTTCTGAAAAGAACTCTGAAGGAAATAAGGGACATGTAACTGGAAAGTGGAGGAAAAGAGGCACCCTTGTTATAAGTGGCAGAAATCTTGGAAGAAATTTGTTCTGTGGTTGTGTAGAAAGTAGAACTTGTAGGACATGAATTTGTATATTTAGTTGAGATTTCCAAGCAAAGTATTGGAGGTGTGACCTGATTTCTTCTTGCTACTCATTATAAAATGTGAGAGGAAAGAGGTAAATTGAATATGTAACTATTAAGCAAAAAGGAAGCAGCACTTGATTATTTGTGAAGTTCTTGGCCTATTCAGACTGCAAGGAATGCTGAAATTAGGAAATACACTGTTGGAAAAGCACGCTCTGGAGAAGAGCCAAAAGTGGCTACAAAAGCTTTTGCTGAAGTGATCGTGTGTGTGACTCATGGATCTACTTAACCACCTCAACAGAAGCCAGGAATAGAGATGGGTTTAATAAGGAAAACTATGTAGAAGTCTTTCTTATCTAATGGCATGGACACAGGAGAATCAGAAGGTTTTGGAGAATTCAATATTAGAAGAAACACTGCCTCCTTGGACTGAAAGGGACAGTCAGGACGAAACAAGAGAAGGCTGTCGGACTTCTAAAATTCTAAAGGCAGGAAAGGATTAAAAGAGCTGCATGGCTGAAACCATGTTCTCCCCTTCAAGAAAGGAAGACCGACTGTGGAGGCAATAGCCTCCTTACACTGTACAGAGTGGGTGGGGCTGCTGTGGGCAGAGTAGAAGGCAGAGCTGCTTCAGGCCCGAAAGTCAGAACATCAAGTTACAGAGGATTTATTCTCAGGCGTTGAAATCTAATCTTGTCCTGGTGGATTTCAAATTTTCTTGGGACCAGCAACCACTTTACTTCTTTCAGTTTTTGTCTTTTGGAATGGAAATGTCTAACTGTGCTTGTCCCACCAGTGTATTTTAGAAATAGATAAGGATTTTTCTTCCCTAATTTCAAAAGTCCATAGCTGGAAATTAATTTAGTCCCAGAATAGATCATATTCTGAGTCTCACCCATACCTGATTTAGATGATGAAATATGGGACTTTTAAAGCTGATTTTATTTAGATGAGAGTTTGGACTTAGAATTGGTATTGTAATGTGTCGAGACTTTGCGGGTGTTAGATGGGGTAAATTTATTTTGTATGTGGGATATGAATTTGAGGAGGGCAGTGGTTGTATTGTGGTCGGTTAGGTGGCCCCACTAAGGATTTGACCATATTCCCAAACCTATAAATGTAACCTTATATGGAAAAATGGTCTTTGTAGATGTATTTTGCCAAGAATGCCAAGATGATATATTGCTCTGTATATTGATAGGCCGTAAATTGAAGGACAAGTGTTCCTATAAGAGACACATAGAATGCAGACAGAGAAGAGAAGATGTAAAGACAGAGGAACTGAGATTGGAATTGTGCAACCACAGGTCAAGGGACACCTGGAATACTTGCCGTTTTTGTTCCAAAAAACAAATGTAAAATAGATCTAATTGCATTCTAGTATTTTGAAGAGATATGAAATATTTCAGAACATTTAACTGTTTTCTAAGTGATCAAATATACTGTGAAAAGACTTTTCAGATAGCTAAGACTTTTCAGATAGCTCAACCCTCCTCTTCTGTGTGTGTTTGTGTGTTAATGTAAAACAAACTTCTCCCAGAAGAAAAGAATAGGCTATTATGTTTTTAAAGTATCAAAGGTATAAGAAATTTTGAAATTATTCATATTTGACAGATCAATCACTGATTTAGTTTCTTCCATATAGCTGCCAATGTATGTAAATGATTTTATTGACAAGAAAGACTTTTAAGATCTGTCTATCTAATCTGACATTGTTATCAGAAACATTTTAACCATCTTATGTTTTAATTGGCTAGGGCAGATAATAAAAAGTAGAATTGAGTGAAAGCCAAAAGAGAATTAGTCATTTTCTAAAATAAGTAAATTGTCTTCTGTCAGACTGATTAATCTGTCAGCCAGAAAAAAAGATTGACAGTTAAAAGGGTTAGACAATTTTAATTCTTAATCTTTTTAACTGCAATATAAAAATCAATGTAATTACAGTTTGCAAAATTAATCCAGTGTTGAAACTGTACACATTTATTCTATAATACTTGATATAAATAGGTCAGTACTTTATGCTCTTAATACTTAATGAAGAGACCATTGATTTATTTTCTGCATTGAAAAGTAGAGAATTGATGTTTAAAACTCAAATGCTAGACCAGCTCAACAGAAGCATTGAATGAATCCTAAAAATAAATTAGACCAAAGGGTCAACTTGTTAAACAAATAGGGTACAGTGGTCTAAAATTGTATTTTGATTAAAGGAATAACTTTCTCTTCTTTTTTTTTTTTTTAACAATTTAGACATATTGGCAAGTTGTTGTTCTGTTGGACTTTGCCTTTTAGGCAGAGCATCTGCACTAATAGAGTCCTGTTGATAAATTTAAATACAAACCAGTTTAGTGAAGGATTATTTTTTTAAAAAGCCTTAGTGAGACTTCCCTTGTGGTCCACTGGTTAAGACTTCACCTTCCAATGCAGGTGGCACGGGTTCGATCCCTGGTGGGGGACCTAAGTTCCTACATGCCTTTTGGCCCAAATAACAAAACATAATACAGAAGCAATATTGTAACAAATTCAGTAAAGACTTTAAATATGGTCCACATCAAAAAAATCTTTAAAAAAACTTATCAAAGTTGTAAAACAATATGAGTATAACTAATAGAAAGGTTAAAACTTAACTGCTTGAGTGATACTCTCTTGAATTCAGTAGCTTTTATTATACCACAGACACTATGAAAATCAAGTCAAAATTATGAATCAACCTTCTGAAAAATTCACAGAAACAACTACCTGATAAAATTTCCCCACATAAAATCAAAATTTAACTTTTTCTACCTCCATGTTACATCAGTTGTTTCTTTACATTGAATTATTTATTACCATTTTTCTATGCATTTCACTTTCTTAAAGGATTGATTTCTTTTTTAATTAGGAGAAAATTCTCTCCCAAACAACTATAAATGACAACAAATACTTTAATAAGAACTAAAATTGTCATGACAATAGGTAGCTGATTATTTTATGACATGAGCTACAAACCAACCCTGAATGAAAGTAATCAACACTAAACAGAATTAAAAATTTGTGACTTATTTTTTTAGATAAAAGCCAATTTGTGTCAAATAAAACAAAAATTGTTGAATATCACATGATTTCTATTTATATCTCAAGTCAGTCACTGCATCTATATAAAGAATTTATATGAGTTTGTAAATAATAGAAGTATACATTATAATTACCCATATGGATTGAGATTTACTTTGAGTTCTTACAGATATTTTAGGTTTTTAAGGATTGGGGATTTCTTCATTTTTAAAAAATGATTTTTAAATATGACAAACAACTTTTTGTTGTTGTCATATTTAACGAAAACACCAGAAACGTGTCATATTTAACAAAAACACCAGAAACGTGTCCAGAGGTTGACAACTTCATGATCTCCACTATTTTTTCAGAATAGCTCTTTGGTCATAAAGCCAGTGATTCTTGGGCTGCATCCATAATGCTGTCTTCATTGCCATGCACTGAATATCTGCATCAACATTTTGTACGAACATTTGTTGATGCATATATTTGCATCAACAAATATACCCCAAAACAATTTCTGTCAAAATATCTGAGAATGGTCCTTACTTTTTTTTAGGAAATCAAACTTCTACCTGAAAATCATGTTGTGATTTGCTCTCTGAATGCCATAAACTCTGGGATATACAAATGCATAGTTTTCTCCCTTTCTTTAAAACAAATTTTCAAAAGTTGGAGAGTTAAATCTTCGACAGAAGTTTTAGCTTTCTTGGCAGATTTTATCCAGAAATAATGGTTATATTTAACGTCAATGCATGCTGAAATGGATCACAATGATCTTTCTTTTAAAATAAGTAATTAGACCACTTATATTGCCAAATATTACAGGTGCTTTTTGTTCAAAGCAAGTCAAAGTTGTTTTTTGCTATTATTTTTACATGACAAAGAAGCTTCAAAACTTTTAAAGACCTGAATGGTTGTTTTGTTTTGTTTTTCCTAAGTGAATCTCACATTAGAGCAATTTTTCTTTGATGTGTCTGCAGGTACACAGCCCAGACAACAGAAACTGGATGCCAGGAAAACCATTATGTTTATTGTTTCATGTTGCCAAATCCTACATGATATGGTTTGCAACATTCAAAATTTGTCACTAGGTCTGCAGTGGGTCATACCATTTGTAAAAGACATTTCTTCATTTATTTTTTTATTGTTGTTTAAAGCCACAAAGAAGCTCAGCCATTTCCAGAGAGCATGATTTTAAGGGAGTGTCTCTGATTTTTGTGTGGCTTCTCTTATTCCACCAGGCTTAAGCCACTGAAAAGTGTATATATATACACACACACATACACACACACACTTAACATACATACACACACATATATATATATATACACATACATACATATATATGTATGTATATTTTAATGATCTAATATGAGAGTTTTGAATTAAAACAAGTCTACATTTGGTCCACTTCCATTTATTTTTTAGAGTGTAATATTGACAACACCACCAATAATGTAACATCAGACCTGGATTTTTGGCCAAAGATAAAGGTGCTTCTTTATCTGTTTGTGGTCTTCCTATTGCAACTGACAAATATATTGCCATAATGAAAGCAATTCAGTATTAATATCTCATCACACTCACTGATGTAACAAAAAACAAAGTATTAGTAAACTTGTTTTGGTTGTTTCTTTACATCTTTAACTTAGCTAGATATTAAAAAAAACCCAAAATACCCCAAATCATATTTATAGAGCTTTGAATGTAATTGTATTATATTTATATAATTATATATATTCTATAATTCATATATATAAATCACATAAATATTTATAATAAATATAAAGAGATATAATATATGGCTTTGATTTTGTGTATTAAAACATTTAAAGGGAAACCATTTGATATGCTCTTAAACCACAGCCATGATAATTATGTTACTTCACTCTGTAAAGTATCATTCTAAACCTGTTTGAACTGAAGAAGTACGATGGTAACTTAATTTGGTATAGCTTTCAAAAATAATTTTAAAATACCATGAATAAAATAAAAAAAGAAATGTATTATAAGTAGCACAGCTAGATTTCATGTTCTATTGTAAATTTGAAAAGTCAGAACTCTGAATATTTATTGAGAGTATGTATCAATTCTTACTTAACTGTTAGATTTTGATTTTTTTGTTACCCATCCATGAAATTATATTAATAAACTTACAGAGAAAGTGGCAATATACACCAAGTGATAACTTCTGAAGAGCTCTATCTCTTGTGGTTGAAGCAGTTTAACTTTCAGCAAGGTAAACACCTTTTTCTGTTTCTTCCAAAGTGAATTTCAAAGTCTTATTTCTTTCCTTAGTCACCACACTCAGGCTCTTTAAAAAAAAAAAAAAAAAAAAAACTGCATTAATTAACACAGACTAGGTAGGGTGTTAGGCTGAAGCCCCTTAAATTTTACAACCCTTCGTCTTAACCTGAGTATAATGGGTGTGTTAAAGGATCTGAAAATGTCTCAGAGATCAAGCATAAAAATATTTTTCCTTTATAATTGAAGGCTAAAACAAACTTAGTCTGGAAAACTAATGAATGGTTGGAGGAGGGGTGATCAGACAGTATATTAGCGAGTGTTTTACCCTGAGGTCAGCCTGTTCTCTGGAGGGATTGATTGAGGCTGAAAGTATGTCTAAGTTCAAGGACTTAGAAAGAGAAGACCTTGATGTGGTTTCATCAAGTCAGATTAATGGGCATATTGTTCTGATTGATCAGTGCATACGAATAGTTCAGCTGTTTATGAGGTTAAGAATTGGAATTTGGAGATCTGTGTCTGGCCTTGTCTTCTGTTTTATCTAAGTCACGTGGGGAAGGCGTTTGTTTGCCGAAAGCAGGTTCTTTGAACACAAACAGGTGGGAAGATTTTCCATTGTCACAGGGTTCATGTAATTTTCAGCACTGTAAATATTAAAGTGTTATAAGTTTGTCCTGTATACCCTCTCTGGCCTCATCTTATAGCATTCTTCTTGTTTAAGGTGCTTTAATTTAAAAATGTTTCCTCTAGTTGCTTAAGTACTCTAAAGTTGTGTGACATCCACTTGTCTCAAATTCTTTTGCTCTCTACATTCTCAAACATCATTTTATCAGAAGATTTTCTCTCACCGTCCTCTCATTTGCTTATCACCCTATTTTATTTTCTTCATAGATCTTAATATTCTCCGAAAAGTATTTATTTACTTATACATTGTTTGCTTTCCCATTACCATCATTTCTTTGAGATACCTGCTCTTTTTGATTAGCACTCTATCTCTAGACCCTACCATATGCTTAGCTCAGAATAGGTGCTACAAATGTATTTAATAAAGAAAAGCAAAACTGAATGTTAGGCATTGAATTTAATAACGAGGATTTTTTTTAGCTCTTTCAGTCACAGTGAATCAAAACTAATACAACTTAAATCTTGTATATCAGGAAACATAACAGAAAAGGGGCCCCAAATTTTAAGAAGAGCTGGAACTTTGATGTTCTATATTCAAGAGCATTCTAGACAACATGAACACACTTTCCATGTTCAAAATATCTGACTTTCTTTTTAATATTCACCAGTAAATTAAATCTCAATCTCAATCTTTCTCTCTCTCACTCCCTTTCTCCCCTCCCCTTTCTCTCTCTCATGACTTCTTTTTGGAAATTTCTTTGTATCACTAAGAATTTTCTTTTCTTTTTAAATGATTGTTGTAGTGCAAGCTACACCCATGGGATGTACATATTAGCTTTCATGATACTGGACATAGGTTCTTGTTGTGCTTAATACATTCCAGTGTATTTTCAAGGAAACCAAAGGATTTTTGACAGATTATTCTCACCCATAAAATGACTGTTCATTCATTTTACATGTGAATGTGTTTGTATCTGTGTGTGTGTGTGTCTGTGTGTGTGCTGCAAAGATCCATTTTAATTTATTGAGGTAAAATGAACATAATCATATATTTAGCCATTTTAAGATATACAATTCAGTGAGGTTTAGTGCATTCACAATACTGTGTAAATGCCACCACTCTCTAGTTTTGAAACTTTTTCATGACTCCAGAAGACTATCGCTTACCTACTAAGTAGTCACTCCCCAACTCACCCCAGCCTCATCCACTGGATTATGAATAATGTTGTTATAAATACTCAATGGCAAGATTCTGTGTGGACATATATTTTCATTTTTCTTGGCTATGTACTTAGGAGTGGAATTGCAGGGTCATATAGTAATTCTATATTCAACAGTTTGAGGAACTGCTGAACTGTTTTCCACAGTGGCTGCATGATTTTACATTCCTGTTAACAATTTACAAATGTTCTATTTATCCATATCCTTGCCGGTACTTACTTTCAAGATATCATAGTGGTTGTGAAGTAGCATCATCTTGTGGTTTGGATTTGCATTTCATATGCTTGTTGGCCATTTGTATATCTTCTTTGGAGGAAAGTTTATTCAAGCCCTTTGCCCATGTTTTAATCAGTTGTTTGTTCTTTTTTTGTTGAGTTGTAAGGGTTCTTATATATTCTGGATATTAAACTCTGATGAGATACATGATTTGCAAGCCTTTTCTTCCATTCTGCAGCTTATTTGTTCACTTTCTTGATATCGTTCTTTGATGTGCAGATTTTTTTAATTTTGATGAAGTCCAGTTTATCTATTTTTTATTTTGTTGATCATGCTTTTGGTGTCAAATCAAGGACTCCATTGCCAAATCTGAGGTCATGAGATTTATCCCTATGTTTTATTCTAATAGTTTTAAAATTTTACCTCTTATATTTAGATTGTTGATACATTTTGAGCTAATTTTTGTGTATGGAGTGAGGTAGGCGTCCAGGTTCATTCTTTTGGTTATCCAGCTGTCCTAGAATCATTTGTTCGAGAGATTATTTTTCCCCCATAGAATGGCACCTTTGTCAAAAATTAATTGGCCATAAAGGTTTGTCTTTTTTCTGGATTCCCAATTCTATTCGACTGCTTTATATGTCTTTCCTTATGTCAGTACAGCATTATTTTGATTACTGTAGCTTTGTAGCAAGATTTAAAATCAGGAAATGTGAGTCCTCCAACTTTGTTCTTTTCATTTTCAATATTGCTTTGGCTATTTGTACCCCTTAGCAATTCCATGTAAATTTAAAGATAGGCTTTTTCATTTCTGAAAAAACAAAAGGCAATTTCAGTTTTTACAACGATTACAATGAATCTGTAGATTGCATGGGAGAGTATTGCCATATTGATATTATATCTTTCAATCACTGCTTATGGGATACCTTTCCATTTAATTATCTTCATTAATAACTTCTGCATATTTTGTATTTTTCAGTGTACAAGTCTTTAATCTCCTTGGCTAATTTATTCCAGGTATTTTAGTCTTTTGGATGCTATTTTAAATGGAATTTTCTTCTTTATTTCCTTTTCAGATTGTTCATTACTAGCATATAAAATCACAACTGATTTTAATGTATCAATGTTGTACTCTGTAACTTTGAATTTGTTTATTAGCTGTAGTAGGGTGTGTGTGTGTGTGTATTCTTTGGGATTTTCTACATATGAAATCATGTCATCTACAAATAGATATAGTTTTATTTCTTTTTTTTCAACTTGGATAACAATTTTCCCTTGCCTAATTGCCCTGGCTAGAATTTCCCACATTTGAGCATGATGTTTACTGTGTTTACTGTGGGTCTTTGAAGAATGTCTATATCATGCTCAGGAATTCCATTGTATACCCAGTTTGATGAACGTTTTTATAATAATGGGTATTGGATTTTGCCAAATGTTTTCTCTATATCCATTGAGATAATTTTGGGCTTTAAAAAATGTGTTCAATAGATGTGATGTATTACACTGATTTTCTTATGTTGAACCACTCTTGAATTCCTGGAGTAAATCTGACTTGGTCATGTTGTAGAAATTTTTAATGTGCTATTTTAAAGTTTGCTAGTATTTTGTTGAGGATTTTTTGGTCTATATTCATAAGGGATATTGACCTCCAGTTTACTTGTGGTACCTTTGTATAACTTTGGTATTAGAGTAATGCTGGACTATTAGAATGTGTTAGGAAGTTTTCTCTTCTCTACTGATTTTTGAAAGGGTTGGAGTAGGATTGGTGCTAATTCTTCTTTAAATGATTAGTAGAATTCACCAGTGAGTCCATCTGGTCCTGGACTTTTCCTTGTTTAGAGGTGTTTGACTATGGATTCAATCTCTGTTCTTGTTATAGGTTTGTTATTGTATAGGTCTTTACTTGTTATAGGTCTTGTTATTTCATCTTTAGTCGGTTTTGCTATTTGTGTGTTTCTAAGAATTTGCTTACTTCATGTAGATTGTCTAATTTTGTGGTGTACAATTATTCATATTATTCTCTTATAATCCTTTTAATTTCTATGAGGTTGGTATTAATGTCAATACTTTTATTTCTGAGTTTAATTATTTGTGCGTTTTCTTTCTTAGTCATTCTGCAGAGAAATTTTGTTATAATTTAAAAGAACCAAGTTTTGGTTTTGTCATTTCTCTCGTTTTCTTATCTCAATTACATTTATCTCTTTTGTAATTTTTATTATTCCTTCCTTATGCTACTTTGGCTTTAGTTTGCTCTTCTTCTGATTCATTATGGTTTAAAATTAGGTTGTTGATTTGAGGCCTTTCTTCTTTTTTTAATATAAGCATTTGCCATTTGCCAGTATAAAATTCCCTCTAATGCTGCTTTGGCTGCATCCCATAAGTTTTCAAATGTTGAGTTTTTGTCTTCATTTATCTCAAAGTATTTTCTAATTTTCCTTGTGATTTTTTCTTTGACCAATTGGTAGCTTAAGAATATATTGTTAATTTTCCAGGTATTTGTGGAGTTTCCAGTTTTTCTTCCATTATTCCTTCTGTATTCCATTGTGGCCAGAAAAGATACTTTGTGTGATCAATCTTTTGAAGTTTATTGACAATTGCTTTTTTTAGCCTAATATATGGTCCATCCTGGAATGTCTCCTGTGGACTTAAAAATATATATTCTATTGGGTAGAGTGCTCTGTATAGTCCTTTTAGTTCTAATTGGTTTATAATGTTACTCAAGTCCTCTATTTTCTTATTGAGCTTAAGCCAAGATGTATATCCACTATTGAAGGTGAAGTATTTTAGACTCCCAATTATTATTAAAAAACGATTTATTTCTCCCTTCAGTCCTGTCAGGTTTGTTTCATATATTTTAGGACTCTGTTGTTTCGTGTGTTTATGTTTATAGTGGTTATATCTTCTTGATTAATTGATACTTTTTCAGTATTAAATGTTCTTTTTTGTCTCTTGTAACATTTTTTGATGTAAAGTCTGTTTTGTCTGATATTAGTATATCCACCCCAAGTCTCTTTTGGTTATTATTTTCATGGAATATCATTTTCATTTTTTCACTTTAAATTTGTTTGTGTCTTTGAGCCTAAAATGAGTGTCTGGTAAGCAGCATAAATTTTGATCAGTTTTTTCAATCCCTTCTTCCAGTCTCTGTCTTTTAATAGTAAGTTTAATCTATTTACTTTTAAAGTAATTTCTAATAATGCAGGAATTACTTCTGCTATTTTGCTATTTGTTTTCTCTATATTTATCTTTATGTGGTTTGTTCCTCAGTTTCTCCAATTCTTCTTTCTTTGTGCTTCAGTTTTTTTCTGTTGTACTTGATTCCATCTTCATTTCTTTTTCTGTATACTTTTCATTTTACTTCTTGGTGGTTACCATGGGGATTACAGTTAACATCCTAAATTTATGCCAATCTAGTTTGAAATAATAAAATCTTAACTTTAATAGAATGTATTAACTGTGCTTCTGCCCAGCCCTTTTCTCCCCGTTTATGTTGTTGTTGTTACAAATTGCTTTTGTACAATGCATTCCCATTAATGTAAATCAATAATTATTAGTTTATGTATTTTAAAGCATATAGGAAATGCAAAAGGTGTTATAAACCAAAATTACAATAATACTAGTTTTTATATTTACCTGTGTAAGGATTGTTATTTCCTCAAATGGCTTTGAGCTACCACTTACTATCTTCTTTGTTCATCCTAAAGGACTCAATTTAACATTTCTTGTTAGGCATGTCCAATAGCATCAAACTCTATTAGCTTTTGTATATCTGGGAATGTCTTAATTTTTTTTTTTCATTTTTGTAGGATACTCTTGTTGAATATAGAATTCTTTGTTTTTACTTTCAGCACTGTAAATATATCTTCCTGCCTCCTGGCCTTTATGGTTTATAATGAAAAGTTAGTTGTTAATATTATTGAGAATTTCTTGCACTTGATGAGTCACTTTTGTCCTTAATGCTTTCAAGATTTTCTTTTTGTCTTTTGCTTTTAACAGGTTGATTACAATGTGTTACAGGGTGGTTGCCTTTAAGCTGATCCTCCTTGAAGTTCCTTGATCTTAAATATGTAAATTAATTATTTTCATCAAGTTTAGGCAGTTTTGGGGCATTATTTATTTAAATATTTTTTCTGCTACTTTCTTTGTCTCTTCTCCTTATAAAACTTCCATAATGAGTGTGTTGGTGTGTGTGAAGGTGTTCCACAGGTACCTTAAGCTCTATTCATTTTTCTTCCTTCTTTTACTTTCTGCTCCTCAGATTATGTGATTTTTTTTTTAAAATTTCCTTTTTTTTTAAAATTTATTTTTGGCTCTGTTGGGTCTTTGTTGCTGCTTGCAGGCTTTCTCTAGTTGTGGCGAGTGGGGGCTACGCTTCATTGTGATGCGTGGGCTTCTCATTGCAGTGGCTTCTCTTGTTGCGGAGCACAGGCTCTGGGCACGATGGCTTCTCTTGTTGTGGAGCACAGGCTCTGGGCACGTGGGCTTAGTTGTGGCATGTGGCCTCAGTAGTTGTGGCTCGCAGGCTCTAGAACACAGTCTCAGTAGTTGTGGCGCACGGGCTTAGTTTCTTTGCGACATGTGGGCTCTTCCCGGACCAGGGCTCGAACCCATGTCCCCTGCCTTGGCAGGCGGATTCTTAACCACTGCGCCACCAGGGAAGTCCCAGATTATGTGATTTCAATTGTCATATCTTCTAGGTTACTGATTCTTTCTTCTACCTGCTCAAGTCAGCTGCTGAACCCCTCAAAATGAAAATTTCATTACAGCTATTGTATTTTCAGGTCCAAATTTCTATTTGCTTTATCTATATAATTTCTGTTTTCATTATTGATATTCTCTACTTATTTGTACACCATTCTTTTGCCTTCCTTTATTTGTTAATGGTTTCCAACAATCCTCTGAGCATATTTAAAAAGAGAGTTAATTTATAGTTCTTGTCCAGGATGTCCAATATGTGGGCTTCCTCTTGGATATTTTCTATTAATTTATGTTCTACCTGTGAATGGGCTGTAGTTTCCTGTTTTTTTCTGTGATTTGTAATTGTTTTTGTTGTTGAGAACTGGACATTTTGAATAATATAATGTGATAACTCCGGAAATCAGATTCTCCCACTTTCCCAGTGATTGCTTATGTTACCAATAGAGAGTTGCAATATTCCATTTTTTTCAGTGACTTTTCCAAATTACTTTGGCAAGGGCTATTTTCCTTGTTCTGTATGGCCAATGGTCTCTCTTCTTACCTCTATAGTCAGCCAGTGACCTAACATAAGGAAAGAGGTGGCGGGGGGGCAGGAAGTGGTCTATCTCTTTAACTTCCCTCTAACAAGTACCATCAGGAAAGCTACTTAAGACAGAGGGGACAGAAACAATGGCTGTTCCCTGCACTGGCCCCTTGGTGAACCACTAGGCCTTTCAAAACACACAACCCTGATCCTTGGAGGATAAGGTCCTTATTGTCCAACCCAGAACCAGCAAACTGTACCAGAAATGTAGGCCAAAGCCCCCATGGCTACTTACCTGGGGCCTGGAAGATGGTGGCTGCTACACTAAATGCTGAAATTAATGAAACTTTACCAGATTCTTTCTTTGTTAAGCAGTCCCTTAATGCTACAAGTGTTTGACTGGACTCCACGATTCTAAAATTAATAGTTTATTCTGATGATTCTTGCTTGCTGAATTATTGTTTCCATGGAGAGCATGATTTGTGGCACTTCTTACTCTACCATCATCCATTTGGTCTTTTCCACTATTTACATAATACTTTCATTAATATATGGTAACAGAATGGGAAATATTAAGTTTGATTTTTTACAAAAAATAACTGATTTTAAAATAAATATGCTTATTTTAAAATCAGGAATATGTAAATATTATAAGAAAATAGAAAACCATCAAATGGTATTAATGCTAAATTCTCCAACATGAAGAGAGCTTGTTCCTGAATAAATGTTTCAAGGTTAAAGTGCTATAAAATATTATGCTTATAGACTTTATAAATATTTTTGCCCCTGTGAAAAATGGATGGTTATCTTCTCCTCTTTTCTCAGATATCCCTTCTCCCATAAATCCAGATTTTCAAATCTGTTACTGTATTAATACTTAAAAGTATTTTACTTTTTATTCTTTTTCTATAATTATAAACCAAGTCATTAATATATTGGAGTAGAAACTGATACTCACCCTCAATTATTATTATTATCTTGGTTTGTTTGATTACTTTCTTACCTACGTTTAACACTAGATTTTTCCCCCAGAGAAATTTAATACATATTCAAGTTACCAGGATCTCTAATTTTTTGGCAATAAGTGGCTGTTGACCATAGAAATGGACATATGACTGAAACTATGATGCAAGATTATATAATCTTTCGCTTTCAAGACTGTGGATATTGCTTTAACTTTATTTGGCTTTAAAAGCAGTTGTAAAACATCAGAAGAAAAGTCTGGGTTTTCTCCACTTTAGGTAAGCTACCTTTTTTCCCCCCACTTCTTTGGAAGCCAAAAAAAAGAAGTCTTTATTTTTGACCAACAGAAGTATAATGATATTTTAATATCAACTTTTTCACTGTTACTGTGAGATATACCCTTTGACTTGAAATTAGTTCCCTCATTGGAGTTTCCAATGGAGGGAAATGTTTTTCCATTTTACTTTAGTATAAACTTTTTGTTCTATTTATTTAGGTTCTCAAGTTCTGAGAGAAATGTATGTGTTGTTGATTTGTCTTTATGGTTCTTCCATAGATTTTGTTTCCTTTCTTATTTAAATTTTAGTTATATTTTCTCTGTATTGTCTGTGACAATCTCAAGTCTGTCCTCCCTGCCTGTAATTTGGTTTTCAACATGGAAATTACTCTCCCTTGTTATTGATATTGTTAAATAAGTAGTGCTGTTTTTTAAAATCCATTTGTTAGCTATAACTTTCTATTTTGATGTACCATATTTAATAAAATGCATCATTATTTAACATTTTAAATATATGCACATTTTATTGTTATTCTACCATAAAAAACAATTAAAGAATATTTTATTCTGTTCTTCAATTGGGTTTTATTTTTCTCTTAACCAAATTTCTCTCCCATGTGTGATGGTTAATTTATTTGTCAAAGACCATCTAGACTGGTCTAAAAGACCATCTGTTTTTAGATGGTCTTTTAGATGATGTTTTAGGTGATTAGCATTTAGATCAGCTGACTTTGATTAAAGCAGATTAATCCTTCATAGTATAAGTTGACCTCATGCAGTCAGTTGAAGGCCTTCAAAGAAAAGAATGAGGCTTTCCAAGGAAGAAGAAATTCTGCCTCCAAATTGCGTTTGGATTCTAAATTGCAACATCAACTTTTCCGTACCAAGCGCCCTACAGATTACAGACTTGTCGTTTTCCAAAATCACTTGAGCCAATTCCTTAAAATAATCTCAGAGACATAGATAGATGTAGATATAGATATGTATATACAGATGTGCACACATATAATATATATGTACATATATGTGTGTATATATATACATGTATGTGTATATGTATGTACATACACACATAAACACACATCCTGTTGGTTCTGTTTCTCTGGAGAAACCAGACTAATACACCATGTCTCTTTCTCCTCCCCTCCTCTTTCTTCCCTCCTTCCCTTTCTCTATCAGTGACATCAGTGTTCTACTACTAGTACTGTACATTATTATCCTAAATGTAAATTATTTCGGAATATGACAGTGCCTGGTGACTATTCAGTATGTGGTTGAGATGCTGCAGTAATATGTAATATCTTTTGAACTGGATTATAATTGAGGATTTTTACTTAAACTGTTCAATTATATTTTCAGTTTATTTCCTCCAGATTCTCAGTTTGATTTTCTTGAAATGATCTTTAATCTATGTAAACTTATTTCTCAACATTGCTTTTAGGAATAGGTTTCAGCATTTTGCTGCAGTGTGCCAGAAAATGTATTTCATAGTTTGGCCAAAGTGTTTTGAATATTATATGACCAGGTTGTTCCATTTACATTGATAGTGATAAAATGTACCTGGATTTTACTTTATATTTTTTGCCAAGTATAGGAATAAGAAAGTTAGTAATTCAACTCACTTCTTCATCTTTTAAAAAATATTTCATTATAAAACACATGACAGCTAAGTATATTTAAATAGTACATAATTTATACATTATAAACTACTCAACCTAAAAAATGGAATATTTATTTATTTAGCCTTTGATTGTTTAGAATTATATTAAAATTTTTCAAATATATGGATTTTTCCTGTATGCTTATTGTTATCTAATTTAATTCCACTGTGGTCAGTTTACTCCACATGATTTTGGTCCTTTCAAATTTATTAAAATTGGTTTTATGGCCCAGCATGTGGAGAACATATTACGTACATCAGAAAAGAATGTTTAGTGTCCTATAAATATCAGTTAATTCAAGGGAATTGGTAATATTGTTCAAATTAAATAGGTGTTTGCACATGTTTGTATAATTGTTCTATTAACTGCTGAGGAGGGGTGATAAAATCTCCAGCTATGATTTTGGAATTGGCTTTTTCTCCCTTTATATATGTCAAGTTTTGCCATATATTTTTGAGCTCTTATATTAATCTACATGTGAAGCTTATATCTTCCCAATTAATTATCTCATCATTATTAAATGTTGCTCTCAATCTCTTTAATACCCCATGTCTTGAAGACTATTTAATCTGATATTTATATAATCATGCCTTTCTTCTCATTCTTATTCTTTATATGATCCACACAGGATTCATTTTATCTTTAAATTTAAAGCACATTTTTTTGCAGATATCATTTAGTTGAGTTTTGCTTTTTTCATCAGTTCTAACAATATCTCAATTGAATTATGAAGTTTAATTTATGAACATTTTTCATTTGTTTTCAAATGGCATTATTGCACACAGAATATTTACTTCTATTAAGTGATCAGTTCCAAGATTTTAGAGAGATATATACAGTTGCATAACCACTACCATAATCATGATACAGAATATTATCATTACTGTCCCCTGGTCTAGCAACTGGAAACCAATCAATTACTTTCTGTCAATATAGTTTTGCCTTTTATAGAATTTGTTACAAATGGAATGATACAGTATGCAGTCTTCCGTATCAGACATTTTCACTAAGAATAATACTTTCGAGATTTGTCTATGTTGCTGTGATAATAAGAATTTCTTTTTAATTTTGAGCAATATTTATTGTACAGACATACCAAATTAACTCATCAAACAGTATTCCGGTTAATGTATCCTTTTGTTGCTTCGTTAATAAATTTTGTCAGAACAGGAACAGTTGAGTGCAAATCTTTGTATTGAATAGTTTTATTATACTTAGTTAATACCTAGGAGTGGGACAGCTGGGTCGTCTGATAAGTGTAGGTTTAACCTTCTAAGAAAGTGCCGAACTATTTCCCAAGGGGGCTGTATATTTATTTATTTTTCATTGTTGTCAGCACTGTGTGAACTTTATATTTGCTCTGCATCCTTGCAAATACTTGATATTTTCAACATTTAAACTTGTATCCATTTTGTGTACTTAGTGACACCACATTATGTTTTCAGTTTTAATTCAGTATTGATTGATGATGTTCAACATTTTTTTTATGTATTTACTTGCCATTGCGGTATCTTTATTGGTTAAATGCCTGTAAAGCTTGTGCCCATTTTAATTGGGTTATTTGTCTTATTATTAAGTTTTAGAAGCTCTTTACTTATTCTGGATATAAGTCCTTTATCAGTTATATGATATACAAATAGCTTCTTCAAACATATAGCTTGATTTTGATTTTCTTAACAGTATCTTCGAAGAGCAAAATTTTTAATTTTGATGAAGTCCATTTGATGAAAATAAATTTTTATACAGTATTTTTTTGTATGCTGTTTAAGAAATCTTGACCAAAGCCAAGGTCACACAGTTTTATCCTATTTTTGTTCCTAAAGAAGTATTCTTACATAGGTCTATGAAACATATTGAGACACTTTTTATATGTTTTTAAGTGTTAAGGATTTTTTTTATATGCATGCCCATTGTTTCAGCAACTTTTGTTGAAAGCATCTCTTTCAGTTTGCATCACTTGTTTTTTTGTTGAAAATCAGTCCATCGCCAATGTTATGTCCATCACCAGAAGTCGTGTTTTTGCACTTTGTTCTGCTCCAATATTTATGTTTCTAGCCTGATACGAGGAAAACAGTCTTTTTTTTTTTTTTTTTTTTTTCACTGTTTGGTCTTCATTGCTGCATGCAGGCTTTCTCTAGTTGTGGCGAGTAGGGGCTACTCTTTATTGTGGTGTGCAGGCTTCTCATTGTGGTGGCTTCTCTTGTTGTGGAGCATGGGCTCTAGGCGTGTGGGCTTCAGTAGTTGTGGCACACAGGCTCAGTAGTTGTGGCACACAGGCTTAGCTTGCTCTGTGGCATGTAGGATCTTCCCGGACCAGGGCTTAAACCTGTGTACCCTGCATTGGCAGGAGGATTCTTAACCACTGCGCTACAAGGGAAGTCCCAGGAAAAAGTCGTAACTGTGATTTCATAGTAAATCTGGAAATCAGATAGGGTAAATCCTCCAAATTGTTTGTTTGTTTGTTTCTTTTTGGAATTACTTTAGCTATTTTAAGACATTTCCAGGCACATATATATTTTAGGATTAGATTGTGAATTTATACCAAACAAAGCCATCTCACTTTTTTATTGGGATTTAATTCAGTCCATAAATCAATACAGTAAGAATTGACTTCTTTAACAATATTGTGTCTTCTGTTCAATGAACATAATATATTTCTTCATGTATTATTTTCTTTAATTTATTTTAGAATTTCTCGGCAGCATCCTGTGTACAGATGGGCACATATTTTGTAAAGTTTACATCTAAATACATCACTTTTTTAATGCTATTTAAAATATTTATTTCAATTCCAAATGTTTAATGTAGTATGTGGAAATATCATTGATAATTTAGATTTACCTTGTGTCTTTTGACCTTGCTTACAAACTCACTTATTAGTTCCAGTAATTCTTTTGTAGAGCCCTTAGAATTTTTCCTATAGGTCTTCAGTTGTCTACAAATAAAAACTATTTTACTTATACCTGTCTAATTTATATTTTATTTGTTTATTTTTCTTTCTCTGTAAAAATGGTTATTACATCCAATATAAAGAGGAAGAGAAATGGTGAGAATGGATATCCCTGATCTGTTCTTGATCTTCAGGGAAAAACGTTGCTCTTTACTCTTAACCATTTATCAGTCAGAATTATAGAGATGCCATTTATCTGTTTCCATTTTGTTATGAGTTTACAAAGCTTTTTTTTCAGGTACTAAATTTTATCTCTTGTTTATATATTTACTGAGATGACCGTATGGTTTTACTTTGTTTGTCTCTTAATATGAGTTGAATTGGTTGATTTTCAAATGTTAAAGCAACCTTATACCTCTGTGAAATGAATTCCATTTTGTCATGATTGATTATCTTTTTATATATTCCTAGATTTGATTTGCTAAAAATTTATATTTTCATATATTTGCTACAATTTTATTAAGAATTTTTCCTGTGTGTCTACAAGAGGGATTAATCTGTGGTTTTGTTTTCTTATATTATCTCTTGATTTTGTAATACAGGACTTATAAAGTAAGTTAAGAGAATTCGCTACTGTTTTATTTCTAGAAGAAGTTGTATAGAATTGGTATCATCACTTCCTTAAAAGTGTGGTAGAATTCACTAGTGAAGCCTTCTGGCCTAAGGTTTCCGTTAAGGGCATGTTTTAACTAAAGATTAAATTTCCTAAATGTATGTAGGAGCAGTTTTGCTGTCTGTTTCTTCTTGGCTGTGCTTTCGCATTCTGTATCTTTTGAGCAGTTTGTCCACTTCCTTTTAGTTATCAAATATGTTGGCATAATATTACTAGTAATATTCTTTTATTGTATTTTTAATTCTTAATATCTATAATCATGTCACCTCTTTGTTTCTGTTACTGGAAGCTTGCATCTTTCCTCTTCTTTTGATCCATCTGGATAATCTACCTGGTTCATTGATGTTATTGATCTTTAAAAACTGACTTTTATTCTCTTGTTTTTGTGTTTTAAGTTATGGATTTCCACTCTGATCTTCATTGTTTCATTTCTTCTGCTTACTTTGATTTTAATTTTCGCTTTAAAGTGGAACTTTTTTTTTCCAATATTTATTTTTGGTTGCATTTGGTCTTCATTGCTGTACGTGGGTTTTTCTCTAGTTGTGGCAAGCGGGAGCTACTCCTTGGTGCAGTATGTGGTCTTCTCACTGCGGTGGCCTCTGCTGTTGTGGAGCACGGGCTCTAGGCACATGGGATTCAGTAGTTGTGGCACATGGGCTCAGTAGTTGTGGCTCGCAGGCTTCAGAGCACAGGCCCAGCACCTGTGGTGCACCGGCTTAGTTGCTGCAAGGCATGCAGGATCCTCCCAGACCAGGGCTCGAACCCATGTCACCTGCATTGGCAGGCGGGTTCCCAACCACTGCACCACCAGGGAAGCCCTAAAGTGGAACTTTTGATCACATAGATTGGAAATATTTCAGTACTTTCATAGTTATCACAATGATATGTGATTGCTCTTGTCTTGTAATGGAAAATTCTTAACCTTACAAGCTCCTATACATTGAAGGATACTTTATTAAATAGTAACTAACTATATCTGAATATGTGTTTACCAGATTGGTAGTTTTCTCTAGTATTTAAAGCATAAGAGCAATATAATTTGCTGGAGGAGATACAGGCCAGATAAAATGTCATTTGGGTTGCATGAGGATACTAGACTACATGGAGGAAGAGACAGAAAGAGAAACTAATGACTAATAGCAGGATGGGACCAAAAACAAGGATCCTCTTTCTTAATCTTAAATTATGCTAGTACTATTTCTGATAATTTTCTAAAATATTATAAAATGTTGTCTTTATCATTATTATAAGACATGTGTGCTATTAATGAATGAAAAGCAAATATCAATTATAAAGAGCCAATAACCTTGATGAAAGATTTAGGACGAAAAATAAATATTTTAATGGTTAACTCCTTCAAACATAATTTTAAAGACTCCCAGCATACTGAACTTGCTCCCATTTGATTAGTTTGGCAAACACCTTTATTTATACAGAAAGTCATATGTCTAATCTAATACCAACTAAATCATTGAAGGAGTCCATGTAACAAGGCACTAAAAAGTACTACATTGATGCTGCCTAGTTCTATGCAAAGAGACAGAAAATGGATCATTTGGAAGAAACTAATCTATACTTATTCCTGGGTTTAATTTTATGAAACCTTAGAGTCATTTGAATTTAAATTGACTGACATTTCCAGTATATCCAACTGTTTATTAGTAGTATAAAGTTGCAGGTCACAAAAATAGTGCTTTTTTAATAAAAAATAAGAAAATACATTTTCTGAATCTTCTCAAGGTAAATAAATTTTAAAAAGGCTTCAGTGCCATTCCTACTTTTATCCTCAAATAATGTTTAGGATTAATAGTTATCATCTGCTATCCTTTGCTTTCACCAACCTACCACTTCCTAAGGTAAATATGTGAAGCTTTGTCCCTTTCACTCATTATGGAGCACCATGTGGTACTTACCACAAATAAAGTTGAATGAATCTTTTATATTTTATATCAAAGATTATTATAGTTCTAAACCCTTAGATTTATAATTTCTTGAAGTTTATCTATCATTTATTTGTTTTTTATTTTAAAACTACAAACTGGGACAATTCCATAAGTTTTCCTCTCACACAATGCTTTCATTTTTGTGGCTGATAAGTAACATTACTATCTACATATTACATTATTATCTTTCCTCAGGTAGGTCTATAAAATGTATTTTAATCAGTTTATTTTAACTAGTACAAAGAGTAATAAGAATATTTTATTAATAAAATTTTTGTTAATCTTTCAATATATATTTGATACATACTCAATTATACTACACAAAATTCAGTATACTATACTGTATACTATACTGAATTTATAACAGTTTAACCATATAGTCATTTCTAAATCAAAGTAATTCACTAACAACTTGATCAAAATTAACCAATACTGATTCCTTTGATATTATGAGCCAAAGTTAGAAAAATCAGTTAATTCATACTGAAGCATTTTTACAACTAATGGAATAATTTAGTAAATTATTTTACAAATAAACTCATTATGAATGGAAAGTTGTCATTACACTTATTTTCTGGGAACAATGACATTTCATGTTTTCTAATTTAATATGTTTTGGCCCAGAAAAATACTTTGCACACTAATATGACTTGAAATCTCTTTAAAGTTGATATATACTTCCTATTGAAAATACACCATTCTCTTGAAGTGATTCTAAAGAATCTTTTTTGTTGGTTGGTAGGTTTTATGAAAAGGGGGACCTCATAGTCAAAGTAAAAAATAAAACATAATAAAACAAACACAACAACAAAAACAGAAATTCTTAATGTAAGCAGTTCTTTCATTGTAGGCTTATAAAAGGTGAAGAGATAGTGCAAATGTCTAGGTATATTTTTCCTTCCTCATTTTTTACCCTCCATCAAACACTCCTTTCCTATCCCACAGAACATAGGGAAAAAAGAAAACACAACTCATGTTTAATAGTGTTTCATAGAAGGAAGAAAAATATAATTATATTCTTGTAAGCCTTTTTATTTGTACTTCACAGAAAACTGAATGACTGGAATAAAAATGCTATTTGATATAGATAAAGATGATTTAGTCAGTTGAATATATCATGAAATTTTTAAAAAACTCAAGCATAAAATTTTAGGTAAGGGAAATCAATGAGTAGTAAGTGGCTTAATTAACATAGTTATATATTCACAGGCTCAAAGAATGTTAGAATTGGGAGGGACTTTTGAAGTTATTTTTTATCACAGATTAAGGAACTTTTACTATACACTCAATAAATTTTGATGATTAATTTGACATTTTTTTTTACCTTTCATAAGAAAACTAATTTGATTCTTTTTTATGATAAAGGACAGAAAGGTTAATAGATAATTACAGTGGCTATTCTTCAAAAAATTATTCATCTTTAGGTTTATTTTATTTTGTAAAGTTAGTTATGGGAGAAGACCCAGTTAGAAATGATCATTTTCCATTGAAACTATTTTATAAGAAATAGTTGTCTGAGTATCTTTTATCTCTGACTGTCATCTTCATCATTTTGAGATCAAAACATATGCAGTTATATGTGAGTAAGAAAATTAGAGTGATATAAGAAATGACATTCAAATATTGAAAATGAAAAATTAAATGTAAACCAGAAAATAAGATCTAACAATTTATTGAGTAAAATGTGAATTATATAACTCAAAAGTATATACTTTAAGCCTGGATTGGAAATGGAATGGAAAAAACTTGTTACTTTCCTCAAATATGAAAACAAACAATTCCAGGTGATTATTCTCATTCATATAAGTGTAGCTTTGATTACATTTCAAGCTTAAAAAAACACAGAGACAAAACTCTGCTGCAAACACAATTATATATAAATATTGATATGACAATAGATTTATAGGTACAGGATATAGACATAAATCTCAGATTCTCCAAATCTCTAAAATAGAGGACTTTATTGCATCACATAACTTTTCCTGAATATATGACTATACTTATAGAAAACTTTAAGACATCATCTTAGGTATCCTGAAAAAATTTCTAAGCCTTAAGCTGTATTCTCTTATTTTCTATAAAAATTGTATTGTACATGGTACTCTCCTTTCTCTGACCATCTGTAATTTTTTAACTGAGAATCCATGAACACTTGGTGTGTCCTGAAGCATGCTGTGTACCTTTTCCCCAAAGCTCTAGTTTATGGTACTGTTATGGAATAGATAATCCTATTCCTTTCGCTGAAAACAACAAACAGAAATCTATGCTCAAATTTTTGAATCAAACTGATTATAGCTACTGTGTCAGAGTTTGCCCTTGTATTAGATTTCAACCAAATTCAATTACACAGTGTGCTCCTTGCTGCCATGGGATGAATGGCAGGACAAAGATGAATGAACACAACTGCTGCAATTGATTGATCCCAACATTCCTGCAGGTTGAGTAAAGTGCCTAGGAACAAAATGAAGAATAGTATTCATTTGTAACTACTGGTCAATCTTTAAATTAACTGAAAATTTCATGAAAGACCAGACATTTAATTGAATGCATTTTTTTTATATTTTAAGAATGCTAAACAAATTTTATATATATATATATATATATATATATATATATATATAAAATATTTTCTTAAATAGGTACTTAAAAAAGCATATTTGTTCTAGGTACTTAAATTATTAATATTTATAATGTTTATTTGTTACAAAATAATAAAGTGTATATAATGGTAATGAGATAATGGTATAATTCAAAGGAATAAATGGCAATATATATGAGTTAGAAATATTTTTATTTATAAAAGTTGCCAATATATTAATGGATACTGCTGACATTTGAAATGGCATGAAGTGTTGCATTAAAAATATATATGGGTTTTCATTTAGAGTATTTATTATTAGCATTGTTGTTACCTTGTATAATTTGGACTTCAGTATTACATGATTATAGTAAATATAATTCTTCAATATTCCAGGAATTATAATTTGCATGATTATGGAATCCAGAAGATCTCCATGGAGAATGATATGAAGATTTATTATGTGATAGAGTAATAAGTGAATTTTTAAAGCATATTTTAAGAATATAGTCCACTAAGCAGAACCAAAATCAGATAATGGGTTTATTTATATTACATGACAAGAATTTAAGGTGATAAGAGAGTTTGGACCTGGTGTTGCAGCTCAACATTGCTTGCAAGGAACTAGTTCCTTCAGTCATTAGCATTATGGCTTTATTCTCATGTTGTTGGAGCCTTCTGTATCTCTAGGTCTTACATTTACACTTCTGGCCAGAATAGATCTGAAAGACTCAAATTGTCTCTATTCTTAGTCTTTTTTTTTATCCTTTGGGAAGATAAACCCTTCCCAGGCTCCCAGCTCAGCCCCATTGATTTCCACTTGTAGGGGGAAGACAACAATGGATATGATATGGATATAGGCAACAATGGATATAGGCAACCTTATCTGTCAGGGGATTGGGGATTTTTTTTAGCTTTTAACAATTAATTAACAAATTGATTAGACTGTTAATTTTTCATGAATTTCGTCACACGGTATAATAAACTTGGTATACTAAAAAAAATGCTCAAGTTATGAAATCGCATTTTTATTCCAATACTTGTGTTATAGAAGTGACTACTGTATAACTTATAGATTCTGCAGCAAAGGAGCTTATCATTTATCCATATCTCTATTAGTGGAAGCAGGACCCCCAAAGACCTCTGCTTAAAACTTTTCTGCATTATAATTAGATGGGACTTTGATAAAACTAACGTTCTAGCTTCTTATTCAAAATTTATGTGACACCTGACCATATTCAATTTGTAGATAAGATATTATAATAGAAAAAATGGACTTGACGTCCAACAATTCAGCCTTTGGCTTTACATATTAGCATAGTATGCATTGAAATCCTAATTTCCTTGGGAAGTATTTTCTACACAGGAATCAGATTTCTTGTCTTTTTTGAGACATTTTCATTATCATTATAAGACATGTGTCAAGGCTGTTATGTCTCAGTTCTTAAGAATACCTCCAAGGAGCAGAAAATGCTAATATAAGCTCCTTTATTAACCCACTAATAAATGAAAACCCACTAATAAATGAAACTTGATTGTAGGACAAGACTCTCTTCTGCAGTAAAGTATATCTTATGGTAAAGGGCTTCAACAAATACAGGCTATTGAGTAGTGAAATTCAAGATTGTAAAGTTACAATACACTAAATAATTAAGAAAGTAGCTAATAATTTTTCCATTCTGCTCCTGATTTTTGCTTTTGCTTTTGTCTCCCTTCTTACCTCCCTTCCTCCTTTCCTCCCTCCCTTCCCTTCTCTTTCTTTTCTTTCTTCCTTTCCTTTGTTAAAAAATTGGTATATTAAAGTTGAAAGAAAATTGTTTTCTGAAGTGTTTTTTTCTTGATTACTTTCAGATTATACTTTCTGTGTGACTTAGTTTTAATATACTAGATTGTGCTCTGATTAAAATATGTGTAATTCAGTGTGTTATTTTTAAGTCAAAATTTTATTCATATTTTATGTGAAACTTTGAAATTTCTGTAAGTATTGTTATTGAACTGGGAATGCATTTATGCTTTTATCAAATAAATAATGAATAGGAAACATTTCAACTTTACAAGTAAATGATGCTATTTCTATTTAAGTTTTTACATTTGCATGGTTATGATCTAATTGGAAAACACAAAGTAGATTAAGAAAATAGATTCATCATGATATTATTAGTAAATCATCTCTTTTTCAGTTCACAGTTTAATTGAATATAATTCATAATTAATGTGCAATAATTCATGTGCAGTTAGATATTTTCTTGAATTAAGGCCATAAGATCTGAGGAATGTTCAAATGTTTGACCAACATTTTTATATCTCTTTACAGAGAGAGAGAGAAAACGAGTCAGAGAGAGAGAAAGAGAGAGCGCTGCCTGTTATGTGAGTTCTTTTCTACTATTTTCAAAACTAGTATATATATATAAGAGAGAAAGGCTTTCTTAGAAATTAGGCAAACAGAAATAAATAAATGTACACATGAAATTTTCTGGGACTTTCTCTGCTTAAGATTGTCATTTTGAAGGCATAATTATATCATGCTTTAAAAATTGAATGTTATTGCCTAAATTTTCTGTTTTCAAAGCACCAAGTATTGGGATGCTCAAGTTAATTTTTACTTTACTAAAATAAGCTACCTATACTAAAATAGAATTTTTAAAGTGACAAAATTTAACTTTTAGTATAAAAGAAAGCAAATTACTTTCTAAAACTAATAATGTATTTCTGATAGTCTCCCTTCAAACAAATAGGTTTCCCAGGAGTGCTTAAACATTTTTGCCATGGACTCTTGTTATTCCTGTGAGGTCTATGGACCATCCTCTCAGAATGATGTTTTTAAATACCTAAAGTGAATTAGATAGAATTATAAACATTATATTGAAATAGTCCTGTCTCCATTTTCTATTGATTGATTGATCTATTATCCATCACTTCTCTATTAGTGTAGTAAATAAAAATATCTAGTAATTTACTAATAATTGCCATTATTGCAAAGCAGGGACCTTAAATCGTATTTCAAGATCTCCATAAAAATTTTAATTTCCTTGAAACTATCTTGGATTCTTTTGGTAATAATAGTCATAGATACTGCTCATACTAGTGTTGTTTGTTGCCTAAACTTATAGCTAAAGAAAATACTAAATTTCACTTAGACTTTAGTAAAATAAAGTAATTAATTTTTCCACGCAACATCATGGGCTCTCTGTTCTCTACTTATGGACTTTTTGACTGTTGTCTCTGGATCCTGCATTAAGAATCAGTGATTATATTTAGCACCTGATTTTTCACTGTGATAAATTTGTGTTATTCTGATGGGTAAGATACAATTCTTATTCTAGAGGAATAATAATCTAGCAGAAAAAAGGGACTACAGTTAGATAGCTCAAATGCAATGTGATTAATGCAGTATTAGAGGCATGTGCTAAGTAGTACTTTGGGAACACACATGGAAGAGTTAACTTTCCAGAAGGGAATACTGTAGGAAACACAAAACATGGTGACATTTATGATGATGTCAGAAATGTGCAGAAGTCCATGGTACAAAAATTTGAAAGAGACACATATTCCAAATTTAGGCAATAACACAAGTGTAGAAATTCAGTATAGGGCAATTAATATTCCATTGTATGTTTTATTGTTATTATTGCTCCTGTGTTGGTTTTCCTATATCATGCATATGAATCTACTATTAGACCTTTTTTGATCTGCAAGTGAGAAAAAAATCATCATGCAATGTTTATTTTTTTCATATATTTAAATATACATGTTTGCTAATTAGGAAAGAGTAATATTTTTTCCTTTATCATTATAAAGAAGAATTCCACTTCCAGCTATGGTGGACTAGATTGTATGAAACTAAATGTTATTCAAGGTTACCAAAGAATTGGACTGTTGATCAACATCCCAGAGAGATGCAAACCCAGAGAGATGAGTTCCATTTTTGGCATTGGTTTTCCTCTTGAGGCAATATCCAATCCAAAAAGCTGCAGCTGAAATCATAGGAGTCTGAGAAGAAAGCTATTAATGAGAATCTTATAAGTTGTGCTATCCTGAGTTACGTGGGGCAGCAGTGAAATTGGAGTTTAGAACCATCAATTAGGAGTAGCCTGTTTAAATATCCCAGCCTCTTTTTTGAGATGCTTCTAAAGCCTGTAACATAGCAGTAAGCATGGACCAGAAGTAGATATGTCCTCACCTACAGAAAAATCAAACTCAAATGAGAGCTCAATCCAAACTGATTTAAGATGATCTAGTCATAATATAACTACCTTCTAAAGGCAATATTAACTTCTCTCTGGAAGAAGATAACCTCAGAGTCATAAATTGTTCGTAAAGTTTTTCTTAGAAAAGAATATATCCAGCATTCAATAAAAATAATTAGGTTTTCAGAAAGATAAAACATTGATAACAATTCAAGAATATAAAGCAATAGAATGAGATACAGAGGAGATTATGAGTAAGATGTGTGCTTTAAAATAAGTCATTATTGTTTTCAAGAATTTACATAGTAGAAGAGGGGTTTACAAGATAACTTGAATCTATAAAAAAAGAGTCAAAGTGCATTGTGAAAATGAAAAATCAATAAACAAAACTAAAAAGTCAAATTATAAGAAATAATTCATAAAGTAGAAAATAAGCCAGAAGAAAATAATCATACAAAAGTACTGAGGAAGAAAGGCAGTAAAATTTTTTAGAAAGTGTCAGTTTGTTAGCTGAGGCTGCCATAACAAAATACCATAGGCTGGTGCCTTAAACAACAGGACTTTATTTCTCTTAGTTCTGGAGTCTGCGAAGTCCAAGATCAAGGTGCTGAATGATTTGGTTGCCCAGTGAGGGTCTCTTCTTGACTTGCACATGGACACTTGCCATCTGGCCCTCAAATGGAGGAGAGAGAGAGAGGAGCAAGCTCTCTGGCATCTATTCTTATAAGGACATTAATTCTTTAATGAAGCCCCCAGCATCATGGACTCATCTAAATTCAATTACCTCCCAATGGCTCAACCTCAAAATATAATCACATGGAAAAGTTAAGGCTTCAACATATGAATTTTGAGGGGACCCAGTTCAATTCATAGAAAAAAGTATACAAGACATATATAATTTGTTGAAATGCTTAACAAATGTAACTGGAGTCTGCAAAGGAGACAAGAGAATAGGTAGAAACAGTATTTTTAAAAATAATGGTGAAAATTTTCCAAAATTGACAAAAGATATTATACCCATATTCTTGAAGCTTTACAAAGTGAGTCAAGTTTAAAGGTAATACATCTGGATTTTATATGAAAATTGATGAAATATCAGGGTAAGCAAAATTCTTTAAGTAGCTAGAAAGCAAAAAAGCAATTAAAGGTGGTAGTTGACTTACTGGTAAAAACAATGGAAGCCAGAAATAATAGAAACCTATCAAATTATGCACCAAAATGCTGAAAAAAGAATAATGCCAACATAGAACTCTAAATCCAGCAAAATTTCCCTTCAAATTAAAGGGGGAAATAAACACATTTTCATAAAAACAAAGTAAGAAAATGTGTCACTAGCATAACTTTGCAATGGAAATCATAAAATAAATTGCTTTAGGTCAAATGAAAATTAGTCCATGTTGATACAAGAAGAAATGATTAGAAATACAAAGGTTAAATATGGGATTAATTAATATGGAGTCTAAACCAGTAGTCATAATATCTTGAGAAATTTAAATATACATAGAAATAAAACATTGAGCAGCAATATCAGAGAGCAAAGTAAATATGAAGTAATATTTCAATTTCTTGCATTGGCCAGTAGGTGGTAAATAATAATTTTAATTAGAACATACAAGGATACATATATAAATCTCGAGGTAATCACAAAAATAATGGCAAAGTAATATAGAATTAACAAGTTAATGAGGTATGTGTAAAATAATACAAACATGATTAATTTAGATGACTAAAATGGAGAGTCAAAGAAATGGAAAACAGTGGAACAAATAGAACATAAGTGACAAGATGATTTATAAATCTAAATGCATCAGCAATTGCATTGTATTGTAAAAGAAACCAAATAATTCCATTAAAGATTCAATAATTGAGACTAGAAGGTGAAAAGGAAGACTGTATATTCCTTTAAAAAGACATGAATAAAAATAAGGATGCAAAATTTTACAAGTGAAAGAAAAAAATATATGCCATATAAACACTAGCTAAGGAAGCTGCTGTAACTTTTTTTTAAAGATCTTTTGATGTGGACCATTTTAAAGTCTTTATTGAATTTGTTGCAATATTGTTTCTGTTTTGTTTTTTTTGGCCCTGAGGCATGTGGGATCTTAGCTCCCCAACCAGGGATCAAACCTGCACCCACTGCATTGGAAGGCAAAGTCTTAACCACTGGACCACCAGGGAAGTCCCTTCTGTAACTTTTTTTTACACCAGAGAAAAGACTCTAAATCAAGAAGTATTATGAAAAATAAAGAAGGATGTTTCATATGATAAGGATCTTTCCATGTGGAAGACTTAAGAATTCTAAATTTATTTTCACCTAATAATAGTCATATATATATAGATAGATAGATATAGATATAAAATACATACACACACACACATATTAGTCTGCATGACCAAGTTGTATTTGTCCAGAAATAGATTGTTTTAACATTCAAAAATCCAACGCCATCAACACACATCTTATGATTATTAAATAGAGGCATAAAAAGCATCAAACATTTATTTAATGATTAAAAACTCTTAGAAAACTATAAAATGAAGTTTCTTAATCTAATAAAGAACATCTACAAAGCTCTACAACATATATAATGATTAATGGTCAAATATTACTTTCTTTTCCACTGAAATTGGAAACAAGAAAAGCATTTATACTATCACAAACTCAGTGTAACATTGGGATGAAGTACATTGCCAATAAAATAAGATAAAGGAAAATAAAAAGTTTAAATAACAGAAATAAGTAATTTGTGTTTCTGAATGGTGTGATTTTATATGTAGAATATCCAATAATGAAATAATTAAATTCATAACACACAGGATCAATATAAAAATAACAGATATCCAACAACAGTAAGTAATTACAACATAAGATTTTGCAAAAAAGTGCCAATTACAATAGTATCAAAAACATAAAACTACTTATATATAGAACATGTGCAAGATTTCTAGACAGAATATATCAGACTGTTATTTAGCAAACTAAAGAAAACATAGAGGAAAGTATCAAGTGCATTGAGTAGAAGACTCATCATACTTTATTATATATTTATAAAAGTCAATTCTGCCAAATATTGTAAAATATGACAATCTGTATGAATATTATCCCTAGCTTCAATATGGTATGAATTAAAATTTGATGCTTTTGTGGAAATTGAAGTGTTGATTCTAAAATCATTTGGAAACATATGTTTATCTAAGGTAATTTTTCATTCTTTACAATTGTTATTTATGTTATAAATTATAGGCAATATGTACCCAAATTTTATGTGTACAGGTTGTTGAATATTTAACATATGTGTGACCTAAGAGAAATAAAATTTTTAGCAGCACAGATTTCCTCAAGTCCCCTTGTAGCAGTTACCTCCATAGTAATCTCTATTTTGACCAGTATCACTGTAAGTTAGGTTTGAGTCTTTTTTGAATTTCATATAAATAGAATCATATAGTAGGTGTCCTTTTACATATTACTTTCACCCAACATTGTGCCTTAGATTCACCTATATTTCGCATGTAAAGGTCACTTACTTTTTCTTTCATTGTGAGTGGTTGGTAATCTTTCACCAATTTTGACATAAAAATATATTTTGCAGTTATCTATAAGTTGTCCTAACTTGTGGAAGTTGAATTTAATATTGTATTTCACTAACATATATCTTTAATTTTTTACTTTAGAACTTCTCTTTATCAGGCAATCTATTAGTTTTTGTATTTCAATGGGTATGAAATAAGACACTCAGTTTCTTCTTTCCTGGAGTTTAGAGTGAATGATGGGCATTAATTAAAACAAAATTATCTATACACTAATAATGAAGTAACAGAGAGGAAATTAATGAAATAATCCATTTACCATCACATCAAAAAGAAAAAAAATACCTAGGAATAAACCTACCTAAGGAGGCAAAAGACCTGTACTCCGAAAACTATAAGACACTGATGAAGGAAGTTGAAGATGACACAAACAGATGGAAAGGTATACTGTGTTCTCGGATTGGAAGAATTGATATTGTTAAAATGACCATACTACCCAAGGCAATCTACAGAGTCAATGCAATCCCTATCAAATTACCAATGGCATTTTTCATAGAACTAGAATAAAACAATTTTAAATTTATATGGAAACACAAAAGACCCTGAATAACCAAAACAATCTTGGGAAAGAAGAACAGAGCTGGAGGAATCACACTCCCTGACTTTGACTATACTACAAAGCTACAGTAATAAAACAGTATGGTACTGGCACAAACACAGACATATAGATGAATGGAACAGGACAGAAAGCCCAGAAGTAAACCCATGCACTTTTGGTCAATTAATCTATGGCAATGGAGACAAGAATATGCAGTGGAGAAAAGACAGTCTCTTCAATAAGTGATTCTGGGAAAACTGGACAGCTTCATGTAAAAGAATGAAATTAGAACATTCTCTAACACCATATACAAAAATAAACTTGGAATGGATTTTAAAGACCTAAACATGAGGGTCTCCCTTGGTGGCACAGTGGTTAAGAATCTGCCTGCCAATGCAGGGGACACAGGTTTGATCCCTGGTCCAGGAATATCCCACATGCCATGGAGAAACTAAGCCCATGCACCACAACTAATGAGCTTGCCCTCTAGAGCCACAACTACTGAGCCCTCATGCCACAACTACTGAAACCTTTGTGTCTGGAGCCTGTGCTCTGCAACAAGAGAAGCCACTGCAATGAGAAGCCTGTGCACTGCAACGAAGAGTAGCCCCTGCTCACCACAACTAGAGAAAGCCCACATGCAACAATGAAGACCCAACACAGCCAAAATTTAATTAATTAATTAATTTTAAAAAAAGACCTAAATATAAGACTTGTACTATAAAACCCCTAGAGGAAAACATAGAACATTCTTTGACATAAATCATAGCAATGTTTTTTGGATCCATCTCCTAGAATAAAGGAAATAAAAGCAAAAATAAACAAATGGGGCTTAATTAAACTTAAAAGCTTTTGCACAGTAAAGGAAACCATCAACAAAACAAACAGATAACCTACTAAATGGGAGAAAATATTTGTAAATGATATGACCAATAAGAGATTAATATCCAACATACATAAATAGCTCATACGACTCAATATCAAAAAAAGCAACCCAATTAAAAAATGGGCAGAAGAACTGAATAGACATTTTTCCAAAGAGGAAATGCAGATGGCCAATAGGCACATGAAAAGATGCTCAACATTGCTAATCATCAGGGAAATGCAAATCAAAACCACAGTGAGATATCACCTCACACCTGCCAGAATGGCTATCATCCAAAAGAACACAAATGACAAAAGTTGGCAAGGATGTGGAGAAAAGGGAACTCTCGTACACTGTTGGTAGAAATGTAAATTGGTGCAGCCACTGTGTTAAACAGTGTGGAGGTTTCTCAAAAAATTAAAAGTAGAGCTACCATATGACCTAGCAATTCCACTGCTGGGTATATATCTGAAAAAAAATACTAATTTGAAAAGATACATGCATCCTAATGTTCATAGCATCATTAGTTACAATTGCCAACATATGGAAGCAGCCTGTGTCTATCAACAGATGAATGGATAAAAAAGATGTTTTATATATCTGTGAATATATCCTTGTTAATATCTCTTGCTTGGTAAATATATACTTATTTTTCAGTGCTCTAATCATAGGGTAGCACGTCTTTGAAACCTCCATTGATTCAGAGTTGATATACTACTCCCTTGTGTTCCCATTCTAACATGTGCACACTTCTAATTTATGGAGTCATACTATTTGTAAACTTATAGTACCTATTAAAATGACAGTTCATAAATACCAAATTAATGAATAAATTAATCTACAGTTGGCTTTGATTTTCTTTTACAGCATATTAAGCAGGATATTTTAGGAAAAAAAATGTAATGCTGCCATAGCTGAATTTTGAAGCACTATAGAATCAAAAAATTTATCTAGGAAGATATAAAGTCTAGAAATGATTAACATGCTAACACAAAGGAAAACCATAAACCAAATGTCTGGTTTCATTGCCCACTACTTCCTTAAGCACCACACAGTTGATTTATTTAATAATTTGAAATGCACTGTGAACTTTGTCTTTGAGCTTTTTCTGAACAATTCCCACCTGTTCCTTTAAACCTTCCCGATACATCTCCACCAGTGGTTAGACCTCCTGTCATTTAAAGGTTGCATAAAAATCATAATTCATCAATGATAAACTACATGTATACTGTGCTGTGATATTTCTTCCACCATTTCCTAGAGTCATATAGTCCTTTTAATTAGAAATAATATTGGCTTATATCTTGCTTATACAGTTAGATGGAAATGCCCTTGAGGGTATGAATGTTTTATGCCTATTGATTTCTCTAGATCAGAGAAACTACTCAATTTATATCTGTTCCTTATTTTATTAAAGAGTTACAGAAAAAATTTGCACATGTTGTATAAAGCATATGACTAGTATAGCAATTTCCTCTCATGTCAATATAGACTGTTTTAATTACTATAAAATACAACTTACAACTTTGTTCTCTTGACTCCTCATGAATTATTGCCAATTTGAAACAAAGTGACATATGGTTTTCCTGATTATCAGTATTTCATTCATTAAGGTACCATAATGTGAACACAGTACAATACTTCGAAATGCCACTGAACTAAGCCAGTTATTACACATTATTTTAAGTAGGAGTGGTATTACTCGGTAGCTCAACTGCTGTAAAAAAAAGAAAACAGCATTACAATTAAATGGAGATGTATATCACTTCCTTTGTATCTACCCAGAAAACTACACACATATTACATACTACTTAGCAAGCATTGTTGATATATGACTTACTGTCTCTTTCTTATAAATACACATATGCTGCCTCTGTAAGACAGGTTGCCCTATAAAGTTAATGAGCTTCATCAAATTTTTATTTTAGCTTTTATAATAATCCTCCTGTCTGTTTTTGTCATCTTTGGGCAATAATTAGTTATTTTATTTTCTACTTCATAGTTTTTTTCTTCTGAGGTATATATATATATATATATATATATATACCTCATTTTTTTTTCTTCTGAGGTATATATATATATATATATATATATACCTCATTTTTTTTTCTTCTGAGGTTATATATATGTACCTCATTTTTTTTTCTTCTGAGGTATATATATATATATATATATATATATATATACCTCATTTTCTTTATCCATTCATCTGTCAATGGACATCTAGGTTGTTTCCATGTCTTGGCTATTTCAAACAGTGCTGCTATGAACATAGGGGTGCATGTATCTTTTCGAATTCTAGTTTTGTCCAGATACATGCCCAGGAGTGGGATTGCTGGATCATACAGCAACTCTATTTTTTGTTTTTTGAGCAGCCTCCATACTGTTTCCCATAGTGGCTGCACCAATTTACATTCCCACCAATGGTGCAAGAGGATTCCCTTTTCTTCACACCTTCCCTAGCATTTATTATTTGTAGACCTTTTAATGATAGCTGTTCTCACTGGTGTGAGGTGGTAGCTCATTGTAGTTTTGATTTGCATTTCTCTAATAATTAGTGATACTGAGTGAGCATCTTTTCCTTTGCCTATTGGCCATCTGTATGTCTTCTCTGGAGAAACGTCTTTTTAGGTGTTCTGCCCATTTTTTATAGGGTTGTTTGGTTTTTTTGTTACTGAGTTTTATGAGCTGTTCATATATATTGGAAATTAATCCCTTGTCAGTCGCATCATTTGCAAATATTTTCTCCCTGTCCTTAATTTGTCTTTTTGTTTTGTTTATGGTTTCCTTTGCTGTGCAAAACCTTATATGTTTGCTTAGATCCCATTTGTTTTTGGTTTTATTTCTATTGCCTTGGTAGACTGACCTAAGAAAACATTGCTATAATTTATGTCAGAGAATGTTTTGCCTATATTCTCTTATAGGAGTTTTATGGTGTCATCTCTTATATTTATGTCTTTAAGCCATTATGAGTTTATTTTTGTGTATAGTGTGAGGGTGTGTTCTAACTTCATTGATTTACATGTGGCTGTCCAACTTTCAGGGAAGGAATTTTAAAGGCAACATTAGCAGAGGGTTATAGGGTATGTGATCAGCTTGTGGACATCCTTCTGACTGGGTGATGGTGAAGTAACAGAGTGATGTTTCAGGAATCTCAGTCATAAGTCTTCTAGTTCCAGGAGATCTGGAGTGCTGATGGTCAGCATGCAGTTAACTTCTTCCACCTGGTGGCGGTTTTAGTATCTGCAAAACAACTCAAGGGTGTGGTTCAGAATATTATCTATAGTCCTTGAGGAGGAAATGAAGGCCCTTGAGTTTGTTTTATGGCTAAACTATTATTATTTTGTCTTGCTTGACTGTTTTCATTTGTTTATGCATTTTCTCATTTCTCTGATTAGATATGTTCTTTGGAACTTGGGGAAGACCCAGGATGCTAAAGCTTTTCTATAAACAAGAGGCAAGGGACTGTGGGGGTTGGGTATTTCTGTCTCTAACTATATCTCTATTTCTCTCTTTCCTCTCTTTCTCTCTCTCTGTTTCTCTCTCTCTCTCTCTCTCCCTCTCTCCCTCTTGTCATCTTTCTTCTTTAGTGAGAACAGTATAGTGAAGAAGAAAGGGAAATTAGGTGGGGGGAATAAAAGAGAATTCTGGAGAAAAAGAAGAGCCTGAGCTGGAAAAGAGGTTATAGAGGCCATGTCCTGCACAACTAACAAATTAACCATACAGCTGCTTTAATTACCTTTTATTCCACTCACATTCCATTATCTTCTTTCCATTTTGCCATTAAAGACTTATTTTTCCTGCCATAAAACACTTCAGCTCTGGATTGAAATATGGCCTTTTATGTTCTTATAAACACTATTCTCAGTATAACTACTAAAAAAGTATACATCAACAATAAACCTATATAACTAAATAAATTCATAAGTAGGTAGACAAGTGGAAAATATTTATATATACAAATACATATGTATATATAATATTTGTGTGTGTGTGAGACACTGCAAATTGCTGTTTTTTTAATTTCTTTTGAGTCCTCAGTATTCAATTAAGATTTTGCAACACTATTTAACTTCTGCTAAAATTCCCCCTCATTTGCTAATCCAAATTTTTAACTTTATCTTAAAATTTCAACCTCATTCTCATCTTATTCTGTTTTTATCATCAGCAGGGAAATTTTCTTGCTAATTTACAAGAAATCAATAGCAGTAAACAAAACTACTTCAACTCCTTTTCTTAACATATACATGCATCTTAATTTTCAGTGATGACCACCTTCTACCATCATATAATTTTTTTGTTTTGGTTAAAAAAGTACCTGTTTTTGTTTTCACATGTGTTCCTTAATTGTGTTTAGCTTGTGTTTTCTCTTCTCTCCTCAAGGTTTAGGCTTCCTGAATCACTCCTCTTCTTTTAACTTTCATCTCATCTCTACTTATCTTTCTTTTATTTAGTATAAAAACAGAACGTCTCAGATAGCCCTGCTAAACTTCTTGTCTTCATTAAGCTCTTATATATTTCTTCACAGATCATATTCTTAAATGGAGCCTACATTTCTCTTATTATCTCCTACTTAGTAGTAAAACTCATATACTGTTATTTACACAATAACATTGGATAACACTCTGGTTAAGAGAGCCAATTATTTTTATATTGCTAATTCCATTGAAAGTGTTCTGTACTTCTCTTAAGTTCTCAGGACCACTGCATATTATACTTACTGATTCTTAAAAATCCTCTACTTTATTGATATAATCACTCTGTTTTTTCACATTTTCCTTTCTTTATTATCCCTTATCAAATATCCTTTGTGGGACCATCATCTTCCAGTAGTTTATTAAATGTCAGTATGTTCTTTGCCTTCTGCTCTGTGGTGATATATTCAACCTTGTCTTCTCTCTTGCTTATAACATGGATCCCAATCTAAATCTCTTTTAAGTTGGCCAAAAAATACATATTCAGTGTGTAATAAATATTATCAGCCTTTTTTAATATAAGGCAATGAAAACCCAAGGATGGGCAAAACAAATGTCTTCCATGTCTGCATGAAGTACATAGAAAGATATGAAAATAGATAGCCATGCAAATAAATTCACACTTCAAACTGTGATAAGTGCAATGAAAAGATACATGGTGACAAGAAGTTTTACAGTAGGATAATTTGACCTAGTCAAGTATGGAAAGACTTTCCAAATGAAATAAAATAATTTGAATCTTAAAGATGAGTGGGCTCAAACTTGGCAAAAGGAGAAGAGATTTCCACACAGAGCAGAGCAACATGTGCAAGGACTCTACGATAGGACGAGCATGGTGCCTTATAGGAATTATCTTGTTGATATGGTTAGAATGATGAGGAAAAAGAGGTCTGTTTGTTGCAAGGTGAAGATGGATAGAGGTAGGTACCAGAATATAAAGGCATGTTAAGGTTCTTTTTATTCTTTATTAACATAACAATAGTAAATAATTAAACTATTAATTATAGCAGTTATTTGGATATCTAAATTAATGACTTTTGCCTCTGTGTGGACTTTAGGTTGATGGGGACAATAATTAGTATCTGGAAGCTATCAGTGTAGATAAGTTTGGGGAATACAAATTTCTCTTGAGATAGAGAAATGTTCAGGGATCCAGTGAAATCTGCATTATTTGAGACATATTCAGAAGATTCTATTGAAAGGACTTGGTGATAAGTTAGATATGGAAAGTTGATGGTAAGATGTCATCAAATTTCTAGTATCACACAACTGGATTGTTAATCATGGTGTTGCTGAGATAACTGGAGGAAAGTTAAGTTTATTTGTGGGGGAAGAGGACACTTTGATGTTTGATATGCTTTAGAGAGCTCAAAAAAGATAAGACCAATAGGCATTTGAGATATATATGTATATATATATATACACATATATGTACATATATATTTGGAATAGAGGTGAAATATCTGGGAAATATAAATGATTTAGTGAATTATTTGTATGCAAGTGGTAATTAAACATGTGGGCATAAATATAATTACTTAAGCAAATATATTTCTTAAGCAACGTATTGAGAAGAGAGATGAAGACAGAAGCTTCAGGAATTCAATCAGCGTTGGGGAAGAGACAATAGTTCTGTAAAAAAAGTATGGAAGTAGCAACCAGAGGAAGAGAAAATGGGTCAGGAAAACTTAAGAGCATGTGTATTAAAAATGATGCAGCAGACATTATGATAAATGCTTCCAAGAAGATGAAGATTGATAAATGTGTATCTTGTTAAACACTCTTGTCCTTAGCAGGAACTACATCATCGAAGGTGTTAAAAATGATTAACACAAGCATAATACTTAATGTGGTGTTGTTTTAAGTTCATTAAGTATATTAACTAATTACAAAGTAGGTGGTACATATACTATTATTATAAGACTCATTACAAAGATGAGAATTATGGCATAGATACTCTAAGTATATTATGCAAGATCAAATGGCTAGTAAATAGTTGGAAGCAGGATACAAACAGTCCATTTAGTGAGTCCATAATTGTGTGTGATATCAATAAGCACAAGATAGTTTAGAGTAATATATGATGAAATAGGAGGAAAGTAAATATATCGCAGATAAAGATAATTCTTCAAGAGCAAACTGTGTCACATATCTGCGTAAATGTAAATAAATATTGTAAAGTAACAATAATGACTGGTGAGTTTAACATGTAGAAATAATTAAAACATACATAAAATAGCATGTAAGTCAAAAGGGTGTTGTATGTGGTTGAAGTGTTCCAAGGTCGTTGCATTTTCTGGGAAATGAAGATATCAAAATGCAGCAAGTGAGTTTTAGGTCAAATACTAAAATAATTGTAAAGAAATATATAAATACCAAGCAAATGATGGTATTGGATAAAATTCTACAAAAGAGCAGAGTAGAATGATAAATAAATATATAAGAAGGAGGTCAAATGGGGGAAAAAACATAATCGATAGATTTAATCTCAAACATACATTAAATGTAATTGGACTTTATCTCTGGAAATAGTATAGTAAACAGAAGCAAGACAGTGTTCCTGTTGCCACACAGAAATATCAGGTAAATTACAAAAAACATAATTTTAATTACATTTGAGAGCTAGGGACGGAACTCTCCGTCCCTAGCTCTCACATTCAGGAAGTTCTTCCTGAATGTGATGATATCAGTGGCTAATTTCTTCCAAGAATATTGTTGGTCTGATGTTACAGCTTTTAAGGGTAGACAGATCTACCAGGGAGAAAGCAGCAAATTATACTAATCCCTTACAAAATAAATCAGTAAAACATATAGTAATAGTCTTCCTTCTTTTACAACAAAATCATCCCTTTTCCCTATACCAAATAGTGGATTGAGGTACAAATCAGGTATCAAGTCTCAGTTAATTCTGGATTCCAAGTTTTTTTTATGCAAAGCTATATGACTTTTTACTGTTTTCACTGTAAACAAGCATAGAAAAACATAAATAGGAAAATACAGAGTGAATTAAATTTATGTAGCTAATTATGGATGATGTGCTTTCAATAGACCACTTCAGTAATTTAATAAATATCTCATAGTTTGCTTTCACTTTTTTTTTTTTTAATTTAAAACTTTAGTCTGATCCTTGCAGTAACCAATGTAGAGACACAAGGGAAAATAAATGAAAAGTAAATCTGACTTAAATTAAAACATCACCTGATCTAATGTAGAGCATTAACATTCATAAATAATTTGTCAGAGAACATTTGGTATAGGGTAATAAGCACATCAAAAGATATATAAATCTATAATCAGCTAACAATAGAGATAGAAAAAAGGTTAGGGGATTAAGCATGTGAAGGTTATAAAAAGGCAATTTAATTGCTTAAAATTTTCATTGATTATAGGATATACATGTCATTTTTTATTTGCAAGCATATAGATTTGGTTCCTTGATTTGCTCTGGAATTTTATGAAGAAGTTATGTATGATCATTATTATTTAATTTATGAAAACATGAGAAGTTTTATGAAATATTTATATTATTCTTTTAAAAATATAGTACTGAACTAGTCTGAATTGCAAAATATTTTAGTGTGAAAAAGACATATTTTTGAAGTTATAAAAATAATTTTTGAATAACCATTATACACAGATTTCCTAAATGATGTATATTTACTTGATTTATAATTTGTTCTCTTTCTTTCTCTTTTCTTTCTCACTCCCTCTCTTATTTATATTGACATATGTGTTTATATATATATAAACTATACTGTAAGTACAGCAATGAATATATTTTAAAAACAAGGAGACTTGGTTCACATTTTTCTAAAGTTCTCACTAATTTTCTTTTTTCTAATCAAAGATCCAAAATAAGTTATCACTTTTTTTTGTTAAAAAATCCTTATCCTACAAGACAAGAGTTTTCTATGGAGCCGTATATAGAGGTATCAGTCATCAGGTTGTGTGTGTGTATATATGTGTGTGTGTGTGCGCATGCGTGCTGCATGCGTATAAAACAAAGGCATTATATCTCTTATATGTGGGCATTTGTGATTCATCATGAGAATTCTCACATAATAAGTAAATAATTTTTAAAAGTAAAATTGAGAAATGTGGTGGAATATAATAGAAACCAAATATATAATGAAAATGCTTTATATTTTGTGACTCCAAATTTGTGTCACTGGTGGTAGATTTTGCATCCACACCTATCAGAGAATACTTCAAAATCTATATGTATTTTTAATGTGAAAATAAGCACATGCACACACTCACATTGAAAGTGTTACTATGAGTGAATGAATTGGTCATTTGGCTATATAACATAAACAGAGAAAGCTACACTAGGCCTCCAGATAGTTTAAAACACTTAATTTATAAAGTTACTTTTGAAAATCCCCTAAAAAATTTTAACTAAGTCCACTACTTATTTTTAATATTATTTATTCTAATGTGAATGGAATGAATATATAATAAAAACACTGACAATTTAGATATAAAGTCTATAAAGCAATCAATTAATTTCTAACTTAAGACAGTTTTAGCATCACTTTAACACTATAGCTATTCCATTATTCAAAGCCTCAGGTGATTGTGATTCATCCTTATGAGTACATTTTTATAGCACAGTATAATCAACTATTAAATAAAAGCAAGGTGGGAAGCATAGAAAATGTAGATATTTTAGTCAACCAAATATATAAAGACTGGGAATTATTAGAGTGCTCTTTACATAGATTTAAAAAAAATAATTTATAATCAGCAATTTTCTAGTTTTGCTATGGTACCAATGATTTTACTGTCTTCTATATTACTAAACTGACCAATGATATTTCTACTGTGAGCTTTTTATTTGTTAAAAGAAGTATAAATGCCAATATCATCAAACAGATCCTGAATTCACAAATATGAAAGGAGGATAATATTTTTAAAAATTTTATAATGATTATTATATGTTGATATGTGTTTACAGTCTCCTAATATCTTTATATTATATACTTACTACGTATCACACTTTTATTAAAGCAGTTTAGTTATATTAACACATTTAATTGCATAGCATGCTACTTTGTGCCAATTATGAACCAGGCTGCACTATTAAAGTTTTACATTTATTAACTTCTTTTAATTCAAGGTACACAACTTTTTGAAATAAATATCACTCATTAGAATACTATTAGTCAAATTGTATATTAGAGAAATACTGCATTTATCTTTTCATGATATGCAGCAAATTCATGATGAAAAAAAAAGACATTCACATATACTATTTGTAAAACTTTTAGAAGAAAACATAGGAAAAAAATCTTTATGTCCTTAAGGTAAGCAAAGATTTCTAAGATATTATACCCAAAATACAACATATCATTAGAATTTAAAAAATCATGTGCCTCCAAGGACAGTGATAGAAGAATGAAAAGACAAGAAACAGACTGGAAGAAAATATTGGCAAATCACATATCTGATAAAGGACGTATCAAGAATATATCAAAATATATCAAAACTCAATAATAAGAAAATGAACAATACAATAAATAATGGGTAAAACATTTGAGCAAACGCTTTACAGAGGAGATGTGTGTATTGCTGGTAAACACATGAAAAGATGCTAGACATTAATGTTCATTAGGAAAATTCAAATTGTGAACACAGTGAGATATATAGAGACAGAGAAAGGATTGATAAGACAAAAAGCTGGGGAAATAGAATTTATTGGTGAATATAGTTAAAGGGCATACAGGCAATTCTCATAATCTTATAAGTTTGAATTTATATAAAATAAAAGGTTACAAAAATACTTTCTAGAAAATCTGAGAATTATATAACACATAAAATGTCAATTTCTTCCACAATGATTAGACTGTACACGACTAAAGAAAGATGTAATAATACTTCTACTTCTCTACATCTCTACATTCTCTTCCTTTGTTGTAAGATAATTATTCATCTCACTTTTTTGGAGCACACACTTTTAATATTGTCAATTTATTATAATCAACTTAATCTCTTTTAATGTTTAAGTGTGACTTGGGAATTATCAAATACATAACATATGACTTCTTTTTCCTTCTCATCACTATGACATTTTTGGTTTTAAATGCTGTTGTATTGGGAGCACTCCTGTAGAGGTTAGTAGTGATATGGGATCTTAATATTTCATCATTAAAATATTAGGAGAAAAAACATAATTTGGAATACATAAAAGTAAAAGCATGTTGTTAAACGTGTAACAGTTTTGCAGTTAATTTTCATATTGTGGAAGTGGTTCAAGGTTTATCTCAAAATTATTAACAATTATTTTGACAAGAGGTATCCACTTAAATATTAAAAACTAAAACTAAATTTCTACTGGCTTACCATAAGAGTTAAGAATCTAGGGACTTCGCTGGCGGTCCAGTGGTTAAGACTTTGTGCTTCCAATGCAGGTGGCATGGGATTGGTCCGTGGTTGGGAAACTAAGATCCCACATGTTGTGTGTCATGGCCAAAAAAAAAAAAAAAAAATAGAAAAAGAATGTACACCAAGCTGAGAGAAGAAGAAACTTCTCCTAGAGGGTGATATTCCACAATGGTTTTTTTTGTTACTTTTTGACTCGATGGGGTTGATTGGTTCAGTTGAACTATTGAGTTGAAGTAAATTGTAAGATTTACTTAAAAAGCAGGGTCATTTGGACAGATTTTTTCATAGAGATATCATAATGAAAGAGAGAGAAACATTGAGAAACATGAAGAAATAAGTCAAAATGTAATTAAGGGCTTCCCTCGTGGCGCAGTGGTTGAGAGTCCGCCTGCCGATGCAGGGGACACGGGTCCCCGGTCTGGGAAGATCCCACATGCCGCAGAGCGGCTTGGCCCATGAGCCATGGCCGCTGAGCCTGCACGTCCGGAGCCTGTGCTCCGCAACGGGAGAGGCCACAACAGTGAGAGGCCTGCGTACCACAAATAAATAAATAATAAAACACTGTGAAGTTAGGAAAAAAAAAAAGACTGAAATGAGATCAGTAAATCAAATCATCAGGATTAAAAGTTGGAAGTTTACACTGAAGCTATGAGTACTGGAACTGTCTTGTATAAGAACACTGATCATTGTCTCTGGCTTGAAGTTAGAGTCTAAAAGGAATTAGGCCAGAATTAATTCTTGGAGGAAGGGAGTCCAGAAACCATTAACTAAACCATAAAGTGGTGTTTTAATTTGGGTACTCCCCTAAATAAACTCAGAGACAGGGAATTGAGTCAGATAGTTTACTTAGTAGGTCAAGTCCTCATAAAGATAATCAGAAAGTCAGGAAGTGGAAGCAGCCAAAAACTGTTACATGGAGCTTAGTGTGGGTAACTAGAGTTGGTTTTTATTAGTGCTCTGTTCTCAACTTGACACACTAGTATAATAGTTATTTCAGATGGCATATATTCAGATTTTCAGTTTCATTACAAGGCTGACTTATGGCTAAATTTGCATACTATAAGGCAAATACAAACTATCCCTTAATTAATGCTGATATCAACATCTGAGTGAGTGATGATCCTCTTAAGCATGGGTGCTTCCTTAAAGGTCTACAAAAGGAATAGAGGATTCCTGAATGGAATCCACTTACCTATGACAGAAATTAGCTCATCTAAATAAGGAGTACTAAAAATTTTGAAACTGCGCCCTGACCAATATGGCCATTTGGTATTATATTCTGACATAAACATGAACTTACCTATCACTCTCTAGTACAGTCTGGTCTGATTGTATTACTTAACTCTTTGCTGTGGAATCACAGCTGGAGTCAGCTTCCCAGTTCTTCCCAGGAATTATGGTAATAAACTTTTAGATCAACCGTGAAACCTATTTTACAACAAAAACACAGTAAATAAAACTACAACAAAGATCAAAAAATATTTTTCTCTATTGGCTTCTCATATTTTTTTTCAAAATTTAATACTAGAAACTTTAGGGATTGTAGAGGACCTCTATTTCCATCTCCCTTGCCTTCAATTTTCACTAGAGATAACTACTGTCCAGAAACAGATCCTGTCATTCTTCTCCATTAGACCCTGACAGCAGTTTTTCTCTATATCATTGCAAAATCTGACACTGTCAGGTGTTTTAGGGTTTTTCCCTTAAAGTAATGAGTGTGATAAAGCTTAAAATTATTTTGATTTGTACTTTTTCATCATTTATTATACTAATCAATTATTTTATAGACTAGTGCTCATTGAATTTTCCTAGTCTGCTAAGTATTTGCTTACTTATTATACTCAGCTATTTGCTTGGTTATCTTTTTGTTACTGTTAATGTATTTGAGCTTTTTATGCTCTGTCAGCTATTCATGTTTTCTCCCAATTGGGCTACCATTTGTGGTCTAGGACATTATCAGTTGAAACTTCTCACATGTTGCAGATATAAAATCTTGAAAAATTATTGAAAAACTGAAAATTTAAAAAGCATTGGAAAACCACAAGCAGTAGTAGAAGAAAGTTTACCCTTGCAAAGGTACAGCTGCAATATAAGCATGAAATGAGAATTGTTGGGGTTTTGTTGTTGTTGTTTTTCCCTTTATTGGCTGATAGTGCTTTTCTACTCCATTAGCAATAGTGCCAAAGCCCACAATTTTACTGGCTCAAATTTGCAGGAAGTTTTCAATGCTGTCAAAAAAGCTGGAGAATTAGCAGGAGTTGGGGTGGAGAGTGTGATATTGATAGTAAGAGAACTGTAGAAAAGGTAAAACCCCAATTCTGAGTATTAACTTTGCCCAAATCTCTGCTGACTACCAAAGTATGAATGTATGGTGGAAACACTTGGGAGTTTTGCAAACAAGCAACCAGAAAGCGAGGAGTCTACATCTGAATGACAAAAGTGCACCAGATGAGTTTTGTGAATTTATTGTTTTTATAATGAATTCAGTTTCCCAACCTGAACTAATCTTAGGTAGCATCAAATTGAGACTTTTGTAGCTTAAGATGTCAAAGCACAGAGCACTGGGCAGGTGGAGATTTAGGGGAGAGGTGACCATCAGAAGCAAGGAAGTACTGAGTTATAAAATATGAAAATAAAATCAGCCCAAATCCTTGGCTGACTACTAAACTAAACAGGCACTGACAAGAACCCTGAGGGAGCCCAGGCCAAAATATCAACCTCCAGAAACTGAAAGAACAAAGAGATACATCAACTAATGCACACTGTATGAAAGAGTTTTCAGTATGAGTCTAAGGAATATTAATTACTTAGTAGATATAAAATTAACAATAGAGAAAAGGGCATAACAGAATACAGAGTCACTACATTATTTTAGCATTTACTGCATTGTGTAGTTGTGGTGGCCATGAAAATGTACCTTTCAAGTCTACTTCTGTGAAGAAAATAGTCGACCGATAGCCTCTGTTGCCATTCCACAAGATATACTTACTACTACATACACTACACAGCTACCGTTTTCACTCTGGGCTGCTCCCATCCAGTGTTTGAGCATGGTGGGGATACTGATGGAGGCCCTGATCTGTGAAAGGTGGAACTCTTGCAAGGGGTATCTTTCCTTAAGGACTCCTCATCAACCTAGCCAAAACAAACTGAGGTCTGTACCTCAGTCTGTGACTCAGCGTACAATTTTCCTTTCTTCCACATTTACTTTTACTAATGTCAGACCTATAATGTGTTCTGAATGTTCCCAATATATACCTTTGCTCCACCCCACTCTCCATTTTTCTTTTATAGGAATTTGACAAGTAAATCTTGTGTACAACTAAATCCATCTGGTTGTCTGTTTCTCAGAGGGCCTAAAAATATCGTGCCATGTTTGATCTGATAAGTCAGGTGATATCATGGGGCCTTGGGACTGGCTCACTCACTGCCATGAAAATGATATCATGGTGCATGGTATGTTGAGCACAGCCCTGTTGCTGATCTCAGTAGAAAAGATACTGATAAGGAGGAACACCCTTGGAGGAGCGATGATGCAAAAAATATGGGGTTGAGGAAGCAGTTCTTAGAGTAACAGCAAAGTTTGCTGGTTATTGCTAAGTTGAAATTGATACACTGCAGAGGGATAATGATGGCCATTTGGGAACACACAAAGGCTAATTATAAGAGTCAGAGGGTATCTTTGGTAGCTTACAGAAAGCTCTGGGTGGAAAAGTTCATTCTAATCCTAATGGGAGGCACTGAAAAGACTAAAATGGCTACAGGTCATGAATATTTGATTTTGCTAAGGGGTAAATGTAAATCATCCATTTATTCCAAAGGAGCAACAATAAAACTGATATTTTCAACAACAACAAAAAAATGGGATGAGGAGCTATTACTAGTATAGCTTTAAATGAAGAAACAGCAACAGTTAACAATTGCCAACCTGGAATGCTATATTCAATGAAATTATCCTTCAAAAATATAAGCTAAATGTAAAAATTTTTACAACAAACTTGAAATAATTGATCCTTGGAAATTCTTGCACTAAAAGGGCTACTAAAAAGAGTATTACAGCACATTCTTCAGAGGGAAAAATGATCCTAGATGAAAGAATAGAAGTACAGGAAGACCTGAAAAGAAAAGGAAAGGGTAAATAGGTTGGTAATTGTATTGGTTTAGGTTTAGTAATTTATATTTTTTCCTAGAAATTTCCCAAGTTCATCACAGTTCTGAGATTTATTGGACAGAGTGTCCATGGTTTTCTCTGTGTCTTTTATTTTCTGAATGTAGATTGTAGAATAATGGAATACAGTCAATTTTCTGGTGCATTGATTCCTTTATCTTAGGCAGAAAATTTGGTTTTGAGGAAATTAAAGTCTTTCACTCCTTTAAAGGAGGTTTTGCATTTTATCTGGCAGTCCTTAAAATTTCCTGAATTTTTGGTTTCTGCAGTTTCATGATGAAGTATGTAGTAGGGATTTCTTTTTATTTATTTCCCTCAACATTCTTTGGGATTGTAGAATTTTCCGATTGGTATTTTTCATTCTTTTGAAAAAAAAATCTTATCCATTAACTCTTCAAATACTGCTATTCTGTTTTCTCTCTTTCCCTACTGGGTCTCAAATTAAACAAATATTTAGATGTTCTTACTTCATGTATTTTACCCCCTCCTCTGTATTTTCTGTCTTTATTATTACTCCAGGTAAGACTCTGGAAATTTTTTTTTTTTTTTTGCGGTACGCGGGCCTCTCACTGTCGTGGCCTCTCCCGTTGCGGAGCACAAGCTCCGGACGCGCAGGCTCAGCGGCCATGGCTCACGGGCCCAGCCCCTCCGCGGCATGTGAGGTCTTCCCCGACTGGGGCACGAACCCGTGTCCCCTGCATCAGCAGGCGGACTCTCAACCACTGCGCCACCAGGGAAGCTCTGGAAAATTTATTGTGACCTCAGAGTAGTTCACTTTCTCTACTTAGTTGTGTCTAGTCTTTTATCAAACTCAGGAGTTGAGTACAGTATTTGTTTTTTGTTACTGGATTTTTTTAGTACTAGAAGTTATCTGCTTCTTTTTCAAATTCAATATGTGACTTAATCTCTTTTTCCCAGAGATATTTTCAAACTTATCTTTTTAAAAAAATATACAATGGATCAGTATCTGATCATTCCACAATCTCACATCTTTTTGAATTTTTTTCTATTATATATTGTTTCTATGCTTCTCAGGCATGACATTTTAAATCCTGTGTGACTGGTTTTCATTGAGAATGTACTAGATATAGAATTTAAAGCTTCATTTGTAGGAACAATTTTAGACATAGCATGATGTTAATTTCCTGCAAATATACTTTATTTACTTTTGCACCAGACACCCCAATGTCACGGAACACTAAAGACAAGGACAATCTTAGTCCACATTTTAGGCCTGAGGTAGCCTGTATTGCCCAGGTGGCATTGAACCAGGTGGAATGTCCCCAAGAGTATAGTTTTACTTCTGTTTCATCCTCAGTCTGAAGGTGTAGCCATGTGGGATCCCAGATTAAAATGGGAGTACATTAGACTCTACTCTTTAGGTTAGAAGGCCCTGCACTCTAATGTTGTTCCCTGCTTCTCACTACTACACAATCTGAAGCTTGATTTTCTAGAAGGATTTTTTCAGAATTGAAAAATACCCTCAATAAAAAAACTGCTTCATACTAGACATATGTCTATGGCATCTCTCCTTTTCTTAGAATTTAGCCCTGCAACCCCTTACTATGTTGTTAACATTTCACGTATATATTCTAATGAATATTTTTTTTATTTTATTCATATTTTTGATGTCCTTAGCAGAGAGGTTGGTCTTAAGCACTATCCCACTATTACAAAAGTTGGAAGTTTAAGTTTCATGATATTTTGATGCTTTTATGAAGTATATCATTAAAGTTACACTAATTAAATAATAATTTAATATAAAACCCTTTTTTAGTCATATCAGTCAGATCATCTTTTTAATGGGATACATGAAAAAAGAAGGCATTATTTGTGCCCTTCTTTGTTTTGAGCCACACATTAATCTTAACTAATTAGCGCTACATTAAATGCATTAAGAGTTAATCATAGTTGGAGGACCTTCAAGGTGGCGGAGGAGTAAGACATGGAGATCACCTTCTTCAACACAAGTACATCAAAAATACATCTACATTTGGAACAGCTCCTACAGAACACCTACAGCACCGCTGGCAGAAGACCTCAGACTTTCCAAAAGGCAAGAAACTCCCCACATACCTAGGTAGGGCAAAAGAAAAGAAAGGAAAAACAGAGATGAAAGAATAGGGATGGAACCTGCACCTCTGGGAGGGAGCTGTGAAGGAGGAAATGTTTCCACACACTAGGGAGCCCCTTCACTGGTGGAGATGGGAAGTGGGCAGGGGGGAAGCTTCAGAGCCACGGAGGAGAGCGCAGCAACAAGGGTGCAGAGGGCAAACAGAGAGATTCCCACACAGAGGATCAGTGCCGACCAGCACCCAGCAGCCTGAGAGGCTTGTCTGCTCACCTGCCAGGGCAGGTGGAGGCTGGGAGCTGAGGCTCGGGCTTCTGATCTCAGATCCCAGGGAGAGGACTGAGGTTGGCTGTCTGAATACAGCCTGAAGGGGGCTAGCGTGCCGCAGCTAGCTGGGAGGGAGTCTGGAAAAAAGTCTGGAACTGCCTAAGAATCAGGAGACCATTGTTTTAGGGAGCATGAGGAGAGGGGATTCCTTCCCTGTGTGCCCACGGAAGGCAGAGCACAGACTAAGTGAGCTCCAGAGATGGGCGTGAGCCCCACCTATCAGTGTGGACACCAGAGACAGGCATAAAATGCTAAGGCTGCTGCTGCAGTCACCAAGAAGCCTGTGTGCAAGCATAGGTCACTCTCCTCCCCTCCCCTCCCGGGAGCCTGTGCAGCCCACCACTACCAGGGTCCCGTGATCCATGGACAACTTTCCCAGGAGAACACATGGTGCACCTCAGGCTGTTGCAACATCATGCTGGCCTCTGCCACCACAGGCTTGCCCCGCATTATGTACCCCTCCCTCCCCCTGCCTGAGTAAGCCAGAGGCCCCTAATAAGGCTCTCCTTTAACTCCCTCCTGTCTGGGTGAAGAACAGATGCCAGAGGGTGACCTACATGCAGAGGCGGGGCCAAATCCAAAGCTGAACCCCAGGAACTGTGTGAAAAAAGAAGAGAAAGAGAAATTTCTCCATGCAGCCTCAGGAGCAGTGGATTAAATCTTCACAATCAACTTAATGTACCCTGAATCTGTGGAATACCTGAATAGACAATGAATCATCCCAAAATTGAAGCAGTGGACTTTGGGAGCAACTGTAGACTTGGGCTTTGCTTTCTGCATCTGATTTGTTTCTGGTTTTATGTTTATCTTAGTTTAGTATTTAGAGCTTATTATCATTTGTAGATTTGTTTATTGATTTGGTTGCTCTCTCCTTTTATTTTACATATATATTTTGTTTTTTCTTTTTCTCTTTTTGTGAGTGTGTATATGTATGCTTCTTTCAGTGATGTTGTCTGTATAGATTTGCTTTTACCATTTGTCCTAGGGTTTTGTCTGTCTGCTTTTCTTTAGTATAGATTTTAGCACTTGTTATCGTTGGTGGATCTGTTTATTGGTTTCGTTGCTCTCTTTTTTTAATTACTTTTTAATTTTTTTTATTTTAATAATATATTTTCTCATTTTTTATTTTAAAAACTTTTATTTTATTTCTTTCTCCCTTTTCTTCTGAGCTGTGTGGCTGACAGGGTCATAGCACTCTGGCTGGGTGTCACACGTGAGCCTCTGAGGTGGGAGAGCTGAGTTCAGAACATTGGTCCAGAAGAGACCTCCCATCAGATGAAGGAGCAAAGTAAAAAGCCACCAGACCAAACAAATGAAGAGGAAATAGGCAGTCTACCTGAAAAAGAATTCAGAGTAATGATAGTAAAGATGACCCAAAATCTTGGAAATAGAATGGAAAAAAATACAAGAAACATTTAACAAGGACCTAGAAGAACTAAAGAGGAAACAAACAATGATGAACAACACAATAAATGAAATTAAAAATTCTCTAGAAATAATCAATAGCAGAATAACTAAGGCAGATGAACAGATAAGTGACCTGGAAGATAAAATAGTGAAAATAACTACCACAGAGCAGAACAGAGAGAAAAGAATGAAAAGAATTGAGGATATATGTATACATATAGCTGATTCACTTTGTTATACAGCAGAAACTAACCAACCCACCATTGTAAAGCAATTATACTCCAATAAAGATGTTAAAAATATAAAAATAATTGAAGGCAAAAAAAAAAAAAGGACTTAATCATACACTAAAAAAAGCATGTCAACAGAGAATTCTCACATATAGCATATTCATGCAACACACATTACCAAAATACAACTGGAAAATTAAGAGAGCTCTTTGGTAATATATACTAAGCTATTATGATATTGATTTATGTAAATAACCTTATCCATAGGAACCATTCCTATTACAGAGTGGCATGTTATTCACTGTGTCATAGATGTTAATTTACATGACAAGAAAATTCAGAGGGGAAAAACAAGATGTAAACCCTCCTAAGCAGTAAAGCCAGAGCTTTTCTCAGTTTCTTAAATTACAGACTAGCATCAAAATCTATAAAGCCAACTGTTGAATACATTGTTGAGAGTAACATTTGTTTTTCTGTTCTGAACAACTTAGATCAGAGAAAATGGCATCTTTTCTTTCTCAACTTTTCATCTTCCATTTGGTGCTTCCTAAATTATTCATGAGTGAAATAACAGTTTTCTGCATTAATAATGTATAACTACATCAAGAGACTATGTAAGATAAAATGTGTAAGTGGTAAAAGAATCAAAGTTTTGGTATCTTTTATGATGCCCATTCATCTAGTATTTTCTATCATTAATCATTATGCCATCTTTGGTAGATACATGCTCAGGGATAGACAGTTTCCCATTGACATGCAATACCATTATATTTTAATTTAAAAATACAACTTTTTTCTTTGCTATAAGATACTTGGCAAAGAGCAAGAATTTTTTATATATATTTTTATTTGTTTTGGGTGTTGTTATTTAAAAAATACTTGGAAAAATTAGGCAGGTTTTTTTAGTTCTGTTTTTTCACTCATGTATTAATTACCTTGCATGGTACAATGCTGTCAGCTGGGATGAACATGGATAATATTTCAGTAGAAAAATTAATGTCCTCTGCAGAATATTTTTTTCTTCCTACATACTTCACTCTTATCTTTACTCAGAATGATGCACACAGAGAGATATAAATAATCTCCACAAATTTGTATATAGATTTTTTCATCACAATGCAAAATTTCACTTTAAAGCTTATCAAGTTAAATATTTTTAAAGGCATAGAACACATCAGCTTTTCAAGAGGCCAATATTTGATTGCAAAAATACAAAAATAAGTAATAAATTGTGATCTTAAGGGAGTTTGTTTCTTAGTTATCCCTGTTAGAAACCCTATCAATTGGTTCTAATTGTTTTGCTAATACAAAGGTTTGAGTTTGAGAAGCAATTTCAGTGCTTTATTTTTCACCATAGAACTTGAATATTGAAATGGGTCTTAAATATCTTCTAGTCAAACTCCTTCACTTGCAGGTATGGAAAATAAACACCAAAGAAATCAATTATATTATCACTATTATAACAGGTATTTATAATAGAATCATATTATCCTGAATTTCCATTATGTAATATTGACTATTCTTGTGTCCTTCATTGTCAATAAGCATTATTCTTTAATCAGCCAGCACTAAGTTAGCATAATAACCAAGAAAACTTCCCTTCTATATTTGTAATATAAGCAGATCATAGAACATGACGATAACCATGATCAACCTATTATATTACCAAAATCAGATGCTGCAAACTGATTTTCTTCCACAAATGAGATTTATTTGTCCTTCACAGTGTTGAAAGTAAGATTAATTTGTTGAAACAAAATTAAAAATTTGAGGAGCTTAAGTAATAATACAGATTTGCTAATTTTCATGAGGTTATACATACACAATGGTAAGTGTAAAGCAGTGATGTAAGCATTCCACTTATCACAATCCTCACCATCTGTATCTTCTTGCAACCATCTGACTTTTCTCACATACATAGCTTGCCTGCTCTCTGAAGGAATTTCAGTTTGTTACCCCTAGAATGTCTAAAAACATAAAATGAAAACTTGAAATCTGAAGGGAGGGATGCAATACGTAGTGTGTGTCTATTATGAGTCAGACATCCTGCTGAGCTACTTAGGTGGTTATTCTGTCATATACTTTACTCAGAAATTCTGGGTAGGGTTGACATTGTCATAGTTTATACCTACAACATTTTCTTTCATTTTCCTATTTTCTTACTTAAAAATAATGTAAAAATTGGATGCAGTCTTTATATTTTCAAATTATTACCTAAAATATTTCTCTTTTGTTGTAGGCTTCTCCTCCAGATTGCTGACATATACACTGTTAATGAATACATGAAAATATAATACATAAGTCACATGTATTTATTATAACTTAGTCATATGTTTGACTACAATGTAGTAGTATTCAGTCTGTGTACTTGTTTGTATAAACAAATAGTCACTTGTATTTCTTTGAAATTTTTTATTTAATATGTTTTTTTTCCCTATGCGTATTGGTATAAATGTATTTCAAGTTAGAATACAATTACCTAAGGCATATCTTTACCAAATATTTTATTATGGAATATAATGAGGAAAAATATGAAGACATTTTATACCCAATTTTATGTAAGCTCTGTGGTCTGTCCTTTTTAATTGCTACATTGTTATTCATTATTTATTTACCTTTCTTATCACCACTTGCGATATGTGACACCAAGTCGCCTGGAGCCTAGTGACTCATTCAGACACAGGAACAAATGCAGGCTACACTATTATGTTATTCTTCTTGAAAAACAGACTACCGTAGTCATTGCTCTTCCCTCACTGCGTACAAATGCAGAACTGAAATATTTACCTTTAGCTGGCATGTCCACATATCTCTAGAAAGAAAGTGATTGGTTTAGTCATTTGTCATGGAACATGAGATCATTTTCATCAAAATACTCATAGTCTGACTTTTAGGTCAGGTACTCATGCTTCATCCAACAAACTGTGACAAATGTAACAGTACATATGGCAAGCCTCAGTGACCTGTGTATAATAAATTTCACTTAAGAAAACAGAAAAAAAACAAATATTTGGCAATATATTTGTTGTAATGTATTTCAGTGTTATATTTTTTGTCTCATAAAAATAGATGTTTGATGTGACATGTATACATTACCAGTATAAAATGGCCCTTTAGTCTATTACATCAATCATGTGCTCTCTTTATAAAATACTACTGCTACAGCTGTGCTACAGCTAAACCTGCTTTTTGAGGAGTTTTTCTTATATATTTTTAACATTTTCAAATGTCTTCATTAGCCATAGGTTTATGCCTCTTGAAAGATAAAACAGAATATATACTTAGGATTTTAAAACTTTACTTTGCATTTTACCTTTTTATATAAATCTAGTTCATCCATAGAGGTGATATATATATATATAAATTTATATCCATTACTGGCTTTTTCTTTGTATTTTGGCTTAATATTTAATTTTCACCATTTTCTATATAAATTATACTTTATTCCTATATATTTTTTCTCTCTAGTAATTTAATACTTTTATGATCAATTTCTGATATTACATTATGATGAAATAAAATAAAATTATATTAATCAATGTTAAGAAATGATTTATTTTGACTCCCACATATGTAAGATCTATGGTATAGATAAGAGCATATTCCAATGTATTTAAATTTATGTGCACTATTTGCCCCAGTTTTCTTTACTTTCATGATATAAGACATGGAATATGTCTTAGTTCAGCCTGCATTAACAAAACACCATAGACTGGGTGGTTTAAACAACAGAAATTTGTTTCTGACAATTCTGGAGGCTGGGAAGTCCGAGATGAGTGTGCCAACATAGTTGGGTTCCTGGTGAGGGCTCTTACTGGTGTACAGATGGGAGCCTTCTTATTGTATCCTCATTTGGAAGAGAGAGAGAGAGCCTTGTTTTCCTCATCTCCTTATAAAGGCAACTAATCCAGTCTGGGGACTTGTAAATATTGGGCATGATATATTTAGGCAAATAGAAGAAGACTGTTTTCTTACTACACTGTCGTATTCTTATTGTGGGTTCAATACAATGCTTTAGATATTTTCTCACATAAATGATTTTTTGAATCTTATTTTGAATTACCTTAATATAAGCCACTATTTTATGTATCATAATTGTATCTTAACCATATTAATTATTTGGGAGACTCAAAGAAAAGCATGGACAAACATTGACAGCATCCTGCAATTTTGTTATTAGAGCATCACTCTTGCTTTAAAGCAAGTTACCAAAGTAATTTGGTGTTGTTGGGCATAACATACATGGGAATTAATATCTAGTTTAAGTTTGTATCATAGAAAGATGAAATACTTTTAAATATTCTTTTGGGTAATTTATGCAATTGCAAATAATTTTATAAAGTTTTATATTCACTTTATAAGTGAATATAAGGTGGATGAAATTTTCACATTTTTATCTGGTAGAAAAGCATTTAACCTAGTTTGAAATAATTAAGTAATATCAAATGAAGATTTCAGTCACTGTAGAAAGAAATCATGCTATTGTCTACAAATTTAATGGAAAAAAATTAAGTATTTTTTATACTCAGGAAAGAGAGAAGAATATACAAACAATTTGGCATAGCTTTAATAGTTTCATTAAATTCATAATAGGCTAATATTATGTAAGCAGAATAAATTTATATTTTGAAATTTTAAAATCGAAAAATCTGCCATTGAAAATTGATACATCAAAATTGCTTTAGAAAAAAGTTCTGTGTACTGAAAAGTATGTCTTGATCTATGTTTATTTATCGTGTTTCATATTCTCTTGGTTTTGTCGTCATCGTCATCATCATGATAGGATATTTACCAAGGATTAAGCAGAAAATGCATCTACTAAGATACCAAACTGAAAATTACATTTGGTTCATTTGTGCTGGTGCTTTGTAAATTAATATATAAGCATTGAAATGAAAATGTTACAGTATGAAAATTAATAGGCTCTCTTAATCTGCCATTAATTCTTCAGAAATAATATGTGTATGCTTACACAAGATGTATGAACAAAATAAAATTCAAACTAAAATCAATACCAAAAACCTAATTTTACATTCCACAGAAGTCTATCCATAGCTTCTTTTTTTCACTAATCAGTAATATATTTATTTTGAATACAGTGTTATGCCTGGAGTAATGTTTTCTGGATAAATCAAACATTTTTGGATATTCAGTTAGCATTCAATTAGCATTTATCGTAAAATTTAGCAAATTTCAAGTATAATTACAAAATCACACTTGGCTTTCAGATATATCAATATGTATCTAAATTTATCTTGTCTATTAATATCTATTTATCCATCATTTCCCTCCATTTCTCCCTCCTCTACTCCCTCCCTTTCTCCATCCATCCTTCCCTCCCTGTTTCCTTACCTATTTAAGGGCTAAGCATTCTGAGAATATTGTTTTCCCCAGTAGTAATTACTGAGATAATCATTTCAAAAGCAGCGACAAACTAATAAAAAAATTCATCAACAATTTGCATTTGATAATGCTGCTTAACAGAGCAGGATATTTGTTGTCCAGATTTTGTCTAAAACTCAAAACAAACATCTAAATTATAACTTTATAATATCTGCTTCCTCTAGGGGGCTATCTGTATGGACTTTGACAGATGTGAGAACTGCAAAGAATGGTTGTAACAAATGAGACAACTAATAGTGCCATCTTAAAAATGCAGCCAGTCTGAGTTTATTGAAATGAACTCCAGACTGAGACTGAGATGACATGCACCTGTTCCTCCAAACTACTGTTCTGGAAAAAGATAATGACTTTATAATTATTATTTTCCATCATATGAAATGTGAAAAAAATCAAAACACCACAGGATATTGTAATATCGCAGTAACATTTTCATGAAGCAATTTGTGCAAAATCATGGTGAATTTTATTGTCTGGTGAATGCATAGTGCAGGAATGAAAGTGGTGGAAATCGCTTAGGCTTATCTACTTGTGTGTGCAGATGACTGTTTACAAATGGTAGAAACAATTCTGTAAACTAAGGTTCCATAATTACACACCAGAATACAAGGAGTCAGTCTTGATGCTACTTTAATATTTCAGGAATGGAAGTCTTGTTAAGTATCCTCTAAATAGACAATCAAATATATTGGAGAATTAGAAGAGCACAGTTGTCATGGTGAATTCATGAAGGCTAAGATTGAAATAAGTTTAGGTTTTCATTTTAAATAAAGAAATAGGTTTATAAATTTATAGTTTATATTTTGAAAAGCATAGCCCATTGTGTGTTCTTTGGGTTTAAACATCTGTAAATACTTTGGTACTCCACTCATGAAGAGGTAGAGCTGATGTGGCCTTTCTTTGAACCTAGACCTACCTTGAGTGAGTGCCTCAGTGATTAGAATGTGGTGAAAGTGGTGCTGCATGATTTCTGAGAATAGGTTAGAAAAGAACATGTAGCTTCTGATGGTTTCTCTTGGAACATACCTCTGGGACTCTCCAGCAGCAATGTAAGAAGTTCAGTTACACTGAGGCTGCCAGACTAAGGAGCCCATGTAGAGTAAGTTGCCCTAGGAGACTCAGCTGTTCCCAGCTGTTTGATTCTTCCTAACCCAGGCACCAGGCATGTGAGGAATTTTCTAGATGACTCCATCACTTTCTAAATGAGGAACTGACCAATGACTGATTAGTTGAGCCTAGTCAATTCTGAAAAGCATAATAGATGATAAAAATAAGGGAATGTTGTTTTGATGTGCCTAAATATGGGGTGGTTTGTTAGACATCAATAAATATACAGAACACTAATTATATTAAAGTTTATTCAGTAGCACATTTATGGTGTTTAAATAAGGAAAAGTGTAAACCATCTTTTTCTTTGTAAAATTATTCTTTTTTTTGAAAAGTTGTAATTTGTTTTATTTAAATGTAAAATGCAAAGTCAAATGCATGCAAACAGCTGGATTTATTCACAAAATCTTCTCTGTTCACTGTTGCAAAGTTAGAGATCTTGAATCTAGTCTTTTTAGTAAGTATGTATCATAAGACTATTTGCCTGACTTTTCTTAGCCTCAGTCTAGGCTATCTGGGTTGAAGTGTGCATCAACCCACATCATTGTTGATCATTGTTTTGATATCTGTATTATGGATTTCTCACAGATAAAAAAGGAATCTTAATAACTGGTATTGTTCCAAGAACGTACATCTATTTGATTCTCCTTATTCCTTCACCTTTGACTTTCCCAGGTTGCCTTCTGTGTTGATCTATTGTTTATGATCAAAGTTTCTCAAGGTAATTGATTATTTTGGGTAAGAAATGTGCAGGTAGTCATATTATAGGTGGACTGAAAAGGTCAGTCCTGTGCAGGTAGAGTCATAAAGTAGGTAGAGACCAGAGGTGCTTCAAGATAGCATGCAATGCACAAGACGTTTTCCAGCTTAAAATGTCAGTGTTTCTCTTGAACAATCTAGATCTGTAGTAACAAAAAAAGCAAATCAGTGGTAGTTCGGGGATAAGAGAAAAAGTTTACAAAGAGAGAAATATGGGGAATGATTTATATGTTTATTGTCTTGATGGTGGGGATGGTTATATGGGCCTATTCCTATGTCAGAACTTATCAAATTGTGTACTTTTAATGTGTCAGCTATGTCTTAATTAAGATGTTTAAAAAAAGCCAGTATATAACTGGGAATCTGAGTCTAGGAAAAATATTAAATAATAAAAGAGAAATTAGAAAAGTAGAAATAGAAGATCGAAATAAAATTGAACAAACCAAAAATAGTAAAATGACGCACCTAAACCCAGCCATATTGATAATTATAATAAATAAGAAAAGTCGGAGATCACCAGAATTGATGAGAAAACAAGGCACAACTACAAAGATGCACTTTAAATATTAAATTTTAGGTAAGGTGATAGGACAGAGGACAGAAAAGCACATGCCATAAAAACAGCAGATCATACACAAAAATTAAATATGAACATGTGAAAACTAAAATTATAGTTTTTGGAAGAAAACATAACAAGATATAGTTGCAACTGGGTTGTAGAGAAAAGTTCTAAAGTCGAGACCAGAATATGATGACTATAAAATTTACCAAAAGATATATTAGACTTCATCAAAATCAAATGCTTGTTTATAAAAATAAAAGAAAAATATGTCCCATTTTTTGTCAGTAAGAAAATGAATAAGGACACCACAGACTGCTAGAACAAATTGCAAAACATATATCTGACATAGGACTTGTATCCTGAATATGTAAAATATGCCAACAACTTCATACAAAGACAATACACAACCCTATAAAAAGGTGGGAGGACATTGGAGACAACAGAAGGATGGTATACAGAAGATCAATAAGCACATAAAAAATTGCTGAGCATCATTATCCGTTAAAGATATGCAAATGAAAACCACATTAAGATAAACTACATGTCCACCAAAAAGGTGAGCAGAGAATTGGGACTCTCGTACATTGTTGTGGAAGAAAAAATAGCACAATCATTATAGGAAAATTCTGGCAGTTTCTCATAAAATTTAAATATATCTACCAGGTGATCCAACAATTCCACAATTACATATTTAATCAAGAGAAATGAAAGCATGTATCCTAAAAGACTGCACAGGAATGTTCACAACAGCTTATTTATAATAAATAAAACTTGGAAATGTCTCAGGTTTCCATTCACAAGAGATTAAGCTTTTCTTTTTAAAAATGGCATATTCATCAATGGAATATTACTCAGAAGTAAAAGGGACATACAACTACATAGGCAAATTTCAAAAATATTATGCTGAATAAAAGAGTCTTACACAAAAGAATGCGTACTCTGTGATGATATTTATAAAAAGGTATGTAACAGGCAGAATTAATCTACTGTAAAAAAAAATAATAAGGTTGAAGAATTTGTCTTTGGAGAGTGGAGGTAAAGATGGACTAGGGAAAGACATGAAGGAACTTTGTGGGGTGATGGGAATTCTGTAGCTTATTAGGGATCTGGACTACACAGGTATATGCACTTTAAAGACTCATTAAATGATACATTTAGGAATAATGCTTGCATTTTACTTCAAAAAAATTGTAAACAAATACTGAACTCTACTTAACTACAATTTATCTCCAGTTAATAATAATCCTGAAATGTTTAGGAGTAAAGTGTACTAATACCTACAACTTTGAAATGCATTAGTATTTAAGATACATTATGGGTTGGATAAAAGTATTGATAAGATATATAGATATGTAACAAAGGAACTATGTAGCACAGTTACTGCAAGAATCTAAGTAGTGAGGTTATGGTTTACAGTGTAATTCTTTATATTTTTCTGTTTACAAAATTTTTCCTAATGAAAGGTTTGAGAAAATATCTATGAAGAAGACTGTATATTTACTGATAAAAAAATTTCTCTAATATTTTCTGGATGTCATGATAAAGAAAATTTCTCAATTGTTTTTTTGAAGATATTACAAATTTTATAGTCACTACATACCTTATATTGTTTTGAAATTTTTTCAGATTTTTTTCTTTCTTCATGTCTAATTTCACTGGGTTTTTTTGTCTGTTTGTTTTTGTTTGTTTTTTTTGTTTGTTTCTTTGGCCGTGCTGTGAGGCTTGTGGGATTTCAGTTCCCTGACCAGGGCTCGAACCCGTGCCCCCTGCAGTGGAAGTGTGGAGTCCTAACCACTGGACCACCAGGGAATTCCCCTAATTTCATTGCCAGTTACTTATCAGGAATGTGTTTGTCCCATTCATAGGGATTTAACATTTTGAGTATTCAAAATACAATATGAACCATAAGTTTTAAAACCAAATGCTTAAAATAAGTACTTATTTTGCCTATGATAGAGAAATAAAATAATCTCATTTACATTTCCTTTTAACCCACAGAGAAAATGTCTCCCATTATAAACATCAGTCAGTGCTATTCAACTTGTTCCATATATCACTGAATGAGACACAAAGTTCACAGAAATAAAAGTAATACAATGTCCCTCATGTATTGTTTTACATTATATAAGTCAAACTAGTTCTGTAATCCCTTTTTACAGGTTGACATTTATGCATAGGTAATATATGTTCATTCTTGCTCAGTGAACTGTTTAAAAAAAAGCGATCATTTCTTTTTTCTTTCTTTTTTTTTTTTTTTTGCTATGAACTAAAGTTTCTAAATTACTACAAAAGGCAATATGATTAATTTCTGCATTTTTAACTTAGAGAGAGAAAAGTTAAAAAGTTAAAAAAATTAATTCATATGGAAAATAATTTCTCCAGGGTGATGTTACCAAGATGGCAAAATACATTGTTCTTGACTTTGCTCCCCCTGACAAGAAGAACAACTAACAACTATTCAAAAACAAGACACCACTGAGAGAATCCTAGAACATAGGAGTGAAATGAAAGCACCTCTGGCCCCACAGAGATCAAGACAGAGTAAATTAGAAGGGTGAGAGAAGGGGCTACTCATTGACTCTGGCCCCTCCAGTGGGAAAAGAGACCCCAAGGAAAAAAACAGTCCCCACCCCCCAGAACTGGGGTTATTTTGTGGGAGCCCCTACTTTGATTTTGCACCACTGGGATTGCAGGGGAGTCTGTTAGTCTCAGCCACTGGAATTGGCCTATGAGAGAAAATGGGGGAAGGGCTTGCAACAACCAGTGCATGAATCTTGGCAGACTGAGTTCATACCTGCAGTGGCCAAGTACTAATCCCAGCCAGTGGCTTTGCTCATCTGCAGAGCTAAGCTGGGGACACACTTTGACCAGGGAACTCTGCAGGGTGCAGATCTGCCTGATTTGGATCCTCAAACAAAGATTTTTGCTGGCTCTAGAGCCCAGTTTGCCCATGCCCAGGCAAGGAGAGGAGTCATATTTCCACCTGCTGTGAAGAGTGTCCTCTGGCCACATTTGACCAGGAGGGCTAGCAACAACTTCTGGAAATTGTGCAGGCCAGTGGTGCTCCAGCTGAGAGATGGGTACACAGAGATCATTGCCCTCAGAAAATAGCTGGTACCGAGCACAGAATGTTCCTATGCTATACACATGTAAGGAGCATTAATTTATAGCCAAGGCTGAGGGCACCTCCTGGCCCCTCCCAACCAGAACTGTTTGGGAAATTGAGAGTAGTCTGGAGAGGCACCTCTCCCTCCTGCCCATGCACAGGAGCTGAGACATAGTCCCACCTACTGCAGAGTGTCTTCCAGTTCCATCTGAACAAAATGGTTGGTAACAACTCCTGGAAGCTGTGTTCAGCCCAGTGGTGCTCAAACCTAGAGAAGGGCAAGTAGAGCCAATACTTTTCAAAGCAGAGGTAGTGGCCTTATTTAGCCAGGGTGAAAGTCCACTTGAGTTAAGACAACAAAGAGCTTTATAGCTTTAGAGCTGCTTCTCCTGATGCACCTGGGCAGGAATCTAATTTGAAATCCCACTCCTTGTTGAATACAGCTTTCAGCCTGTCCAGCCAAAGAACCTAACAAGAGCACAGGGGAAACTGCATAGCTCATACAACAGCCCTATATACAGTGGAACTTGAACAGAGAGCACAGCCCATGCCCCCCATCTGCAGAGCAAAATCAGTGACATCACCTGACCAGGAAATTCAGTGCACACTCTGGTCTGATTTGGATCTCCAAACAATGAGCTGTAGAGTCCCTGGATCCCATCCTGCTGCCCTGACAGGACAGGGAAACAAATTCATAGCCTCATCTACAACTGAATATAGTACCCAGTTGCATTAATCCAGTAAACCTGATCAAAGAATGAGGACAACTGCAGAACCCATTCTATAGCCTCCCTTGGGTAGGGAACCAAGCCATCAGTTCTATCCAAATGTTTTCAGCCAGAGGCACAACCCCCCACCCTATCCTCAGAGCTCAAACGTTCCTTGCTCAAAAACAGAGCATAATAGCAGTTGGCACATGCTCAAGGATATTACCAGCAGACATATACAGAAACCCAAACTGTGCAGACTGGTGTAGAACAGTCTGCCAAAACAAACATGTAAAGTCTGGAAAAGGAGCCTGATTACACAACTGCATAGATACTAATGAAAGGAATCAAGGGCCATAAAAAATGGGCAAACATGATACCACCAAAGGAAACTAACAAAGCTGCAATAACTGACCCTAAAATGATGGAGATCTGTGAACTGTCAGACAAAAAAATTCAGAATAATCCTCTTAAGGAAGTTTAGTGGACTGCAAGAAAACAGACAGACAACCAAATGAAATTAGGAAACAATGTGTGACCAAAATGAGAAGTTTGACAAGGAAATACCCGTCATCAAAAACAAAACAAACAAACAAACCCAGAAATCCTGGAGTTGAAAAATACTGAAGTTGATAATTGAACTGAAGAATTCAACAGAGAGTTTCAAAAGTAGACTCAACCATGCAGAAGAAAGAATTAGGGACCTGAGAGATAGGACATTAGATATTATTTAGTCAGAATGGTTGGGATCAATATGATGGAGTAGGAAGATACTGAGCTTATCTCCTCCAACAGGCACACCAAAATTAAAACTACTGAAGAGCAACTATCTCTGAGAATAACCTAAAAAATAGCAGAAAAGATTTTTCCATAACTAAAGATAAAAAAGGCACCACAATGTGATAGGTAGGAAGGGAAGAGATAGGGTCTCGTTATGACTGACACCCCTGGTGCAGTGACCTACAAGTGGGAACCATGCAACCCTGGAGGTCCTCCTTGAGAAGCAAGGAGTCTGAGCTCCATATTGGGTTCTCCAACCCAGGGGCCCTGCATTGGGAAGATGAGCCCCCAAAACATCTGGTTTTGAAAACCAACAGGGCTATGTTCTGGAGAGCAGGAGGGCTGTAGGAAACTAGGACTCTACTCTTGAAGGGCACAAGCAAAAACTCACTCTCTCTAAGTCTCAAGACAGAGGCAACAGTTTGAAAAGTGCTTGAGTCAGACCCACTTGTTGATCTTGGAGAGCCTCCTGAAGAAGCAGGAAGCAGCTGGTACTCCTCCCAAGGACTGAGAGACTGACAGCAGCCATTTTTGTGATCTTGTTACATTGTGATGACACTGGTACTGTCAGGCACCATTTTGGAATCCTTCCTCTAACCTGTCAGTGCCATGTGCCTGCCTCACCCAATAGCATACCCACAATAGCTGTGTGCAGCCAGGCCTTGCAGCCAGCCATGCCGGGATTCTGCCTGCCAACCAGCATGCCCACAGCATTTGGCCCTACTACAATAGAAGGAAACAGACATTTAAGTTCATGAATCACACAGAGTCCCAAACAAGATGAACTCAAAGAGGTCCACACCAAGACACATTATAATTAATATGTCAAAAATTAAAGATAAAGAGAGAATTTTAAAAGCAGCAAAAGAAAAGCAACTAGTTACATACAAGGGAAATCCCATAAGACCATCAGCTGATATTTCAGCAGAAACTTTTCAGAACATAAGGGAGTGGCACAATATATAGCTGACCCTTGAAACAAGTGGCGATTAATCTCATATAATTAATAGTAGGGCCTCCCTGTCCATGATTCCTCTGTATCCAGGGATTCAATGAAATACAGAACATGTAGTAGTGTAGTATTTACTATTGAAAAATATCTGCATATAAGTGGACCCACACAGTTCACACCCATGCTGTTCAAAGGTTAACTGTATTCAAAGTGCTAAAAGAAAAAAAGAAAAAAAAAAAAAAAAACCCTCAACCAAGAATACTCTATCTGGCAAAGTTATCATTGATAATTGAAGGAGAGATAAAGAATTTTACAGATAAACTAAAGTAGTTCATCACCACTAAACCAGCCTTACAAGAAATATTAAAGGGGCTTCTCTATGCAGAAAAGAATAGAGCAAAACTAGAGATAAGAAAATTATGAAAGAAAACATCTCACTGGTAAAGACAAACATAGTAAAGGTAGTGTATCAACCACTTAAAAAGCTAGTAGGAAGGTTAAAAGATGAAAGTAGTAAAATCATCAATATCTACAGTAAATAGTTAAGGTATACACAAAATTTAAAAATGTAAAATATGACATTACAACACATAAAACATTGGGGGAGTAAAAATTTAGGGCTTTTAGAATCGTTTGAAATTTAGAGGTTATTGACTTAAAATAGACAGCTCTCTCTCTCTCTCTCTCTCTCTCCCTCTCTCTCTCTCTCTCTCTCTCTCTATATATATATATATATATATATATGTATATGTATATACACACACAACACACACACACACACACACACCTACCTCATGGTAACCAAAAACCTATAATAGATAAACACACAAAAAAGGTAAAGAAATGCAAACATAAGACTAAAGATAGTCATCCAATTACAAGGGAAGAGAGCAAGAGAAAAAGAAACAGATAACTATAAAACCACCAGAACACAATTAAGAAAATGGCAATTAGTACATAACCTATCAATAAGTACTATAATTGTAAATGGACTAAATGTTCCAATCAAAAGGCATAGAGTATATGCCTTTTATACATTCAGGCATGGCTGAATGTATAAAAAATACCACATATAAATATATGATAAAAGGATAAACAAAATAATATAATATGTGTAAATATGTATATGCACAACATCATGTAAATATGTATATGCACAACACAAACATACTAACATACTGATATTTACTAAATAAATAAAGCGAATGCTAACATACATAAAGGGAAAAATAGATGGGAACACAATAAGAATAAGGGGATTTAACACCCAACTTATATCAATGATAGGCCATCCAGACAGAAAATCAATAAGGAAACATTGGCCTTAAATGACACATTAGGCAGAATTAATTAATAGATCCATATGGGACATTCCATCTCAAAACAGCAGGATACACATTTTTTTCAAATGCACATGGAATGTTCACCAAGAGAGATCATATGGTAGGTCACAAAACAAGTCACAATAATTTTACACAATTGAAATTAATATCAAGCATCTTTGCTGACTACAACAGTATAGAACTAGGAGTCAGTTACCAGAAGAAAACTGGAAAAGGCCCAAAATGTGGAGGCTATACAATATGCTACTAAACAACCAATGGGTCAATGAAGAAATCAAAGAGGAAAAAAAGAATTCCTTGAGACAAATGAAAATGGAAACACAATGTACCAAAATCCATGGAGTAAAGCAAAAGCAGTTCTAATAGAGAAGTTTATATTGATACAAGCATACTTCAGGAAACAAGAAATATCTCAAACAGTCTAACCATGTACCTAAAAGAACTAGAAAAAGAAGAACAAACAAAGCCTAAGTTAGTAGAGGGAAAGAAATAACAATGATCAGAGTGGAAATAAAATAGAGACCTAAAAAATAGAAAGGATCGATGAAACTAACAATTAACTCTTTGAAAAGATAAAATCAATAAACCTTAGCTGGATTTACCAAGAAATAAAGAGGGCCCAAATAAATAAAATCAGATATGAAAGTGGAACAGTTACAGCCTACACCACAGAATACAAAGGATCATAATAGATTACTGAGAACAGTTATACATCAATAAATTAGACAACCTAGAAGGAAGAAATACATTCTTAGAAACATAAAATCTTCCAAGACTGAATCAGGAAGAAATAGAAAATCTGAAGTAAATGATTACTAGTAGTGAAATTTATTCAGTAATCTAAAAGCTTCCAACAAACAAAGTCCAGGACCAGATGGCTTCACAGGTGAATTTTACCAAATATTTAAGGAAGAGTTAATACCAATCACCCTCAAACTATTATAAAAAATTGAAGAGAAAGGCTCATTTTCAAATTTGCTCATGAGGGCAGCATTACTTGATATAGATATAGGTACCAACAAAACACTGAAAGGATCATATATCATAATCAAGTGGGATTTATCCCTGGGATGTGAGGATGGTTCAAATCTGCAAATCAGTCAATGTGATGCACCACATTAACATGACAAAGATAAAAATCATATGATCATCTCAGTAGATGTGGAAAAAGCATTTGATAAAATCCAACATCCACTGTGATAAAAACTTTCAAAAAAGTGAGTATAAAGGGAATACACCTCAACATAATAAAGACCGTATATGAGAAACCCACAGCTAAAATTATACTAAATGGAGAAAAGCTTTTTCTAAGATTAGGAACAAGACAAAGATGCCCACTCTCACCACTGTATTCAGCATAGTATTGGAAGTCTTAACCACAGCAATGAAACAAGAAAAATAAAGAATCCAAATTGGAGAGGAAGAAGTAAACTGTCACTATTTGCATAATTTTAAGAGGCCAGCATTATCCTGATACTGAAACCACAAAACGACACTACTAGGAAAGAAAACTACTGGCCAATATGCCTGATGAGTATAGATAAAAAAGTTTTCAATAAAATAGTTCCAGACCTAATTCAGCAGCACATTAAAAGGATTATTCATTATGATCCAGTGGGATTTATCCTGGAGATTTCAAGGATATTTCAACATATACAAATCAATCAGTGTGATACATTGTATGATTTTATATAGAGAAAACCCAAAAGATTCCACAAAAAAAACTATTAGAACTAACAAATGAATTTAGTAAAATTTCAGGGTACAAAAAATTAATATACAGAAATCTGCAGCTCTATACAGTAATAACTAGCTATCAGAAAGAGAAATTAAGAAAACAATCTCATTTATAATTGAATCAAAAATAATAAAATACATAGGAAAAATTTAACCAAGGAGATGAAAGAACTATGTGCTGAAAATTATAAGACATTGATGAAATAAATTGAAGATGATACAAATGGAAAGGTATATCATGCTCATGGATTGGAAGAGTTAATATTGTTATTTTCTTTAAATTGTTCGTTTTTAAATTTATTATTTATTTATTTTATATTTTGGCTGTGTTGGGTCTTAGTTGAAGCACGTGGGATCTTCATTGAAGCTTGGGTATCTATCGTAGCAGTGCACGGGCTTCTCTCAAGTTGTGGCAGTGGGTTTTCTCTTCTCTAGTTGTGGCGCACAGGTTCCAAGGTGCATGGGCTCTGTAGTTTGCAGCATGCACGCTCTCTAGTTGAGGCTCGCAAGCGCAGTAGTTGTGGCATGTGGGCTTAGTTGCCCCATGGCATGTGGGATCTTAGTGCCCTGACCAGGGCTCAAACTTGCATCCTCTGCATTGGAAGGGCAGATTCTTTACCACTGGACAACCAGGGAAGTCCCTAATATTGTTAAAATATATTGGGTTGGCCAAAAAGTTCCTTCGGTTTTTAAGTAAAAATAAAAGACACAATTTTCATTTTCACCAAGAACTTTATTGAACAATATATTCACCGTTCTGTTCCACTGCCTTCTGCCATTTTTCAAGCAACTTCATAATTCCATCTTCCCAAAAATTTTTTATCTTTTTGAGCAAAGAACTCTTCCAGGTGCCTTTTACAGTCTTCCAGGGAACTGAAATTTTTTCCATTAAGAGAATTTTGTAAAGAATGAAATAAATGGAAATCCAAAGGTGCAATGTCTCTTGAATACAGCAGATGAATCAGAACTTCTCAGCCAAGCTGTAACAGTTTTTGCCTGATCATCAAAGAAACATGCAGTCTTGCTTTATCCTGAAGGAAGATTATGCATTTTCTATTGATTAATTCTGGATGTTTTTCGTTGAGTGCTGCTTTCAGTTGGTCTAATTGGGAGCAGTACTTGTTGGAATTATTTATTTGGTTTTCTGGAAAGAGCTCATAATAGAGGACTCCCTTCCAATCACACCATATACACAACATCATGTTCTTTGGATGAAGACCAGCCTATGGTATGGTTGGTGGTGGTTCATTTTGCTTGCCCCATGATCTCTTCCATTCCACCTTATTGTACAGTATCCACTTTTCATCATCCATCACAATTTGTTTTAAAAATGGAACATTTTCATTACATTTAAGTAGAGAATTATATGCAGAAATACAGTCAAGAAAGTTTTTTTTTTTTTTCATAACTTATGTGGAACCCAAACATCAAAGCAATTCACATTACCAACCTGGTGCAAACGATTTTCATCACTTGATTTGGATATTTTGAGTATGTCAGCTATTTCCTGAGTGGTATAACGTTGATTGTTCTCAATTAATGTCTTGATTTGATCACTATCAACTTCAACTGGTCTACCCAACCATGGAGCATTGTCCAGTGAGAAATCTCCAGCACAAAACTTTGCAAACCACTTTTGACATGTTTAGTCAGTCACTGCACCTTCTCCATATACTGCACAAATCTTTTTTTTGTTGTTTTCCAGTTGTATTTTTAACCTTTCTTGAAATAATAAAGCATAATATGCCAAAAATGTTGGTTTTTTCTTCCATCTTCAGTATTAAAATGACTACACAAAAATTGATCAATTTTGGTAATTTTTTTAAAAACACCTGCTAATATGATAGCTGTCACAATACAATCTAACAAAATTATTTTGAATGAAGTTAAAGGTAACTAAGTGTTACTAGAGCTATTGTATGGAAAAAAACCAAATAAGTATTTTGGCCAACCCAATACATACTACCCAAAGCAATCTACAGATTTTATATATGCATGGAATTTGTTCCACAGAACTAGAATAAACAATGCTAAAATTTGTATGGAAAAACAAAAGACCCCAAACATCCAAAGCAGTCCCTCAAAAGAACAAAGCTGGAGGTATCATCCTCTTGATTTCAAACTACTACAAAACTATGGTAATCAAAACAGTATGGTACTGGCACAAAAACAAATGCATTGATAAATGGACAAGAATAGAATACCCACAAATAGACCCATGCTTATAATGTCAATTAGTCTATTACAGAGGAGGTAAGAGTATACAATGGGGAAAAGATAGCCTCTTCAATAAATGTTGTTGGGAAAACTGGACAGCTATATGCATAAGAATGAAACTGGATTCCTTTCTTACACTATATACAAAATAAAATGAATTAAAGATTTAAATGTGAGACCTGAACCCATAAAACTCCTAGAAGAAAACATAGACAGTTAAGTCTCTGACATCAGCCTTAGCAATATTCTTTTGGATCTGTATCCTCAGGCAAGGGCAACAAAAGCAAAACTAAACAAACTAAAAAGGTTTTACACACTGCAGGAAACCATCAACAAAATGAGAGGGCAACCTACTGAATGGGAAAAGATACTTGCAAACAGTATATCCAATTAAGGTTTAGTATCCAAAATGTATAAAGAACTCATACAACTCAATATAAAAAAAATAAGCAATCTGATTAAAAAATGGGCCAAGGATCTGTAAAGACATTTTTCTGAAGAAGACATAGAGGTGGGCACCAGGCACATGAAAAGATGCTCAACATCACTAATTATTGGGAAATGCAAATCAAAACCACAGTAAAATATCACCTCACACCTGTCAGGATGGCTAATATCAAAAAGACAACAAATAACAAGTGTTGGCAAGGTTGTGAAGACAAAGAAACGCTTGTATAGTGTTGGTGGGTGTGTAAATTGGTGAAGTCATTATGGAAAACAACATGGAGATTCCTTAAAAAACTAAAAATAGAACTAACATATGATCCAGCAGTTCCACTTCTGAGTATCTATTCAAAGAAAACAAAGACATTAATTCAAAGAAGTATATGCACTCCAATGCTCATCATAGCATTATTTACAATAGCCAAGATATGAAAGCAACATAAGTGTCCATCAATAAATGTATGGATAAAGAAGTTGTGGTATTTATATAAAATGAAATATTACTCAGCCATAAAAAGAATGAAATTCTGCAATTTGCAAAAACGTGGGTGGATCTAGAGTGTAGTATGCTAAGTCAAGTAGGTCAGACAAAGATAAATACTATATGATTTCACTTAGGTGCAGAATCTAAAGCGTGAGACAAATGAATGTTAAAAAAGAAAAAAAAAAAGCAGAAACAGACTCATAGATACAGAAAACAAGTTGTTGCCAGAGGGGAGAGAGCTTAGGGAATGGACAAAGTAGGTAACAAGAATTAAAAGATACAAACTTCTAGTCATAAAAAAGATGTCTTGCAGATGTACAGAATAGGTAATATAGTCAACCATATTGTAATGTTTGTACAGTGACGGATGGTTACTAGCCATATTGTGGTGATTATTTTGTAATGTATGTAAATGTTGAACTACTATATTGTATACTTGAAGATAATATTGTATGCTACCTATACTTCAACAACGAATTAAAATTTTTTAATTAAAAATAATAAATTACCCAATCAGAGGAACAAAAAGAAAAAGGAGTGAAAAAGAGGGAAGAAAGCCTATGGGAATTATGAGACACAATGAAAAGAAACAACATTTGCATTATGGGAATTCTAGATGGAGAAGAGAAAGAGAAAGGGACAAAAAAGTGTATTTAAAGCAGTAATGGCTATAACATCCCAAACTTGGGGAGAGAAATGGACATCCAGATCCATGAGGTCCAAAGGGCCTCAGATAGGTTGAAACTGAAAAAGGGCTGGATTGTGCCACATTATAATTAAATTGTCAAAAGTCAAAGGCAAAGAATTTTAAAAGCAGCAAGAGAAAAGAGAGAAGTTATATATAAGGTAACCCTCATAAGATTTTAGGTGGATTTCTCAATAGAAACTTTTAATGGCAGGTGAGAATGAGATGGCATATTGAAAATTTTGAAAGAAAATAACTTTCAGTCAAGAATTTTAATGGCAAATCTATCCTGCATAAACAAAGGAGGGATAAAGTCTTTCCTGAACAAACAAAAGCTGAGGGAGATCATTAACACTAGACCTATCTTACAGGAAATGCTAAAAGTAGTTCTTTGAGTGGAAGTAAAAAGATGTTAATTAACATCATAAAAATATAAAAAGGTAGCATAAATCTTACTGGTAATGATATAGTAATAGATTCTGCAATATTGAAATCGTGTTACATAATTCACTGACAACTCTAGCTTAAAAGGTAAAAAAAAAGTAGCAAAAATAACCATAGCTACAATAATCTCTTCTAGTTACACAATTTAAAAAAATGAGTAAATTGTAGTAACAATAACCTAAAATGTGAGAAGGAGGGGAAGTAAAAATATAAAACTTGCAAATTCTATTGAAGTTATGTTGTTATCTGTTTTAAAATGGGTGTTATAATTTTAAAATATTTTATGTAAGTCTCATGGTAACCACGAAGGAAAATTCTATGGTAATTACATTAAAAAACATGATAAAGAAGTCGAAGCATACTGATATCAAAAGACATCAAAATGCAAAAAAAAGACAGCAGGATAAGAAACAAGGATCAACAGATCTACAAAACAACCAGAAAACAATTAACAAAATGACAGTAGTAAGTTCTTAACTATCAATAATTACTTTAAATATAAACAGATTAAATTGTCCAATTGAAAAATATGGAATGGCTGAATGGGTTAAAAAACCAGATCCAAGAGTATGTTGTCTATAAGAGACTCTCTTTGGCCTTAAAGACACACATTGACTGAGGATAAAAAAAGCATGTTAGGTATACTTATATCAGACAAAATAGACTTTAAACTAAAAATGGTAAAAGAGGCAAGGTCATTATATAGTGATAAAGGGGTTAATACATCAAGAAGATATAACAATTATAAATATTTATGCAACCAACATTGGAGCACCTAAATATATAAAGCAAAACCTAACAGAGCTGAAAGAAGAATTCAACAGTGATACAATAATAGTTGGGGACCTTTATAACCCACTGTGAACAATGGATAGATCATCCAGACAGAGCATCAAAAAGGAAACAGGAGATTTGAATAACACTTTAGATCAAATCTACTGAACAGACACATCCAGAACATTTCATTCAACAGCAGGATACACATTCTTCACAAGTTCACATGGAATATTTTTTAGGATAAGACATATGTTAGGCCACAAAACAAGTCTTAGCAAATTTAAGAAAAGTGGAATCATACCAGATATCATCTCTGACCACAATGGCATAAAACTGGAAATCAACAAGAGGAAAACTGGAAAATTCACGAACACATGGAAGTGAAGCAACACTCCCCAAACAACCAATGGATCAAAGAAGAAATTAAAGGAAAAATAAGAAAATTTCTTGAAACAAATGAAAATGGAAACACAATATACCAGAGCTTACAGGATGCCACAAAAGCAGTTCAAGAGGGAAGGTCATAGCAATAAACACCTACATTGAGAGGCAAGATAGATCCCAAACCCTTAAGGAACTAGGAAAAAAGAGAACAAACTGATCCCAAAGTTAGCAGAAGAAAGGAAATAATAAAGATTAGAACAGAAATAACTGAAATTGAGAATAGAAAAATAATATAAATGGTTAACCAAACTAAGAGTTGGTTCTTTGAAAATAGAAACAAAATTGACAAACCCCTAGCTAGACTATGGAAGGAAAAAGGGAAAGGACCCAAATTAACAAAATTATAAGTGAAGAAGGAGATATAATTTGTATTACAGAAGTTCAGAGCATCATAAGAGGCTACTCTGAACAACTATACACCAACATACTTGACAATGTAGAAGAAATGGAAAAATTCTTACATTAAATTTAATAATATTAAACTTACCAAGACTGAATCAGGAAGAAATAGAAAATTTGAATAGACCAATTACTAATAAGGATATTGAATCAATAATCAACAATCCCCCAACTAAGAAAAGCCTATTACCATACAGATGGCTTCCCTGGAGAATTGTACCAAACATTTAAGGAAGAATTAACACCATTTCTTCTCGACTCTTCCAAAAAATTAAAGAGGAAGGGCCTCTTCCAAACTCATTTTTTGAGACCAACATTATCCTGATACTGAAACCACAAAAAGACATTGCTAGGAAAGAAAACTACTGGCTAATAACCCTGATGAGTATAGATACAAACGTTTTCAATAAAATAGTTCCAGATCTAATTCAGCTGCACATTAAAAGGATTATTGGTTATGATCCAGTAGGATTTATCCTGGAGTTTTCAAGCATAGTTCAACATTTGTAAATCAGTTAATGTGATATATCACATTAATGGAATAAAAGAAAAGAATAATATGAACATCTCAATATACAGAAAAAAAATTGACAAAATTCAACATGAATTGATAAAAACTCTTAAATTAGACATAGAAGTAAATATCTCAATGAAGATAAAATCATCAACAAAGAGTTTGGAATGTAAACAGTACGAGGGACAAAGGCCAAGGGCAAAACCTCAGTGAAAGCGAAGAAAACTGACAGTTACCTGGGGTGGGGAAGAGTTAAATAAGGGTGCCAGTGAACACATAGAAAATAACAGATTTGAATCTTAGGACTCAGATTTCAAGAACTTCTGTTACTGAACTTGGTGAATCTGGTAAATTTTCCATCCCTTGAGACACAACCTTCAGAAACTGATTCAATAAACAGGATTAGGGTACAGGTAGTTGGAATTTTAATGGAAACCCAACTGATTCTACTATCAGGATTTGTGATGCAGATATGGTTGCCTTTGAAAGGAAAAAAAAAAATCTTTCAGATACCTAATGCCTGGCAGATTACCCCTGACAATCAAGGATGGGTTGTTTGATAGGCAGAATAATGTCCCCTCAAAGATGTCTACTTCCTAATCCCTGGAACTGTGAATGTGTTACCTTATATGGCAAAAGATAATATGTAGTTGTGATTAAAATTAAGGACGTTAAGATGAGGGTATTATCCTAGATTATTAGAATGGGCTCAGTCTAATCACATGAGTCTTTAAGAGGAAGAGAAGATGGCAGAAGTATAGGTCAGAGAGATGTGACATGAGAAAAATTTGTTCTTTTGCTGTCTTTGAAGATGGAGTCAAGGAATGATGATAGTTTTTAGAAGCTGGAAAAAGCAAGGTGTGATTTATCCTCTAAAACCTTCAGAAAGAAATGGAACCCTGATGAAATCTTGATTTTAACCCAGTGACATTAATGTAGGACTTTTGATCTAAAGAACTGTTAAGGCAATAAATTTGTGTTGTTTTAATCTACTAAATTTGTGGTAATTAATTACAGCAGCACTAATAATAATATAATAGTAATAATAATAATAATACAGATTGTCAGATATAGGGGTTCACTTGGAGATACAAAATCAAAACAAATTGTACATCCAATTTTTAGCACAGTAACCAGCACATTGTATCAAGTACTTAATATTCATCCTTTAAGTAAATAATTAAGTTAAAGATGCACAGAATACTTGAAAGTGATTGATGAGAAGAGAATAGGATTATGGAAAGCAAACATAGGTAAACAGGAGAAAAATCCTCCGGTTAAGTTATTTACAGCTAAGTAAATTTGAAATAGAATTTGGACTTAAAATGAGAATTATTATTAGCTCTGTAATTTATAGAGTCATTTAGGAAGTATTGTTGGTATGCTGGTCTCTGCAGTTTGCATAACACTGTGTATTCTAGGAAAACTTCAGTTTCTTTGGTTGTTCTTATAAATTAGAGTATATTTCTATTAATAGAAATAAAAAATAAAATGAGGATAATAGCAGTCTCATTTATTTATTGCTTATTGATTAATTCATTCAACATAAGTTTTGATGTTCACCTAACATTCATAAAATATGTCATGTGCTAGGAATAAAATGGTCAGTAAAACAGTGATTATCTTTGCCCTCAAGTTTGAAATCTGTTTTGTTATAAAACTTTAATCAAATACCTATGCAAATAGATTTTTAAAAGGACAATTGCAGTGAGGCAAATATAGGGAGTTATGAGTGTGATTAAAGGAGGGGGTAACCTGTTCATGAACTTGGGCCTGACAGTAACCAACAAAAGACTTACTAAAAGAGTACTTATTTGGGCTTCCCTGGTGGCGCAGTAGTTGAGAGTCCGCCTGCCGATGCAGGGGACGCGGATTCGTGCCCCGGTCCAGTAAGATCCCACATGTCACGGAGCGGCTGGGCCCGTGAGCCATGGCCCGTGAGCCATGGCCGCTGAGCCTGCGCGTCTGAAGCCTGCGCGTCCGGAGCCTGCGCTCCGCAACGGGAGAGGCCACAACAGTGAGAGGCCCAAAGTACTTATTTAACCTCAGACACTTGGTGCTCTCATTATCACTAACTGTTACAAATCACAAATATTGCTTTTAACTGTAGTTGCTTTATTAAAGCTCTGGTTTCTGTTAAAAATTATCTCACCATTTCCTCTATTCTAGCATCTCTAGCAGGCTGTATATATCTCAGACATATTACCTGTGTTGAAACAGAAGAGTAGCATTACAACTATGGCTCTGCTTGTCATTAGTAAAAATATATTATGTTAGGCAAATACAACTTATTTGTCTGGGAAATGGGTTAACAGATGTGATGTAATTTTCTAATGATATAGATTTGTTCAAGTGCTTTGAAAGTTGTGAAGTATTGCACAAATTTGAAGTATAATTGCTATTAATTTCTCAGTGCTCTGCTCCAAGTTAACTTATTCACAGGAAATTGCAAATGGGTGTTGCAAATAAATATATAACAAAATGGTCAGAACTGATCAAAACTTAATGTAATTGATGTATTTGTATAAAAAGAAGGCCTAACATAAATAACTTTTTCTTCAATGAGGGAGCATTAGAAAATGTATCAGGTCTGTTGAAAGATATTTGTGAACATATGGACTGTACTAATTGTCCGATTGATAGAATGAAGTAAACTGTTTAATCTTTTTCCAGTAGGGCTGATGTGGCCTTTCCCCATGACTACCTCATAAGACTCTGAATTGAATCAAATCCTAAAGATATTGGCAGAAACTACCTTGTAATATGTTCACTCTTCGTAGTTAAATGAATATGACGTTTTTCCTTAATGACAAGAGTATTGAGCATCCTGCAAAATAGGGTCAATAAAATAGAAATATTAAGAAATCCCTCTCCCTTATAAGAGTGGCATTATGGGACCACAAATGAGCCTATTTTTCAACTTAAGTAGGAAAAAGAAAAGTTAACAAAGTTTCTCTTGTAGATGTCAGGAATGTCTGCATTTCATTAATTATGAAAAGAGTATTTTAATAATTATCCCAAATCATTAAGCAGTATGAAGTGTGTTTTTCACTAATATCACCACTAAAGTTCAAAATAATGTATGTTCGTTGAAATGAGTAGCACATAGCTGTCACAACATATGCTGAGTTTATGAAAGATACATTTATGAAAGAATAACAACCCAAATACATAGAACACTATCTGGCATGACACCTCTGAAACAATCAATAATGAAGAAACAACAACAATAAGTGGAAGAAATAGAACTTTCATTGGCCATCAAATAAAAATACTGAGTTCACACAGCTTTGTATTTTAAAAGATATTCCCTGACCAAAATTGCTAGTTGTTTCTGTTATTACATGGTTTACTGTCTTGGATCATAGTAATTTATAAAAGATTGTACCTGCTGCTTTTGAAAATATAGCTAAAATTGATTTATTTCTCCTCTGTTTAGGCTGCAGTCTTTATTGTTGGCAGATCCTTTTTCTACAAAGAGCTGCAAATTAAATGGAGAACATGGCTACATTTCAGAAGGTAGGATTTACAAAAGAGTCTGTATATAGAACATTAGAGGTAAATACACAAAAGAGGGAAAGTACTAGAGAAATGTGGTGCATTTATCCACATAACTTCAATGTGCAATATTTTTTCTCCTTCCCTAACATGCTATTCTTTGTGCATTTTTCATATTGTTCAGTTCCTGTGAAAACCCATGGATTGTTGAAGTAGGTAACTAGTACAGAAAAGAGAACTAAGGAACATTTTCTTCTTGTAAAATATCTCAAAAAAAAAACGTAATCAATTTTTTTCATTCAACACTGGATGCTTCTGTTTTTATTCAGCTCAAAATTCATTGCTCAATTTTATAATATAGTTAATCAATATTATATAAACAATTGTTGCTATTGTTGTATAATAGCATATTCCATGTTGCACATATAATCTTCATAATTATATTTTGAATAAAAAGATATTTAAATGTAGTGATGCCTTATGGTAACAAGCATCATTTTCTTGTCCCGCATTTAGATTATTTTCAATATTATTCTAACAGAGAATGATGAACTGTCTTGCAAATATTTTTTCCTGTGGTAAATTATTTTGCTACCATAAATTCTTACCTCTCTGAGGTTGGTAGAAAATTAGCATGTTTGTGACTTTTGAGTTATTTTGACACACTGGTTGATCAAAGGGATAAAATAGTAATTTACATTGCTTCTAGCAATATATTAACTGCCAACTTCCCGTAATCTTACCAATAGTGAGAGGTTATTATGAAAAAAAGATTTGTTGGTTACAGGGAATTGGCAAGTATATACTCTTTTTGTTTGTCTTTGTAAGAGTAAATATCAGTTGTCATGAATTAGTGTAAAATTTGCATTCCCACCTATGTTAAAATTTTGTCATATTCTTTTGTAGTTTATCTATTACATATGTTTAAACACATTCTTTTAAAATATAATTATATCTGTGTGGGTCGTATTTTAGTCAACTATTTTACAGATAGACTTTTGCTTTCAATTTTTATAGAAAAAATATATTTATTTATACCTATTATCGCCATACAGGTACAATATCCATTTTCTTCTAGGTTTTCTGTAAATTTGTTTAAATGTTTAACTTTTAAATCTTTCTGCACATATATTTTACTGTATTGTCAAGTATAGATTGTTTTCTTTTTTTTTTTCAAAGTACTTTGCAGTTCTCACAAAACCACTGGCTAAATTATGTTCTTTCTCTTACTTGAAGTCATTTCACTGTATATTAAGAACTAACTATAAGAATTGCTAGTTTAAATTAGAAGCCTGATCTCAGAAACTCTCCAAAAACCTAAATTAATATACCAATATCATTATTAATAATAAAAATTAAAACAAAGTGAAACCCATATCACTCTTATTCTCAAAGGTAGAACGCTGTCATTCTGTTCCCAAAAGAGACAACCTAAAGTCATATTCAGTAAGCATTCAAGAATTCTTGGTGATATTCTGTCCTTTCCATTACTCTACATGTGGCTTTTTGTACTTTGACAACCTAAGAACTAAAGCAAGTTATTTGTCTCCACCTTCAGTAACGCTTAATATAAAACAGTGAAGCAGAAAATAATGGGAAAACAAGGATGCATTTCCCCTTTGTGTAAAGGGAAGAAGTGGAGTCTGGTATAGCAATTTTGAAGTTCTACTGGAAAGTGTGATGAAAACTCTCTCCCATGGGAATAGAAGATTGTATTGATCATCTGTGAACCCCTTCATATAACTTTTCATCCTGCTTTATCATTTTGTGTGGCCTGGGAATCTGATTTGAATCAATGGGCTTCTTTATTATGTAATTTCTGCTTCAGCCAATAGGAAGCAAAGCAGAAGTGTTCATTCCTTACATTTCCTTTCTGGGGAGCCTCAGTGACTTGGCTACCTTCCTCAACCAGAAGTCACAGTTCTTGTCAGGAAATTTTTAACAGAAAACTCTCATTGTCCAGATTCTGATTCTCCCTTATTTTCCCTTTTCTCAAACATAGGAAGAGTAATGGCATCTGCTCTTTCTGGTTTTGGGGTGGCTATGCTATTGATTTTTGTTTGTTTGTCTCCCTATATCTATCTATAATTTTGTGAATGGCCTCATTATTAAAATCACCCAACTTGAATATGCAAAGTCTTTCATTGCAGTACCTTAATTGATTGAGTAATTGATACTAGAAATAGGCTCAGGAATTAAACTTTCAAGATGAGTTTCTTGGATTTGATTGATCATACACATATTTGAAGAGTGCAGGGGTCTGTGATAAATGCCATTCAGTCCTGAGAACCAGAAAAGTACAAGGATTAAGGCAAGAGATCATTGGCAATATTCAATAAAACTTTGTTGCAGATTGAATAAAAGGATGCTAAAAATAAATTGAGAAATGATTTCAGGTTTGAAGTACTCTGGATTGTGATTCCGTTCACTGACGGTGGGATTCTGGAGAAAGAGGGGATTTGATGGAGGAAGATGAGGAGTTAAATTTTGAGACATTGAGTTTGTAGATCTTATAGAATATCAGAATAGAAATTGTATTAAAGGATGTTGGATATATGGATCTGAAGATATGAACAAGTTCTAAGTTGAAGAAATATGTAATTCATGTGCATGCAATCATTCCAGTTGAGAACATGAATATAGATTAATTTAACTATGAAAGAGTGAATAAAATTTATGAAAATAGAGATAATAATAAGACTTGGAAAATTTAGAAGGGTCAGTGAATATAAAATAAAAGACTTAGAATGAACAGTAGTGATATTCTTACAGATTTACAGATAAAGTGTTCTCAAGCAAATGTGTGTCAGAATTGTCAAGATGAGTGCGCATGTTAGCTCCTAACATGATTCCTGGTTTAATGCATATTTTACAATGACCAAACCATAAATCCTTTGGAGGAGCACAAGTACTGGTTTAAAAGATTTTAATATCTTTTTGAGGAAGTTCCAGAGCAAAAGTCTATTCTGAATTCAATAGAGGGATAAAACCTAAAAGACCTTTTGTAGAAGTTTTTAGTCACATACAGTTTTATATTTCTAAGTTTTACTAGTCTAGTTGAAACACCATTTATATTGTCAAATCAAGCCTTTTGTTTCAACATGCAGTACTCTATTTTCTTCACTTGCTCTGTTCATATTTAATAAAGTAATTCTGCCCATCTCTTATTTCAATAAGTATGTGTAGTACTACAAAGAACTATAATAGAACATAACAATTCTCTACCTTCCTGAAGCTAATGAGACTTGCTTCACTTTCATTGTTCTATTTTAAGTATATTGCCAATGAGAGAAATGAGAATGTTAAATCTCTTGAAATTTAGAGGACTTTGAACTATTTTAGTATTTCTTTATAATTCCTTGCGATAAGAAGTACCTGACAGTTGGTAATTTATAAGACAGAAATATCTGAACAATTTACTGCTTTTTAAAGAGCATTAAGTTATAATGATACTTGAAAATCTATTTTTTTCAAAAAAATTTGTAAGAATAACTAACATAAAATTTACTGAGAGGACTTCATTATGCTTCCAAATTATACTGTCTTTTGCAATTGTAATTTAGTTAAATATATTTTGTACTGAAACATGGTATAGTGAGGAAAATAATGTATTAATGTTAGGAAAACCTTTATTAAAATGTAGGGCCTTCAACTTACTAGCTGAATTATTCTGTGAACTTGCTTTAAACTCTACACCTAAATTTCCTATTTCCATAAGGGACAGAAAACAACTGTTATCAAAATCTGTGTGTGAATAACTTGTCACAAAGTGCTCAATAAATGGAGGAAGTTCTAAAACCTTTTTAAATAAATAAACTTTACTGAGCTAATGGATAAAATATTAAATTTAAAATATCTTGAATTTTCCTATTACTAAAAGTTATTCCAGATGGACACTAAGGTGAATATTAACTACTATTGTCTAGCATTTATAATGGAGACTACCCTTGAACATTTTGCTATTGTTTTAGCAAGTTTTGATCTCAGTGAAAGTTGCATTCTCATTTAAATGGGATTATTTAAAATGTTATAATTTGCTAGAATTGCTTATTGAGCTATCTAGTTATACGGGTAGCAAATGAATGGAATTTGTAAACATTCACTGTCAAGAAAAATTTATTTTTTCCTATTCGGAAGAAATTACATGGCTACACACACACACACACACACACACACACACACACACACACACACACACACACACACACACACACACACACACACACACACACACACACACACTGAACCTGATATATCTCCTTGAAAATTTTCTGGTATTATCTGTTTCCAGGGTCTGTATCTCTGTGGCTGTGGGAGATATATTTCATTTCTCTTTAAGAACAGTTTTCAAAATGGAATTAACAGTTTCAAATGTTTGTAGAAGTTTTATACCTTTTTAGATTCACATAATAGGTACACGATGATTAGACACGTGAGCACCATAAGTTGCAAAATGAATGTTGTTCATCACAGCATTCTTTACATACATTTTAATTAATTAATTAATTTAGTTTTGGCTGCGTTAGGTCTTTGTTGCTACGCGTGGACTTTCTCTAGTGTGGCAAGCGGAGGCTACTCTTCGTTGCAGTGTGCAGGTTTCTCATTGCAGTGGCTTGTCTTGTTGCGCAGCATGGGCTGTAGGTGTGTGGGCTTCAGTAGTTGTGGTTTGTGGGCTCTAGAGCGCAGACTCAGTAGTTGTGGTGCACGGGCTTAGTTGCTCCGTGGCATGTGGGATCATCCCAGACCAGGGATCAAACCCGTGTCCCCTGCATTTGCAGGCAGATGCTTAACCACTGTGCCACCAGGGAAGTCCCTACATACATTTTTTTCACCAAAAATTTAGTAGAAATGCAAAGCGCAATTGTAAAGAGAAATGCCATTGCTCATCTTATTCTCTATTGAATCAATCTTGCTTACTCCATTCAGTTAAACAAAAAAAAAAACCACCAAAATTAATATTATTTAATCCCCTTGTAGAAAAACTAAGTGCTATTTTTGGTGAATAATTATTAGATCTTTCTATACAAACAGGGTATCGTGTTAATATATTTCTTTTGAAATCTCATACAGTACTCTCTCTAAAAGGAATTATGTTAAAACACTGCTTTTCATCTCTACATTTTTATTATTCTTAAAGTGCACTTCACATTGCATTTGCCTACTTAACCAACATGCCTTATGATCTGTGAAGTCTACAAAGGTAAACCAACACTGCCATTGCCCTTAAGTTAGTTACATTCTAGTGAGAGAATTAAACAACAGTATACATCATTATAATTGAGCATGTTAATTAAAATTCACAATATCCCATATATTTATAGAGATGTATGATAGCGCCCCTAAATGAAATTTTGGTATTAAAGGTTAGAATTCTGTAAAACAAATGACATCCTAAGCTGAATACTGAAAATTGATTAGAATTAAGACAAATAAAGAAACAATTTGTGTTTGTAGAAGAGGAGTGTGTGGGTATGGTTGGGAGTAGAAGAGGATTTTAGGTAATGGGAAGATAAAGATAATTAGATAAGTGGAATATTATGCTCAAATCCAAAGAAAAGGAGAAAATATGGTCCATTGGTGGGTATAGAGGTTAAAAGGTGCTCCTCCTTACCTTCTATGGAAAAAAAACATAGTCCTGAATGTAGAAAACTTTAAATGAATTTATATTACCTTGAAATGGAGTTTAATTAGTCAATAATATAAATATGAATATAAACACCAATAGATCAACTGGTATATCATTTTCTTTTGTATATCAGAGATAGCTACTGTCCATCCATTACAGATTCAAAATGATCTAGTCCTTTCTCAATTTAGTTTGCTGTCAGATAGCAGAAACCACCTTTGGTTTGTCACCTTTGCAATAGTTGTGGAATGTGGTTAGATCTCAGTAATAGAATGTTAATAAAAGTGATCTGTTATTTATTGGAAATTGTACTTTAAAAAATGGCTGTACTCTTCTCTTCCATGGCAATCCTAGAAGCCAATGTGTCAAATATGGTGGAGCTACAAGATGGAAAGAGTCTTATCCCTGAATCAAATGTGGAAGGATGCCCACCATGCCACACAAGTGAGAGGCATATACTTCTGATTTGTTCGGTCAATAATATTTTTTGTGAGCTTTTTGTGATACAGGAGCTATCACTACTTCAACTAACACCAAAATTGGCGTCAAAATTTGTGTTCTGCCATATAAAGTATCCTAAAATATTTGGCACTTGCTTAGTAGTTATTGCAAGCAAGCAATGAAAGTGATATTGAAAACAAGAAGACTAGAGAATTATGTGATAAGGTGGCCAAAAAATAATTGATACACGCATTGATTCTGGATGTAATTGCTATCTATCACAAACATACTGTGTCTATACCTCTATGGGAAGAATTCGGGTATGAATTTTCATTGTATTTTTGCTTACTACTAGCTGTTCAACGAGATATTAGAAAAGCATGTGAGATATAAACCTGTGTTATTAAAAACCATTCATATTTTGGGAACCTAAAACATTATGACTTAGCCTAAGCTGACTGACATAAAAATGAGTTCCAGAAATGAGCTACTGATTTTATGAAACACCTAAAATATGTGTTGTCCTAGAGAGCAGTGTCATGGAATTGTATTGGACACTGAAAATCAAATCACATTTTAAGCAGTAGTGCAATATTTTGTAAAACTGTCTCCTGCATTACTTCAAGGTCAGACAATATAACTATTAATCTTATCCTAAGCTGATTGATTAGCCTTTCCTTAAACTCTGATGGCCTCAAGATAGCCAGTGTTAATTTAGAAGAAAACCTTGGGGCTAATTAAGGAAAGAAATGTGTCAGTCCTGAGAACTACGTCAAAAAATAAATGTTGTTATTTTTACTGACATACAGAACTGAATGAAAGAAAATGGATCAGAAAGCTATTAAGTTTTTGAAGCAATTACATTGTCATAGATTATGAGTGGTTTATATAAACCTTTAAAAAAATTTGTAGACCTCCATACATGTAGCAACAAGAAGAGGTCCATGAGTGTTTTATATACTTTAGCACCTGCCTAAGATGTTGTCAGGGAGAATAATAGATAAGAAAAACCATTTGAACAGTGGAGTCAAGATCCAAGAAAACAATGAAGAAGAGAATTCCTCCCAGAGAGCAGAACCAACTTCAGTTCAGTGACACAGTGTTGATTCTCTACCTGAGATATAAAGTGGGGCAGTGGGTAATTCACTAGCCTAACAAATTACTAGGCAGCAACTATGACAACAAAAAGATGAAAGCAGGCTTTCAAAGGATAAAAATTTGCAAGAACAGTCAAATCGTACTGTACTTGGGTATTTTCTCCTATAGACTGTGGTCAAAAGAGAGCAGAAGACATGTCAAAAGACAGCCCACGTTCAATTTAGGACTTTGTTGACAGGAACAAAATAATTAAAAGGAAATTAAAAATTAAGAGTTTAAAAATTTGTGTAAGAAACACAAAGGCAACTCAATAAGGGTTAGAGATAAAGTTATGCCATCACCCCAAATTGTTTTATTTCGTCCAATTAACAGAAGTTCTCAAATGCCACTCTTTGAAGGAGGCTAAGAATCCTAAAGTGGGCTTTTATAGGGACATAGGAAACATATCTCATAATATTTTATAATATAAATTTTATATATGTTCTCTTGTTTTGTGTATCTATTTTAATTCTTCCAAACAACACAAAGGCTTGGCAATTGGTGAGAATGCAGGTCTAGATTGCATCATATGCTGGGCTCTGGAAATTACATTTTCATAAATAATTGTTTATATGCTGAAGATTCTTTCATTTTGAAATGTGTTTGACATGAAGTTGATTTGGGGAAACTTTAATTTGACTTTGAATCTTCAATTAGTACATTTAAGAGACTTGGTGTTGGGTTAATTCAAATTTAGAAAGTCCTACAGAGGAGACACCATTTCCTGAATACTGCTTCTGCTGAAGGGACCTAGGTCCTCTCCAATTTCCATCTTGTTAAAATTGAATAAAACAGAGGAGACAATATTTTGGACTTTAATGTCTGGTATAATTAATTGGAAGATGTCTGTTATTGAGGCATAAGTATTCCTTTTAGCCTTTACTAGCGATGGAAGTTTGTATTTCAACTTGATCCATTATTAGCATTTGTTATTTGAGATATTTAATACTTTTATTTACTTTCATAATATAAAAATCTCTAGTTAGCTATATTGGACAGTGTACCTAGAAATGATATGGAGAATATGCTAGGAAGAGAATGTCCGACCAAAGGTATAGTGTGACCTTTGAGTTACCTTAATTACTATGGAAGGTATGGGGAGAGGTAGCTAATAGTTAAGAGGGCAAAAAATAAACTAATTCAAGAGGTACATTTTTGGAAAATGAACATGTAACTATTTGAATATAAAAAGCAAGTTTCAGAGGATATATCTTTATATAAAAGCAGGCACAGTATTTGATATCACTTAGTAGTACAATATATGTAGTAAAGGTATAACAATTAGAGTGTAAATATTTTATACCCAACTCAAGATACTGGTTATCTCTGAAAACAAAACAGTTGGATGAAATCAGGAAGTTGTGTGTATTCAAGGACTTTAATTCTGTCTGTAAAGTTTTCTTTTTCTTTTATTCTTTCCTGGATTTTAGACTTTATAGACAGCCAACATTCTAATATATATTGTAGCAAACTTATTTTTCTGACTTGGGTATTTTAAGAGTCTTAATCTTAAATTTACAATGTATACCTAAATTATTGTTATTTTACATCGATATTGTTAGGACACCATGAGGAATTCATGAAATCTGCAGACTAAGCATTTATAACTCAGATGTGTTCTTCATTTATGTATTAGAAAAATTTTCTATTTTCTTGTTTTGATCTTTTAATCAGGAATACATTATTACTATATTGTTTCTGCTTTCTTATTCCTCTAGTTATCTCATTTTCTAATCTCTTTTCTTAATTTTTGGTCTTTTTCTTCTGCATTCTGGATTTCATTTCAAGCATTTCTTCACAGCAGATTCAATATTCTGCAATGTTAATTTTATTATTTTTTTTAACCTTCTGCTTTTCATTTTAATGTCCTGACTACTTTCCATATATCATCTGGCTTTTTCCCCTGTTGCCTCAAAAACACCTTCCTTTAAATAAAAGACTGCTGCTTCATAATTTGTCTCTTGCTTTATAAAGTCTGATTTTTCCTAAATTTATTATACTGTACTTGTACAATTACCCTGCTGTTGTTTCCATTTGCCCATGCTTGGACAGTGCTATGGGTTCAGTTCTGTCTTCCAAATTTAATATATTTGAGTACTAACCCCAGTTCATCAGAATGTGACCTTATTTGGAAGTAGTGTATTTGTAGATGATCAGGTTAACTTGCGGTCATTAGGGTGGGCCCTAGTCCAATATGACTCTTTATAAATCGAGAAAATTTGGACACAGAGACAAACACATACAAGGAGAATGCCATGTAAAGATTGGAGTTATGCATCCACAAGTCAAGGAACTACCAGAAGCTAGAGAGAGGTCTGGAACAGATCCTTTACTAACACCTTCAGAGGAAGCATTGACCTGCCAACAACTTTATCTCAGACTTCTAGCCTCCAAAACTGTAAGCAGTAAATTTATCTTTTTAAGTTACCTAGATTGTGCTACTTTGTTACGGTAGCCCTAGCAAACTAATATAGGCTGATAGAAGCTATAAGGCTTTTGTTTTTCTTGCTGAGTTATATAGGAGGACTGGATATTTTGTCTTGAAGAAGGTGTGTGTGTGTGTATGTGTGTGTGTGTGTGTGTGTGTGTGTGTGTGTGTTTTCTAGGTAAGATAGTGAGCTGCACATCATGACTGAGATAGTGATGTGCTTTATTAGAAAGGTAGTTAGAACACCCAGACTCTTCTCTTGCTTCTGAGATTTTGGTGACTTTTCAACTCTGGAGGTGTGGCAACTTACCATTTCCATTGAGGAGTAGCCTCTGAGAATTGGACATTTTTCTTCTAGTTATTACAGATCCTTCCTGCTTTATTGCTGTCCCAAGGAAAGTCAAACTCATTGCTCATTTAATCTGTCTTTCCTAAATTCCATGATAAAGTAGGAACAAAATATGGCATATAAATTTGCTTTCTTTCTCATATTAGAAGAGATTACTGAGAATTTTCAAAATTCCATACCCTTATCAGTTAGATGGTTACAAAATACATATCTGAGCAGGTGATATCTCTGTGCTCTGCTTCAGTATCCTCTGTTTCTTTCTTGTTGTTTTTGATTCGTGTTTTTTTTGTGTTTGTTTCTTTTTTTTTTTTTTTAGGGGGGTGATAGTTGGAGGATGCAAGTATTAAGGGCAAAACAATTACATGAAGAAATTTAATTTACTGTCTTAACAGTGTCTCTTATTTAAGCTTCGTCATACTTTAAGCTTGAGGGGGCTATTTAACATAATTTAACATTGTACATTTATTAATTCCATAGCCCATTATGAAGAGGAAGACAGTCAGAACTATGAGCAGTCCCAGAAGTGGATTTTCTTTTCTCTGAGGCTTGACTGTTTCTTTTGAGATGGGATGCAGTGTTTATTAGAATTTGCATTTAGTCTGACTTCCAATTACTATTTGTGCCTGATCCTTGCCTATATTTAGAGGATATTTCTAGATGCATTATGTTATGAACAAGCTGTTTCCTCACCTTTATCCCTGCTCCCCCAACACACACACACACACACACACACACACACACAAACACACACACACAAACCATACCTTGACACAGACTGCCATCTGTATAATCTGCAGCTCCAATGTAAATTATGTTACTGATTGACATCATCAACATGTACACTTGCTATTTTCATCATTGCTCATGCTTTTCCATGCGTTCTGTCTCTTCAAATTAAAGGTTGTTCATTGAGTTTTCCAAAGTTATTTTCCATGAAAATAATGAAGGGATCCTTTAATATGACAAGTTAACCCTGAAACTAGCTTGTAAATTCTTGTCCTATCTGAACTGTATGAGAGAGAAATCCCTGAAGTTTCTCTAAAATGAGTAGCACCCTTTCTTAGCTGTCAGTGTTACTGGAGGTCTTGTGCTATTTTTATATTTTTGACCATTTTCTATAATTATGTGTATGAGAATTCAGTGAGAGTTCTGGGCGGATATCATTTCACCCTGTCATTTTGCTTTACATCCTTAGAAATATACTGACTTCAGAAGATGCTCTAAATTTTCCTTTTAAGATTGATAAACAAGAACTTTGCTTATTAAATATATTATGCTGATATTATTTAGTAGCACCCAATTTCATTTCAAATACTCTGTTGTTTTACCTTTCCAAATACATGCATTTTAAATCATTATGTTTACTCTGATCACTTCTTTCGTATTCTCCTATATATTTTGGTTTCACCAGTGGACAATCACATTGTCCTCATGGGTGTGTATATATACACGTGTATATATATATATATATATATATATATATATATATATATATATATACATATATAAGCTGCAATGCCAATTTTAAACTGTTGCAATCAGAGAGGGAAGCAAAAGGATTCCTGAGTATCATTTCACATATGACATTAAAGAAAAGTACCATTCAGTTCTGTATTTTGTCCCTTTTATTATTATTATTATTTTATTTTAAAAGTGGATAAATAATGTCTATTATGTCTGTAAAGGAAGAACCAAACCTCTGGACTTATAGTAAAAATAGTTTATGATTACTGGCACTTTATGAAACACTGGTGATTTACAAGTTACTTCTAAACTAGTTCTAAGTGATTGCCTCACAAATCCCTGTGAATTAAACCTTTCAGTTCACATTCACATTCCAAATAACCTTATTTGCAGATTAATAAAAGCTCACACACTGAGAAGTAGAATAATGTGCTTAATGTCACACACCTAAGCTGCAGTTTGAAACAGCCCATTGGCCTAAAAAAATCTATGTTCTTAAATAAAGACGTTATGCAGACTTTATAAGGGTTGAGGCAATTATGCTAAAAGCTTTTATTATAATTCCATACATTAATATTTTAAAAAGGAGCCCTAACCCAAAGCACAAAATATAGAAACTAAAATATACACTTAAAATTATGATACTTAGGGAAACATCAAGTTACCGTTTCAGTAAATTGATTTAACTATCTTAATCTGTCCTTCTAAAAGATGGATCAAAGTTACAGCATATTTCTTTCAGAGTTGTTATGAAGACTAAAACTTAAGGAGAACATTAAATTTATAAAACTTAACTGAGAAAACTCTTTCAAATTAAATCAATATTTTGACAATCCTTAGAGATATTTAATCATTAATTTTCAATTGAAAAACATGCCCAAGTTTTGTTTGCTTGCTTGTTTTTCAATCTTCAGATATATTTGAGCTTTATTCTTGGGATGGAAAAAGTCATATTGCAATATTGTACAAATATCAATATGCTGGCATTTAAAACTAAGGTGGCAAATAATATTTTGAGTAAGAATAGGAGATAAATTATATAAAGCAAGAGTTATATATACATTGATAATAGAGTGGCAGCATAACAAAAAAGGATGAAACAGAGAGTACTAGACTTTATTTATGTTAATCCTTCTAGGCTTCTAAAAATATTTCTTAAGGCAAAAATGCTTAACATTTCAAAGAGCTATTCTAGAAATATGTGTAATTTTTACTCTTCATATTTCTTATCAGATGTCTATTTTATTATTTAGACCAACACCGTCAACTCTTCTTATGGCCCAAAGATAAAATTGACTCTATGAAACTTACAAATATTACCCACAGAGGTAATACAAACCAAAAAAATTCATTGTCTCAAAAACAGTGTTGTGAGAAGTATATGGATTTTTCTCTTTCGATAACTATATCACCTTTACTCACCTATCAGTTTATATTCTGATAAATATAATATTTGTTCTGTAAGATTACACCTATAATGGAGAATACTATGTATAGATTTATATGAGTAATTGTAAAAAATTCAAGGATGAGGTTTAAATTTAAATCGATTGAATTTCCCTAAGGAAGGAGCAAGATCCTTTTGTAAAATTTCTTCATATATTACTTGCAATCCATTAATTAATATCATTAGCAAATTGTTATCATTGGGTATATTCAGAGAAACAATACAAAATGTGTGTATTTCTGGGCTTCCCTGGTGGCGCAGTGGTTGAGAGTCCGCCTGCCGATGCAGGGGACACGGGTTCGTGACCCGGTCCGGGAAGATCCCACATGCCGCGAAGCAGCTAGGCCCGTGAGCCATGGCCAGTCAGCCTGCGCATCCGGAGCCTGTGCTCCGCAACGGGAGAGGCCACAACAGTGAGAGGCCCGCGCACCGCAAAAAAAAAAAAAAAAAAAAAAAAAAAGTGTGTATTTCTGTTTTTGTACATTTGAGTTTACATTTGGAGGGGGGGGTCACAAAATTGTAATAAAGCTAAGATATGTTGAATATTTGTAATTTTATTGGAAATTATGAGCAAAAAAATCAAAAAATAAGCATAGCTTTCCTTTTTCCTTCTTAAATATCTAAAACTGCAGTCTAAATTTCATTAATGTTTCTTCTTATTTTCCTCCTCAATCCAATAGAAATTGACTTCCATCTTTACTTTCTTACTGTAATACCTTTTATTAAGGTCAAATATTAAATAAACTAACAGAAACCAAAAAATAAAATGCATATACAGCATGCCACCCCATACAAATTGGCAAATAATAGATTTTAGCCACACAATAGATACCTTGCCACAGCTGATGCTTGTAGACCACTGCTGCTAACAACTGCAAAGTATACTTTTTAAAATTAAATACATAGGGATATTTATGAAGAGCGACATATTTTATAAAGTAAGTCTCATTAAGTAAAAAGAATATATTCTATGTATCTTAATTCTCAATATTCAGAGTCAGAGTAATAGTAATTATAACATGTCCACAACTAAATGAGAATGATAATCTTAAAAGTATAAACTCATTCTACATAGTAAAAGGAATACCTAAAGGAAAGTTTCTCCTTACATATTTATAGAAGAAACATATATTCTCCCCACATAAGAATGAATTAATAATTTTACATTAAATAGAAAAGGAGATAGTATTTGCATACATTTCATCAAGCTCAGAAGAGACTACTAATGCTTTATTTATAAATAAATACTACTAATGCATTATTATTTATAAATAAATCATGTCTATGATTACCACATATTTGGGAAAAACAAACCTAGAGCAATATTCTCTTTAACATTATTATCAAATACATTTATCAGTTCTAACATTTCATCGTGTAGTATATCTGATTTGCCGTGTAGTAAAATTCACCATTTTATCAGGCAAAGCAGAACAGACACATACATAGTCTTAGATATGAAAAATGCAAATATATTAAGAAAACAATTGTGATGTTGTTACTATCATTTATAAAGGTAGGAGTTGCTCAAATCCTACTGATATCCATCATCTCAACTGAAATCGTTTGGATTAGTGATATTCTAGGTGGATTTTTATGAAACTTGTAAGTAAGCTAATATCTGCTACTGTTTGTGATGAGACAGAGAAAGAGAGTAGAAGAAAGTGTGAAGACCAAGGAATAGAGGCAGACAAACTGCTAATGAAAATGGATGACAGAATACCTTGATAGTGGTTTGGGAGTATTTGTGATTAGAATACTCAGTGTTGCTACTGAAGATGAAATATGGTTAAACTCCCTCAAGGCAGCACATTTTGTGAAATATCACTCTGGCATTAGCTCTCTTAGATTTATAAGTACTGAAGAGGTCTCTGCCCTGCGTAAGGATAATAACATACCCCACTGCCAATGCGCATGAGAATTAAGATGGTTTCAAATAATGCTTATAAGCAGAAACGATTTGTTTGCTTTTAATCAACAATGCTACTATTATCATGCATTAAATATATGCAACTTTAAATATACTGTAATTTTGAGGGGTTTTTTTCCAACTATAAAGAATGATATTCTAGCATGTAAACCATTCCTACTAACTATATGAAATAATTATAGACTACAAAAATATGGACTCAGAGGATACAGGGTCCTGCTTTTCGACAGTCATTTTATGTGTTTCAGTGCCAAATTCTTTCTGACTCTGGCCTTTAACACTCCTGATCTGTTGTTTACATGGCTTAAAACTGCGTGGATAAATACATACACTAAATATCACACCCCAAACAAGCCCATGGCTCTTTGGGCAAAAAACAATTTAGAATAAAGAAGAGCACCTTATGGAAGTAGGTAATAAAAACAAATCCAAACTGATTTCATTAATCCAGTTTGAGATATGAAAAATTAGAATATCTATGTTATAAATAATGGTTTAGAGCTTTATTTGGTAATAGGTAATAGCAAACTGATGAAATTAATGACTGTCTCCAAAAGAAAAAAAAAAATGCACAGAAGTATTTGTATACAAAGTATAAAGATTTTTTCAGAGTTCCTGAAGCATATGCACAAATCCTAAGAAAACAAATTAAAAAGGATTTCTTCATGGAATCTACAAAGTCTACATAATTACATATATATTTTAGTTGTATATGCATATATATAAACATCTATGAATATTTTACATGGGTATCAATATGTTATATACTGATGATTTAAATATTTCATGACAAGATATGCTTAATATTTCAAAACCAAAAAAGTATTCTTAAGGAAAAATTTCAAGTGATTTTCTTACTTTAAAACATTTTGCTATTTTTAAACTGCTATTGACTTTTGTAAATTCTCCAACATTGATATGGAATCACAGAGAGATATTTAATTTATAAAATAAATTCTAATTTTAGTTTTCTGCTTACATGAATTCCACATCTTTAATATCATTTAAGACTTTTGTATAAAATAGCAATATTATTGTAAATAACACCGAATTTTGCATTGTTTTAATCAAGCTTAAATTACAAAATTTCAAAGAAGGAAAAAAAATTTAAATATTAAGTTTTATGTTATTATAGAAATTTTTGATTACCGTATAGAATATCATATAAAATATAACTTCCTTTTGATGTCCTATTCAAAATCTTAAAATACAACATAATGAAAACTTGTTAATTTTCAAATTATCTTTTACTAAAAGGAGCTCTTAGTTGTACAACTTTGTTATTTATTCTTCTCTATAGGTCATAAATTGCACTGATGCCCTTGAATTGGGAAACCTAAATGCAATGGGGATAACTGGATCCCAGGGTTGCAGGAGCCAAGTGGCTGCACTAAATTGCCAAAGACAGGTGTGCACGGTTACCAAAATGCATGACAGAACAAATCAATAATCAGAATATTCTGACTTGCAAAGATTTGTGGTATTGGCTAGTTGGTCATAGTGTCTATTAAATTCTTACTTCATTTCTATAAGCAGAAGAGTTGTAGGTCAAGTGAACACAAGTCTAATTTGAATCATAAAAAGAGTCACACAGCCCATTGCTGAATTCCCAGTATCGAGCCAGTTCACAGACCTACAATGTCTTGAATGAAGGAAAATATGTATCCTACAGGAAGGACTCCACTACTCTGCCAAAATTTGTATTATTAATCTTTCTTCCAGCTTTTCCCAAAAGAATCTACAGACTTTTACAGAATATGCACTGGGGAAAAGAAGATGACAAAACTTTTCAGGAATACTGTACACTTGTTTGGCCTGACACTAATTCCAGGAGGCTCAAAATGTCATTGTGAGTTCACCAGTAGAGTAGGAGCTTATGGAGATCAGGTGATCAATAGAATTTTAACTCAGGTCAGATCAGTTCATGGGTCCATAAACATATCCTGTAGTTAATTTTCTCAGTTCTAGAATGCATAATAGGAATAGACAAACTGTATTGGCTGGGAGATGAAGCCTTATTGCCAAGGGAAAATTGGCCTGCTACTAGACAATGTAAGTGCAAGAATATGTCTGTAATACAAGAGATTCCTCAGAGTACCTGTTAATGTTATCATACTCTATGATTAAAATTAATGTAAAACTACAACAACCCAATATTGGCAGGACTACTAATAGCATAGATCCATTAGAAATAAAAGTTTGGGTCACACCGCTAGGTAAATACCATGACCATATAGTAGTCTGATTTTTGTTTTTGAGGAACCTCCATACTATTTTCCATTAGCAGGTGCACTATTTTGCATTCCAACCAACAATGTACAGGATTATGATTTCTCCACATCCTTGGGAACACACATCCTTTTGTTTTCAAATAATAGCCATTCTAACAGGTGTGAGGTGATATCTCATTGTGGTTGTGTTATGCATATCCCTGATGATTAGTGATGTTGAGCCCCGTTTCATGCACGTGTTGACTGTTTGTATGTCTTCTTTGAAGAAATGTTTATTCAAGTCCTTTGTTTATTTTCTTAATTGGCTTACACATTTTTTGATACTGAGTTGTAGGAGTTCCTTAAATATTTTGGATATTAACCTCTATCAGATATATAGTTGTAAATATTTTTTTCTGATTCCACAGGTTGATTTTACATTTTGTTGATTGTTTCCTTTGCTGTACAGAATCTTTCTAGTTTGATGTATTTCCAGTGGTCTGATTTTGCTTTTGTTGCTTGTGCCTTTTTTATCATATCCAGTAAATCAGTGCCAAGACCAATGTCAAGAAGCTTTTGTCCTAGGTTTTCTTTTAGGAGTTTTGCAGAGTAAGGTCTTACATTTAAGACTTTTGTCCATTTTGTGTTGATTTTTATGTATGGTATCCAATTTTATTTTTTTTTCTGTGAATATGCAATTTTCCCACCATTTGTTGAAGGGACTATCTTTTACCATTATGTATTCTTGGCATCCTTGTTGAAGATCATTTGACTGCATATATGTGGGTTTATTTATGCACTCTCTATTCTGCTCCATTGATCTATGTCTCAGCTCATATCATATGATCCAGCAATTCTACTTCTGGGTATAGGTCCAAAAGAATTGAAATCAGATTCTCAAAGAGATATCTGCACTTCCATGTTCATTGCAGCATTATTTCACAATAACCAAGATATGGAAACAATCAAAATGTCCATTGAGGAATGAATGAATAAAGAAAATGTGGTATATACAGACAAGGGAATATTATTCAGCCTTTGAAAAGAAGGATACCTTCTTTTGTATGAACCTGGAGGACATTTTGCTAGGTGAAATAAGCCAGTGAAAGAAGGACTAATACTGTACGGTCCCACTAACATGAGATATCTAGAATGGTCAAAATCCTAGAAGCAGAGAAGAGAATGGTGGTTGCTAGGGGCTGGGAGGAGAGGGAAATGTGGAATTATTGTTCAACAAGTGTAAGTTTTCAGTTATGCAAGATTAATAAGTTCTAGATATCTGCTATACAACATAATGTCTGTAGTTAACAATACTGTAATGCACACTTAAAAGTTTTAAGAGTGTAGATTTCATGTTGAATACTCTTACCACAGTAAAAATACTACAGAAGCAGAAAGCACTAAAAAAAAAAAAAAAAAAAAAAAAGACCAACTGAGGTGGTTGCTGAGCACAAAGGGAATATAGAATAGATGAAAGAAGGTGGTTTTAAATACCAGCTACAGGTGGGTGACTAGTTGGAGAAATAAGGACTATAATTTTTCTTAGTATTTTCTCCTTAATTTTTGTGAGTATGCTTGTGTGTGTATGAAATCATATTTATTTGTTTTTTCCCTTTCTTATCCCTTTATCATACAACATAATAAGTATTAACTTTACATCATAGTATTTAAGCTACAGGGTATATATATATATATATATATATATATATATATATATATATATATATATAATCTTATTGGTTCTGTTGGAAAAGTCTGACTAATATAGTTACAATCACTGGCTGAATCAATGAAAATAAGGGCTAAGTTTGAAATTTGGTCAAGACTTTTAACTACAAAGATAAGTTTCATTACATATGGATTGGTCAGCATTTTTATACTGTGACTGCCTCTTGAAATTAAGGCTTTAGGAGCTGAAAGAGTTTGCTGAATCTAATGTAGAAGTTTTAAAAAGTAGTATTTAAATCTCACCTCTGTACAAAACATACCAAAAGAAAAGGAGAGGAAATAAAAATAGGTTTTTATTTTTGTTTCTGTTTATTATCTTTCTTCCTTGTGTTGCCACTCTGTGGACATTCTGAAAAGATTCTACAGTAATATTGTCTGCTTTTTGTAGAAAATATGTACACTTAGAATGTCAACAGCAAACATTTAACATCCTGAAAAGTATCTCTAGACTATATCTTTCTAAAAACATCCATTTTCACTCAAGCACATACATATACAGACACACACACCACAGAATTTGGAAATCTCCACTATTTTTTTGTAAACATTTTTCCTTTCCGTACATTGGAGCAAATATAGATATTGGTTTTTCCTCCACAAGTCTATTTGCATCCATTCTTTTATGTGCATTCACAGTGAATTACTCTAAATCAGCTCTCTCTCTCTCTCTCTCTTCTCTTTCTTTTCGCTGTTTTGACAAATGGAACAAATTTCACCCATATGCACCACACATTCCTATGCTAGCATCTTCCAACTTTAGTTGCAATAAAGCACATACTAGCTCCAATTGCACCACTGTTTCTCATCCTAATCAAAGTTTAACCAAATGGGAACATTAGTTACAATTCAGTCACACTGGTTATGACAATTTTTAGAGATAAGTCAGAAAATTCAATATTTTTTAGTAGCAAATTGCTTAATAAAGATATCTCAACAGATTGTGATACACTAATGAGTTGAAACTCCCTGGATAATACATCCAAATGTTAACTTCTCATTGAAAAATCCTCCTCATTGAGTTCATAACCTGTTTTACTGGTTATTATTTCAATTGGGCAACTGACATTAGACATTAATCACTGTCTTCCAAATAGTTTTCGTCATGCTGTCTCCCCAATTAAATGGCCTTTCCTATTCTTCTCTTCTGCAATTTAAATCATCTTCCAGACTTTGAGAACACTCTTCCCTATGTAAACGTATGCATTGTAAACCAGGAGAATTTTACAAGACTGTTCATAATCCAGGTTGTGTTAGTAGAAACACTGAAACCACACAAAGACCAACCAGCAAAAAATGAATAACAAATCGTTGTGTATTCAAACAGTGGAAGACCATATAGCTGTAAACATGAATTAATTAAATCTACAAGCAACAATTGTGGCAGATTCCAGGAAATATATATTGAGTAAGAGAAAAGTGTCTCAAGAAAACATACAGAATAGTTATAACCACACATTTAAAAACATGCACAGAATAATTATTTATAGATGCAAACATAAAGACAAAAATAATTATTTAAAAAATCAAAGCTAATGGTTGCATGTTAATGATAATTATGCCCAGGAAGTATCTTCAAAGAAAATAACAATATTCTTTCTCAATAAGTTTGTGGTTTGTAAATGTCACTTTTTTGTGATGTTTAATGAAAACAGTATCACTCTGCTCATAGTCCATTAGTCTGCTTTGTCACATGATCTTGCTTGACTATAGCAGGTCTGGTAAATTTAGTCTTCCATGAGTCCAAGAAGGAAGGCTGACGTGGATATTGTTGTGCATAATACTTTAATTTAGAAGGATGATAAATTTTATACTTAAAGAAACCTATATTTCCAAAATAAGATCATTAACATATTGAACAGGACATATCCATAGGATAATAATGATATGTGGTTTACCCTAACAGTTTAACTGTATTTTTTCACTACTCTAACAGAAACTAAATTTTCATTCACTGTTTTTATATTGTCTTCCAAGTTCAAATGAAACCACAGGTATGGCTTCTGATCTGACAATTGAACACATATGCATTATTGCTTTGCACCATTTATCCAATCAAAAAAGTTTATTGAGTTTCTACTAAGTACAAAGACCTATTCTACTGTCTGAGGTTATAATGCTTAATGAGTCAGACAAAAATACTTGACTTTTAGAGATTACATTCTAATGGAAAGAGATGATAAATAATGAGCAACTAAATAAACTATTACACAGTTAATCATATTGTTATTTATTTATTGCAGACTTATTTGTTTTAGTTAATTTAAGAAAGAATTTAAATATAAGGGGGTTGGCGTTAATATGGTGGTTGCAAGGAAAAAATAGATGTCCATCATCTTTCCTTATGGTCTGTTTCTTCCTTAGTCTTTAATATGTTCACGTTCCTCTTGCTGCCTTCTTTAGTTACTTGTATAAATCAGCTGTCAAACATCACCCTATGCTAGTCACCCAGACTCAAAGTGATTTCTATCAAGAGCTGTTAAGTATTGTCAGCTTGTCAGGAATGCCATTGCCTTGTGCTTTTCAACTTTGCAATTGCTGCTTGATTGACACTTTTGAAATTCTGTCAGCATTTCTTTCCTTTGTTTGCTTTATACAGAACAGAAAAGAAGATTCAGTTCCTATCCATTAGCTTGGCAAAATCACAGCATCTGTGAGGGAAAGAACAATCTCATAAATCGTGTATTTTATAAATAGAAAAATAAAGATGACTGAATGGATACTACCGACTCAGTTGCCAAAAGGATTACTGGTCTAAAAATTAAACACCTTTAGTTCTCAAACCTCCATATATAGGTTAAAATAACCATAATGAAAAATAAAATATTAAAAGATATTTACTAACAGTCTTCAGTGTACAATAATGATCTTTATTTCTTCAAAGAAACAAGTTTTATTAAGTAGATGAACAAATAATCTATTGTAGGTTCTAAAATCTGTGAGCCTAAATGAACTATAAACCAAGTATATTTGATAATTTTTTTTTTGATTTTGCTCATTGCAATATTGCAGAAAGCACTAATTGTTCTAAAGATTATTATTGTCCCTTTAGAAGTCATAGTTAAGCTAATGTAAGTGTCATTCTTTGGCTTAAGAAGTCTAAGTGTCAAAACTAAGAAAATGGGAATCACCTACTTACTATTATTTGAAATTAAAGTGATGAATACATAAACAATTAATTATATTAAAGTATAGATGTTCCAAATGAAAAGCTATTATGATATTGTAAGTAATAAACAATTAGTAATACTGAAATGTTTTCATAACATATTCTGTTATAGCTTTTTTATTTTTCAATGGTTTCCAGATTGAAAATTTTACTGAATAACTATGGAGATATTTTAAGTGCTTGGAGTAGATGACATAGTTTCAATATATTTTTGCTTCAAATCTAGAAGTAGACTTGTTAATCACTAAGAAATGCAGATAGTATCAAAATGAAGGTTAGACAATAGTTAAACAATGGGCAAGCTGTCAGGTAAATGATGAAAAAGTAAGCCTATTGGAAATGAGAGTATTAATCATGAATGCAAACATTTCATACAATATGATTCTAATTTTATTTTTTATTAGTAAATAAATTATATCATTTAAAATAGCATATATACTGTATTCTCAAACTTGATCAAGATATATGTCTATTATGCTTTAGCTAAAACAGTGGAATTCAAATTAATTCTAAGGATGCAATTTTCTTATTAGGAAAGAAATACAGATATCAACACAAAGATGGTAAAATGAATGAAAAATTAAACATAGAAAAATAGGGCAAATATTATAAATGAAAATTATATATATATATATGCTGCAATACATTTATTTAAAAATTCTCAGTGGTTTAGACACATTTCTCACTCAAAATTTTGCAAGTTGGCTGCATTGGCTTCATTTCAGGGGACTGATTGGTTTGGATGTGCTCTCCGTGAGCTCTTATTCCTGGTTCCAGGTTGAAAAAGCATCTCTTAACTGGGCAGACACACAAGATGATTGTCGTATTGCCTCTTTACATCTCTGCTTGGAAGTAGCATCCTTTTGACTCCTTCTTTATTCTGTTTGTCAAAGCAAGTCACATGGCCCATCCACATCAGTAAGGCAAGGACTCAATTGAGGGCTACATTTGGGAGAGTGAATTTTGCTAAAGATCATCTTTTTGGCCATAAGATGCTATCTTAACCACACATATGTAGCTTCCTTTCTTCTATATGGAAAAACCAACCACTGAAACCCAAGGAAGATATTCCAGATGTATCCACCAAACAAAACCTGTAGCTCTAAGTCCTTGATTTTTCAATAATTTCTATATCAGATCTAAGTGAGGTTCTTCCTGGACTGGAAATTTAAGAACCAAAAAGAGAGAGAGAAGGAGGGAGGGAAGGAGAAGGAGAGAGAGAGAGAGTGGGAGGGGAGAGAGAGAGAGAGAGAAGGGGGTTAGAGAGAGAGAGAGAACTAGAGAAGAAGGAAGGAAGGAAAGAAGGAAAGACACTTAATACAATGGTAATGGAACAGGGTCCTATTCCAAAAGGGGAAGAACTGAAATCACACTGCTGACATCTGTAGAAATTCTGAAATTTGTTATTAGGCCCTAGTACTGCTGCCTGGGAGTATCTTACCAGGCCATTATACTTCATGGGTTTTGGCTTCCCACTCTGGGTGTTTCTGACTATTTTATCACATTATTGTACTTAAACACATTTGAAAGGGGTATTAGGGAACATTCCTTCCTTGCTGGCTGAGCAGTTTTCTCTGTCAGATTTCTGTCCATAAAATATTGGATGCTCAAGAGTAAATTTCCATTTTAAAGTTTCAAAGTTTCTCTTCATTCAAGATGGCAATTTTGCCTATCTTACCCTCACAAAATATCATTAGTTTTTCCTTAATTATTATAACTTGTGGTTTTATTTGATTCCAGTCACAGCCACCCACAGTTCTTTCCAGGAAATGCCTATTTCTTTCTTGACTTGAATACAGATTCTTTGGACATTTAAGGCATCAGTGGTGCATGCCCTTAGTCTCTTTTACCTAAGCTTTTGTATTTTTTAAATTAATGCATTTTATTGGAGACAACTCTAAATCAATCAGAGGTATCTTAATATAACAGATCTTAATGTTATACATCAAATCTCAGAATTTCTGAATTCTTCTTTTTCTCTTTTATCACTTCTCTACCAAATACTATATTAGCCAGCTTTTGTGGTTTTAATATTATCTTCAAATGTCCAAAAACATCCATGGTTTACAGTAACAAACATTGTTACTGTCTCACTGACCTGCATGCTGACTGGTGAAACTCTGCTTCAGGTGTTATACTGAGTTCAGAACTGGTCCACAGGTCTTCTCTTTTCTGAGTGTTAAGTTGAAGAACCAGCTTCTATTATGGCACATGTTCTCATGGTAGAGGGCAGATGGTGGACAGAAACTTGCCAGGCTTCTTAAAGACTCTATTTGGAGCAGATACACTGTTTACTTCCACACAGTACCACTGGCCAAAGTAAATCATATAGCCAAGATGAAAATAAACAGGGTGGGAAAGTATAGCCCTCCCATGGCGGGAGGAGAGATGAATATTTGGTGAATAATAATAAAAGTACTACAGGAGGTCAACAGGTCCACACATGCCAATGCTCATGATAAATGTAAAAGGACTAAATTGCCTATTAAAAAGAAATATTCAAACTACATTAAGAAAAAACACTCATATATTCTAAGTGAAAAACTGAAAGTAAAAAACCCCATGAAGTTCAAATTAAAAAGTGGTATTCAAGCTAACACTAAGAAAATAATATTGGTATAATTAATATCAGATAAAATAGACCTTCTGACAAAATTACTATTCAAGATGGAGACCACCATAACATGATGGGAGAATTTATATTTCCTAAAAAGAAAAAAGTTATGATTTCTTTTGTAATCTGGATGCAACTAATAAAATGCCTCAAAATAAAAGGGGACTAATTTGTTAAAACAGCAAAGAGCGAACTAATGAATCCATTGTAACAGAATATAACCCATTACAAATAATAGGATACCTTAAATCTGTAAATGAATAAATGAAAATTTTGATGACAACTATGATATATTACATGATTTCAAAATTACTCATTAATGACAAAGGGGAAAACAGTAATTTTACAATGGAAAGGACTGGCAGACATACCTTAATCAAATAATCAAAGTTAACATTTCTGATAATGTGGCTATTAGAAAATGTGTGCCACCTAATAGGATTCAATGAAAAAAAAATTTTCACTTCTGTGATTTTCCTGCCAAATATGCATAACCTGAAAGTAATTATGAGGAAACATTAGACAAATTAAAGAGGACTTTCTAAAAATAACTGGCCTATAATCATCAAAAGTGTCAAGGTCATAAAAGTCAAATAAAGACAGATTCTTTTTTAGATTGAAGAAGACTAAATAGAAATGATAAACAAAAGCAACACGTGATTCTAGTCTGGCACATTCTCCTTTAAAAGGCATTATTAGAAAAGTTGGCAAAATATGAATTGTGTTTGAGGATTAGATGGTAGTAATATGTTATTTTTTTTTTGACTCTTGCATTTTAGTTATGTAGGAAAATAACCTTATTTCTAGGAAATACATCCTAAAATATTTGGAGATGGTGGTACCTCACATTGACATATCAGACATATGAGCAATCTATTAAAGTTTTCTATGGACTAAAATTTTTAGTTAAGTACACATTATGCTATCATAGTATTTTATTTTCCAGAAATAGTCATAAACAACTGTTGTGAGATAATCTTTCTAAATAAGATCATGAGAGCACCAACAGATGTGGCCTTCTAAATTTTGCATAAGACTTCTGAATGCATATTTTGCAAATTTATCCCAAGCTTAAGATAGATACAACTTTTACTGAATTGAGACAAAATTCCAATTAATAGTTTGAAAATGCATTTAATAAAAGAAACTTTTTTTTTCTGTTAGTTGAACCATCTCTTCTCTTGACGAGGTATTTTGATGTTCATTCTCAAAAGCACCATCTACGTATTATTAACAAGGACATTTTTTCTTATAATAAAATCCATTTGACTATTATAAATTAATAATTATTAAATGCTTGGAATACATTTTACTTTTCTTATAAACAGCTTAGTAATAATAAACTGATTTGAATAAGTAAACTTTCAGTTGCACCAATTCTGATTATACAGTTTAAATTTGAATCTTTTTTTGGCCTCATAAAGCTCTTTATTGATTTAAAATCATAATAATTTTGCTGGCTATTAATCAGAAGTATAAAATATAAACCTCAATACATAACAGTTTTAATATTTTCAGACCCATGCTCTAGCTGAAACAGTTCTCTATTCATGATGAGACAGCAGATGTGATACATAGAAAGAAGCATCTGAATATATGCTTAACTTTCATATTTTTATCCATCTAACATTATATTAAATATCTTTTATCTATTAGACTTGTGATATATAATAGTGAACAATTCAGAAAAAATGCCTACCTTTATGTCCTCACAGGGCTGAGATGCTAAAGGAAGGAGACATTGTGTGTGTGTGCTCATGTGTACACATATACTCACAGATGTATGCACATGCACACACACATACATACATAGTATAAATGCGATATTATTTTCTGTGAAGGAACTAAAAGTGGGCTAAGGGGGTTTTACATTAAACAGAGTGATCAGTGAAGTTTTCTCTGAAGGAGTGACTTTTGAGCTCCACTAAACCTGTGTAAAGAATTCTACCAAGAGCTTGAGGGGTTAGAACAGAAGATGCAAAGGCCCTGGAGCAAAAGAAACTGAACTAGTTTGAAAAACTGGAAGTTGCATGTGGTTGTCACAGAATGAATGGTAGGGAATATGGAGCAGAAACAAATGGAGAATTAGGCAGAAGCCAGGCAATAAGGCATCTAAGTTCACAGTGAGAAGTTTGGATTTTCTTTTCTACGTGTGTTGGAAAACCTTTAATGTCTTCCAAACTAAATTTATCTTGCTTTTTAAAAGACCACTCAGGACCCAATGGAAGACAATCATAGTGAGTTGTGGGAGGTGAGGCTATATTAAGCTGGTGCCACATTATACCAGGTAGTGCAGGCCATGTTAGGATTTTAGAACTGATTCTTAGAACACTGGGGAGCCACCAAGGTTTTAAAGCAATGGAGTGGGCTTATCAGATTTGTATTATTTCTAACAGAAAATAAAAATACATTGCAATATATTAAGTTTGCCAAAAACAATACTTACAAGTAACTTCTTGTGACTAAGTGTAACTTACTTTTACTTAAATATATACTTCAGGAAAGGTGCCTTGAGACTTGATTGATGGAAGGAAGTATAATAATAAAATATGATATAGATATGATGCTTTCTTTAATAGTATATAAAAAATAACTCCAAGTTCTATCACTGAACTAAAGTTACTTAAGAATTTAAAAATGCAAGTTCCAAATAGTCTATATGAGTAAAGGTAACAATTATATTTTTTTAGGAAGGGAAATATATTCTTTTAAAAATATACAATGTAACAAATGCATACAAATAATTATTTGAACTTCTGCTCTAGTCTGTATGATATTTTCTGGGAGAACCATAATTTTAATTCTGTAATTCTTATTTTTTGTACACATGTGGGAGAGCAAGTACACTAAACTAGAGTTGAGAGAGTAAGAGAGAACAAAAGAGGACAAGTGAAAGAGAAAGAGAAAGCATAGAACAGGAGGCCACACAGAGATCACGTAGGAGATGAATTTCAATATCAGAGAACTTGGGACAGTTAACAAAATAGAACAATCATAGTATACTCAATATACTGTTGCATAAATATTTTTCTTTTTAACAAGTTGTTTACAATAAAATATTATTTAAATTTATTTGTATTAACACATATTAACAAACAAATCAAACACACATAAACTAAATAATCTTAACACTCTCTGAAACAAAGTTGGATATGATTAAACTAGCAAAAATGATTATCTCCCTACATGCCAATATCTTTCTACCTAAAAGTCAAAGTTAAGCTCTTTCTTCTGACTTAAAAAGGGGCTAGACCAGAGGATGCATAAATACTCTTTAACACAGGCTATTATCTTTCAGAATCAATTAAGCCTTGAAATGAATTTCATATTCAGCTGACAGTGCTTCATTTTATAAAGCACAGTTAGGCATTGTAACAGTCTTCATGAAACAAAAAACAATAATAATTCAATCAATATCATCAGGCTTCTTGTTCAATTCTAAATGTACTAATAAAAATGTTTTTAAAATTTCAGGTCTGTTTTAGTAGATATGCTGCTGATTATTTTTATGTTTTATCTTATTTGATTCTGATAATAATTGTCAGCACCTCCCTCCACAGGATTAAGCTCATCAGCCACTGTGGTAGCTGGTTCAATAACTCATCTGCTTTTAGTTGCCTTCCTTTTTCTGTATCACTTCTCTCCTTTTTTTGCTAATTTTTTTTCTGTTCCTCCCAAATAAAAAATCTGGAATTGAATACTTAGAATCTGCTTCTGGGAGTACCCATACTAATTTGTTACCAGAAATGGGACAAAGAAGCAGATACTCATGAGGAGATTATGGAATTGAATTACTTACCATTAAGATGACAACAAAACCATTTTTTGGTCGTAAGCAGTGTGGTTATAAGTGCTGGCAGGTAGTAGCATTACAATCATTAAAGCTCCTACATGCGTGAAATTAAGATGGGATACAGGTAAAAAGAATTGTGCTGACATATGTAACCTTTCTTGGATTTGAGAAAATGTTGGAGATGGTAGTTGTGAAGATGCTAGTGTAGATTGGTTGGCTTTTAAGTGCTGTTGATGCATTCAAGGAAGAAAATGATAGGTTGTGACAGGCACAAGCCAGCGTACTGTCAAATCAGTAAATTATGTGAAAATGTAAAGTTCTGTGAAAGCCAAAAGTCCTCTATGAGAAGATTTAAAGACATCCATATCCTACTGACTGAAACAGGGCACAGGATCTGATTTCAGAGAATAGATTTTCAGAGGAGGCTTTTTTAAATCTCTGAAAATTCTCCTTCACTGAAGACATAGCTCTGATAGACCCTGTTAGACCCTGACACCTGGGATGAGGGTATCTAGTTGGATGTGTTTAAGAACCTTGATCTCTAAACTCTCTTACATTAGGGTAGAAATCTGCCTATACCTTGGCAATATGCAGAAGCCTCAACTGAGGTGAATTCCTCAAACAATGATATTTGTCCTCTTCAACTTTTGCCCTTATGTTTTGTAAGGTATTATAGGTCCATGGCTAGAATCAAATCTCAGCTAGAATCAAATCTTAGCATGGCCTGACTCAGCAGTCATTACATGTTTCAAGAGTAAGGGTATTAGCCACCAAAAGATATACAAATTCAGGCTAACATATTCATAAATGAGAGTGAAAATGTGGCTGGAAACATATCTTGGGTGACTGAAGTGACGTGGTGAGGTAAATATGTCTAAATATAAGAAATTTACTAACATGGATCACTCTTATAACACAGGATTTAGCATTCCTGAGCTGGTCTTAACATGATACTTGAATGATTTCTTGAATCTTGGGGAAAAAAAAATCAAAAAATGAAACAAAAGCAATGGTCTACAGTAAATAAGGTGGAAATGCAAAATGCGTCTTGGCATAGTATTGAGGATGAGGTCAAATCTCAGTTTGGTCGCATGCTAGCAGAGATTTATTTCATAAGACTAGAGGACATGTTGCTTAACTCTGTTCTGTTGGAGGGCCCAGAGGATATTTCTTTCTCTAAAGCAATAACCAGTGTGCTAATGAAAGAGTTCCAGGCATCATTAAAAAACAATAGTATTTTCTGTCCTCTATAGGCCAGGATTGATAACAGGAGAAGTTGTTATACAACTGGGGTCCTAAGTGTCAGTAGTGATAATAAAATTTCAGAAAGCAGAAGGCTAATGACAGCATTTAACTGTCAGAGACAAGGTGTATACAGTTACTACAACAAACAGAAAAGCTGGAATGACTCAGAGCTATCTATGGGGGATGAGTAATAGACCATGAGGTTCTTAGGGATTAGGTGTATAAGCTGCCAGTGAGGGTATTGCTTAATCTGTATAACAAAAACCTTTCAAGAGCTAATGAACCTGAGTCTACTTTCAACTGCCTCAAAAGAAAATTATGAGCTCTCATTCAGTTTCCAGTTCTCAGGACTGGAGCGCATGAATTGAACAGAAGTCTAAGTCACATTGAGGAAGATTTCCCAAACATCACAGCAAATATATGTGATAGTATTTCTCCCAATTATTTTCTAAAGGCATCCACAACCATTATAGTAGAGTAAATATTCACTGGGGAAAAATAAGGCCTAGCATTTTCAAGGGTTTTTATATAGAGGACAAAACTGACAAAAAAGAAAGAACAGAAATGTTATCATAGTACTCCAGGAAGTATAGGGACATATAGAAAAGGCAGATGATAGATGAAGTAAGTAGAAGATATCAAATGAAAACTCCTGAAACTTCTGCACCCCTGCCTAAGGTAGAATATCAGAAGTAATATTATAACCTTAGTGAAATGACAGAGATTAGTGCCACTCTTAAAAGCATAAGCAATTGATGAATGATGTTCTCCATTTAACACTGAGTAATTCATTAGCCTGACTCTACAATATTCCTTTAGATCATAGTGGTTGCCAAAGGACTACTGTGAACTTAACCAAGTGTGCTACAGATTATTGCAGCTTTTCCAGGTGTGGTGTCTTTACTAAACAGATTAATTCACTGCCTGCATTTGGTTTGTTACTTATCTGAAAAAAATGCATAACCCATGTAAATTATACATGGGAATAATAATAGGTGCTTTGGTTGTCCTGGTTAGACCCATGAATGCCACAGGTGTGAAACTGTAAAATACAAAGATTTAGGGGATTTTCATATTAGTAAAGATTTAAAGGTTACTGCTCTTGGGCACACATCAAAAGATTCCCTGCAAGTTAAAGGAAACTTATTGCATCTTGCCCTTCCCACCACCAAGAAAGAAGTGGAGCATTTGGTAGTCAGTCCCCTTTGCATTTTGCATATAACATATATTGCTCTGACACTTATCAGGTAACTTGGAAGGTGGTCAGTTTTGAGTAGGACCAGAATAAGAAAGGACTCTCTAGTAAGTGGCCTTACTACTTTAGCCAGTTGGTCTTCCACATCATAAGATGATAGCAATAATGGTTGTAGAAAAGGATAATGTGGAGTTTCTGGCAAATGGCAATAGAAGAGTCACAGCTCAGTCCCCCAGGGTTCTTGAACAAGGTCATTTGGCCTCATTTAGAGATCTGCTCATGGTTCAAAAATCAACTATTTTATGCTCTTGCAACTAGTAGAGACTGAGTTCCTGACTTTGGTACAAGTTGATTGTTCATCAACTGATACTAGGTTATTGTCACTCCCTAGGTTATAGTATCAGACAGCCACAACAGCAATCCATCATATGATGGAAATGGCATATTTAGAATCAGTCTCCAAAAAATCTATAGGGCCTTGCTAATACATATCAATATCAGGGAGAACATGAGTGAAAATGGATCCGTGGGTATTGGAACAAACTTGTGGAGCACAAATAAGTTACAGGATAAGTGGTACAACACATGTCCCTTATGTCTAATTTTCCAATGCCTCTCCATAAAAATCACATCTATTTTTGTGCTTTTTCTATAATTAGCTGTTGTCAAAAGAAAAAAGTTATCTGTGTTTGATTCAGGGATGGGTTGGCTTGATACATCAGTATGAGCTGAAATGGACTGTTGCCACTCCATAGCACCTCCTTGGGGCTGCCATAAAAGTCAGTGGTGAGGGAAAGTTCTCTGTATTCAGAGAACTTAGAAGTCTGGGAAATGTCATGTTGATAGAACTATGGGAGTGAACACAACATTTATGGATCCTTTTCTTCTTAAGTCAATGCTTACCAAGAGCATGCATGACAGAAAGAGGTACTGAGTAATCTAGAAATGATTTGGTTCAGCCATACTCTCCCCTGGGTTATCCCAGGCTTACAATATAGATTTATGAATAAGTTAACCCCAGTGGTAGAGATGGAGACTAGGCATGGCTCCAAAGGAATGGAAAAGTACTGAAACGATGGCACTGAGTTGTTGGCACTGAGACAATGCTTCCTTCGGGGTGCTCCCAGCTAATAAACTGGGCCCCATGGGTTACTAGGGCAAGTTCATTTCTGCGAGATACCTGATTCCTCTGAATGAACTCCCATTACCCTGGCTGTAACCTTCATAGATCTGTGATGTAGTCTGAGAATCTTCTTACTCTATCCTCTGTTCTCATATTTCATAAGGGTCAGGCCAGCCTCATGGTCTGAAATCTCTCCTCACCTCCTTTGTTTCTTGCCCCTTTTTCCTCACAGGTGTTTCATGAATAAATCTCTTCCATGTCTTATCCCAAATTGATATCTGCTTCTTTGGGGATTCAAACTGGTTCAGTTTTTTAAAATTCTTTTGAGGATGAGACACCAACAGAGTGAGCAATGAGTAGATGAATTAAAGAATTCTCATGTTATTATGAGGAGAAGAAAGATAAAGGCAAAATAATGAATTTGAAATGTACTTGGGGCTAGAATAAATTTGCAATGCTAATTTTTTTAGTGGTCATATTTTTGAATGAACTTTTTTTAAAAAGTAGATTTAGATTTACAGAAAAGTTGAGAAGATAGTACAGGGTATCCCATACCCTGTTTCCCCTGTTAGTCTTTGCTAACCCACTCTAATCAAATCCTCATTCTACATACAGAGTCGGATTTTTCTAAATCTGAGATATGACTCTGTTATTTCCTTGCTCAGAGTCTTTCAGTTACATCGCTTGTTACAATAAAATTTTTAAAATTAGTGTGTTTTAAGAATATATGTGGTCTGGCCACTCATTGCTTTTCTAATTTTAACCATAATTACATTTCTCCTTATTCTCTACTTACACTAATCATCCTTGAATTCCTCAGTCGTGTTTTGCCATTTAGATATTCCAGAGTTTCTCCAGAGAAACAGAACCAACAGTGTATACACACACACACACACACACACACACACACACACACACACACATTCTCTCTCTCTCTCTGAATCAAGTGGTTATGCAGCCTAAGAAGTCCCTTTGTCTGCCATCCTCAAGCTGGAGGATCAGGAATGCCTGTGGTGTAAGTCAGTCAAGTCTGAATGCCTGAAAAACACAGGAGCCAGTAGTATAACTTCCAATGCAAGGTCAAAGACCCAAGAACCAAAGCCCTGATATCTAAGTACAAAAAAAGATCAACATCCCAGATCAAGGAGAGAGAAATTTGCCCCTTCTTTCCTTTTTGTGCTATTGGGGCCCTCAACAGATTGGATGATGCCAGCCCTCATTGGTGAGGGTGGATCTCTTTACTCAGTCTACTGAAACAAAGGCTAATGTCCTCTAGAAACATCCTCACTGACACACCCAGAAATAATGTTTTAATTGCTTTCTGGGCAACCCGTAGCCCAATAAAGCTGACACGTAAAATTAACCATCCCAAGTGTCTTGTTTCAGTTTTTGTGTTTGTACTTTCTGCCTGGACAGTTCCTCTACGTTGCTCTCCCTCAGACTCCCTTCCTGCTTCACCTAGTTAATTCCCACTGTAATTTTAGATAACAAATAGGCACTGTGTTCTCAAGGAATACCCTGTGTGTTACCTCTTCTACCAGTGTTATCTGCACTATGTTCTCTCAGTTTTGTAAAGCCCTTTTAAATGTATGTATTTAACACTAGATGCTAAAATATGTGAGAGCATGTCTATCTTGCTTTTGTTACATAACCACAGTGGCTAGCACATAATGGGCATTTGTGAAAGAAGGGAGAGGACAGAAAGGAAGGGAAATAAATAAGAGAAGGATGAAAGGAAGTATTTCAAACTATCTACCTAATATAAGAAAAGTATATACCAGTTGGGTTAATGTCACATCCTTTTATTTTCCGCCCTGAGGAATCAAGTCTTCAAGGGAAGAGATGACAAAATTTTGCACTCGTTTTCATTTGAGGGACAGTTATTTTGGCATATATCTTACCTCAAAAATGTACAGTGCATTTGGGCAAAAACTTGGATATAATTTTGTTCTCTTCTCCAGGTGCTCAATAAGAGTAATTAAATTTCCAAGAAGAAGTCAGACATATTTCTTCATATAAATGGAGTAATAAATGTATTTGACTCCAAGGGCTTTTTTCCAAAATGTCTCTAGACTCCTGTGTCAACATCATCTGTTAAAAAGCTCATTGAAAACATAAAAATATTTAACAATCATATTTATTTAATGTTAAACATTTAGTTAATTAATTGGCTGTAATTCTAATGGCACTTTTCAAAATATAACCAAGTTCATCATACTTTTTATGGAGTGGTCATATAGTTTATGTTCTTTAAATCTAATAATTTATAAAGTTATTTCTATTGATTTTTTCCTACATTATTTTTCTGGCTGCATTTATATTTTAGACATGTATAACAATTACCTAGTTAAATGACCTATATACTTTATAATTTTGAAGTAGTTCTCAGTCTTCCCACTCATTACATTTTTATCTTGCTCATTTTAAGAATGGAATTGTTATAACACGCCTTCACAAACTTGAATTGTAGAATATATTTACTAGGAAACCTAGAAATACTAAGTGTTTTCTTTGAGACTACCAAATTATGATCTATGGCAGTAGTTCTCAAACTTTTCTGTCTCAGGAATTCTTCATGCCCTTAAAAATAACCGGGGTTCCCAATAAAACTTTCTAAATTTGGGGGTAATAATGTAATACATAGTAAAATAAATCTGAGTAAACACAAAATAATTGATTTATAAATACTTTATTTAAATATATATGTATAAATATATAGATGTATATGTATATATTTATACATATATATATGTGTGTGTATATATATGTATAAATGTATATTATATACATTTATTATATAATTTATTATTTATTATATACATATATATAATTTATTATTTATTATATACATTTATTAATGTATATTATATGTATATTATATGTATACATGTATATATATGTAAATGTATATGTATATATTTATACATATATATATATGTATAAATATATATATATAAATATATATATTTATAGTGAAGTCTCACTAACACTTTTAAAACCACTACTTCACAGAACCGATTATAATCACTGGAAATGTGAGAACATGTCACTGTCCCATCCCAGAGTAATTCATCACAATCCCTGGGCATGGGCCCCAGGCTGCTGTTGTTATTTGATTTTTGTTGTGTTTTTGTTTTGTTTAAGGTTGGCGTATGATTCTGCTTCACAGTTATGGTTGAGAACTACTGCAGTTCTATGAGATAGTAGACATTACTCATAGAGCTGCTGTGTTGTTTTAAATCAATATGTACTTTTGAATCTCTATTAAATTTAAGAAATTTGAAAGATTTATGGTTTATTAATCAACATGTCTAATTTCCTATTATGATGAATGAAATACAAACTAAAGAAAAATTTTAAAGGTAGAAAAATTAGGAAACTAAGGAAAGATTAGGTAATTTTCATGAGGTCCTGGGACTAGAAGATATCAAAGATTTGGTTTAACCATAGAACATTGACCACAGAATCCATGTTCTTAATTAGCTTTATGCTCCTTAGTAAGTCTCCAAAACTGTGGTAAATGTACTCTGTTGCTACATGTAAAGACTCTTCAGAAGAAATCAATTTCTACATCCACGACTTCCATATATGGCATTTCTTAAAGTTCATCATCTGACAGTCAGCCTTATTCATGATAGTCCATTTCCATTTTATCAAAATAGGTGCATTAGTTTCCTACTGGCACTGTAACAAATTACCACAAATGTTAAGTCTTAATAAAAAATTCTGTTTTTTTCCAGTTCTGGAGGTCAGAAGTCAAAAATGCATTGAAAGGCGTGATGCATTAGTTCTTGAGGCTTTAGGGAAGAATCCGCTCCATGTCTTTTCCAGATTCTTTAGAGGATGTTCTCATTCTTGGGATCATGGCCCTCTTCTATCTCCAGAACCTTCAATTGCATCTATCCAACCTCTGCTTCTATGAACACATCTTTTTTCCTGTTCTGTCTCTCTCCTCCGTCATTTAAGGAACTTTGTGATTATATTGGACCAACCTGGGTAATTCAGGATATCTCCCTATTTTAAGATCCTTAACTTAATCACAGTTGCCAATCCCCTTTGCTATGTAAAATAATATATTCACAGGTTCTAGATGTTAGGACATGTGCATCTTTAGGAGGTTATTATTCTGTTTACCAAAATAAGGAATGCTATTCTTCACCCGTGTATTCTTCCTCATCTATTTCAAGTCTTGATGCAGCACATATTTTGGGGTGTAAAAATTTATGACGTGCCAAACAAAGAGATATAATTAAAGGTGAGTTTTGGAGACACTTACTATGATATAGCTAATTAAGAACCATAAACTCATAAAGCTTTCTATCATTATTTGATTTAAAAGTACTTATGTAAAGAATAAGAGTCAACATTATCATCAGAGTATTGTTGTAGTCATTGGGGTGCTCGGAATTTAAAAAAGAAAAAGCAACCACCTAATGTGATTCTTATATTTGAAACTTTCTGCAGGATTACCAGATTCTTCAAGACACGTTGGATATAGCCCATATATAATGCTTACAAAAATCACTTCTAATTCTTTCTGCTTACCTCAATAAGGTGGTTAAAAACTAATAAAATTATATCATAAAATATTTGTTTCAAATATAAATCCTCTTGTTCCCATTATAAAATTTTTAATAATTTCTCTCTCTCATTAGTAAGAACTAAACTTATTTCAATTTATAAGAACTATCCAGATAATAATTTTAAAATGTGTTAGCTAGGGAGTTCCCTGGTGGTCCAGCAGTTAGGACTTGACACTTTCACTGTCATGGCCCCGCATTCAGTCCCTGGTCAGGGGACTAAGATCCCGCAAGCCACAAAGCATAACCAAAAAAAAAAAAAAGTGTGTGTGTGTGTGTGTGTGTGTTAGCTAGATACATAATTTTTCAAAAATTCTTATAAGGTGGAGGCAAGAAAAAAATTTAAAGACCATAACACTGCATACTGAGGCTAAGTATTTTAAATTACACTTTATTAATCACCTTATATTTTTATTGTAAATTTTATTGATCACTTTTTTTTTGCTAAACTTACAATTTGAATATGATTTATTATATTCCTTTAAGATGAACCTTATTAATTAAAATTCAAAACTTTTTTCTGGCATATTAATTGTAAGTAATGATTCTGTTTATCCTTTTTTATGAGGTTTTGGTTTAAATAAATTCAGTGTTTGCTGCTATATTTTTTTTTCTTGCATGATTTCTTTTCTGCTTCACTTTATTTACTGGAATATCTTTATGTTATTAGTGATTCAGTTATACATATACATATATCTCTTCTTTTAAAGTTCTTTTCCCATTTAGGTTATTACAGAATACCAAGCAGCTTTTGCTGCTGCTACACAGTACATCCTTGTTGGTTATCTATTTTAAGTATGGCAGTATGTTCAAGTCTATCCCAAACTCCCAATATATCACGCCCCCCCACCTTTCTCCCCTGGTAACCATTAGTTCATTCTCTAAGTCTGTGAGTCTGTTTCCATTTTGTAAATAAGTTCATTTGTATTGTTTTTTTTAGATTCTGCATATAAGCAATATCATATGATATTTGTCTTTCTCTATCTGACTTACTTCACTCAGTATAATAATCTCCAGGTCCATCCACATTGCTGCAAATGGCATTATTTAATTCTTTTTAATGACTGAGTAATATTCTATTATATATATGTACTGCATCTTTTTTATCCATTCATCTGTTGATGGACATTTAGGTTGCTTCCATGTCTTGGCTATTGTAAACAGCACTGCAATGAACATTGGGGTACATGTATCCTTTTGAGCCATGTTTGTCTCTCTATGCATGCCCAGGAGTGGGATTGCTGGATCATATGGTAGCTCTATTTTTAGTTTTTTAAGGAACCTCCATACTGTTCTCTGTAGTGGCTGTACCAATCTACATTCTCACCAACAGTGTAGGAGGGTTCCCCTTTCTCCACACCCTCTCCAGCATTTATTGTTTGCAAATTTTTTGATGATGGCCATTCTGACTTGTGTGACATGATATCTTGTAGTTTTCATTTGCATTTCTCTAGTAATTGCTGATGTTGAGCATTTTTTCATGTGCCTCTTGGCCATCTGTGTCTTCTTTCAAGAAATGTCTATTTATGTCTTCTGCCCATTTTTTGATTGGGTTGTTTGTTTTTTTGATATTGAGCCACATGAGCTGTTTATAAATTTTAGAGACTAATCCCTTGTTGGTTGCATCATTTGCAAATATTTTCTCCCATTCTGTGGGTTGTCTTTTTGTTTTGATTATGGTTTCCTTTGCTGTGCAAAGGCTTTTGAGTTTAATTAGGTTCCATTTGTTTATTTTTGTTTTTATTTCTATTACTCTGGGAGAGGGATCGAAAAAGATATTGCTATGAATTATGTCAGAGTATTCTGCCTATGTTTTCCTCTAAGAGTTTTATACTATCCATTCTTATATTTAGGTCTTTAATCCATTTTGAGCTTATTTTTGTGTATGATTTTAAAGAATGTTCTAATTTCATTTTTTTACTTGTAGCTGTCCAGTTTTCCCGACTCAAAGTATCTTGGATGTTAGGTTTGCTATAAATTAAATTTTTATTTAGGGTTATAGGTAAAGATGTTTGATTTTAATACATGTAGCTAAGAGTATAGGCATTTTCAATCTTCTATGATAGGATTCTTGGAAATGTAAGTAGATATTAAAAAATTCAGTAATATGTTACTGCTTTGATATTTATGGACACAATACTTGATAAATATATAAAATAATAATAGTTTCTATTTCATATGCCCATTATATTGTAGGCATTTTTTGTTATTATTTTCTTGTTGAATCCTTCCAACAACCTTCTAGGTTACTTTATTTTTCCCGTATATATCTTAGTTCAGGATGCTATAGCAAAATACCATATATTTTTTGTCTTAAACAACAGAAATATATTGTCTCACAATTCTGGAGGCTGTAAAGTGCAGGATCTGTGTTTCAGCCTTTTTGGTTTCTGGTGAGGACTCTCTTCCTTGGTTGCAGACAGCTGCCTTCAAGCTGTGTCCCCACACAGCACAGAGTGAGCAAGCTCTCTAGTATCTCTTCTTATAAGGACATAATCCGATTGAATCAGGGTCCCACACTTATGACCTCATTTACCCTTAATTATTTTCTAACTCCAAATATAGCCACAATGGAGGTTAAGGTGCAGCTTGTGAACTTGGGAGGACACATACATGTATTCCATAATAGTATATTTCTTCCTTTTTTTCTTTTTCCTTCCTTTCTTGCTTCCTTCATTCTTTCCATCTTTCCTTCCATGCTTCCTTCATTTTTTAATCTTTTCTACTGTTAGCACTTTGTGCTCTATTTATTTATTTAATTTTTAAAATGTTTTGTATAAAATAGTTTAATGAAGTGATGGTGACTTAGCCAAGATCACACAGATAATAAAGCCAACTCCTGATTTTTGTTTTATTCTTTTAGTAACATCTACCTTTATGAACATTATAATATTTTGTTTTCCTTATTTCTAGTGTTCTCAAAGTTTATATAATGAATACTATTCAGTGTACATTTGCCTTTGTTATGGGACAAAAGATCATATATAGCAGTCTTGTTTTTAAGTTAGGGAGATGGGGAGACAGTTTTGTATTTAGATATTTCTTATTATTAAGGATATAAGCTATTAGAAAATATTTCTGTAGATTTAGAACAGCATAATTAGACACAGGTCCTCTTTTGTCACAAAAAGTAACTTAAATGTAAATAAAGATAGAATTAGTTAACATAAAACTCATTAATACAGTTATATAAAATAAAATATCATCCCAATCTACTCAATTTTTATCACTCTATGACTCCATCAACTATTAGGCATTTATTATTTTATGTATTCACATAAAATGCTGCCAACCAAAATATAAGTACATTGTTTTCTTATTTAAAATTTTATTTATAATCACTCTCAGTTATGTTAACACATGAAATTTTTTACATATATCATTCTTGGGCAATGATAAAAAACTAAGCTAAATAAACTGCTTAAGTTATTCCTCAAATTTTAATGAGTCCAACTCTTCTGAATAATTTCTTACATATAGTTTACAATATGTGTTTTTCCAAAGATATCATCCTCTGTATCATTGTATATCAATGATGCATTATTTCATAACAGAGGGCTATAATATTGTGTCCAGGATACTTTTCCAGTTGGAGGACATACATTTTGTACACTTTGATGCTGATACTTGTTTGCTATGTGGTAAAAGCCTTCTGTGTATGTCTTGATGTTAAAGAAAATATTAATCTACTAAGTGAAAGAAGCCAGTCTGAAAAGGCACACACTGTGTATGATTCCAACTAATGATATTCTGTAAAAGGCAAATCTATGGAGACAACATAAAGATCAGTGGTTGTCCAGGGGTTGGGGGGTGGGGAATAGGATGAATAGGCAGAGCACAGAGGCTTTTTAAGGCAATGAAAATACTCTGTTATGATATTATAATGACTATGCTTTAAGTTTTTCCAAACACATAGAATGTACAGCACGAAGAGCAATCCTAAAGTAAACTATGGACTTTGGATAATTATGATGGGTCAAAATAAGTTCATCCTTGGTTAAAAAAAGAAAAATATGTACCATTCTGGTGAGTGATGTTGATAATGGGGCTGTCTATGCATGTGTGATAGCAGGGTATATAGGAAATCTTTTACCTCCCATTCAATTTTGTTGTAACCCTAAAACTGTTCCTAAAAATTGTCTGGAAGGAAGGAAGGAAAGGAAGGAAGGGAGGGAGGAAGGAAAGAGGATTCTTCCTTTCTGTCTGTCTTTGAGCTGAGACATCAGTTTTCTCCTTCTTTGGATTTAGAATTAGACTGGAACTTACGCCATTGGCTGTCTTGGGTCTACAGCTTGCTGACTGCAGATTTTGGAATTCTCAGCCTTCATAATTGCAGAGCCTATTCCTTAACAGTAAATCAATCTCTCAAATCTCTCTCTCTCTCTTTCTCTGTTCTGTTTCTTTGGAGAACCCCCACTAATACAGATAGTGCAGAAAAGTGAAGTGGTGATGTTGTAATGAATTTTAGGTGCCCTCCAACATGTAAAGAACTGGAAGTTATTCCCTTTTTTTAGCAAAAAAAAAAAAAAAAAAAACTGGAAACAACTGAGAATCCACATTTTTTTTGTACTCATCAGAGATATGATGTTTTATGGCAAGTCAGGAGAAATAGATGAATGCAAGAAACAAATGAGATCATCTTACAAGAAACAGAAAATGCTAGAGCCATAAGCTGGTAGGAATATACAAGTGGTAATATTGATGAATTGCTGGAGGTGGAATGTCAACTAGCATGAGAGTGAGAAATTCCTGGGTACTGCAGTTTTACAGAGTTGCCTACAATTTCCTGTCTTTTACTTTCAGGAATCCCATTAGGTTCTGATAATGAAAAGCCAGGAATGGTCATCTCAAGTCTTTGGCAGGGAGAAGGGAAAATTAACTATTTTGAAACATGCCCATTGCATTTTCTGTAACAAAGGCTTATTCTGCAGTGAAGAAAGACTTTACCACAGCCTTATTTCACATAGTTAGAGGGGCACTTACTCAACTCTAAGTCTCTAGCTTTCCTGTCTCATGTAAGGGGAGTCAGATAAGAACACTAGGATGGGGAAGATAAGAAAAAGACTGACATTTAATCATTATAGAATGTTTCTATAGAATGTTTCTCCTTCTCCACTCCTAACAACATCATCAGGACGTCAGTACAAAAATAGAGGATCAGCTGAAAGAGCTATAAGCTCAAGCTCTATTTAAGGAGGTTTTCAGTAAAACTAAACATAATAGGGAAGACAAAAACAAGGACACTAGAGGAATTTGAAGCCCTTGTTTCCTACAGCTATAGTAAACATGAAACACAGCACAACTTCTAGCTGGATTAACATAAAACTTCACATTAAATACCAACTTACCTTGGCTTCTGTTACCTTATATATCACATCTGGCTTTCAACTAAAAACAAACAAACAAACAAGTTATGGTGATGTTGCTGAACCAAACTTGGGTCCTCTCGCTGAGCACAGTAAAGCCAATCTACTGACATTGGGTTGTGGTGAGGAAAGTGCAGCATTTATTGTAAGGAGCCTTACAAGGAGAATGGGTGGCTTGTGCTCAAAAGCCCCGAAATCCCCAAAGGGTTTCAGTAAAACATTTTTAAAGACAGGGTGAGGGAAGGGCATCCCAGAGTACGTGATCTGCTTGTGCACAATTCCCTGAATGGTTGATAGTGAGATAATAGGGTGGTATAACAGGGGTTAACACTATCAATCCTAAGGCACTAGAAAGTCGGGGGGCTATGTTCTCATGATCATCAAGTAGTTAATTTCTTCCATTTGGTGGTGATTTTAGCATCTGTGAAACAACTCTGGAAATGCACATCAGATACTATTATCTAGGTAGTTCAGAGAGAACTTACAGCAGAGGATGTGGGGGAGGGGTCTGTCCTGGGGAGGCCCCATAGGGTCCTGCTCCGTTTCACTGAGAGACAAGAAAAAAGCTTGAAGAGACAAAGCAAGCATCAACATCAAATTCAGATGACACACATTTTGGAATCATCAGAAAGGGGATTTAAATAACTATGACCAATATTTTAAGGAGTCTAATGCAAAAGTTAGACAACATGTAAGAACAAATGAGAAATATAAACAGAAAGATGGATATAAGAAAGAATAAAAAGGAAATTTTAGAAATTAAATACACTGGAACAGAAATAAAGAATTCCCTAATGGGCTCTTCAATAGATAGGATATACCCAAGGAAAGAATCAATGAGATTGAAGATATGTCAATAGAAAATTACAAGCTGGAATATTAAGAGAGAAAAATAATGAAAATAAAAAAAAAAACAACTGTGGTACAGTTTTACAAATTGTAGGTATGCACAATTGAAATGTTACAATGAGAAGAACAAGAGAAGGAAGGAAAATAGTTGAAGCAATAATGTACAAAAGAAATTGAAAATTATTTTCCAACCCCCCAGCACAGATCCAGGAAGTCCAGAGAACAACAAACATAATAAATAGATTAAAAAAAAAAAAATCTACATTTAGATAGATCCTATTTAAACTACAGCAAGCTAAAACAAAGGGAAAACTTGAAAGCAGGTGGTGGTGGTAAGTGCATATGAAAATTTGACTATAGAGGTAAAAGGATAAAAATTATAATGGAATACTTGTCAAATCTGAGCATGTAAAAGAGGGTAGCATAAAATAGTTGAAGAAATATTAAAGAAAACAACTCAGAATTCTATATCCAGGGAAATTATCCTTCAAAACTGAAGGAGAAATAAAGACTTTTCAGAGAAAAAAAAAAAAAGGAGAGAAAATTCAGTACGTGTCATGCAGGAAATGTTAAAAGATTTTCTTCCATGAGAAAATAATAATAATGAAATCCAGAAAATCTGATCTATATAAAAAATTAAAAAGTGTTGCATAAGAATAAATACTGGAAATAAAAATTAATTTTCTTGTTCTTTATCTAATAAACATTTATTCACAGTAAAAATAGTAACAATGTATTGTGTGAATATACCATATACATAATTGAAATAAATGAGAACAATTTTTAAAGTCCAAGAGAGAAGAATTGGTATTAGCTACCTGTAGTACACTTGAAGTGGTATATTTTTTTTCAAAAATTGATTTAGATTAGCTATAAATATATATTGGAAACACTAGGGCAAAGATTGTAAAAAATCAGAAATAATATAATCAAAATACGTAGAAGAGATAAAAGTCAATCATATAAAATGCTCAATTAGACCCCGAGAAGGCAAAACATGAAATAAAAAAAAGGAGAAAAGAAAGAATAAGTGTAGTCAATAGAAACTGGTACAAACATGATAGACAATAATCCAACAGTATTAATAATCACTTTGAGTATAAATGGTCTAAATACACTAATTAAAAGGCAGAGTTTTTAAGAGTGTATGAAAATCAAAGCCCAACTCTATTTTGTGTATAAGTAACCACTTTATATAGAGAGAGACTGAAAGGTTAATAGTAAAGCAGCAGAGAGAGTTATACCATGCTAATCAAAAGAAAGCTTGGTAGCTCTATTAATTTTAGAGAAAGCAGAATTCAGAACAAGAATACTTAACCAGAGATGAAGTGTGAAGATCCTCATGTAAGGAGTCTTCATGGAGATGCCAAGAAGAGCTAGCAATCGTTGACATGTATGCCATTAATAAGAGAGCAACAAAATACATGCATCAAAAAATGGGGGAGGGGCTTCCCTGGTGAAGCAGTGGTTGAGAGTCCGCCTGCCGATGCAGGGGATGCGGATTCGTGCCCTGGTCCAGGAAGATCCCACGTGCTGCAGAGCAGCTGGGCCCGTGAGCCATGGCTGCTGAGCCTGCGTGTCCAGAGCCTGTGCTCTGAAATGGGAGAGGCCACAACAGTGAGAGGCCCGCGTACCACACACACACACACACAAAAAAGGGGGGGGGGAATAGCAGAAAGGAGATGTATACAAATTCACTATTAATACATGCAATTTCTCTTTAGTAATTAATAGGTCAGAAAGGCAGAAAGTCTGTAAAGATATAGTTTACTTTAACATCATTATCAATTAAACCTGATTTAATAAACATTTACAGAATACTCTATTCAAATACTCATTCTTCTTAAGGTCGCATGAGGCAGTCACAAAGGTAGACCAAATTCTGAACATAAGATACACATTAACAAATTTGGAAAGGAATAGAAATTATGCAAAATAAGTTCTCAGGCTACAATTAAATTAAACTGGAAATTAATAACAGAAAGTTATCTGGAAATCCCAACATATTTAAAGATTCAGCAACACATTTCTGTATAATACATAGATCAAAGAAGAAGGCTCAAGGGAAATTTTAAAAATATTTTAACCTAAGTGAAAATGAAAATACAACTTAAAATTTGTAGGATGCAGTGGAAGCAGTGTTTAGAGGGAAATTTATAGAAGTAATATATATATTAGAAAAGAAGAAAAATCTAAAATCAACAATTGAATCATCCACTTCTAGGAAACTAGAAAAAGAAGTACAATTTAAGACTAAAGCAAGCCAAATAAAAGGAAATAGCAAAAACTAGAGAGGAAATAAAAGAAATTAAAAACAGAAAATCAGTAATCTAAAACTGGTTCTTTGAAAAGATTATGAAAATAGAGTAATCTCTATCCAGAATAACCAGGAATAAGGCAGAAGATACACATCACTAATATCAGAAATGAAATGAGCACACTAGCTCCTAAGTCTTCATTTCTAATATTATTACCCAATAAAAGGAACCAGGTTTGTTTTTGTTTTTGTTTTTTAAGAAGTTGATGATTCTAAGGCTGCAGCAGGAAATACACAATATGAGCCTAGAGCATTTTTAAGCCAGAAAATAAGGAAGCGGTCAAAAAACAAACAAAACCTACACTAAGGGAGTGTGTCAAAGGACACAAGGGCAAATTAAGGCACTCCCAATGGCTGGAACAATGTTAGGGGCAAAATTAATGAAGTATTGGGAGATAAGTTCAAGATGGCAGAGTAGAAGAATGTGCTCTAACTCCCGCTTGTGAGAGCACTGGAATCACAACTAATGGCTGAACAGTCATCAATAGGAAGATACTGAAACTCACCAAAAAAAATACCTCATATCCAAAGACAAAGGAGAAGCCACAATGAGATGGTAAGAGGGGCACAATCACAATAAAATCAAATCCCATAAATGCTGGTGGGTGACTCACAAACTGGAGAACACTTATACCACAGAAGTCCACCCACTGGAGTGAAGGTTCTGAGTCCCATGCCAGGCTTCCCAACCTGCGGGTCCAGCAATGGGAGGAGGAATTCCTAAGGACTTGATTGCAGGGGTTTGACAGACCTGGGGGAAAGAGAGACTCCACTCTTGGAGGGCACACACAAAGTAGTGTGCACATTGGGACCCAGGGAAAGGAGCAGTGACCCTATAGGAGACTGAACCAGACCTACCTGCTAGTGTTAGAGGGTCACCTGCAGAGGCGGGGGGTGGCTGTGGCTCACCGTGAGGACAAGGACACTGGCAGCAGAAATTCTGGAAACTTGGCTCATGGGCCAAGTAGACCTTGGCATGAGCCCTCCCAGAGTCTGCAATTAGCCCCACAAAACAGCCTTGTAACACTCCAGTGTTGGGCTGCCTCAGGCCATACAACCAACAGGGAGGGAACCCAGCCCCACCCATCAGCAGACAAATGAAGTAAAGTTTTACTGAGCTCTGCCCATCAGAGCAACAGCCAGCTCTACCCACCACCAGTCCCTCCCATCAGAAAACTTGCACAAACCTATTAGATAGCCTCATCCACCAGAGGGCAGACAGCAGAAGCAAGAAGAATACAATCCTGGAGGCTGTGGAACAAAAACCACATTAACGGAGAGATAAACAAGATGAAAAGGCAGAGGGCTGTGTACCAGATGAAGAAACAAGATAAACCCCCAGAAAAACAACTAAATGAAGTGGAGATAGGCAGCCTTCCAGAAAAAGAATTCAGAGTAATGATAGTGAAGATGATCCAGGACCTTGAATAAAGAATGGAGGCAAATACCGAGAAGATGCAAGAAATGTTTAACAAAGACCTAGAAGAATTAAAGAACAAACACATAGAAGAATTAAAGAACAAACAAAAACAAATGAACAATACAATAACTGAAATGTAAAATAGACCAGAAGTAATCAATAGGAGAATAACCAAGGCAGAAGAATGGATAAGTGACCTGGAAGACAAAATGGTGGAATTCACTGCCATGGGACAGAATAATGAAAAAAGAATGAAAAGAAATGAAGACAGCATAAGAGACCTCTGGGACAACTAAATGCTACAACATTCACATTTAGGGGTTCCAGAAGGAGAAGAGAGACAGAAAGGACCTGAGAAAATATTTAAAGAGATTAGAGTTGAAATCTTCCCTAAGAATGGAAAGGAAATAGCCACCCAGGTCCAGGAAGCACAGAGCGTCCCAGGCAGGATAAACCCAAGGAGAAACATGCCGAGACACATAGTAATCAAATTGACAAAAATTAAAGACAAAGAAAAATTGTTGAAAGCAACAAGGTAAAAACGACAAATAACATACAAGGGAACTCCCATAAGGTTAACAGCTGATTTCTCAGCAGAAACTCTACAAGCCAGAAGGGAGTAGCATGATATATTTCAAGTGATGAAAGGGAAGAACGTACACCAAGTTTACGCTACCTGGCAAGGATCTCGTTCCGATTCGATGGAGAAATCAAAAGCTTTACAGAGAAGCAAAAGCTAAGAGAATTCAGCACCACCAAACCAGCTCTACAACAAATGCTAAAGGAACTACTCTAAGTGAGAAACACAAGAGAAGAAAAGGAAATACAAAAACAAACCCATAACAATTAAGAAAATGGTAATAGTAATATACATATCAATAATTACCTTAAACAAGAATGGATTAAATGCTCCAACCAAAAGACACAGGCTCGCTGACGGATACAAAAACAAGACCTACATATATGCTGTCTACAAGAGATGCACTTCATACCTAGGGACACATACAGGCTGAAAGTGAGAGGATGGAAAAAATATTCCATGCAAATGGAAATCAAAAGAAAGCTGGAGTAGCAATACTCAATAAGATAAAATAGACTTTATACTAAAGCATGTTACAAGAGACAAGGAAGGACACTAGATAATGATCAAGGGATCAATCCAAGAAGATGATGTAACAATTATAAATATATATGCACCCAACATAGGAGCACCTCAATACATAAGACAACTGCTAACAGCTATAAAAGAGGAGATTCACAGTAACATGATAATAGTGGGGGATTTTAACACCTCACTTATGACAATGGACAGATCATCCAAACATAAAATTAATAAGGAAACACAAGCTTTAATGGCACAATATACCAGATAGATTTATTGATATTTATAGGACATTCCATCCAAAAACAGCAGATTACACCTTCTTCTCAAGCGCACACAGAACATTCTCCAGGATAGATCACATCTTGGGTCACAAATCAAGCCTCAGTAAACTTAAGAAAATAGAAATCATATAAAGCATATTTTCTGTTCAAAAGACTATGAGATCAGAAATCAATTACAGGTAAAAAAATGTAAAAAACACAAACACATGGAGGCTAAACAACACATTACTAAATAACCAAGAGATCATGGAAGGAATCAAAGAGGAAATCCAAAAGTACCTACAGACAAATGACAATGAAAACATGACAATCCAAAACCTATGGCATGTAGCAAAAGCAGTTCTAAGAGGGAAGTGTATAGCAATACAATCCTACCTCAAGAAACAAGAAAAATCTCAAATAAAAAATCTAACCTTACACCTAAAGGAAATAGAGAAAGAAGAACAAACAAAACCCAGAGTAAGTAGAAGGAAGGAAATCATAAAGAACAGAGCAGAAATAAATGAAGTAGAAACAAAGAAAATGATAACAAAGATCAATAAAACTAAAAGATGGTTCTTTGAGAAAATAAACAAACCATTAGCCAGACTTATCAAGAAAAAGAGGGGAAAAAAAAGAGGGAGAGGACTCCAATCAATAAAATTAGAAATGAAAAAGGAGAAGTTACAACAGACACAGCAGAAATACAAAGCATCCTAAGAGACTACTACAAGCAACACTATGCCAATAAAATGGACAACCTGGAAGAAATGGACAAATTCTTAGAAAGTTATAACCTTCCAAGACTGAACCAGGAAGAAATAGAAAATATGAACAGATGAATCACAAGCAATGAAATTGAAACTCTGAATAAAAATCTTCCACAAACAAAAGTCCAGGGCCAGATGGCTTCACAGGGGAATTCTATCAAACATTTAGAGAAGAGCTAAGACCCATCCTTCTAAAAATCTTCCAAAAAATTGCAGAGGAAGGAACACTCCCAAGCTCATTCTATGAGGTCACCATCACCCTGATACCAAAACCAGACAGACATACTACAAAAAAAGAAAATTACAGACCAATATCACTGATGAATATAGATCCAAAAATCCTCACCAAAATACTCGCAAGCAGAATCCAACAACACATTAAAAGGATCATACACCATGATCAATTGGGATTTATCCCAGGGATGCAAGAATTTCTCAATATAAGCAAATCAATCAATGTGATACACCATATTAACAAATTAAAGAATAAAAACCATATGATCATCTCAAGAGATGCAGAAAAGCTTTTGACAAAATTCAACACCTATTTATGGTAAAAACTCTCCGGAAAGTGGGCATAGAGGGAACCTACCTCAACATAATATAGGCCATCTTCGACAAACCCACAGTAAACATCATTCTCAATGTTGAAAAACTAAAAGCATTTCCTCTAAGATCAGGAACAATACAAATGTCCAGTCTCGCCACTGTTATTCATCATAGTTTTGGAAGTCCTAGCCACGACAATTAGAGAAGAAAAAGAAGTAAAAGGAATACAATTTGAAAAAGCAGAAGTAAAACTGTCACTGTTTGCAGATGACATGATACTATACATAGAGAATCCTAAAGATGCCTCCAGAAGACTACTAGAGCTAGTCAATGATTTTGGTAAAGTTACAGTATACAAAATTAAAGCAGAGAAATCTCTTGCATTACTTTACACAAATGATGAAAAATCTGAAAGATAAATTAAGGAAACACTCCCAGTTACCACTGCAGCAAAAAGAATAAAATACCTAGGGAGACAAAAGACCTAGGTATGCAGAAAACTATAAGACATTGTTGAAAGAAATTAAAGATGATACCATCAGATGGAGAGATATACCATGTTCTTGGATTGGAAGAATCAATATTATGAAAATGACTATACTACCCAAAGCAATGTACAGATTCAATGCAATCCCTATCAAATTACCAATGGCATTTTTTACAGAATTAGAACAAAAAGTCTTAAAATTTGTATGGAGACACAAAAGACCCTGAATAGCCAAGGCAGTCTTGAGGGAAAAAAACAGAGCTGGAGGAATCAGACTCCCTGACTTCAGACTATACTACAAAGCTGCAGTAATCAAGCAATATGGTACTGGCACAAAAACAGAAACAAAGATCAATGTAACAGAATAGAAAGCCCAGAGGTAAACCCATGCACCTATGGTCAACTAATCTATGACAAAGGAGGCAAGGATGTACAATGGAGAAAAGATAGTCTCTTCAATAAGTGGTGCTGGGAAAACTGGACAGCTACATGTAAAAGAATGAAATTAGAACACTCCCTAACACCATACACAAAAATAAACTCAAAATGGATTAGAGACCTAAATATAAGACTGGACACTATAAAACTCTTAGAGGAAAACATAGGAAGAACACTCTTTGACATAAATCACAGCAAGCTCTTTTTTGATCCGTCTCCTAGAGTAATGGAAATAAAAACAAAAATAAACAAATGGGACCTAATGAAACTTAAAAACTTTTGCAAAGCAAAGGAAACTACAAACAAGACGAAAAGACAACCGTCAGAATGGGAGAAAATATTTACAAGTGAATCAACGGACAAAGGATTAATCTCCAAAATATATAAACAGCTCATGCAGCTGAATATTAATAAAACATACAACCCAATGCAAAAATGGGCAGACTACCTAAATAGACATTTCTTCAAAGAAGAGATACAGATGGCCATGTAGCACATGAAAACCTGCTCAACATCCTAATTATTAGACAAGTGCAAATCAAAACTACAATGAGGTATCACCTCACACCAGTTAGAATGGGCATCATCAGAAAATCTACAAACAACAAATGCTGGAGAGGGTGTGGAGAAAAGGGAACCCTCTTGCACTGTTGGTGGGAATGTAAATTGATACAGCCACTATGGAGAACAGTATGGAGGTTCCTTAAAAAACTAAAAATAGAATTACCATATGACCCAACAATCCCGCTACTGGGCATATATCCAGATAAAACCGTAATTCAAAAAGACACATGCACCCCAATGTTCATTGCAGCACTATTTACAATAGCCAGCTCATGGAAGCAACCTAAATGCCCATCGACAGACAAATGGTTAAAGAAGATGTGGTACATATATACAATAGAATATTACTCAGCCACAAAAAAGAATGAAATTGGGTCATTTGTAGAGACGTGAGATGTGGATGGATCTAGAGACTGTCATACAGAGTGAAGTAAGTCAGAAAGAGAAAACAAATATCATATATTAACGCATATATGTGGAAGCTAGAAAAATGGTACAGATGAACCGGTTTTGCAGGGCAGAAATAGAGACACAGATGTAGAGAACAAACATATGGACACCAAGGGGAGAATGTGTCAGGAGGGGTTCGTGGTGTGATGAATTGGGAGATTGAGATTGACATATATACACTAATATGTTTGAAATGGATAACTAATAAGAACCTGCTGTATAAAAAATAAATTCAAAAATTCAAAAAACAAAAATTAATGTAGTACTGGATTATGACCCACAGTATAAAAGAAATATCCAGGAGTCCATATTGATATATATTAATGATTTAGTAAATGAATAATTCATGGAGAAGAGACAAATCTCCCTTGCAGAAGAATTTCAAGTAATGTATGTAGATACTCCACCATCACAAAAAGGAATTATTAATTCCCCCTCCTTATATGTGGACTGTGGTCGATTAACTTCATAGTAGAGAAACCTGATAAACATTATCTCAGTCAGGTGGTCAAGATCAATATCAATAGTGAGTAGTCATGCTTACAGTATGTACCCTTGATGTGATGCCAATGGCACTTGATCTTTTGGTTTTCTAGAATTTACTTTGCCATAGGGGAGGACAGAGGAAGAAGCCACTGTAACAGATCCTTGGCAGGAAGGAGATAGTATTCTTGAAAAACTGGAAGAACAATTGGTCTGGTGTCCAAAGATAAATGACTATGTTGATGTAAGATGAACTAGGGAGGTGGGAAATTGCAGCACTTTGTAGATCATGTAAAGGATTTTACTTTTAATAAAAGAGCAACATGAAGTCGAGAAAGAGGTTACAACAGGTTTATGTTCCTGTTCAGTGTGATTAAGGATTTCATACACTAATATGAAAATTCAAGGTGTGTCAGGAAAATTAGACGAGTGAGAACAAACAGGAGAATCTGGTTTACAAACATAGATCTCAACATAATTATTACCATAAACTAATTCCTAGGGTAAATAAATTTTCACCAATTGATCTTATTTGTTATAATAACAATGTTATTAGATGTTCTAATAACATCTTAGATCCTTTTTTTTTTACATTGGATTTGAGTTTTTCAGAATGACAATATTCACAAATTATTTGAGAGTTAAATTTAATTTCCAGCAGGGCTATCTTAATTCATACAGTTTAAATTACTCTCTTCATATATATCCATGATGATACACTTACAGAATTTCAGGAATGGATATAGTGGAACTGGGGTATAAATTTTTGGTTGGTGACATTTGAGAGGGAATATTCAGTTGAATAATCGAACTAAAAGGAAGATGGCTCGTTGTTAAAGCGTTAGAGGGGCAGGTTGTGTGAGGAACTAATGAACAGCCTATTCGTTGGAAACACCTAGCAGTAAAAGAAGGGAGGGATCTAAGTAAGTTGCTTGGTAAAGAATGAGGTCAATAAACTGGAGCTTGTTTGCATAATGAGGACAATAACACATAAAATTATTTATTTACTGGAAGGAATTACATTAACTTTTTTTTAATTATGAAATTAATGAACATGTCTGTTTTGTGCCAGTCTCAGTTTATCAATAACCAATGTTGTGTGTGGACTGGCCCTTGTGGTTCTTATTATGATTGCAAGACACCCTTCCGCAATAACCATCATCAAACTTTGAAAAAAAAAAGAAAAGATTTATTACTTACATGACCTGGAAATTACAAAGCACACCTGGGACCACACAGCAAGGTCTCAGGTGGAAAAAAGAGAGAGAGGGGGAAGGGAGAGAGAGAGAGACTGACTTTGTCTTTCTCTTCTATTAACATCAGTCTCTTTCACTAGGTGATCACCCACAATCTCTGATTGATATACTAGCTTTCTAGTACTCTTTTCTGTGTGTACAGAGAGGCACCAGCCTCCCCTGAAGCCCTCTTGTGACTTCCTCTTTCTTTGCTTTCTTTGCTTCACCTGCCTTTTTGCAATCACTATATGTACTCCATCTACTTACTGTGTTCCGGAAACCTGTTGCAACCTCATTTTCATGGGTGGATATCCCCTAATTATCATTTTTAATAGAGGGATTCATTTCCTTTTTTACCTCTATATAAATCTGCAGGGACTTGAGTGGATGGACTATGCCAAGAATTCAAGCTTTAGGCTTGAAGTCATATGCTTCAACATATTTTTTATGCTCCAAGATTTCAGTTTGAAGTGATATACTCTTTCAGAAGTTTAATGACTGAAAAAGAAAAGTTTGTATAATATTCTGTAATGTGGTTAACTATTTATATGGAGGAACAACACAACCTGATAGAAGAACTATTTTTAGTCATTGTCATCATGCTCCATTTTTTAAAATAAAAGAAAATTGATATGCCAATTATTAATTTAAAGACTCAGCCTAACAGATTATGTTTTAAAATGAGTTATTTCAAATTCAGGAGAGATGGCCATCCATAGACCATATTAAATATCATCTGAGCCAATTTTCTTTTTTTTTCCTTGAAGTTGAAAAAAGGTTTATTTTGATGCCAAAAATATCTGAGTGTTAGAGAAGAATTAATATGAGAATTGTTACTAATATACAATCGACAGAAACATAAATATGTTGACTTTTTTGATTACTAAACATAAAAGTGCATTTTATTGGAAATACATCACTTAACAAGATAGATGGGACTTCTGTTGTTTTTCCCAATCAGTTCATGTATCTGTGGTTGAATAAAATAGGAATAGAATTAGTGCTGAGTCAGTTTTCTTAACATAAATTTAAAGAAAGTGAACCACTGAGAGCTTGTTTCACTTGTCCAAGGACACCTAGGTATTTCCCTGCAGAGCTAGATCTAGAATAGAATTCCCAAAAGTTGCAGTATAAAGTTGGGTGTTGTGGGTGTTGTTTTTTACATTGTAATATATTACTCATTTTATGATACTAGCTAGAGTCTGAAATATTTCAGATTATAACGGCAGTGGCCAGGTTGTGTCCTCTTGAATCTGTATTTATTCGAAAATAAGTTCTATTTGTTTTTTCAGATCATGGGTGTGTGGTGCTGCAGAATATGTCATTTAAAATGATAAAAACAAATCAGCATCATTGATTCAATATGGTAGGGTCACAAGGAAATAAACATCTAAGAGAAAACAACTAAACCAAGGGCAAGAGATATAACCTTTCTAAAATTTGTATCTATTGTATACAATTTTTATCTATCCAGAAGCATTAAATATAATTCAGTCCTTCTGATAAAAAGTCACACTGCATGACATACCAAGGTACCCCTGGTTTTCTGATGTATCACTGTTAGAAATATGCCATGATATCCATGAGATGCATGGAACATAACCAGCAAAGAAGGGAAATTCTATGCGTTATTAAAATGTTCAGTAAGTTAACTTTAAAATACATTACTTGAGAGCAGATATATCAGGCTATAGTATTGACCATCCATTTTTGATTCACATAATATCCAACCTTCTACAAAAGCACTGAATATAAAAGAACAGCTAAAAAGGTTTACTGTGCCTTGGGACCAATTTGCAGTAAATCGCAGTCCACTTCTGCTATCTGAACTCAAGTATTTGTGTGAGCTGCTACTTACATGTGCTCATTCACTTTGAGAACAAAATGCGGCAACTGAATACCTTTTAAAAAGACCATTTCTTTTAGACATTGCCATTTTGATTAAAAATTACCTCCTAGAATGCCACTGTGGAAATAAGCTGGTGCCTACAAAGACAAGTAAAAAATGATTGGAGCAGTAGGTAATATCTTTGTCATTGTAAAACATTATCTGATACAGATATACAAAGAAATGAAGTCAACTGAGTGCCAGTTATAACCATGGAAAAGAGCAACAACCAAAACAAAACAAGAAAAGGAGGAAGGAGAATCACTACCACTACCACCACCACCTAGAAATATTAACTGTAAAAATCCAAAGACAGAAATGGAGACAGGTCTCAGGAAAAGAACTATAATCCAACATAAACTGGCAGAGTCAAAGTGCATGAAGTATTTTCATTTCAAATACAGTCTTGTGTGCTTTCTTTGTGTATATACACACACATTTCTTTTATATATCAGCTTTTCCTCAAGTGTCCCACTGTGTTCTCTTTTTTTGAATGCGTATGGAAAATTTTCTTGAAAATATTATACATTATGTGGAGGGCATCAATGAATTACACACTTATTTGTTTGATGGGAATAGATACAGATTAATTCAATAAATATTTGTGTTAATGAAATGTATCAGTCATTTTGCTGTCTTCAAAAACATTTTTTTGGTCTAGTTTAGTAGACAGACATATAAAGAGGTAATACAGGTTCATATGAGTACAATAATGAATAAGTGTCTATCCTTGATTGGGTAAGAAAATATGCTTCATATAGGAAGTAGCACAAAATTAAGATATAAGGGGTGATGAGGAGTTTTCCAGATGAATAGTAGTGGCATAATGGGATAGGGTGTGGTGGAAGTTTTATTCATTTTTCAGTCTGTATTTGGTTGCGTTATTACTTTGAAAAATAAATGAGTTAAAGTTAATAGAGTAATTAGAAAATCACAGAGTATAGGGTAGATCCCTCCTTCTCATTGTTATCTTCCCCTATTTCCTGAAGTGACATTTGAAATTTTAACAGATATTTGTTATTAAAAACCCATAGAATGTCACATAATTCTATCATGAATATTTCCAGCTATTGAAGTTAGAGGCAAAAATAGGAAAAAAAGGAATGTTGAGTAAGTAACAGCAGGTTAAATTCTGTAAAATAAATTGTGAAATGAAAGTAAAACTATTAAAAATTTTTATTTGGCTGTTAAGAACATGGCTAGTTACTTGACTATAGATATTGCTGAGTTCCTAACTTGCTAACAGTAGAGGCAAATATTGAGCCCTGATATGGTGCCCTGATATGGCACCATTCCCTAGAGAGAGCAACCAGCCACCTAACGGTAAGCTATTGCATCAGATCCTTTCTGTGCAGCAGAGAGCAGAGTTTTGGACTTAATGCAATAGACAAGTATTCTGGATGGTTTTGTTCTTTGCCTCTATTATTTCTGCTGATACCACCATTTATGGACATAAAGAATGTCTTATTCACTGTCATGGTATTATGCACAACCTTGTTTCTGATCAAGGAATTTATTTCACAGTAAGTGGACTTGTTTCACTATGGGCTAATCTCCATGGATTTAATTGTTCTTACTGTAAATCTTATTACTCAGAAGTAGCTGAACTTAGGGAATGGCCTACAGATGACTCAGAGCACATATTTGGAAGCAAACTATGAAAGAGCAAAATTTCGACTCACAGGATGCAGTAATGATTCAGAGACCAATAAATAGTTCTGTTTTTCCTATAGACAGACTGTGTGGGTCTATGGGGTGGAGCTGGGCATAGCTCTTCTAACTATTATACCTATACAGGTTTACTCATTTGTAAAATTTTTGCTTTTTATGTTTGCTGCTTTGAGTGCTGCTTGTTAGGAGGTCTTGTTGACCGAGAAGTGTTTTCACAACAGTGGTCATGTTGAATTGTAAATGACATTTATACTTGGATATTGTGGGCTCTTCATGGGACGGAACCAAGAGGCAAAGAAGGGTGTTTTCTATTGGGTGGAATGATGGATTTTGATTAAAAAGGTGAAATCAGATTACAAAGAAAAGTAGGGGCTAGAACAATGTCTAGAATGCAAGAGATTTGGGAGACATCTTTTATTATTCCCATTTCTAATAGCAAAGTTAATAGAAATCCATAGCAATGAAATCAAGAGAAGTCAGAACTTCAGGAATGAAATTTTGGGCCACAAAAAATTCTAATAGATAAATAAATACATATATGCATGCATACATAAACAACAAGGCAAAACAAAACTCCTTAACCTGATGAGATCATGACAGAAGATTGTGGCCAAAGGTAAAGGAAACAAGGAATGGAAGTAAAAGAAGAAAGTTAGAAATACCAGTTATGTGATAGCAACCTTGTGATCAGCGTTAGTAATGAGGACAGTAGCAGTATGCATATGGTCTTCCTTGATTTTTATGTGTGTTCGTGTGTATATACATTTCAGTTCCAGTTTCTATTGGTATCTCATTATCTATCCATCCATCCTTATTTACATTTGTTTTTTTTTTCATTTGTATTGAATATTTTTCTTCTTCCTCCTATTTCCTCTTATTTTATACAAGTTTTATTGAGGAATACATTTGTAATGTAGTATTTGGGTAACAAGATATTTAGATGTTCCTGAATTTAAGGGGGAATATATATATTCCAGATGCTGATCTAATGATTGTTGGGATTTTGCCTCTCCTCATTTTGGGGAGAGGTTAAGAATATCTTTATTTGTAGAAAGGCAGTTGAATCCTAAGTTGGAAATGAAACTTGCTTGTTGTTCTTTTGAAGTTTAAACATGGAAGTGTGTGTATATATGTTTTGCAGCCATGAAGCCAAGCAGGACTCTGCATGGCCTTCCTAGGGACAGACCCCACCCCACGCCCCCTTTGTCTCCCCAACTCTTATTTATAGAAATGCTTTAGCCTCCTGGGCCTTCCCCGAGTTCCAAAGAGAAAATTTAATCAGAGAAGTGAAAAAATACAGAAACAAAGGAAAACAATCAAGCAAGACAAAATAATAATAGTTCAGCCATAAAACAAAGTCAATGACCTTTAGTTCCCGGCCTCAAGGGCTATAGATAATATTCTGAGCCATATCCTTGAGTTATTTTGCAGATACTGAAACCCCCACCAGGTGGAAAAAGTTAACTACATGCACACCACAAGCACATAGGCCCCAGGTTGGTTGGAACCAGAGGTTGATGATGTTAATTCCTGAAACACAACCTGTTACCTCACCAACCAATCAGAAGGATGTACAGGAGCTGATCATGTACCCTGCGACCCCCTTTCTCACCTTGCCTTTAAAAACCCTTCTCTGAAAGCTATCTGGTAGTACAGGTCTTTTGAACATAAGCTGCCCCTTCTACTTACTTGGCCTTATGTTAGATGCCTCTTTCCCTTACCACAACCCAGTGTCCATAGATGGCTTGTAGCACACTGGCAAGCAGACCTAAGTTTGGTTCAGTAACAGCCAAAGGGTTGTGCTATGCTAGTCATTGCCTCTAAGCTTCAAAGTTATCCTTCCATACCAAGATTTTAGGTACATATTGGAGCTAGGACCTTGTAAACCACATTTCAGCTTTGCTAGCCAGATCTATGTTGGGCTCTGTCAACAGAGGGAGACCAAAAGTACTTCCTTCTTACAGTCTGTTTTCTGTTAGTTTCCTGTGGGTTTCCTATTTCCTTGTGGTTTCTCTAAGCATCACCCCCACTTTACCATTGGAAGGTCCTTTCCGCTGTAATATCTGAATCCAGTTTGCAATTTATACAACATTTAAAAAGTTAGTTTCATTCTGGTTCATTTTACCTCTAAACACATTGTCATTCAACCAGTACCCTAATATGGGGCTCCTTTTCAGAAGTTAGAGACAGCAGTACCAGTTGAGCTGTGCTCCTTCTTTACAGGTCTGCCTTTCAGTTCCACAGGGCCTCTCTTCTAACTCTCTACCTGTTAATGATCCTAACCTCTTCTTTTCATTCCTTCAGTTGTAAGGGTACCAGCTGCTTCTGACAGTTATAACTTCAGTGACACTTTATAGTACTCTTTTTACACTTTGTTTCCTATTTAACAATTTTGAATCTAGCTTGCAATTCTTTATGTTATGTTTTCTCTAATCAGATATTCCTCTCGTGTTTTGTGTTGCCTTAGTGGACTCTGGATGCTATAGCTCATTTTAGGGAAAAGTTAAATTGACAGTCTCAACTTTCTATTAATATAGTTTTGGCATTGGGTATGAATAGCATGGACAACTGTCTTTTAGATTATTTAATCTTTTGTAGAAGAACACTATGGAGATAAACTCATTATATGTTTTTAATAGTTACATAACTCTCCTCTGCAACTTCCTATTTTCAAGAGGATGGTTGGTTAGGCTTTCATAATATCTTCTTATTATGAAACCTACAGATTTTGGATAAAATATTTAAAAAGTTTTAAACAGATGAGAGTATGAGAATAAACTAGGATATGTATTTTATACATATATACATATTTATACACATATATATTGATAAAAATTTATGATGATATATATATCTCATCATCAAATTTTTGATTGAGAGTCACTTTTTAATAGTACATTTACCCAGATTGTTTCACTGAATATCTAAAACCTTGAGATACAATTTCCAATAAATCCCTTCTTTGTAAGTACTAGTAAACTTACATAATTAGGGAAATGCCCTAGTAGTTATCTTACAAAGTATCATCTCGATACGGATATAGATAAATTTCTATAGTTACTTATTTTTGTGAATGTCTAATCTTGAAATAGAAGTCAGATGAGGAAACTGAATCTATGTCTTAGGTTCTGAAGATAAATTATAAAGGAAGTATAAAGTGATTCTGAGATGGGGTTGTATCCTGAATAAGCATCATAAAATCTTATATTGGGGACGGTCTTCCTATGTTAACTTAGCAATATTGTCATAGAAGACACTAAATAAAGGAAGAATCAAGAGGAGGCATTAGAAAGATAGACACCATAAAATGTAGAAATATATATAGATGTACAAGTGACATTAATTGTTGGAGTTGTTATATATATAATGCAGAATAAAAACATTTTAAAATAGTGATAAGGAGGTATCAGAGATTTTTTTTCTTTAAAGATTTGAAGTAGTGGAAATAAAAATTTAATTGTTGAAATAAAAACCTAATAAATGGGTTAAATAGTAAATTAGACATCCTTTCCTCTATTAGAAAGTTATTTATCAATAGGACACAAAATACATGAATCATAAAATATTTTTTAAAAATAGGTGGATTTCATTAAAACTTTTAATAGTCAAAAGATATTGTTAAAATTAAAAAGGCAAACCACAGACTCAGAGAAAAATAATTCTAAACACTTATCTGATAATGGACTTGTATTTAGAATATGTAAAGAACTCTTACAACTCAATAATAAGGCAAACAAACAAGTGAAAATGTCATAAGGACTTGAATGGATGCATAACTAAACAAAAAGGGCTATGGATGACTAATAATAGACATTTGGGTGATCATATGTCCACAGAATATTGTATGTGGATGTTTATAGTGGCTTTATTCATAATCACTAAAACTTGGAAGTAACTTTAATGTCCAAAAAGGGGTGAACAGATAATGAAATTATGGTATATCCATATAGTGAAATACTACTCAAAATGTAAATAAATGAAATACTGATATGTGCAACAACATGGTTGAATCTCAAAATATTATGCTAAGTGAAAAAAACAAGACATAAATAGCTACTTACTGTACGATTCAATTTATATGCCATAATAAAATTAAAAAAAAATAACTACTGCAATAGAAATCATATTAGTGCTTGTATGGGGCCAGGGTTAGAAATAAGGTGTACATAAAAGCAGAATGAGGGGCAGCGCCCTGCCCACCATCCCGTACCACAAGCTCACCGACTTGCGCTACCTGAGCCACGGTGCGTACAGCACCATGTCTTTTGCCCGCCACGCAGACTGGTGCGTTCAGGTGGCCGTGAAACGCTTGCACATGCACACCCCACTGCTCAACAGTGATTGGTGAATTATTCTCTGTAACCTGACTTCTGCCCATGAGAGGACCTTCCCCAACAATCTCCCAACGCCTTATGAGTAGCCGTGTGGATGAAAGGCTCTTCGTGCTCCAGCCAGGAGTCAGGGCTCTGCCTCTGAGGTAGGAGAGCCAACTTCAGGACACTGGTCAACAAGAGACCTCCCAGCTCCACATAATATCAAACTGCGAAAAGCTCCACTCAACGACCAGCAAGCCACAGTGCTGGACAACCTATGCCAAACAACTAGCAAAACAGGAACACAACCCCACCCATTAGCAGAGAGGCTGCCTAAAATCATACTAAGGCCACAGACACCCCAAAACACACCACCAGATGTGAACCTGCCCACTAGAGAGACAAGATCCAGCCTCATCCACCACAACACAGGCACTAGTCCCCTCCACCAGGAAGCCTACACAACCCACTGAATCAACCTTAGCCACTGGAGACAGACATCAAAAACAGCGGGAACTACAAACCTGCAGCCTACAAAAAGGAGACCCCAAACACAATAAGATAAGCAAAATGAGAAGACAGAAAAACACACAGCAGATAAAGGAGCAAGATAAAAATGCACCAGACATAACAAATGAAGAGGAAATAGGCAGTCTACCTGAAAAAGAATTCAGAATAATGATAGTAAGGATGATCCAAAATCTTGGAAATAGAATGGACAAAATGCAAGAAACAGTTAACAAGGACCTAGAAGAAATAAAGATGAAACAAGCAACGATGAACAACACAATGAATGAAATCAAAAGTACTCTAGATGGGATCAATAGCAGAATAACTGAGGCAGAAGAACGGATAAGTGACCTGGAAGATAAAATAGTGGAAATAACTACTGCAGAGCAGAATAAAGAAAAAAGAATGAAAAGAACTGAGGACTGTCTCAGAGACCTCTGGGACAACATTAAACACACCAACATTTGAATTATAGGGGTTCCAGAAGAAGAAGAGAAAAAGAAAGGGACTGAGAAAATATTTGAAGAGATTATAGTTGAAAACTTCCCTAATATGGGAAAATAAATAGTTAATCAACTCCAGGAAGCACAGAGAGTCCCATACAGGATAAATACAAGGAAAAATACGCCAAGACACATATTAATCAAACTATCAAAAATTAAATACAAAGAAAGCATATTAAAAGCAGCAAGGGAAAAACAACTAATAATACACAAGGGAATCCCCATAAGGTTAACAGCTGATCTCTCAGCAGAAACCCTACAAGCCAGAAGGGAGTGGCAGGACATACTGAAAGTGATGAAGGAGAAAAACCTGCAACCAAGACTACTCTACCCAGCAAGGATCTCATTCAGATTTGATGGAGAAATTAAAACCTTTACAGACAAGCAAAAGCTGAGAGAGTTCAGCACCACCAAACCAGCTTTACAACAAATGCTAAAGGAACTTCTCTAGGCAAGAAACACAACAGAAGGAAAAGACCTACAATAATGAACCCCAAACAATTTAGAAAATGGGAATAGGAACATACATATCGATAATTACCTTAAATGTAAATGGACTAATTGCTCCCACCAAAAAACACAGATTGGCTGACTGGATACAAAAACAAGACTCATATATATGCTGTCTACAAGAGACCCACTTCAGACCTAGAGACACGTACAGACTGAAAGTAAGGGGATGGAAAAAGATATTACATGCAAGTGGAAACCAAAAGGAAGCCTGAGTAGCAATTCTCATATCAGACAAAATACACTTTAAAATAAAAACTATTACAAGAGACAAAGAAGGACACTACACAATGATCAAGGGATTGATCCAAGAAGAAGATTTAACCATTGTAAATATTTATGCACCCAACATAGGAGCACCTCAATACATAAGGCAAATACTAACAGCCATAAAAGGGGAAATCGACAGTAACACATTCATAGTAGGGGACTTTAACACCCCACTTTCACCCATGGACGGATCATCCAAAATGAAAATAAATAAGGAAACACAAGCTTTAAATGATACATTAAACAAGATGGACTTAATTGATATTTATAGGACACTCCATCCAAAAACAACAGAATACACATTCTTCTCAAGTGCTCATGGAACATTCTCAAGGATAGATCATATCTTGGGTCACAAATCAAGCCTTGGTAAATTTAAGAAAATTGAAACTGTATCAAGTATGTTTTCTGACCACAACGCCATGAGACTAGATATCAATTACAGGAAAAGATCTGTAAAAAATACAAACACATAGAGGCTAAACAATACACTACTTAATAATGAAGTGATCACTGAAGAAATCAAAGAGGAAATAAAAAAATTCCTAGAAACAAATGACAATGCAGACACAATGACCCAAAACCTATGGGATGCAGCAAAAGCAGTTCTAAGGGGGAAGTTTATAGCAATACAAGCCCACCTTAAGAAGCAGGAAACATCTCGAATAAACAACCTAACCTTGCACCTCAAGCAGTTAGAGAAAGAAGAACAAAAAAACCCCAAAGCTAGCAGAATTAAAGAAATCATAAAAATCAGATCAGAAATAAATGAAAAAGAAATGAAGGAAACATAGCAAAGATCAATAAAACTAAAAGCTGGTTCTTTGAGAAGATAAACAAAATAGATAAACCACTAGCCAGACGCATCAAGAAAAAAGGGAGAAGACTCAAATCAATAGACTTAGAAATGAAAAAGGAGAAGTAACAACTGACACTGCAGAAATACAAAAGATCATGAGAGATTACTACAAGCAACTCTATGCCAATAAAATGGACAATCTGGAAGAAATGGACAAATTCTTAGAAATGCACAACCTGCCAAGACTGAATCAGGAAGAAATAGAAAATATGAACAGACCAATCACAAACACTGAAATTGAAACTGTGATTAAAAATCTTCCAACAAACAAAAACCCAGGAACAGATGGCTTCACAGGCGAATTCTATCAAGCATTTAGAGAAGAGCTAACACCTATCCTTCTCAAACTCTTCCAAAATATAGCAGAGGGAGGAACACTCCCAAATTCCTTCTACAAGGCCACCATCACCTTGATACCAAAACCAGACAAGGATGTCACAAAGAAAGAAAACTACAGGCCAATATCACTGATGAACATAGATGCAAAAATCCTCAACAAAATACTAGCAAACAGAATCCAACAGCACATTAAAAGGATCATACACCATGATCAAGTGGGGTTTATTCCAGGAATGCAAGGATTCTTCAATATACGCAAATCTATCAATGTGATAAACCATATTAACAAATTGAAGGAGAAAAACCATATGCTCATCTCTAGAGATGCAGAGAAAGCTTTTGACAAAATTCAACACCCATTTATGATAAAAACCCTGCAGAAAGTAGGCATAGAGGGAACTTTCCTCAACATAATAAAGGCCATATATGACAAGCCCACAGCAAACATCATCCTCAATGGTGAAAAACTGAAAGCATTTCCACTAAGATCAGGAGCAAGACAAGGTTGCCCACTCTCACCATTCTTATTCAACATAGTTTTGGAAGTTTTAGCCACAGCAGTCAGAGAAGAAAAGGAAATAAAAGAAATCCAAATCAGAAAAGAAGAAGTGAAGCTGTCACTGTTTGCAGATGACATGATAGTATACATAGAGAATCCTAAAGATGCTACCAGAAAACTACTAGAGCTAATCAATGAATTTGGTAAAGGAGCAGGATACAAAATTAATGCACAGAAATCTCTGGCATTCCTATATACTAATGATGAAAAATCTGAAAGTGAAATCAAGAAAACACTCCCATTTACCATTGCAACAAAAAGAATAAAATATCTAGGAATAAACCTACCTAAGGAGACAAAAGATCTGTATGCAGAAAATTATAAGACACTGATGAAAGTAATTAAAGATGATACAAATAGATGGAGAGATATACCATGTTCTTGGATTGGAAGAATCAACATTGTGAAAATGACTCTACTACCCAAAGCAATCTATAGATTCAATGCAATCCCTATCAAACTACCACTGGCATTTTTCACTGGAAGAAAAAATTTCACAATTTGTATGGAAAGACAAAAGACCCCGAATAGCCAAAGCAATCTTGAGAATGAAAAAAGGAGCTGGAGGAATCAGGCTCCCTGACTTCAGACTATACTACAAAGCTACAGTAATCAAGACAGTACGGTACTGGCACAAAAACAGAAAGATAGATCAATGGAACAGGATAGAAAGCCCAGAGATAAACCCATGCACATATGGACACCTTATCTTTGATAAAGGTGGCAGGAATGTACAGTGGAGAAAGGACAGCCTCTTCAATAAGTGGTGCTGGGAAAACTGGACAGGTACATGTAAAAGTATGAGATTAGAACACTCCCTAACACCATACACAAAAATAAGCTCAAAATGGATTAAAGACCTAAATGTAAGGCCAGAAACTATCAAACTCTTAGAGGAAAACATAGGCAGAACAGTCTCTGACATTAATCACAGCAAGATCCTTTCTGACCCACCTCCTAGAGTAATGGAAATAAAAACAAAAATAAACAAATGGGACCTAATGAAACTTCAAAGCTTTTGCACAGCAAAGGAAACCATAAACAAGAGCAAAAGACAACCCTCAGAATGGGAGAAAATATTTGCAAATGAAGCAACTGACAAAGGATTAATCTCCAAAATTTACAAGCAGCTCATGCAGCTCAATAACAAAAAAACAAACAACCCAATCCAAAAATGGGCAGAAGACTTAAATAGACATTTCTCCAAATAAGATATACAGACTGCCAACAAACACATGAAAGAATGCTCAACATCATTAATTATTAGAGAAATGCAAATCAAAACTACAATGAGATATCATCTCACACTGGTCTGTATGGCCATCATCAAAAAATCTAGAAACAATAAATGCTGGAGAGGGTGTAGAGAAAAGGGAACACTCTTGCACTGCTGGTGGGAATGTGAATTGGTTCAACCACTATGGAGAAGAGTGTGGAGGTTCCTTAAAAAGCTACAAATAGAACTACCATATGACCCAGCAATCCCACTACTGGGCATATACCCTGAGAAAACCAAAATTCAAAAAGAGTCATGTACCAAAATGTTCATTGCAGCTCTATTTACAATAGCCCGGAGATGGAAACAACTTAAGTGCCCATCATCGGATGAATGGATAAAGAAGATGTGGCACATATATACAATGGAATATTACTCAGCCATAAAAAGAAACGAAATTGAGCTATTTGTAATGAGGTGGATAGACCTAGAGTCTGTCATACAGAGTGAAGTAAGTCAGAAAGAAAAAGACAAATACCGTATGTTAACATATATATGGAATTTAAGAAAAAAAAAATGTCATGAAGAACCTAGGGGTAAAATAGGAATAAAGACGCAGGCCTACTGGAGACTGGTCTTGAGGATATGGGGAGGGGGAAGGGTGAGCTGTGACATGGTGAGAGAGAGTCATGGTCATATACACACTAACAAATGTAGTAAGGTAGATAGCTAGTGGGAAGCAGCCGCATAGCACAGGGATATTGTCTTGGTGCTTTGTGACAGCCTGGAGGGGTGGGATAGGGAGGGTGGGAGGGAGGGAGACGCAAGAGGGAAGAGATATAGGAACATATGTATATATATAACTGATTTGCTTTGTTATAAAGCAGAAACTAACACACCATTGTAAAGCAATTATACCCCAATAAAGATGTTAAAAAATAATAATAATAACAATAATAAAAAAAAGCAGAATGAGGGAACCTTTGGGGGTAGTAGAAATTTTCTGTATCTCAAGTGTAGTGGTATTATATTATTGCATACATTTATCAAAACTCATCAAATTGTGTACCTTAAAATGGTAAATTATATTTGATGCAAATTAGATGTCAATAAATGTGAATTAAAAAAATTATTTATACCTAATATTTTTTCCATTATTGGGACATGCATATCAGAATTTTGGTGCTATTAGCACCAGACCTATACTATACCAGACCTATAAAAAAATGGCATGAGCAAAAAAACCAATTTTTTCTGTCATCTATATCTTATTATAATATTTAGAACTAAAAATCTTATTATTTTGACAATTAAATTTGACTTTCTCAATATCACAATCTAAGCTATATGAACTTTATAATCAGACATCTCTGATTAAAAGATGTATAAACATTTTCCCTAAGATAACCTGCTGTGGTAAGATACTTTAGTATCTCTTTTAGCATATGTTTTGTCCTTTGCAATATGGTGACAATGCTGCCTGTATCACTGGATTATTATTGAGTAAATAGGATAATATTTTTCTGCTTCAGTAGAGTATGTGATGCATAAAAATCATGAAAATATAGTTATATATGTTGTTGTCATTGTTATGCTATTATTATTGGCACAGGAGGGAAGGGGGCAGGGCACAACCATTAAAAGAATATCACAGCCATTGAGGACAAAAACTAGTTAGAACCAACTAGGTCCAAGAGGGCAGAAGATTTGACTTCCAGTAGACCTTGAGCCTCATTATATGCTCATTGTAATAAATTAGCATGCTAAATGACACACCTGCAGGTGCCATGACAGTTGAGACTGACTATAAAAGGCCAAAAAGTGGGCCCAATTCCTGGAATCCCCACCCATTCCCCAAAGTAGTGGGAATAATCCTCCTACTTTTTAGACTCTGAAACTACCCGGACCATAAAAATTATAACCCCCCAACCTGGGGCCATTCTCACCTTCTGAAACTACTGCATTCTGCCTGTGGAATGTGTATCTCTCTAAATAAAACTTGCTTTCACTTTACAATGGCTTGCTCTTGAATTCTTTCCTGCACAAGGTCAAGGACCCTCACTCGGTGGTCCCTCCCAGGAACTCGCCTGAGACCTGTGACATGGTCATCCTCTCACCCCTCATTCTCCTGCAACATTATCATTATTATAGTTACATTACTGACTTAATTCTCATATTTATAACATTTACTCTTTTTAGTTTTTCTTTAACTGTAAATAATTTTAATACTAATTGGACACCTTCAAAGCACTATTAAAACTGTATGTTGTCTGCTCAAATTCTTATTTCTGATGCCGAAAACTCAGCCTCTGTGCACCAGAATCCAACCTCAGAGACAGAGTTTTTGGTGAAGCAGAAAAGAATAGCTTTATTGCTTTGCCAGGTAAAGGGAGACACAGCAGACTTGTGCCCTCAAAACTGTGTGCCCCCCCACCACCCTTGGGGGGACTTAGTGAATTTTATAACAATGGTTCAAGGATGGGGTTGCTGATAAGGATCGGGTTGTGTTCAGGGCTTGCATTCCTTTAATCTGGCCTCAAGCAGTTTCCTGATGAGCTTTTGTTGTTCTCAAGATTATCAAACTGTGACCTTCTCTCTGGAATGAACAGTTCTTCATCAAGTAGGTAACAGCTTCCATTTGTTGGGGGTTTTAGTTCTTCAGAAGAGCTCAAAGATGTTGTTATGTGTATCCCTTGAGGTGGAACCAGGACCCTGCCCGAGGCTGCACTATTGTTTCTTGACTGCTCCTCCCTTGTCTCTGCATCCCCTCCCTTCCCTGATTAGCAACTGTTTGAACCTGCCTTTGGAACTCAGGGAAGGTCACAGGACTGAAGCCTATTTCCCACAAACAAGAAATTGGGGGACATACAGAAAGGTTTCCATGCCCAGGAGCCTCACAGGGTCCTGCTCAGTTTCATTTGTGAATATTTTAATATATAATATCAAATTAAAGAGCTGTTAGCAAATGCAAGTTCATGTACCTGACACACAGTGAAGCCAAACAACCCGAAACATCAGAGTTTGGAACAGAGAAAGGTTTATTGCAGGGCCAAGCAAGGAGAACAGGTGGGTTGTGCTCAAAAAACGCTAACTCCTGGATGTTTCTTGGGGGGATGCTTTCATAGGCAAAATTTAGGGTGAGGACTGCAGGGTATGTGGCTTTCTTCTGAATGGTTGGTGGTGAGATAACCAGGACTCTGGTACTCAGCCTAAAGTTACCATCTTCCACCTGGGTGGGGGGAGGGGGTATTAGTTCTGGTAGAAGAACTCAAAGACACTGTTATGTATATTACTTGAGAAAGAACCAGGACCCTGCCCCATCCTACACTGCTGTTTCTTGACAGCTCTTACTTTGTTTCTGCATTCCCTCACTTCCCTGATTTGCAACTGTTTGAATCTGCCCTTTGGAACTCAGGGAAGATCAAGGAGGCTGAATGAAGACTATTTCCTACAAACAAGAAATGGGGAACACAGAAAGGCTTTTGTGCCCAGGAGGACTCCACAGGGTCCTGCTCAGTTTCAGACCTGGAGAGTGGATAGTCACAGAATAGCTAATGACATTATAATTAACTCCAACAAAAAGAGGGTGATAAGGAAATAGTACTAAATAAGATAGTAAAACAATGGCTTTTGCTCAGAAAGCAACCAATGTACATCTTGCCCCTGCATATTTCAGTAACAGGCTTCAACAATGTGACATTTTTCTGAAGAATTATTGAAGACATTATTGTATTCTGAATCTATTGAATTTTTCTGCTATATGAAACCATAATTTATTCTAAGTTCAAGGAGGAGAGCCTGACAGTTCCATGCATCCCTGAGATGCACGGAAATGTCACTGACGGCCAATTAAAAAGACCAAAGATATGAACAGACAGAAATATAGCTCTCATTAAAAGCAGTAAAGAGAACCATTTGGTAAAAGGCATTTTTATCCACTTGTTTTTTACCACCTTCAACAAAGTCTTTTCATGTAAGTAATTGGGTACAAAATAAACTTCTTATTCTAAATTGATTTTTTAAATTTGTGTCTGCCTAATTTTTACACAATTTTAGAAAAATGGTGCCTGAAAGTTATTGCATGTAGCTTTTCTTTATTAGTTTTGATTTAGGTGCAGTTGAAATATTTTAAAAACTTGAACTTTAAGAAACTGAATATAAAAAGTTTCTGCAAATTAACATGGATAAAATAATCTTTCTGTGATGAATTTGGACCTTTATTAGAACAAATGTTATTTTATGCACCTCTAGAAATATCAGATAATCATAAAGTTTCTGTCAGCACTCACAAATATCTCCTAAGAAAAGAATAAAAATGATTTTAGTGTTTACTGAGTCTATTAAAGGTGGTTCAACTGTACTGCAGCAATGTGTAGTGAAAAGTGAATTCTGAAAGACTCTTGTGGTAAACAATCACATGAATTCTATGTATGCAAAATAAAAAAAAATAGTTGAAAAGTAATGTGGGTAATGGTGCAGTGTGCAAGTACTTCTTTAAAAAAAATACAACCACTTATCCTTTTGATGTGATATAGAAATAACACTTTTTTTTGTTTGTGGATATATCATCGCCTCAGTATAAGAAGATACAAATGAAAACTATTAAAAGTAACTCACATACCTTAGGTTTTTATAGATTTTATTATGCATAAATACCCTTACAGATTTTTTCATAGTTGTTTAATATTGACCAGAGGCATATTAATACATCTTTTGTTACCTGAATGTTGTTGATTGGAGACGTATCAATATCACTTATGTAACAGATCACTGGCCACAGGCGTTAGTTTCTGCAAAAATCCCCCTGTCAATAATGAGTTAAAAGATGATGTAGTTGGGTCTTATTTCTCCACAGCCTTTTCCAAAAGTGCTAGTCATTATTCTGATGTCTTCTTACAAGCATAATAGTTTCAGACTTTCTAATTAGAAATAGTTTACCAGACTATTATTTTACTCAAAACTGTTATTTATTTCAGACCTATTCATTCAGTATTTTTTATTGCATAATTTCTTTTTTTTTAATTAATTTATTTTTGGCTGACTTGGGTCTTCGTTGCTGTGCACAGGCTTTCTCTAGTTGCAGTGAGTGGGGGCTACTCTTCCTTGCGGTGCGCAGGCTTCTCATTGTGGTGGCTTCTGTTCTTGCAGAGCATGGGCTCTAGGCATGCGAGAGTCAGTAGTTGTGGCATGCAGGCTCAGTAGTTGTGGTGCGTGGGCTTAGTTGCTCTGCCGCATGTGGGATCTTCCCAGACCAGGGATCAAATCCATGTCCCCTTCATTGGTAGGCAGATTCTTAACCACTGCGCCACCAGGGAAGTCCTATTGCATAATTTCTTTTATGACATTTTCAAGACCTACTTCCAGAATTAGGAGCATAAATCTTCTCAAATTATGAGGCTCACCTGTTTCTTCATCAAAAATAAACTGCATTCTGAGAGAAACTTAAAGCATAGTTTTATAGTTAATTTTCCTTTGTTCTAAATACCTACATAAGTTTTTAATATTTATTTATTTTGTTGGTACAGTGTCTGTGACATTATACTAATTTTTTTTTTTTTTTTTTTTTTTTGCTGTACGTGGGCCTCTCACTGCTGTGGCCTCTCCCGTGGCGGAGCACAGGCTCCGGACGTGCAGGCTCAGTGGCCATGGCTCACGGGACCAGCCGCTCCGTGGCATGTGGGATCTTCCCCGACCGGGGCACGAACCCGTGTCCCCTGCATCAGCAGGCGGACTCTCAACCACTTGCCACCAGGGAAGCCCCCAACATTATACTAATTTTAACAGGGAAACCTAACTGTGAGGAAAAAATGTTATGTACATGACTCTTGTTATAGGTTCAACTGTATTAGTGTATTAGTCTGGGTTCTCCAGGGAAAGACAAGCAATAGTATACATACATACACACACATACATACATACACCAAATAATAATTGACACACACATCTATATTTACTGCAAGGAAGTGGCTCACATGGTTATAGTCTGGGAAGTCTCAATACCTATAGTCAGCAAGCTGGATGCTCAGGAGAGCCAGTGGTATAATTCTAGTCTAAGTCCACAAAGGCCTGAGAACCAGCAGAGCCCATGGTGTAAATTCCAATCCTAGTGTTAATCTGAAGGCGAAAGAAGATTGATGCCCCACTAGAAGATAGGCAGATAGATACAGTTCTTTCTTACTTAACCTTTTGTTCTAATTTTGGCTTTCAGTAGATTGGATAAAACCTTCCCACAAAGGGAAGAGCAATCTGCTTTACTATCTACCAATTAAATGTTAATCTCATCCAGAAAAACCCTCATAGACATACTCAGAAATATGTTTAATCAAATATCTGGGCACTGTGACCCAGTCACGCTGACAAATAAACTTAACCATCGCAAATTGTTTACCTCCAAAGTTTGTATGTTGAAGTCCTGAACCCCCAAGACAGTGATCTTGCTTGGAAATAGAGTTGTTGCAGATGTATTTAGTTCAGATGAGGCTATGCTGGAGGAGGATGGGTCCCAAATGCAATATTACTGGCATCTTTATAAAAAGGGGAAATTTAAATGTGTACACAGACATGTACACACAGGAAGAACACCATTTGAACATGAAGGGAGAGATGGGTTGATGCATCAACAAGCCAAGAAACACCAAAGACTGCCAGCAAACCAGAAGCTAGGAGAGAGGCTATCCCTCACAGCTCTTAGAAAGAACAACCTTGCAGACAACTTGCCCTCAGGCTTCTAGCCTCCATAACTGTGAGACAATACATTTTTTGCTTTTTAAGCCACTCAATTTGGGGTACTCTGTTAGGGCAGCCCTAATGAATTAATACAACACTCAGAAGTATGTAAGGGTGCTGCCTCACCAATTCTGGTGTTCTCTATGCAAAGTCTGAAGCATTGCCCATGTTGCTATTTCTTTGATAACAAAAAATTGTAAATCATAAATATAACCATATAACATTAGGTTAACTTAAGTATTAAATATGTCACAACCTCAGTTTGTTGTCCACAGAAATTTAGAAACTCTGTTTCTCCAAAAGTGATATATTAAGTCATATGGACATCAAAACAGCATTTTGTGCTGTTTACACATCCACGCCTCACAGAATTCTTCTTTAATGTAGTATCTCTTCCTGATATTTCCATTTGCTTGAAAACCTCTGATCCCGATGAAATTTGGTTGGGCTATGAAATAAATACCAGGCTCCTTTTTTTCATGCATTTCCTATCTCAAAAATATCTTTATTCCTATGTTCAAGACATTAAAAATGAATTCTCTTAAAATATAAGTACTAATATTTAAGTGACTGAAGTGTAGTAATTTAAATTTGATTTCAAACAAAATAAAGTCCATCAACTTCATCAAATCTTAAAACCAAATTTCAAATTAAAATATTAATTCTAAGAAATCTGAAAGTTCTCTGGATTATGTGGCTAATTAAGGAGTTGCAGAAATTAAATGGTAAAAATGAAGCATATCTTCAGATTACAACTTAAATTTAGGTCAGATTCACTGACAAAAATATATTTTTAAATGGTAAGATAGGTATTAAACATTCAAATAAATATTGGTATATTCACTGTGAGTAAATTGAAATTCAGGAGTGTAGAAAGGTAGAGTATATATGCATAACAGACAAAAAAAACCCACTAAAGTAAGAGTGTCAAAAAAAGGGGAATTAAAAAGAAAAGAAGAGCAAGCATCAAGGTGAAGCTTTGCCTGTTTGTTATTATTAATTTTCAAGTTACTTGATGATTGACACATTAAGTAATATACTACCATTCTAGGGCAAAAAAAATCATTAGTTTTCTTAACAGTTTCATATGAAAATGACTTAATTTTGATAGATTTGGAGAGTAATACTCACATTTGGAATAGTTTGATATGAGACAGAATTAAGGCAACACATGCAAAATTACCTTTGGAAAGCCCAGTAGATACCACAAAAGAAAGGCACTCATCCACCAAAATCCATTAAAACTAAGATACAAGGGGTTTGTGTCACCACTAATTGTCAGATATAGTACATGCAGTTAGAAAATTGTATAGAGAAAATGGGGTCAAGTAGCCTGATATTGACAATGCAAGTATTTAGCAATGGAAATATGTAAGAAACTGTTGAATTTTAGACAAACTTTGAAGGTGAAGCCAACAGAGTTTGCTGATGTATTAGATGTGGGGAAGAGTGGTGTGTATAAATAAAAGTAAATAACTGAGTATTTTTGTGTTGAGCTATAAGAAAAGAGAAAGATTTACTAAAATGATGAAGCACAAGAAATCAGCAGAATGTTCAGGTTTGTGGAAACAGGGAGTTCATTTTTAGACCCATTTACTTTGAGATACCTAATAGACAAATATATTTGAGGATTAGATGTTAAATAGCATGACTCAAAAGTTTAGGGGACAGAAACTTTTTAGTTGGATGCAATCCTACTTGTCAATTTTTGCTTTTGTTGCCTGTGATTTTGGTGTCATATCTGAAGAATCATTGCCCAAACCAGTGTCAAGAAGCTTTTCTTTTCTATTATGTTTTCTTCTAGGAATTTTATTGTTTCAGATCCTATGTTTATATTTTTAATACGCTTTGAGTTGATTTTTCATATATTGTGAAATAAGGATCCAGTTAGGGCTGGGGGAAGGGGAAAATGGGGAAATTTTGGTCCAGGGGTAGAAAGTTTAAGTTATGTAAGGTAAGTTTTGGAGATCTAATGTACAAAAATATGATTATAGTTAACAATACTGTATTGTATACTTAACATTTGTTTAGAGGGTAGAACTCAGGTGTTTTCATAAGAAATAAAAAGAATTTTCTTCTGTTGAGGTCAACTATGGCTTAGATATTTAATGTCAGTGGGTTGAATGAAACAAATGCTTTTTTGTAGTGGTTTAAGAGAGAACGGCAAGAAGCAAGTAGAGGCAGCACATATAACAACACTTTTTATGACTGAAGCAGTATAAGGAGAATGGGAAGGATGAAATTGCTAGAGAGAAGTGTGGGGTCAAAGAATTTTTGTGAATTTGAAAGAAATTATATCAAATGTATAGTAATGCAAATGATCCAATGAAGAAGAATTAATGATATTGGAGAGAACATACATAAACATACAAGTAATTTATCTTGGATGCTTATATGTCCACTCTTTATAGATTTTATACATTTTTCTCTGCAATAATAAATATTATTATTTTTCCACCTAAATGTAAGAATTTGAAATATGTTCAGTTGCAGAAACTATTTTTTTGCAATAGATTTGTACCAATGAAAACATTTAAACAGTTTTTTAAAATGATAAACCTTAATAAAACTAGGCAATGGAAATACCATGAAGTATGAATTTTTAAACAAGTTGCAAAATGAAGATCTATTAGAGAAATAAGTGATCCAGTGTAGTAGGGCTTGTCAAGATGTATTTCATTGAAAGATGCCTTAATATACAATTTAGATAGTTTTACACAAATGTTCTGGGAGTCAAACATTATTCTTCAAATTTTAAATTCTTATTTGCATATTTTAGCTTAAAATTGTGTTAACTAAGCTTCAAGGTACATTCGTTCTATATTCAGAAAGATATTAAATATAAGTTATGAATGCTAAATTTATTTATTAAATTTGAAATTTATGAGTAAATACAACTAGCTACAATCCTATACTGGACATTTTAATAATTATTTTGTAGTACAAACTTCTCTTTTCTCAACCTCAAAAAATAACCTTTATGTGTAAACTACCTGAAAGGTTTTGTTTTCTTTTGTCTTATTTTATTTCATTTTTTATTTATTTTGTTTAAAAATAATGCCTAAATAATCCAAAGATTTTGTTAGAGTAGGCCATCTGTTGATAAAATTTTGCCGTAGGTTTTCCCAGTTCTCTTTGATATGCTCTTCATAAGTGTGTGCTCTGTGCCTGAATGTATTAGAAGTATCTCATTCACCCTCAACCTTAAAAGGTTGCATTATGTTCACAAGTACCCTCCCTCCTTCCATATAATGTCCCTTACACTTAGCTTTCTGATCTCAGCTTTCTAATATTAAGAAACACCTTTTCAGCACTAGAAGCTGAAATTTATCTTTAAAACTTCTGAATATTCATTGAAATTCCTTTTTCCCTTTATTTGTATATACAAATATTCATTCATTTAAATGATAGTTAAGAAAGTCTAGATGACTATGTGCTGGCATTTTAGAGTCTCTAGACTTAGAAATCCCTCTACTTTCTGACCAGGGCAGTATTTTCATCCCTCTCATTACCCCAAATCTGGTTTTAAAATACTGAATGACACTGGCAGCAAACTTCATGTCATCTACATTTTCCATTAAATCTTCCCAATTCTTTCAGTCCTTTGCCTTAAGATGGGAATTGTCAATAGTCTGACTCATTTTGAACCACAGAATAAATGTTGCTTGCTTGATCATATGGAGGATAAGCAAGTCTGTTTTGGGTCATAGAGCTACAGCCAGGCCTCATTCTCCTGTATGGCAGATATGCAGTTTTATCTTGTAGAAAGTTGTACAGTGATATTGATCTATTATCTTGAAGTACATATTGTTTTCATGATTTAAAAAAAAACAACTTTGCTGGGCAAGCGATTTCAAAATTTTAAATGGAGATTTCTTGACCCACTGCCATAAAAGACAGCTACAAAGTAGGCATAGGGGATAATGATTAAGATATAGTTCTTGGCAGCGATCTTCCTAACTGAATACATTAAATAGACATAAATAGGTAAGTAACAACATACTTTTGTGAATAATACAACACATACATGAGTATATTTAAAATTAGAGATCTTATGCTTCACAAGTTTCATGATGGTTAGGTTAGACTTGGGGAAAGAGTAAGATTCCGTAAAGAAAGAGGCTGAAGGATGCTCCAAGACAAAGCCTTAGTTTATTCCAAACCTCAAGATAAAGTCTGGGCAGTTCCTGATGAATGTGAATAAGATCAGTGAAACAAGAGTCTGAGAAGTTTGGGTGTGGCTGTATTGTGATGAAAAAAGATATCAATTGCTCTTTTAAACTGGAAGGACTTAAGATTTTTAAGAAAGCTACTGGAAAGTTTATATACTGCATCAGATTTTAAATGTCGTTATTTATTTTGAAATTTAACACATATGCATGAAGACGTATAACATTAAAATGTATAATACACCAAATGAAAGAGCATGCATGTGTTCACTGCCCAGGTCAAGAAATAGAACATTGCCAGAAGCCACGATGTGTTCTTTGCCAATCATGATCTTCTCTCCCTCATTTAGAGAAAACAAATGTCTTGATTTTTTGTTAATTTTGTTTGTCTTTCTTTTTAATTTTACCACCTAAGTGTATATTCTTAAATAGAACAATTTATACTGGTTTTGGAATTTTATATACAGTTAAGTCCCCTGCATGTGAACCTTCAAGTTGTGAACATGCGTTGGCATGTCCAATCTCATAAGTTATTTCACGTGTCTGGTGTACACTGTCACGTGCATGCAACCTCTACAAGTGGTTGTGCACTTTACAGTACTGTATAGAGTACAGTAGTACAGTATCTTTATTTCAAGCCTGAGATATCAGAATCTAGCATAAAAGCAGCAGTGATGCTTCTTAGCTGGTACAGTGATAACGATGGAAACAAAAGTGAAAATAATTGAGAGAATGGAGCAAGGTGAAAAGATGGTAGATGTCACTCATTTTATTATTATTTTTTTTATTGGCTCATTCTTATAACATGAATCATTCAACCATTGGCACAATTCTAAAGAAAAAGGGCAAGATCGTGGAACATGTGAAGTCTGCTGTGCTGCCAGTAATTTTGAAGAAGTGTGGAAAAATGATGGAGGAGATGGAGAAACTTCTCAGTGTGTGGATGCAGGATCAGCAACAGCGTCGAGTCCCACTCAGCTTAATGCTGATTCAAGAGAAAGCTAAAAGCCTTTATGAAGACTTGAAGAAGAAACACGGTGAAGACTCAGAGGGCACATCTTTTAATGCCAGCCATGGCTGATTTCATCGGTTCAAGGCTAGAGCCAACCTTCACAATGTAAAAGTAAGTGGTGGGAGGCTTCCTTGGTGGCGCAGTGGTTGAGAGTGCACCTGCCGATGCAGGGGACACGGGTTCGTGCCCCGGTCCAGGAAGATCCCACATGCCGCGGAGCGGCTGGGCCCGTGAGCCATGGCTGCTGAGCCTGCGCATCCGGAGCCTGTGCTCCGCAACGGGAGAGGCCACAACAGTGAGGCCCGCGTACCGCAAAAAAAAAAAAAAAAAAACAAAAACAAAAAACAGTAAGTGGTGGGGCAGTGAGTGCAGATACGGTAACTGCCCGGGAATTTACTGAAACACTTAGAGAAATTATTGATGAAGGTGTGTATTTACCTGAGCAGGTTTTTAATGTGGTTGAGACAGGACTTGTACTGGAAGAGGGTGCCATACCAAAGTAACATCGATACAGAGGGAAAGTTGATGCCAGTCTATAAATTCAGCAAAGGATAGGCTAACTCTGTTGTTTGGTGGCAATGTTTCTGGCTATATGAAGCTGAAGCCTCTCTTAGTTCATCATTTGGAGAACCCAAGAGCCCTTAAAAACATAGCTAAGTGCTCTCTTCCTGTTGTGTGGAAGGGTAACTCCAAAGCCTAGGTTACACTGGCCATTTCCCCAGACTGATTATTCCACCACTTTATTCTGGAGGTAGAGAAATATTGCTTGGAGGAGGACGTCCCATTCAACATTCTTTTGCTGCTCCACAGTGCTCTGGGCCACACCCCATTCATGGATGACTTTCATCCCAATGTCAAAGTAGTGTATCTGCCACCAAATACTATGTCACTCATCCAACATATGGACCAGAGAGTTATAGCGACTTTCAAGAAATATTATTTACATCACACTTTTCGTCAGGCAGTAGAGGTGAGTGATGAATCAGGAACAACCTTGCGACAATTCTGGAAGGACTATAACATCTACAAGGCCATAAAAAACGTTGACTTTTTCTTGGCGTGAGCTTACGGCCATCACCAGCAATGGGGTTTGGAAGAACCTTTGCCTAGTTTGTTCATGATTTTCACGGATTTGAGAAGGTGGATGAAGAGTCCAAAGAGGTCTTCAGCAACTTAGTGACCCTCAGTGAGAAGCTGGAGCTAGATCTGCAAGAGGAGAACTTCAGTTAACTCCTTGTTGTGCAACATGAGGAGCTTACTAATGAAGACCTGATGGAATTGGAGGCCCAGAGAAAGGATGGAGGGAGACAAGAGGAAGTAACCGAAGAACCAAAGAGATTCATGACACAGAAAATAGCAAGGGGATTTTCTTTATTTGAGGAGGAACTGTTAGTTTTTGAGGCACAGGACCAGAATGTAGAACAGTACATGAAGGTTGCAGCAGCAGTTCAGAATGCAATCCAGTGCCACCGTGTCATCTATGACGAAAAAAAAAAAAGAACTACTACCCAGACATCACTGGATCGTTTTTTCAAGAGGGCAGATAGAATTGAATCCAGCAAGGAACCGAAACTGTGCCGTCTTGCCAGGCATGAGTGAAATTGCAGCTTGCCCTCTGTCTCCTATTGCTGACCATCCTTCAGCTCTACCATCTCCCACCTCCTCTCCCTCCTCCAGTCAGTAACTCTTCTTGCCTGTTCACTCAGTGCCAGCCCCTGCATGCCAGCTGTTGTACTGCACTATTGTACTTTTCAAGGTACTGTACTGTAAGATTAAAAATGTTTTCTTTATTTTTTGTGTTTGTTTTTTATGTATTATTTGTGTGAAAAGTATTATAAACTTATTACAGTACAGTACTATATAGCCAATTGTGTTAGTTGGGTACCTAGGCTAACTTTGTTAGGCTTACGAACAAATTGGACTTACGAAGGTGCTCTCAGAATGGAACTCATTCATATATAGGGGACTTACTGTAAATGGAATTACACCACATGTATTTTTTTCTCTTTTTTTCGGTAAAATTTTTGTCTGCTAGATTTGTCCATGTTTTGTAACTAGCTCTAGTTTGCTCACTTTCTTTGCTCTATAATATTTTATTGTTTGAATATACCATGGTTTAGCCAATCTCTACTGCTGATGGAGAGTTGGTTTTCAGCTATAGGTTATAATGTTGCTCTGAATATTCTTGTATGGGTGTCCATGTAGATATGTGCACAAATTATTTGGGGATATATATATAAAAGAAAAAGTGCATTTCTGGGGTAATAGGGTATAAATTTATTCACTTTTAATATAAATGAATGTTTTTGCTAGTTTACATTTCTACCCAAAAGTGAATGAGAATTAACATTTTTATAACAATATTGTCACACATTTCAATTTTTGCCATCTAATTATTGCCTAATAATCAATCACTGCTATTTTTCTTTGCCTTTCCTGATTACTAATGGGATTGGTATTGTCGTATGTTTCAATGACTTATTGACCATTATGTTTTCTCTTTCGTGAGATAAATATGGAAGTTCTTTGCCCCTTCTATATTGTGCTTTCTGTATTTTATTAGTGATTTGAATGATCTCTTTATAAATTCTGTATATTAATATTTTTTCAGTTTAATTTGTAGTAACTATTTATTTTCCTCTTTCTATGATAACTTTGTCAGACAGAAATTCTTTATTTTAATGTCAAATTAATTAATTCTGCTACAAATAATGGTTTTATTCAATCTTTTTAAAGTAAATAACCTGCAGAATAGGTATTTTAGAAAATGTACAAATGCATAAAACATATGAAAGAAAATAAAATATTTTAGTATCACGTAGCTAGAGAGTATACCTGAGTATAGGTTTGTTCACTATATATGAGGTACATATGTGTTTTCCATATTATTTTTGGTTTAAAAATGGCAAAGTAATAATTATTAAATCTACTTAATTTTATCACATAAATGAGACTCAGAGCCTGTTGGAAGCTCACATGGTATTAGGTATATTGTAGTATTAGGTATATATTAGTAGTATAAGCATGATTTAAATGCAGTTTTGTTGAGTATTGTATTATGTAGTATAACCATGATAACCATCATTTAATCCCAACTTTACTGAGCTCCAAACAGTTAAAAAATATGCTACTAATGGAGCTATTTGTGTTACATGCTACCTCTTTCAGACATTTTACTGGGGCCTTAAAAATCACAACATAAATGTAGACATTTTACTATCTGTCTTCCCAGAACAATAATATCCATGTATGTTTTATTCACACTTTAACCCAGAAGGTCCTCAATAAGCATTTAGGGAATAAAGGAATCAATAACTTTATATAAAGGATCAGGACTGAATCAGAATAATAGGAGACATGATAACAATTCACATTTCCCTCAGTGACATGCTGAATTACTCTTGGGTTAATTTGCTATTGCAAATTATTCATCTGTAAAACTACAGATGTGATCACTTAAATATCTTGAGATAACTCTTTTAGAAATAGAGAATGTTCTCATAAATATAGTGTCCGCTGTTTCTGTTTTATTTTCATGTTTAAAAATATGTTTGGAATATGCATAGCCTTTGATAGCACAACACTAAGATAGTATTCAGGAGAATAAACTATTAATTTGACTATTTTTAGTGAGAATCTAAAATTTATACTATTTCAAACTCTGAACATTCAGAAATAATATGAGCTAGTTGGTATTGTCTACTCCTAAGAAACCTTCAAAATAAATGTTATTTTTAAAGGTTTCTGAAACAAACACATTTAATTTTCTTATTAAATTTATCTCGTCTTATGATATTGACAAACTCCTATGACTTTTTTTTTTTTGTATTCCTTTTATTTCTTTTTCTTCTCTGATTGCCGTGGCTAGGACTCCCCAAACTATGTTGAATAACAGTGGTGAGAGTGGACATCTTTGTCTTGTTCCTGATCTTAGAGGAAGGGCTTTCAGTTTTTCACCATTGAGAATGATGTTTGCTGTGGGTTTGTCATATATGGCCTTTATTATGTTGAGGTAGGTTCCCTCTATGCCCACTTTCTGGAGAGTTTTTATCATAAATGAGTGTTGAATTTTGTCAAAAGCTTTTTCTGCATCTATTGAGATGATCATATGTTTTTTCTCCTTCAATTTGTTAATATGGTGTATCACATTGATTGATTTGCATATATTGAAGAATCCTTGCACCCCTGGGATAAATCTCACCTGCTCATGCTGTATGATCCTTTTAATGTGCTGTTGGATTCTGTTTGCTAGTATTTTGTTGAGGATTTTTGGATCTATATTCATCAGTGATATTGGTCTGTAATTTTCTTTTTTTGTAGTATCTTTGTCTGGTTTTGGTATCAAGGTGATGGTGACCTCACAGAATGAGTTTGGGAGTGTTCCTTCCTCTGCAATTTTTTTGAAGAGTTTGAGAAGAATTGGTGTTAGCTCTTCCCTAAATGTTTCATAGAATTCACCTGTGAAGCCATCTGGTCCTGGACTTTCGTTTGTTGGAAGATTTTTAACCACAGTTTCAGTTTCATTGCTTGTGATTCGTCTGTTCATATTTTCTGTTTCTTCCTGGTTCAGTCTTGGAAGGTTATACTTTTCTAAGAATTTGTCCATTTCTTCCAGGTTGTCCATTTTATTGGCATAGAGTTGCTTGTAGTAGTCTGTTAGGATGCTTTGTATTTCTGTGGTGTCTGTTGTAACTTCTCCTTTTTCATTTCTAATTTTATTGATTGGTGTCCTCTCCCTCTTTTTCTTGATGAGTCTGGCTAATGGTTTATCAATTTTATTTATCTTCTCAGAGAACCATCTTTTAGTTTTATGGATATTTGCTATCATTTTCTTTTTTTTCTATTTCATTTATTTCTGCTCTGATCTTTATGATTTCTTTCCTTTTGCTAACTTTGGGTTTTGTTTGATCTTCTTTCTCTAATTCCTTTAGGTGTAAGGTTAGATTGTTTATTTGAGATTTTTCTTGTTTCTTGAGGTAGGCTTGTATTGCTATAAACTTCCCTCTTAGAACTGCTTTTGCCACCTCCCATAGGTTTTGGATTGTCATGTTTTCATTGTCATTTGTCTCTAGGTATTTTTTGATTTCCTGTTTGATTTCTTCAGTGATCTCTTGGTTATTTAGTAACGTATTGTTTAGCCTCCATGTGTTTGTGTTTTTTACGTTTTTTTCCCAGTAATTGATTTCTAATCTCATAGCATGTGGTCAGAAAAGATGCTTGATATGATTTCAATTTTCTTAAATTTACTGAGGCTTGATTTGTGACCCAAGATGTGATCTATCCTAGAGAATGTTCCATGCCCACTTGAGAAGAAAGTGTAATCTGCTGTTTTTGGATGGAACGTCCTATAATATCAATTAGATCTATCTGGTCTATAGTGTCATTTAAAGCTTGTGTTTCCTTCTTAATTTTCTGTTTGGATAATCTGTCCACTGGTGTAAATGAGGTGTTAAAGTCCCCCACTATTATTCTGTTACTGTTGACTTCCTCTTTTATAGCTGTTAGCAGTTGCCTTATGTATTGATGTGCTCCTATGTTGGGTGTATATATATATATATATATAAAATTGTTATATCTTCTTCTTGGAGTGAGCCCTTGATCATTATGTAGTGTCCTTCCTTGCCTCTTGTAACATTCTTTATTTTAAAGTCTATTTTATCTGATGTGAGTATTGCTGCTCCAGCTTTCTTTTGATATCCATTTGCATGAAATATCTGTTTCCATCCCCTCACTTTCAGTCTGTATGTGTCCCTAGGTCTGAAGTTGGTCTCTGCTAGACAGCATATATATGAGTCTTGTTTTTGTATCCATTCAGCAAGCTGGTGTCTTTTCGTTGGGGCATTTAGTCCATTCAAGTTTAAGGTAATTATCAATATGCATGTTCCTATTATCATTGTCTTAATTGTTTTGGGTTTGTTTTTATAGGTCCTTTTCTTCTCTTGTGTTTCCCACGTAGAGAAGTTCCTTTAGCATTTGTTGTAGAGCTGGTTTGGTGGTGCTGAATTCTCTTAGCTTTTGCTTGTCTGTAAAACTTTTGATTTCTCCATCGAATCTGAATGAGATCCTTGCTGGGTAGAGTAATCTTGGTTGTAGGTTCTTCCCTTTCATCACTTTAAGTATATCATGCCACTCCCTTCTGGCTTGTAGAGTTTCTGCTGAGAAATCAGCTGTTAACCTTATGGGAGTTCCCTTGTATGTTATTTGTCATTTTTCCCTTGCTGCTTTCAATAATTTTTCTTTGTCTTTAATTTTTGCCAGTTTGATTACTATGTGTCTCAGCATGTTTCTCCTTGGGTTTATCCTGTATGGAACTCTCTGTGGTTCCTGGACATGGGTGGCTATTTCCTTTCCCATATTAGGGAAGTTTTCGACTATAATCTCTTCAAATATTTTCTCAGGTCATTTCTCTCTCTCTTCTCCTTCTGGGACCCCTATAATGCGAATGTTGTTGCATTTAATGTTGTCCCAGAGGTCTCTTTGGCTGTCTTCTTTTCATTCTTTTTCTTTATTCTGTTCCGCAGCAGTGAATTGTCTTCCAGGTCACTTATCCATTCTTCTGCCTCAGTTCTTCTGCTATTGTTTCCTTCTAGTATAGTTTTCATTTTAGTTATTATATTGTTCATCTCTGTTTGTTTGTTCTTTAATTCTTCTAGATCTTTGTTGAACATTTCTTACATCTTCTCGATCTTTGCCTCCATTCTTTTACTGAGGTCCTGGATCATCTTTACTATCATTATTCTGAATTATTTTTCTGGAAGGTTGCCTGTCTCTGCTTCATTTAGTTATTTTTCTGGGTTTTATCTTGTTCCTTCATGTGGTGCATAGCCCTCTACCTTTTCATCTTGTCTATCTCTCTGTGAATGTTGTTTTTGTTCTACAGGCTGCAGGATTGTAGTTCTTCTTACTTCTGCTGTGTGCCCTCTGGTGGATGAGGCTATCTAAGAGGCTTGTGGAAGTCTCCTATGAAATTTTGACAGACTCAAAATAAAACTCTTATATAGAAGGATATAAACATTTAATAAATGAATAATAGTAGAGACTTTAGCTCTGTAATAGCTTTATTATTTCATAAATATAAGCATTTTAAAATATTAATTAAATATTGCGCTTCATTTTTATACCAGATGTATTTGTCCTCTAGGATGGTCTAAGAACACTTGGTCTTTTATTTTGAAAAAAACAGGTAATTAGAACTATAACAGGGACTGTCCTGGTGGCGCAGAGGTTAAGAATGTGCCTGCCAGTGCAGGGAACACAGGTTCAAGCCCTGGTCCAGGAAGTTCCCACATGCTGCGGATCAACTAAGCCCATGCGCCACAACTACTGAGCCTGTACTCTAGAGCCCGTGAGCCACAAGTACTGAGCCTGTGTGCCACAACTACTTAAGCCCACACGTCTTGAGCCCATGCTCCATAACAAGAGAAGGCATTGCAATGAGAAACCTGCACACCACAATGAAGAATAGCCTCCACTCACCGCAACTAGAGAAAGCCCACGGGCAAGAACAAAGACCCAATGTGGCCAAAAAATATAAATAAATAAATAAATGAATGAATAAAACTATAACAATTCCTTTCAATGGAGATAGTCTGTATCTGTGGAAACCCAGAGCCATGTGAATCAATGTATTCACCTCATTGCAATTCCATTTTAACATAGTTTTAAATCTATGGTAAAATTGTATTTATCAATTTAATCAATATTTATCAAATATTTGATATGTCAGGCATTTGTCTATGTACTGATGATAAAACAGTGAACATAGCTGACAACACACACTGCCGTCCAAGTTTATAGTATGGAAATATTGGAGAGAATACACCCCTGAACAAATATGAAATTGAAATATTTATCATGTCTTATATTAGTGTTATAGACTAGAAACCTTAACACAAATTGTGAGGGCCAATAAAGTAAACTATTTTCTGCTCCTTACATTTTTTTTTCCTACTAGTCCTCTCCCAGTACAAACTTAACTTGGTATACAAAGCAATCCAGAATTTGTGGGAGAAGTAGAAGCTTAAAGAGAGTGAATGAAATAAAAGAGAAATTGGTTATTCCCTACCCCCTCTCCCCCTTCCCCCGATTACAGGCTCTGGCTTGAAGCAGGCCTAGGTCAGTGGAGGAGAAAATTTTAACTGAAGTTCTGAGCTATAACTATTGAAATGGACTGGATATTTTAATTACTGAAGTGAGAAAAATTTGGGAGCTAAATTGGATGGAACTTCCTTTACCTGCAAATGACTATAAAAGTCTGAGACCCTCTTTAGATTTCAACAAAGGAACAGGTAATTACTACATCTCAGAGTAAGAGACAAATAAAGGTTTTTACTTCTTTCTGTATGTTCTATTTATTCAATGCAATGCTAACAGATGAAAAAGTGGTGTCGAGGATTTCATCATAGAACGTGTGACTATCAAAGTAAAAGCAATAATAAGAACCACAGGGAATCATCTGATTGAAAACCATAAAAAGTGTAAAAGAAGATATAAGCAGTGAAGGAGTACAGTGAGCTGGAACAAAATCTTGGCAAGTAGAGTTATTAGGTTATCCCAGACATTTCCAGGTAATCAGTGGGTCTTTCCAGCTCCATGTCGAGTTCCATGTTTAAATTTGTAGGTTAGTTGTGAAACATGGTCACTGAGTTATCTATTATATCATAGGACTTATCTATTATATCATAGAAAGTGTTTTCAGTCAGGGGCCTCAACAGTCAGACCTGCTTTAATACCTGATCCATACAGTATGGCAGAGAAACCAATGTGAAGATATGCTTGTCTACATGAGTCCAAAAGAATAACAATATTTCTGGTGGGTTCTCTACATACATTTATAATATATGGCTGGGCTATGTTCTGAATTATGCATTCATCAGTGATATTGATGAATCAGTTCATCAGTGATATTGGCCTGTAATTTTCTTCTTTGTGGTAGCTTTGTCTGGTTTTGGTGTCAGGGTAATGGTGGACTCATAGAATGAATTTGGGAGTATTCTTTCCTCTGCAAACTTTTGGAATAGTTTCAGTATAGGTATTAATTCTTCTCTAAATGTTTGATAGAATTAGCCTGTGAAGCCATCTGGTCCTGGCCTTTGTTTGTTGGGAGTTTTTAAATCACAGTTTAAATTTCAGTTCTTGTGATTGGTGTGTTCATAGTTTCTATTTCTTTTTAGTTCAGTCTTGGGAGAATTTGTCCATTTCTTCCAAGTTGTCCATTTTATTGGCATATATTTGCTTGTAGTAATCTCTTACAATCCTTTGTATTTCTGTGGTGTCCACTGTAACATCTCCTTTTTCATTTCTAATTTTATTGATTTGAGCCCTCTCCCTTTTTTTCTGATGAGTCTGGCTAAATAAAGATTTATCAATTTTGTTTATCTTTTCAAAGAACCAGCTTTTAGTTTCATGGATCTTTGCTATTGTTTTTTTTATTTCTATTTCATTTATTTCTGCTCTGGTCTTTATGAATTCCTTCCTTCTACTATCTTGGGTTTTGTTTCTTCTTCTTTCTCTAGTTGTTGTAGGTGTAAGTCTAGGTTGTTTATTTGTGATTTTTCTTGTTTTCTGAGGTCAGATTGTATTGCTATAAACTTCCCTCTTAGAACTGCTTTTGCTGCATCCCAGAGGTTTGGATCATCATGCTTTCATTTTCTTTTTTCTCTAGGTATTTTAAAAAATTTTCTCTTTGATTTCTTCAATGATCCATTGGTTGTTTAGTAGCATATTGTTTAGGCTCCATATGTTTTTGTTTTTTACAGTTTTTTTCTTGTAGTTGATTTCTAATCTCATAGTGTTGTGTTCAGAAATGATGCTTGATATGATTTCAATATTCTTAAATTTACTTAGGCTTGCTTTGAGATTCAGCATGTGATCAACCCTGGAGAATGTTCCATGTGCACTTAAGAATGTGTATTCTACTACTTTTGGATGGAATGTTCTATAAATATCAATTAAGTTCATCTGGTCTAGTGTGTCCTTTTAGGCCTGTGATTCCTTATTGATTTTCTGTCCATTGATGAAAATAGGTTGTTAAGTCCCCCACTATTATTATGTTACCATCAATTTCTCCTTTTATGGCTGTTGGTATTTGCCTTATATATTGGGGTGCTCCTATGTTGGGTGCATATATATTTATAATTGTTTTATCTTCTTCTTGGATTGATCCCTTGATCATTATGTAGTGTTCTTCTTTGTCTCTTGTAATATTCTTTATTTTAAAGTCTGTTTTGTCTGATATGAGTATTGCTACTCCAGCTTTCTTTTGATTTCCATTTGCATGGAATACCTTTTTCCATCCCCTCATCTTCCATCTGAATGTATCCCTAGGTCCGAACTGGGTCTCTTGTAGATACCATATATATGGGTCTTGTTTTTGTATCCATTCAACCACTCTGTGTATTTTGGTTGGAGCAGTTAATCCTTTTACATTTAAGGTAATTATTGATATATGTATTCTTATTGCCATTTTCTTAATTGTTTTAGATTTGTTTTTGCAGGTCTTTTTTTCTTCCCTTCCATTCTCTTGTGATTTGATGATTAACTTTAGTTTTGTGTTTGGATTTCTTTTTCTTTGTATGTATCTATTGTAGATTTTGGTTTGCGGTTACCGTGAGGTTTTCATATAACAGTCTATATGTAAATGAGATTCTTTTAAGTTGCTGGTCTTTTGATTTCAAATACCTTTCCAATGTCCTGCATTTGTGCTCTCCTCTTTTCAGAATTGCTGGTTTTGATATCATATTTGTGTGCAGATGATTTTGTATCTTTACTTTATGTTTGCCTATACCAGTGAGCTTTTCCATTCGTAATTTTCTTGTTTCTAGTAGTGGCCTTTTCTATCTCACCTAGAGAAGTTCCTTTAGCATTTGTTGTAAAGCTGGTCTGTTGGTGCTGAATTCTCTTAGCTTTTGCTTACCTGAAAAGCTTTTGATTTCTCTGTCAAATTTGAATGAGAACCTTGCTGTGTAGAGTATTCTTGGTTGTAGGTTCTTCCCTTTCATCAATTTAAATATATCCTGCCACTCCCTTTGGGCCTGTGGAGTTTCTGCTGAGAAATTAGCTGATAACCTTATGGAGGTTCCCTTGTACGTTATTCTTTTTCCCTCATTGCTTTTAATATATTTTTTTTTCTTTAATTTTTGTCAGTTTGATTACTATGTGTCTCAGCATGTTCCTCCTTGGGTTTATCCTGCCTGGAACTCTCTGTGCTTCCTGGACTTGGGTAACTGTTTCCTTCCCGTGTTAGGGAACTTTTCAGCTATTATTTCTTCTTATATTTTCTCAGATCCTTTTTCTCTCTCTTTCCTTCTGGGACCACTATAATGTGAATGTTGGTGCTTTTCATGTTGTCCCAGAGGTCTCTTAGACTGTCTTCATTTCTTTTCATTATTTTTTCTTTATCCTGTTCCAAGTCAGTGATTTCCACCATTCTATCTTCCAGCTCACTTATCCATTCTTCTGCCTCAGTTGTTCTGCTATTGATTCCATCTAGTGCATTTTTCATTTCAGTTATTGTATTGTTCATCTCTCTTTGTTTGTTCTGTAGTTCTTCGAGGTCTTCTTTAAATATTTCTTCATCTTCTTGATCTCTGCCTCCACTCTTTTTCCAAGATCTTCGATCATCTTCACTATCATTACTCTGTATTATTTCTCCTGTAGGTTGCCTATCTCCACTTCTCTTAGTTGTTCTTCCTGGGTTTTATCCTGTTCCTTCATCTGGGACATATTCCTCTGCTATCTCATTTTGTTTAACTTTCTGTGGTTGTGGTTTTCATTCCATAGGCTGCAGGATTGTAGTTCTTCTTGCTTCCACTATCTGCCCTCTGGTGGATGAGGCTTTCTAAGAGGCTAGTGCAGGCTTCCTGGTGGGAGGCACTGGCCCACTGGTGGGTGGAGCTGGGTCTTATCCTTCTGGTGGGCAAGGCTGTGCTCAGCAAGATGTTAAGCAGCCTGTCTGCTGATGGATGGGGCTGTCTTCTTTCTCTGTTGGTTGTTTGTCCTGAGGTGTCCCAGCATTGGAGCCTACAGGCTGTTGGGTTGTTAGGTCTTGGGGAAGAAGTGGCGGCCTCCAGGAGGGCTCATTCCAATGAGTACTCACCAGAGCTGCCGCTGCCAGTGTCTTTGTCCCCTCAGTGAGCCACAGCCAGCCCCTGCCTCTGAAGGAGACCTTCCAATACTAGCAGGTATGTCTGTCCCAGTCTCTTATGAGGTCACTGCATTGTTCCCTGGGTCCTGGTTTGCATGGTACCTTATGTGCACCCTCCAAGCATGGAGTTTCTGTTTTCCCCAGTCCTCTGGAATCCCTGTGATCAAACCCCACTAGCCTTCAAAGCCAGATTCTCTGGGGGCTCCTCCTCCTATTTTCAGACCCCCAGGCTGGGAAGTCTGACATGGGGCTCAAGACTTTCACTCCTGTGGAGAACTTCTATTATAATTATTTTCCAGTTTGTATGTTGCCTACCCAGAGTGTATGGGATTTGATTTTACAGCGATTGCACCCCTTCTACCATCTCGTTTTAGCTTCTTCTTTGTCTTTGGTTGTAGGGTATCTTTTATGGTAGGTTCTTGCTTTTTTTTTTGTCTATGGATGTTCAGCAGTCCATTGTGATTTCAGTGTTTTTGTAAGAAGGGGTGAGCTCCCATGCTTCTACTTTGTCATCTTGCCAGCCAATCTGTGGTATTTATAACTTAATTGCTGCAGACAAGATACACTTTGAAGTTAATATGCATTATTAATATTTTCTTCATCACTTTCTTAAGCGCATACAATTAACAAACAGTGAATCAAGCCCTAACCGTGTTTTTTTTTTTTTTATGGTTTTCTTGGTGCCAACACTCCCATTATAGCTGATCTCAAGTAATCAACATAATGTTGCCAAAATGGATTTGTGAAGAGAAATGCAGTAGCACCCCAACATACTGTATTTCCACTAGATAGATACAATGGTCATAACCTCAAGAACACAAATAATAGAAAAGTAGTAAATAAAAGTAAAGTAATTAGAAATATATATATATTACTAAAAATGGTAGAGTCTAGAAATAATACTGTAATAACATAAAACAATAATATATATGAGTTTAAATTTTGTCAGCATTTAGAGAATTTAACGATGTCACTTAGAGTAGACAAAGAGAATACTAGGAAGTAAGATAACTTGATTTGCATTAAAAAAATAATCTGTGGTTTGAACCAGAAAGAGTGTTGCTAGAAAGACAATTCAAACATGTATTAATTCATGGAACATAATAAGCAGAATGAAATATTGTTCTTAACACTGTGGTCAGGGTAAAGAGGGAGATAGATCTCACTATCTGCTAAAAACAGCATGGCAAAATATGAAAGACAGAAACATCAGTATGATTTGATTGTGTCTTTTAAACAAAAATTTACAGTGAAGAGAATGGAAGGTTTATAAAAATGCCATTTAAAAGTAATGAATGTTACTCTTAGGAAAAAGCAAATTTGAAAGCATTTAAATCAACTCAAAAATTAATCACTTCCTAGGGCTTACTTAGAATCATTTCAGAACTGTTGCAATGGTAAGGAGTATCAACACTGGACAAGTGATTTTGTTTTTATGTTTATCCTTTCCCACTCAATGAATCTGGAACGTGGAAAATTTACTTACTCTCTTTGAACAATTTCTGCTTGGGAAAGTGAATGCACAATCTAGTGTGGCAAATGACAAATGATTATTTATTGTTAGCAGTAAATGTTATTATAAGTTGAAGAGAATTGAGCAAGTGTCAGCAGACTGGATTACAAAAAAAGAAATAAGACAGAGAACCTACCCTCTGAGTTTGTAGTGCAAAGAGGTTGACAGTTAAACAATAAATTTCACCAGTGTGTCAAATGCTATGATGTGTGAAATATTGAACACTGCCAGCTGGTCTGGTAATAATGAGTCAGGGAAAGCTTACTTCAAAAACTAATGTATATGCCTATAATAATTTTGCAGTTGCTAGGCCTATATGGGAGCCTGATCTTGTCACTCAGTAAGGAAATGCTTTTATACAATCTTGAATCAAACTGTCTTAGGTCATATTTTTATTCATATTGCTTGGTTTATAATTTTAGTAAGTTTTCTTTTTAGCATTGTCAATTAATTTCATGTTATAAATTTTAAAAATTAATGTCTAAATTGAGGACATGGATACGAATTATCTAGAAGAAACAGTTGTCAGAGAGAGGGTGGTGGTTCAGGCAGAAGGTATATATTACATATAACTTGAAGATCCAAAGAAATGATATTAAACAGTAAAAGCAAAAGTTAACAACTGAGACTACATGAAACTGAGAAGTTTTCTGCACATCAGAAGAAACAATCAGCAAAATGAAGAGGCAACCAGGCTTCCCTGGTGGCTCAGTGGTTGAGAGTCTGCCTGCCAATGCAAGGGACACGGGTTTGTGCCCTGGTCCGGGAGGATCCCACATGCCACGGAGTGGCTGCTCCCATGAGCCATGGCCACTGAGCCTGCGCATCCGGAGCCTGTGCTCCGCAATGGGAGAGGACACAACAGTGGCCCACGTACCACAAAAAAAAAAAAAAAAAAAAAAAAAAAATGAAGAGGCAACCTATAGAAATGGAGAAAATATTTGTAAACTATATATTGGATAAAGGGAAAATATATAAAGAACCAAACAAATCAAAAAGAAGAAAAAAGCCAAACAATTCTATTAAAAATATGCAGAGGATCACAAGAGATTACTACAAATAATTATACACCAATAAAATGGACAACCTAGAAGAAGTGGACAAATTCCTAGACATTTACAATCTCCCGAGACTGAACCTGGAATAAATAGAAAATATGAACAGACTAATCACCAGAAGTGAAACTGAATGAGTAATAAAAAAAAAACTCCCAGCAGGATCAAACAGCTTCACAGGTGAATTCTACCAAACATTTATAGGAGAGTTAACACCTATCCTTCTCAAAATATTCCAAAAACTCTCAGAGGAAGGAGTGCTTCTGAGCTCATTCTATGAGGTCAGCATCATCTTGATACCAAAACCAGACAAAGATAGCACAAAAAAAGAAAATTACAGACCAATATCGCTGATGGACATAGATGCAAAACTCCTCAACAAAATATTAGCAAACAGAATCCAACAGCACATTAAAAGGATCATACACCATGATCAAGTGGGTTTTATCCCAGAGATACAAGGAATGGTCAATATCCACAAATCATTCAACTTGATACACTACATTAACAAATTGAGCAATAAAAATATTGTTATCTCATAAAGGCAGAAAAAGCTTTTGACAAAATTCAACACCCATTTATGATAAAATCTCCCCAGAAAGTGGGCATAGAGGGAACATACCTCAACATAATAAAGGCCATATATGACAAACCCACAGCAAGCATCATTCTCAATGGTGAAAAACTGAAAGCATTTCATCTAAGATCAGGAAAAAGACAAGGATTTCCATTCTCCCCACTGTTATTCAACATAGTTTTGGAAGTCCTAGCCATGGCAATCAGAGAAGAAAAAGAAATAAAAGGAATCCAAATTGGAAAAGAAGAAGTAAAACTGTCACTGTTTGCAGACCACATGAGACTATACATAGAAAATCCTAAGGATGCCACCAGAAAACTAACTAGAGCTAACCAATGAATTTGGTAAAGTTTCAGGTTAAAAAATTAGTGTAGAGAAATCTCTTGTATTCCTATACACTGACAACGAAAAATCAGGAAGAGAGATTAAAGAAACAATCCCACCTACCACTGCAACAGAAAGAATAAAATACCTAGGAATAAATCTAACTACAGAAGTAAAAGACCTATGTTAGGGAAACTATAAGACACTGATGAAAGAAATCGAAGATACCACTAACAGATGGCACAATATACCATGTTCATGCATTGGAAGAATTAATACTGTCAAAATGACCATACTGCAAATCTGTAGGCAATCTACAGATTTATTGCAGTTCTTATCAAAATAACAAGGGTGTTTTTCACAGAACTAGAACAAATAATTTTAAAATTTGTATGGAAACACAAAAGACTCCAAATTGCCAAAACAATCTCAAGAAAGAAGAACAAAGTTGAAGGTATCACAGTCCCTGATTTCAAACTATGCTACAAAGCTACAGATAGAGAAATAAGTCAGAGAAGGAAAAATACTGTATGGTTTCACTTATATGGGGAATCTAAAAAATAAATATATTACACATATTATTGACTATATTAATGAGTAATAGTCAATATATAATTAATAATTATGTGTAATATAGTCAATAAATGTGTGTAATATCTTTGAGTGGTGACATAACTAGACTTATGGTCATCATGTTGAAATGTATGGAAGTATTGAATCACTATGTTGTGTAACAGGAACTAACATAGTGTTGTAGGTTAATTATTCTTTAAAAACAAACAAACTCATAGAAGAGATCAGATTTGTGTTTACCAGAGGTGAAAGGTGGGAGGGGGGAGTTGGATGAAAGAAATCAAAATACACAAACTTCCAGTAATAAGTAAATACTAGGGATATAATGTACAGCATGATAAATATAATTAACACTACTCTATGTTACATATGAAAGTGGTTAAGAGAGTAAATCCCAAGAGCTCTCATCACTAGGAAAATACTTTTTTCTATTTCTTTAATTTTTTAAATCTGTATGAGATGATGGATGTGCACCAAACTTATTGTGATAATCTTTTCATGATGTATATAAATCAAATAACTGTGCTGTACACCTTAAATTTATACAGTGCTGTATGTCAATTATATCTCAATAAAACTGGAAGAAAAAAATGGACAGAAGAACAAAGCACACATTTCTCCAAAGAAGGCATATAGGTAGCCAATAGGCACATGAAAAGATGCTCAACATCACTAATCATCAGGGAAATGCAAATTAAAACCACAATGAAATATCATCTCACACCTGTCAGAATGACTATCATTAAGAACACAAGAGATAACAAGTGTTGGCAAGGATGTGTAGAAAATGGAACTCTTGTATACTGTTGGTGGGCCTGTAATCTGGTTTAGCCACTATGAAAAACCGTATAGAGCTTCCTCAAAAAATTAAAAATAGAAATACCATATGATCCAGCAATTCTACTTGTGTATCCAAAGGAAATAAAAACAATATATGTGAAGATATATATGCAAGCCCATGTTTATTGCAGCATCATGCAAAATAGCCAAGATATGGAAACAACCTAAGTGCCTGTCAGTGAATGAATAGATGAAGAAAATGTGGTGTATACATACAATGGAATATTATTCAGCTATGAGGAAGAGGAAATCCTTACATTTGTAACAACATGGATGGACCTTAAGAACATTATGCTAAGTGAGATAAGTCAGTCAGAGAAAGACAAATACTGTATGATATCACTTATATGTGGAATCTGAAAAAGCCAAACTCATAAAAAAAAGGGTAAAATGGTGGTTACTAGGAGCTGGGGTGGGGGAATAGAAGAGATGTTTAAGGGTACAAACTTGCAACTAGTAGACAAGTAAGTCCTGGAGATCTAATGTATTGTATAGTGAATATAAGACAACCATGTTATATTAGAATCATCAAACTTGCTAAAAGACTAGATCTTAACTATTACCACCGCAAAAAGAAATGATAATTATGTGACATGATATCACATTAATAACAATTATATTAAAATATGTAATTGTACAAAAAATGGAACATAGAATATCTGATGGGGAAGGGCAAATGTGAATTGTAGAAATATAAAAGTCATACAAAAATATTTGTATTTTATTCTAAAGTCTTTGGAAAGCTAGAGTATGGTTTCAAGCACGTAATGCCATTTGGATGCAACAAGGAGCATGGAAAACCTGGAGGCAAGGATGCCCATCAGGATGTGCCTGCAGTAATCTGGGTGGGAGATAGCAGTGCCCACGATTAGAGAACTGTCCTTGAAAATTAGGAGAAATAGATGAATGAATTTCATATATACTTAGAAAACAGACATAAGAGTCTTATTTGAATGTGGAAGATGAAAAGTGATAAAGGAATAAAGCAAGAAATTTCTGTCTGTCTTGAGAACACAAGAGAAAAAGTATGAACATGCCTTATATATTGTTGTCTCAGCTACCATATTCCTGCAACCAGAAAAAATAGTTAAAATCTCTGGCCATTAGTGAACTTATCCAAACACTAGATGGAGCAAAATGATAAATACCATCTTCTGCTTTTCCAAATTTCCATTATTGTTCAATTCAATAAATGTATGGGCTTATCAACCGCTGTATTCAGATACTGTGATAAATAAAATTGCACAGCAGGCGAATACGATATGATCCTTATCCTTTAAAAGCTACCATGAATTGCAGCTCTAACAACTGAGAGTAAGAGTTTGAATAGTTTACAAAAGGCAATTTAACATGGGGACACATGAGAAACAACTTACTCCAATGTAAAAATTTTCAGAAGGCTTCCAAAGAAGCAGTAACATATATGATATAAATGAAAAAAGATGAGTTGAAAAATGGCATTTCCTTCTTATATATTCTTGAAAATTGGAATTTTGAAATTGTGAAAATACAAATATCAAACAATTTCCCACTTCCCTGCCCCACTTGGGCAGGCAACCCAAGGGAAATTTTGGCAGTTAACAGGAGATCACTTTCTTCCCTGATAAAGAATTCTCTGGTATAAATGTTAAGGGTACTGAGGTTAAAAAACACCGCTTTAAAGTTACTTAATGAGGTTGAAAGTGTAATTTTAAGTTTAATAAGAATAGCTGGTCTCAGTTCTTTCGACTTTTCTACTCTGTCCAGTTCTTACTATGTAGTGTTACAAATAACTTTCCTCCAGCACTGTTAATTGCTTTAAATTCTTGTTCAAAATGTCAGTGACGAAAGTAGTCTAACAAATTAATTTTAATATTTTAGCCTAATATTCAAAGCATTTCACACATGATTGAGTCAAATTCACTTTCTATTCCAATGTTTACATTAATAGATGGATATTAAAGGAGTAAACAGAGAGATAAGTGGCTTTTATTTGTTCAGTTAATCATATTTTATGCTACCACTTACCACAGTTTACCTGAGTATCTCAACTGATATTTTTTTCTGACACATAAAATGTTCTTTCAGTTAAATAAGGGTTTACTACATCAATATTTTGTTTATTAAATCCAACAATTTACATTTCGTAATTATAAAATGGTACTGAATATTTCTGGTTTCAATAATCAAAATACTATCATTGAAAGTTATGGTACATCTGTTATGAATTAAAAACTCTAGTTCAATTAACTTTGTAAGAAAAAAATTATTTACTTTATTATGTTCATAGTTATTGAATCCACAGTTATTTTCCCTTTAATTTGTCATATTTTTATTAACAATTTACCAGCTGTGTTTAGTGGCAATATTTTTTATTAATTGTCCTTCAGGGAACTTATTTACTTCTGAAAGAACAGATGTTGCTCCATTAATGAAAACTACTCTGTCTCTTCAGAGAGAATGTATGATGTTTATAAGCCTTAAGAAATGGATTAGGTGAATACATCTATGTTACTAAATCATTGTTTAATATATATATTTGGAGTGATAACTCCAGGAAACACAAACTTTTATAGCCTATGTTTTCATCACATTTAAAATGAAGGTAGGTACCTTAAAGTATAAATTGTGTATTTACATTTCTTTACATTATATATTTTTATCATTATCAAGTAGTTTTATGTGCTTACCTGCACATTACTAAATCCTAGATATTTTTCAATATTAGGAATATGAGTAAATATTTCTCTGCTTTATTAATTTAGTCATGCAAGTAACAAGCATTTATTGAACTCCTTATTTAGTAAATATTTTCCTCTTTATTTCATTGAGGTAACAGAAACAATTTAACATACTTCTTCCCAAATCTATAACTTCCCTGAAATTATTGGCATCTAGTTTGGCTTTGGTCTTATTGTAATGAAGGAAACCGCTGATCATGTTTTAATTTATTCATTCATTCAACAAATATTTATGAAGTGCATACTATGTTAGATTTTTTAGTATATTGAACATAAGGTAAACCTACAGAAAAAAAATCTATGAGTTCATGAAGCATATATTGTAGAATTAGCAAATAAAGTAAATCAATAAACATTATAATATATTAGTTTATCAGTCAGAATAAGACAAGCTATTTTAACACTAACAACAAAATTTAAAATGCCAGTGGCTTAGGGCAACAAAAGTTTATTTCTAACCATAGCTACTAACAAGACTTGCTTCTTGTCTAAGTTTTTTTTTTTTTTTTTTTTTTTTTTTTTTTGGTGGTACACAGACCTCTTACTGTTGTGGCCTCTCCCATTGCAGAGCACAGGCTCCAGACGCGCAGGCTCAGTGGCCATGGCTCACGGCCCCAGCCGCTGCGCGGCATGTGGGATCTTCCTGGACTGGGGCATGAACCCGTGTCCCCTGCATCGGCAGGCGGACTCTCAACCACTGTGCCACCAGGGAAGCCCTTGTCTAAGTTTTAATCAGGCTCCTCAAAGCTCTCTGGGCCTCAGCCTTATTTGTCCTTGTTGGGCCTAAAGTGCCCAGTTGTAGCAAGAATCTTGCTACATCAGTTTAGAGAGAACCCAGCTATAGATATCTGATCACCCTCAATAGATATCTGATCAAATTTCTCATTCCTTACCACCCTGATGTGATATCTGATCACCTTGGCCTGCCTTCAAGCATCCTGTCAAGTTGGTTTAGCCAGAATCCCCCTTTTCCTTGAGATTTCCTTTTGTTACTTTTCTCTCTGCTGACTCCCACCCTGCTCCTTATAAAGTCCCAGTTTTCCTTGTTATATTTGGAGGTGCGCCCAATCTCTCTCCCCTACTACAATAGCCTATAACAGTAGTCCCTTGAATAAGGTCTTTCCTACCATTATTAACCAGTGTCAGAATGTTTGTTTTCCATAACACTACTTATTCAACCTGAATCTTCAAAAAAGCACTGCTAATCCTAATCCTTTAAGTAATCCATTAGGAAATCATTCTAGCATTTGTTTCAGTGATCACTATGGCAAGGGGAAGACTTAGTTAAACTTAATAATGCTATCAATCAACTGGATATAATGGACATCTGTAGACTACTTCATCCAACAATGGGAGAATACAAATTCTTCTCAAGTTCACATGGAACATTCACCAAGATAAACCATATTCTGGGTGATAAAACATGCCTTAATAAATTTAAAAGAATAAAAATCATACAGTGTTTGCTCTCAGACCACAATAGAATTAAACTAGAAGTCAGTACCATAGAGATAGCTAGAAAATCTCAAAATACTTGGATAGTAAATGAGTAGTGCTGGACCAACTGGATATTTTCATGCAAAAAAATGAATCTAGACAGAGAACTTACAACTTTCACAAAAGTTAACTCAAAATGAAAATAGACCTAAATGTAAATGCAGAACTATAAAACTCCTAGAAGGTAATGTAAGAAGAAAAACTAAATGACTTTGAAGCAACCATGATGTCCTTTGGTAGGTGAATAGATAAACTAGAGTACATCCAGACAGTGGAATATTATTCAGTGCTAAAAAGAAATGTGGTATTAAGCCATTAAAAGATGTGGAGAAACCTTAAATACATACTACTAAGAAAAATAAACTGATCTGAAAAGGTTACACATTGTATTATTCTAACTATATTATATTCTGGAATAGGCAAAACCATGGATACAGTAGAAAAATCAGTGGTTGTGGGGAGAGAGAGAGAGAGAGGATTTTTAGGTTATTGAAACTATTTTATATGAATTTGTAATGGTGGATACATGACATTATACGTTTGTAAAAACCCATAGAATGTACAGTACCAAGTGTGAATCCTAATATAAACTGTGGAATTTATTATGATAATGATATGTCAATGTAGATTCATCAAATGTAGGTTATTCAATGTAGGTTCATCAATTGTAACAAAATTGTAACACCGTTCTTGAGTGGGATGTTGATAGTGAAGATGTCTGTATATGTGTGTGACCGGGGTTATATGGAAAATCTCTGTACCTTCTGCTCATTTTTCTGTGAAAGTAAAATTTCCCTAATAAATAAAGTCCTCTAAAAAATAAATAATTCACATAATTTACGATAACAGCAGGATGAATGAGAAAACCATATCATCAACACAATGGATGCATAAAAAGCATTCACAAAGAACCAAAATCCATACAGATAAAAAGTTTTCCATACACCAGAAATAGTAGATATCTTCCTCAATCTTATTAGGCTCCTTTACAAAAACATACAGTTAACATAGTACTTAAGGGTTAAATATTGAATTTTATAAACCTTCAGTCTGAAAAATGGCAAAGGGCACTGCTTTCACCACTTCGATTTAACTTATACTGGAAATATCAGTCATTGGGTTGGGAGAAGGGTGAAACAAGGATAAGAAATTAAAAGAATGCTTTTTGGAAGAGGAAAGCAAAATTCTCCATATTCGTAGATGACATCTTTCCTTAGAAATTTCTAGGGAAGTGCTACTACAACTAATAAGTGAATTTAGAAACTTTGAAAGGTTCAAGATCAATTGTATTTCTGTATAGCAGAAACAAATAATTAGAAAATATACATTTAAAAATACCATTTAAGATAACACAAAAACATGAAATAGGAATTAAGTTAACGAAAATGGGCTAATCTATAAAGCACATGGAGAGAAATAATCAAGTCCTAATGGGGGAAGTAAAAGGGAAAGTATATTATGTTTTTGGATTAGAAGATTTAATATTGTTAAGATTTCAATTTCCCCCAAATCATCCAGTAGATTTAAAATAATCCCACCATGATTTTTATAGATATTGAAAAGATGATTCTAAAATTTATGACGCCAAAATATTCAAAATCATATTGAAAATGAACAAAATTGGAGCATTTATACTTATGATTTCAAGACTATGAATGGTGTAATCATGTTAGTGTGTTATTGGCCTAAATAACAAAAAGGAGAATGTAGAAATATACCCTCATTTATATAGAAAATGATTTTTGATAAATGGCCCAATGTAGTTAAATGTGTGAAGCCCTTTTTTAAGCAAATAGTTCTGGAAAGTCTGGATATCTATTTAGAAAAAAACAAACAAAAAACTCTTTCCTCACACCATACATAAAAATTAATTCAACGTGGAACTTAGACATGGAAAAAGCTAAACTATTAATTTTCTAAAATAAAACAGAGGAGAATGTCTTTGTGAACATGGGTGGAGAAATATTTATTTTATGCTTCAAAATAAGCACAAATCATAAAAGAAAATAATGATTAATTGGACTTCATCAAAATAAAAAATTCCTGTTCTTTGAAAACCCTATTAAGAAATGAAAAGACAAGCCAGAGTTTAGGCAAATATGTTCCCGATGTGTATCTACAAAAATGACTTGTATCTAGACTACATAAGAAATGCATAACTCTTAATAAGAAGAAAAAAGAAATGGGAAGACTTTTGAACACTCATAAAAATATACATGTCCAATAAGCACATACAAAATTTTTCTACATAATTATTCGTCAAGGAACTTCAAAATAAAACTACGATGAGCACAATTACACACAGGAAAACAAAGTTTTAAGTGTGGAAAAGATACAGTACATCTGGAAATCTCATACAGTGCAGTTGAGAATTTAAATTATCACCACCATTTTGGAAAAAAAAAATTCAGTTTCTTATGAAGTTAAACATATACTTATCATGCTAATACAGTATAATTTATAGGTAACATTTATAATAAATAAATATTATTGAATAAAAATATAAGCAAATGAATAAATATGTAAAGTCTCTGCTCTCATTTGTTTACTGACAAATTAAGTGAACATTCCATTTTTTCCAAAACCTAGTAATTTAAACACGTGTATAAACAACTACTGGCATTCTCAAATTCAATTTCTTAAACACACATTGTGCATCAAGTTTAATAAATTAAATCTCTGTTCTATATATCTTTCTATTGTAAAGCAGAAAGCACTAATAGAAATATATACTAAGACAAATGAACTATCATGTTGCCTATTAGAATTTCAAATCAGGTCAAAATTAAATGTCTAATTAAATTAAGTAACACTGCATAGACAAAGATATAACAAATTTTAAAGAGGCCAAGTAATGTGCACTTCTTATGTGCATGTTCTATAACATCTTTCTACAGAAAATAAAATTAAATAGAACATGGACTCAATCATTCAACCGTTAATGCTATTAATTAAAAATGTGATATTTTAAAGAATTTTAAAAATATGTTTATAGCTTGGGAACCCCTCAAGGTAACAAAGAGTCAACTAAAGGCCTACCAATTATCATAAGCATTTCTTTTGTTATCTGCAGTAAATTTCCTCAAGGCTTTGAATGCTACATTGAAGTTTTAGATTCTTAATCTTATGTTCTCCTGAAAAAAAAGTATATATATATAACATGTATGCACACATACAGACATGCACACACTCATGAATTTGACAGGATATACTATTATTAGAGGAAGTGATTTTTTCCTTGTTTTTCATAGTTATTTTGCTATGATTTCATTTAATGTTGTCTTGAAAATTTCTTATAGTCAAAACCATCTGTTATCTGTGAAATTCAAACTTTGTTTTAGTAATCAGTAAATGATAAGCAAATGCAGTATCTTAAGCCACTCACCCCCATGCCAAAAACAAAAAATTCATTGATTGCATGTTGTTCTATTTGAAATACAGTGATGAATTTATCACTTTTTATCTACTCTCAAAATTTACTGTATTTAATGATAAAATATCATCGAAAACAAAGTACAACTACGGAATAATAGTGTAGAACCCACTATATTAATGTTTTGAAAGTCATTAAAAGTTAAATTGGGAAGTGTTTAGGAAAATTACTCTTCTGACTCTATATATGAAGTAAATAAATTATTGTAAGCCTTCAGGAATTATGAGAGGTGCTTTTAGTAATTTAGTAAACAGTCTCCCAGAGTGGACAAGTAAATCTAGCAATAAATAAGAAGTGTCAGATAAGTGCCACAAATCCTATGTATTTGTGAGAATTGTCAGTAAGGCTCACAGTCAACAAAAATAATTCATTGAACTGTATGGTCAAGTAGAGATGTGCTTTAGCTAGAAAGTTTAAATTTCATACATATTAAGAAAGAAAATAGTTTTAAGGCATCAGAATTTTAAAGAAATGAAAATTTTTTGTTGTAAAATCTATATATTATTTTTTCCACTGTTAACTTATAGGTTTTGTGCTAGTTATTATATATATATATGTATGTATGTATACACACACACACACATGCATGCACACAAACGTTTTTGTGTGTATATACATATATATAAATATATTTATTTATATATATTTATATAAGCATAGTTGTAAATTAACCCAGGTTACAAACTACACTAGAGAAGAGTGTGGAGAATCTTTTCAACAAATTATAGTGAAATAATTTGATAGATGAAAAATAGTTATTTGACTTCTATATCATACTATAAATCAAAAATCAATTTTGTGTGGCTTATAAACCTAAATCCAAAAAGCAAAATGATATGGTTCCCAGTATTATAGAATATTTTAATGATTTGTGAAATGGAATTAAAAATCTTAGACTATAAATATAATAAACATAACAATACATTTTACAACATGAAAATGAAGAACTTGTGTTTATCATAAGATATTAGGAAAGTGAGCATGCAAGTCACACAATGTCAGGCAGTATTATTAACAAATATAACTGATGAAGAAATTGTATCCAGAACAAAGAAAGAGACTATAAATCTATAGGTAAAAGGAAAAATGCAACATGAAAATAAAAATACAGTATAAAAACGGACAAAACCTATTAATAGGCATTCTAAACATGTAGATATGGAAATGACCAAAAAGCATTTGAAAAGGAGCCTTCCTTATTAATTGCAAGGGAGTAGCAAAAATTTTACACAGATACAATATGAAGTCTTAGTAAAGCATGTGGAGCAATGAGATTTATCATACAATGCTGGTAGAAACATAAATTATACACCTATTTTGGAAATACTTGATATTACTTGCAACAGTTCAAAATATGCATACCTTGTAACCCAGCAATTCTTCTTTCATTATACATTCATGAAATATATTGGCACATGTATATAGAGAAACATGTACAAGAATGTTAAAAGTAGTATTATTTATAAGGGTAAATATAAGAAAAAAACACAATTATCCATTTATGTACTGGTTAGATAAAGTCTGGTAGTTCATAAAATGGAGTATTATGCAACAGTGGAAGTGGATGAACTATAGCCACATGCAGCAACAAGAATGAATCTCAAAAAAATAATGTTGAGGAAGATCAGCCATACAGAAAACAGTAATGTTGTATAATTATATGCATATAACATTATAAAACTGCCTAGGTACACATGTTTTACATCTAAATATGTAAAGGAAAGAAAGAAATGGATTACCATATAATTTAGATAGTAATTATTTTTAGAAGGAGGGAAAAGACAGTGATGAAGGAGGAACTGGGAGAATGCCATCTTGGGTAATAGCAGAGGTCCTTTTCTTTTTTCAGTGAGGGTTGAGTAAATGAATTTTTGTTAAAACCATTGAGCTTTCCACTTTTAGCTTGCAATTTTTCTGTATGTGTACCATATTTCACAATGGAAGTGGTTCAAAAATTTAAATTGCTAAACAATAACCAGTCATTTGTAAACAAATGGATTTAGCTCCATAAGCTTCTTTCATTGTATTTAATTTGTTTCAGATTTTCCAAATGTTTGTCTTTTAAAATTTTAATAGTAATGCAAAATATATTCATGTAAATAAATCTAAAGTACCTTGTGAGAATACCTTCCAACCCCCCCCCCAACTCCATCTCTCTACTTCCTTATACCCCGGCACCTCAGAAATTACAAATAAAATCCCTCTCTTCTGTCTTTTCTTGGTAATTACTATACCTGTTTCTTCAGATCTCATAACATCTTCTCAATATTGAATAATAGAGCTTATTAAAATCTTATTAAATCGGATTAAATATTTTAAAATCTGATTAAAATCTTGGCCATGATAACCTCCAAAGTACGGAGAGTTGAAAAAGTCTAGAAAGGACTCTGAAAAAATTTATCTACAACAAGACTAATTAATTCTAGAGTAGAAAAAAAAACTTATACAGTTCATTAAATGTCAAAAATAAATAACTCAACAAAGGTACAGTGCTAAATATTCTCAAATCTACTGGAAGTTCATAGGAACAGAAGTAGAGTTATTATTGGATTTTATAACAAGGATGTCATCAGTGACTTTTGTGAACATTTCTAGTGGAGCAGGGTCAGAATACAGAATGTATAAGACCTCACTTTCTCCAGTCTTCCATTAGTAGTATCCATCTCTGTTGCTATGGCGGTGTGCCTTTTTGAGAGCACTGATATAGCCAATGACACAAGCTAACTGGTACCATATAGGTGAGTCATCATGTCCATTTTGTTACTGTTTCTTTTGTGGTATCTGATATCTGGTGAGGGATAAGTTGCCATAAAAAGATCTTCACACTTAATGTCACCTCCAGTAGGATGATCCATTTATCTCTTCCCTAGGCTTTATTGTCCTCAATTTTCCAGTCTTTACCCTTCCAGACCACAGATCAGCTTAGTCATTTGCCACTGATCGTGACTCAGTGTATACGTTTAATTCAGGTCATTTCCCTCTCCTGAGAAATGACCAGGTAAATGTCTAAGGCTCTGATAACACAGAGATTTTCCTTTCATTAACTACCTTCCATGGCAGTCCCTGAGTAAAATTGTGTTTCAACAACAGGTCATTCTCACCTTTCCACCTACATCCCCAAGCAACACATGAATAAACTAAGCCTGGGATATTTCCTCTTCTGTCAGTAATTCAAAGAAACCATCCAGGAGACCAGAGGTATGAGCTGAGTTTGAATCATGAGTACAATAATGCTAGGTTACACAGAGTTCTGTGCCACCTGCTTATGAATTTTACTTATGTGAGACAGCCATTAAGGTGCATGTGATTTATTTGCAGATTGTTCATAAGGGAACCATGTACCCCAATGAGGAGTAATGCAGGAATGTGAAGAAGGAAAAAAGTGGGCAAGAATATTGTTCCAAATAAAGTCTACCCATGGCTAGACAAATTCAATGTGGTGGCCATAGATATGTTGTGAGCCATCGTTGTAGTGCTGCATTAATTCTGTGGTGAACAGACTGATTCTAGTTGAGGAAAATTCTATGGGGAGGTCATGTCTGTAAGCTCTTAGCTGCAAAAAATAATAATAGCAACTGGGGAATGGGTGCATAGGCCTGGCTAAGGGAATCTGATCATGATAGTGACATCAGCCATAATGACCTCTGCACACACTATGGTTTCAATATCTACCAAATGTAAATTTCCAGCTCATATCTCTTCTCTGAGATCATAACTCATGCACTCAGGTGCCTGCTTGATGTCTCTTTACAGATCTATCAATGGCACTTCAAACCCACTATTTCCAATATTGGGCTCTTAATCTGTCTTGATACATGGTTTTCTGTTGTTAGTAAAAGGCATATATATATATATATATATATATATACACACACACACACACACACACACACACACACACATATATATTCAGTTGTTCAAAATATAAATCTTGAAGCCATCTTCGATATCTTCTTCTACAAATCCATATCCAACCTAATCTTGTAAGAGATGCTGTTACTTCTCTGTTCATATTCCCATAGCTGTTATCATTCTTATTTATGGTCTTGGCTATTGCAAGTACCTGTGACTCATCCCCCAAAGTCTTCCTCTGGCATATTCAGACCATATGTGGGGCAGGCTAGCAGTGGTAGATAGTGAATAATTTAGAAGAAACTTTCAGATAATGATGGGTGGGATTTGGAAGATTAATTCTCCAGTATCCTTTACCCTTTCATAAGACAATGATGAAGAATTCTCTACACTGTCTTCTAGAGAACTCAGCAGCAATAGGCTCCAGGTGCCCACAGTGGAGTATTTTTTAATAAAACATCTGAAATGGTTTTCATTCCTCTCTCATCTCCTACCTCAGTGTTTCTCTGAATCACATCTAAAGAAATTCTTGCACTTAAATCTTTGTCTAAGAATTTACCTCAGAGAAAACCAAACTAATAAATGTATAAATCTTACCAATCTTATTCCCTTAGTGTTTTAAAAATCTGTGGCGTCTTTAATTTACATGGTCATACCATAAATACAGTTTGCTATAATTTCTCAGCTTTAACCAACATTGAAAAAAACTTCTAAACTTCTTTTTAGAATCCATTCTGCATCTCTTTAAGCCATTCTCCATACAATAAACCCTGATAGTTCCAAAAAGCAAACCTGATAATATATTAAAGCTACTTAATAGATTATATGACTTTAGGATTAAAAGTCAGCATATTGATATTTTGCATACTGTACAGTTTTTGGTGTATTGTCAGTCAGAATCCATTCTCAAACAGCTCCTAGCACCTTCCTGACCTGCAGTGAATCTAAACATTACATTTCCTAGGTTAATTAGCAGTGTGGCTTAATACAGGAATTGTGCTTGGTCACTGAGACATGCTTCTGTGAAACAGGAAGGGAGTTTTGAGGCAAATACTTTAACACAGCCTGATGCTGTGATGTTGACAAATAAGTTTTGAGAGACTTTAGTGTTTGTGATGACCAGTGTGGCATTTCATGTCTAGATACATGTTTAATTGAGGCAACAGTACTAGTGTCAGAGGCAGCGTAACCTTCTGGTCTTTGGAAAGCTGCAGTGAAGATGAGCTGCATTGTCATGTGGCAACATGTCTGACTGATATTTCTTCAGTGACTCCAAGAAATTTTAAAGCTCCTAATTTCCTCTGTTAACTCTCTTCATGCTTGAAATATATTGGATGATTTCTGTTCCAAGCACTGAAACTTGATGATAAAATAACCTGGCAGTTAGTTGATTTGTATCTACTTCCCCAGCTCTAGCATCCACAGATCTCTTTATTTTCTGCATTTTAGTCACCCTGAACTCTTCTGGAACTTAAATTTTAGTATTAGGTTGCAAAATACAGACAGTTAACACAATAATAAGGAAATTATGTAGTTGATTAGAAGAAAATTTAATAAAAAAAGAAGACAACACGATACCGAGGTTTTGATGTTTAGAGACAGGCAATGGGTAGAGTTGAGAGGGAACATTACAATTGTAAATAAGGTGCTTATAGTGTGCTTTATCAAAAAGGAGAACTACCACTAATGAAAGGAGATATAGAAGTTAGCCACGTGAATGAATGGCTGGGGAAGAACTCATTCCAGTGAGAGAACATTGCTAGTCAAAAACCTTGTGATGGAGTGAGCCTAGTGTTTTCAAGAAATAGTAAAGAGTCTGATAGGTATAACTGGAGCAGAGTGATCAAGAGAGAATGAGGATGATGAGATAAGAGATGTAACCAGGATGTCAGGATACTCAGAGCCTTATAAAGCAGTTAAAGGATTTGTTTTTACTCTGGGTTGAAATGAGGAACCTTTCAAGGGTTTTGAGCTTATGAGCAACTTGATCTGACTTATCTTTTAGAATGCTACTCTGGCCGATACTGGTAGTAGGTTAGTTAAGGTAATACAGATGATTTGGAATATTATTGCATTTGCTGGTTTTTGGTTTAAAGAATGTGTGGTTCCAACAATTCCTTTTTGAATGGGTTGACTTTCTCAGAGCTTCAGAGAAAGTCTCCCGCTCTCATTAAAAAGCACTACCTAAACACATTGATTTACCTCAGAAAAGCCATCTCTTTGCAGGTAAAGTGGTCAGTTCCTAACTATGTCACTAGGAATGCACTTGCCTCAGGAAATAAATAATCAATTTCTAAAGTGTCTTGTTCCTGTAGAAAATGTCAGTATTTTCTACTGATAAGATGTGTGCAGTTTCAACAATGCAGTGAGGGTCTAAACCACCTATCTGTCAAGAAGGTTATTTATGCTCACTTTGGCAGCACATATACTGTCAAGAAGGTTATCTACCAAAGGCTCCACAGAAAGAAGTTGCTGGCCTAGTAGATGACTTAGTGCGTTTAACCCTATGTTACCTGTTGGATGTAGAACACATAAGTAGTCTTTCAGATATAATTGCATAAGAAGATACAAATAGGTCTATTATAAAGAAAACACAAAAATTTTGAAATTTATCTTTTTATATTTCACCTTCAATTTCTAAATAATAAAAAGCAATGAATACAAAGTAATTTTAAAAAGAGAATCTTCTCTAATATGAAAGTAATTAAAACAAAGGAAGTGGAAGAAAATACAGATAAATTAAAAAAATAAAATTTCATCCACTCAATATCTATTTATGATAAAAATCTCTCAACAAAGTGGGTATAGAGGGAACATTCCCCAACCTCATAAAAGCCATATATGATAAACCAACAGCCAACATCATACTTAATGGTGAAAAGCTAAAAGCTTTTCATATAGGATCAGGAACAAAAGAAGCATGCCCCCTCTCACCATTTCTATTCAACATAGTGTTGGAAGTCCTAACCAGAGCAATTAAGCAAGAAAAAGAAATAACCTTTATCAATTCAAATTGGAAAGGGAGAAGTAAAACAGTCACTATTTGCAGATGACATATTGTATATAGAAAACCCTAAAAACACCAAAAAAAAACCTGTTAGAACTAAGCAACAAATTCAGTAAATTGCAGGATGCAAAATCAATATGCAAAATTCTGTTGTGTTCTATACACTAATACCTATCAGAAAGATAAAGTAAGAAAACAATATCACTGGTAACTGCATCAGAAAGATAAAATACCTTGAAATAAATTTACCAAGGAGGAGGAATTTCCTGCAGTCCAGTGTTTAGGACTTGGTGCTTTCACTGCCAGGGCCCAGGTTCAATCACTGGTTGGGGAACTAAGATCCCTTAAGCCATGATGCATGGCCAAAAAAAAAATTACCAAGGAGGTGAAAGACCTGTACACTGAAAGCTGTAAGACAGATAAAAGAAATTGAAGACATAAATAAATGGAAAGATAGTTCATGCTCATGGATTGGAAGAATTAATATTGTTAAAACATCCATGCCCAATTATAACCATTACCTTGTAATAGATTTTAATGGAGGATAATCTGTAAGAGTACTGAATCACTATGCTGTACACCTGAAACCAATATAATGTTGTAAACCAAGTCTATTTTTTTTAAAAAATCCATGCCACCGAAAGCAATCTACAGATTCATTGCAATTTCTCCAACTCCAAAATTCCAATGTCATTTTTCACAGAAATAGAACAAACAATTCTAAATTTTATTTGGAACCACAAAAGACCCAGAGTAGTCAAAGCAATATTGAGAAAAATAACAAAGCTGGAGGCATTATGCCTTCTTATTTCAAACTATGAAACAAAGCTGTTGCAATCAGAACAGTATGATATTGTCATAAAAACAGACATATAGGTCAATGAAACAGATTAAAGATCCCAGAAATAAATTACACATATATGATTAATTAATTTACAACAAAGAAGCCAAAAATATACAGTAGGAAAGGACAGTCTCTCCAGTAAGAGTTGTTGGGAAAACTGGACAGCCACATACATGCAAAAGAATGAAACTGGACCACTATATTACACCATACACAAAAACAGACCAAAATGGATTAAAGACTTGTACATAAGACCTGAAACCATAAAAATTCTAATAGATAGCATAAGCATTAAGCTCTTTGACATTGGTCTTGGCTATAATTTTTTTGGATTTGACACCAAAAGCTAAGGAAACAAAAGTAAAAAAAATAAGTGGGACTTCATCAAACTAAAAATCTTCTGCCCAGAAAAGAAAATCGTCAACAAAATGAGAAAGCAACCTACCTAATGAGAGAAACTACTTGCAAATTATGCATCAGATATATCTGATAAGAGGTTAATATCCAAAATATATAAATAATTCATATAACTCAATGGTTTAAAAAAATCTGATTTCAAAATGGGAAAGGATCTACATAGACATTTTTCCAAAGACAACATAACAGATGACCATTAGGTACATGAAAAGGCGCTCAACATCACTAGTCATCAGGGAAATGCAAATTAAAACCACAGTGAGGGAATTCCCTGTGGTCCAGGGGTTAGGACTCTGTGCTTCCACTGCAGAGGGCCTGGGTTCAATCCCTGGTCAGGGAACTAAGATCCCGCAAACTGTGTGGCATGGCCAAAAGAAAAAAAACAAGAAACAAACAAAAAACCCACAGTGAGATATCACCTCACACCTGTTAGAATGGCTACTGTCAAAAAGACAGGAAATAACAATTAAAGGCAAGGATGTGGAGAAAATGGAAACTGTGTGCCCTATTGGTGGGAATGTAAGCTGGTCCAGCCACTATAGAAAACAGTATAGAGGGTCCTCAAAAAATTAAGAATAGTGCTGCTATATAAGCCAGCAATTTTATTTCTGGGTATTTATCCAAAAGAAACTAAACACTAATGTGAGAGATAATGGAGAGAAGTGAGCCAGAGATATCTTATACGTTCCTAAATTGGTTAACTGGATAATTGAGATGCTGATGAAATATAACTAATTCATTTTTTTGGACCCACCATATTTGAAATAAATTGAACATTCAAAAATTACAAAGTATTGGGCTTCCCTGGTGGTGCAGTGGTTAAGAATCTGCCTGCCAATGCAGGGGACCGGGTTTGAGCCCTGGTCCGGGAAATTCCCACATTCCACAGAACAACGAAGCCCCTGCGCCACAACTATTGAGCCTGTGAGCCGCAACTACAGAAGCCCATGTGCCTAGAGCCCATGCTCCGCAACAAGAAAAGCCAACGCAATGAGAAGCCCACGCACTGCAATGAAGACTAGCACCCGCTCGCTGCAACTAGAGAAAACATGCATGCAGCAAGGAAGACCCACCGCAGCCAAAAATAAATTAATTAATTAAAAAAAAAAAAGAAATACAAAGTATTGGTCCAGAGTTTGGAGGCATAGTTTTCAGTCTTTAACACTAGGGCTCCAGGGATACAAACAGAAAGATAAACCAGTAAAAAGCACAGCAAAAACTAAGGTGAGTAGTTTGAATGGAGCCAAGAAAACAGACTTCCAAGAATTAATAAGAAGCCAGCTGTGTTATATGCTATTAAAATCAAAGAGAAAAAGTAGTGAAGTGCTAGAGGTTTACATACTAGGTAGTCACTGATATCCTTGACACAGCAGTTTCTTCAGAGTGGTAAGGAGAAATTGTGATTGGAAAGGTTAAGAATGAATTTTCAGTCACAAAGGTTAAAAAGTATTGTTTAAAGGTATTTGTCAGAATAAGAAAGGATAAGTAGAGTGTTATTTTGAAAAAGGGATAAAGATGAGAGAAAGTTTATTTTATAATTTTATAAAGCAGAATTATTATGACATATAAAGTTAATACACTATTTTGGCCCTCTTTAGTCCAGTGTAATTTACTTCTTTTATTAAATAGGCTAATTTGGTGCTATTTGAATTATGCATTAATTCATTATATAAATTTAACAACTCATACATTTATTGCTTCCTTATTTAGAATAATTTAATGTTAGTGATGATAAAAATGTTAAATACTTATGTTTAGCCACACGTAATATATAAAAATGGCTTATAATACTGTATTTATGATGCAGTCCTGAATTCTATGCAGATGTTTAAAACAAGTAAACTATAAAATAAATTTATTCATCGAAAAGAAGAATGTTTGAAACTTCACTTTAGCAGGTGCCAAGAGCATAAGAAGGTTTCCTTTATAATCATCTTCAGTATTAAACTTTGGTTTATTTTGTTGAAAACTTTATTTAAATAAAAAGGAAGAAAAGTGAAAAGAAAACACTAGGAGAGAAATACATCTACGCATGGAACAACTCCTACAGAGCATCTACTGAAAGCTGGCAGAAGACCTCAGACCTCCCAAAAGGCAAGAAACCCCCCACGTACCTGGGTAGGGCAAAAGAAAAAACTAAACAGAGACAAAAGGATAGGGACGGGTCCTGCACCAGCGGGAGAGAGCTGTGAAGGAGGAAAAGTGTCCACACACTAGGAAGCCCCTTCGCGGGTGGAGGCTTCGGGAGGCGGAGTGGGGGAGCTTGGGAGCCGCGGAGGAGAGCACAGCAACAGGGGTGCGGAGGGCAAAGCGGACAGATTCCAGCGCAGAGGATCGGGCTGACCGGAACTCGCCAGCCGAGAGGCTTGTCTGCTCGCCCGCCGGGGCGGGCGGGACTGGGAGCTGAGGCTCCGGCTTTTGTCGGAGCGCCGGGAGAGGACTGAGGTTGGCGGCGTGAACACAGCCTGCAGGGCGTTAGTGCACTGCGGCTGGCCGGGAGAGAGTCCGGGGAGAAGTCTGGAACTGCCGAAGAGGCAAGAGACTTTTACGTCCCTCTTTGTTTCCTGGTGCACGAGGAGAGGGAATTAAGAACGCTGCTTGAGAGAGCTCCAGGGACGGGCGCGAGCCGCGGCTGAAAGTGTGGAGCCCAGAGACGGACATGAGACGCTAGGGCCGCTGCTGCCGCCACCGGGAGGCCTGTGTGCGAACACAGGTCACTGGCCACGCGCCCTTCCGGGGAGCCTGTGCGGCCCGCCACTGCCAGGGTCCCGGGATCCAGGGACAACTCCCCCGGGAGAACGCACAGGCGCGCCTCAGGCTGCAACTTCTCGCCGGCCTCTGCCGCCGCAGGCCCGCCCCACACTCCGTGCCCCTCCCTACCCCCGGGCCTGAGTGACCCAGAGCCTCCGAATCAGCGGCTCCTTTAACCCCGTCCTGTCTGAGCAAAGAACAGACGCCCTCCGGCGACCTACACGCACAGGCGGGGCTAAATCCAAAGCTGAGCCCTTGGGAGCTGTGAGAACAAAGAAGAGAAAGGGAAATCTCTCCCAGCAGCATCAGAAGCAGCGGATTAAAGCTCCACAATCAACTTGATGTACCCTGCATCTGTGGAATACCTGAATAGACAACCAATCATCCCAAATTAAGGAGCCCTGTGGATGAAAGGCTCTTGGTGCTGCAGCCAGGAGTCAGTGCTGTGCCTCTGAGGTGGGAGAGCCAACTTCAGGACACTGATCCACAAGAGACCTCCCAGCTGCACATAATATCAAACAGCAAAAATTTCCGAGAGATCTCCATCTCAACGCCAGCACCCAGCTTCACTCAACGACCAGCAAGCTACAGTGCTGGACATCCTATGCCAAACAACTAGCAAGACAGGAACACAACCCCACCCATTAGCAGAGAGGCTGCCCAAAATCATAATAAGTCTACAGACACCCCAAAACACACCACCAGACGTGGACCTGCCCACCAGAAAGACAAGATCTAGCCTCATCCACCAGAACACAGGCACTAGTACCCTCCACCAGGAAGCCTACACAACCCACTGAACCAACCTTAGCCACTGGGGACAGACACAAAAAACAACAGGAACTACGAACCTTCAGCCTGCAAAAAAGGAGACCCCAAACACAGTAAGATAAGCAAAATGAAAAGACAGAAAAACACACCGCAGATGAAGGAGCAAGATAAAAACCCATCAGACCTAATAAATGAAGAGGAAATAGGCAGTCTACCTGAAAAAGAATTCAAAATAATGATAGTAAGGTTGATCCGAAATCTTGGAGATAGAATGGACAATAGAATGGACAAAATGCAAGAATCAGTTAACAAGGACCTAGAAGAACTAAAGATGAAACAAGCAACGATGAACAACACAATAAATGAAATTAAAAGTACTCTAGATGGGATCAATAGCAGAATAACTGAGGCAGAAGAACGGATAAGTGACCTGGAAGATAAAATAGTGGAAATAACTACTGCAGAGCAGAATAAAGAAAAAAGAATGAAAAGAACTGAGGACAGTCTCAGAGACCTCTGGCACAACATTAAATGTACCAACATTCGAATTATAGGGGTTCCAGAAGAAGAAGAGAAAAAGAAAGGGACTGAGAAAATATTTGAAGAGATTATAGTTGAAAACTTCCCTAATATGGGAAAGGAAATAGTTAATCAAGTCCAGGAAGCACAGAGAGTCCCATACAGGATAAATCCAAGGAGAAATACGCCAAGACACATATTAATCAAACTGTCAAAAATTAAATACAAAGAAAACATATTAAAAGCAGCAAGGGAAAAACAACAAATAACACACAAGGGAATCCCCATAAGGTTAACAGCTGATCTCTCAGCAGACACTCTGCAAGCCAGAAGGGAGTGGCAGGACATATTGAAAGTGTTGAAGGAGAAAAACCTGCAACCAAGATTACTCTACCCAGCAAGGATCTCATTCAGATTTGATGGAGAAATTAAAACCTTTAGGGACAAGCAAAAGCTGAGAGAGTTCAGCACCACCAAACCAGCTCTACAACAACTGCTAAAGGAACTTCTCTAGGCAAGAAACACAAAAGAAGGAAAAGACCTACAATAACAAACCCAAAACAATTAAGAAAATGGGAATGGGAACACACATATCGATAATTACCTTAAATGTAAATGGACTAAATGCTCCCACCAAAAGACACAGATTGGCTGAATGGATACAAAAACAAGACCCATATATTTGCTGTCTACAAGAGACCCGTATGCTAACACATATATATGGAATTTAAGAAAAAAAAAATGTCATGAAAAACCTAGGGGTGAAACAGGAATAAAGACACAGACTTACTAGAGAATGGACTTGAGGCTATGGGGAGGGGGAAGGGTAAACGGTGACAAAGCAATAAAGAGACATGGACATGTATACACTACCAAACGTAAGGTAGATAGCTAGTGGGAAGCAGCTGCATAGCACAGGGAGATCAGCTCGGTGCTGTGTGACCGCCTGGAGGGGTGGGATAGGGAGGGTGGGAGGGAGGGTGACGCAAGCGGGAAGAGATATGGGAACATATGTATATATATAACTGATTCATTTTGTTGTGAAGCTGAAACTAACATACCATTGTAAAGCAATTATGCTCCAATAAAGATGTTTAAAAAAAAAAAAAGAAAGAAAACACTAGGAGGAGGTATTATATTCATCGTCTATAAAGAACTTTAATAGACAAATGCTCAATTGTTATTTCACCTTTCTGTTTTTTTTTAAATTCTGAAAACCTAATCATTAAACTAGCAAACAAGAAAATCAATAATGGAAATTGCACTATCAAAAATTTAGTTGCAGTTCTCTGAGGAGTAATCAAAATGTTTGTATAATAGTATTCTTTATATAATCCATAGCTCCCCACAAAGTGTGGCAAACTGGTGTACAGGTTATGAGTTACCAATGTGCCAAGGTATTGATGGCCTCATCATTTAGAACACCAGTCAATTAGGCTGGCAGCTATTAGCTTCAGGCAGCTTTGCTAACTTAATATTCCCTAAACTATCTTTCTCTAAGTGTGCCACGATGCAAAAAGTTGGTGCTTTAACCAAAGTCTTTGTTAAATACTACCAATTCAATGATTTTTTTTTCTTGAAGGAGTTAAAGAAAAATGAAATAGCAGCTATTTTAAGTGCAGTATGATTTGATTGTTTCAATCTTTTTACAAGCTAGTTACCTCAGTAGTAGAATATTAAAGATAACTAAATTTCATTGAAATGTGTTTAATTATGAAAAAACACATTTATTAGATATTTCCATGAAATTTTGCATTTTACTTAGATTTATATTTTTTCCAAAAGATAATCTGGTTAATATAAAAGACAATTTGATTAAGGTTCCTAAAGTTCACAGCATCTCAGATAGATAGTGGTATGAAAACTTTTTTTTTTTTTTTTTTGCGGTACGCGGGCCTCTCACTGTCGTGGCCTCTCCCGTTGCGGAGCACAGGCTCCGGACACGCAGGCTCAGCAGCCATGGCTCACGGGCCCAGCCGCTCCGCGGCATGTGGGATCTTCGCGGACCGGGGCACGAACCCGTGTCCCCTGCATCGGCAGGCGGACTCTCAACCGCTGCGCCACCAGGGAAGCCCAATATGAAAACTTTTGATGAGCAGTGTTAGCTTATATGTTATGTTTATTTAATTCAAACAATTGTATTAATAACACATCCGTATTTGATAATTGTCATTCTGAATGTAATAATTCAAATAATTGTGCTAATTTAAAGTATTGGGTCTTTACCATTCAATGGTACAAAGGAACTTAAAGCCCTAGTATATTATGTTAATGATGATAAACTAGTATCAATGATAAAGAAACAGCTGGATGTCTAATCGATGGAATAGTAGTGAACTACATAAGGAACAATTGTAGAAGACACCAGAGAGACGTTTGATGGACACATATGTCAACTTACTGCACTCATTATATATAATACACAGTTGTTATAGTCATTCTTTCTAAGGCTACACGTACTATAAAAGTCTCATAATTTAAGTTATATAAACCAGAAAGAAGGTGATGAGGAAATGGAGAAATCAGTGTTAAATCCTAGATATCTGTCCTGACTGTCTGAAAAATAATGTTTCTGTGGGGGAGGAAAAATAGATTTCCTGTGCTGGAAACACTAATTTTTGTTTTAGAATTAAGTTTGACCTGCATATGAGATATCTCAGTGGAGCCAAGTAGGCAATTGAATATATTAGTTAGGAACTAAGGAGAGGTCTTGACTAAAGATGAAAATTTGGAAATGATCAGCATGTAAATGGTATTTAAAGCATGGAAATGAATGAATCATTTAAGGAGAAAGTTCATCTAGAGAAATAAGGGTATATATAATCAATCTTCTCAGACAGTAAGAGTATAAAAATATATGTGTCTAGTAATAACTCTTCCTGAATAGGAAAAAAAAATTGATAGAATCCCTATAGGCTTAGTAGTGGTATTGAGTTTATTTGATATGATTTTTAATCATGCCAATCCATTTTGTTGTGTTTTTTTAAAGAAACTTCCAATTGATTAGATGCAAAAGTGAGAAAATTGACATTTGAGTTGAAACATTATTGTGATTTCATTAGATAGGTAAGATGAGATGAGAGAGATATTGATATTAAGGCTGTTTATAAAGAAGTAGTTAAAATGATAAATCGTGTAATTTCAGTTGAGCAACAAGAGAAGTGAAGACAGTTGTGTAGGTCTATAGGTTGGAGAATTACTGAGATTGAAGAACTTGTGCAATGAGATATTTGAATAAATGTGCTAGAGGGAGAGGAGTACAGTTTGAATAGTGAGAAAATTGTTAACAGGACTGAATGTGGAATGTTTGTAATATAGGATAGGTCATCGAATTGGGTTACAAAAGTGCAATACCTGTAGTTGACGGTTCTGTGTTAGGGGGAGAAGAAAGATGCAAATAACCTGCACTTCTGCTATCAGAACAGTTAAGAAGCCCATATGGAAATTAATTTTACCCCAAATATTTCATTCGGCATGTTGATACTCAGCAATCTTCAGCAAATTCTTTGGGCACTACCTACAAAAAATCTGGACTCTATTTATTTCTACTTTCACTGCTACCACTGTGGGCAAAGTCTCCATCATCTGTCAGATGGATTTCTTACTAACTGGTCTCCCTCCTTCCACCACTGTACCTTTCTACATACTTCTCTCCAGATCAACTATAGTTGTATTTTTAAAAGCCCAATTTTACCTTTTTTTCTGCTCAAAATCTTCCAATGATCCCTATCCCACTCCGAGAAAAACCAAAGTAATAGTGACAGTCTGTTACCCCTTTTCTCATCTTAATTTCTCTCTCTATAATCACTGCTGCAACCAGACTGACTCTTGGACAATCTCCTAGCTCACTAGGCACACTTCTGTCTCACAACATGTGCATTTGCTAATATCTGCCTAGTGCTCTCTACTCCCCAGGTTGGCAGGGTTCATTCTCTTATGCCATTCTAGTATTCACTCAATTATCACCTTCTCAATTACAACTCTATCCACTCTATTTAAATTGGAACACACACTTATTTTTATTCTCTAACACTCCTATTTTTATTCTCTGTTTTATTTTCTCCAGAACACTTGTATGTAATAAATTATGTCATTTATTAATTATGTTTACTATCTCTTTATCTATACTAGAATCTAAATTCAATAAGGGCAGTGTTTGCTTATTCATTAAATTTTAATGTTTCCTTTACATTACTGTATCATCTGGATCTAGGATGTTAGGATAAAGTTAGTTTACAATATGTACTTATTATATGAATGAGTGGGTGAATTTATTGTGCTATATCAAGTCTATATAAGTTAAGATACTTTCCAATAAGGAACAGTGATATTTATACTTATATCCTGAGCATAAAGTAAAAAATCAATACACTATTTAACAGGGGAGACATTTTGTGGAAAAAATGACTTTTTCATCTGCCTTTCACATGAAAGTAGATAGATGATGACTACTTGAATTACATTGCTTTTCTATTTGAACTTAATGTTTCAGCAAAGAGATTTTATAAGCTGAATTGTATGAAAATATTCTGCTAAAATACTTATACAAATATACAAACATTAATATGTTCAGCTTTAGTAAAACTCAAGGAAGTATAACAATAAATGATGCCCAGTTTATCAATTGTGATTTGGATGTTTTAAAACACCTTGGAATTACCCAAAGTAAAACTGAGGCCACTATCATTCTGACAAATGAACTTTTTTCAATTAATATTTTGAATAAACGTTGTCTGTCTTAGAAAAATCTCCAAAATGCCATGAATGAATTCATAGGCTTATGGCCTAGATTCATTTGGCATTTCTCTTGGAAGCTAAATCTTATTTTCATAATCAAGGCCTCCCACAGAAGACTCTTCTCACATTGGATACATGCCTGGTTCATCTAGATGCAAGCCAACTAATTGCTGGGACAACAGATGGGTCTATTCAATCAATGTGCCTATCTGCCAAGTAAAGCTTAAAAAGTCTCAAACTAAAATAAAGTAACCCCCAAATCAGTGCTTGATCAAGTTGGACATATAAATATAGAAAATTTTAATTTTTATCTTTTCATCTTTCTTCATTATAGAAAATTAGAAAGAGGAAAGTGTCTAGGCTGGGACAAAATTCTGCAGAATCCTGCTACAGGGAGAATGATGGAAACTCAAGCAATAAAAATAAATTTAAACCATCAATTCCAATGTTAATTTTGTGACTGTCAGGCTAGTCAAAAGTTTTTTGCTTTTTTTAAAAATTTAAACTGTAATGGAAATATGATAGCCAGTGAGAACATCACAGTGGTCTTAACCAAGTGTTTGACTCTAAATAATGTTGTTGTTGCTGTTTTCCCATTAGTGACTCTTTTTAGCATCTTATAAAAGGTTCAGATAATTTACCTTGCAAAATGCTACACTCTCTCAAATTTGTTAATGCAATCTTGAGTCAAGAGGTCTGTGATGCTCATTCGTCCTTGAACTTTGGTCAGGAATTACTCATTACCCACTAGAGCCTGAAATTCCAAAATAACAATTCTGAATTATCTGATTTTGGTTATTAAAGCTTAAAGTCTGTGCCTTTAACAACAGATTATGAAGAGTGGATGAAAAAATTTGATTTTTCCGAGAAATTAGATAAAGAGATTGGGGAAGGAAGAGTTAGTTAAAAAAAAAAGAAGAAGAAGAAAACATGCTGAGGGAGACCAAAAATGAAAAACTCAGAACTGGAGGAGTGGAGTCAGAAATCAGAGATGTATCCCACCCAAATCCCAGTCTCTGTATTTCCTGAAGCATAGTGGAAATTAGCTACACTAATGTAGCTGCAAACCAGACAGGGAAACTTGTACTGTTGCTACCATTATTGCTGCCCTGAAAACGGGCTCTCCCAAGAAAATTGCTGGTGACCAAACACTATAACACAGAGCCTGGCACCAATAGATACTCAGGTCTTCTCTCAGTTTTTTGCCAGCAGTTACTGAGGAAAAGAAAGTCTGTGTTCCACTACCATCTACTCAGTATTATCTGATTGTCTCTCATTAGTAGAATCTTATATGCATCAAGAATAGCGGAAGACCTAAATAGACATTTCACCAAGGAAGACATACAGATGGCCAAGAGGCACATGAAAAGATGCTCAACATCACGAATCATTAGAGAAATGCAAATCAAAACTACAATGAGGTAACACCTCACGCTGGTCAGAATGGCCATCATCAAAAAATCTAGAAACAATAGATGCTGGAAAGTGTGGTGAAAAGGGAACCCTCCTGCACTGTTGTTGGAAATGTAAATTGATACAACCACTATGGTAAACAGTATGGAGGTTCCTTTAAAAACTAAAAATAGAACTACCATATGACCCAGCAATCCCACTACTGGGCATATACCCTGAGAAAACCATAATTCAAAAAGAGACATGTACCACAATGTTTATTGCAGCACTATTTACAATAGCCAGGACAAGGAACCAACCTAAATGTCCATCAACAGATGAATGGATAAAGAAGATGTGGCACATATATACAATGGAATATTACTCAACCATAAAAAGAAACAAAACTGAGTTATTTGTAGTGAGGTGGATGGACCTAGAGTCTGTCATACAGAGTGAGGTAAGTCAGAAAGGGAAAAACAAATACGTATACCAACGCATATATTTGGAATCTAAAAAAAAAAAGGAAAAAAATCGTATTGATGAACCTAGTTGCAGGGTAGGAATAAAGAGGTAGGCATAGAATATGGACCTGAGGACATGGGGTGGAAGGGCAAAGCCAGGGTGAAATGAGAGTAGCATCGATATATATACACTACCAAATGTAAAATAGTTGGCTGGTGGGAAGCAGCAGCATAGCACAGGGAGATTGGCTCGGTGCTTTGTGATGACCTAGAGGGGTGGGATAGGGAGGGTGGGAGGGAGGCTTAAGAGAGCAGGGATGTGGGGACATGTGTATGCATATAGCTGATTCACTTAGTTGTGCACCAGAAACTAACACAGTATTGTGAAGCAATTATACTCCAATAAAGATCTATTAAAAAAAAAAAAAGAATACTAGCTGCAAGGGTACTCTGTAAATGTAGCTTTAAATTTTCCAGCCCATCAAATGGAACTGATTCTCAGTCAAAATCTAAACTACACCTTAATCTTCTCAAATCACTTGGTCCTTGACTCCATGAACTAAACTCCCTCAGTAGGCCATGCTCTCCACAGTTATCTGGGCATAAGCATGCTCTGATAGCACATAGTTTACCCTTGGGATCATCACTCTTGTTAGTATAGCAGTGTTTCATAATTTGATATTTCATGCTGGATATTTTGGGGGCTGTATGTTTGTGTATGCATGTATGTGTGTGTGGATGTGCACTATATGATTATAGCAATGTCACAGAACCTGAAAAACATAGCCTGGGATTTGCTTATCACCCTCTTCCTAACTTAACCTTTTGTCTTTCGTTAGATTCCCTTTCCTTTACGCCCCCATATCCTAAGAAGGGGTTACATATTGCTCGGCATATATGCCTCTTTAGTGTACTCGAAATTACAGTATCTCATATGTTACCTGTTGTGCATATGAGTATCAAAGTATAGAAAACACTGAAAATATAGCAATATTTTTTGGGGAAAGTAGTCATTTAATCAAGTGTGACCATATTATCTTCATTATTTCATAGGAGATATGGCTGTTGGGAATGTTTTTTGGTAAATGGAATGGTGTATGGCTGATGATAGTGATTTACCAAATATGTGTTAAATAAATGAATGAGTATAGTATTTATTTTTTAAAATTTTATGTAGCTTTTAGTATTTTTAATTTTATTAATTTATTTATCTTGGGCTGTGTTGGGTCTTCGTTTCTGTGTGAGGGCTTTCTCCAGTTGTGGCAAGTGGGGGCCACTCTTCATCGCGGTGCATGGGCCTCTCACTATCGTGGCCTCTCCTGTTGCAGAGCACAGGCTCCAGATGCACAGGCTCAGTAGTTGTGGCGCACGGGCCTAGTTGCTCCGTGGCATGTGGGATCTTCCCAGACCAGGGCTCGAACCCATGTCTCCTGCATTAGCAGGCAGATGCTCAACCACTGCGCCACCAGGGAAGCCCTAGTGTTTTTAATTAAGTAAATAATTTTTCAGTATTTAACTTTTTGTACATTTACATAAATGAAGGTAATATTCATAAATCTGTTAGTGGAACAAACAGAAGAGATATGTACTTTCCCGTTCATCTTCACCACAGACCCCACTAGACCATCTTTGCTATACATTAACGACCAGGCTAATGTAGATATTAAATATGAAACCTTAGTAAAAACCACTATTTCCTGTTGATATTTAAGGTGTAAGAACTTTACATCTTGATCAACTCTATATTCAATATCTTAGGAGACTGGGCTATCAATAACACATATTACTCTTATTTTTATATTTTGGCTTTTGGAGAAACATTTTTATTGTGTCTAACAGAGGAACTTTTATCTGAGGAGTTCATATCGCCTCTAATTCTGATGCATCATATAATAACACTGTTTCTCCCAAACGCAAGATGTTGAAGAAGTCAACTTTAGTTCTGTTGTCTCCATCTTTCGCTTTCTAAGTTCTTCAAGTCTAATGGTGGTTCCATACCTCTCTCTGTCTCAAACATCAGAGGGAATATTAGATTTCTCATTTCCTGAACTATCTGAAGCAAAGAATCAAATTCAAATTGAAGGATAAATGAAGCAACTTGAAACCCCAAATATTGTATTATCAGAGGCACTTGCAACCTAGCAAAAGTTTGAAACTTTAAAATAATAATAAATTGTATAACATCTGACTTTAGTTTTTAGGCAGAGTTCTATTCAGTACCTCTGAAGTCACATGATGTGACTTCACAAGAGTTAAATAAGGCCTATCTGCTTAAGTCATAGAGTCTGTACATGGCTGCATTTTTTCAAGCCCAAACTTAATACTTTGAAACATTATACAAAATAGTGTCATTATTTAATGAGGATCACAACAGCTAGCCATCATGCTTAAGAAATAACTACATGTGTTGGTGCAGCATTCATGGAGTTAGAAAATTCAACCAATTTACCTTGGCAAATTTCTTTGTATGTCTAACAGATGACATTTGGAATAATTAAATAGTATTTTGTGTAATTTAAATAAAATAGTTAAAATCATTTTGAAATTGTCTTATAAATGTACATTCAAATGAGTTTTTAAAAATCCACTTTAAACAATTCTTATGTCCAGAAATCTCTAATATTTCTAATCCCAGCACCTGTTCTGCAATACTTAAGTGAGGTTAAAAATAAGAGATATGTAATTAAACAAATAAGAATGTCAATAAAAAGAGCTCATCTTCCTTATTAAAGTGAGACTTAATATTTCCTATCATTTCTGTTATAATGTTGCAATGCAAATATTTTAAGGATCATAATAGCATGGGTGAACAAAGTGAAAGCTATTGGGAAACTTTTGCTTAGCTTATGGATTCTTGACTATTTGAGAGCCTGGTATAGAGGACAGACTAAAAAGTATAGGAAAGTCATGATATATTGTGTATGCATAGTAGAAGTTTATAATATAACTCTAAAGATATTTTTCAAATTTAGAGTAAATATTACTTAGTTACTATTATTCTGAAATAAACCCATAAAAAGTTAAAATACTTTAGTTTAATAGTCTGAGAAAAGAAGAATGATAAAGATGTAAAAATTAATTAAAGATATAATCTATCACATTAACAAATAGTGAACTCTATGAGTTTATAGAATAATGTTGAACCACATGACTCTATCTTGAAACAAACAATTTCATGAGGTGGACTTTAAGATAAATTCTCTATAAAGTATTTCTGAGATATGAGAAAAATGGAGTACACATTATATTGAAAACCCATAGGAACATCTCAACATTCTTGAATAAAATAATAATAAATTAATAGTTAATATATGATTAGAAATAGGCAATCTTGAAAGATTTGACATCAATAATACATAACACAATTTTCAAGGGGAATGACCAGAGTTAATGCATTAAAAATATTTTTAAAGGGCTTCCCTGGTGGCGGAGTGGTTGAGAGTCCGCCTGCCGATGCAGGGGACACGGGTTCATGCCCCGGTCTGGGAGGATCCCACATGCCGCGGAGCGGCTGGACCCGTGAGCCATGACCGCTGAGCCTGCGCGTCCGGAGCCTGTGCTCTGCAACGGGAGAGGCCACAACAGTGAGAGGCCCGCGTACTGCCAAAAAAAAAAAAAAAAAAATACATATATATATATATATATATATATATATATTTAAAGCTCGAGAGACGTAGGCAAGATATCATTCAAACTAAGATATGGGAAATTACATATCTGTATATTTTAACGTTTTAAGTTGGCCACTAAAAGGCATAAATGGAAAGTATAATTTCTAAACCAATAGAAATGAAATGGTAAAATAAGTAGAACATATTTTATTGATTCATAAAATGAATTTAAAAAGAGACAAAAGAAATATATAAAAATGAGCTCAAACATAAATATGAATAGATATTGCATATGTCATTAAGGAAAATACATAGAGTAACATGCCTGTTAAATGATAAAGATTAATACTGAGTTGTTTTAAAACATAAAAATCTATATGCTGTTTAAAAAAGACACATCTAAATCATAAAAATATTGAGAATAAAATGATGGAAAATTTTACATCAGGCAAATACTAACCAAAAGAAAGCAATTATAGCTATATTTATAGCAGAAAAAAAATATTCTAAGACAAAAACATCATGTATAGTAGAGGGGATCAGTACTTGATAACAAAATGCCTACTTCAGAAGATCATATAAAATTTTTTAAGTGTACATACCTAATGGTGTACTATTTATACATATCATTCATTGTAATTAAGCCAAACAATATAAAATCAGTAATGTTATGGCAAATCACAACTATCAAGCTTTATCTAATAAATTTCTGTATTAAATTGTGTATCTAACACTTACATGGTAAGCATTCATTTCAAAGACTCATGAAGCTCTTAAAAATGTCACTCAGGTCAAAAGATTTTGTCAACACAGCCTCAATATTAAGTATCACTGAGAACATTACTATGTTATCATGGAATTAAATCAAAAGTTATAGGGGCTTCCCTGGTGGTGCAGTGGTTGAGAGTCCACCTGCCAATGCAGGGGACACGGGTTCGTGCCCGGGTCCGGGAGGATCCCACATGCCGCGGAGCGGCTGGGCCCGTGAGCCATAGCCACTGAGCCTGCGCATCCTGAGCCTGTGCTCCGCAACAGGAGAGGCCACAACAGTGAGAAGCCCGTGTACCACCAAAAAAAAAAAAAAAAAAAAGTTATAAACAAAATGATAAAATTTAAAATACTATTTATTAGGGACTTACAAATTCATGAGTCAAAAGACGAATCTTATTGGAAAATAATATATATGCCTATATAGCTTACGTATGTATAAGCATATCTACCTATCCATCTATCTATTATCTATCTATCTATTTGCAACACATGTAGAAAGACTATATCTCAAGCCTGAGGAATGTAGCAAAATAGTGCATTGAGGGAAATGTATTGAACTGAAAACTTATAAATAAAAAAAAGAAATAAGTATCCAATGAGTAATCAGGAAAATGGTAAAGAGAATAAACACTAAACAATAAAAACAGGTAATTTTTAAAATAAGAATATATTTTGATTAAAAGTAAAATAAAACTAAATAAAGAGAATCTACGAAATCAAATATTGTTATCTGAAAAGAGTAATAAACTAGACAAACCTTTGGTTTGATTAATCCAGAGAAAAAAAATAAGGCAAAAATATTATTAGTAAAAAGGGATAAACAGCAGGATATAGAAAAACTTTAAAATATAGTACTTATAGTTGAGGCAAGATGTAAAATCTCATATAAATTGTCACTAAACAAAAATATCAAGCAAAACTGAATTGAATAAAATGAAACCTCATTATAGGTTTATTTAATTTATTTTTTTTATTAAATAAAAGTACTTATTTTAATATTTTTTATTAATAAAGCATTAAATTTAGAGGGTTTTATAGGTCAGTTTCACCAAAATTTTCAGGGACATATTTTCATCTTATCCAAATTCTTTGTCTAGGTAATAGAACAACAACAAAAAAATATTCTGTAATCATTCTTTTTTTTTTTTTTTGTAATCATTCTTAAAGTTTGTAAACAGTGGTGTGTTAGCTTTACGCTTTATAACAAGGTGAATCTGTTATACATATACATATGTTCCCATATCTCTTCCCTCTTGCATCTCCCTCCCTCCCACCCTCCCTATCCCACCCCTCTAAGTGGTCACAAAGCACCGAGCTGATCTTCCTCTGCTATGCAGCTGCTTCCCACCAGCTATCTATTTTACATTTGGTAGTGTATATATGTCAATGCCGCTCTCTCACTTTGTCCCAGGTTACCCTTCCCCCTCCCCATATCCTCAACTCCATTCTCTAGTAGGTCTGCGTCCTTATTCCCATCTTGCCCCTAGGTTCGTCATGACCTTTTTTTTTTTTAGAATCCATATATATGTGTTAGCATACGGTATTTGTTTTTCCCTTTCTGACTTAATTCACTCTGTATGACAGACTCAGGGTCCATCCACCTCACTACAAATAAATCAATTTCGCTTCTTTTTACGGCTGAGTAATAATCCATTGTATATATGTGCCACATCTTCTTTATCCATTCATCTGTTGATGGACACTTAGGTTGCTTCCATGTCCTGGTTATTGTAAATAGAGCTGCAATGAACATTTTGGTACATGACTGTTTTTGAATTATGGTTTTCTCAGGTTGTATGCCCAGTAGTGGTATTGCTGGGTCGTATGGTGGTTCTAATTTTAGTTTTATAAGGAACCTCCATACTCTTCTCCATAGTGGCTGTATCAGTCTACATTCCCACCAACAGTGCAAGAGGGTTCCCTTTTCTCCACACCCTCTCCAGCATTTATTGTTTCTAGATTTTTTGATGATGGCCATTCTGACTGGTGTGAGATGATACCTCACTGTAGTTTTGATTTGCATTTCTCTAATGATTAATGATGTTGAGCATTATTTCATGTGTTTCTTGGCAATCTGTATATCTTCTTTGGAGAAATGTTTATTTAGATCTTCTGCCCATTTATGGATTTGGTTGTTTGTTTCTTTGATATTGAGCTGCATGAGCTGCTTGTAGATTTTGGACATTAATCCTTTGTCAGTTGCTTCATTTGCAAATATTTTCTCCTATTCTGAGGGTTGTCTTTTGGTCATGTTTATGGTTTCCTTTGCTGTGCAAAAGCTTTTAAGTTTCATTAGGTACCATTTGTTTATTTTTGGTTTTATTTCCATTTCTCTAGGAGGTGGGTCAAAAGTATCTTGCTGTGATTTATGTCATAGAGTGTTCTGCCTGTTTTCCTCTAAGAGTCTGATAGTGTCTAGCCTTACATTTAGGTCTTTAATCCATTTTGAGTTTATTTTTGTGTATGGTGTTAGGGAGTGTTCTAATTTCATTCTTTTAGATGTAGCTGTCCAGTTTTTCCAGCACCACTTATTTAACAGGCTGTCTTTTCTCCACTGTATATTCTTGCCTCCTTTATCAAAGATAAGGTGACCATATGTGCCTGGGTTTATCTCTGGTCTTTCTATCCTGTTCAATTGATCTATATTTCTCTTTTTGTGCCAGTACCGTACTGCCTTGATTACTATAGCTTGTAGTATAGTCTGATGTCAAGGAACCTGATTCCTCCAGCTCTGTTTTTCTGTCTCAAGATTGCTTTGGCTATTAGGGGTCTTTTGTATTTCCAAACAAATTGTGAAATTTTTTGTTCTAGTTCTGTGAAAAATAACAGTCGTAGTTTGATAGGGATTGCATTGAATCTGTTGATTGCTGTGGGTAGTAGAGTCATTTTCACTATGTTGATTCTTCCAATCCAAGAACATGGTATATCTCTGCATCTCTTTGTATCATCTTTAATTTCTTTCATCAGTGTCTTATAATTTTCTGCATACAGGTCTTTTGTCTCCTTAGGTAGGTTTATTCCTAGATATTTTATTCTTTTTGTTGCAGTGGTAAATGAGAGTGTTTTCTTGATTTCACTTTCAGATTTCTCATCATTAGTGTATAGGAATGCAAGAGATTTCTGTGCTTTAATTTTGTATCCTGCTACTTTACCAAATTCATTAATTAGCTCTGAGTAGCTTTCTGGTAGCATCTTTAGGATTCTCTGCAAACAGTGTCAGCTTTACTTCTGCAAGTAAATCATGTCATCAGCAAGCAGTGACAGCTTTAATTCTTCTTTTCCGATTTGGAGTCCTTTTATTTCTTTTTCTTCTCTTATTGCTGTGGCTAAAACTTCCAAAACTATGTTGAATAATAGTGGTGAGAGTGGGCAACCTTGTCTTGTTCCTGATTTTAGTGGAAACGGTTTCAGTTTTTCACCACTGAGGACGATGTTGGCTGTGGGTTTTTCATATATGGCCTTTATTATGTTGAGGAAAGTTCCCTCTGTGTCTACTTTCTGGAGGGTTTTTATCATAAATGGATGTTGAATTTTGTCAAAAGCTTTCTCTGCGTCTCTTGAGATGATCATATGGTTTTTCTCCTTCAATTTGTTAAGTTGGTGTATCACATCGATTGATCTGCATATATTGAAGAATCCCTGCATTCCTGGGATAAACCCCACTTGATCATGGTGTATGATCCTTTTAATGTGCTATTGGATTCTGCTTGCTAGTATTTTGTTGAAGATTTTTGCGTCTATGTTCATTGTGATATTGGCCTGTAGTTTTCTTTCTTTGTGACATCTTTGTCTGGTTTTGGTATCAGGGTGATGGTGGCCTCATAGAATGAGTTTGGGAGTGTTCCTCCCTCTGCTATATTTTGGAAGACTTTGAGAATGATAGGTGTTAGCTCTTCTCTAAATGTTTGATGGAATTTGCCTGTGAAGCAATCTGGTCCTGGGCTTTTGTTTGTTGGAAGACTTTTAATCACAGTTTCAATTTCAGTGCTTGTGATTGGTCTGTTCATATTTTCTATTTCTTCAGCCTAGGAATATTGTGCATTTCTAAGAGTTTGTCCATTTCTTCCAGGTTGTCCATTTTATTGGCATATAGTTCCTTGCAGTAATCTCTCATGGTCCTTTGTATTTCTGCAGTGTCAGTTGTTAGTTCTCCTTTTTCATTTCTAATTCTGTTGATTCGAGTCTTCTCCCTTTTTTCTTGATGAGTCTGGCTAATGGTTTATCAATTTTGTTTACCTGCTCAAAGAACCAGCTTTTAGTTTTATTGATCTTTGCTATCATCTCCTTCATTTCTTTTTCATTTCTTATCTGAGATTTATGGTTTCTTTCCCTCTGCTAACTTTGTGGGTTTTTTGTTTTTCTTCCTCTAATTGCTTTAGGTGTAAGGTTAGGTTGTTTATTTGAGATGTTTCTTGTTTCTTAAGGTAGGATTGTATTGCTATAAACTTCTCTCTTAGAACTGCTTTTGCTGCATCCCATAGGTTTTGGGTCATCGTATTTTCATTGTCATTTGTTTCTACGTACTTTTTTATTTCCTCTTTGATTTCTTCAGTGATCTCTTGGTTGTTAAGTAGTGTGTTGTTTAGCCTCTATGTGTTTGTATTTTTTACAGATTTTTTTCCTGTAATTGATATCTAGTCTCATAGCATTGTGGTTGGAAAAGATACTTGATATGATTTCAATTTTCTTAAATTTACCAAGGCTTGATTTGTGACCCAAGACATGATCTATCCTGGAGAACGTTCCATGAGTACTTGAGAAAAATGTGTATTCTGTGTTTTTGGAGGGAATGTCCTATAAAATCAATTAAGTCCATCTTGTTTAATGTATCATTTAAAGCTTGTGTCTCCTTATTTATTTTCATTTTGCATGATCTGTGCCTTGGTGAAAGTGGAGTGTTAAAGTACCCTACTATGATTGTGTTCCTGTCAAATTTCCCTCTTCTGGCTGTTAGTATTTGCCTTATGCATTGTGATGCTCCTATGTTGGGTGTATAAATATTTACAATTGTTATATCTTCTTCTTGGATTGATCCATTGATCATTATGTAGTGTCCTTCTTTGTCTCTTGTAATTGTCTTTGTTTTAAAGTCTATTTTGTCTGATATAAGAATTACTACTCCAGCTTTCTTTTGATTTCCATTTGCATGGAATATCTGTTTCCATCCCCTCACTTTCAGTCTGCATGTGTCCCTAGGTCTGAAGTGGGTCTCTTGTGGACACCATATATATGGGTCTTGTTTTTGTATCCATTCAGCCAATCTATGTCTTTTGGTGGGAGCATTTAATCCATTTACATTTAAGGTAATTATCAATATGTATGTTCCTATTACCATTTTCTTAATTGTTTTGGGTTTGTTATTGTAGGTCTTTTACTTCTCTTGTGTTTCCTGCCTAGAGAAGTTCCTTTAGCATTTGTTTTAAAGCTGGTTTGGTGGTGCTGAATTCTCTTAGCTTTTGCTTGTCTATAGAGGTTTTAATTTCTCCATCAAACCTGAATGAGATCCTTGCTGGGTAGAGTAATCTTGGTTGTAGGTTTTTCTCCTTCATCACTTTAAATATGTCCTGCCACTCCCTTCTGGCTTGTAGAGTTTCTGCTGAAATATCAGCTCTTAACCTTATGGGGATTCCCTTGTATGTTATTTGTTGCTTTTCCCTTGCTGATTTTAATATTTTTTCTTTGTATTCAATTTTTTTTTTTTTTTTTTTTTGTGGTACACGGGCCTCTCACTGCTGCGGCCTCTCCCATTGCAGAGCACAGGCTCCGGACGCGCAGGCTCAGTGGCCATGGCTCACGGGCCCAGCCACTCTGCAGCAATTGGGATCTTCCCAGACCAGGGCATGAACCCATGTCCCCTGCATTGGCAGGCGGACTCTCAACTACTGCGCCACCAGGGAAGCCCTTTATTCAATTTTTGATAGTTTGATTAATATGTGTCTTGTTGGGTTTCTCCTTGGATTTATCCTGTATGGGGCTCTCTGTGCCTCCTGGACTTGATTAACTATTTCCTTTTCCATATTAGGGAAGTTTTCAACTGTAATCTCTTCAAATATTGTCTCAGTCCTTTTCTTTTTCTCTTCTTCTTCTGGGAACTCTATAATTCGAATGTTGGTGCATTTAATGTTGTCCCAGATGTCTCTGAGACTGTCCTCAATTCTTTTCATTCCTTTTTCTTTATTCTGCTCTGCAGTAGTTATTTCTACTATTTTATCTTCCAGGTCACTTATTTGTTCTTCTGCCTCAGTTATTCTGCTATTGATCCCTTCTGGTGAATTTCTATTTTTATTTATTGTTTTGTTCATCACTGTTTGTTTGCTCTTTAGTTCTTCTAGGTCCTTATTAAATGTTTCTTATATTTTCTCCATTCTATTTCCAAGATTTTGTATCATCTTTACTATCATTATTCTGAATTCTTTTTCAGGTACAGTGCCTATTTTCTCTTCATTTTTTAGGTCTGGTGGGTTTTTGCCTTGCTCCTTCTTCTGCTGTGTGTTTCTCTGTCTACTCATTTTGCTTAACCTTCTGTGTTTGGGGTCCACTTATTGCAGGCTGCAAGTTCGTAGTTCCCTTTGTTTTTGGTGTCTGTCCGCAATGGCTAAGGTTGGTTCAGTGGGTTGTGTAGGCTTCCTGGTGGAGGGGACTAGTGCCTGTGTTCTGGTGGATGAGGCTGGATCTTGTCTTTCTGGTGGGCAGGTCCACATCTGGTGGTGTGTTTGTGGGTATCTGTGGCCTTATTATGATTTTAGGCAGCCTCTCTGCTAATGGATGGGGTTGTGTTCCTGTCGTGCTAGTTGTTTGGCATAGGGTGTCCAGCACTGTAGCTTGCTGGTCGTTGAGTGGAGCTGGATCTTGGCGTTGAGATGGAGATCTCTGGGAGAGTTTTCCCGTTTGATATTATGTGGAGCTGAGAGGTGTCTTGTGGACCAGTGTCCTGAACTTGGCTCTCCCACCTCAGCAGCAGAGCCCTGACACCTGGCTGGAGCACCAAGAACCTGTCCTCCACATGGCTCAGAATAAAAGGGAGAAAAAAAAGAAAGAAAGAAAGAAGCAGATAAAATAAAATAAAGTTAATGAAATAAAAAATAAAAAATATTTATTAAGAAATAAATATTTTATTGTAATAAAAAATAATAATAAAACACACAGACAGAAGCCTAGGACAAATGGTAAAAGCAAAGCTATGCAGACAAAATCACACACAGAAGCATACACATACACACTCATAAAAAGAGAAAAAGGGAAAAAATATATATATATATAGTTGATCCCAAAGTCCACCTCCTCAATTTGGGATGATTCATTGTCTATTCAGGTATTCCACAGATGCAAGGTACATCAAGTTGATTGTGGAGATTTAATCCGCTGCTTCTGAGGCTGCTGAGAGAAATTTCCCTTTCTCTTCTTTGTTCGCACACCTCCTCAGGTTCAGCTTTGGACTTGGCCCTGCCTCTGTATGTAGGTCGCCTGAGGGCATCTGTTCTTTGCTCAGACAGGACAGGGTTAAAGGAGCAGCTGATTCAGGGGCTCTGGCTCACTCAGGGTGGGGGGAGGGAGTGGTACAGAGTGTGGGGCGAGCCTGCGGCTACAGAGCCCATCGTGACGTTGCACCAGCCTGAGGCATCCATGTGTTCTCCCTGGGAAGTTTTCTCTGGATCATGGGACTATGGCAGTGGCCGGCTGCACATGCTCCCGGGAGCGGAGGTGTAGATAGTGACCTGTGTTTGCACAGAGGCTTCTTGGTGGCGGCAGCAGCAGCCTTAGTGTCTCATCCCCATCTCTGGGGTCTGTGCTGATAGCCGCAGCTCGCGCCTGTCTCTGGAGCTCCTTTAAACAGCACTCTGAATCCCCTCTCCTCCCGCACCAGTAAACAAAGAGGCAAGAAAAAGTCTCTTGTCTCTTCGGCAGTTCCAGACTTTTTACTGGACTCCCTCCCAGCTAGCTGAGGTGTACAAGACCCCTTCAGGCTGTGTTCACTAAGCCAACCCCAGTTCTCTCCCTGGGATCCGACCTTGAAGCCCAAGTCTCAGCTCCCAACCCCTGCCCACCCCGGCAGGTGAGCAGACAAGCCTCTCGGGCTGGTGAGTGCTGGTCGGCACTGATCCTCTGTGCGGGAATCTCTCCACATTGCCCTCAGTACTCCTGTTGCTGAGCTCTCCTCCATGGCTCTGAAGCTTCCCCCCTCTGCCACCGGCAGTCTCCACCTGCGAAGGGCCTTCCTAGTGTGTGGAAACCTTTCCTCCTTCACAGCTGCCTCCCACTGATGCAGGTCCCGTCCCTATTCTTTGGTCTCTGGTTTTTCTTTTTTCTTTTGCCCTACCCAGGTACCTGGGGGAGTTTCTTGCCTTTTATGAGGTCTGAGGTCTTCTGCCAGCATTCAGTAGGTGTTCTGTAGGAGTTGTTCCACATGTAGATGTATTTCTGATTTATTTGTGGGGAGGAAGGTGATCTCCATGTCTTACTTTTCCACCATCTTCTATCATAAAATCTTTAATAACTATATGTGACTGTCCATAAATATGAAATAAAGAATCTTGACAATTTACTTCAAATTCACAAGTATTGTCTTTCTGCAATCCAAAATCTTATCAGGTAAAATAACATTTTTATAGATTAGATTTTGTAATATTTTAAATTCTTCCCAAAACACTAGCAGATATGTTAGTTGAAGAGCCTGAGCAAAGTTTATGCTATATGTTCTAAGTACCAAAAACCTACAGGAAAGTGGGGTTTTTTTTTTTGCCCCTGAAAAATTCAAGCCTAGGAATTCCAACAAATTTGGAAGTGCTTCCTGTAATATACCAAATTCAATATACATATCAATATAAGATATTAAGTTTTCCAAAGTGGGCTCTAAGAATAATGTATTTCAGATGCACTTCATATGTTATAACGAGTACTAACATTATTACAATGACTTTTCTATATTATAGGTTTATGAATTTTAAAATCTTTAAAAGGTCAATGGTCCTCCAGAATTAAAATAATCTTCTAAAAAAAAGCAATTCTCAAAAATTCAGAATAACTTAAAAAGTAAGCAGCCATAAACACTATAATATGGAATGAAAAAAGAAGACCTTGAGAATTTTTTTAGAATGTTTCTAGAAGAAACCAATATATTTCTTCAGAGGAACACATAGAAGAGCCTATGAGTCAGAAGGACATTTTTTGTGCTTATTTTCCCTTAAATTGCTGCTATTTCTATAATTATTTCACATTGTATTTCAACTATCCTTTTGATCATCCTTTAAAGAATATCAGCACAGACCTGCCCACTATTTCTTCTAGTAAAAATATAGTTTTATACCTGTTTTACTAGCTACTGATCTCACTGGATTTAAGTAGATAAAGTTTAACACCCAAAGTTTTGAAAACTGTAAGAGCTGATTGATTTACTAAAAATCACTGAATTGGGAAGAGCAGCTCTACAAAGTATTTTACAAGATCAGAATTATCATTAGAAACTGAAGAGATAAAATGAAGTGTGCATTTTATTTGAAGATAGAATTGATATCTGTATAAATATTTTAATACTCTTTATAAAAGTTTTCTAGTTCCATTGCTCAATCTCTATAGCATTCTGTTTCATCATGTCTAAAATTAAATTTCATTTTCCAAACCCTAAAATATCATGTAGTATAATTTATGAGTAGGAGTATTTACAAAAAAATTTAGAAATATTAGAATTCAAAGACGCAAATATAAGACAAAAATTCTACACTGCCCCTTCCCGTTGTTAAACCTTAGCATCCTAAGTGTGTAAGTCAACAGTTTCCTTCCTTTTCTATAGCAGAGAGAGGAGTATCAAGATTTGTTTATAGAAATACAGGTATTAAGTAACTACATTCATGAGAAACCAAAAAGAATTTGTCAATGATGGAGAGGTGTGAGGAGACAGTGAGAGAGAGCAAGAGCAAGAGCTAGAGGTGGAGAGAGAGAGAAAGAAAAAGAGAGCAAGAAAGAGGGACAGAGGAAGGAAAGATGAAGAGGTAAATCAAGGGAAAATAAGAGGAAAATTCTAGAAATTTCCCATATGGAACCACATACAAAAAAAGAGAAATTGTAAGAGTACTGTTGAATTTAACCAAGTGAGACTAATGTTTCAGAAAATGTGCATACATCAGTTGTTGTCCCTAAGAAGGGGACATCTATCTTATGGTAATGACATTATAATGAGAAAAATACACATGCAGATGTGGTAAACAGTAATTAGAGTAAATAGTAATTAGCCTCACCTAGTCTAATTTGATCCATCTTTAGAGAAAATATGTGATGGAGTTTGTCAAAGATTTGTGCCAAAGGAGTAAAGTGCTGAGCAAAAGAATTTCCATTATGTATCAAAGAATTAAGTAACAGAAGAGAAATTCCAAAACCAGCAAAAACCTATTTTTTTTTACCACTGATTTTTCTTTAGGGCCACCCCAGGCTACTGTCTTAGTCGGTTTAGGCTGCAATAACAAATTATGATAGACTGGGTGGCTTAAACAACAGATTTATTTCTTGCAGCTCTGGAGGCTTGGAAGTCCAAGATCTAGATGCACTCAGATTCAGTGTCTAGTGAGAACTCTTTCCTGTTTGACAGATGGCTGCCTTCTCCTTGTATCCTCATATGATGGAAAGCATATGAGAGAGCAAGCTCTCATTTTCTTATAAGGGCACTAATCTCACCCATGAGGGCACCTAGTCATTCATGAGGGGACCTAATCACCTCCTAAGGACCCCATCTTCTTAATTCTATTACATGAGGATTAAGATTTCAACATGTGGATTTTGTGAAGTGCACAAATATCTAGGCTATAATAGCCACACACATGTTAAGTAGTTTTACTCCCATGGATTGCTCCCTGAGGTGACACTTGCACTGGAGAAAGAGAGGGAGGGAGCTCTCCTGATTTGGGGTTGAAGAGAATTGGGTGTAAAATTTAGGAAAAATAACAGCTAATATCTTAATTTGTGCCTCTTAAACTTTTTCCAGGGAACTCAAATTCAGACATTCCTATTCTCCAAAAGTGACTGGAGAATGTACATTTCAAAAAAAAAAGTAAACAAAGAGGAAATTGAACAATGAGTGTTCAGGGGATTAAGCCTAAAAGAGATAAAAAGACTCTCCAGTATGAGAAGAATCAATGGAGATTTGGGGAAAAGAGATAGGCAAAAGAGGCAGAGATCAGATTGAAACCAATCAAAAAGGCTCCAAGTAGAAATTTCTTTCTATTAAGGATGACACTATCCAAATTTCTGATGCATTTGAATGTATCAAGAGAACTTAGCGGTGAATCACAAGCTGAAACTGTACTATAAGTACACAGAATGCTAATTATATTCTTTAAAATGTAGATAAAACTAACTTCAGATAGGTAAGGAAAATTATAAACTTCGTGTAAGCGGCATTCACACCTTTGTATTATAAACTCTACTTTGATCTTAAAAAAATAAAAGATAAATACTTTCACTCCAATCTCTACCCTTCAGTTTACATGCTCTTGCTGGCTAATGTTTGAGCCCTATATTTTTGGCCCACCTTTTTGCCTAGATGAACTTGCACATGTGTACAGTATTTCTTTATTCTCTATTTTTTATGCTTTCATAACCTTTTTCTTGGGATGATATTCTTTATCTTAATATTTGTTTATTAAATAACTCAGTTTTTTAAAAAATCTGAAAATATAATAATTTCATATTTTTGAAATATAATTTCACAAATTGTTTATGGAATTCTAGGTACACCATTAGTTTCCCTCTGAAAATATTTCCCACTGGCTTTGGCTTCTATTATCACTGTTAAAAGTCATCTTTGAAGACAACCAAACTGTTGCACTTGTTACTTTGAAAATAGTCTCTATAACTTTGATATGCAATTTTACAAGTAAAATAGGCATAGGTTTACATTTATCTATGCTTCTTAGGATTTACTGTGCTTTAACTATATATATGTATTTATTCTTAAAAAAATGTTATTATATCAGCATTCTCTCTCTATCTTCCTCCTGGAAGTTTCATTATACTTACGTTAGTCCATCTCTGTATATCTTTCATGTATCTTCACTTCATATTTTCCCATAGGCCATTAGCAGTCAGCTTTGGATTTCATTCCTCTTCACCAAAACTGTTAAAAATTGATTAAAGAAAACAAGTTAAATGATACAAACAAACTATTTAACACTTCATGAAGTGGGCAGTCTCCATTTGGAGAAATGTGAAAAGGAAGCTCTTATAGGATAAAGAATAAGGAAGAAAAAATAGAAAATATCTGATTGGTTGGGGTCACATAGTCAACCATATTTGTGGTGAGAAGGCTCAGAGCTGGCTTGGCCTTTGGGGATTGGTGGACTGGATACAGTAAGTTCCCTACATTTGAACAAGTTCCATTCCAAGAGCACGTTTGTAAGTCCAATTTGTTCGTAAGTTCAACAAAGTTAGCCTAGATACCCAACTAACACGATTGGCTATATAGTACTGTATTCTAATAGGTTTATAATACTTTTCACACAAATAATATATAAAAAACAAGCAAACACAAGAAATAAAGAAAACATTTTTAATCTTACAGTACAGTACCTTGAAAAGTACAGTAGTACAGTACAACAGCTGGCATACAGGGGCTGGCATCAAGTGAATAGGCAAGAAGAGTTACTGACTGGAGAAGGGAGTGGAGGTGGGAGATGGTAGAGCTGAAGGATGGTCAGCAATAGGAGATGGAAGCCAAGCTGCAGTTTCACTCATGTCTGGTGTTGATGGCACAGGTTCTGGTTCCTTGCTGGAACCAGATGCATGTTTGCATCATTGAAAGTTCACAACTTGAGGGTTCATATGTAGGGGACTTACTGGTGTTCCTGGTCAAACACAGGGTTTACAGGGACACGAAAGTTATCTAAGTTTCAGTTTGCATATGTGGCACCCTGGATAGAAGCAGCTTTTTCTTGGACCTAGAAATTCATTTCAACACCAAACAGGAAATTTGATTTTTTAAAGAAAAACTGAATTTCCTAGAAAACTACTACAATCTTACATTTAGAGTTGCATAATGGCCATCTTGGATAATGTTCTTTCATTGGAAGAGTGACTGAATTTTATTTCCTGTGATGCTGGAAGGTGTTTTTAAAGAACTTTTGTGTATAATTAAAATAATGTTTCTTTCAAATATATGTAAAAAGTCTTGTCTTCAGTGTGAAAAAGAAACATAAAATGGCAAAACAGCCTAAATGAAGTGATGTAAAATTTTTATTTTTTAAATGAATTCACATAAATTCATTAAAAAATGATATCATTTGGAGAATAAAATTCAACTAAAGCATGGCTGCTACACTCAAAGGAAGATGAGAAAGTGTGAAGAAATTCTAGAAACCTACTCCAATCAGTGTTACAAAATAAAAACTATTTAAAACTGATTGTGTGGTAACAGATGTATTTCATAGTTATACTACTATGCAGTAACTATTTAGAAAGATAATATGTATTTTCAAACTTTTTTCCGGGTTTTAAATCCAAAGAGGTGAATAAAACAAAATCATTAGAAAGCATCTTGGCTTCTTTTTGTCTTAGCCAATCAAGTGTTAGGGGAACCACTGACCAAAACCGCCTGCCCTGGCCAGGCAAGATAGTAGCCACTAGCATGAGTTATCTTACAACAGGAGGTCCTGGTAAGGAACGCGGAACTAACAAGCTACCAACAACCGGAAGAATTCGGGAAAGGTCAAACGGAGAGAAGACACCAGTCCATGTGTCCTACCAAACTCCTTTTTTTTTTTTTTTCTAGTTGTTCTTTATTTATAATGTAGGCCAAAGCAACTGATACAAGGTAAAAGGGAGACACATTACACAATTGTTATTTATACAAGTTTAGAACAAAAAACTGCACAGGGAGAGGTCAACTCTCCCTGGAATCCATCTTGCCTGAGCGATGCAAGCCCCACCAGGAAGGACCCTGAGTTAGAATGATTGGCCAAAGACAACCAGGAAACTAACTTCATCACCATAAAACCCGAGACTGTGAGCCACGTGGCAGAGCAGTTCTCCTGGATTCCCTTACCCTGCTGCTCTCTGCCCGGGCACCCCTTCCCAATAAAGTCTCTTGCTGTGTCAACATGTGTCTCCTTAGACAATTCATTTCTGAGTGTTATACATGAGCCCACTCTCGGGTCCTGGAAGTGGTCCCCCTTCCTGCAACGAAAGCAACCAAATGGCAGTATCTGAGTTTTATTTCATCTTTCTAGAAGTTAAGAACCTACAGTGCTTATTCCAAAAAATGGTACATAAATATTCATTTTTCCTTTTAAATTTAATAATATTTTCAATTCATATGTGATAAAATACTGTAGATAATATTAAATTATTGCTCTATTTCTTTATGAATTGTTTAAATCTTCATATACTATGTCAGAAAGAGATAAGTACTTTGGAGAGAAATAAATTTAGGTGAGTGAAATGGAGAATTATGAGAGACTGAGTTGCTATTTTATAGCGTATGGTCAATAGAGACTTGATTGACAAAGTGATGTTTGAACAGAAATTTGAAGGGAGTGAAAGGAAGAGGCATTTCAGATATCTCAAGGGTGAGCATACAGGGAGAGAGAACAATAAGTACAAAGCCCAGAGCCAAACACATGATTAGCACGTAAAAGGAAGAGAAAGGAGGCCAGTACTGGTGGGGCAGAGCCTAAAAATGGGTGAAGGAACAAAGAAGGATAGGTGAGGTCAGAGAGAAAGCAGAGGCCTTAATAATGTATGGTCTTATCCTCCCTAATAAGGACTTTGTTTTTTATCATATTAAAAGTTTTGAGGAGTAACATGAATGTGACATACATTCAAAGGAATAATATGGCTATTCTGTGAAAAATAGATTTAGAAGAAAAAGGATAGAAACTTGGAGATCAGTTAAGAGACAATTGAATAATCTTGGCAAGAGTTGATGGCAGCTGGCAACAGGGGAGGAGAGGAAGAGTAGTGAGAAATGGCTAGATTTGTTGTAGTAATGAAGTATCACAGACTGGTGATTTTATCTTTTAATACTTCTAGAGACTAAAGTCCAAAATCAAGATGTTAGCAGAGTTGGTTCCTTCTAAGGGCAGTGAAGGAAGAATCTGTTCCAGGCCTCTTTCCTGGCCATCCTCTCCCTATGTCTGTTCACACTGTCCTCACATTATGTTTGTGTGTCTCCAAATTTTCTCTTTCTATTAGGATAAGAGTAGTATTGGATTAAGGACACCCTAAAGACCTCGTTTTAACTTGATTACCTGTATAAAGACTCCAAATAAGATCACATTCTGATATACTGATGGTCAGGATTTTAATATATGAATTTTGGGGGAAGACAGTTCAGCCCATAACAGGGTCCATTAAGAAACGGTTTTGATGAAGCAACCAGAGGAACAGAATTAGTGGTTATCTTAAATACTCTTCAAATTATCCATTCATTCAGTATTCAACAAATACTTACCAAGTGGTTTGCTGTGTGAACACTGTTCTAAGCACAGTGAAAAAGATACCCAAACACTAAGCCCACATTAATTCAACATTTTAATGAAACATTCCGTGGGCATACAATTTGCCTCTCCTGAAGGACCTGCAATTCCCTTAGTACTCCAATTAAAATACTTCCCAAATGCTCACAGAAAACTAAGGGGTAAAATTTCCTTTCCTTTACTTGTCAGTTTTGGCAGGTCACTTATCTCTGTGAGTCTCTGTTCCTTACTCTGTATGTTGGGGAGATACATCCACCTCACAAGATGGTAGGGTTAAATAAAATATACCCAAGTTATGCTCAAACATTTAAAGATGTTACTCTTGATGATGAACATCCTTATGGACATTTGATTTTATTGACCATCTAAATGACATGAGTAAATTGCCAATCAGTTTGAGATAAAATTATGTCTGTGCTCTTGAATAAAATGTTTAATAAGAGAAACCAGAAGGAACCTCCACATCTTTGAGTTTGAGGGGTTAATAATTAGATATTAGGAAAGAACGATTTTGTATCCTCAGAGCCTGGCATAACGACAGCATAAATTTCAATTACTACACACAAAATTACTTATAAATGTAGGAGAGGGGTTGATCTCTCATTCATGCCCACATTTACTACCTGTGCCTAGATCAGGCCTACCAGAAATCAAGAATACAAAATGTTTGGAAATGAAGCATTTAGGATATTGATAGGACAAATGAGTGGCATATTTGTTTTCTCTGACAAAGGATTCCAGGGCAATTACAAGATGAGAGAATAGGCTATGCTAGGGTTACACAGGAGGCTTTATGAGATGCATGAGTACTGAGATATTTCCTTATTCATGCAGCAAATACAGAGTGATGACACAGCACCCCACTAGGGATGCAAAGTTGAGTAATATGTGATTCTTACACATAATTAGCTCATATTCTCGTCTCAGAGACAAATATATAGTAATAATAAATAGCACATATTGACCTCCCAATATGTGTCAGGCATTGTTCTAAGTAATTACATGCATTAATTCTTTAACACTGAAAACAACCCTATGAGAAATGAAGGCAGGTACTAAGAGCTTAGGAAATGTGCCTAGGTCATATACCTAGTAAGTGGTAGAGTTGAGATTTGAACCCAGGCAGTCTGGCTCCAAAGCCTGCACTTTTAACCACCATGCCTTTTTGTTAATGCAGTTCTAATGTAGAGTAGTAAATAAATAATAAAGTTGTAAATAAACCTATAAATTAAAAAAGGAAAAGTGATCACATCCATCTGTGAGGTGCTTAAGAAAAATTTCACTGAGGTGGGAACCACAAGGTAGAATTTTGAAGGCTCAACAGGAATTTTCCAGATAAAGGAGTGGTATAGTGTCTTCAGATTAAGGATGTTGAATTTAACACAAACTTTAAATCTGCTTCCTCCCTGGAGTCTACTAAAATAAATGAGATTTTAGTAAACAAAAACTCAGAGGTTTTTGTTCTTTGCTAATTTTGAGTATGGAAGGTGGCTTAAACCCAGAAGGACTAACAATAGCAGAGAAGACAGCAGAAACAAACTGATAGAAGTATGAAAACTCTATTGGATAAGTGGAAACTGTGTTAAGAGACCTAAAAAACTAAAATTTTTGGTGGGGAAATCTGAGAAACACCTGATTTCTTTCACACAAGCGTCCTAATGTCCAGAATCTGATGTACCAGTATGGTAGATTGCTAATGGCCATGTATATAGTGGTAATTATTTTCCTACTCCTTGAATATGGATGAGACTTGTGATTTACTTTGACCCCAGATGTGGCAGGAGTGACATTGTTTGAGGCCTGAGCATAGGCACAAGAGACCACACAGCTACCACTAGTGTCCTCTTGAAATGCTGCTGATGAGTGAACAGGCCTGTGCTAAAGAATGAGATATCACATGGAGAGCTGGTCCAGCTGAGGTGCAAACAAAATAAGGCCAACCAATAACACATGCATCAGAAATAAGCCATTGTAATGGAGCTCCACCTAAACTATTGAGCTCAGAATCATGGGCAAAGAAATGTGTGATATTTTAAGTGATTTTTGACAGAGCAAAAAGCTAAGTGATTCAACCAACTTTCACTGTAAGTAGAGATGAAGCAAAAGATAAAAACAGGATTGTTTGAAAGTTTATGTCATAAACAGTGTATGCACAGATCAATCCACTTCACATAGTGGGACAGAAGCCTGAGGTTTTATTTTCTAGAGTGAGTGAAACAGAGAATCTTTGGATCTGGCGACACCAGACACAATCAAAGATATAGGGACTACACTAAAATACAATTATTAAGACAAAGGTGATATATTGAATGTAAAGACTTGGAGGAATTTTATGCGTTTCTCTTTCAAACTCTAGCTCCAGGCCTCTACCCATTATTGAGAAGATCAGAAGAACATTCACTGGAGAATGTGACCAACTCAAAGGAAAGATCCTAAAAATACTACCATTATGTTATGTAGCTATAATTATTGTTCAACAAATAATAATCTCCTTGTCACTATCATCCCATACTACCATCACGGTTCCTGGTCTTTATGAGAGGAACACATGTCTTCATCCTACTGATGCTGAATTTGCCAAGGGACTTCAGTGTTGTTTGTCACTTGGGTATTTTGGTTGTTTGCCATATAACAATAACTAACTTACACAAAGTGTTCTGTGAGGATTGGGCCCAGAAACATCATCCTAGAATAAGATAAAAAGAGTAGCAGTATAAACACTGGGTCAGCTGTTTTGAAGAAAGTCACAGGGACTGAGAAGAGCACTCTCAGGAAATGACATATCTTCATATTTCTTGATGTCACAAAATATGTCATTGAATGGAAAAATTGGGACATTAAAAATACTGAGTCAGGCGCTTCCCTGGTGGCGCAGTGGTTGAGAGTCCGCCTGACGATGCAGGGGACACGGGTTTGTGCCCCGGTCCGGGAAGATCCCACGTGCCACGGAGCGGCTGGGCCCGTGAGCCATGGCCGCTGATCCTGCGCGTCCAGAGCCTGTGCTCTGCAACGGGAGAGGCCACAACAGTGAGAGGCCCGCGTACCACAAAAAAATTAAAAAATTTAAAAAAAATACTGAATCAGAAAATGTTTCTGGAATATATGACTCTGAATAAGAAAAAGTTTTAGGAATCTGTTTACCAGTTTATTTTCCTATTAATATATGCACAAGAGTAAATAAATGATTAAACATATATATGAATATGTATATAAGACCTCTTTTTAAAGTATAAAATGAAATGTTTAAGTGATGAGAAAGCCATTTGTCATAGTTTAACTGTGAGCTCTTTTTTTGTCTTAGTACTACATAAACTAATAGAATTTCTTATAATTAATAAAGTCTTAAATTTAATAAATTATGTAAATGATATGTCAGAAAATTAGTGCTATGAAGAAAAATTCAGTTAGGCAAGGCAGTTAGAAGGACAGTGAATAGGAATTACTTCTTTATAGAGAGTGATGTGAAAAGATTTCTCTGATATTATGGTTTTTGAGCAGTGACTTAAGAGGTGTAAGAAAGAATTATTTCAGGCAGGTCGATCAACAACTTTTGGGGCAGGATTGTGAATGGCTTGCTGGTTTTAGAGAAATGAAGCTTTGAAGAGAATAATTGCAGGGAATGTTATAGGAGTTGAGGTCAGAGGGTTAGTAGAGGTAGAGTTATTTACTAACTTATGGGCAATTATTAACCTTTTAGTTGGTTAATGTGGCAAGTATTTGGAGCACTTGAATTGAAGAGTGGCTTGATCTGACTCACATTTAAATGGAGCCGTCTAGCTAATGTGTCAAGAATAGGCCTCGGGATTTCCCTGGTGGTTCAGTGGTTAAGAGTCAGCCTTCCAATGCAGGGGGCGATGGTTCAATCTCTGGTTGCGGAACTAAGATCCCACGTGCCGCACAATGTGGCTAAAAATTTAAAAAATAAATAAATAAAATAAAAGTAAACAGCAATAAAAACACTTAAAAATTAAAAAAAAAAAAAAAAGAATAGGCTTTAGAGGAGCAGGTGTAAAGTCATGAAGACAAGCTGGGAGACAACTGCAATATTTCCAAACAAGAGATCATGAGGAGTAGGGTCAGAGAAATAGCAAGTCAGTAAGTAGTTATGTTTCAAAATTGAAATGAAAGTTTTTGCTGATAATTGAGTGTAGGGTATGTGAAAAAGAGAAGAATTAAGTAAAACTCCAAAGTTTTGGCCAAACAACTAGACCAAAATACATTGCCATGTACTGAAATTGAGAAGACATCATGAAGGAGATATTTGGAGGTGGGAAATTAAGAGTTCCATTTATCACTTTCTTAATTATGAGCAGTTTTATGAGGTGAAATGAGTTTCCTGAAAATACTATTATCGTATATGTTTGTGGACTAGGTATTTAAGATTCAGATCTTTTTTTTTTTTTACGCGGGCCTCTCACTGTTGTGGCCTCTCCCATTGCGGAGCACAGGCTCTGGACATGCAGGCTCAGCGGCCACAGCTCATGGGCCCAGCCGCTCCGTGGCATGTGGGATCCTCCTGGACCAGGGCACAAACCCGTGTCACCTGCATCGGCAGGCGGACTCTCAACCACTGCGCCACCAGGGAAGCCCCAAGATTCAGATCTTTTAACAAGTTACACAAAGTTGGTTTATGAGAGCCTCAACTCCCATAAAGACACGTGCACACACACACACATACACACACACACACACACGTATACATACATACATATGCAGATATTAAGGTCAAAAATTAAATATAATGATCTACATTTGGATGAACATACAATTGTCAAGTTATTAGCTTAGGTGAGAGTGTTTCATTCAGGCACATAGAGACCACTGTTTCCCATAATCTCAGTTTTTCTGGAATGCTATGTGCACCAGATGGTCTTATAACTTGGCTGCACAGTGAGATGATGTGTTCAGAGGATAGGCTGGCAGAATGCAAGACAAAGGGAAATGCCTGGCTTGCTTATTCATGATCATGGTCTCTGGGGGAAATAAGTGCATAGAATTACAGGTTCCCATCTCTGCCTATGACATGTTTCTTTGCTCAGTTGCTCAATCTGGGTAAAACCAGCCAAATTTCTAAACATAAATGACTCACTTAATTTCTCTTTTCACATGACAGAAAATTGTTTACCAGGATATCTTGCATTGGGATTCCACTTTAAAGATGGAATGGTTGATTCATGACACTGCTGACAACTCTTGTAACTAAACACCTGTGTGACATATTTTTCTCCTTATTGCTGAAAACAAAAGGTTCAATTAAGACTAAATTCATAAATTATTGGAACATTTCATTTTGGATACAAGTTTATATAATTTTTTTTTAAAATTTAGCAAGAATATTTGTATATAAATTTCAGGGCAGGAATTTTAATATCTGTAAGTGTTCATGCAAGTATATTTGAAAATGTAGGTTGTAGTATTTTCATTGCTTTGAGATAAAGGAAATGGGTTTCCTTCCTTCCCCAAATCTTTGGTTTTACTTCTGAAGACCATTATCAGGACACCCACTAGGTTAAAAAAGCCACTGATAGGCACAGTGCCTGTGACAAAGAATACTTACGTTTGTGAAGCTGAACTTACTGAATAGAATGCAATATAGCTCTGAAATAACTGAATGCCAATTTTTGGTTTTTCAAATTAATGATATGTTTAGGTATGACATTATTTAATGATGTATAAACATGTGTTATAAACTTTGGCACAGAAAAAAATGATAAATTGTAACTGCTGAATTTGATTACTTTAGATTTACTTTAATTCTTCTGATATGTTCTTAAATATGGAATTTGGCTTAGATGTTTTTATCTTTTAGAAAGAATAAAATCAAATATGAGCAAGCTTTATAGTACAGCTTCTAGTGTTAGCATAATATAGCTTCCAGTTGTTCACCAAAGCTCAACAGAATTGAAAGCTAGAAAAAATTATAGAGCTATGCTCTTGATTGACAGGGCAGTGCAATTCAAAATCCTAATTTGATGGAAAATGGTGTACATATTTTAAAAAACAAATGTTTTTAGGGAGATAATACATATGTGAATAAATTAATATGATATGAATTTACCTGTTTCTTAAGAACTAAAACATGTATTAAGGTAAAATTTTGTTTCTCTCATATTTTTCCTGCCAGAAAGAGTAGGTCATTAATCATATATATATATATATATATATATATATATCTCCCAGGCTTAATGTTTCATCTTCATATGCAAACAAAAGAAATCTCATGGTATTTTATTTTTCACAAAATGTAAGGACTCTGTTTGAAGTTTAAGAATTTTAATAATTAAAAAAATAATTTATGTTTTCAGTCATCTAAAGAATATAGTTAATATTTTTATATTCAGCCACAGTGAAATACCACACATTTTTAAGAATTCAACTAATGATATTTCTCTTAAGAGACCAAGGAAACAAGGTACAAAATTACCTGTTATAATTATTCAAACCTAGGTAAAATCACTGCCATATTTATTTTACCATATAGTAAAACACTTCTATAATACTAATCATCAAAATTTTGACCATTTATATTGTTTTCTTTAAGTTATTATCTTAGGTACATAATTCTGTTATGCTAATTAGATTAAACTTCAAAATCAGTGAGATGATTAAGAGTTAAACTGAGTAACCAATACAACAATATTTATTTTTCTGCTTATGCGTAACACATTTTAATATGTTATATAAAGGAATTTGTTGAACGTATATTCTGAGATATTTTTTCAACAAAATATCATGTACATGCTTGCATAAGCATAATAAATTGGAACAATGCAATGGATCTATCTTGCCTCTAAATATAATTCATATAACATGAACATTTAAGAATATTCAGATAGGCCTCCTGCAGTTATAGTCACTAATAAGTAATTCAGGTACTTACAAAATTTTAGCACCTATTTTCTCTGGATTTTAGCAAGGTTTTAACTCACTATTGGACTTTAAGAAAAGTTCTGTGCAGGAAATCAGAAGGAAAACAATTATTTTTACCTGTTATATACTAAAATATTGAGTTAAGTTATTTCCCTTATTTTAAAAATGTTCTTAATGATAGTTGATAATAACAGCATTATTTATTGACACTTGAGTCTATGGTTACAATAGCAATCATCAGTTGTCTTTATATGCCTCAAACTTGTTTATATGCTAGTAGAAATCACCGTGTTTTTGAAGTTACTGAGGTAGTGAACTCTACTTTAAGATAGATAAATACAGAGACATTAATTAAAGTGCTTTTGTTCCCCCAAATTTAGATTAGGTTGACACAAATCTATGCAGTATGCATTCTCAGTTTCTGTATAGTAAGGCAATCTAATTATGGAGTTTAAATATTTCTAATACTTAAAAAAGAAGAGAGCCACACAGAATGTAAAACAAATCACTGATTCCCTTAATGTTTTATATAAATATGTGCTAATGCTTTATTTGCATTTAGCACTCTACATAAGCAGCAAGGAAAGCAGAGTATTTAAACAAATTAGCCTTCAGAGACCTTTAAAGTAGTTTAGTTTGAACACAATTTCTTAAATTTGAACAACTCTTAAAAAAACTTAGGTGCTGTAAAAACTCATATGAAGATAAAATTATTTTTCTGTATTTAATTTATACAATGTAAAAGACTCTCCATTCTTATATACTAGATATGTATTTTGTAAATGACATAAATTTGGGTTCTTTTAATTTTGTCTGACAATCTTTATTTCTTCCAAAGAATCTTTTAAGCTATTTACAATATGTCATTACTCACATAATCATATTTTTATCTACTATCTTACCTCATTTTTTATTGTTGTTTTTGCTCTTTTGGAGGGTTGGTGGGTCATTTTTCACTATTTTTTGCTATCAGTTTGGAAATTATATACTCTGTTATTATTCTTTTATTAACTAGTCTGAAAAATATAACAAATATACTTACCTTGGTTTGACATTATTATCTATATAGCTATATTATCTGTATTAGCTGGAACAATTTGAGTGTTACAATACTATTACATTATAAACAAAAAAACTAAAAACCATCCATGACTCCATATGGATATTCATAAGTGATTAAATAAATAAATGAATGGGAATTAATAAATAATTCTTCCTTACAGAAAAATTCCAATTAATAAATGTAGAAAGAATAAAGGAAATAAAAAAGAAATCACCACTAGAAAGCCTTATTAATGCTGCTATCATGATGCAACAATGAATGCTAAAATTAGTGAGCAAAACCCTTGAAGAAAAATAGATATTTGTAGAACCTCAACATATCCTTTCTTCCCCCCAAATATGTTAATTCTGGTGGTAGATTTAACACAATGTCGACAAATTATTTGATACTCTTCCCTCTGGCAGGTAGAGCTTAATGGCTCTTTTTATTTCAGACTGGACTTAGTGACTCACTTCTATTGACTAGAACATAGACAGGAAAAAAAAAGGAAAAACCTGGTTAATACCATCTTAACCAAGTGGTCGATGTTAATACCACCAGTAGTAATAAACATATTGATAATATACACCCCCTGCTGTGATATTATGAGGGCACATCACTTCTGTGATGTTCTTCCCAAATTACATAACTACAGCTTAATCATACATAAACATAAAACAAATCTATTTCAGTGATCCTCTACCCTCAGGTGGATTTGTTTATGTTTACTTATCTGGTACTTTTAAGAAGTGCCAAGTCATGAATACAGAAAAGGAGAGAATGCAGAACTGTTAGAGTTTGAAGGAGATGATGAAGACTCAACAACTTAATGCAATGTAATATCCTGGATTGGATTCTGAAGCAGAAAAAGGATATTTGTAAAAAAAAAAAACAAAAAACAAAAAAACTGGGAAATCAGAATAAAATCTTTAATTTATTTAATTGTAATTACATTTGATAATTACACCATGCATATGTAAGATGGTAACCCCTTAGGGGAAGCTTGGTGAGGCATGCATACCCAAGCATCTACTATCTTTACAACTCTCTTTAAGTCTAAAATTATTTCAATATATAAAAGTTGTAAAAAAAAAATAGAATAGGTTACTAAAGCAAAATCTGGTTCTTTCAAAAGGGCAAAACATAAACATACTTTGGCACATTCAACAAATAAAATTAAAGGACACTATATTAGGCCAAGAGAAAATGCATAAATACAAAGGTACAGGGTAATTTTAAACCATACAACACTTCTATGTACAAATTGATTTTGATTTATTTATCAATGAATTAATGTTAATGAATTAAGAATAAAGAGAAAAAGATTAGGTAACAAGACAAGGTGTAAATAATTTTTCAGAGTTGTGATTCTACTCTATTCAAAAAAGACTTTCTTTTAGCTTCCTCATCCTTATGGAAATATTAGCATATATTACAGAACACTTTTTATTTTGTGGAACTTCTTTCACTAATTCCTTTTTCTTTATTATTTTCTACTCTTCTTCCTTCTTTTCTACTCCTCTTTTACCTTCTTCCCACACCCATTTTTCTGTTTCTCATTTGCCTTCCTTTTCGTCTTTCCCCTCCTTCATTTTCCTTTCCTCCACTCCTTACTCTCCTTTGTCTCGTGTCTTTCTCCCACTTCACTTTCTCCTATTCCTTTTTATACCATATACTCTTCTACTTTCTCCTGCTTTTCAATTTTCACTTTCTCCTTTTGATTCTCCTCTATTTGGTTGGCCAAAAAGTTTGTTTGATTAGTGAATATGCTGTTCAATAAAGTTCTTGGTGAAAATGAAAAACATGTCTTTTATTTTTACTTAAAACCAAACAAACCTTTTATCTCTTCCTCTTTCTGTCCCATTTTCTCTTTCTCATTTTCTTCCACCACGTCTTTCTTCTTTGCTTTTTATTTTGCCTCATCCTAATTTTATGGGCTAAAATTAGCTGAGAAAAGTCTGTGTCACATTTACATATATGGTACCTTTTTAGGACAACTATTGTGCATCTCTAAATATTTATCACCAAGATCAAAACCTGATTTTAAGGGGGTAAAGTGATCTGGTTGGTAAATTATTTGATTTAAAAAAAATTGAAGACAAATAAAGTTTATGATACAGTGAATAGTAGAACAATTGTAATTTATTTCCTCTCAAGTGGAATTTAATGTGTTGATGGCTGTTGAGGGTGTTTTTGCTCCTTTAAAATTTTATAACAACTCTATGTAACAAATTTATAATTAAATTTATAATAACTATTATTTTATAGTTCTCAATGTATTGCATCTGTGAAAACCATTAACAGTCTAAAATGTCTTGTCATGAAGAGCCAATTAAAGGCTTAACATCAAACATTTTTCTTATTCTGAAGAATTTGCTATTTTTATGGACTGTTACTTATTCACTGCATGTGAAAATTAAGCTAATTTCTTTTACCTAGTAAATTAGAACATATTCTCATCTTCACCTAGGTTATGACTAATGGAAACCTGTTGAAAAAGTACATTCCAAAGTTTGTTATACTTAATTTAAGAGAATAGCTTGTGAAAGACAATATTGTTAGAAAAGAGTGACCTCCAGAGATAATTTCTCACTCAAGAGATGAAGATGGCTGATTTTTTTCTATATGTGAGTCATTTAGAAATTATTAATTTTTCCACTTGAATAATTTAAGTCTTGAAGTTGGGTAATGTCAGTCTTCCAACTACAAAGTATAGTATTGATGAAAAAATATATAAATGGAACTGAATTCATGGCCCAGAAATATACTCGCATAAATATAGGCAACTATTCTTTGACAAGGGAACAAAGGCAACACAATAGACAAAAGATAGTATTTTTAGCACATTGTACTGAAAGAACTGGACATCCACATGCAAAAAAAAATGAATCTAGACACAGACCTTACACTTTTCACAAAAATTAACTCAAAATGAGTTAAATGTACATTTATAGACCTAGATGTAAAACAAAGAATTATAAAACTCTTAGAAGATAAAAGAAAACATAGGTGATGACTATATGGTGATGACTTTTTAAGGTATCACACCTAAGCATGAACCATAAAAGAAATAATTGATGAGTTCGACTTCATTAAAATTAAAAATGCTGCAGAACATTGTCAAGAAAATAAAAAGACAAGCTACAAGCTAGGAGAAAATATTTGCAAAAACCATATCTGATAAAGGTCTGATATCCAAAATATACAAAAACTCTTATAATTCAATGATAAGAAAATTAAACAACCCAAAGGCTGCAACACCCATGCATATCTGGGCAAAAATAATGAGCCAGTTGCTGATCGGGATTGCCTGGCAGGGTTTTCCCTACTTTTTTACTTGTTGTTGGTGAAGCATTTCTAGGGTGGCCACATAATAGCCCTTACCTTTGTTTGGTTAAATGGCACCTCATCTGGACCGGCTAGCATTCATATCTGCAGTATTTGTTTCTCCTGTGTCTGACCCACTAACCTGTGAGCATCTGGAGGTTAGAGATTGAATCTGCTTCCTTGGATCCTAGGGGGCCTAGCACAATTCCTACCACTTATTTGACTCTTAATAAAAGTTTTTGGGAAGAAAAAAAGAAAAGAAAACAACCCAACTATAAAATGGACCAAAGACCGTAACAGACACTCATCAAGTAAGGTATACAAAGACAGATAAGCATATGAAAAGGTGTTCCACATAATATGCTATCAGGGAAATGGAAACTAGAACAATGATATACTACTATCTGTTAGAATGGCCAAAATCCAGAACACTGATAACACCAAATGCTGACAAAAAGTGGAGCAACAGGAGCTCCCATTCATTGCTATTGGGAATGCAAGATGGTACAGCCACTATGGAAGACAGTTTGGCAATATTTTTTATAAACTAAAACTAGGTATTATCTTTATATATAAAAACTAAACGTACTTTTACAATGTCCTGTAGTGATTGCACTTTTTGGTATTTACCCAAAGGGGCTGAAGACTTATGCCCACATGGATGTTTTTAGCAGCTCTGTTCATAATTAGCAAAACTTGGAAGCAACCAAAGATGTTATTTAGTAGGTGAATGGATAAATAAACTGTATGTCCAAACAATAGAATATTATTCAGCACTAAAGAGAATTGTATTATCAAGCCATGAGAAGTCATGGAGAAACTTATATACATATTACTAAGTAAAAGAAGCCAATCTGAAAGTACAAACTTTCAGTTACAAAATATATGAGTCACGGGTATGAAATATACAGTGTGGGGAATATAGTCAGTAATTATATAATATCTTTTTATGGTGACAGATGACAGCTAGACTTGCAGTGATTATTTTGAAATATGTAGAAATATCAAATTACTATGTTGTGTACCAGTAACTTGTATTGTAGATCAATTATACTTCAAAAACAAATACACAAACAAACAGACTTGTAGAAAAAGAGATCAGATTTGTGGCTATCAGAGGCAGGGGTTTGGGGAAGGGCGGATTAGATGAAGGTAGTCAATATGTACAAACTTCCGGTTATAACATAAGTAAGTGCTAGGGATATAACATACAAAATAATAAAGATAATTAACACTGCTGTATGTTATGTATGAAAACTTTTAAGAGAGTAAATCCTAGGAGTTCTCATCACAAGGAAAACATTTTTTTTATTCCTTTAATGTTGTATCTATTTTATTTATTTACTTTTGGCTGCATTGGGTCTTCATTGCTGCATGCGAGCTCTGTGCGGGCTTTCTCTAGTTGTGGTGAGTGGGGGCTACTCTTCATTGCGGTGCGTAGGCCTCTCATTGTGATGGCTTCTCTTGTTATGGAGCATGGGCTCTAGGTGCATGGGCTTCAGTAGTTGTGGCTTGCAGGCTCTAGAGCACAGGCTCAGTAGTTGTGGGCACAGGCTTAGTTGCTCCATGGCATATGGTATCTTCCTGGACCAGGGCTCGAACCCATGTCCCCTGAGTTGGCAGGTGGATTCTTAACCACTGCACCACCAGGGAAGCCCTTTAATGTTGTATCTATATGAGATGATGGATGTTCACTAAATTTATTGCAGTCATCATTTTATGATGTATGTAAGACAAATCATTATGTTGTACATGTTAAGCTTATAGAGTGCTATAAGCCAATTTTATCTCAATAAAACTGGGGGAAGATAAAAACAAAAAACAGTGCACTGGTCTGGATAATTTGTTATGTGGTCATTGTGAGTATAGGAGAGAGAAAGATGTTTCCTAGGTTTAAAAAAATAAAAGCCAATCTGAAATGTCTACTTACTGTATGGTTCTCATTATATAACATTCTGGAAAGGCAAAACTATAAAAACAGTAAAAAGATTATTGACTGTAGGTAGGGAGGAATGAATAGGTAGAGCACAGAGATTTTTAGGGCAATGAAACTATTCTGTAAGATACTATAATAGTGGATATATGTTACTGTAAATTTGTTCAAATGCATAGAATTTGAAATACCAAGAATGAACTCTAATGTTAATTATGGAATTTGAATGATAATGATGTGTCAGTGTAGGTTCATCAGTTATAACTAATGTCTCAGCCTTGTGGCGGATGTTGATAGTGGTGGTTTTGCATGTGTCGGGACAGGGGTATATGGGGACTTTGTGTACTTTCTGCTCAATTTTGCTGTGAACCTAACACTGCTCTAAAAATTAAAATCTGTTAAAAAATAAGTCTGAACTAATTACTCAGTTATACATTTTAAGTTAGAATTTTGTTTTTCCTTTAATGGCTCAAATATCTTAAAATTACAAATACATATATTGCAAAATATGTCCCAACATGGCTATTCAACAAAATTGTTAATAACAAAATTTTAATTGCCTTTCATTCATAATTTATTTTGAAATAATATCATAAGATGACATTTACTCTTGTCCAGACTCAGCACATGCATTTTTGGCAGAAATGCAACATGATTGATAATGTGTTCTTCTGAGCCCATCACATTAGGTGCAAAAAATGTTGACATATCTTTACACTGATGATGTGGTTTCTATTAGGTGTCTCTTTCATAGAGTCCCATTTTCGCCTTGTATATAATAAGTGTTTGACTGAAAGATATTTTGAAACTATATGTATATTTTTTCTCATCAAGCCTCCACACAGCAAGTTCAGTATAACTATTAATGATTCCAGAAATCAGCCATCCCTATGACAGTTGTCATAGGGTGAATTTCTATTTCTATCACCTTTTCTACATTTATTTACTGTTATCTTTCTGGAAACAAGAGACTTTCTCTCCCATTTATCTCTTAATTTATTTATTTGTTGACTTCTATCACTGTGGACTCATGGCATCCTATTTTATTCAATGAATTACGCTCTGTAACTATTATTTTTGTGGTCAAATTGTCCTAGATTTGTCCAGTGAAAACCTCTTCAAGCTAATATCTGTGTCTATTTGACATGGTCTTTGAGAATTTCTTTATATTCAGGTACAGTATGTCCCAGACTCATTTTGGAAAATTTCTGCCCCAGCCCTAGAATCACTCATTTCTCCAAGGAGCCCTGGTACACTTTAGAGGAGAACAGCTTTTGGAAACTTCTGAAAATACATATACATATGTAAATGTTAGCATGTCACTTTGAAAATAAAGCAATTCCCAGTAGGGAGAATGGAACAGTTAAGATGTTTCATCTGAAGAATTAGGCTCCCTTAGAAAGAAATGCCATATTTATGTTTTTATCTTGTTTTGTTCTTAAAATAATTTGTAAAATTTGGTGTTGGATAAGACATTTGATTCCCTTGAATTTGGTTCGACATTTCAGAATGTTATGATGAGATAGTAACTAAGGTATTGAGATGTTAAGTAATTTCCTTTAATAGCTGTATATCTTTTATGCTCCCCAAATATTTAGAATATAGAACTATTTTACAATCAAAATACCGATATTTTATCCAAATCTCTCTTAAAATTAATTATTGTGCTTTGTTAGACCAAGTTAAATATATAGGATAAATTAAATGTTCTAAAGAAAAACTAGTTCTTGAAATTATAATATACCCATTATCAATTTTCAAAAATACTCTTCATGAATAGTCTTTTACAAATGCTGTATGTTCTGGAACTATTTTTAAAACTTGTTTTCATTATATCTTAATGACTAAAATCACAGTAGCTTCACCTTCTTTTTTTTTTTTTTTTTTTTGTACATATTACCTTGACCATGTCTGTCACATCTGGCACTTAAATAATCCTTGATTTTATTATAGAGCACTATAAAAGAAAACAAATAATTTATTTATAGACCTTAAACCAGCTCTTAATTTTTAAATTTCAGCATGCCACATGAAGGGATTCTCAATGGCACTTCTAAGCATTTTGTGACAGTTTTTGTCTGGGATTATCTTTTCAAATTTAAAGATATTTACATGGAAAACAGCCTTAGAAAATAAACACAAGTGTCTCATTCTAGGCCAGTGGGCAGATTAGTTAACTTCTTAACAAGGATAATGAAAACAATGTCTCCCTGAGGGACAGAGGCTGGGCAGTGTGTTAGCAGATCTCTCATAAGACAGGGTCTTTCCTAAAATTGGAGTTCTTCAGCTGTGCACATCTCTATAACATAAACTAGAGACTTCATCAGAAACACTCAAGTCTTTAAATGATATTATATTGAATGTCAGTTATGACACATCATTTTATATATGAATGAGAGGATTCATTAGTGGTTAGAATATTACCATTACCTGAAATTTATATAATGATTATGGGTAAACTGAGGTTTAAAATTTGTCTAAGGATGTAGTCAATTATATATGAACCAATTAGTTGCTAGTTCATAAGTGGAAGTCAGTTTGACCTGCTAAAGGCTGAAAAACCAGAGAGTAGCAAAACAAGAATATTGAGGTTACTTGACTTAAAGACAATAAAGTCTTTTTGCAAATCTGTGTTTATTCACAGTAGTTTCCTTTATAATGAAGATAATAAAGAACATCGAATAAAATGTTTTATATTAGTAAGCAGTGAAATTTTTTGTTCATTTGCTTTGACAATGAATGGACATATAGCCTCAGGTAATTGGATGGTCTACTTGTAAAATTATCCAAGAACATTTTGATTAGGCTTTTTTCGTCCTTGTCAGGATATGAGAGAATGCTGATGCTGTCATATAAGTCTCTGGATCTTAGTCACAGAAAGATAATCTTTGTTTTAGAGTGTATTCTTTTGCAATTCTGTACTGGTTGATGTTTTTGTATATTTGATTGTGATATGAGCTGCCCAAAGAAGCAGAATTTCCCTTAGTTGAATCTTAGGATTTTTTTTTTTTTTTTGCAATACATACCTAAATTATGTAATTAAAGAACATTGTTTTTGTCTATCATTTACTGTTGTGTTTAAATTAAGACTGTATATTTCCCTCATTTTTCTCACTGTTCTTTGGCACGTTAAATTGACTCTATGAAATTAAATCAAGAGGGTACCTACATTTTATGACATCTGCCAAAGGGCAAAATAATGCTGGGTGGTATTTAGGTGCCAAATGATAATGATGCAGGCACTGTGACTTTTTCTGAAATTACGAACTACTTTTAGTGGAGAGCTAAATTACTTAACTATTACTTCTGAACTTTCTCTCTTTAGTATGTTTCTAAGAAAATTTAGAATTTATCCATATCTCCTTCTTATTTAATTCTTTGGTATGATTTAGTTAAAATTTAACATTGTAATTAAATATTACAAAATATTAAAATAATACATTCAAGTCAAATGCTCTACCACACAACATTACAAAACAGGTGTAATGTAAGAATTTAATTGGAAAAAGGACCAAATGGTCACCGAGGCATTTGGAAGTAAAAGAAAGCATATGTGGCTACAGGAGGAGTTATGGAGAGTAAAAGGTGAGAGAACTAGAAGAATAGTAGGTAATGAACACACTGTGCGAACAACTTGCAGTGCATTTGTCATTTTCGTGAAATTGTTGGGAAACCATTGAAGGATTCTAGTGACAGGAATAGATTTATTTTTTAAAATATAGACTTTGGTTTCTAATAAGGGAAGTGATTGGAACAAGATCAGAGTAGATGCAATGGAACAATCAAGTACCTGTTGGAAAATTCTCTCTCTCTTTCGTGTGTGTGTGTGTGTATTTATACATGTATATATATATATATGAATACCTGTTGATCTTTGAAAAACATGGGCTTGAACTGCACAGATCCATTTACACTAGGATTTTTTTGCTAAATAGTACTACAGTACACATATATGCATAGATAAATAGATGAGAATATTGAAACTAAATATTAAAAGACAGGCAGGCCAAAGGATGCGTTATACTGATGGAAATGGCCTTCGTATTCCAGGTTAACAGCATGGAATACAAGGAGTGGGTCAGTCAAAGGCAGCCTGTTCCGTCTTGATAGATGAATTGGGAATGTGAACAAGAAAGAGGTCTTGTCACACTTTAGATGCCTGCAAGAATGCCAGGACATTGTCTTCTAGGAGATAGGAATTTATTGATTTATTTTAAGTGAGGACATGACATACTAGGTTTCATGCTTTAAAAAGGTGAATGAATTTAAAGCAACACTTGGATCAGGGAAACCAGTTAGAAAGCCACTGGCTTGGTCTCAGTGAGAGATAAGAGGCTAAGATAATGAGCATTTGTCTTCTATGTCTTACTACTTGCAACTAAGGGCAACAATAGTGCATTTCCTCCATCAGTTCACTAAAGAACAAGTTTTAGTTACAGTAGTACAAAATGTTTATATTTGTAAGATTATAAATTCATAATACTTCAGAGAAATTTGTAATATTTCAAGTTCATAACACTTTAAAACCCAGATTTTAAGATGGGTATGTGATTACACTAGAAAAAAAATTTTCATTTAACAAGTAGGTTACAAACGTATGCTTTGGACATGTATGAAATATATTTTTAAATTGTATAACTTAGTGAATTAACATTAAAATGTAATATCTGACAGGAAATAAGAGAAAGAGATAAAATTTACTTATTTTCCCTCAGAACAGGTTTAAACTGTACTTGCCCTTTTATTGATGCAGACACTCATAAAGGCAAATCATATTAGCAGAGTTAGTGATTTGGAGTGCCTGAACCTAACAGATGCAGAATGCACTGAGCAGTTCTCCACGTGATGATTAAAAATTCAGTGAAGTAATGTTCCTGTCACATTTAATGGAAGGCAGCATTCAAGATAAGCAGATTCATATGCACATTTGTAATATTTTCCTTCTCTTAAGGAAGGACTGTAACTACAGCATCTTCATATTGAAGTAAATATGATTCAATGAAAGTTCACACTTAAGCTTGTAAATTACTGTTCTGATCCACATGCCAATTTGCATAGGCTTTTGGAAACTCTATGCTGCTTAAATAAGCAAAATATAATCAGAATGTTGAAAAATATCCAATTTAATTAGTCAAAATTTTGGAACTGCTAACTTCAATTTGGTTTTTCAATATAATTTTATCTGATATGAAGAGTTCTGGGAATCATACTTTAATAGGGACATAAAATTTAGAATTGACCAATCCTGATGAAAATTCAGAATATGCTCATATAATAAAGTCAAAGACCTCATTATGCTTCAGTAAAGAAGGGGTATTGGAGTTGTTTTCAAATATACAAATATCTATAGCTTGGCTAAGATATTCAACTTCTTCTCTGGCAACTTAAAACAAAGAACAATTACTAATGGATGAAAACTTCAGGGTGACTTCAGTTCAAAATAAGCAAAGGTTTCAAATTCTCATTGATATCTAAATAGAGAAGTTACCGTCAACAAGAGAGTGAATTGCCTGTTGCTGAAGGAGTTCAAGGGCACAGTAATTGGCATTATAAAAAGAAGAGCCAATCTACTCTTTTTCTATCACTTCATTCACTTAAGTAGATTCCAATATTCAGTGACTTGAGTTTGGAGTTTAATTACCCCAGGATGATCTAGCCATGGAAGATACAGGATATTATCTTCTATCAGGTGAAAACCTGAATCCTAAGGAATTTCCTGACTAGCAGTAATAATTATTTTACTTTGGGTTCCTAGAGCTTAAATTATATTTGGGGGTAGAACTACTGAGGATTTCATAAACATATTTATGAAACATAAACAAAATATTTCATAATAATATTTCTGGTTACCAAAGATTAACAATGAATCAAATGTTTATGAGTAATAATTTTAAAGTTTACTCTCAAATAGTGTGAGAATTATTAGGAATGTAAGCATCGAAGTTTTGAGGTTTGTTTTCCCCTTAAGCTACTATTATTGTTCAGGGGACCACTGCTCATTTGTGAATGAGATGAAAATTGGGGGCTGGGCCAAAACCCCTCGATTTTATTTCACTTGATTTCATTTATACTATTTATACTGAGCAGGGATTTTTACCTTTAACTCTATCCATTTATATTTTTTTGAATTTTCTTGCATTTTAAGTCATTATTAACTTTATTTTAAAAATTTTTTTCTGTACTTAGAAAAACAAAATAAATATGTACACAAACACATATATATTATACATATATATATGTACTACATATATATTATAGTTTGAAATCATGGAATTAATAAAATAAACTTCTTTGGTAATAGCGTTCAATGTGTCTGTCACAGACTATGTTCCTAATAAACAATTGTTGAATGGATAAATAATATATTGTTTGCCATCTCCCTGTTCTTTTGTCAAAAATGTTAGATTTATTTTACCTCCTGTATAAAGAGGTAAAAGACTTAATCAGACATATAAAGTTTAGTCAAGAATTAATGAATTTAGAAAAAAAGCAAACAATTTAAGGGAAAAAATTCTATGTTGAGTAGTACCAGAAATGACTGGAAGGTTATAAAAATCTTTTCATATTTTATTTATTTGAATGTAATTGTTATAATCTAAGGTTTGGCCTGAGCTTTATAAACACAGAGATTTGATTTCATTACAACACAAAATAGACCCACATTAACATAGTCCAAAGAAGAAAAGAAAGAGTATGTATGTGCCCATATACCCCCCTCCCCACATATATATATATGGATAATATGAGCAGCCAAAGTATGGGTAAAATGTACATGTTTATCAGCTAAGTTTGTTTAAAAACTCAGCTCTGGGTCAAAGATTTAATGACCTGTTATCTTATTGACTCTATCCAGGCTTGGCCCTTTAGAATCTTGTTTGAAGATACACCACTGTCTTTGTAGCCTCCATGTAAAAATTCAGGGATGCTTCTCTTCATCACCGAAAGGTTACATAATCAACTGTGTGAAGAACACTGTAAGCCCTATGAGGAAAATAAGTGGTATATCAGAGAGTAAATAATAATATTTTATTATGTATTGAGCATATTTTTATGTACTTGAGGCAATATATTTTGTTTTGTTTTTCCCCTAGAGTGCTAACTGTTTTCTTTACTTGGGAGATTAGTATGTTTAGGTGAAAATATGTTTACATAATACTTTGATTATTTATTTTCTAGAAAGAGTTGAGGAAGGCAGAAGAAAATTATGTAATGAACTAAGGGCCAAGAAATCTCTGGACTACAGAGCTCAGAGGCTACTAGTTGTGTAAACTCCTATGTGAGAAGCCTGCTATAGTTGTATAACACAGGGCCCTGAACATACCACATCAGTGTTTTACAAAAATTAAATCTTAAATGCCTTGCTAAAGAATTGAGAGATTAAGTTTTCAATATAATAGATACTGGAGTACATGGACAAACATATTTGATATAACATTTTAAAAAGGATTGGAAATTAAAATATTTCAATATACTGAACTAAATGCTCTAATAAAATGAGAAGCAGAGAGATAAAAGCTACAGAGAAGAGAATGCAAAAGGGAAAAAGATAATGCAAATATCGCACAGTACAAAACTGACTGCAAAACATATTGCTGTACGAAGCTTGGAAAATGGTTGTGAGCTTGGAACTTTGAAGGCAATTATTTAGAATTTATAGTCTGGCCTTTTATAGTGATAGTGTCAAAATAAAACTTTAAAGCATTCTTTCTGCCTGGTGAGTATGATAAAAAATACCAGTTCTGAAATAAATTTATGATTGTGCAGCATTTCTGATATATCTTCCTATTTAATGTTTCCTTGGATGCAATGTTATTTTGAAAACTCTCAACTGAAGGTCCATAAATTGATAAAAATGTCAAACGATTTTCTGAACAAACATTTTGAAAAAGAAAATTTATATCCTGGATGTAGTCATTTACTTTTCAAAATTCATATTTTTATTTTGCTTAAGTAGTGTAAATCATCCTAATTCTCTACAGCATCTATTGCTTTCAAATAATTTTAGTTTTATTCATGTTTGCTTCTGAAAAGTATTCTTTAAAAAGCTAGTTTATTACTTGTTATCAAACACTTAGATGTTAAATTCAATGTATTTTCACATGAGCGAATAAAGGAGTAGAGACATTTGAAAATAAATTAAGCTTTTATTGAATATTTGTGAACTGAAGAGAGAAATGTTAATTTGTTGGATTCATATGTTCTTGGTGTCTCATCATCAGATCTACTTGCCTTGGAATATTGTGATGTAAATGCAATTTAGTAAAACAGAAAGCAATATTGAAATAGTTTTTTTAATGATATAAACTTTATCTCATCCCATATGAAACTTTTCATGAAAAACTTTGTTAAGATTTTTGTCAGAAGTTCTAAGAACAGGAGTTAACTTTCCAAAACCAATGCACATTTTAAAAGCTCTATGACCTACATCTATTATTCATAATGTATGCAGGCATGCGAGAGCTATGATATTACCTGAATCTATGGAATTATTTCTTATATTTGACTATACTATCATCTTGAATAGCAGACTGGTGCTCAACAGTATATTTTGAATTCTCCTTGCTATATATTTCTTTCAAAGTAACATTTATGTGGATATATTTAGGAAATGGGTACTCAACGGGCATAGAAGTGCATTACAAAGTTAAACTTTACTTACAGATATACTTACATTTCACTAAATATGAATTAAAAAAGTTATATTGGATTATTTTATGAGCAATAGGTCTCAGTCTTGATAATAGGGTGAAGTTTCCTCACAAGGCTGCCTACTTCTTCCCTGAAGTATTGGCTTGGCCAAAAAGTTCATTTGGGTTTTTCCAAACAATCCTATGAAAAACTTGAATGAACTTTTTGGCCAACCCAATATTTTGTCTACTCACAGTTTCTAGGTGATAAGAAAAATAATGCCTCAAAGGAATGCATAATAGAGATTTCTGCTGTAATTATATACCTGACCTTTCTTAATTTCTTTGATTCTGAATTAATAAACCTTCCTTTATTGGTAATTTTATATCTCTCTAAATACAGTGCTATTGTACTTCTCTTTTACCTTATGATTGGTGGACCATTGTTACATAATGGACAAATAGCTTAGTAGTGTAGACTAGAGTATAGACCCTAGAGACAGGGGCACTGGGTCCACATGGCAGGTCTACAACTTGTTGCTGTGCAACTTTGAATGAATAAATTAATAGTTTGGTGCCTCAGTTTCATCTGTAAAATGAATATAATGATAGTACATTTTTAATGACTCCCATAAAAATTAAATATGCCCATCACATAGTAAGTAACTATATTTTATGTTTGTAATCATCATCATCATCATCGTGATGCTGATTTTATGCCTTCTGCAATAGTGAAATAATAGCTGACAACAATCACACACATTGAGATCTCTTTTCAAAATGACACCATCATTAGAGTACATGTATGTAATAGAAATTGTACTATTTTCATAAAGCTTTTGTGAGGTAATTTTCACATACCATAAATGAAAAATCCATAAAGCCTTAAAAACCATTATAATCAAGTTTTACAACATCTCATCACTGTTGAAAGTTTCCTTATATTTCTTTGAATCACTCATTTTCAGCCCAGGCAACTAATGATCTGAAAAGATGGAATTTCATATACATGACATCATAGTGTATTAATATTTTTTGCCTTCATTCTACTTCCTAGCACAGTATTTTTGAGATTAATTTATATTTTTGTGTTTAATACACTTCATTCACTGTCACTCCTGAGGAGTTTCTAATTGTATGGATATATTACTTTTTGTTCATCTATTCATCAGTTGATGAACACTGGGCTATTCTGGTTTGGAACCATTCTTGGCCTACTGGCTTTTGTGTGTTTTCATTTATGTTGTGTGGATACATCGAAGTCGAATTCCTGGATCATTAGTTGCATGTTTAACTATGTGAAAATTTTCTGAGTTATTTTCCACTGTGTCACTAATATTCTGCATTTCTCCAACAACGAATGAGTGTTTGGTAGGTAACAATCCCACCAATCCTTTAAAGTGGAATATGTTTTTTCTTTTCTTTTACATGAAGTAACATTGGTTTATAGCATCATATAAGTTTCATTTGTACATTATATTTTTATTTCTGTTTACACTACACTAAGCTCACCACCAAAATAGTTTCTGTTTGTGACTGTACCGTTGACTTCTTTTTTTTTTTTTTTTTTTTTTTTTTTTTTTTTTTTTACGGTGTGCGGGCCTCCCACTGTTGTGGCCTCTCCCGTTGCGGAGCACAGGCTCCAGACGCGCAGGCTCAGCGTCCATGGCGCATGGGCCAAGCCGCTCCGCGGCATGTGGGATCTTCCCGGACCGGGGCACGAACCCATGTCCCCTGCATCGGCAGGCGGACTCTCAACCACTGCGCCACCAGGGAAGCCCTTAAATTTTTTTTTTTTTTTTTTTTTTTTTTTTTTTTTTTTTTTTTTTTTTTTGCGGTACGCGGGCCTCTCACTGTTGTGGCCTCTCCCATTGTGGAGCACAGGCTCCGGACGCGCAGGCTCAGCAGCCATGGCTCACGGGCCCAGCTGCTCCTGCGGCATGTGGGATCCTCCCGGACTGGGGCACGAACCCGTGTCCCCTGCATCGGCAGGTGGACTCTCAACCACTGCGCCACCAGGGAAGCCCTGTACCGTTGACTTCTCCCTTCACCCTGGTAACCACTACTCTGTCCTCTGTACCTATGTGTTTGTTTTTGTTTGGTTTGGCTTGTTCATTTATTCATTTACTTATTTTAATATTTTGTGCATGAGTGAAATCATATAGTTTGTTTTTTTCTGTCTGACATTTCATTTAGCATAATACTCTCAAGGTCTATCCATGTTGTTGCAAATGGCAAGACTTTATCTTTTTTATGGCTGAGCAGTATTCCAATGTATGTGTGTGTGTATATATGTGTGTGTGTGTGTGTGTGTGTGTGTGTGTGTATATATATATATATAATCTTCTTTATCCATTCATCTGTCCAGGGGAACTTAGGTTGTTTCCATATGTTGGCTATTCCAAATAATGCTGTGATAAACATAGGGGTGCATATATCTTTCTGAATTAGTGTTTTTGCATTTTTTCAGATAAATACCCAGAAGTGGAATCATTGGATCCTATGGTAGTTTTATTCTTAATTTTTTAAGGAGTCTCCAAACTCTTTTCCAAAGTGGCTGCACCAATTTACATTGCTACCAACAGTATTTGAGGGTTCCTTTTTTCTCCATATCCTCTTTAACACTTGTTATTTGTTGTCTTTTTAATAATAGCTGTTCTGACAGGTGTGAGGTGATATTGCAGTTTTGATTTGCATTTCCTTAGTAATTAGGGATGTTGAACATCTTTTCATGTGCCAATTGGCCATCTCGTATTTTTTGAGGGGGAAAAGTGTCTATTCAGATCACAGTATTATAGAAGTTTTATTGAAAACCTAATGTGTTCACTGGCAAACACTGATGTCTCCCTGGCAGACTGTGAACTCAAGTCTTTCCTTCTTCAGCAGTAGGGAAATAAGAAAAAATTTACGTTGTTTCTAAGAGATTTTTGACTGAGGTTTCCAGCCGCCTGCCCCATACATCTTTAGAAATTGGTAAAGGTATATTTACCACTTCAAAATTATTCTGTCATAAGTAATATCAGCCCCTTTAGTTTATGTTTCTTCAGTACTTCCCTGTGGCCTTTTGCTCAAATGATTTCAAATTATATTCACTTTTCTATTTTTTTCAACATCTTTATTAGAGTATAATTACTCTACAATGGTGCGTTAGCTTCTGCTGTATAACAAAGTGAGTCAGCCATATGTATACACATATCCCCATATCCCCTCCCTCTTGTGTCTCGCCCACACCCTCCCTATCCCACCCCTCTAGGTGGTCACAAAGCACTGAGCTGATCTCCGTGTGCTATGCAGCTGCTTCCCACCAGCCATCCATTCTACATTTGGTAGTATATATATGTCCATGCTACTCTCTCACCTCATCCCAGCCCACCACTCCCTAACCCTGTGTCCTCAAGTCCACTCTCCATGTCTGCGTCTTTATTCCTGTCCTGCCCCTAGGTTCTTCAGAACCAATTTTTTTTAGATTCCATATATATGTGTTAGAATACAGTATTTGTCTTTCCCTTTCTAACTTACTTCACTCTGTATGACAGACTCTAGGTCCATTCACCTCACTACAAATAACTCAATTTTGTTTCTTTTATGGCTGAGTAATATTCCATTGTATATATGTGCCACATCTTCTTTATCCATTCATCTGTCAATGTACACTTAGGTTGGTTCCATGTCCTGGCTATTGTAAATAGTGCTGCAATGAACATTGTGGTATGTGACTCTTTTTGATTTATGATTTTCTCAGGGTATGTGCCCAGTAGTGGGAATGCTGGGTCATATGGTAGTTCTGTTTTTAGTTTCTTAGGGAACCTCCATACTGTTCTCCAGAGTGGCTGTATCAATTTGCATTCCCACCAACAGTAAAAGAGGGTTCCCTTTCCTCAACACCCTCTTGAGCATTTATTGATTGTAGACTTTTTGATGATGGCCATTCTAACCAGTGTGAAGTGATACCTCATTGTAGTTTTGATTTGCATTTCTCTAATAGTGATGTTGAGCATCCTTTCATGTGTTTGTTGGCAATCTGTATATCTTCTTTGGAGAAATATCTTTTTAGGTCTTCTGCCTATTTTTGTATTGTGTTGTTTGTTTTATTGATATTGAGCTGCATGAGCTGCTTGAAATTTTGGAGATTAACCCTTTGTCAGTTGCTTCATTGGCAAATATTTTCTCACATTCTGAGGGTTGTCTTTTTGTCTTGTTTATGGTTTCCTTTGCTGTGCAAAAGCTTGTAAGCTTCATTAGGTCCCATTTGTTTATTTTTGTTTTTATTTCCATTTCTCTAGTAGGTGGGTCAAAAAGCATCTTGCTGTGGTTTACGTCATAGAGTGCACTGCCTATGTTTTCCTCTAAGAGTTTGATAGTTTCTGGACTTACATTTAGGTCTTTAATCCATTTTGAGTTTAGTTTTGTATATGGTGTTAGGGAGTGTTCTGATTTCATTCTTTTACATGTAGCTGTGCAGTTATCCCAGAACCACTTATTGAAGAAGCTGTCTTTTCTCCATTGTATATTCTTGCTTCCTTTATCAAAGATAAGGTGACCATAAGTGCCTGGGTTTATCTCTGGGCTTTCTATCCTGTTCCATTGATCTATATTTCTGTTTTTGTGCCAGTACCATACTGTCTTGATTACTGTAGCTTTGTAGTATAGTCTGAAATCAAGGAGCCTGATTCCTCCAGCTCTGTTTTTCTTTCTCAAGATTGTTTGGCTATTCGGGGTCTTTTGTGTTTCCATACAAATTGTGAAATTTTTTGTTCTAATTCTGTGAAAAATACCATTGGTAGTTTGATAAAGATTGCATTGAATCTGTAGATTGCTTTTGGTAGTGTAGTCATTTATACAATGCTGATTCTTCCAATCCAAGAACACGGTATACCTCTCCATCTGTTTGTATCATCTTTGATTTCTTTCATCAGTGTATTATACTTTTCTGCATACATTTCTTTTGTCTCCTTAGGTAGGTTTATTCCTAGGTATTTTATTTTTTTGTTGTTGCAATGGTAAATGGGAGTGTTTCCGTAATTTCTCTTTCAGATTTTTCATCATTACTGCATAGGAATGCAAGAGATTTCTGTGCATTAATTTTGTATCCTGCTACTTTACCAAATTCATTGATTAGCTCTAGTAGTTTTCTGGCAGCATCATTAGGATTCTCTATGTATAATATGATATCACCTGCAAACAGTGACAGTTTTACTTCTTCTTTTGCGATTTGGATTCCTTTTATTTCTTTTTCTTCTCTTTGCTGTGGCTAAAACTTCCAAAGCTCTGTTGAATAATAGTGGTGAGAGTGGGCAACCTTGGCTTGTTCCTGATTTTAGTGGAAATGGTTTCAGTTTTTCACCATTGAGAACAATGTTGGCTGTGGTTTTGTCATATATGGTCTTTATTACGTTGAGGAAAGTTCCCTGTATGCCTACTTTCTGGAGGGTTTTTATGATAAATCAGTGTTGAATTTTGTCAAATTTTTTCTGCATCTACTGAGATGATCATATGATTTTTCTCCTTCAATTTGTTAATATGGTGTATCACATTGATAGATTTCTGGATATTGGAGAATCCTTGCATTCCTGGGATAAACCCCAGTTGATCATGGTGTATGATACTTTTAATATGTTGTTGGTTTCTGTTTGCTAGTATTTTGTTGAGGAGTTTTGCATCTATGTTCATCAGTAGTACTGGCCTGTACATTTCTTTCTTTTTGACATCTTTTTCTGGTTTTGCTATCAGGGTGATGGTGGCCTCATAGAATGAATTTGGGAGTGTTCCTCCCTCTGCTGTATTTTGGAAGAGATTGAGAAGGTTAAGTGTTAGCTCTTCTCTAAATGTTTGATAGAATTCGCCTGTGAAGGCTTATGGTCCTGGGCTTTTGTTTATTGGAAGATTTTTAATCACAGTTACAATTTCATTACTTGTGATTGGTCTGTTCATTTTTTCTCTTTCTTCCTGGTTCAATCTTGGAAGGTTGTGCTTTTCTAAGAATTTGTCCATTTCTTCCAGGTTGTCCATGTTATTGTCATATAGTTGCTTGTAGTAATCTCTCATGATCCTTTGTATTTTTACAGTGTCATTTGCTATTTCTACTTTTTCATTTCTAATTCTATTGATTTGATTTTTCTCCCTTTTTTTCTTGATGAGTCTGGCTAATGGTTTGTCAATTTTGTTTATCTTCTCAAAGAACCAGCTTTTAGCTTAATTGATCTTTGCTATTGTTTCCTTCATTTATTTTTCATTTATTTCTGATCTGATCTTTATGACTTCTTTCCTTCTTCTACCTGGGTTTTTTTTGTTGTTGTTGTTGTTCTTCTTTCTCTAATTGCTTTAGGTATAAGTTTAGGTGGTTTATTTCAGATTTGTCTTGTTTCTTGAGGTAGGATTATATTGCTATAAACTTCCATGTTAGAACTGCTTTTGCTGCATTCCATAGGTTTTGGGTCGTTGTGTTTTCATTGTCATTTGTTTCTAGGTATTTTTTAATTTCCTCTTTGATTTATTCAAATCTCTTGGTTATTTAGTAGTGTACTGTTTAGCCCCCATGTGTTTGTATTTTTTACTGTTTTTTTCCTGTAGTTGATATCTAGTCTTAGAACGTGTGGTCAGAAAAGATATTTGATATGATTTCAATTTTCTTAAATTTACCAAGGCTTGATTTGTGACCCAAGATATGATCTATCCTGGAGAATATTTCATGAGCACTTGCGAAAAAAGTGTATTCTGTTTTTGTTCGATGGAATGTCCAGTAAATATCAATTAAGTCCATCTTGTTTAATGTGTCATTTAAAGCTTTGTTTCCTTATTTATTTTCATTTTGAATGATCTGTCCATTGGTGAAAGTAGGGTTTTAATGTCCCCTGCTACTATTGTGTTACTGTCGATTTCCTCTTTTATTATTGTTATTATTTGCCTTATGTATTGAGGTGCTCCTATGTTGGGTGCATAAATATTTACAATTGTTATGTCATCCTCTTGGATTGATCCCTGATCATTGTGTAGTGTCCTTCTTTGTCTGTTATAATAGTCTTTATTTTTAAATCTGTTTTGTCTGATATGAGAATTGCTACTCCAGCTGTCTTTTGATTTCCACTTGCATGCAATATCCTTTTCCATCCCTTCACTTTCGGTCTGTATGTGTCCCTAGGTCTGTAGTGGGTCTCTTGTAGACAGCATATATACAGGTCTTGTTTGTGTATCCATTCAACCAGTCTATTTCTTTTGGTTGGAGCACTGAATCCATTTAATTTAAGGTAGTTATTGATATGTATGTTCCTGTTACCATTTTCTTAATTGCTTTGGGTTTGTTATTGTAGGTTTTTTCCTTCTCTTGTGTTTCCTGCCTAGAGAAGTTCCTTTAGCATTTGTTGCCAAGATGCTTTGGTGGTGCTGAATTCTCTTAACTTTTGCTTGTCTGTAAAAGTTTTAATTTCGCCATCAAATCTGAATGACATCTTGCTGGGTAGAGTAATCTTGGTTGTAGGTTTTTCCCTTTCATCACTTTAAGTATGTCCTGCCACTCCCTTCTGGCTTGCAAAGTTTCTGCTGAAATATCAGCTGTTAACCTTTTGGGGGTTCCCTTGTATGTTATTTGTTGTTTTTCCCTTGCTGCTTTTAATATTTTTTCTTTGTATTGAATTTTTGATAGTTTTATTTATATGTGTCTTGGCATGTTTCTACTTGGATTTATCCTTTATGGGACTCTCTATGGTTCCTGGACTTGATTTTTGTCCTTTCGCATATTAGGAAAGTTTTCAACTATAATCTGTTCAAATATTTTTTCAGTCCCTCTCTTTTTCTCTTCTTCTGGGACCCCTGTAATTCGAATGTTGGTGCGTTTAATGTTGTCCCAGAAGTCTCTGAGACTGTCCTCAATTCTTTTCATTTTTTTTTCTTTTTTCTGCTCTGTGGTAGTTATTTCCACTATTTAATCTTCCAGGTCACTTATCCGTTCTTCTTCCTCAGTTATTCTGCTATTGATTCCTTCTACAGAACTTTTAACTTCATTTATTGTGTTGTTCATCATTGTTTCTTTGCTCTTTACTTCTTCTAGGTCCTTATTAAACGTTTCTTGTATTTTCTCCATTGTATTTCCAATATTTTGCATCATCTTTACTATCATTACTCTGAATTCTTTTTCATGTAGACTACCTATTTCCTCTCCATTTGTTTGGTCTGGTGGGTTTTTACCTTGCTCCTTCATCTGCTGTGTATTTCTCTGTCTTATCATTTTGCTTAACTTACTGTGTTTTGGGTCTCCTTTTTGCAGGCTGCAGGATTGTGGTTCCTGTTGTTTTGGTGTCTCCCACCCAGTGAGTAAGGTTGGTTCAGTAGGTTTGGTAGGCTTCCTGGTGGAGGCAACTGGTGCCTGTGTTCTGGTGGATGTGGCTGGATCTTGTCTTTTTGGTTGGCAGGACTGCATCCGGTGGTGTGTTTTGGGGTGTGTGTGAACTTAGTATGATTTTAGACAGCGTTTCTGCTAATGGGTGGGGTTTTGTTCCTGTCTTGTTAGTTGTTTGGCATGGGTGTCCAGCACTGGAGCTTGCTGGTCGTTGAGTGGGTCTGAGTTTAGTGTTGAGACGGAGGTCTCTCGGAGGCCTCTTGCCAATTGATATTACATGGGGCCGGGAGGTCTCTGGTGGACCAAATTCCTGATCTCATTTCTCCCACCTCAGAGTCTCAGGACTGACACCTGCCTGGAGCACCAAGACCCTATCAGCCACACAGCTGGAGAAGATGGGCTATGAGTTGAGTGTCAGCCACTGCCTTGCTCTTGCTCTGGCTCAGCTGTCTCCAAAGGTTACCCAGATACATTGAGTTTTCCACCATTCCTCAGTACTTGCACATGCCAGTCTGGGATTTGTAAATTTCCTCCTGATACTCTTCATTTAAATACCTTGCATTCATAGTGGTGAGAGATATGCTAATAGTGTTGATTGTCTTCAGTTCAGAGACTGGGACAGTCTGTGCCTTCACGTGGCCAAGTCAGGTGCAGCTGGCCAACGGTCCCAAAGTGATAATGTCAGACTCCGAGAAGGCTTTTTGTAGCATCTGAGCAGTAGTCCCAAGCAGCCGCTCCACTCACCTGCAGTACTCTGACCGGGGAACTCGGTGGGACCCTCAAACGAGGATTTCTGCTAGCCCTAGAGCCTGACTTGCCCACCCAGGCAAGGAGCTGAGGAGAGTGTCTCCTGGTCCTGTCTCACCAGAGGAGTAGACACCTGGAAGCTTCATTTTTCTATTATTTTATTTAATTATTTAATTTTCTATTATTTTATTTTTTTCACTGGAAGATAAGCTATACTGTAAGCTATTTTATCTTCTCTGGAAATAAAACAATCATCAGGTTGATAATATCCAATAGTTAGTCAGTAGAGCTCATATGATAAGATCTCTTATATATTTTTTTCCTTATAGATATATATTTTGTTCATCTCCATGGTTATTTTTATTAGAGTTTCAAGGAGAAAAATAAGTAAACTCATGTACTTAAAACATCATCTTTAAGCGTCATCCATGACCTTTAATATTTAATTAAGGAATGAATTTCATACTGAGTCCTTATGCTAACTATAAAGTATACAATCTTATATTAGAATTAATCTGTGATTAATTGTTCTATGTGAACCAAGTCAGTGTGATTAAAGAACAAGGTCACATGAAAGTAATTTTCAACTTATAACATTATATTTATTTTAATCTTCAAAATAACTAATATATCTCACTAATCTGTGCTCACAGCAGGAAATATTATATTAATCAATTTTATAATAACGTATGCTTAAAATGAATATTGGCCATCAACATGGATGTTGAAGGTCTGGCTTTTCCTCTGCGATCTGTTCATACCATTTTTGATAGCTAAGAGAAAAGACATTTTAGTCAACTTAGTCTTTAGTCAACTTTGTGAAATTAACTTCAGTCTAATATTGAAAGTATTGACCAATGTAGACAAGCATGTAAAAATATAAGTTACTTAAAGATGTTTAGATATGACTGGACCTGAGCAAAATTCTAAAGCTAACTAAAGTGCCTTTCTTAGCATACAAAATATTTATCTTATGATTATTACCAATGTCCTACGATGATTTATTGCAAATTTTTGACTTTAAAATTTTGGTTTAATTCAGTATGCTTATATATTTTCTAAATATCTTTTTTCTAAAATCAAAATATGTGTTCTATGACATATTGTTTTATTGATGCATATTTTATAAAATGACTTGTTATATGGTCTAAAAAAATGAATATATTTTTATTTCACTTTTTAGTTTAATATTTACCATTCACATATCAACCTCCATAGAGAACACTTTCCTATCTCTTCCAGTACTGGAGTAGTTTATATTTTCATATCTTTTTTTAGACTCACATTGGTTTCTGAGCAACAATAAAGGTTTTTTTTTTATTTTAAGTTCCTGAGTTTGGGTGTGTTTTGTTATATAACAGTAGTTAATTCATAGAGAAGCCTATTCAATAAGTGCTTATAGAATAACTAAATTAAGTAATGAATCAATTATACTTCTGTTGATTTAAAATTTTTTACCAGAGTATTTCTAGAAAATCTCTGTCTAAATTAATCCAAAATATAATAACAAATGGCATGAAAGAATTTTAAAACAAAGGCAAAATTTAGCTTATTAGTAAAAATTCCAAATTGATTCTTTGTATAAAATAAATGTGAAGTATATGCAACCTTTAATATAGATTGTAATATATACAAATATAATATGTGAACTTAAGTAAAATGAATGGCATGAGTACTTGTGTGTAAAAATGAGCTTTAAGATATTTCACTTTCATGAAAGGTTCATCAAATTTCTTTCTACTGTGTATAATTATTTATAAAGGAAAAGGTAAATGAGTTACCACTACTCATCAAAATGTTGCCAAAATTAGTTAAAAATATATGTCAATTAGGAAACAATTCAATTTCAAGGTAAAATAATTAAAAGAATGTTTACTTACAAAAGTCCAACTTATAAGATGGGATAAGGGGAGCACAAAGGATAGTTAAGTAACCTCAAACTAGTAGCAAGTAAGCTGTCTCCATTCTTAAGTCTGATTGTACAAAGGAAGGGAGAGCTTCCCAGAATCTGGATGTAGCGGGGCGAACAAGAGAGTCAACCTCAGGTCTTCAAAGAGAGAAGACAAGAGGGTTAATATAATGACCTCCATCCAGTCACCATAAGTGGCTATGTACTGACAAACTGATCAGCAAGCCAGAGCATAAAACCTGTTGATTGAATCCACAGAGATCAGTTTCCCAGGGCTAGACTAGTTCAGAGAATGGTAAAGAATAGATACAGAGAGACAAACATAGGATGTCAAGCAAAAATGTTTATATAGATTTTTTGTTGATGGTCACTTTTATTGTGAATCATCATAAAAATAAAGTAGCGTATTGATATTTTCCTTATCAAAATTTCATAATTTCATTAATATCTCATATTAAATAAAACCTGTTTATTACTAATAACAAAACAGACAATTTCTGTAAGAAAATTATGAGGATTAGAGTCCTATTTAATAAGGTATACAACTGAAATCAATTAAGTTTGGTCATGGAATGCACTTTTGCTTTCATTCATATATAATGCTTAGGTTTAAAATTAGTTTTTAATATTGAAGCTTAGTATACTCCCAATGATAAACATAAGTTTCATTAAACATGAGCCATCAATAATTTCAAGAGCATGAGATTTTCATATTTTAAATTAATCCAAATGGGTAATAAATTACTCAATAAAATATTTTATTAAGTTACATCACCTATTCTCAGTTTTACATATCTTTTTATAAAAGTTGATAATTATTAGAGACTCTGAAAGTGCCAAAAAGATGTAGATTTTATTCTAATGCCAATCTTCCTAAATTTAATATTCAAATGCTTTCTTCTCTTTTCCTTTTTTATTTTGGACAGATTCTATTGCTGTGACTTCAAGTTCACTGATCTTTCATTCTGCAATGTCTTAATTGGCTGTTAAATTTAGCCATTGATTTTTAATCTCAGATATATATTTCATCTCTAGAAGTTCCACTGGGTCTTTTTCATGTCTTCCACATCTCATCATGATCATGCCTTCTATTACCTTAAATCTATGGAGTATAGTTATTTTAGCAGTCAAGTTATTCTAAGATTCCTGTAATTTAAATCTGTTCCTATTGATGAAATTTTCTCCTTGTTGTGGGTTGAATTTTGTGGGTTTTTGTTTTTGTACACTGGCTAATTTTTAATTAAGAGCCCGACATACTGAACTTTATGTTGTCAGAAGCTACAAGAGTTTTTCCTTTAAATAATTCTGGGTATTCTTGTTCTCAGGCACAGTTAGTTTTATTTAGAATCAGTGTAATCTTTTGAAGCTTACTTTTAAACATGATTTGTCTAGAACAATCTTTAGGGCATATTTGGCTCTACTATTGAGGCAATATCCTTCTCAGAACTCTATGTGATGCTCATGTATTTTGAGGTCTTTCCACTCTGGTTTGTTGCAACAAAATTATTCCCTTTGTGAGCACCAGGGATATTGCTGCAACTCCTTTCTAGTAATTCTCTCCTTGGCTTCAGGTAGTGGCTTTCCTACATGTGCAAATCAATAACAGCCAAAAACTCAAGGGGGCACTTTTACAGACCTCTGGAATGCATGCTTTCTCTCTCTCTCTCTCTCTCTCTCTCCCCCTCTCTCCCTCCCTCCCTCCCTCCTTCCCTCCCTCCTTCGTTCCCTCTCTCTCCTCTTACTCCTCTTTCCAGTACTGCACCCTGCAAATTCTAGCCTAAGCTTCACTGTACTATGAACTTTATCTGCTCAATTAAGCTTTATGTGTGGTCTCCCTCCCTGTGCTGCTGCCCCAAAAGATTTTTAGTCATTGAGTCAATGGCTTGGCTTCTTGTTGGTCCAATTTCTCTCAGAGAGCACTGTTCTGCATTGAAAAACATTTTTTACATACTTTGTCCAGTGTTCTAATTTTCATTTAGCGTGGGTTAAATACAGTCCCTGTTACTTTATTCTGGCTACAACGAAAGTCCTAGCAAGACTTTTTAACTCATCAAAATTTAAACGTCTTAACCAAACAAAAATGAAAATAAATGAATTTATTAAATATTATTTGTTTAAAGACAAATGTATTAATTAACTTAATAAAAATGCAAAAATCGTATCAGAAATTTAAAATTTATCTGATTTTTTTAATTTGTTTTTTTTAAAAACATCTTCAACTATGTAAAACAAAATTGATAGGGAGCTTTTCACTGATGATACCAGCATATTAAAATAAATTAGTCATAGAAGTTGGTATTATTTTGATTCATATATTACGGAGACTATCAATGAAGTAGTGAAAGTCCAGCATAATGGGTAAATTATCTGGTTGACATATATTTGAAAATAGAGCTTTGTCAAAATATTAGCAGCTGGAGTCTGTGAAAAGCTAAGGACATTATGTTTTTTCTTTTGATTTATTTTTTAAGATTATTTCCTTGAAAGATAGTATATGAGTATAGAAAAAGTGTATATTCTCTGAGGAATATATTTTCCGTAATAGAGTTATACAACCCTGGAGAACATGAAGTTAAATTTTTAAAAGCTTTTTGGAATAGCTTTAACTCCAGAATTTCTTAATGAAATAAAAATAATTGCTCTTATTAGTATAACTCATGTCTTGGCCCAGTGATTATTTCATATGCATATTTCTTAAAAATGAATGAAGATAAATCAACTTTTACTAAAATTGTAATGATTTCTGGACTTATTATTACATATTAAATTAACAATAGTGCCACCAGTAATAAAAATTAGGCTCTGAGTCTGATCTCGTTCAGTATTATTATCTCTGTCACTGTAGTTCAATTTGAATCTACATTGTATTCTAAATATTATGTTAAATTAAAGAAAAAAGTTAGATACATTGTTACAGAAGCTAAATTTTGCTAAATTCCAAAACTACACATTATTAAATTAACATTTTTTGCCAATGAATTCATAGTAATTTATATCGTACTTTTTTATGTTTAATACATTATGTTTAATGAAGTTTAGTTAAATCATGAAGATTCAAATGGTTTATTGATCCACAAAGAACATTTAACTTGTTAACAATCTTCTTATACCAGTCAAACTGAAGTAGCTCAGTTCTATCACATATTAATTTCATATTTTAATCTGAATAGAAATATCTGAGGCAGGAATAATATAATTGCACAAACTGGTGCTCAAAAAGTAAATACTTAGAAGCTTGATATATTTAAAAGCCTGATGGGAAAAAATTTGGATAAACGTTCATTTGTAAGGTGATTTCACATTCTATCCAGTCCTCACAAGTTTGGATCCGAAATCTATTTATTGATTGATTGTAATGGACAGAATAATGCCCATCCACCCAATGTCCCAACCTTAATCCTGTGACTGTGTTACATTATATAGGAAAAGGGACTTTGCAGATAAAATTATTATGGATATTGAAATAGAAAGATTATACTGGATTATCTGGGAAGACCCAATGTAATCACGATAGTCCTTATAGGAGGAAGAGAAGAGTATCAGAGTGAGGATTGCATTGATGGAGCAGAGGTCAAAGACAAAAGGAGATTTGAAGATGTTATACTGCTGCCTTTGAAGATGAAGGAGGGGCCAGAAGACAAGGAATGCAAGTGGCCCCTTGAAACAGAAGAAGGCAAGGAAATATTGATATATTCTCCCCTAGAGCATTCAGAAGGAATACAGCCCTGGCAGCATCTTGATTTATTATCTTACAGAAATGTAAGATAATAAATTTGTGCTTTTTTAAGTCAGCAATTTTGTGGTAATATACTACAGCAGCAGTAAAAAACTATTACAAATTTTAGTATCATAAGATGGGTGCTGCTCTAACAAATAACTGAAATGTGAAGTAGCTTTGGGATTGGTCAATAGGAAGAAATTGGAAGAATTTTGAGAAACATGAGAGAAGCCTAGTTTGCCCTTAACTGTTAGTAAAAATATGGTTATTATCAACTCTGCTAGTGAAGACTCAAAAGAAAATGAGGACAATAGCAGAGATATATAATCTTAGAGAATATCTAAATCATCATAAACAGACTGTTGGTAGAAATATGGATGTTAAAAAGGCTGTTGGCAAAGGCTCAGAAAGTAATGAGGAACATGTTATTGAAAACGGAAGGAAAGAGCATGCTTGTTATATATTTTCAGAAAGCTCTGTAGAATTTTTTCCTACAGTTATGTGGAAAACAGAATTGTAAATGATGAACTTGGATATTTAGCTGATGAGATTTCTAAATGAAGTGACCTCCTCTCTTTTTCATGCTGCTTATAGTAAAATGTTATAGGGAAGAACTCATTTTGAGATAACTGTTAAGCAAAAAGAAACTGGGACATAATGATTTAGGAAATTCTTGGTCCATCCAGAGTGCAAAAGTCAGTAAAAGTAGGAAATTCGCTATCAGAAAAGCATTATCTGGGAAGAAAGCAAAAGATGTGGCTAGGCAACCTTTTGCTAGTGCCTTGGAAGACATAAAGGTTCATGATATTCAGTCACATGGAGGGGGCTCTTTGAACAGATTAGGCATCTCACTCATGGATATCTTCAGCCATCTCATTGGTAGCCAAAAAAATGGAGATGGGATTATCTAAGAAAGACCTGTGCAGTAGCTTTTAGTATAAGTGGGTGCATCTCTGGAACATACCATGACATACATGGGAGACTGACAATGTCCTTGAGAAAGTTAAAATGACAGGAAAACTGCTCAGAAAGCTCAGAAAGAGCATGAAATGAAAGAAGACTGCTGGACTTCAAATATTCTAAAGGCAGAAAACAGTCTGATAAACCTATTTAGTTACAAACACATAAAACACAACCTTCACGAAGAAAAGAAGGATGACATCTTGGGTTGGGTAGAGATGGGAGCCCAGGGGACACAGGGTAATTCTCAAGTCTTGAAACATAATATTGTTTATTCTATATGAATTTTGAAATTGATTGGAACCAGTGATTCCTTTTTCCTTTCATGATCTCTTTTTTCAAACGGGAATGTCTAAAACTGATATCCTATTATTGTCCCACTACTGTATTTTGGGAGCAGATTTCTTTTTGCTTGATTTTCACAGGTTCAAAGATGTAAAGGATTTTTTTCCCCAAAACTGATTACTCACAGAACCTCACCTATATCTACTTTAGATAACTTAGATGGTGAGATTTTGGACTTTTGAGCTGCAAAGATTTAGATGAAAGTTTGGACTTAAGCCCTTAAACTTGTGGTAATTTGTTATAGCAGCAATGCAAAACTAGCACAATGATATAAAGTATATGAGTTTTTGAACGTATGATTATTGTTTTCCTTTTAAACAGTGAACTAAACCACTATTTAATTTACCACTTTAATGTAAATATACACTGACATCTTCCAAAAGAAAATTAACTCGTTATCTTTTAATTTCAATAGTCCAGAAACAATTAAAAAACAATTAAAAAACATAAATGATTCACTTCAATAATAGACAATTTATGTAGGACTTTTTCATGGACATTTACTCTGGTAAACAAGAAGAAGCTTGCATTACACAGCTGTTTAACTTCCTTGGTCATATGTAAATGAAAATAATTTTCAGGAATTAATTATAACTGTATTTTTGGGCATGTAAAAACCAGCATGTATTGGTGAAATTTAAATCTCTTTGTATTAGGATATAATAATTGTTACCAATATAATATTTTAATTTTATACTTTAAAATAGTGACTTTCATTTAAAACAAAATGAAATTCTCTTTTAAAAATCAGGCAATGTAAAAATTTAGAAGGACAGAAATACAAGAGTAAAAAACTACTGAAAATGTTAAATCAATTCAAAAAATTAGATTAAATTTTTCATCTATTAAGAAATTGACAGGGATATTTTCATGGTAAAATATGTTAAAAGGATTTTTTGAAATATGTAAAAACATTGATGTACAAAAAACTTAATTGCAGTTTTATTAAAATAGCAATAAGTAATCAAAACGCCAGTATTTGTTAAATAAGATATTATACACTCATAAGATGTTTTTACCTTTGAAAATTGTTTTCAAAGAATATGTAGTGATAGAACAGTTGTATATTATATAAATTTATATAAGCCCGTGGCGCACGGGCTTAGTTGCATATTTGCAAATATGCCTACTATGCAATACACCTTAACAAGATATTTATATGGCTGAAATTTAATATTTAATTCATATTAATAAAATTGATGTGAGACCAGTACTGAGTTAGATCTCTAGTCTTGTACCCTCTGGGAAATCTAATACTTGCTTCCTAAGGAACCTTCCTGGATATTTTCCTTTAGTTTTTCTTTTACTTAATACCAATATATCCTCTATTCTCTTGACACATGAGACTTATTCAGCAGAACAAGAAAAAGTAGCAATCAGTAGGATCATCCAAGAAAGGTGAAATAAAATGGGATTTATCAATCTTATTTACTCCCATCTTCTGTTTCATGTAGGTCAAACTTTTCTCCACGGAAGACTCCTGCCTCTCACTTCCTGGTGGCACCATTTGACCTCTGGGTGGTCACTTGGAAAGCCAGATACATTGATCCCCCAAGTGTCACTTCATCCTAGTGTATGAAGGTATCCATCTACAGCTAGAAATGCCCAAGATTTGTGTCTATATAAGCAGTTTTCTTTCCTTGAACTTATACATCTCTTCTACCTTATTTTGCTAATACTAATAATTAAAGCTCTTCCAAAAGGTAGTTTACATTCAGTACCTATAATATTTAATCTGTTTCATTCATCAGTATTCAACACAATGCAATTTACCTTATGAGTCTGTCAAACTCTATCTCATTACATTTATCTATTACTGTGGGCTTGTGTCTCTCTCCCCTAAATTCATAAGCTGAAGTTCTAACCCACACCTCAGAATGTGACTGTATTTGAAGATAAGGTCTTTAAAGAGGTAATTCAGTTAAATGCTGTCATTAGGGTGGGCTCTAATCCAATATGATTGATATCTTTATAAGAAGAGATCAGGACACAGACACATACAGAGGGAAGATAATGTAAAGACAGAGAAGATGGCCATCTATAAGCCAAGAAGAAAAGCCTCAGAAAAAAATCACCTTTTCCCATACTTTGTTCTCAGACTTTTAGACTCCAGAGCTAGACAAAAACAAATTTCAGTTGGTTAAGCCACCAGGTCTGTTAATTTGTAGCAGCAGGCCTAGCACATAAAGATAACTCTTAATGTCCACAGTGGACAAATAAAAAATTTTCAGTCTTCAAGTCACCTGAAATCTCTTTATCATTTTTTTTTTTTTTTTAATTTTTGGCTGCGTTGGGTCTTTGCTGCCCGCGGGCTTTCTCTAGCTGTGGCGAGCGGAGTCTACTCTTTGCTGTGGTGCATGGGCCTCTCACTGCGGTGGCTTCTCTTGTTGAGGAGCACGGGCTCTAGGCACGCGGGCTTCAGTAGTTGTGGCACACAGGCTCAGTAGTTGTGGCTTGCGGGCTCTAGAGCGCAGGCTCAGTAATCGTGGCGCACGGGCTTAGTTGCTTTGTGGCATGTGGGATCTTCCCTGACCAGGGATTGAACCCCTGTCCTCTGCATTGGCAGGCAGACTCTTAACCACTGCGCCACCAGGGAAGTCCTCTTTAGCATTTTGAACTGATGATTATAAGCTTTCCTCATGTAAATCTCTTGTCACTTGGCTTCCAAAATAATTAGGTTGACCATGCATTCTCATTTTGACTAAGGGCAGATTGGGTTTACATCTTCTGCTTTGGTGTAATTATTAATAACACTCCCTATCATTCTAAAATATTCAACATTTTAAATGATAGATTGTATGTTCATCCGATGATAGCATAACTTCCTATTTGTATTCTTCCCACTCTCAGTCTTAGTTTCTTTTTCAGGTTGTTTTCATCTGTTCTTCACATTAATATTGGATTTGTTGCAAGAGGACTTTTTTCTCTCATATATTCATCATGTAAAATTCAGTATGCAAACGTTTGATTTAATTGGCACTATATACCATTAAAAAGCCTTGAAGAGTCTCAACACCTAGCATAGCTCCCCTCATGTAGTAATAACTGAAAACAAAATCCAGGCATTCTCCCAAGTTTCAAAAATTTCAAATTTAACCTTATTAGAATTACCCTCACATCTGCTCTGAAACTTGAATTTTCTTCTATGGTAAAAACTCCATTCTTCCAGTTGTACATATTTAAACCTCAAAGACATTCTAGTCTCCTTTTCTCTCACCTTCCATATCCAACTGATCAGTGAGTTGTATTATTTATTTATTTATTTATTTATTTACTATTGTGGAATCTATCTCTTTATTCCTGATACCAATCAAAGTTTCATAAAAATCCCTCCAGTATTACTGCAATAGTCTTTAAATTGTTGTCACTGTCCAAATCTTTCTCAGACAATCCTCAGTACTGCTGATGTACAACATTTATAAATATTTAAACATTTAATTATTTCAATAATCTCTTAATGAAACATCCAAGCCCCTTCCTTATAAAGTTCACTCTCTCAGGGTCATTGCTTGTCCTGGTGTTCTCCTCTAAATTTTATCAGTATTTCAGAGCTACTTGTAATTATTTAAGTGGGCTAGGCTGTCTTGTCCATTGCCTTTTTACTTGTTACTATACCAATAATTCATTCTTCCATCTGTTAGTCAGAAACTATTAGATGTTATTTATTTGAGTGAATGCTGAAAAGCCTTTTTAACTCCTTTGTGTCCCAATAAAGCCCATGATAACCTTCAAATTTAGCTTCATTACTAAATCATCTAGAAAAAATTTTCTTTCACTATTTCCCCATACCAACTTGTTTATTCTATTTGTTTCTCTGTACTCCCACACATCCTGGGAAAATGTTTACCACAGTACTTATCATGGTGTATTGTGATTTTTATTGTTGTTTATGTAGTTTGAATAAATTATGGAAACTAAATCTGTTTCCCCATCCAGGTCTAACTCTTCAGCTAGTTAAATAATAAGGCACTTGAGACAATCAAGCATCATCAGTGAAAACAAACAAACAAATAAATAATGTAAAAACATTTTTAAAACTTGTGTATTGATTTATTTTATATAATCACTTTATATTTTTTAAAAAATTTATCTCTACACTTTTGGAGATTAATCAGTACTCAATACTCATGTACTTAATTTTCTTACCAATGTAGTCTCCTGATTAGGAATACACATTGGTAATTCGTTCTAAATTAACTAAGAACTATCTTTTCTTGCAGTTTTTAATCCCAATATATAGTACATTTAATTATTTTTGGTGTGTAATGTGTTGATCATGACTTTTGTCATGGAATTCCCTTATCATTTATTTTGTATCCGTAATGAAAAAATTATTAAATTAATTTTAGATTAATCATTTAAAAAGCTTAATTATGCCATTTTTGAAAATGTCACATATGTACAAAGCCATAGTTTAATAGCTCTGTAGTGGACAAGAATATAAGAGAAATCTCTCTGTCTAGGGCTGTGCTGTTATTTATTTTATATTCTGAAAGGATCCTTTCCTGGCTAATAACTGTAAAATCACATTTTAGTAGCAGCACATGCCAGTATAATAACCTTTTAAAGTATCCCTCCATGGCCACAAAATTCAGCAAAATAGCATATTTTAAAACTTGGCTCATGATGGCAGCTCTCCACTAAAAGCCAATTATTCTGGAATATTCTAGTACTAAAATGAATCACAAATGCTCGTCATTCACTGGAGTCTCATGAAACACTTTCAAGGCAGAAATGCAGTTTAGTTGAAATAACAGATGGAATAAATAACCCCCCTGAACCCAATTTAACAAATATTGTGGTTGCCATCCTGCTTATGATACTGCTTTGCTCTGCAAAGCTTTTCTTAAAATTTGCCGAGTACTTGGAATCAAACATGGTTGGTTTTATTACACTAGAAATGTACAGTCATGGATATGAGATAAATTTACACCAAAAACTTGATTCTCAGCTGAGAACACTCAAGAGAAACTAACAGAAATTATTAATTAAAACAGTCTCATTCTCTTTAGTTTTGTTTTGATCTTTTACACCTCTTAAGTTCTGTACTGCACTATTCACGCCGATTATTCTATTGTTTATAGTTAGACTGTATCTCTTCATAGAGTCTTTATAAGTAATGTTAACCTATTTTTTCATAATTATCAATTGATAGGCATTATTTTTTTTTTTGATATTAACATACTTCTGATTGTAGCATGTAAATATATATTTAAGAGCAAATATTTTTCTCAGCTTTGGTCCTTCTATTTTTTTTGAGGGGGGGTTTCCCTTAAACTTCTTATTTTTGTAACAGAGTTTTTAGAAAAAAATTGTGAGGCAAAGAACTAAACTGTTTTTTTAAGATCTTCCTATTGTTCTGGTGCTTAATATGTATTATTTCAGTGTATCCTCATATCAGTAAAGTAGATTGTAGACTTTTAGTTTGCATGAGGAACATGAAGTTCAAAATCTTAACTATGTTTATACTATGATCGAAAGAAAAAAAAAAAGATTGAAGATTCAAATCTACTCTGGTTACCCCAAGCATCTCAATAAATGCATGCTAAAACATTTAGAATTGCTGTTACTGAAATAAAAGGAACTTGCAAGTCTCCTCTTTAAAACTAGGAAGCAAAAATCATGGTCCTTGGGCTGAATTTGATATTCAAATGTTTTTTTAAATAGTTTGTTGCTGTTGCTTATAGTTACCCAAGTTTAAAATCAGATGTCTAATTTTATTTCAGATTTCAAGCTTCTCTTGAAAAAGTAATACATAGCAACACAAGGCAACAAATGAGGCATGCCTTCTAATAACATAAGTAGTCCTTAATTTGCCTCATTTCAGAATCTATTTGTGCAATTTACTTATTTGCCTGTAGGTTTCCAGTAAGCATTCGGGTTTTCTACCCTTGTGTAAACATTCCTTGCTTCCTCCTGAAATCATTAACCTCACTTCCACCAGATGGCAGGTTATGCTTCTTTCCCTGACTGGAATAAGGCAGAGAAATTGGTGAAGTTTATGACCCTTAAGTTTAAATACAAAGCAGAACATCCCAGTTTGACAGCACTTTCACATTATCTTCATATTCCAGGGTGTGGTGTACAACTTTGGAAGACAGATAATTTTAATATTTTTTTCTCTGTGATCATGATCTCAAACTCTTTGTTACAGCCAGAGAAAGAAAGATGCCAATTAAAGAAAAGGAACAAAAAGAAAGAAAAAGCAAAACACAGAGACAGAGGCAAAGAGAGAGAGATAGCATTCAAAATCTTTTCATATCTATAGTTTTCTCGAAGCCCACATCTGTACTTTTCTTGGGGTTTGGTGATTTGGCCAATGAAGCCTCAATACAGTTTAATTTAATTTGAATTGTGTTTTGTTTTGTTTTGCATTTAAAAATAAAAATAATTGTCAAATATAGGCATAAATAGGTAGGGAAGAGGGGAGTAGTGTCTAGGGATCCACTACTGAGGACTGTTTAAACATACAATGACATAACCATTGCATGCAGTATTACAAGTTCAGTTAGCCAAAAATATCTTGACTAATACTATTTTCAGTCATCAGAATGAAGTGGAGAATAATTTCAATGCACTTACTGTTCTATATAGCTATTAGGTGAAAAGCAGGTTACCAGACAGGTAATACATTAGTGGTGATAATGGCTAACACAGATTATTACTATATTTGTCAGGCACTATTCTAAGTGTTCCATATTTTAATTAATTGAATATTTACAAAATTCTATGTGATTGATTATATTATTTTTTTCCATTTTCCAGATAAGAAAAATAAGACACAGTGAGATAAAATAATTATAAGTCCCCAGGTTGCTGAGGAAGAAAGTAGCAGAGCTGGTTTAGCACTCCTTAGCTCAGGAGCCCTTGATTCTAATCACTCTATACTTCTACTTCTCATTGTGAGTCAATTCATCTTAAAAATAAACTACACTTGTAAATGGGTAGAAGTAAGGACTGGAATTAGTATACACCAAAATTTTAACATTGATGTTTTCTGGGTGTGGAATTATAAATGATTATATTGGTGTGTGTGTGCGTGTGTGTGTTGACATTTTCAAAATTCATGATATTTGAAAGGTAAAAATGTTAGTGTATAATTGGTTTTTTTAAACATGTTTACTGAAAATGCTGTTATTACAATTGTTAACAGCTAATTATATCATGATGCCTCATAAACACAGATATGACTGAAAGAAATTACCAAATGCTTTTAAAATTTGGTAATATTTCCCACTTGGAAGGGACCTTAGATTTCCATTAATATCTATGGACTCAATAAATGTTTGATAAATAAATGAATGGATAAATGATTAACAAATGCTGAAAGCACGTTACTATTGCATTGTCAATACAATAGTTGTATTGAGTTGAGTTGTCAACTCAAAGGGAAAAGAAAAAGAAAATTATCATTTCACTAGTAGTTTAGGAAATGATACAATTGTGAAACATAAAATAAAGTTAGTATTTTCTGTGGTTTTATGTATTTAGAAAAACTAACAAGTTTTGATTACTAACATCACATCTTGTGGTAATCAAATCATATCCTCTGGCTGTTCTTTCTTATTTCTCTGGAAATCGGTATTTTGGAAAGAACACTGAACTGAAAAGTTGAAGGTTTTTATTGAGATTCAATTGCTTTGAAAATTTGAACCAGTACTTCTGAATCTCAGTTTACCTATCTTCATTATTTTACATTAAATTAGGTACATTTTGAAAGCCAAAGGCCTAACACCTATATTACAATTAAATTTAAATTTTTGTTACTACTATTATAAATCTTTGTTAATAAAAGGCTTCAGGTTGACTACCTTTGATTTATCTTTTTCTCATGTCATTAAAGATAGATGGAGATACCACAGTAAATATTTTATCTTACCTTCTTCTGCTCTTAGCTATGGCCATTTTCTCTTATTTAAAGAGCAGATACTGTACAACTGTTGTTTTAGTCAAATTATTTTCTCATTAAATATATGTGTAAATTTATATAGAAGGAACTAATTTTCTCACTTATAACTTGCTTGTTATTTAATCAGGTTTATTACAGTCAGATCTACAGTTTTGTATTCTTAATCTTCTATTCTTACACTAAACAAATATAATGTATCTTTCAGAGTTCTAAAATGTTTAAATATTTATGAGGGGACTCAGTTGTAAACATATAATACTTGATTATTTCTATCAGGCTATAATAGACATTCGAAATGTATACTGAATGAATGATTTAAGTAAAATGGAAACTAAACTTACAAATTATATCAAAGTAGTCCAACAAAAGTACTATGGAATAGAGGCTTGGGAAATATAATAGAAACATTGTTTAGTCAATTACCTTTCCAGTTAAAAAGACTTGACCACTTTAAATTGTATTTTTTCTATTAATTATACATATCTCTATCATGATCAAATGACAGTAATAATTCTTAATAATATTTGGAAATAAAATTCATTCTATTTATCCTAGCTTCTTTGTTATTTTGAACACAATTTACTCTCCTTCTTGGGAGTACTTCTTCCAGACTGAGCCCATTTATCTAAGTTAAATTTAATTTACTTGTAATATTCTTGCGTCTAAAAATATAGTGCACTCAGATCTCTCTTACTTGGAAAAATTACAGATTTAATTTCATAAATTTAAACTTGTAATTGGTATCAAGGTGCCCACTCATATTTGAGATAACCCATTTGAGAAATATAATATGTAATTTATAACAGTTAATGTTTCAGAAACATTGTGGTTCAGTGAAAAAAATACAAAATTGGTAAAATATAAAAGAAGATTTTTATCTTTATCCTTTGTGTGAGCACATGGTGACCAATAGAAATTAATTTTCTCAAATATTTCACATTTTTTTGTTCTGATGACACATAAAAACAACATTTTGTGTGATAGAGTTTACTATTGAAACAGTGATCCTCTTCAACTTGATGGTTTAATCCACCACAGGTCATTAAATATTTTCTAAATTAGCAATAAATGAGTCACTATAGCAGACATATCAAGATATTTGATACAAAAATAGTGATTTGAAAAAAAATTAGTCTAACTTTAAAAAAATTATTTCCAAGTGTTAAAAAAGTATATATTTACATGCTATTCTAACTCTAGAAACCTCATCAAACTTACATTATAGCAAAACCTTAAAAGGTTTTTCACTATTAAACAGTTCACCATAAATCATTTATTACATCAAGGGAGTCTAATATATCATGGGGCAGAGATGGTTGTATGTCACTCAGTGTAAAAGAAAGACATCCTGAGGAAATGGAAGTGTCACCTTTTAAAAAATAACAGCTAATTCATGTTGACTTATGTTTCCTGGAGCTGTTTGAAGCCCTTCACCTGATTATTAACACATTTAATTCTTACAGTCCTATGAATTACTATTCTTATCTTCATTTTGCAGGTGATGAAACTGAGAGTTTGGAGCACTAGGTAAATTGTTCAAATAGTATTTGTCAGGGTTATAATATATACTAAGGTATTATCATCCCAAAATCTGTGGTTTTAAAGACAATGCTTTGGGTTTAATAAAGACACTGCTCTTCAAACATCTTTAAATTATCTTAAAAGTGAATAAAGATGATGAAATAAATACCAGCCCCAAGAAAAACCTCTGTAATCCTCCACTCTAATGAAAAAAATCAAGTAAAGAAAGAAAACTTAAAGCATGTGGTTAGGGGGCAAGACAGCAGCAAAATAAAGCTAATAAGTTAGTAAGGCTAGTTTGGAATGGTGGGCCTAAAATATATATCTCAGACCCACATTCATACTCTGGAAGTTACTGACACTGAGATGGAATTCACAGTAAACTGACTCCTGCAAATTAGATTTACTCAAGCCTATTAATTTCCTAAGGCTGCCACAGCAAAGTACCACAAACTGGTCAGTTTAAAATGACAGAAATTTATTTTCTCACAGTTCTGGAGGCTAGAAATCCAAAATCAAAGTAACAGCAAGGCCAGGCTCTTTCTGAAGGCTCTAGGGAGGTTATTTCCTTGTTTCTTCCTAGCTTTTGACAGTTACCTACAGTTCTTGTCGTGCAGACACATCATTCCAATCTCTGCTTCCAAGGACACATGGCATTCTCCCTGTGTCTTTGAATCTGTAGATTTCTTTCTTATAAGGATACCAGTCATTAGATTCAGGTGCCCACACTAATCCAGTATGACTTCACCTTAAGATGACCCTACTTCCAAATAAGACAACATTCACATATACCAGAAGTTAGGACTTCAAGATATCTCTTGGGGAGACATAAATCAATCCATAGATCCTACTCTTCTCTACAATGCATCGTAGACAGATGGGAAAAAATAAGTTTTGTATTAATGAAGAGCAAATAAATAGATATAATTGAAAATACTCTGTATACATAAGACCTATAGCCATAGTGAATATGACATATGATATAATGTACAATCAGAGAGTATAGTTTACTTAAACTATAATGACCTGGGAAACTTATTCATTAATCATATTTAAAATATATCAATGCCAATCATATATAAACTAGTAGGACCTGCTGATGAGTAGCTGGGTTTTGCTAGAGAAAAATAACTCACCTTGGATATTACCACAGATTCTTGATCAGCAGTCTAAAATGGCTCTTAACAAGGCTTGGACTATTAGTAAATTCTTCTATAAACACATTTGTATGCTACCAAGGAATTATTTAATGCCCCATCCACTCTTCAAACATTCCTTCTTGCCCTAAATCTGCTAATGATTTTCCCACATAAATCATCATTATAGACCCTTTCCACAAATATATGGTACTTCTTGGCTGTCCCTTCATATTTAAGAGTAAAGCACTTAAAAGCTGATCATAAATTTTTGGCTTATGTAAGGTACAAGGTGGTATGTTAAGATTACTGTGATTTGTCAAGATCTAGTCATTTCCCTGGGAAACTCTATATTAGTATTTATAGGTCTTTATTTTGAGCTGGGCAGTTACCCCAGGAAAGAAGCTTCCAATCTGCTCCCTGGGAAGTGTGGAAAAGCAGAAGCCATCAGCATTCCAGGCAACACTCTCACTGCTAAGTAGAATTGGAGAACTTAAAACCCCTTGAGGTATGGAATCAGGCTTAACATAAAATCTGCAGGCTAGTAGTGTGTCTTGTAGAAAAATCAAAACTCTTAGAGATGGCACTCTGATTCCAGTAGCTCAGCAGTTTAGCTCTTCTATCATACTCTACAAAGGTATACAGTATCACATATAATGGTTTATAGATAACACTTGAGTAACACTTAGAAAATCATTCAATGCTAATTCCTTTCATTCTTCTCATCCTCTGTTGTTTCCTCTTCAGGATTTTACTACAGTCTTTCTGTTACAGAAGAAACTGTATCGTGTAGGAAAAGAACAACATTCAGATGAGAGGGTTTCCCAGTCTAACTCCCTTTTGGGATACCATGCTTTTACATAATTCCTGTTTTCATATGACATCCTAACCAGCTAGTCAGGCAGTGCTAGACCTAAGTACTCCCTTGCACACATTTTCCAGGCAATATATTTACTGTCTTCTGAGATCATGAAAGGTAATCAACTCTCTCGGTACAGGGTGTGGAAGTAGATCTATGTTTAAACTGCTTTTTATAATGACTTTTAACAAAGTCCCACCCAAACTCTCATGTGCAGGGGACCTAACATTTTAATCCCCTAACTCTCTGGTGCAAATTATCTTCATGGTGTCTGGATGTGCAGACCACAGTCTTTCACCTTATACCTATCTGTTACTTTGTACTGCTATCCATCATTCAAGGATCTTTCTTTCTGATGTCTTTTCTATTCTCTTTGTCTTTGAACATTCATACCTTTATCTCCCTATAATGTCATTTGCCTTTTGTTCAGAATGGACTGTGAGTGAACATAAATATTCAATCAGATATTGCAACTGATTTTTTGTGGATAATAAAACAAAAAATAAAGTAATATAAAATATAAGGTTCGTTGGTTATCCAAATTTAGTTAAAATGATTGTGAAACCCTCAATAATATAAAGAGCTCCATTGGGGATTTGAAAGACAATAATTTGGGAGATAATTCCTTATCTTAAATAGGGATCCCTTCAAAGTCCAAGATTTTTTTCATTTTATGAGACAGTTTTTGAAAGGTTGACTTTGGAGTAATGAGATGCAAACATCATTCAATTATTCAACAAATCATTTGAAATGGCACTGTAAGGAGAGATTTGGTCTTGAGATAAATTTGGAATTCAGTATATAAATGATGCAAAATCTAAATGTAAATTATAGATCCTCTCATGCTGGCCGCTGGGCTCTAGGAAAGGCTCCCACTAGGGCTGGATCTCTCACTCCCGTAGACTCCAGATTCCCCATGCACCTCGTCACCAACAGGACCGGATCTCTCACAGTTGCTGATTCCTCCACATTCCTGTCACTGCTGGGGCTCCCAGAACCCTGGCAGCCATGCCACCTCTGCACCCTGTCCTTACAGGGGCAGACCCCAGTGCTCCAGGGAAACCTCAGGAGCAGACTCCTGTGGGTGGCCCACATGCAAAGGTGGGGCTAAAACCACAACTGAGCCCAAGGGGCGAGGTGGCTAAGGGAGAGGAATGAAAATCTCTGTACAGGTGCACAAGCCGCAGATTAAATGCCTGCAATTGGTGTGGTAAATCTTTTAGCAGAAGAATCTCTTTATCTTCTAGAAAAACTTGCTGAAAAGGGTCATTGTGTCTCCCAAGATAAATTACAAATCTGCTTATCTCCATTCCATCATCTGCTGCATGACATCCTCAAAGCAAGCAGTAGTGGATTGACTCTTTATGGGTCACTAAGAACTTTCCTTAGCCAACCACCAAGAGAGAATTTAGGGAATTTTGAGAATGATAAGGTACTGAAGAGTAGTAGAATATGCCACCTCCAAATATGCCACTTTGGCATACTGAATATTCTGAGCTAAAGCCAGTTGAGAAAAAGCAGACACAAGAAAAGCTCTCTGCCCTCCCCCTATTTCTGTAAAAGCAGGACGTGAATTTTTAAAGGTATCCCCCTCCCCACTCTACCAGAAAGGATAGAAATTAATCACCAGAGAGAACTCTAGGTCCTTATCATCCCAGAGAGAGCACCAGAAGAATCTATATAACAAATCTTGCTAACTAGCCTTCATCTTCCATTAGTTTCCCCCATGTATTTGTCTTCCCACAATTTGCCGTGCTTGAAACTGTCTTTTTCCTTTGATTTGTCCTTTATCTGAAACTTTATTGTTCTTTTGCTAAAAGAAAGCCCAAGTTTCTGAGTTACTCATTCCTAAGTTCTTCCCTGTGTATGTGTGATGCATAGGTTAATAAACTTCTGTTTGTTTTTCTCCTGTTAATCTGTCTTTTGTCAGTCTAATTTATGAGGCTCCCACCAGAGAACCTAGAAGGGTAGAGGAAAAAGGTTTCTTCCTGTCTCCTACAATATCGTTATCAGTTGGTACCAATTTCTCTGAAATAGCCTTTCCAAAGGTGAGGCACCGGAATGTGAGAATTTCAATCACAATGTGCCCTTCTTTTGTGCCCTTACGTTTTTCTTTGTTATTCACCATTCTGTGGTGTCCTGCTTATCATAAATCCTGTCCTTTGTACATGAAAAATTTGAATATGTTTTAGTATTGTCCACTCATTAACAAAGACTATAGCATATTACAGTGTAATTTTGCGTGCAATATCTATGACATACCTACTCTCTTTGGGCTGTATGTAGCCTTTTCCTCATAGTTAGTAGAATTTTATTCTGCCAGTTTTGCTCTGGGAAATGATTTAAATTTATTATTGCCTCCAAACTTTACTTCTGATAATATACAACATTTTCTGGTAATTTGTTAACTTCATATAATATAGGAGACTATCACCTTCTTACATAATTCTGCACTCATTCAACAGCTTAAATCTTTCCACATTAAAGGGCAATCCTGATGAAATAATACCCGGGGACTGTTAGTTAGCTCTTCATGAGCTCACTTGCCTAAAACTGATATTTTAAAAGACATTTGATAATTCATTTTGATTTTGTTTGTAGATGATTTTTACATTAAACAAGGAGGAAAAATATGAGGCTAAATATAGTATTACTTGTTTCAGTAGATTAAAAGATCCAGTGGTCTCCCAGACATTAAATCAACATAAATGGCTCTGCTAATAGCTCTTACTGGAACATGTCAACTCTCTAAAGTGTCAACATCTACACTGAGACTAGGTATGCCTTTGAAGTGGTACATGATTTTTTGAATTATAGTAGCAGGAAAGGTTTTTAACTACTAATGGAATTCCCACACTGCCCAAGAATGGCATTTGGATTTAAGAATTGCTTCTTGATATAGCCCTCACTACTGGAAGAGTTGTGATTAAAATAAATGTACTTACCAAGAAACAAACATCTGAAGCCAAAGGAAATGATTTTGACTGGCTTCTATGCTAAATAGGGTACAGTAACTGAAATCCGTCAGTGCTCCATAAAGAAATTCAAACCCCATTTGCCCCGTTGATTTTGTCCAGGCATTTAATTGACATCTAATAACAATCCTGAGTTGGAATAAGTTTACTAGTAACATTCAAAATGTTCTGAAAATTATGATCACCTCCTAAGACGCCAGAACCACAGATCATCTCTGGCAGGGTTGATCATCTCTGGAGACCAAGTTACCTTAAATAGAATTTGGCAAGCTATTACATGCCATTATAGGAAAGATTACTCAAAAACCAACCTAAAACATCAATGCTGGGGAAGTATAAAATAAATATTTGAGGACGTTCCTAGTACATTCCCTAGAGGTGAAGAATAAAGTCCTGAAGATTATCTGAAAAGATTGCCGCTTTATTTGGAGACAGGAACCTGAGCCTCGGAAGTCTTTTGAGATTTTGCATTTGGATTATTCAGTTTTCCCCATCCCAAAGATTCAAATATGTTCCAGTGATTGTAGGCTTATTATCTCAGGTAGAAGCTTACACTTGACTTCAAGGACTAAAATGTTACTCTTAACCCTGATGGCTGTTGATCCCCTATACTTTCCATATGTTACTGGGACACTCCTGCGATTAGGAGCCAGTTTTATAATCCTTGAATATAATATCTTCCAAAAAGATATGGTCAGATATTTTAGAGGATAGAGGACTTATACAGTACTAAGCTTTATAATCAATATGCTAAGTTGGAGATTAAAAAAAAAAAGTTTCTCCTGAACATCTTCATGGAACTTTAGCCTGGATCCTAGACACTTCATTTAATGGAAACCTCACCAGGAAGAAAACAACAACAAACTATTACAGATGGAAGGGACCATATCAGGTTCTGGTAGCAACCAATACTACACTACAGTAAAAGTACAAGTTACTGATCACTGGATCCATCATTCGCATCTCAAATTATGATATGCTAATAAACTGAAGGAAGATTTTTAGCAGCTTACATCTTTCCTCAGGCTGTCTCAAACTGTGCCCTGCTGGAGGCAGGAAAAGTGGGCCATGTGGTTCAAAATATGGCCTGGAACTTTAGCTCAAAAAAAACTTAGAATTTTGTAAACCTTAAAAAAAATTAGCATAGGAAGTATTTGAAAGGAGAAAAGCAGTTGCTCAAAATAGGGCATCATACCAGCATCTCAGCAAAGTACCTACACATTGGTATGAGAAGGTTGCTACACTTTTGTTCCCATACCTTTATCAGAAGTCTGTAACTTCACTACAGAAATAAATGACACTGCAGAGAAACTAAATCTGTAGATTTGGCTAATATACTATTCTCTGGATCCTCATTGTCTAGTGGTAGATGGGATCGTTTTCTTGATTGGATTTAGAAAATGTCAGAGCTTGTTTCAGAGTAAATTTCAGAGTTTGATAATAATTCACTTTCTCGCTGTTCTTGCCATCACATTTATCAATGTCTTTCCAGGGGGTTAGGTTCTACTGCACAGGCTGGCTATAACCCAGATAGAAAAGGCTAAAGGAATGCTAGTGGTCACCATTGTACAAAAAGCCTCCCATACTATCATAGGATTGGCCCAAAGACTATGAGTCCTTGGACAAAAAAAGAAATGGTCATGTGTGATAGTATTTTTGATGTCAAAGCACCTAGAAAATTCCCCATATAAAGTAACTTTTTTTCACTCAAGTGAAATAAGAGCTTGGCAGACCTTTACCCTTAGATATCAACCACATCTCATGCAAATGTAATCTCACAATTATCCTCAGATTTCTGCTCTCATATAATGTGGTGAAGTGCATGGAGGAGCAATAAAAGTAGAGGAATAATGTCATGGTAAATCATATCCTAAGATTCTGTCACTTGTTGCAGCCAATCTAGCCATGTGGCAGGATCAAAGATGTCTATGCAGACAAGGATACTGACTATTCTGTTTGGGTAGAAAATGTCTTAGTATTTTTTAAACTTTACAGTTACTAGATGTGAATTAGAATGCATGGTTCTGAGATACTTTAATAAAAATATCTGGTAATTTAGGAATTGTATTGATGGTAAATGTATAATAATCATGCATTTTAATTATTATTTAAGAAAAAAGGGTAAATTTCTATTGTTTTCATATAATTGTTCCTAAATACAATAAACTATTTTTTCAATAGGCTATTGATATAGGTTGAATTCTGTGCTCCCCCAAAAGATGTGTTGAAGTCTTAATGTCCAGTAACTCCAAATGTGATCTTATTTGGAAAGTGGATATTTACAGAGGTAATTAGTGAAAGTGAGGTCATTACAGTGGGCTCTAACCCAAAATGACTGTTGTTCTTATAAAAAGGGGAAATTTGGACAGAGATACAAGGTGAAGAAACACAATGAATATTGTCATCTATAATCTAAGGAGAGAAGCCTGGAACAGATCGTAACTAATATAAATTTTGGTATCGGAAAGTGTAATGCTGCTGAGGGAAGTGGATTTGAAATTAGGTAGGGTTAGAGGCTGGAAGAGTTTTGAGGTGCATGATAGAAAAAACCTAGACTGCCTTGAAGAGACTGTTGGTAGAAATGTAGATGTTAAAGGAGATTCTGTTGAGAACTCAGAAAGAAAAGAAGAGAGCTATAAAGAAATTTTCTGCAATCTTAGAGAATACATATATTGTCATGAACAGAATGTTGAGAGAGAAATATGAATGTTAAAGATGCTTCTGGTGAGGTCTCAGATGGAAATGTGGAGCATGTTATTGGAAACTGGAGGAAAGCCGATCCTCATATCCCATAAAGTGATATGGGAGCCCCAAGACTGTGGGACCAAACCCTTTTGTAAAGCTCCAATGAGGGATACAATTAGTTTGGAAGAATATAAAAATGTAAGAATTGATTAGATTATGTTGAAAATTGGAATATTTAAACATACCTTAGGTAAGAAGTTGTGTCTCCTTTTTTTAAATGTTTTATGTGAATGGATATCATGTCATACTAGGGACCATTCCTCTACCTAGTATTGTAAAATCAAAACCTATTGATGAAGTTCTAATGGAGGCTACAGATAGGAACATAAGTGTTGATGTGATTAAGGCAAAAGTTTGGAGGAGAATTGGTACATTTGAACAGGCTTTATAGGAAATGGTTATATCTCCTTTACCTGAGTATATTATGGGGATAGACATCATGTCTGACTGGGGGACATTTCCTCTATCTAGTATTATAAAACAGAAGTTATGTAAGTTGATCATTCAATAATATTAATTGTACATGCTAAATGAGAACAAATAAGATTGCCCAAACCCACACAGTGTAGAATAGAAGCTGGAATACAGTGCAGACAAATTCTCTGTATAAAAGTTGTATATGGAGCAAAGGCTGGAGCTTATCACAAAATCCTGTGAGCAACTCTTAGTGAAAACTACTGGGAATTTGGACTAGAGGATTTCCATTTGAGGGTCACTTAGCAGCTTGCTATTGGACATTAATTGAAACTACTCTTATAACTGAAGGACATAAAATAATATTGAAATGTGAAATACCCATAATAGTTTTGGTGATTTAGGAAAACGCTGTATTAGGGAAGTCAGTCCCCGGTAAAGATCCATAATAAAATGGAAATGGTTTATACAGAATTATGCTACTTAAGGAATGCAAGGAGGAGGTATTCAGGAACAGGGAGCCTATTTTCCCCTAGGACTGACTTTGGAACTGAATGAGGAGTTGCAAGATTCTATCATCACTTGGACAGTGCCCTACAAACAGCTCTCTACTGACCAACAAAGAGCTGCTTGGTTTGTGGATGGGAATTCCAAGGTGAATGGACAACATCCCGTTTTTAAGGATGCCATTCTGATCAAAGAAGGAAAAATATCAGCTTGGTGGGCTGACTTGCATGCAGTAATCCTAGCAATGATGAAGGAGTTTAAAAATGGCAAAAAGCCCCCATGTTTGGGTTTTTACTGACTTATTGACAATGGCTAATTGTCTGACCATATGGTCAGATAGAAGGGCAATAGAGAGCTTGTCTATTAAATGGATGCCTATATGGGACACAGCCCTATGGAAATGTAAGGGGTGCAGTAATATAGGACATATTGTTACTCAATGGAAGAACTCCCTTCCAGGCTCAGAAAGTGATGGGAATTGACAAGCAGACGTCCCCATGTACTCCCTTAAGGTAGCCATCTGGCTCCATGAAATGCGTCAGCCTGGAGGTACTGCAACAATGCAGAGACGGGCTGAATCCAGACATAGTCTTCTTACACCTTCTGAAGCACAAAATATCATAAGAACTGTTTTGTCTGTCAGCAGAAAAGATGGAGACTGCAGATGGCTGTGTGACAGATTTCCTGTGAGGAAGACCCTGAACATAGCTGGCAAGTGAAACTGATGCTGGTAGCCCTGACGGAATATAAACAGTTCTTGACAGGAATAGACACTAATTCTGGACTGGGCTTTGCTTAAGGGGTGGTAGATGCAGAAGCTCAGAGTAATGCAAAAGAACTAGAATAGAATTTACTGTGCCAATTTGGATGGCCAGCCATCATTTATTCAGACCAATGAACATACTTTACAGCCCATAATGTCCATCAATGGGCAGAATGATATCCTCCTCAGAGTAATAGTTTGATAGAGAATTAGAATGGATGATTGAGACATTGGTTGTCTAAAACAGGAGGAGATAAGCATGAAGGGCTGGCTTACATGCTTCATGATGGTGTGCTGACACTCAATGTGGGGATGAGTAAGAGGGGTCCACACTGGATAGATTTTTCTGTTCTTCTAGTGGATCCGAAGCACACATGGGGAGGATGCTGGTATAAGTATGCAATTCTTGCCAAGAGTAGGGGGATGCTAGTATAAAAACTATACTTTTTCTTTCTTCCTCACGTCACCTCCACTTTTTTTTTCCCCCTATTTGATGCAGAGGTCATAGGACCAAGGCTGTAACTATAAGTACTGGAAGCAGGGATGATTCCTAAGCAAGAAATTGAAACTATATTTTAAAGCTTTATGTCAGAATTCCTAAGGACTTGATGGGGCAAATTATACCTTTGTCACATCTGGCAAAATTGGAGTTAACAGTGAATTCAGTATTATTGCCTGGCAGTAAAGTTACCCCACTCTTTCTACACATATGTAACCTACCCTATGTGAACGGGAGTGAACTCAAGGAGAAGAACTTGCTAGATTAATATTACTGCCTGAAATCTAGACCAGCACAGTGGCTTAATTTAATTTCTTTTTCAAAGGTGGAAAAGTTTTAAGTATAAATGGGGAAAATGAAAGAGTGACTGGGGATAAAGGAATGAATAAATTTGTTATGTAATAAGAAAGATTTAAATTTACATTAATGCCTCAAAAGGAGCTTACAGCAAGAGATGTCATCTCAGAGCTCAATAAGCAAGAGATGTCATCTCAGAGCTCAATTATACCAAATTCCTGAAAGGAAGGTGAACTCTTATGTTTCTGAGACCATTTCTGCTTTTAGAATCTGACAAGATCAAATGGAAATGTGCAAAACTGAGTCTTGTCCTGGGAGACCTTTCACTATGATATGATGGTGGACTAGCTAATTATTAATGACTGAATTGGATTCTAGTAATGTACCAGTGTCTTTTGACTTTTATGATCATTTTGCTATAAGGAGTTCATGACTAGAGACCAGTGGGTGGACTGCAGCATAATAAGAAATATAATTGGTTTCTTCCCCTGGTTCCCAACATAAAGCTCCTAAAACCCTTGGAATTTCCTGAGTGATAGAACTGCTTGGAGCATCTTTTGTTCTAAAATTTGGTCTTGGACCCTGATTCTAGTTGAAGAGCTTCTAAAACTCTTATAATATCCTGACTCATAGGGGTGCTACGAACATCTTTTGTTCTGAATTTTGGTTTTGACCCCGGTTCCTGACACAGAGCTCCTAAATCCCTTGGTGTTTCCTGGGTGAAAGTAGTGTCATTTGTTCTATTGAAGTGCCTCTTGGTGGGCCCTAGATGGCTTCAGGATGGGGACTGGTCACCAGAAAGACCAAGCCATGATTAGAAACTGGAACTTTCAGCCCCACCCTTCATCCTCTGAGAGAGGCTGGAAATTGAGTAAATAATGGATCATGTATCCATAATGAAGCCCCCATAAAAATCCCTAAACTACAGGGTGGGGAGAACTTCCCAGCTGTGCACTCCCACTTCATGGGGACAGATGCTGCTGCACTGGAGACCCTTTCAGGGGTTTCCTTTTACCCTAACTCTAAGAGATGATACAAATTTTGTACGGTTGTGCCAGAAAGATGTAAACAAAGATTTTTAGCAAATAACTAAAAATTTCTGGCACTGTTATTTATATTTAGATTTAGATTAAATGCAAACAAAATAGCTTGGCTTGTAAGTTCTAGGTAACAGAACTATAAAAAAGATTGAGGCTTTTTTTTTTATCATTACCGTTATTCAGAGAATCAGTTCACATTACTTACTAAATTAATCTTTTTAAAAAAATTCCTAGTTTAAATTATACAAACCAATTACTTTTTAAATTTCTGTATTAGAAACTTCTTTAAGTCAGTTACTATAATTAAAGAAAGTTCTTTGTCACAGTCAAGAAGAACCTAAAAAAGCAGGATGACTAAATGTAATGTCATGTCCTGGATGTGATCCTGGGACAGACACAAGGACATCAGTTAAAAATTATGGAAAACTAAATAAAGTATAGATTTAGTCAATAATAATATATCAATATTTGTTCATTAATTGTGACAAGTTACCATACAAATGTAACATGTTCATAATAGGCAAAACTGGATGTGTGTTATATGGGACATGGTATTATATTTGCAATTTCTTCTGTAAATCTAAAACAATCATAAAATTTTAAAGTTGATTAAAAAAAGAAAATCTGTGCTTTCAAAAAGAAATACTATACAAAACGACAAATCCTCTTGATAGCCTTGGAATATATTCTGAAAATACATTCAGTATTTTTGGAGCTATAAGAGAAAGCTGTTTGATTATTTATTTATTTATTTCTGGCTGCACCACAAGGCTTGTAGGATCTTAGTTCCCCAACCAGGGATTGAACCCTGGGCCCTCAGCAGTGAAAGTGCAGAGTCCTAACCACTGGACTGCTGGGGAATTCCCTGTTAAATTATTTTTAATCTGTAGAATCACCAACTTAAGAAATATCTCCTTGATTATTTATTACAGTCCCTGAAATATTCCCAAAGCTATTAAAATTCTTTAATTTGTATTTTATTTAATAAATTTGAATGGATAAACTTAAGGTGTTTTCTTTTTAAATTTTCATAGTATCTAATAAAACTATTTCTGCTTTGTTCATTTTTACAGGATATATATTCTTCCCTTTGGTAATTTTATTGTATAAGTTGCAATGATCAACTTGAAGTATTAATATAGAACTATATTTCTTGACAGATGGCATTTGAATGCATAAAAAATCCATTCACCTCAGAATATTCTCACATTTGTAGTTTTCTGCAATGAATTCTCTATTTTTTCCTTTGTTAAATAAAATATTTGTAATTTATAGAATTTAAATTAGTAATTGATTTCAAATGATTCTACTTCTGCATTTAAATGTTACTAGATTAAAATAAGAAATGGACAAGAACGGGAAATAGAAGAAATACACTGGGTGGAATGAATTATTTCAATGACTATTAGAAACATTCTAGCAGCTGAGAAAATCTGGAAAAATTAATAAGTTATCTTGTTCAAAATCCACTTATACAGTAACCAACAAATTACTTTGAGTTCTTCAAGAAAAAGAAGTCTCTATAAAATTAAAAGTGGTATCTAAATGTCAAGTTCTCTGTTTCACGCAGGTTTTTCTTAACCTCTTAAAGTGACAACTTCCTACATTGTTGAATTGTTTTCAGAAAGGACAAGAAGAAAAGATTCATCAAAATACCCCTCTAATAATTAGTTGTTTCCATTATAACAGAATACAAACCTTATTGCACCATTATCAGATACCATTTTTAATGATTTCTTTGTTTCTGCCCTTAATAGCAGCTTAGTTTTCTTCTATCATAGCATATTTACCAATTAGGGAAGAGTATACTTTCACATCGCTTAAAACATATTTCTTTCACCAAATTCATTAAGATTCATTTTTGCAAAGATAACCTTTTCTCTAAAGCATAGGGTGTTAAACACTTCTTTGTACAAACTAATGTGAAATATAATTTACCATGATTAATTTTTCTTCAGTTGCTCAGAAAGTTATGTTCTGTGAATTATTAATTTCAATATAATTTTATAGAACAATTATATTTCCACTTGGCTAGTTTTCTTTTATTCTTCTAGACTTTAAATAAAGCTTTGTAATTTTTACCACTGTATATTTGATACCTAGAACTGTTTGAGTCATGTGGTAAAAGTTTGATAAATATACGTCGAATTTATGTAGCATGTAGAAAAATAGAAATCTCATTCTCTTTGCATTAGGATTCCTTCCAGGTTCTAACCTACTAGATAATTTGGGGGCTGGTTGCGGGTAGGGGGAGAAAAAAGTTCTTGTATGAGGCATGCTTCAGTACCAATAAAATTGGAGTTTAGATGATATGTTTAGCCAACTGTAGGGCGTTGCTTTGAAGAAAGGGCGAGTTGAACTTAAATATTCTGGTTAATAAAAAAGTAGTCTGTATCTTTTAAAGAGAAAGGGGAAAACACATTTTTAGAAATATGAACCTTTGATTAAGAGTTTGTATTAAGCTTCTATGTTGTCCATAATATGAATTTTCTTCCCTGTTTCCCTGAAAATCTTTATTAGAGGATGCATTTAATTTCACCATTACATACATATATAGGTAATATATAAATATATAATATATTATATATATATATTTCTGAGGGTGTTTTAAAAACTTAATCTTACTTAAAGGTGAATACAGAGTGAGAACACTGGACACTTAAGAAGAAATGAAATCACCTTTTAGCTACATTTATTTTAATAAATTAATAAGGTGACTTGCTAATAAGATTTAACAACATATTTAAAAATAGGATGTTTAAATAGTATATAATTGCAATAAAGCAATAATGATATGGGCTCCAAATTGGGGGAAGTGCATAGCAGTAACCAAAGGATCATTTTTCAAAATACTATTCATCATTTAAGAGAATGTTAACATTTGCAGCTATGAGTTTTTTAAAAAAAAATTATTAGTAGATATTATTTTGGAGCAATTTAAGGTTAAAGAGAAATGAGTGTAAAATGCAGAGTTCTCATAGACCCCATCCACACATCCCCGCCAGGTTTATAATAGGTGGGTAAGATATATATAAGCACTAAGTACACTAAAAGCTTATTCCCCTTGCAGTCTCAGTCGTATCTTAGCTATGCAGGAGTTTTTTAAATCATTTTTGCCTATGTGTTCCTCCCCACTACAATCTTGTCCAATTGGAATACCTTAACTATTGTTTGCATATATTAGCATGGTATACTATAGATTTAATAATGCAGTGATTCTCTATTTCCTGAAAATAAAAAAGTTTCCTGTTCAGGCATTTCCGTCTACCTGAAATCTAGATACAACCAATGTTTCCAGATGTGTAACCACTGATTTCCTATATATATAAATAGTATTTTCTAGCAGAGAAATGTTTGAATGTTGTGGATAAATTGGTTGGGTGTGAGTCTAGTTTTACTTGCCAGATTAGTTCAGGAAGGTTATTTCCTCTTTGTTGGTGTCAATTCCTTCATTTGTAAAATGAAGCTAATAAGATACAACCTTTTTATTGAGTTACTACCTCAAAAGCACTTGAACATGTGTCTGGGATATTTAACTCTGAAACCACTTTTGTTTATATACAATCCATAATTTTTGCCAATAGCTTTATACTGTTCTTAATACAATAACCCAGAAAAAACTGGCTCTTGATATTTAGTTTTTTAAGTGAGAATATTAGTGATGAATTTGAATGGGGATGCATTTAAACACACATGATCACAGAATTATTTCTCTCCTTGAGAGTAAATTTATAAGAAAAAAGACATCATGCCTCATACATAGTAATATTTTGAGCATAGTTTGGTTGTTTTCAAGTGGGAATAATTTTAGCTGACGTTTTTCTTCATGTTTAAGTTTCTTGTGTTGTTTATTTCGAAGAATTTTATAGCTCTTTAGTGTAGACTTCATATTTTGCTTTTGGATTTGAAGAACTTTATTGATAATTTGAAAGAACATTATTAAAATGACTAACATATAAATTTTATTACTATATTAAGGGACATTTACCTTTTCCAGATAATTCCTTCTTTTCTGATTTGGGGTGACAGATTGTTAACAGTTCCCACCATTCCATTTACAAGTATCTTAATTTTAAAAAATTATTCTTCAAGGAAATAAACCTGTATAGTCAAAGATTCTAAGATTTTATGGTAGTAATTTAATATATTATCCATGTGCAGTTTCACTTTGAATATATTATGCCCTTTTTTACATGGTGAAATTAACAGTTTTCTTAGGCCATTGCAAATATTGTCACTGAAATGTTGATTATTTTTGACTGAGACATTTGAAATCCAACAATACTGCATAGTTTTATGCAAATACATGTTTCCCTTCTCTACTAAACTTGCCCCCAAATCTCTATAATAAAATAAAATAAGAGGACCTCTGGGTATTCAGTAGGAGTGGATAAGTTTGATAGATAGGAAATCTTTGTATAGAAAACCATCTTAAAAGGTTCCTTGTTAAGAAAATAAACAGCCATTCCCGTAGTAACATATTAAAGCATTCTCCTTCAATTCTATGTTTACATTCTGCTGTAAAAATTCTAATGATTGTGTTTATAAGCCCTAAGGACATATTAACAGATTATACAAAATCATGATACCTAACAAAACTCTGGCAAATAATACTCATTTTATATATTCTGGATACTTGTAAGGATATGATACCATTATTTGAAAATTTGTGTTCAGAGAAAGGCAGCTCTATTTTATACTTCGTGCAGTTTAATATATATATTCAAAAGGTGTCCTTTCAGATGGTTAATATACCACAAATAACCTAATATGTCTAAAACTAAACCTTTAAGCACATTTGGGAGAACCTTTCTACAAGTGTAATAGCAGATTTTTATTAATAGATTTATATAACTAATTTCCTAAGCCAATGTTTAAATCTATCTGTCTTAGGTTTAATTCTTAAAATTTTACTTTCTTTTGAACTTGCTTCTTTCACATTCACTGCCACTAACTAGCCTCCTATTTGGCATTTTTGAACTTGTTTTTTCCTTTATTTTTCTTCTTTTCCAAAGAAAGTTTACTTTTCTTCCTTGTTGAATGCATTTAGTGGTTATATAGTGATTCGCCAATGGGATTAATTCTCTTCATAAATTGAGGAAGTTTAAGGGATTTGATATATAAGCTTGATAGCAAGATTAAAAACAACATGGCACAATCACACTGTTCATAGTTTATTTTGTTTTCTCTATGGTGTATATACACAGAGATTCAATGAAAAATCTGAACTCAGTAAAACAACGCAAAAAAAGAGGTCAGTTGAGAAGTTATTTAGGTCTGAGAGCTGTAACCTGTGGGTTAGAAAACAGTGTATTACTCAGTGTTGGATCAATAATCTTTCTTAGGTCATAGGATTAGCTTCAGTAGAGGCTTCACCTTCTGATAAAAAGGACTTTACTTCTGGAAAGAGTTAATTGACTTGATCATAATGAATAATAGATCTCATTCTTGACAGCAAACCCAGGATTAATCTATTTTGTAATTAATTAGATCAATACATTTTAATTTTCTCCCTGTTCCTGTTCTACAGTAATATGCCTCCTTTCACATATGCCATGACAAACATGCAATAATCCCTTACAAGGAAAAAAGTGAACTACAGATATATGTCCTAATAACAAAAATTAAAATTACTGTAGAGAAGACTGTCATATTAACGTGTTGATCAAAGAATGTGCCTTATTTTCCGAGAACACTGATGGTTTATTCAATAAGACAAATTATAGCAACAAGCAAATGATTTCAAGTCATGCTATTTTAACTTGCACGGGCCATATTCAAAACCAAACCCATATGCTTCGTTTCAGAGAAAAATAGCCACTTTATGAATATACTTTTAAAATATTCTATATCTATTTAATTCTGGCTTAGGTAGAGATAAGACTTTATAATCCATGTGTATGCTTTTCCCTCAGTGGGATTAGGGAGATAAGCATTAATTCAATCAGTAATATATATATATAAAGCATGTGCTCTATAGCTGTGATTATGCCCTGTATCTGGCACTAGGAGCAGAATAAGAAAGTTTTCAACAGGTTTCCAGTAACAAATGAAAATAAATTTAAAAAAGCTTTGAAACTATAATGAAAGGAAAATGTATAATCAGATATTCTTTAATGAGGAGAGGTAGAATTCAGAAGTTTAGTTGTAAAGAAATTGACCTGCATGATGAGCATTGAATAATCAATATTTTATACTGGGCCGAGAATTGGAAAAGTCATTTTAGGCAGGAGTTTTATGGGTAAATTTATAAAATTCTGAAACTTTAAGGTATATTCTGAGTGCCCTAAGGAATTCATTATTACTGGATTTTAGTACTCTCAGACGTAAGGCTCTTTGCTGACTAGTGTTCCTTTTCTCATGCTACATATTTTGGTTTTGGAAATCTTGGTCTTGGAAACCTCTCACTTTGTTTCTTACTCTCTTTTCTCTTTGTATCTCTCCCCATATATCTTGTACCATAGATTTAATATCATCTCTATATTAAATTCATACCTACAGTCTCACTTCACCAATAAACTTATAATTCATAACCACCTAACCAATTGCTAATTGTACCTAGATGTCTGATAGGACTCTCAAGCAGAATAGATCTAGAAAATAGTTTCTACTTCTTCCCAGATTGCCATGACCCAGTTAACAGCCCTCTATCCTACCCAGTTACTCAGACAAAGCCAATAAGTCATCTTTGACTTTATTTTTTTCTTTCACCATCTATGTCCAAGTAATCATCAAGTCTATTCTATAATATCCAAGTTATGTAGTAAATTTGTCTGGTCCTTCCATCACTTCTACAATCCTGGTACAGACCACTTTGGTTTCTCACATGGACAACTTCAATGGTTTCCCATCTCTCTTTCTACCTACACTCTTGCCCATCTCCAATCCATTCTCTCCACTGTAATCAGAATGAAAATTTTAAAACAGGAAAAAATATCAATTTTCTTCCTTGCTTAAAACCTTAGTAAATTGTGACTTGTCCCTTCCATTTTTTCTTGGTTAGCAAGTGTAGAGGTTCATCATTTCTTTTTCATACATAACTTTCCAAAGAACAAGTCTGGGATCTTAAAGAAAGATTGGTTTTCTTTCTCTAGTTTCTTAAGGCAGAAACTTTTATTGATTTTAGAATTTTTGTTTTCTGAAATATGCAATTAATGCTGTTAATTTCCCTCTAAGTGCTGCTTTTACTATATCCCACAAATTTTGATAAGTTATGTTTTCACTTTCATTTACATCAAAATACTGTTTTTTAAAAATTTCTATTTAGACTTCTTCTTTGACCTATGTATTGTTCAGAAATTAATCACTTAATCAACAAATATTTGGGATTTTACAGTTACCTTTTAAAATTGATTTCTACTTTAATTTCAATGTGTTCTGAGACTATACTTTGTGTGGTTTCTATTATTTTACATTTATGTTTTAAGGTAAAGAATGTGCTCTATCTTGGTTAAATGTCCCATGTCACGTGAGAGAATATATTTTCTGACTTTGTTGAATGGAGTATTCAATAAATGTCAATTAAATCAAGTTGATAAATAGTCCTATTCAGGTAACCTATATTCTTACTGATATTCTGTCTGCTTGGTCCATCAGTTACTGAAAGAAGATGTTGAAGTTTTTAGCTGTGAAGTAGATTTGTTTATTTCCTTTTGCTGTTCTGTTGGTTTTTGCCTCATCAATTTTGATGCCTTGTTGTTAGGTGCATACATGTTTAGAATTATTGTTATCTAGATAATTGACCACTTTATCATATAATGTCCCTCTTTATCTCTGATAATTTTTCTTGTTCTGAAGTCTACTTTGTTTGAAATTAATATAAGTACCACAGCTCTCTTTTTATTAGTGCTTATTAATGTATCTTTCTCCTTCCCTTTATTGTAATCTTTGTGAGTTTTACATTTAAAGTAAATTTCTTATAGGAAACAAAAAGTTTGTGTTTTTTATAGTCTGTTAATCTCTGTCTATAAATGATCTATTTAGACCATTTATGTTTAAAATGATTGTGTACATCATCAGTAGATTAATATCTACCATGTTTTAAATTTATTTTGTTTTTTTCTTTCTTTCCTCTTATCTGCTCCTTATTAAATTTTTAGTGGTTGCCCTAGAGTTTGCAATACACTTTTATAACTAATCCAAGTCTATCTCCAAATAATTCCATAACACTTCAAATGTAGTGCAGGTATCTTATAACCAAGGATACCCAATTCCTCCTTCCTGCCCATTATGTTATTGTTTCATTCATTTCACATATTCATATGCTGTAATTGAGACTATAATTACTTTTTTAAAAAAGCTATCTTTTAGGTCAATTGAGAATAGGAAATATAAAAGATTTTACTTTACCATCAATTATATCCTTACGAGTGTTTTTTGTTTGTTTGTTTGTTTATCCTGCAGATCTGTGTTCCTGAACTACATTATTTTCCTTCTCTTTGAAGGGCTTCTTTTAATGTTTCTTGCAGGGCAAGTCTGCTGGTGATGAATTCACGTGGGTTGTTTTCTTTTTCTTTTTTTTTTTGTCTGCAAAAGTGTTTCTTTTCCTCTTTTGAACAATAATTTCACTGGCTATAGAATTTTAGATCGGTAGTTTTTATGCCTTTTACACTTTAAATATTTCACTTCACTCTTTTTACTTGCATCGTTTCTGATGATGTCTGCTGTAATTTCTAATGATGTCTGCTGTAATTTCTAATGTTATTCCTCTATTGGTAGGATAACTAGGTGGACATTTTCTGATATTGATCCTTCTTGATGTTCTCTGAGCTACCCATATCTAGGTTGGTTGCTGTCATTTATTTTGGAAATTTCTAGGTAATTATTATTTCAAATAGTTCTGCTCCACTCCTCCTTCTGTTATTCCAATTATGCATATCTTACACTTTTTGGAATTATCAGTTCTCAGAATATTGGTATTATGTTTTTGTCACTTTTTTTCTCTTTGAATTTCAGTTTAGAAAGTTTCTATTGATGAATCTTCAAAATTACTGATTTTTTCTTCCGCTGTTTCCAGTCTGTTGATGAACCCATCAAAGGTATTCTTCATTTCTATTACAATATTTTTCCTAACATTTCTATTTGATGATTTCGTAGAGTTTCCATCTCTCTGCTTATATTACCCATCTATTCTTTTAAGTTATTACTTTTCCATTAGATCCTTTAACATATTATTTTATATTCCCTGTCTGCAGATTCTAACACCTATGTCATATCTGAGTCTGATTTGGATGCTTACTTTGTCCCTTTAGACAGTGCTTTTTCTTGCCTTTGAGCATGTCTTATAACCATCAAAATCCAGACTTGATATATTGGGTAATAGACACTGAATTAAATAGACCATTAGTATAAATTTTTTTTGCCCTGTTTTTAAAATTTAGGTAGGAGAGACAGGAAAGTTAGAGGGGGCTAGAGTGGGAGAAATATCTTTCCCTGTGGTGGAAAAAACCTCTGGTAAAGTCTCTTCCACTGTAGAACAGGCCTTATTATGGAGAATGCTCCAAGTGTTTCATAATGGTTACACTTCCTCTCCACTTGCTAGAACCACAAGGGTATCTTTCTCACTTTTCACCAAAAGAACATGGTGAGGTTCCTGAAAGTAAAACCCAAAAGGAAACCCAGTTTGGAGCCCCACTAAGTCTGCAGATCTGAGGAGTTTCTCACTCTTACTGTGGTCTACACTCAGCTTCAGCAGTTTGTGAAAATTACCATTTGAGTGTTCCTGCCAATTTATGGTTCCAGTAGCTTCTGCTTTTGTAAGCAGACCTCAGTTGTGATTGTTTGGGTTCTTTTGCCTCTTCAGAGTTTGGTGGGGGGTGGGCAGTTTGCCCTGCAACCTCAGTTTTCTGATGAGTACAAGAAATAGCTAATTTTAGGTTTTTCAGCTTTTCATTGTTGTAAGGATGAAAGTGACAACTTCTAACTTTTTACATGGCAAAACTGCATCTTGAACTCTAGAACATTTATTGTTTTAATTTTCATATATAAACCTCTTATCCACCTGGATTTCCTTTTTACTTATAACACAAGGTATAACCAAGTTTAATTTTTTAATAAATAAATCCAATTAACCTAGTAATATTTCTCATTACAATACAGAGCTCCCTTTGCCATAAATCAGAATTGCCATATATGTGTTAGTCTATTTTTCACTTCTGCTCTGATGGTCTAACCAATGTCCTACTGTCTTAATTGTTGTAACTTTAAAATAAGTCTTGATAAATTGTTGTATTAATCTTTAGCTTACTTCCTTCTCATCACAATCATTTTGGCTAGTTTCGTCATTTATATTTCCATGTAAATATATAATTCTCATATCAATGATGGGATTTTGATGATAATTCTTTTGATGACAGAGTAATTTAGCTGCCACTGTGAATAAATCTTTTGAAAATCATGTTATAGTTCTATCAGACAGGCTCCTTCATAGCAATGGGGAATTTTTACAACTAGCCAGTTCTATGAGCATGAGTCAATAGCTGCACTTCCATATTTTGTAAAATGAGTTATTTGTTCAGAGGCAATGCTGTGTGGAATCTCATGACACAGTGTAAGACATGCTGTAAGTCTGCAGTTTCTGATTTTTGCTGAAATATTGAGGGTGAGAAAAGTACTTTTTATAGGGCCATTAAGACTTAGGTCTAACTCAGAGCCAATTTAGAGAGCTGATTAAGTTTCTGTTCCTTTAAATTATTTCTAGAGCCATTTTTTTCATTAAAGTTTATTCAGAGAAGCGCATCTCTATCAATGATATCATAGACTTATTAGTATTACACTTAACTCAATTTTGAGAACTGGTGAAGAAGTCCATGTTTTCCTCATGTCTGGTTCTTAGTATGGTAGGTATAGCAGACAGACATGACTAGTTTTCTGAGATATTATTGAAGAGTCTCTCCTTGGGTGGTGAAGAGGCTGCTGTAAGGATTTCAACATCTGCTAAATTGTCTATTGTAGATGGTGAATGAGAGTAGCACAAGTGGTGACCTCTCGTAACTGAGCAAAGATGGGGTGTGGTGATAATGATATATTTTATCTCATGTACTGAAAGGTCTTTATTATTGGTTCCTTACTTTTCCTGGAACTATTCTTTCCAAACTAAAGAATTCATGACACAGTATTCTCATTCTCTATGAGTAAGTAAGAGCGTTTCCAATATTCACAAAAGATGACACTTAGAATATTAATGTAAGTTGGTCTAAGTAGATTTAAGAGACTATTCATTTGAAATTACTTTATCAAGTAGTAATCTTCCGGATCAAAACTGCAAAGCACTGATAACTTAGGTAGGTAGATTGGTGATTGGGTAGATGTCAAGTAAAAATTCATGTAGTGTTTTCCCATATATAAAACAGTATATTTAAAGTGTAAGTACCTAGTGACATGGTGTCAAGCTCCAGCTCATTATTAATAGATCTTCCATTCATAACCCTTCATATTCTTGTGAGAATACAACCTCACTCTGCTACTATACTTCCTGGTAGGTTTTGCAGCAGTAGGGAAGGCAGCCATAATCCATGAATTTAGTACTGAGTGGTTGGTAAGGACTGACTGTCAAAAATATCTTTGTCATAGCAGTTTTTTTTCTGAATTGATATTTAATGGCTATAGAACACATGTCATCCAAGATTGCTGGCAATGTGAAATGATCACTCTCCTTGATGGTTTTGGCAACATTAAAAGTATATGACAATCACAAGATGAAAGGGGATAATGATCTTTTGACCAGGTGGAAAGTGTTCAAGTGAGAAAGGAAAAATGCACTGTAAAGAATTCTTCCTTTTTTAAGTTCAGAAAAAAACAAAAATGAAAAAAAAATCATTATTACCCTCTAAGCAGCAAAATGTACAAAAATTTACATTGAGCTTAATTCTTCAGTTATCTTAAAACAAATTTTCAACCTTAGAGGATTATAATAATAGAAGGGTAGCCTGAGGAAACTTCACATGATTTCACATAGTTTTATTATTATCTTTTTTTTTTTTAGTTATACTTTTTCTTGCGTTCAATTTTAGGAGTTCAGAGTTTAGATGATACTGTACTGTGATCATATAGAAACTACCAAATTAACATAAGGAGCTACTATTTTCTGTATACTGTTGGAGGTAATTTGAACCTTATGTATGAAATAAACTATAGAGAAGATTAACAAAGTTCACTGGAGAAAAATAATGAACCAGTAATAAGCTTTATGATTTGATTCTGTGTTCAAAGATTATATGAATATGCTTTTGTTTTTGTTTTGAGATATTCACTTTGGGCAGCTCAAAGTATTACAGGCGGGGCTGATGAACTACACTCAAGGCTAAGTTGCTAGACTTAATGTCCAAAATCTTGCCAAAAAACGAAAAGAAATCTCTCCCACAACTTCTGTGTACTGTATTCCACAATTTGTATTACTGGCTTTGCTGTAATGGGGACTCGAATTTACTTCAAGCACTATTTCCTCCTGTACCACTGCCACTTTCCTGCCTGGTATTGACCTATGTCCCTTATTTCCTAGCAACCATTCATTATCAGTCCAAAACTTACAGACTTACAGAACTTATAGTAACTCCACTTCTGCCCCCCAACAGCCTTTTTTTTGGTCACCAGTATCTGAGTCAGACTGTGGCCTTCATTCTCCTGATGGCCATCTCCTTGGCCATATGCTTCTTCATGAGCCATGGGGAAGGTAAGAATATAAATATATCAGAAATAGACAAAATTTTCACAGGCCAATAAGAAAATTCCTCCAAAATTTAAACCTTCATATTAGGGGAAGAAAAGAAAATAAAACTTTCTGTTTTAAATAAAATACCTTCAAAAATAAGCATACCGTTATGTTTTGTGTTTGGTGTTGGTATTGGTAGTGGTGGTGATGGTGTTGTTTGTATATTTGACTAGCATTGCTTTTATCTATTTTGTTTTCAGTCAGCTGAAGCAGGGTATAGGTTTAAATTATATTATGAGGAAGCCAGCTTTATTATTAGGAAAATATCATGTCATAAATACAAGTATTGATAAACCATCTTAATGAGTACTGTAAGATTCCATCCTACTTTTGCTAGAAATATAGCCACTTGCAACATAGTATGTGTGCTATCTCTGTCCAGGTTGTACCTCATATCTTATTCAACAGGAAGTTTTATTCAAACTTAGTTATTAACCTTCAAAAAAATTATTTTTCCAAAAATCCCTCCCAAAATTCTCAATGAAAGCATGAATTTCATAGCATGCTGTAGAGTCCATTCCTTCAAAATTATGAAAAATACATGTAATTTTATGTTTCCACAATTCTTAAAAATGTAGAGCTTACTCTAAGATCCTAGAGCCCTGGTTCGCATGTATCATCAAGTTACTGCATTTCAAAAAGTACTCTATAATAAAAAAGAAAAAGGATATACTCTCAGATGGTGTTTTTAATTCCCTTAAGCCAATTCAAAATAACAACTCAGTAAACATCTGTTGAATAAAGTCTGACATTTCAGAGGAGACTTAAACAATTAAACAAACAAAAACTCGGATCATTATGAAATGTCAAAACTATAAGGCAGATCTCTGTTACCATACTTTATTTAGCCTGAAAGGAAACCTTTTTCCTTCTACAGGCATGCAGTTAATGAAGTAGGATCAAGTATAGGAAAATAATTATTATCTTCTATTTCAGATTCCATAAATGATTTAATTTCTGTTTGAGTTGGAATTTTATAAAACATGTTTAATATATGTAAATGAGAAACAAAGATAAATTCTGCTTGTCTCATTTGATTCTAAATAACAATGTTTTGTAGCTGAAAATCTAGACGTCAGTTATTAAGCTTACAGATTTGTTGTATCGAATGAGGTAATACATTTGCAAATACGTTGTAAACTTTGAAACATTAAAATCAATATTCAGTGTTACTGCTTTCAAAGACTAAAGCAAATGACCTAGAGCAAGCAAACCATATCTAATTAAGTAGACACATGCCAGCTTTAAAACAAAAGTGTTCCAACCTGCTTATTGCATTTTATTTTCACAGATTGATAATTATTTTATAAAATAAATATTATGGACAGGTGGGCTCTCTAGCTAGTTCTTAAGCAGGTGTTATCAACCCATATTGATTTAGTAGGTTAAACTTACTAAAGCAAAGCAAAACAAAGAATTGCATTTATGCCTACAGCTTGTAGGTCTTATATAAAATGTGACATTTATATTAGCCTTAAAGTAAACAACAGAACAGCAGCATTGACGATGAAGTTCCAAGCACCCTGAAATATGCCCACCTGGACATTCTTAAAGTGGGGTTAATGCTGAGAAATATATTGTATTAAATATCTTGTCATTTTTGAAGACCCCAACAGCAGGGAGGGGGGCATATTTCCTCAGCCACAATTATCTACAATGTATATGTAGATATTCAGAGTTAGTTGATGTCTTTACATTTCACCTCTAAGCGCCACATTAGTAACTCATGAATCCACTACTAATGTTTCTGTGGCATTCAGGCAGAGTGAAAAATTATGCAATAATGACTTCAAAGGTGGAAGACCCACAAAATAACTCTGTACCTCTGAGGTCATTTTTACCATTTGAACACAAATTATATGAGTGCACTTCATTGGCTTCATTATTTGCAAAGCATTTCTAATGAACAGGGAGGTTATTTAGGAAATGGAGTGCAGGAGGTGGATACAGATAGAACACGGAAGCTTAACAGAATTGATTCTAAATATAAAAAGAATCTCATTTATATGAAATCTACAAATGAAACATTTTCAGAAAATCCAGGGAATGCACCAAAATTGTTCAATCAGCATGATTAACTTTAGGTGCTTGCTTTTTGTGAATCTTCCTTGGATCAGTGGTAACCCACAAGTAATAATATATAAGAACGTCTTTGTTCTATATAGTAGCTGTTTTTGCAAATGCAGTCATACAAGACAAATCATACTCTCCGTGGATTGCTTAAAAGCAATTTTCCTCTAGCTGACTAAATTGTACATTGATGCATAATATCATTGTGTTAAAAGTGTTAAAAATGGCCCAGTAAAAATAAATTGTCTCAGCATTAACTATAAAATTTCAAAATAATAAAAATGATAAGAGAAATTTTACTTTGCAAAGTATCCAGTGCTGGAAATCACTATGCAAAATAGTGAAAAACTATATGCAAAATTTAATAATAAAATTTTGAAAATAGTCTAGATTTTTAGCTCAGTGCATACCCGACAATATGATATAGATTAATCCTTTTAATAGGGAACATCTTTACTATGTGCTTCATTAGCTACATTGTGCTGTCCTACATAATAAAATATTCAAATCAGCAACTATACAATGCCTAGGGACTGGGTGTATTCAATGGATTATAATTGTATCTGAGTCTTCCAAAATATAAATAATAGCTGTAAAATAATAACTCTAAATAATAACTTATTCTTCCACAGTATATACAGTATTATGTCTGCTTATTAGTGCAACCCAATACACTTTAACCTCCTATGATACAGTCAGATTTAAATCTGATTCAATATGGTTGGTGATACTTTAATATTATTAATATAATGAAGTCTCCAAATAAGATTGCCTAAAGTCAATAACACTCTTAAGATATGTCCTGATAAATTATTAAAAGAAAAATGTGTTTCATATATAGGTATCTTTACAAAATAGAATATGTATCAAAAGGTGTCTGTATATGCTAAATGTTATTCTCTGCTGCATATATGACTAAGTTTTTTTTCAAGTTGAAGATTTAAACATGCAGAAATATTGCAAGAATCATACAATAAACTTTTCTGAGAGATTCTTGTTGACATGATTCCCTATCATCCCTAAATACTATAGTATATATTTCCTATAAATGAGGACAAGTGGCCATATTATCATAGTGTAACCATAAACATCAGAAAATTCACAATGATACATTAATACCATGTAACTCTCACTCCCCATTCAAGTTTTGACAATTATCTCAATAATGTCCCTTTATAGCAAAAAGATCTAATCCAGGGACACTCATGTCATTCAGTAGTCATTTGTTTAGTCTCTTTCAATCTGGAACATATTCTTAGTCTTTGACCTCTGTGTCCTTGACACTTTTAATGATTATAGACCATGCATTTTGTGATTTATTTCTCCATTTGGATGTACCTGATATTTCCCTATGATTTCAGGTTATATAGTCCTTGCAAAATATCACAGAAGAATGTTCTGCTCTATCACTTCATCCCATGAAATAGTATGTGGCGCAGATTTGTACCACCTCCTGTAATATTAACTTTGATTGCTTGAAAAAGGTGCTGTTTCTCTATTGTAGATTTATTCTTTTTTCCTTTGTCATTAATAATATTTTATGGGACCATACTTTGAGACAATATCATTCCTGATCCAAATACTATAGCCTGTTGTTAGCAACTACAATGTTTCTTGCCTGAATTAATATAAGTATAATGGTGGCAAAATAATTTTCTAATTCTTCATTACTTGAAAATTATTAGTTGACATTATTCCACAGAAAATTCCTTTCCAATCTCCCTATTCATTCATGTCTCATGCAGTTTATTTATATCAGTAGGTATGTATGAATTGCTATTTTAGTCAATATGTTATAATCTTTTACTATTAATATCTACATTGATGTTCACATTGTGCCAGTTTTGGCCAATGGGAATCCCTTCTTCGTCTTTTTGATGTGTTCACATTATTCTTCAGCACTTTCTAATGTCCTGGAACAAAAAAATATCTTTTCATCAGCCCTGGAATCAGTTATTTCTCTAAGGAGCCCTTGGAGTACTTCTCCAAGTAGCACCTTATTCAAGTGATCCAAGTTAAGATCACAAGTAATAGAACAAATCTACCTTGAGTACTGCCTCATGAGATGCAGTGAGAAGAGCCAAACATTCTTCTATGATATTCTTGCCAAGAATATATAACTTGAATCTAATAGTAATATTTAGAAATAAATATTTGAGTTTTAGATGTACTCAACTACTCCTGGGGGTTGGTGCTTTCAGATATTTTTGTGGATAGAACTGTAGTTTACAAAAATATAAACAGATATGCACTACTATATTTTTCTACATTTCTCTGTATGCACTGAAAACAGTAAGTACACAGTGACAAACCCAAATTAGTCTAATAGCACAAGGGTCATTCTAATGTGTCCTCCTTTATAATGTTTGGTAGTGCATGGGCTGCTAGAAGCTTTTGACCATCAGAAAACTGGCTTTCATCATATTTACTTGATCAGTCTTCTTGTATGTAAACAATTCCCCTTCACCATCAAAGACAATGAAACTCTTTATGGTGCACTCTTCACATGGCTTGTGCTTTGACATCTGCACCAGGCAGCTCAACCTGCACTGCAGTTAACTGCTGCTCTCTCTGCATGTGAAAATCCTCATCAAGCCTCAGTTCTGACACCCCACACCAGGATGCGTGGATGTTCTTGTCAGCCTACACAGGCTCTGGCACCCAACCAGGGTAGTGTTGCCACTACCCAACTAGCACAGATGCCTACCTTGTTCAGCCTCACCTAATGACCTTTTAACTGAATGGGTCAGGATAGAAAAAAGGAGAAAGGAAGGAACTTAGCATGAGCTTTTGGTATATATTGCATATATGTATGTATACACATACATACATATATATAATTGATTCTCCTTTTCATAGTAGTTATAGTCTGTTAAATCACCTTGAACACTGAATTAGTAAATACTGAATCATTGCTCCAATGGAAGATATATACAGATATACAGGTATATCTATATATAACGTAGATTATAATCTTAAATACTAAAAACAACTCATCTGGTAAATTATGTTCTGTATTTTACAAAAGAGAAAATGAGGTTCAGAAGTGTTAAGAGCCTTGCCTGAGGCCTCCCCACTAATAGGTGCCAGAGTTGGGATGAAACTTATCCAACTGGTGTCAAAGTCTGAGCTTCTGTCACTACATTGCACTGGCTCCTACTGTCTCTACCCTCAGGCAAAAGTGCAGCTCATATTGATTATTGATTTGTGGCTTACAAACACATTTTAGTGGGTAGGTGAACTTGCAAGTGTTCACAAGTAATGAGAATCAACCCTAAGTGTGTGTATCTGTGTGTTTGTATATATCTATATCTATATCTGAGTTGTATATACAAATGTGTTGGAGACAATTTTCCCTGAACTTCTCATGTTCCTGCGCCATCCAGGTCTTCTGAGAAAGAGCATGTTTGAACATCGAACATGCTTTGGAAGTTAGAGAAAGTGTCTCCCTAAAGAAAGACCTTAGAAACATCCTAAGGTTAATAAAGATAAAGTCTTCTCCATCCTGTCCAGGGGACAGTCACTTACATTCCAGGACAATGAGTAATTGCCTTCTCTGGAGGGGGATATGAACAGATGAGCCAGCAGCTCATAAACATTTAAGATCCCTTAATCTGGGGGTTCCTTTCCTGTGATGTAAACCCACACATCTACAGGTAAACACCTGACCCTCCTCTCATCAACCTGAGGGGATTGGCATTTGGGGAACCAGCACTAACTGGATCTTGTGAGTAATGAACCATCTGTGTCTGTAACTCAGGTTCTAGTGTGTTCTGTCAGTTTATGCACACGAAACTGAGGCAGGCTAACTTGGTAGCTTTTTTTTTTCTTGATTTTAATTAATTAATTAATTTTTGGCTGTGTTGGGTCTTTGTTGCCGTGCGTGGGCTTTCTCTAGTTGTGGCGAGCGAGGGCTACTCTTTATTGCAGTGCATGGGCTTCTCATTGCAGTGGCTTCTCTTGCTGCTTAGCATGGGTTCTAGGCACGCGGGCTTCAGTAGTTGTGGCTCGTGGGCTCTAGAGCCCTAGCTCAGTAGTTGTGACGCATGGGCTTAGATGCTCCGTGACATGTGGGATCTTCATGGACCAGGGCTCAAACCTGTGTCCCCTGCATTGGCAGGCTGATTCCTAACCACTCTGCCACCAGGGAAGTCCCCTTTGAGGTGGCTTCTCTTGTTGTGAAGCACAGGCTCTAGGCAAGCGGTCTTCAGTAGTTGTGGCATACGGGCTCAGTAGTTGTGGTGCACAGGCTTAGCTGCTCCATGGCATGTGGGATCTTCCTGGACCAGGGATCGAACCCATGTCCCCTGCATTGGCAGGCGGATTCTTAACCACTGTGCCACAAGGGAAGTCCCGTGTTAGCTTTTAAGTAAAGTAAAATAACAGAACTTACACAGTTTTGGACTTAATACCATCAGCTTTAACCAGTATAATCAACTAAAAAAGAAAACATTGTATTTGAAAGAATTATTTCCAGACATTTTAGATAAAAGGAAATATATTTGTTAACTACAGTGTTAAGTTTTACATACCTAGCCCTGGCCATATAAAGGAATGGAAATTTTTTACCAGCTTAACCTGAGAATAATCCCTAATACATTCTCTCTGTCTCTTTCTCTGTCTCTCTCTGATGCATGGACCACATTAATCAGTCCTCAACCTCTGCTGCTTTTATAGCTTGTATTATTTAGGATAATCTATTCTATGTAAAAAAAAAAAGAAAGAAAGAAAGATCTCTGCAATAAAAACATCTGCTTGATCAAAGACCCCCTACATAAGCTGATTCGAATCTTCAGATTCTTTCCAACTTCATTTTCCATGAAACTGCTGGCTCCTTAAGTCTTCTGTACTCATCTAGCAGCCAACAAATGTGCTAAAGTAACTTCCATTTACATTGCACTGTCCCCAGATCCTCCCTGGATCTAAGGGCATCCAAGAAATGTTGCCCATGGCTAACCATTATAAGCAAACAACATGTTTACATTATAAAAGGAGAAGTAAAAACTTTTCTTGGAAATACAACTGTCTCAGTTACACCTTAATACATGTGCCTCCTCTGCATGCCTATTTTGATCAGCCACAACTAGACTCTTATCATAGGTTGTAGATATAAAAATAATCCCCAAGTGATTTCAGTGCCTTCTCTCTTCTCCTAGCCACTCAAATCCATTCTTCTGTCTTCCAGCAGATTGATTTTTCTAATTCTAAAATTAAACAAATTATTTAACTTTCTATGCATTCAGGGATCTCTGTCACCTTCAGAATAAACCTCACTTTCTAAGCAGGGTTTAGGAGGTGTCTCTAATAACTAGCCCTTGCCTATATTCTCATCCTCCATTTGGGACAATTGAAGGCTCATATTTTACCAGTATGTTAACCTGTAATTCCTCACACACCAAGCTTTTCCCCTTGAATTATCATTAAAGACCCAAGTCAGACATGTTACTATATATAGCCTTTCCTCCCTCACATTTGTTGGTTAATGCAAAGTGACAAAATGCAATATATAATAGTATTTTTAGGATGTTGTATAATTAAATGTTTAGAACCAAATGTTACACTAATTAAAACTCTAATAGGATATAATACGAAATACTGCTTCATTTACTGTACTATGCTGTTTCAAATATCAATATATTTAATTGAGAAAAATTGAAAGAAAGGGCATCTTGTTATATGAGACAAAGAAAATGATGGTCAAGTTGTTTGAGCCAATTTTTATGTTCCAGTAGCAACCTATATATAACACTATTACTGCATATGCTAGATCACATTTTGCTCTCTTTATTTCCCATTGACCTACAACAGCCTGGAGTGAAGAGCACAGTTTTTAACTCCTCTTTTATTACCTGTATTAGCAGAAGACCTAGATCATAGGTAGTATACATGTTTGTTAAGCTCTTCAAAATTTAGTATGTTTCAAATAAAATATTATTTTTAGAAATTGATTGGGTAAAATAAATTAATTTGTGGTCTTGATTGGAATAAGATATTTTTGAGACATGAATACCATAATTATAATAATAAAGCATTCCATTTCATAGATTAAAGTGGTGGAATAATAATAACTAACTATTTGACATTCCTATGAGTTCCTGAATTAACTCTATGATCTCAACTTATGACAATTATAGTTTTGTACTCATGTAAAAATTATTCTACTTTAAAATATTTTATTATTATTTTAATTATTATTTTGCTGGCTAAGAGATGCAGGAAGGAGACCCGGAGGCAAATTTTGACTTGTATTTTTGCACTGCCCCTTAAAATCTTACTAGTTTACTTAGTACTTTCAAAGTGACGTACTGTTTCTTTTAAAAAAACAACTCCAGCTTTCTGCATTTTAATCAAACTTTGTTTCTAAAATATTTGTCATTCTTAATGGGATTTGAAAGCCTTCCTTTTTTTGTTTTGTTTTTACTTATGTGAAATTTGGGGGAAAATTTACTTAACACTCTGATCTGCTAAGCTTGTCATTTGAAATAATTTTGCATTTTTTGAAGACTTTTAAAGTACAGTAACATTTTGATGCCATTATCAAACTCAATAATAATAGGTGAATATATAATATTGTATAATTTTCATTAAGTAGTGCATACATATACCCTTGATATTTCCTTCAGACATTTTGACTGCAAACTAAATTACGTCTTAATTGGCAAGCTGCTAAATAAGAAATCTTTATTCAGTTGCAATCGTGTAAGTCAGTGGAATTGTACAGGTTATGCACATATTTAATACATAACACTCTGTTTAAAAATATGTCAGTGATACTAAATAGCAAAGGCTGAGCATGCATTCATTTATTCATTTATCAAATAAGTTCTGGTTGCCCATTATATATAAAGCACTTTGTTAGAAATGGGGGCTGTGCTTGGCAGTTAAATAGGGTTTTCCTCTCCTCATGTCAATAGAAACAAAATGATATATATACAGCAAAAATGTCAATGTGAAGAGCAGATAATGGCAGCAAAACTCAATGGATATATATATATACATATAATCTATCTCTCCCTCTCTCTCTCTCTCTCTATATATATATATATATATATTGTCCTAGTTGTTGATTAATCCCACAAAACTAAAGGGCTACAGAATTATAACTAGCTTCCAAACAAAATGATTGTCTTCTTCCAAAGAGCTTGGAATGTATATATGAGTGTGTTCTCTCATATTGTCAAAGAAGCAAGGCAATAGCATCTCCAGGCTATGACTTGATCTTTAGGTACATATCTAATTAGTATCACTACATACTCCCAAATAGGAACAAAATTTTTCATTTAAATGAAGTATATACAACTTTTTTTAATTTCTAATGTGAAAAAGAAAACCACCTTACCATAAAAGATGGAAATAAAATCAACTACAATTCATTTTGGCTTCATGTTGTATGCATTAAATTGTTTTTAAATGACCTAAAACAATGGTGCTGAAACTTGTAAAACATAACTAGAAAATTTATTTTGAAAGTGTGGGTCAAAAATTAAGTCATTAATTGAGTAGCACGGCTATAATACTGATTAAAATATAATCTATAATATCTGTTATAAATTAAAATACTAGTGATATCACTGGTAGGAGGATAAAAGTAGATAAATATGTGAAGATTTTTTTTTCTTGACTGATTTAAGCTCTCTTGGAGTACAACTGGGAGTTGGGAAGCTAAATTTGGAAGAATAACAGTTTTCCAAATTGTGGAACAATGTTTACAAATGAACTGATGAATTAGATAGAATTAAACATCTTCCAGTAGTTCTGCATTACAGTGTATGTGTGTGTGTGTGTGTGTGTGTGTAGGCTTTGAAGTGTTTAGATCATAGACTCATATTTTATTTGTCATTCTAAGGAGTTTGTCCTGTGTTTTATAGACTGTGGGTGCTCTTTGAATGACAATATATTCCACTGCATAGACATTCTATATTTCCTACGAATGGCTATTTTTTATTTCATACATAACAGATTAAAAAGCAAGGTAATTTATATGACTTTTTGAAATTTTAAGAATTAACTGTTTTCTAGTTTCAGACCCCCCAGTTTAGCACAAACAACAACTTAATTTTAGTAATCTTATTCTAACTACAATCAGAATTTGACAAATCAAATATTGAAGAAACACTTTAGAAACTACCATCATAGCCTAAGCATGCTCTGCTTATTTTTAATAAAATAAATTAGTTCACTAGATACAATAAAGAACACTTGTCAACAAGATATTCAATTTCTCAGTTTCCCTGAAAATTTTTCTATGATAGTAAATCACATGATGTTCCATATGTCCTTCATTAAAACACTCTTATTCTAATGTAACAAGAAAAACCCTTTATCTGTAATAATTGTTTCACTTATAATGTAGACTCTGTTGCCCTTTAGTCATATCTTTCTATCAAAGACACACTAGGACGATACATAATACTTAATCCAGGAGGCGCATCCCACCTAAGTAAATATAAGTGAACTCTTGCTCTGTTGCTCTTCAATATTCTGAAACCGCCTTAACATCAAAACAGATAGAGGAAGCTGTTGGTATTTACACTGGGAAGAAGGCATTTGAGCAGATTTAATCGTTCATACTGACTTTAAAATACCTTCATGTAACTGGCAGTGAGAAATATAGTACCTTATTTATTGAGGTTGATGAGAAAATGCACTTCTTTTTACATTTGAGAGCAGAACTCTCAACTCTTTCAGCGATATACTTTTTTCTTAATGGTTATTTTAAAAGAATTATCTGAAGTAATATAAAACAAAACCTATTTTTAGAATCTCAACCAAAGAATCTTTTATGACAAGTTAGAAACATTTGCATGTATATCATCTTCATAAAGTTTTACAAAAGCCTTATTTTTGTTCTGTTTTGTTTACTTATTTACTTTCGCTTTGTTTACCTTATTTACTTTCATTTTGTTCACCTCTTATTTTGACCTAAAACAGACTGCCAGATGTTTCTCCAACAAAGATTGGGATTATTTGGGATCAACAGAGAATTTCAGTTTGGGGTCTGCAACCATGGTGAGCCACATGCAAGTCCCTGCAAGGTAAGAGAAGGAGAATGCTTTTATAGAGGGAAAAAATAAGTTGGGAGGGTGCTGGTAAACAAAGAGTCTGTGACCTCCATAGGCTTAGTTCTTGTGAGGAAAGAAGTCTTTCTTCTTCCCGTTGGGCTCTGCTATTTTCACAGGGTGTAAGAGCTCCCTGTTTTGGTTTCCCAATTCTATTTAATTGAGGTTTCTGTTTATTTATTTATTTTATTATACTGGAGGGTTTTTTTCTTCTCCAAAGGAATATATATTTTTGTGATTTTTATTTTTTGTTTTGTGAGGAATGGTTGAATGTATGAAGGGACATTAAAAATTTCCTTCCAACATAAACTGCAATTACATGCTCTTAACATTAATATATGATAAAATAATACCTCTTTATGGACAGTAGTTTATGAAGAATTTCTCTGATTTCATTTAAAAAAAAAATCATACAGCATGGAAAGACTCTTTTCTTCTCAATCCGCTCCAATGCAAATTTTAGATTCTCTACAGAACACACAGTAAGCTCTTTAAGAGATGGCATAAAGTAGGGTCTCCCCCAACTGTTTGAGGTTTGGTTGAGTAAAGACATACACGGATTGATAAATAAGTGAATGAAGTGGTACGCTGGAGCCAGCTTGTATAGGTTCACAATAGCCTACTGTTAAATATTCAGAGAATTTTTGCACTCGTTGCTAAATACAGATGTTTTTACAACGGAAATTATATAAAGTTACAATAATAATGTTAAAAACAAATGCAACAAACACTCAAAACTTATAACTTCCTATTTTACTAAAGTTTACTGTTATCTATGCTTTTGAGGTAATTTATTTCTATTGCATCTGTAGAGTGGAAATACTATATAATTATGTGCTTATTTCTTCCTAACTCTGTGTTAAATGATATCTCATTGTTAACTTGAAATAGACAATGATGAGAGTATTTATATAATGAAAATTGACAAATATTACCATTCGGCTTTTGATTTATTATTTTGTTGATTGTTTAAAGTAGGGTCAGAAAACTTTATTGTAACTAACTAAAACTTCTAGCTTCATTTCCTAATATTTGAGTTGGTAATTTTGCGTTTGTTCAGAAAAATGTGAATGATCTTCAGTATTGATTTGTGATGTCTTTAAATTACCAGTTATGATATCTTATTTAAATGAGTCAGGAAGCTTTCTAATTTTCTATGGTATGTAATAACTCAAAGAGCATAATGCCTACTTCATCTTTGAAGGTATGAAGGAGAGTTGCTGAAAAACAGATTACCCAGTAAAACACAAGTTGTATGGTTTCTTTTTCAGTCCAAGCTTATGATTTGCTATAGGTGAACTTCTAGATGACTATAGATAAGCTTATAGTCTGAGATCAGACTATATAAATCATCAAATATTCTAAAAAATATGGCTACTGAGTTCACTTCTTCCTTACTTTTCAGTTCTGATACAGATGCTCAAATTTTACAAAATTTACATATCTTGAATAAACCAGTGGAAGGCTAGAATTTGCTCACATCCAATTTCATTAAGCCATCAAGCATATATTTTATACAAAATACACCCACTGTATAACCTTCTTGATTATATTATTTTTGTTTTCAAGACATAAAGAAAACTCTTTAGATAACAAAACTTATTCAATAAAATATAGACTTAGCTGTTAAACATATCTTTGAAAAACATTTGATTCTATTATTTTAATTATCTAAGTACAATTTTTATCTCACATATAATATGTCACAATGAATAAGTACACTCAGAATTCAAGAATCTGTATCTCATTTGCAAGAGATTCTGCCATAACATAGCTTCTTGCCCTTTGGAAAACACTAGACAAGTTACATCGAACTTAACTCCTATGAGTTGGCAAAATGTTACCCAATCAGAAAAAAAATCAATATAATTTTTTGTATTGAGATAGAATTCAAAATGAATACATTTTAGCTTTCTTACAGAATTTGGGAAGTTAAAAAAAATTTTAAAGCTTTTGCTCACATTTAAAATGAAGTTTTCATTGAATTAAGAATAAATACATTCATCTGTTATCACTTATATGTGGAATCTAAAAGATGCAACAAACTAGTTAATAAAGCAAAATGAAGCAGACTCACAAATATAGAGAATAAGCTAGTGGTTACCAGTGGGGAGACGGAAGGGAGGGAGGGGCAAATTAGGGGTAGAGGAGAAAAAGGGTTATTATGGGACTATATGAAATCACGTGTTTGAAACTTGAAAATTGTAAAGCACCATAAAATTGAAAGAACCTTTTATTAAATTTACAAACCTCAGAAAAAAGAGTAAATAGATCCAATATATATGGATTTTATGTGTTCCAGTTTCAACACATCACAATACACAAGTTAGATTTTGTCATTACTCTTCTCAGAAGTCTTCAATGGCTTCTGATTTTATTTGGATCAAGATTAAATCAATGATATTTAGGCTAAGTTATTATTTTAATCCAGAAAAGCATTAAAGATTATTTTTGTAGGTAATTCTACTAAGATAAAAGTGGATATATTTAAGCCTTAAAATAAAAAGGTTAAAGTAGTGATGATTAAGTTCAACAGTTAAAGCAATTCAAGTCCCGTTATAAAACAAAGCATAGACATGACACCAATATGTTACTTTGTTTCTTATTTTCTTTTTGAAGTGATCTGATACTTTTATTAGCCAATATTCCAACCATAATTGGGAAGAGAATGAGAAAGATCGAGAGAGGGGGAGAAACTCTGTAATTGAAATCTCACTCTAACTAGAGACAACAGAATTTTTATACTAAAGCAAAAGTAACAAAATAAATATACTTTACACTTTTGGTGACTACAGAGTAAGGTCCAGTTTGCCTAATATGAATATGATAGCTGCTATAGTTAAGAAAATGTATTTCTCACTACAACCAAAACCTATAACCACCTGTCTGCACATAACCTAGCAAGCTTAGCATACTAGAATGAATGTTGAGAATGCAGATATTCATAATAAATTAGATTTGACATGAATAGTTCTACACCCTCCATATGCAAATATATTAAAATGGAAAAAATCCAAAGTGGTATATGGGTTTAAAAAGTGATAATTTCCAAAGTGAGTAACTGATAATATTGTGTGCATGTCTGATTGAATCATTTGGTTGTTAAATTCATTTATAATCACGTTCTGAGAATAAATACTTTCTGAGGATTTATCCATGGAATCATAATCAGGGAAAACGTATTAAGAATTTGAGATTACTGACAGTAGTAGCCTTCAGCTGGCTGAGCAATCTTGCTAATTCTGGATGCTGCTACTCTGTTCCTTTGCTCGTTCCATTTTTGTTTGTTTGTTGTTGTTTTGTTTGGTCTCTTTCTTTTTTTTTGTCTCATTTGTTTTTTAATGGGAAATTTTTCTTAAATTGTGATATCTGGACAGAAGGCTGCCAGAAACGCACACACACACACACACACACGCGCATATGCACACACACACACACTTTAAAGAAAAGATAATAAATCACAAACCATTGTAATCACACATATACCAAAGCATAGCATATTTACATGACCCCAAAAGCCTCATATTTATCTTCACTGATCAGAACCTTCTCCCTCCATCCTTGATGCAACCATTAACCAAAATTTTGTGATTAGCATTTCCTTTCTTTTCTTTAGACTTTTGCCCCCAATATAAGCATTTCTAAAAACCAAAACATTCTGTTTTCTGTTTTAGGAATTTATATAAATGGACTCATGATGTCAGTGTTTCTTTGTGTTTTGCATCCTTTTTTGTGATCCACAAAAAATGATGCTGCTGTATAGCAAAGTGAGTCAGTTATTACATATATCCACTCTTTTTTAGATTCTTTTCCCACATAGTCCATTACAGAATATTGAGAAGAGTTCCCTGTGCTATACAGTAGGTCCTTATTAGTTATCTATTTTATATAAAGTAGTGTGTATATGTCAATCCCAATCTCCTAATTTATCGCTCCCCACCTTTCCCCCTTGGTAACCATAAGTTTGTTTTCTACATCTGTGACTCTATTCCTGTTTGGTAAATAAGTTCATTTGCACCCTTTCTTTAGATTCCACACATAAGTGATATCATATATTTGTCTTTCTGTGTCTGACTTCACTCAGTATGACAGTCTCTAGGTCCATCCATGTTGCTGCAAATGGCATTATTTCGTTCTTTTTTATGGCTGAGCAATATTCCATTGGGCTACATGATCTTTAATAACTAAGGCATGTAGTGAGGATAACATGTGTGCAAAGGCAGGAATGGAGAGAAACAGCCTGGCACAACGACAGAGCTGCAGGGCGGGTGTTCGCTGGAAAGGAGATTACAGGTAGGACAAATAATATGGGAAATAATATCAGAGAAGAAAAATCAGGAGCCAAGGCATAAAAGGCCTTTTGTACCATAGTAAGGAGTTTGGACTTTATTTGGCAAGGAGTCATGAAGTGTTTTTAACCTGCAAGTGTCATGAATGTGTTTGCACTTTTGAAAGATAACAGGCTGCAGTGCAAATGACGGGTTACAGTGGGATGGGGCTGAAGCGTAAGTGGGATGAACTGAAGCAGTAGCAGTGGATGTGGATAGGAGGCAACAATGTCACAGCTCTGTAAAAGGCAGAGTTGCTAGCATTGATGTGGCAGATGGGTCATGGACCACTATGTAGAGCTAAAACCTCAATAGACCTGGTGATTCAGTAGGAAAAATATCACAGAAGTATGTGCCTGGGATGCAGGGCACAGTTATTTATATGGTAATACGGGGAATTCTTGAGCGCTGTCATGGCCCCTCCAGTGGCCAAAGACTACAGAATACCCACAACCCCCAAATCTGGGCTTCTCTAACTGGTAGATTTTTTTATTCCACATGGCTAGCATTGACTTCACTCTTCTGGTACATCTCTGGGAGCCATTAAGGAGGCTATTGGGCAGTCAGGTCCAGTTGCTTGGGTCCAAGTTTACTTGTGTATCACCTTTGCAATTTTTACTGCTTGTTTGAAAGATAAAGTGAAATGAAAGTAAATTTAAATTAAGTCTTTGTGGACTGGCTGGCTACGCTCACTGATGAGTCATTATGTGGAGATGGTGAGGAAGACAGAAGAATTGGTAACAACTCCCAGGTCCTGTAATTAGAAAGAAGCTCCATTAATTAGAATGAAGTGGAAATGAGGGAAAAGGAACAGATGATTGAGGGATGGTCACAGTGAGTTCCATTTTTGCTATGATGAGCTTGAAAAACTCTGGGAGCTCCAGAAGGAGACATTCACTTTAAATCTCTCATCAGTGGAGCCACAGTGAACATTCCACTCTGGATAGCTTTGTTTGTTTGAGGGGCTCATTTGAGCACAAACTTTTATTTAAATGCCTTCCTCCTTCTCAAAGTGCTTTCTATCTTGCTATTTCCCTGCCCCATTTTTTTTTTTTTTTTTTTTTTTGGGTGTGTGGGCCTCTCACTGTTGTGGCCTCTCCCGTTGCGGAGCACAGGCTCCGGACGCGCAGGCTCAGCGGCCACGGCTCACGGGCCTGGCCACTCCGCGGCATGTGGGATCCTCCCGGACCAGAGCACGAACACGTGTCCCCTGCATCGGTAGGCGGACTCTCAACCACTGCCCCACCAGGGAAGCCCACCCTGCCCCATTTTTAACAGGAGAGTCCAATTAAGCTGGTGACACACTAGCATTACCATGGTGAAAAGCCCACGAATTTGCTGACTGAAACCTTCTCCCAGGAGGCTTGAGGTACAGTAATGGTCACAATTGGGAACATGGTACTTGAAGAAACAAGTGAAAGAAAACTTGAGGTAATGCCTGTGGTCCAACTATGACTGTATTAGCTTTGAAGGCTGTTACCACCAGGTCATAAAAAAAAAAGTTGTCACTTGTATCTATAGTTCAATAATTGTATTATTGTATGGTTTATCTGTTAATATACCACAATTATTTGCTTATCTATCTTTTTGTTGGTAGATATTTAGACTGTACGTAGTTTTTGAATACAATGAAAAATGCTACTATGAACATTTTTGTACATGTCTGATATGAATAGGTGCAAGCATTTTTCTAGGGTATTTAATCAGGAGTGAAGTTGCTGGGTCAGAATTATGTATCTTTCCAAATTTTCTAGACAATTTCTTTAAGTTTTCCAACTTATTTTTATCCTTTATGCTCCAATTATCTATCATGAAAGATCCTTTCCTCAGAATACTCCCTGACACTTAGTAATACCAGACATAATTTGTAATGGTATCTTGTGATTTAACTTGATTATATTCCAAAATAATAAACTAAATTTATTTTTAAATTAATACTTTAAAATATAATATGAATGAGCAATTTAATCAGTGAGGTTATAATCAGAAAAGCAGAAGATAACTTAGGTATAATGAAGAAAGAGATTGATCATAAGGAATTAAAAGTACCAAAACTCTTGGTAAGTGAAGTGTAGCTTAAATCACAAAAAGATGTCAGAAATGGGTTATTCACAGGAGATCATCTGGAAGCCACAGTGAATCTCAGCAACTTTATTATAAGCTGCCACCCCAGAGATTTTTCAGCCACTTTCTTGGAAGCTTCAGTAAATCTCAGCAATTGAATTGTGAATCATTGCCGATTTTAGCTGTCTACTCTATCAGTGCTGTTGATTTCCAAAGATTTGTCTCTGCTCAAGTTTTTCCTGCAACTTCCTCCATAGAAAAAAGTTTTCTTCTTTTCTTTCTTCCAATTCTATTGAGAACTTATAGTAGATTCTAGTGCAAGCCACATGGAAAAATGGATCCTGAGCAAATCTCCAGCTTCCCATCTGTGATGTATGCAGCTGCATAGAGTCATGCTATGCAACCTGGTAGACACATAGTCCTTACACACCCTTAAGGTGCATTTAAACCTCCGAGGACCAATATAGAACACCCAACACTTTCACTGTACACAGTTCAACTATCTCTTACACAATAGAAAACATACTTATGCTCTCTCCTAAAACAATATATAAATCCCATAAATCACTGTATCCATTTGTGGGTGTTAATAAATATTATTCAAGCTTAGTTCCTATCATGTTTTGATGTGCTGTAACATAAATCTTGAATTAGAGGTTGAACGTTATCAAGAAGAGGAAAAGGAGGAGCTAGCTAATATATGTAAATATGTACATAAAAGTAAGAAAGAAAATATACCTAGTTTTTATAGTTCTTGTTTCTCCTATTGGTCATGTAGCCATGGTTACTGTTTATAGCTTCCTGTCTCTACTCATCAGTTTATAGTCCCCCTTTATTTTATTGAGCACCCCAACTGAATATTGTACTTTATACTAAAATTCATGAAAGAATTCATACACTGGTAAAACATATAAAATCAATAATTATAAGAAGTTTGAGGTTCAATATCACTAATTATTAGAGTAATGCAAATCAAAACTACAATGAGGTATCACCTCACACAGGTCAGAATGGCTGTCATCAAAAAATCTACAAATGATAAATGCTGGAGAGGGTGTGGAGAAAAGGGAACCCTCTTCCACTATTGGTTGGAATGTAAATTGTTACAACCACTATGGAGAACAGTATGGAGGTTCCTTATAAAGCTAAAACTAGAATTACCATATGACCCAGCAATCCTTCTACTGGGCATATACCCTGAGAAAACCATAATTCAAAAAGATACACGCACCCCAATGTTCATTGCAGCACTATTTACAATAGCCAGGACATGGAAGCAACCTAAATGTACATCAAGAGAGGAATGGATAAAGAAGATGTGGTACATATATACAATAGAATATAACTCAGTGATAAAAATGAATGAAATTGTGTCATTGCACAGACTTGGATGGACCTAGAGACTGTTATACAGAGTGAAGTAAGTCATAAAGACAAAACCAAATATGGTATATTAATGCATACATGTGGAATATAGAAAAATGGTAAAGATGAACTTAGTTGCAAAGCAGAAATAGAGACACAGACGTAGAGAACAAACATATGGATACCAAGGGGGAAGGGTAGGGTGTGATTAATTGGGAGATTTGGATTGACATTTATACACTACTATGTATAAAATAGAAAACTAATGAGAACCTACTGTATAGCACAGGGAACTCTACTTGATGCTCTGTGGTGACCTAAATGGGAAGGAAATCCAAAAAAGGGGAGATATATGTATATGTATGGCTGATTCACTTTGCTGTACAGCAGAAATTGACACAGCAGTATAAAGCAACTATACTCCAATACAAAAACATAAATAAGTTTGAGGGAAAATATGTATGTAAGGCTCACTTATAACATTCTCCAAGATTATTATAATTTAAAAATGCATGGGGGCTTCCCTGGTGGCGCAGTGGTTGAGAATCCGCCTGCCGATGCAGGGGCCGCGGGTTCGTGCCCCGGTCTGGGAGGATCCTGCGTGCCGCGGAGCGGCTGGGCCCGTGAGCCATGGCCGCTGAGCCTGTGCATCCGTAGCCTGTGCTCCGCAACGGGAGAGGCCACAGCGGTGGGAGGCCCGCGTACTGCAAAAAAAAATAAAAATAAATAAAAATGCATTATATTCAGGAGAATTCTAATACTTTAATCACCATCTATAATGTGAATAGCAACTGATTTTAGGATCAAGATGCTTACGGTATAAGAAGTGTAGATTTTACACAGTTTAACCCAGTGCTCTTATAATAGATCTAGATACAAAAAAATCTAACTTTTACTTTTTTTTTTTTAAGAAAATGTTGGGGGTAGGAGTTTATTAATTTATTTATTTTTGTTGTGTTGGGTTTTCGTTTCTGTGCAAGGGCTTTCTCTAGTTGTGGCAAGTGGGGGCCACTCTTCATCACGGTGCGTGGGCCTCTCACTATAGCGTCCTCTCTTGTTGCGAAGCACAGGCTGCAGACACACAGGCTCAGTAGTTGTGGTGCACGGGCCTAGTTGCTCCATGGCATGTGGGATCCTCCCAGACCAGGGCTCGAACCCGTGTCCCCTGCATTAGCAGGCAGATTCTCAACCACTGCGCCACCAGGGAAGCCGTCCCAAAAAATCTAACTTTTAAAAAATAATATATAAACACAAGATCACTGAAATATTATAATAAAATATAATGCAATATAGGCACATAAAAGTGCATACTCATCAATTAAAATGAAAACCCTACTTTGAGTATGACTGTGACTAGTGTTGTTTTCTCTTATTCTTATGGCATAATTCTTGTCAATAATAATGAGATTGGATATTAATCAGATAAACTCTGCTTTTTGATGTTCCTAATTGTTAAATGACCTAATTCTCATGGACACATAAATAGAGGTTTGGTGCCAGAAATGAACAGCACTGGATTATTTAAACAAGGTGTATTTTAAAGTATAGTGATTATCTTAAAATAAAAATTTGCAAATTTTTTTTAAATGGGATTTACTTTTGTTTTTCTTTCCTCTTGTACTTCTTTCCTTTCCTGTCTTTCTATAATGTGCCCCTTCTATTATTGTACATCTGCCATTCTTTCTCTGTTGCTGGCCACATGACTGACGGTTGTAACTAGGATCTTCTTAGGAGGAATATACTAACAAAGATTTGGTGGCAGGGTGGGGAGATTTTAGCCACATTTATGGGATATAAAATACTTTCTGAGTTAACTATGATACTTGCCATATATCTCAAGAAGTGCCTAAAGTTCATTATTTCTCTGTGATTATTATGTTATCATGATTAGATATCACGTTTCATTAAATGCTCTTTATGCTAAAGTGTTCTTTAACCAATATTAATATTGCCACAAAATCCTTTCTGTTTCTTATTTGTCATATATTTTTGCACACACTATTACTTTTTTTTTTTTTTTTTTTGCGATATGCGGGCTTCTCACCGCTGCGGCCTCTCCCGCTGCGGAGCACAGGCTCCGGACGCGCAGGCTCAGCAGCCATGGCTCACGGGCCCAGCCGCTCCGCGGCACATGATATCCTCCCGGACTGGGGCACGAACCTGTGTCCCCTGCATCGGCAGGCGGACTCTCAACCACTGCGGCAGCAGGGAAGCCCCTCACACACTATTACTTTTGACCTTCATAGACATTGCATTTTAGGAGTAAACTTTCTTTACAGTATGCATCTGGGTGGAATTTGTTTGCTTGCCAACTACAATTGGATTTTCTTTTACTTTTCTTAGGAAAATTCAGTCAATCTGCTTCAATTCTGAATAGGCATTTTTGCCTTATTCCAATTATCCTAATTTGTATTAATCTTTCATTATAATTTATTATTCTGCAAAAGCTAAAATAATTAGTTGCTTTGCGTTTGTGTTTTTAATATATTTTTTCCTTCTTGTGGTTTAGAAAATCTAATAACTTTCTCTGATGCATACTTTTTGAGTGTAAAAATCGTGTTTAAACCTTTTTACACTAGTGTATTATTTTCAAAGAATAACTATTGCCCATTTCTCTCTAATGCCTCAGGATGAAACATGTAAAATTGTTTTATTTCCTGGTTGGCATCCTTACCATTTCCTGGCTTTTGCTGAAACAACTCAGACTTTGAATTCCAGGGTTTAATTACATTTCTCTTCACTCTATTTTCTCATTGTCTCCTGGGTTAAGGATGGTTTATGTGAAATTACCCTTTTTCTCTGGATATGACATCTACATTCCCTTAGAATCTTTCTGCTCCAGTTATCAGCACTCACTCCCTTGATGTATGACTTTATTCCCTTTTTCTGCAATCATAAAACAGGGATCGAGTCACAAGTTTGTTCCCGTTCCCTTCCTGAATGTGTAAATTGGTCATGGATGTTCTCCTTAGATTGTGATTTATTGATTATCACTTCATTGTAAAAGAGATGCACTCATGCATCTCATTTAATTAATTTTTCAGATTAAATATTTTCTACCTTCTTACTAATTATAAAATATTAAGTTTCAGGGATAGTGTCTAGTTTTCATTAAAATTAGTGCTGTTAATTATGTCTTTTTCTATAGATGGTAAAGTAATTTGTTACAGGAATTTGACCTTATGTAGGAGTGGTTGAGCAAGCTCTGTAAGGTTGTTGTCCTGACACCTAATACTAAAACTACATGCCCATAGGGCAGGTAGGCAGCAAGTGAGGGAGAGCAAGGGCAAGGTGGAACCCATAAGCACAAACTCAGACCATGGAACAGAGGGAAATCCATGTAAGTAGTGGTTGTTTCTGGCCTTGGTGGTGTGGGTATCCCTTAGGATCTAGGGGCATTAGTCTTGGATCTAAACACTCACAAACCTGGTCCTGGAGTCAGAAAAGTCGAAGGAGGGTCCAGTGGAAGGCAGAGAAGTAGAGGCACAGCAGCTGCCTCATACCCATCAGGTGAATCCCCCTGTGATAATGGGTATGAGCTACTAAATGGCTGCAGCTTCACTTCTACCCTTTCAGATCTCTCACAAGAAACATTCTTAGGGCCCACCCAAATCAGAGACACACAAGATTGGGAATTCTGGAAAATATAGTTTAACTTGGGAAAGTTGACACATCACAGAGCCACAAAAATTAGCCAAAGCAAATACCTTAGCCCTGGGGATTTTAATATGTGTCACCATTAAAATACAGGGATTTTTAGGTGACTTTCAAAAGGGTTTTAATAATCATTGATGGTAGGAAAGTGTTTTGCATTCATTTGGTTTAAGATATATAATATATTTGGTTTAATATTTACTTGCAGAAGCTAAGTAAATAATATATCTAATTTTAATATGTTAGAAATTTCAAATTTGGCAGGTTATATTGTTCTATGAAAGAATAGAGGTGTAAAGAAGTTTAATTACTTGATTAAATGAGTGCCAAATATTTACCTAACCTAACTGAATGTAGTAAAAATGGTACTATGATTCCAGGACCAGTGATTTATATCCTAAGTACTATATGGTCCAGTATTTTAGAGGATAGCTAAATCTAACTCAGAGAAAACTATTAAATTCTATTTTATAATCATTGTGATGAAAAGGAGGATTTTCAGAAGGATGGATTGATAAAAGGAGAAAATGGCTATGGTTCAGATTTTTAAATAGAATGTAAAGATTTTTGAAGAACTGGAGTATTCCTCCACATTATACATCCATTGTAATATAAACCTGAGAAAATTTTGTAGACGTCGTCAATTCCTCCATGAAGTGTCATTTGGAAAGGATAAGTGTTATCTGTATTCAATATAGATTCTCAAGATGCTGCAGTGTGCTATTACTTTTCCTATGATGGAAATGGAATAAAAGAAGGGGGAATAATAATTCTTTCCATTATTACCCCATAGTATAAGTGGGTTTGGGGTGCCAGAATGTAGAAAGAATGACAAAGAATCTAAAAGATGAAAAATGCCATGTTGCCATCATTGCACTCTACGTTGCTTTGACAAAAACAAGTTACTGAGATATAGTCCAAATATCATTATTCAAAACTGAAAGCAAATATTGGATCTACTCATATTTTTGTAGAAATGGATAGGGGGGACTAGGTAAGTTCAAATAAGTTGTGGTGTTATCTTTCCAGCCCTAGCCTCTTTGCAAAGCTCTTGATTCTTATGTAGAAGGGCCTACTGGAAATCTTTCAAGCATCTTAACATTAAAATTTCCCAAACTAAGATGTTGACTTAATTTTAATGTCTCTAGTGCTACCAACTGTGATCTTTCTCCAGAGTGCCCCATCTCCATAAATGGCATGACTGTACTTACATGTGGCTCATTGTCCTTGAATCCTCCCCCTCAATGACTCTTGACTCCAATTAATCTATCAGCAGTGATTGTACTTCCAAATATATCTGAGTTTGGGCTATTTCTCACTCCATTTCCACCTTATATGCCATAGGAATTAAAGCAACAAATATAGCAAGAAAACCTTACAGATATGTGTTGTACTATTAATTTATTAAAAAATAGTGTTTGTGGACATAGGCTTTTTAAAATTGAAAATGCTTCATCATTTTCTCTTTATAAATATTTATTCACCTTTTAAAAACTAATTTGTATTTTTTTTCTAAAAAGAGACCTTCTGAATTGTATGGGCTTTAAAAACAAGCTGAGGGTTAATGAGGAGTGATCTCAGTTTTGGTTCCCCGTTAGCTTCTTGAAAGGGATAGCGGGTGTTCCATGGAGCACTCACAGTTGGCTCTGCCCTTCCATTACTTGGGTAAAATGAAGTAATATTGTAAGAGAAGGGAAATAGGGGTAAGTTCAGTGTGACAGTTTTTCAGAATCTGTGAGGTAGAAACAGATAACCATCCATAGAACTGTGGGTCCTCTTACTTAATATATAGTTCTCACTAGAAAAAGATTGAAAAGCCAAATGCAATATTATATTTCTCAGTTGTTTCTATATGTTGTCATGTAAATAGTACTTGCCAATAAAATATAATCACTATTAGAGAATGTCACTTTCTGGCCGACGCGTTTAAACAGTGCGTTTTTTCAGTGCCTTATATTTCTCTCACCTGCAAAATTAACAAGACCTACACATGTTGAAGTCAAAATGCAGGAGGAAAGTGAGATCCTAAATTATCATGTGGTAGAAAGCACCTTAGTGATTTAAAGATGCTAACTACTATTATCTTTTTGAAGAGTCTTTTGGCTCTCTTGACCATTAGGAGAAGAGTAATGAAACAATGTACAAAAATGTTGAAAACAGAGCCTGTTATAAAGTAGCCACTCAAAAATAAAACTAGTTATCTTTAAATTTTATTTCTTATATAATTTTTAGAACCATCACTCCTTCCTCAATTTCTTTTTAATTTTTTTTCTAAATAGACTTTATTTTTTAAGAGCAGTTTTAGGTTATAGCAAAATTGAGGAGAAAGTACAGACTTCCTCTATACCTTTTACCTCAACACACTCATAGCCTCCCCACTGTCAACATCTCACACCAGAGTGGTATATTTGTCACAATTGATGAATTTACATTGACACATCATTCTCACCCAAAGTTCATAGTTTATATTAGGGTTCACTCTTGGTATTGTATATTCTATGGATTTCAACAAATTTTTAATGATGTGTATCACCATTATAATATCATACAGAATAGTTTCACTGCCTTGAAAATCTTTGTGTTCTGTCCTTCTCTCTAACCTCTGGCAACCATTGGTCTTTTTACTATCTCTATAGTTTTACCTTTTCCATAATGGCATATAGATAAAATTGTACAGCATGTAGCCTTTTCAGATTGGCTTTTTTCACTTACTAATATGAATTTAAGGTTCTTCTATGTCTTTTCATTCCTTGATAGATCTTATATATTAGCATTGAATATTTCATTGTCTGGATATACCAGTTTAGTTATCAGTTCACCTAGTGAAGAACATATTGGTTGCTTCAAAGTTTGGGCAATTATGACTAAAGCTGCTATAAATATCCATGTTCAGGATTTGTATGGACATGAATTTTCAAGTCATTTAGATAAATAATAAGGAGTGCAATTTCTGGATTTTATGGGAAGAATATGTTTAGTTTTGTAAGCAACTGGCAAACTGTCTTCTAAAGTGACTGTACCATTTTGCATTCCCACCAGCAATAAGACTTTGTTATTCCACATTCTTGTCAGCATTTGGTGTTGCCAAGTGTTCCAAATTTTGGCCATTCTAAAAGGTGTGTAGTGGTATCCCATTGTTGTTTTAACTTGCATCTCAGTGATGATATATGTAGTATCTTTTCATGTGCTTATTTGCCATCTGTGTATCTTCTTTGGTAAGGCATCTGTTCAGGCCATTGGCCCACTTTTAAATCAGGTTGTTCATTTTCTTATTGTCAAGTTTTAAGCATTCTTTGTATATTTTGGGTAACAGTCCTTTATCACACCTTTGCAAATATTTTCTCCCAGTCTGTGGGTTGTCTTCTCATTCTCTTGAATGTGGCTTTTATAAAGCAGAGGTTTTTAAAGGAGTCTGGTTTATTTGTTATTTCTTTCATAAATCATGCATTTGGTGTTGTTTTTTAAAAAATCATCACCATACCTAGGGTCACCTAGATTTTTCCTGTGTTATTTTCTAAGAATTTTATATATTTTTAAAATTTAGGTTATAAGAACTAACTTTTGTAAAGGATGTAAATCTGTGCCTGGAGTCTTTTTTTTTTTTTTTTTTTTTTTTTTGCATATGGATGCTCAGTTGTTCCAGCACCATTTGTTAAAAAGACTGTCTTTGCTTTATTGTATTGCCTTTACTCCTTTGTCAAAAATCAGTTGACCTTATTAATGTGGGGCTACTTTTGGACTTCCTATTCTGTTTCATTGATCTACTTGTCTGTTCTTTCATCAGTGCCACACCTTTTTGATTATTATAGCTCTATAGAAAATATCAAAGCCAGGTAGTGTCAGTTGTGTGACTTTGTTCTTCTTTAATATTGTGTTTGCTATTCTAGGTCTTTTGCTTCTCCATATAACTTTAGAATCAGTTTCTAGATATGCACAAAATAGCTTGTTGGGATTTTAATTGGGATTGTGTTGAATCTATAAATCAAGTTGGGAAGAATTGACATTTTGGTAATAGTTTTTCTATCTATGGACATAGAATCTCCATTTATTTATTTTTTTAAAAGTTTCTTTCATCAGAATTTTGCAATTTTCCTCATGTAGATATTTTATGTATTTTTTTAGTATATTTATACCTAAACATTGCATTTATTGGGTGCTATTGTATATTGTGTTGTGTTTTAAATTTTAAATTCCATTTGTTTGTCACAGATATATAGGAAACTGATTGAATTTTATACTTTAACCTTGTATCCTACATCTTAGCTATAATTGCTTATTTTTTCCAGGTGTGCTTTTGTCAATTTGTTTGCATTTCCTACATAGATAAGTCATTTGTGAATAAAGATAGTTTTATTTCTTCTTTCTCAACTGTATAGCTTTAATTTCTTTTCCTTGCCTTATTATATTGGCTAGGATTTCTAATATGTTGTTAAAAAGCAGTGGTGAGAGGAGAAACCCTTGACTTGCTCCTGAGCTTAGCAGGAAAGTTTCAAGTTTCTCACCATTAACTATGATGTTAGCTATAAGTTTTTTGTAGATAGTCATTATCAAGTTGAGAAAGTTCCCCTATATTCCTAGTTTACTGCAAATTTTTGTTATGAAAGGGCATTGGATTTTGTCAAATGCTGTTTCTGCATCAATTGATATGATTTTTCTTCTTTAGTCTGTTGATGTGTTGGATTACATTAATTGAAATCAGAATGTTGGATCACTGATTTCTTCCATTTTAAGTTTTTTCACTCTACTTCCTTCCTGAATTCATTGTCATCTGATCTTAGACAATTTTTGGTGAGTCTGATTTTTAACTTTTTCTTTTCGTCTTCACATTTCATCTGTTTTCCCTTGAAAATCTCATATATTTTTAACTTTTTCAAATACTGAAGGTTCTCAACTCTCAAAGTCAGACTGTAGCACTCACATGTGCACTCCATATATGATAATTATGATGATATTAATTATTCTTATATGGTAACAAATAACTTTTTTGAGTATATATCTGTGCCAGGCATTCAAGCATTCTCTTTTTTCCTCTCTTTCTATGAGTCAGGCTCTTTTAGATTATACATATAAGTGAGATTATACAATATGTCTTTCTCTGTCTGACTTATTTCACCTAGCATAGTGCCCTCAATATCCGTCCTTGCAGCAAAATGGAAGGATTTCCTTCTTTTTTATGGCTAAATTTTATTATATTAATATAATATATATTTACATATGTATTTATGTATATATGTATGTGTGTATATGCATATATTTATGTGTATATATATATACATATATATGTGTGTGTATATATAGAGAGAGAGAGATAGATACATATAGTTGACCCTTAAACAATGGCAGGCATTCATATATGCATTTTACTTATATTGTTTGTGTTAACATTAACTATTGGGTTGGTCAAAAAGTTCCTTCAGGTTTTTCCATAAGATCTTACAGAAAAATCCAAACGAACTTTTTGGCCAACCCAATGCATTAGCTACATCTAAGATAATGGAGGCCAGGTACATTGCATACTATGTGCAAAGTCACTTAACAATTAAGCATGGGATTCAGGGGAGTTTTGCTAGGAAATCTGGAACCAACTACATACTGGTGTCTCATTTTGAATGTTCTATAAGCACCAAAAACAAAGCAAATTAATCCATACACTTAATATATTTCTCATTGTAATTTATATATATATATTCCCCTCTGGGGCTAAACCAAGAGTTTATACTGTTCAGCAGTAATATAAAAGTTGAAGCACAGAGAGACATATGTAAATGAAGAGACATTGATAAATATGGTATTTTATGCAATTTAAGCATTTTTCCTATGGTATAATAATGAAACAGTATAATACCTAGAAAGTTCAAGGAAATGAAATAAATAAGATTGAATTTAAGGCATTGAATGTAAGGCATGTCATCTCATATATAAGCATAATATCGAATGAATGGATGATTATGGGACAAAAATTGATTTGATTTTTAATCTTATATGAGATATGAAAATAATTAGCAGATGGTCTTATAAAAATGCAATAAAAATATTAGAATCCTTGGAATCGTGTATTGTATTTGACTGATTGTTTGGAAATATAAAAATATATATAAATACATACCTGAAATATCAAATTGTGATAGGAAGATTAATGCCCTCCAAAGATGTTAATGTTCCAATACCTGGGACCTGTGAATTTGTTGACTCACATAGCAAAAGAGACTTTGCAGATGTCACTTAAATTAAGGACCCTGAGATGGGAGATTATCCTGGATTGTCAAGGGGTTCCAAACTAATCACATGGGTATTTCAACTGGGGAGCAACAGATGGGGCTATTACTATGAAAGAATGGTCGGAGGCAATATTGCTGGCTTTGAAGAAGCTGGAAAAAACAAGAAAATAGGTTCTTGCCTAGAGCCTCCAGACACCTTGACTTTAGCCTAGTGAGACCTGCGTCAGATTTCTGACCTACAGGACTATAAAGTAATAAATGTGTATTTTAATGTATGTGGTAAATTGCAGCAATAGGAAACGAACACACAGAGCTCTCAATACTGAAAAAATAGCACTTAAAAAAGAATGTTATAACAAAATGACAAGTACATATAATTATATAAATATCTGTACATACAAAATTTATATAAATTATATAAATATAGCCACATATATCAGCTATTGCCAAATTCTCCTTTCTTACGTGTTTTATCATTTTTTTCCTAAATGCAACAGAGAGCCTGTGAATGCAAGAGAGGGCCTGTTTTCCCAAGACCTGTCAACAGAGTGTTCCTCTGTTTCTTGAGGGTTTTCTAATTTCTGACTTAAATGGTCAACATTAGTCTTTTGTATTACATATCTATATTTACTTATATACATTAGTTCCCTGGATGATAAGAACACATTTCAGTGATGTTTTAGATGGGATCTACTCATTGGAAAGCATCTGACCTTTGAGCGTTTAGAAATTCTGATCATCAGTAAATGAAGATTGGTAATTTAAAGGTTTTCCCACCTCCATTCTGAGCCAATAGCTTTCAAATGTTTTTTAAATGAAAGAACCACATAAATTTTATTAGAACTTCCTAGGGATCCAGAAGACTAAAGGTCTCCCATACATGAGTGGTTCTAACCAGTTCTGGATAATCAATCTAATATTGCTTCCAAGGACATCTTCAACTGAATTACAATTCATGATGAAGCTGCAAAGGGGAGTCATTTTTTACTGAATTGGACTTATATAAATAGTAAAACATAACAGATCAGGATATAAAATGTGTAAATGTAATATCCATGATTTGATATTTTGTACAAAAGAAAATACAACTGAGTTTTCACCTATCTTTTTTTTTTTTTTTTTTTTTTTATTTTGTGTGTGGTACGCGGGCCTCTCACTGTTGTGGCCTCTCCCGTTGCGGAGCACAGGCTCCAGATGCGCAGGCTCAGCAGCCATGGCTCACGGGCCCAGCCGCTCTGCGGCATGTGGGATCTTCCCGGACCGGGGCACGAACCCACGTCCCCTGCATCGGCAGGCGGACTCTCAACCGCTGCACCACCAGGGAAGCCCAGCATTTATTTTTGAAGAAAATTTATTTGGTACATTTACAGATTTGTTTAATATATTTAAAATGTTTATGCATGAATCCTTTTATCCTAAGAATTGCCTAGTATACATTTTTCATTTGGGAAAATGATATAATACTAAAAAGCATTTATCTATTTATAACTTAGATTGGCCCCCATTCTCCAAACTTTGAAGTGGTTCATATCTATATCTATATATGTTTTGAAAAGTTCTCAGATGCAGAGGTCTTGCTTATATCATCAACAGCCTTCTCATAATACATTATATGATGGAATTTCAAATAGGAAGATGCATATGTACAAGTTCAAACCTTTTTTTAAATAAATAATATCCAATATTTGTAAAGTTAAGAATATCAAAATTCTTATACTCCTTTCTGCTATATTTGTTTCTTCTTATGAGCAGTCTCATAATGGCTACAACTTTGGAATATTATAAGAAGTACTCCCTGGATTTGGTTATAAATTAAATAGAATGATTAGCTTGACATTAAATGTTTATCAAAGAAAGTAAATGAAGTGGTTCTAGAATAACCTGATTAAAATAAACTACATATAACTGTTCAGTTAAAAATTTAGGGAAATATTGTTTCATGTTACAATGAGAAGTGTTTTTATATTACTCGTAAAAGGTAAACATGACTTCTCATTTAGGAAAATACAATGTATTTTTCTTTTTTTTCTGGTGATGTATAGGACAAACAGTATCATATATGATACGTTTGTCAACATTACATGGTAGCATCTAACATCAAAATTCTTAGTCTTTATTTCAAGGTTTATTCTCTTTTATTCTTTTTTTTTTTTTTTTTTTGTGGTACGCGGGCGTTTCACTGTTGTGGCCTCTCCTGTTGCAGAGCACAGGCTCCGGACGCGCAGGCTCAGTGGCCATGGCTCGCGGGCCCAGCTGCTCCACAGCATGTGGGATCTTCCCGGACCGGGGCACAGAACCCATGTCCCCTGCAACGGCAGGCGGACTCTCAACCACTGCGCCACCAGGGAAGCCCCTCTTTTATTCTTATAAATATTTCTTCACTCCTTGTGACACAGTCAACATCTTGCCACCTTATACTAAGAAGCAGAACATAAAATATTAGAAAATATATATTATATACATATAATACATTTACTCACAAAAAAAGAAAAGAAGAGACTGATACATGTTGGTAGACTGTTACATTTGTGATATTTTTCAGTTTTCTCTGCCCTATGAAAGGCAGTGTGACTTAGTGGACAGATCACTGGATTTAAAGTCAAGGGACCTGAGTTTGATGACTTCTACTGTAACAAGGTACAAGCATCAGTTTACAGTTAGTGAGTTTTTTCTCACCATCAAACTCATTGGGAATACTAGTTAAAACAAGGTACTAGTTGCAAGAGTAACAACTACTTTATATTTACTTTATTTTGAAGCAGAGTCTATTTTTGTCCTGAAGGACTGTGTTCTTCACATTTTTTGCTTTAAAGGAAAAGTAAAAATAATTAGTAATTCTCATATTAAGTTTTAGTACAAAGAAAAATAACATGTTTTAAACACCAAGTGAAGTTTTACGTTAGAAGTCAATTCATATTCTGGCAATATGAACTCACGAGCGTTGCCTTCCAAATCATTTTTAGTACATCATTGGCTAATGTGTGCTTAGACTAACACTTATTGACCCATCTGTGGCTGGTAATACTCTGCTCTCTGTTTATGGCTAATTGCTTCAGCTGCTTTCTTTAAAATGACATGTTAAGCTACAGTAACAACCCCAAACACTATTATATCATTTGTTTAAGGGACCCTAGATAGATAATTAATACAGTTCTCCACAGGTCAAAATCTAGAGCTCATAATGAAGCCTAAAAATCTATAACTCTACCCAAGGGCACTTCTCAGGAGCTCCATTTTGTCCACTCAGGCAGTTAAAAGGATCTCATAATCTTTTACTGTACTACTCTTACTATCTGTACTGAAGTACAAAAAACTTCCTGTTCCATACATTCTATTCTTATATTCTCAAATCTTATATCACTTCACTATTGCTAGCCACATCCAGCATGTTATTTATACGTTCTAAGTGAATGTCATTGAATACTATTTTCATGTATTTCTTTAAAAAAATTTACTTTTTTAGAAAATATTCATATACTCTGTGATTATTAACTTAAATAATATTAGGAGGAAAGGGACTTTAAAGAACATGAAACTCTATAAATCAAAATAATTTATCCATCATAGTTAAATTAGGGAATTTCATCTTATAAAAAATATTTTTATCATGATATTCAATGCTCATGATAAACTGAATAAAATGCATTTATTTTTATTTATTTTTTTTTTTGTGGTACACGGGCCTCTCACTGTTGTGGCCTCTCCCGTTGTGGAGCACAGGCTCTGGACGTGCAGGCTCAGTGGCCATGGCTCACAGGCCCAGCCGCTCCGCGGCATGTGGAATCTTCCTGGACCGGGGCACGAACCCGTGTCCCCTGCATCGGCAGGCGGACTCTCAACCACTAATGCATTTAATTTTGATCACAATTTCTGATCAAAAAGTAAGTTTTAAAAGAATAACCATGTTTTGATAGAAATGGGATATTGTCTCAATTATTCACCACTATAGAGAAATATATCCACACCTTTGATCATAAAATTTACACTTATAAGTGGAAAATTTTCCCCTACTTCATTGATGTTGAACTTGTATAGTATTCAGTTAATACAGTATAGCAAATAACTATAATTTCCATGTTTGGATATGCATTAGAATAGCTGAACTGCTTCCTGCAGGCAAATCATTCAGTGACCACAGAGAAGACTTGGGGCAGAAAATGAGAAATGTGTGCAATATATTGTAACTGAGGTGAGGTGTTCGTTTAAAACTGCATCCAGCCAGTTGTCACAGCACTATCTGGAGTGAAACGACGAGCCCAGAGAAAGTGAGGTAGGTAAAAGAGGTCTGTGATACACCCCTTGCACACAGAGATGAGTCCATAATTTGCACTAATACAATAAGTCACAGAGCTTCCATGGAGTTATTTTATAAGACAAATTCAACATAGGAAGAGCGATGCTTCCACCTACATTTCACACTGCAGCAACTGGTCCCAAGGCTGTAATTGATAATTTATCTTCTCCCTTCTCTCCTATCCAGTTTATATTACCTTTCCTCTTTCCCAGATAACTAGTTAACTAGTTTTTTTATCTTAAGACATTATAACTCTTAGTCACTTTATTCTTGTGGGGCGGGCTATTGAAATTACCATTCATGATAATTATTGGACATGTAATCACCAAGAAACATCTCATGTAATCTCTTGTCTTCCACTTATGAGTTCCTCTTTCCATTGGTAACAGCAAACCAATCTCGTCTTCTTTATGAAGATCAGCCCCTCCTACAAATATAGTACATCCTTTCTTAGTGTTGTTCCAGTAGCATGAGAATATCCAAAAATCAGGGGTAGTTATAGCCTCAGATCAAGTAAAATATTTACTATGTCCCTTGATAGAAACACTACTGCCTCCTCCTGCCTTGAGATTCAGGAATCTTGAACCTAAGGGAGCAGGAATGGGAGACACAGTTTTCACAAACTATCTGCTGAGAGTGTTGGTAAAAAAGAAGGTACAATTTTATTTTCGACCCTTAGTTTCCAGACTCACCTATTCTAGTTATTCCTCACCACAAATCAGCGATGGTTCATTACAAATGTTCATTACCATTTATTTTGACAAATGCCACATCTTGGATGACAGGTCATCAATCTGCATCATCTTGTTCCTCAGCTATCACTTCACCTGAGAATTTATTGGACAATTCTGTCATTCTGTTAGGCTGGCTACTTCTGGTAATCCTCACATCGTATACCATTTTTATGCATATTTCACTGTAAGATGGATTCTTTTGTTTTGTTTTGATGAAAGATCCTGTCGGGCTTCCCTGGTGGCGCAGTGGTTGAGAGTCTGCCTGCCGTTGCTAGGGGACATGGGTTCGTGCCCTGGTCTGGGAAGATCCCACGTGCCGCAGAGCGGCTAGGCCCGTGAGCCATGGCCGCTGAGCCTGCGAGTCTGGAGCCTGTGCTCCGCAACGGGAGAGGCCACAACAGTGAGAGGCCCGCGTACCGCAAAAAAAAAAAAAAAAAAAAAAAATCCTGTCAGTAAGTCAGGATCAGTTTTTGTGGTCCTGTCAGACACTACTCATACCAATCTTTTTCAACATGGTTACCTCTGATTACTTGATAATTGCTAGAAATTTATCCCGAAATCACATGCAAGATCTGTTGCAGAGCTCTTCTTTGCTCTGAGCCCCACTAAAAACTGGCTACATTTTGAGTCATCTGATTAATAAGAATGTGCACAGTTTTCAAGTGTGGTATATTCTTTCTTCAGAATACAAAGAGGTCCATCAAGTGCCATGTCTCTTTTTCATTCAAAGGGTTGCAAATTGCAGCAATCTGTTCTTAATCTTAGAGAATATACCCAACATGCTCAAAGTCAAAGGACACCTAGTTTATTTATATGGCATAACCAGAATTACTGGGGGGTTCATCTCATACTTTTAACATGCGAGTGTCTTACTAGGGCATCCAGAGTATCTGCACTTCCTCCTTATCAGGTCCATTTAGCATAACATATTTAATATAGTGAACCAGGATGAAGTCTGTGAAATATCAAGAATGTCAAGATCCTTTAGGAATATAAAGTTCAGAAAGCAGTGCAATTGAAAGCTCTGAGAAAAGACAGTGACTACACAATGCTGTCTTCCACACATAATATACGTTTGATTTTGTTTACTGACAGATACAGAGAAAAAGGGTATTTTCCAGATCAATAGCTACATACCAAATTCCAGAAGCTATTTTAATATGTTCCACAAAAATGCCACATTTGTGGAATGGATGGCAATGGAATTATGTGGATGAGCTTATAGTAGTCTTCCATCACTTCCTCCAAAGCCCATTTGCTTATTGCAGTAGCCATGATAGTGCATATTATAGTGATCACCATCCTGTAATGTTTAAGTATTTGATGTTAGTGCTAATCTCTATTACATTTTGATAAAATTTAATATTGATACTGTTGTCTATCTTAGATCGTGTGTAGGACATTACACTTGGTTCTTCCTACTATATGCCTCCTAGTGTCGGCAGCTAACTATATCCATTCTAATTATTCATTATGGGACAGGGAAATTAACAGAGAGTGGGTCCACAGACCCGTTGAAACCACTTGAGATGGACATGGACCGTGATTCCATTTATGGCTTGAATTCCATAAATTTCTCATTACATAGAGGACAATTATGGTGTGTGGGGTCCCCTGGTACAGTTTTGAGCTCAGAACCTACCTAATATCCCTACATGATCAGGGCATTCATTTTTCCCTACTCTGTTGATTGATCGTGATAAATCCCTTTAGGGAAGGATTGGAAAGATTCTTATCTTACATATTTGTCTTATATATTTAGTGTAGCATTTCAGGGTTTTTTTTCAAAAGAATATGTCTTCTCCTTTACTCTGGGTCTAAAATTTGACTTAGATTTGGAAACTAGTAAGAGAATGTGATTGTAGCAGCTGATGTCAGCACTTTGCTCTCAGCTTTCAATTTTATATTTCTCCATAAATAAGTCAAGAACCAGCCTGGTTATCTGTAGAGGTATCTTGAACCTAGAAAGACTATGGTCTTTTAGCATTGCAAGTTATCCCTGCAGGTCAAGTCATGCAGGTTCCCACTCTAACCTTGATGCCCATTAAAGTAACTATATCCACTTTTCTTTATCAGTTAATTGGAACTCCTGGGCTTCTGAAATTTCAGAATCCTCTTAATTCAATGAAACCAGGCAGCACATTTCCATGGTCACATATCTTACTATTAACTTTGATTTACAAAGGCAACCACCACTGAGCTTTTCAAACATGCCAGTGTCCTTCATCTTTTATTTCTTACTGAAGAAATTTTTTTTCTTATTTGTTCTTTTTGCTTTATTGAATTGCATCCTCTAGGTTCTCTTGGGAAATATATACAAGTAGTAAATTCTGTGTTCTCCCTAATAAATGCATTCTAACCTTAGTCCAGAACAACCTGACTCCATACACTGCTAAGGAAGTCCAGACATTTCTACCTCATTGACTGTAAGCCATCCTTGTTTCCAAGTTTCATGGAACTATTCCTAGAAGCATTGTAAAATTTGTCCCATGTTTCCTTCCCAAGGTATTAAACATGATTCATGAGTAAACACCTTCATTTCAATAAAGTATCCCCTATCAAGCTCTACATTTTACCCTACCTGACCCAATACATTCAAAATCAACTACAACATAATTGGCTGAGAATTTTGCAGTGTTTCCTCCTAGAGGGTAAAGGAGGTGTTTTCACATGACCAAAGGGTTAGGGGAAATGTGTTTGTTCAGGATTCTCAAGCTTTTCTACTCAAGTATTCAGTGGAGACTCTAGGTCCCAAGTGTCCAGGCTTTCCCTGTCAGAAAACTTGGCAAAGAGAACTCTTGACAATATGTATTCTGTTCCCTTTGTATCTTTTTGTTATCTTTGTTATTAATTACATCTCTGACCTGCGTTTCCAGGAGAGTCTTCCTTATGCTTACAGAAGCTATGGATCTCTTTATATACTGTCATGGAGGTGTTTTAACTTTGACAATATTCTTTGACTTGATATTGGCTAAGTTGAGACTGCTACTTTTTTCTGGGCTTCTAAAGCCATTGCCAGAAGCCAGTGACTTCTACAATCTTTAAAACACACATTGACTGCCCCATACTAGTCGTGTCTCCCATGCCTGCCATAAAACTAATGCTTCACCATATACTTGCAAGTCAATCCAGTGCTCCACTTGTGAGAGTCCTACTAATTGTGATCCTACTAAATGCCCAAGGTTCTCATCATGCCTCAAAACACCAAAAACGGGGTAAGGGCCTTACCTCTGACTGCAGAGTGACTCTCTCCCAGAATTGCATCTACAGATCCACTTCTCTTATTAATGATGGAAATTTGGATTCCCCCAAAAGCAGAGCCTAGCTCCAGTGCTTGAGTGCAGGTGGTTCAATATGGGAAGTGAACCAAAGGAACAGAAGTGGGACTAAGAAGTGGCAAACCTGGAAGGTAGGAAAGCCAGTCTAAAGGTGTGTGATTTAATTTGCTATAACTGTATAACTGTGTGCAGCTGGGATCTCCACTTCAACAAACCCTGTAGAATGAGTCCTAGAATTGTCTGTCTAAAACATGAAAGAAGAGTGCACCAATCCACGAGTTTCTGTTTCTCCTTGGAGTGTAGCATGTGTTTTCATTTTACCACACCACCAAGCAGTCCTCCAATTCTTAACAGACACTGACCTGGTGCACTCCAATTTAACTCAATTCTAGCACTCTCTAGCTGGAGGTAGCGTGTTAGGTCCCATAGGTTAAGGGCTTAGTCCTATAAGACACCGCCCCCCACCTCCCCAATTCAGATTCCAGTTGCAACTCTAGGTTGTTACCTGTGCTTCTGATCAAAGAACTATAAATCAAAGGTTCCCATGACCTCCTTCTCAGGTTTGATTAATTTGCTAGAGCAACTCACAGAACTCAGAGAAATAGTTAAGTTTACTAGCTTATTTTAAAAGGGTATAACTCAGGAACAGCCAGGTGGACAAGGACAAGAAGCTACCTACCTCTCTCTAGATGGGCCACTCTGCACAAATCTCCACGTGTTCACCAACCCAGAAACTCTCCAACTCCCCTCCTTTTTGAATTCTTATGGAGGTTCCTTTACAAAGACATGATGTTTTTTAAATTGGGGTACAGTTGTTTAACAATGTTGTGTTAGTTTCTCCTGTACAGCAAAGTGGAGTTCCTTGTGTGCTATGCAGCAGGTTCTCATTAGTTATCTATTTTACACAGATTAGTGTATATATGTCAATCCTAACTTTCCAATTCATCCCTCACCCCTCTTCCCCCCTTGGTGTCCATATGTTTGTTCTCTACATCTGTGTCTGTATCTCTGCCTTGCAAACCAGATCATCTGTACCATTTTTCTAGATTTCACATATATGCATTAATATACCATTATTTTTTTCTCTTTCTGACTTACTTCACTCTGTATGACAGTCTCTAGGTCCATCATGTCTCTACAAATGACCCAATTTCATTCCTTTATATGGCTGAGTAATATCCCAATGTATGTATGTACCACATCTTCTTTATCCATTCGTCTGTCAACAGACATCAAGGTTGTTTCCATGACATGGTTATTGTAAATAGTGCTGCACTGAAAATTGCGGTGCATGTGTCTTTGCATTATAGTTTTCTCTAGGTATATGTCCAGTAGAAGGATTGCTGGGTCATATGGTAATTCTATTTTTAGTTTTCTGAGGAACCTCCATACTGTTCTCCATGGTGGCTGTATCAATTTACATTCCCACCAACAGTGCAAGAGGGTTCGCTTTTCTCCACACCCTCTCCAGCATTTATTGTTTGCAGATTTTTTGATGATGGCCTTTCTAACCGGTATGAGGTGATACCTCATTGTAGTTTTGATTTGCATTTCTCTAATAATTAGTGATGTTGAGCATCTTTTTCATGTGCCTCTTGGCCATCTGTATGTCTTCTTTGGAGAAATGTCTGTTTAGGTCTTCTGCCCAATTTCTGATTGGGTTGTTTGTTTTTTTGATATTGAGCTGTGTGAGTCATTTATATATTTTGGAGAGTAGTCCTTTGTCCATTGATTAGTTTACAAATATTTTCTCCCATTCTGAGGGTTGTCTTTTTGTCTTGTTTACGGTTTCCTTTGCTGTGCAAAAGTTTTTAAGTTTCATTAGGTCCCATTTGTTTATTTTTGTTTTTATTTCCATTACTCTAGGAGGTGGGTCAAAAAAGATCTTGCTGTGATTTATGTCAAAGAGTGTTCTTCCTATGTTTCCCTCAAAGAGTTTTATAGTCTGGCTTTACATTTAGGTCTTTAATCCATTTTGAGTTTATTTTTGTGTATAGTGTTAGGGAGTGTGCTAATTTCATTCTTTTACATGTAGCTGTCCAGTTCCCAGCAACGCTTATTGAAGAGACTGTCTTTTTCTCTATTGTATATCCTTGACTCCTTTGTCATAGATTAGTTTACCATAGGTGTGTGGGTTTATCCCTCGGCTTTGTATCCTGTTCCATTGATCTATATTTCTGTTTTTGTGCTAGTACCGTTTTGTCTTGAATACAGTAGCTTTGAGATATAGTCTGAAATCAGGGAACCTGATTCCTCTAGCTCCTTTTTTTTTTTTTTTTTTCTCAAGATTGCTCTGGCTATTCAGGGCCTTTTGTGTCTCCATACAAATTTTAAGATTTTTTGTTCTAGTTCTGTGAAAAATGCCATTGGTAATTTGATAGGGATTGCATTGAATCTGTAGATTGCTTTGGGTAGTATGGTCATTATCACAATATTGATCCTTTCAATCAAAGAACATAGTATATTTCTCTCCATCTGTTTGTGTCATCTTTGATTACCTTCATCAGTGTCTTATAATTTTCTGCATACAGGTCTTTTGTCTCCTTAGGTAAGTTTATTCCTAGGTATTTTATTATTTTTGTTGCAATGGTGAATGGGATTATTTCCTTAATTTCTCTTTCTGACCTTTTGTTGTTAGTATATAGGAATGCAATAAATTTCTGTGCATTAATTTTGTATCCTGCAACTTTACCAAATTCACTGATTAGCTCTAGTAGTTTTCTGGTAGCATTTTTAGGGTTTTCTATGTATAGAATAATGTCATCTGCAAATGGTGACAGTTTTACTTCTTTTTTTCCAATTTATATCCCATTTATTTATTTTTCTTCTCTGATTGCCATGGCTAGGACTTCCAAAATTATGTTGAATAGTAGTGGCTAGAGTGGATATCCTTGTCTTGTTCCTGATCTTGAAGGAAATGTTTTCAGTTTTTCACCATTGAGAATGATGTTTGCTGTGGGTTTGTCATATATGGCCTTTATTATGTTGATGTAAGTTCCCTCTATGCCCACTTTTTGGAGAGTTTTTATCATAAATGAGTGTTGAATTTTGTCAAAAGCTTTTTCTGTATCTATTGAGATGATCATATGGTTTTTATCCTTCAATTTGTTAATATGGTGTATCACATTGATTGATTTGCATATATTGAAGAATCCTTGCATCCCTGGGATAAGTCCCACTTGATCATGGTGTATGATCCTTTTAATGTGTTGTTGGATTCTCTTTGCTAATATTTTGTTAAGGAATTTTGCATCTATATTCATCAGCGATATTGGCCTGTAATTTTCTTTTTCTGTAATATCCTTGTCTGGTTTTGGTATCAGGGTGATGGTGGCCTCTTAGAATGAGTTTGGAAGTGTTCCTTCCTCTGCAATTTTTTGGAAGATTTTGAGAAGGATGAGTGTTAGCTTCTCTCTAAATGTGTGCTGGAATTCACCTGTGAAACCCTCTGCTCCTGGACTTTTGTTAGTTGGAAGATTTTATTTATTTATTTATTTATTTATTTATTTATTTATTTATTTATTTATTTATTTATTTGCGTTACGCGGGCCTCTCACTGTTGTGGCCTCTCCCATTGCGGGGCACAGGCTCCAGACTCGCAGGCTCAGCGGCCATGGCTCACGGGCCCAGCCGCTCTGCGGCATGTGGGATCTTCCCGGACGGGGGAACGAATCTGCATCCCCTGCATCGGCAGGCGGACTCTCAACCACTGCGCCACCAGGGAAGCCCTGTTGGAAGATTTTAAATCACAGTTTAAATTTCATTACTTGTGATTGGTCTGTTCGTATTTTCTATTTCTTCCTGGTTCAGTCTTGGAAGGTTATACCTTTCTAAGAATTTGTCCATTTCTTCCAGGTTGTCCATTTTATTGGTATATAGTTGCATGTAGTATTCTGTTATGATGCTTTGTATTTCTTCAGTGTCCATTGTAACTTCTCCTTTTTCATTTCTAATTTTATTGATTTGAGTCCTCTCCCTCTTTTTCTTGATGAGTCTGGCTAAAGGTTTATCAATTTTGTTTATCCTTCCAAAAGAACAAGCTTTTAGTTTTATTGATCTTTGCTATTGTTCTCTTTGTTTCTATTTCATTTATTTCCGCTCTCATCTTTATGATTTGTTTCTTTCTAGTAACTTTATGGGGGTTTTTTGGGTTTTTTGTTTTGTTTTGTTTTTTTGCGGTACATGGGCCTCTCACTGTTGTGGCCTTTCCCGTTGTGGAGCACAGGCTCCGGACACGCAGACTTAGTGCCCGTGGCTCACAGGCTTGGCTCTCCGCGGCATGTGGGATCTTCCCGGACTGGGGCATGAACCCGTGTCCCCTGCATCGGCAGGCGGACTCTCAACCACTGTGCCACCAGGGAAGCCCCTTTATGTTTTGATTGTTCTTCTTTCTCTAGTTGTTTTAGGTTTAAGCTTAGATTGTTTATTTGAGATTTTTCTTGTTTCTTGAGGTAGGATTGTAATGCTATAAAACTTCCCTCTTAGAACTGCTTTTGCTGCATCCCATAGGTTTTGGGTTGTTGTGTTCTCATTGTCATTTGTCTCTAGGTATTTTCTGACTTCCTCTTGGATTTCTTCAGTGATGTCTTGGTTATTTAGTAGTGCATTGTTTAGCCTCCATGTGTTTGTGTTTTTTACAGTTTTCTTTCTGTAACTGATTTCTAATCTCATAGCGTTGTAGTCAGAAAATGTGCTTGATACGATTTCAATTTTCTTAAATTTACTGAGCCTTGATTTGTTACTAAAGATGTGATCTATCCTGGAGAATGTTCCATGTGCACTTGAGAAGAAAGTGTAATCTGCTGTCTTCAGATGGAATGTCCTATAAATGTCAATTAAGCCTATCAGGCCTATTGTCATTTAAAGCTTGTGTTTCCTTATTAATTTTCTGTCTGGATGATCTGCCCATTGATGTAAGTGAGGTTTAAAGTCCCCCACTATTATTGTGTTACTGTCAGTTTCCCCTTTTATAGTTGTTAGCACTTGCCTTATGTATTGAGGTGCTCCTATATTGGGTGTATATATATTTATAATTGTTATATCTTCTTTTTGGATTGATCCCTTGATCATTATGTAGTATCCTTCCTTGTCTCTTGTAACATTCTTTATTTTAAAGTCTAAATTGTCCTAAATGAGTATTGCTACTCCCACTTTCTTTTGATTTCCATTTGCATGGAATATCTTTTTCCATCCCCTCACTTTCAATCTGTATGTATCCTTAGGTCTGAAGTGGATCTCTTGTAGACAGCATATATATGGGTCTTGTTTTTGTATCCATTTAGCGAGCCTGTGTCTTTTGTTTGGAGCATTTAATCCATTCACATTTAAGGTAATTATTGATATATATGTTCCTATTACCATTTTCTTAATTGTTTTGTAGTCGTTTTTGTAGGTCCTTTTCTTCTCTTGTGCTTTCTGCTTAGAGAAGTTCCTTTAGCATTTGTTGTAGAGCTGGTTTGGTGGTGCTGAATTCTCTTAGCTTTTGCTTCTCTGTTAAACTTTTGTTTTCTCCATCAAACCTGAATTAGATCCTTGCTGGGTAGAGTAATCTTGGTTGTAGGTTTTTCCCTTTCATGATTTTAAATATATCCTACCACTCCCTTCTGGCCTGCAGAGTTTCTGCTAAAAAATCAGCTGTTAACCTTATGGGGATTCCCTTTTATGTTATTTGTTGCTTTTCCCTTGCTGCTTTTTTTTATTTTTAAATTTTTGTTCGTTTGATTAATATGTCTCTCAGCGTGTTTCTCCTTGAGTTTATCCTGTATAGGACTCTCTGTGATTCCTGGACTCGACTGACCATTTCCTTTCCCATGTGTGGCAAGTTTTTGACTATATTCTCTTCAAATATTTTCTCAAGCCCTTTCTTTTTCTCTTCTTCTTCTGGGACTCTATAATTTGAATGTTTGTGCATTTAATGTTGTCCCAGCAGTGTCTGAGACTGTCCTGTGTTATACAGTAGGTCCTTGTTGGTTATCCATTTTGAATATAACAGTGTGTATATGTCAATCCGAAACTCCCTAACTATCCCTCCCCCACAACCTTCCCCCTGGTAACCATGAATTGGTTCTCTAAGTTTGTGAGTCTGTTTCTGTTTTGTAAATAAGTTCATTTGTATTATTATATTTAAACAACTCCCTGAAAGTAGACCTTTACACACACACAAGCGCACACACACACACACACACACACACACACACACACACACAATGAAATACTACTCAGCCATAAAAATGAATGAAATAATGCCATCTGTAGTAAAAAGACCCCAAGGTAAAATGGCCCCTCCAAATTCTGTAACCCAGAGACTCCCCACTATGCTGACTAGCAATAACACCTAGACATGTCAGCCCCTTCTTAGACTACCCTCTCCCTTTGAGATTCCCTTGCTCTTCTCCCCTTCTTAAAGGTGGCTCCAGTGCTGTAAGCCTCTAGAGAGTCTTCTGCTGTGAGACACTTCCCCTATCTTGCAATCCCCTCCAAGCACCAACCAGTAAAGCTTATGTTTATTACTGCTGCTAGTGGTCATATCTTTTTCCTTGATCTGTCCCCAAATCCCACAGACTTCTACATTTATATATGGCCATAAATTTAAAATTGTCCACTGCATTCTTTAAATCTTCCAAAACTCACTAAGTTTTTATTTACTTGTCTCAATAACCCCTTAGGGAGGATTGCTGAAATTGCATACACTTCCTGTGGATTTATCAAATTATCCCTTTAAATTTATTATATATACATATAGATGTGTGTTTATGTGCTGTATATAAGATATATATGCAAGTATATAACATGTATATTTATATTATACCCTCTATAAGTTACATAAGGAATACTAATTGTATATTTTCATCTATGTGCTTTGAAATATTTACTATTAAATTCCCTTTGAATAAAATCTTTTATTATCTTGAAGTCACTCTTTTTACCTTTAAGATTGTTTTATTCATTATGTCTGTTGTTTTTCCCCCCTCTGTTGGTTTACTTGTTCTCTTGTTCAACTGATAGATGGACAGTTTTGGCTCAATTAATTTCTTCCTTGAGAGAAACACATGAGGCTTTCATTATTTCATCCTCCTTTTCAGGATAAGATCTGCTTTCCAGTTCAACCAAGATAGTGCATTGGACATCTATTCTAGGAAACACACACACACACATACACACACACACACACACACACACACTGCTATTCACATTCTTAGAGATGTAAAAGATGTTCACAACTGGTTCTGTTCTGTGTTCTTTTTCTAGTTTCATGAGATAGAATGAAATGGATGGTTCCAGGGAACGAACCTGGAGGTCAAAATTCGCTTTGCCTCCTCAAAGCCGTTTTTTGGCTCATCATTTGCTTGGTGCCTGCTTCCATCTTTGTTCCTCTTTAATTCTACTATCATCTTAAACACCAGAGTAATGACCTTAAAATATAAGGTTGATTATGAAAATTGTCAACTCATATCCTTTCACTATTTCCTGATTTCCATCAGAATTGAACCCATATTCTTAAAAAGACTCATAAAATCCTTTTATCATCTCAGACCTCATATCCCACAACTCTTCCTCTCTGTGTTCCAGTCACACTGGCTTTTTAACTGTTCGTATGTGCTAGAAAAGACCCAAAATGGAATCACCAATTAGTAATCTCTTATTTTGCTTTCTCTCCATTTAGCTCTGAATTTCCAATTGAATGTGTTTATCTTTGTTCCACCTTAAAATGTTGTAACTTCCAAGATGCCTATATTAATAAAAATTAATAAATTAATAAAGAAAAGCTAAAAAAAGAAAAAAAAAGAAGGAGGGTGAGAACTTGGGGTCCCATGAGAGAGAAAGAGAGAGAAGCAATGATAGTCATTAGAAAAAATAAAAAGTGAAAACTATATCAGCATTTCTCAATCTCAGTGCTGTTGATATTTTGGGCCATATAATTGTTGGGTAAGGAGGCCTGTCTTTGCATTGTAGGATGTGTAGCATCATCCCTGACCTCTACCCACTAGTTGCCAGTAGCACCTCCCAAAACGTGACAACCAAAAATGTCTCAAGATACTGGCAAATGTGCCCTGAGGATGGGGGAAACAAAATCACCACCAGTTATCACCACTGGTCTAAATTAAATGTTTAGAGAATCACCTGATCATTACTAAAGAAATAATGATGAAGGTACTTTTGGAAACACCAAACAGGATTTTTTAGCACTTATTTTTGAGCCTAGCTGTAATTAATACTGAATTTGGAATCTGGAATTGAGATATTATAGAAAAAAAGACAACATGAATCACTGGTTTATGGACAGTAATTGGTGAGCACTCAGAAATTATATGCTGGAAACTGGTGACTCTTGTTATATTGTGATATAACATTTGGTTAAATTCCCCTTCTTTCTTTAGAAGACTGGTCAATCAGTGCTATAGATTTAGATGAAATTATTTAGAGATAATTTAAACCTTTGGTTTATGGAGACTGCTTCCAGCCATCTTCAGCAAAATGCTGTAAGGAAAATGAACTCATGCTGTAATTTGTCAGGGAGTTAGAAGAGATGGAAAGGAAAAGAGATCTGATCAAGCAGGTGGTTAGACTTTGGTCTTTGACCTAATTTGAATAGTGACTAGTAAAAGATTTGATGTATTGCTGTACTGAAATACAGAAGCTCCATTATCCCACCCTGACACTGGTATGAGGGTAGCATTTAAGCAGTAGTTTTCTCTTAAACTGCTTTGTCAAATAATGAGAGTATCTCAGTGGCAAAGATTAGAATTAAGGTATTATCTGCTCTGCTCAATTCAAGTTTCCTATTTCACATAGTACCAAATTCAGCATCAATTTGGAAGAGAGGATATAGGTAGGGCACAGAGGTTAAAAAAAATAAAAGACCAAAATAATCAAGCCTTAAAAAAATGATTAAAAGAAATCTTATGGTTTACTTGCACATGAATTGACAAGGAGTAAATTGACCATAAATTTACTAAATGTTTTTGAAAGAATGGTATTGACAAATAAACCACAATCCTGGCTTACAATTCTCCCAGTACCTAAAGCTACTTCCTAGGCATCCAAACCTATATCAGCAGCGTGTCGGCTACAAAAGCTGCACAGACTTAACGATGAGCAGGCTCCTCAGTGAAATCGTCAGATATGGCCAAAGAGGATGAGGGACAAAGTATGAGTATGATTGGCAAGTGTGTACCTCCTTGTACAACCAAATCTGTTGGCTAAGAAATTTTCTAGAAAAGGAAATAATCACAATCACTCTCAGAGGACTGCTTTCTTTTCCCATCTTCCCTTTTGCAAATGAGTTTTATTTGTTGCGGTTGTGTTCTCTATTGCAGCCTTCCGTAATGAATTGTACTGGGAACAGATGAATTTTCTTGTACATTTTATGGGACACTGGAGTATAAGGGTTCAAGTCTAGGCCTGATGGAGAGGACTAGGCAGCTGTCTAATATTCTGGAATGTGACCCAGTTATAATTTCTAGATAGGACTCTGAGAAGGAGGAAAGTATGGGAAAAGTTGGTATGTAGATATTTGAGTGACCAAGTGGCAAATGGATAGATGGTGCTATTTGAAACACAGTATCAGTTCTCCCTTTTTTCTCTCAGTATTAGAACACTCCAGGGACTTCCCTGGTTGTGCAGTGGTTAAGGATCTGCCTTCCAAAAAGAAAAAAAAATTATCCACCTGCCAATGCAGGGGACACATGTTCGATCCCTGGTCCAGGAAGATCCCACATGCCATGGAGCAACTAAGCTCATGTGCCAGAACTACTAAACCTGTGTACCCCAACTACTGAAGCCCACACGCACTAGGGTCTGTGCTCTACAACAAGAGAAGCCACCACTGCAATGGGAAGCCCCCACACCACAACAAAGAGTAGCCCTCACTCGCCACAACTAGAGAAAGCCGGTACGCAGCAACGAAGACCCAAAACACAGACAAAAATAAATAAAATAGAACACTTCAATGTTAGCTGGGCTCATTTCTTTCTAAAATAAAAATTAAATTTCTCAGGATCCTAGCAAGGTGGCAGAATAACAAAATAAGAGGTTGGCCTCCCAAAACTGTGTAGCCCTATACCAGTTCAGAGAGCATATCTGGATGTTTATATAAAAGAATCATAAAACCACTGTCTTCTTAAACTATTGCTATTTTGGCCTTTTCTGTTGTTTTCATGATCACATCTTTAATCTAATCTAATCTAATAACATGATAAATAATTACAAAAAAGTGTTAAATTAATTTACTATGATGCATAGAACAATGTATACTTTAAATTTATAAAAAAAAGAAAACAAAATGTCAAAAAAGTAAATTCAGGAATATTCATTAAAAATGTATTGCTATCTTTGAGACTGGGATTAGATTATAAAATCTCTAAGAGTCTGCTCTAAAATTATGATTTCACATTTTTATTAAAATTTACCTTCTTGGTCTGACAGAGTGGAGTACTTGCTCATTAAGGAACACTTAAAACAAGATAATAAAATTAAAAGTAAAAAATTGGTCACTAAAAGCACTCTTAATGTCCACATTGCCTAGACAGGCTCCTTTGTACTTATCTCAGACAAGAATTTTTCCCTTGATGCTTACAAAGATTACCTTATGTACATAAACAATGTCTTAAAAAGTAGCATACTAATAAGTAAATCAGTTTACTTACTAGATTTTCTTATAGAAATAATTGGACATATAGGATTTAATTTTGATAGATATGTATAATCAGATCTAATTAAAGTTAAATGACAATAATTCTATGGAATATAAAATGTTTGAACCATGTTAGTGTACATTTTCTCTTTTGTGTTATATTTTTCTACTACAGTCTTTATTTAGTAATTTAAAATTCCTAGAAACTATATTAAACACTAGTCTTGTGTTTTTTCTCAAAAATCATATGCTTATAAGGGATGAGTGAAGAAGAAAATCCAAGAGAGAATTATCATTATCTCTTGTAATTTTTTATTTATTTTTAATTCACAAGCAACTTCTAACAAAGACATAACTCTAGATGATGTGGGATTACAGCAATCAGAAGTTGTCATTCTTCTAAATAGTATTAGGAGTAAAAGATATGTACTGAATGTAAAAGAGATGGAGAATTTCTATTTTATTAATACAGGTAAGAAAAATTGATCCAAATAAGGAATATCCCCATAAGCAGGTTCTTATTGGGAAACGGTCAACACAAATGTAATATAGTGTAGTTACTTTCTAGTTAACTTTCGAGTCTGTTCTTCAGCCAAGCACTATTTCACTGTTTAGAAATCCTTGGATTTGATATAGTCTATATATAGACAAGATTGTTTTAAGTTGCTTGTCTTTTAATTTCAAATGCATTTCCAATATCCTGCATTTGTGCTCTCCTCTTTCACAGTTGCTGGTTTTGATATCATATTTGTCTGCAGATAATTTCCAACCTTTACTGTATGTTTGCCTTTACCAGTGAGCTTTTCCATTTGTAATTTTCTTGTTTCTAGTTGTGGCCTTTTCTGTGGAGAGAAGTTTCTTTAGCATTTGTTGCAAAGCTGCTGTGGTGGCGCTGAATTCTCTTAGGTTTAGCTTGTCTGTAAAGCTTTTGATTTCTCCAATGAATCTGAGAGAGCCTTGCTGGGTAGAGTATTCTTGGTTTTAGGTTCTTCCCTTTCATCACTTTAAATATATCATGCCACTCCCTTGTGGCCTACAGAATTTTTGCTGAGAAATCAGCTGATACCCTTATGGGAGTTCCCTTGTATGCTATTTGTTGCTTTTCCCTTGTTGCTTTTAATATTTTTTCTTTGTCTTTAATTTTTTGTCAGTTTGATTACTATGTGTCTTGGCATGTTCCTTCTTGGGATTATCCTGCCTGGGACTCTCTGTGCTTCCTGAACTTGGGTGACTGTTTCCTTTCCCATGTTAAGGAAGTTTTCAACTATTATCTCTTCAAATATTTTCTCAGGTCCTTTCTCTTTTCTCCTTCTGTGACCCCTATAATGTGAATGTCGGTGTGTCTAATGTTGTTCCCGAGGTCACTTAGACTGTCTTCATTTCTCTTCATTCTTTTTTCTTTATTCTGTTCCATGGCAGTGATTTCCACCATTCTGTCTTCCAGCTCACTTATCCATTTTTCTGCCTCAGTTATTATTGATTCTTTCTAGTATTGATTTCTACTATTGATTCTTTCTAGTATATTTTTCATTTCAGTTATTGTATTGTTCATCTCTGTTTGTTTGTTCTTTAGTGCTTCTAGGTCTTTTTTAAACATTTCTTGTATCTTCTCGATATGTGCCTCCATTATTTTTCTGAGATCTTGGATCATCTTTACTACCATTACTCTGAATTATTTTTTAGGTAGATTGCCTATCTCCACTTCACTTAGTTGTTCTTCTGAGGTTTTATCTTGTTCCTTCATCTGGGACATATTCCTCTGCCGTCTCATTTTGTCTAACTTTCTGTGATTGCAGTTTCTGTTCCGCAGGCTGCAGGGTTATAGTTCTTCTTGTTTCTGCTGTCTTCCTCCTGGTGGATGAGGCTGTCTAAGAGGCTTGTGCAAGCTTTCTGGTGAGAAGGACTCATATCTGCCCACTGGTGAGTGGAGCTGGGTGTTGTCCTTCTGGTGGGCAGGGCCATGTCAGGGGGTGTGTTTATCAGGCAGCTGTGTACTCAGGAAGACTTTAAACAGCCTGTCTGCTGATGTGTGGGGCTGTGTTCCCACCCTGTTGGTTGTTTGGCCTGAGGCATCCCAACACTAGAGCCTACAGTCTATCGGGTGGGGCCAGGCCTTGGTGAGAAAATGGCAGCCTCCAAGAGGGCTCACACTAATGAGTACTCCCCAGAACTACTGCTGCCAGTGTCCTTGTCCCTGCAGTAAGCCACAGCTGCCCCTGGCCTCTGCAGGAGACCCTCAAATACTAGCAGGTAAGTCTGGCCCAGTCTCTTGAGAGACTTGGGTTCAGGTGTGCGTGAGACCTTCTGTGCACCCTCCAAGAGTGGAATTTCTATTTCCCCCAGTCCTGTGGAATTTCTGCAATCAAACCCCACTGGTCTTCAAAGCCAGATTGTCTGGGGGCTCCTCCTCCTATTGCCAGACCTCCAGGCTGGGGAGCCTGAAGTGGGGCTCAGAACTTTCACTCATATGGGAGAAGTTCTGTGGTATAATTATTTTCCAGTTTCCGAGTCACCCATCCAGCATGTATGGGATTTGATTTTATTGCGATTGCACCCCTCCTACCATCTCATTTTGGCTTCTTCTTTGTCTTTGGATGTAGGGTATCTTTTTCTGGTAGGTTCAAGTTTTTATTTTTTGCAATGGTTTTTCAGCAGTTAGTTGTGATTTTGGTGTTTCCGTAAGAAGAGGTGACTTCGTGTCTTACTCTACCATCTTTTCTCCTCCTCCTGGAAATACTTGGATTTGAATGGTTTGATTGTTTTTGTCCTTTTACATTTTCTGTCATTAAATATCTATTCAGTATTCTTTTCTGAGTGGTAATATATAGTGAGAATTGCAGTAAAACAGTTTCCTTTAAAGTTATTGAAGGAAAAATATTATATAGAGCAAATTTCTCATGATGCCTTTCTCAAACCAGTGAATTAGAAAATCTGGCTGTGAGGCTCATTAGCATAAATTCTCATGACAACAAGCACTTTGTCTGGTTCACTGAGGTATGCCAACAGTTAGAATGGTGAATGCCATTTTAACTAGCTCATGTCTGAGAGCTACTGATCTAAAAATTCAAGAGTCTAAAGTAAAGGAGGGAAAGTAAGTGCTGATAAACATTGAGTTTACATGTTACTGTTCTATAATATTCTAACTCACTTACTTTGCATTTTCATATTTAAGTATTTGGAGAGAGGCTATTTGGGCAGACCAAAGTTAAATAGGCCACTTATAGTTTACTTTATCCTATTTCCAGAACATTTTCCAAATCCCAGTCAGTTAAGGGAAAGTAAAAACACATATGTGCACACTCACATACCCAAACGTCAAAAATTGAAGAAGGAAAACCTTTCTATTTTAGAGATCTATTAATGCAGTATAGAAAGACTGGAAAAAAAATCATGGAGAATTATATAAAATTAAGATGTTTTTCTTCTACAGTCTTGTTTAGATATGTTTATTTGTGTTAATTAAATAACTTTATAAAATCTTATCAAATTTAGTTTTATTCTTTTTTAATAGAGAAAGATAATAAGCTTGACAACTGCTGATCCAAATCTTAATGACTTCATTTAAAGAGAGAGTGAGAAGGACCAGCAGCATGACAAAATGACTACTATGCTTTCACATGTCATAAAAGACATTGAGGGCTTCCCTGGTGGCGCAGTGGTTGGGAGTCCAGCTGCCGATGCAGGGGACATGGGTTTGTGTCCCGGTCCAGGAAGATCCCACATGCCGCGGAGCGGCTGGGCCCGTGAGCCATGGCCGCTGAGCCTGCGCGTCCGGAGCCTGTGCTCCGCAATGGGAGAGGCCACAGCAGTGAGAGGCCCGCGTACCACAAAAAAAAAAAAAAAGACATTGAAAAACATTAATAATGTGAAATAGTCATTATCTTCTCTCTCTCTTTCTCTCTGTTTCGTTTGTTTGTTTATTGGGTTTTTTTCTTTTTTGTTGTTTTTGTTGTTGATTACGTGCCTCAGCTCTCTTGATAGCAGGTGGCTTTTAGCCAAATGTTAGTGGGAGTTTCCTTGATCTGTTCCTAGGCTGAGAAGTCTTCTGTATGCAGAGAACACAATGCTGAGTCTAGATTGCTTATGGAATACTCTGCAACAGATAAGGCATGAGCCTTAGAAAACAGCAGATGGCATGGGCAGGCATTGTACCAATTCATAATTACAACTGGGTGGGCCTAGGGGAACAGTGCTGTGTACCTTAGGGCTGGAAGTAAATTAATTTATGCTTTTCTCTATTATTCTCTTCTTTCCCATTGATGTGGTTCCTGATATGGTTATAAGAGCACAACAGAGTCGTGTGTGTGTGTGTGTGTGTGTGTGTGTTAAGCCTTCAATGGATTAAATAGCAACCAGAGTCAAAGAAATAGAGTTTGGTCATTTATAAGTAACAACAGATCATTTTGTGCCTATAGATTTTGAATTTGCTGTGTTGGATGATATTTCCTCTTATTCAGACACAGGCTGCATTTATATTTGTCCACCAGCCATGTGGTTAACTTATGAAATAGGTAGTGGTGATGTTCATCATTTTCATAATATTTTTTTCACACATGAAGACTGATAACAAGCAGCTCTAAGGGAGCACAGCTGGCCCTTGATAGGACTCTCTGTGAGCAACTGAATCTCTACTCAGAGAGCAGTGCACATTGTTGCTGACAGTCTGTAAATAGGTGTGATGGTAATGGGAAAGACAACATTTATACTTACACTTGTACCAGATTCTACCCTTAGGATCATAACCATGGATTCCACAGCATAAATGTGAGATAAACAACAGCTTTAGGTGTTGTGAATATAATGAGATAACTTAGCTTTTCCTTAACTTTCTAAGCAACAGAGACATTTTTCAGAGTTTACAAGGGAGAAGTGGTTACAAGACATTTTCTTCCTACCATTTATTTATTTGAATTCTGTTTTTATCTCCTATGGATATTATTCTGGTAGATTATTATAGGATTGGTGCCCAATTATTTCATGCCTCCCTGTATCCATACTTCTCTGTATCCCCTCCCACACTAAATCCAGGCTAGGCTAATGGAGTAATAGCATGCATTATGCAAATGGAGACTTGAACATATTTACACATTGAGACTTGCCCTCTTCTGCTGCACTTGGAAACACTGTAGCTATCATCATGTGAAGAAGCCTAGGTAGTATGTTGGTGGATGAGAGGCTGTATGGAGAAAGCCCTAGTCATCCTGGCTATATAAACAAGACCATCACAAAGGATCCAAGTACAGTCAACCCACCCTGACTGGAAAGCATGAGTGAGGCCAGCCTGATCAGAACAGCCCAGGTGACCTGCAGATTTCATGAGATGATAATGATTAAATATATCATTGCAAATGTTTTGTCTATAAATGATAAAATCTATACAAATTAAATAGATTTATATAAATTTATCTACATAAATTTATAGATGATAAATGTTTTAAGTCATTGAATTTTGGAGTAGTTTGCTATGTAATGTTAGAAAACTGATATGTTTCTGAAAAAGAAATAAAGCTCATATACACATGTTTCCATCTCAGGATCATTTTGATCAAAGATGAAAAGTCTTTTAGTTCTGTAGCACAAGGCCTATCAAACTTTTTGTACATCTTATGTTATGTAAAAAAGTGAGTCACATTTAAAAGATTTTGATTCACTAAATATCAGGTGAGGTCTAAAATTATACACTTCTAACACATTCCCAGATTCTGTCTATAACAAAACTCCAGTATACTTACCTTCCCGTTTTAGCATTATGGAAATTGAGAACCAGAGGCTCTGCCAAATTTTGACCAATAGTTTCTTGAATCCCTTAAAGTGTGTGTGTGTGTGTGTGTGTGTGTGTGTGTGTGTGTGTGTGTGTGTGTATGGTGGTTGTTTTTGTTTTACTATAAAAACTAGTCAATGCCATAGAAAGAAATGATCTAAATATCTAGTCAGGTTTAACATTTAACATGAATCTGATTTTTAAATTGTTGAAATCTGACAAAAATGGAAAAGTTAATTGCCATTTCTTTGAATAAACCATTAGAATGAGTGATCTATTTAACTATGTTAGTCATTAAAATTACCAGAAGCAAATATTATTAATATTAAATTATTAGCTTAGAATTAAAGGTGCCAATGATTTCTGAGTCTGTATGTACAAAATAAAATAAAGCATTAATATGTTAAATGTTTTCCCCAGGCTTTAAATCCTTATTTTTATTACTCACATATGATTTATTATGAAGCAATGTTTACACACATTTATATTACAAAATAAAGTCTTGGAAAATGAGATGAAATATAGTTATTAAAATAAAATTCATACAATAGAGTCTCTAATGTTAGTCTGCATATAGCTGAAGCAATATTAGTGAGAGGGAAGGTCCAGTTAAAGAATTCTCAGGTAGCATAGAATAAGCAGAGAGGTGGAAAGAAAGAAAGAAAAGATACATGGATTATGGATCCAGAATTTCCTAAATCCTTTCTAATTGGAGTATCAGGGGAGAAATAGAGGGGAAAAATGAAGAAAAATATTTGAAAAAAAAGGGATGAATATTTTCAACAACTGAGGAAATAGAGTTTCCTCAGTTAAAAAGAGAGAAGTGCAGATCAAAAAGGGGGGGAGGGGACTTCCCTGGCGGTCCAATGGTTAAGATTTCACCTTCCAATGGAGGGGGGTGCGAGTTCGATCCCTGGTCGGGGAGCTAAGATCCCACGTGCCTTGCAGCCGAAAAACCAAAACATAAAACAGAAGCAATATTTTAACAAATTCAATAAAGACTTTAAAAATGATCCACCTCAAAAAAAAAAATCTTAAAAAAAATTTTTAAGTTTTTAAAAATTTAAAAAGGGAGGAGGGAGAATGTAACAGTAAAGTAAGTTTCACATCTGAATCTGTTAGTGAAACTTCAGTTCATCTTGGGAGAGAAATGACTAAAATGCATCAGAATATAAGACAAATCACCTACAAAAGAAGGATTAGATTGATATCCATTTACTATTCAATAATACTGTATACAAGATACAGTGTTTTTTTAGATTTCCAAATTTATGATGAAAGATTACTACCCATGCCCCTCAGCTACACTTCATTCCAAGAGCCTTGATCTTGTCAGGTAGCAAGGTGACCATACTTCTTTTCTGGGTGCATTTCCTCCAGCTGAAAGAAATCAATGGTAGTCACCGAATTCTTTCTTAAATCTTAACAAACCCTTCTTTGACCTGAATGAATCTAGGTCTTAATGACTACATGTGTTGTTTGCTGACAAAACATTTCATTTTCCAAATCCTGGAATTTCTGGGTACTCTATAGTTTTTCTTAATTCCCTGTAATCTAATCAGTTTTTTTGTGAGTTCCCCTTGTTTCAGAAACAACAAATTTCAACAATCAACATTTTGCTTTGAAACCATTTCACCCAAACTCATAAATCATTTAAGCACATTTTCTGCTCCCCGTGTTATAACAGAAGATAGTTGAGCTAATGTTTCCCCACTATATATAGTGAATCGCCTTCATCTGGCTTCTGATATCAGTCTCTTCATCATCTACTACCCAGTCTCAAAATAAATGCTACATATCTCAGTTAGCATCCTTCTCATTTCAACTTCCCTCATTAATCGGGTTTTGCATGGCTATTCTTGGCTTTGGATGAACAGAAGTGAAAACAACTATAAATCTAATGTAAGTCATCATTCTTGGTCAATCTTTAAATTGGATTATCCCTTTTTATTCTGGCTCAGCTCAATAGCCAAATAAATTTGGAATAATACGGCTAAACAATGTAAAACAATTGTAGTAATGTACACTAGAAGGACATTATAGAATACTACAGTTGTTTTATATTACTTAGAACCCTGAAAATTGAAAGGTCTATTGGGAGTTTGAAAATAAAGACATATTAGGTATAATTTTCAAATTATTTAAAAATAAAATTTCTTGCCCTCTTCACTAACTCATTCCCTATCTCCTTCCCTCTCTCCTTGTTCTACTTCCTCTCTCTCTCACTTTTTAAAATATTTTTAGAGAGCAAAGTGCCACAAAGCACATTTTTATCTGTACCGTCTTAAAGCAAAATAGAGACATGATGCAATTACTTACTTAGAAACTGTTTTTCTATTCTACTTTTACGAAAACAGATAATTGTGCTGTTTATTAGATTGTGTTTTGATGTCATTTTTATCATTTAAAAATTAATAAGTGTGTGAATACTTACTGAAATACAAATACTCGACTTCAAGAAGAAATATGCTTCTTAAAGGAAAAGCATAACAATTATAAAATGATATCAACAAAAACTGTAATTAGTCCTCGTGATTTTTTCAACATATTTTTGAAGAAGAAATAATGTAGGCTATAGGTGTTCAAATCAGGATTTAATAGTTACTTGGAAAACCACAACAAAAAATGTTTTTTTTCTACTTTAAATAACCCAGAAAAATACTATATATAAAATGTTGATGTATATTGAATATATTAAATGTTAAGTATTATAGATATACTAAGTATACAATATGTACTTCTGGATTATTTAAAGTAGAACTAAAATATTACAATTGTTACAGTAGTTGTACATACATATAATATATATTTAATATATATGTATTCAATATACATATACTTTGTGATAATGACTCACACAACAAAATTTAAATTTGAATATTAATAGACAATGGAGGGAACATATTTCTCTAACTGATTTGGACTAAAATCTTCAAATTGCTTAAGACTAGATATATAAGGTTCTTAGCTAAGTACTCTGTATCTTTGAAGCATTGTTGTATCTCAACTATTCCCTGAAAAATTCATGGCTTGATACAACTTAGAGTATAATTTGAAATTTTGTATTGCTAATGATTGCATTTATACATTGAGGTATTGGATTAAAAACAAAGATATTTTCACATTCACTTTCAGGGGTACTAAATGGAAAAGAATTTGATAAGATTGCACTGACTAATGTTCTGATAAGGAGCATATTGAATTCTTTGTTGAATAGGTGATTGGTACCTAGTGAGAGTCCAGAGAAAGTGACCTGGTAATCTTTTTTTTTTTTTCTTTTTGTCCTCAAACTGGAGCATTTAAAAAAAAAAGTTTATTGTAATGTAGTTGATTTACATTGTTGTGTTAGTTTCAGGTGTACAGCAAAGTGAATGAGTTATACATTACATACTCTTTTTTTTTTTTTTTAAGATTATTTTCCCATATAGCCCATTAGAGAGTATTGAGTAGAGTTCCCTGTGCTACACAGCAGGTTCTTATTAGTTATCGATTCTGTGTATAGTAGTGTGTACATGTCAATCCCAATATCCCAATTTATCCCTCCCCCACCTTATCCGCCAGTAACCATAAGTTTGCTTTCTACATTGGTGATCTACTTCTGTTTTGTAAATAAGTTCATTTGTACCATTTTTTTTTAGATTCCACATATAAACGATATCATATGATGTTTCTCTTTTTGTGTGTGACTTAATTCACTCAGTATGACAATCTCTAGGTCCATTCATGTTGTTGCAAATGGCATTCCTTTGTTCTTTTGCATGGCTGAGTAATATTCAATTGTATGTATATACCACTTCTTTATCCATTCCTCTGGAGATGGACATTTAGGTTGCTTCCATCTCCTGGCTATTGTAAATAGTGCTGTAATGAACATTGGGGTGCAAATATCTTTTCTTTTCTTTTTTGCCGTACGCGGGCCTCTCACTGTTGTGGCCTCTCCCGCTGTGAAGCACAGGCTCCGGACGTGCAGGCTCAGCGGCCACGGCTCACGGGTCCAGCCGCTCCACGGCATGTGGGGTCTTCCCGGACCGGGGCACGAACCCGTGTCCCCTGCATCGGCAGGCAGACTCCCAACCACTGCACCACCAGGGAAGCCCAAATAACTTTTCTAATCATGGCTTTCTCCAGGTATATGCCCAGGAGTGGGATTGTTGGGTCATATGATAGTTCTATTTTTAGTTTTTTAAGGAACCTCCATACAGTTCTCCACAGTGGCTGTATCAATTTACATTCCCACCAACAGTGCAAGAGGGTTCCCTTTTCTCCACACCTTCACCAGCATTTATTGTTTGTAGATTTTTGATGATGGCCATTCTGAGGTGATGCCTCATTGTAGTTTTGATTTGCATTTCTCTAATAATTAGTGATGTTGAGCATCTTTTCATGTGCTTCTTGGCCATCTGTATGTCTTCTTTGGAGAAATGTCTATTTAGGTCTTGTATCCATTTTTTGATTGGGTTATTATTATTATTTTTGATATTGAGCTGCATGAGCTGTCTGTGTATTTTGGAGATTAATCCCTTGTTGGTTGCTTGGTTTGCAAATATTTTCTCCCATTCTGATGCATTTTGTTTTGTTTATGGTTCACTTTGTAGTGTAAAATCTTTTGATTAGATCCCATTTGTTTATTTTTGTTTTTATTTTCATTACTCTAGGAGGTGGATCAAAAAAGATCTGGCTGCAATATATGTCAAAGAGTGTTCTGCCAATGTGTTCCTCTGAGAGTTTTATAGCACCCGGTCTTACATTTAGGTCTTTAATCCATTTTGAGTTTATTTTTGTGTATGGTGTTAGGGAGTATGCTAATTTCATTCTTTTACATGTAGCTGTCCAGTTTTTCCAGCACCACTTATTGAAGAGACTGCTTGTCTCCATTGTATTTCTTTGCCTCCTTTGTCATAGGTTAGTTTACTATAGGTGTGTGGCTTTATCTCTGGGCTTTCTATCCTGTTGCATTGATCTATATTTCTGTTTTGGTGCCAATACATTACTCTTTTGATTACTGTAGCTTTGTAGTATAGTCTGAAGTCAGGGAGCCTGATTCCTCCAGCTCCATTTTTCTCTCTTAAGTTTGGTTTGGCTATTCAGGTCTTTTGTGTTTTCAAACAACTTGTAAAATATTTTGTTCTAATTCTGTGAAAAATGCCATTGATAATTCAATGGGGATTGCATTGACTCTGTAGATTGCTTTGGGTAGTATAGTTGTTTTCACGATATTGATTCTTCCAATCCAAGAACATAGTATATCTCTCCATCTGTTTGAGTCACCTTTGATTTCTTTCATCAGTGTCTTATAGTTTTCTGCATACTGGTCTTTTGCCTCCTTAGGTAGATTTATTCCTAGGTGTTTTATTATTACTGTTGCAATGGTAAACGGGATTGTTTCCTCAAATTCTCTTTCTGAACTTTCGTTGTTAGTGTATAGGAATGCAAGAGATTTCTGTGTATTAATTTTGTATCCTGCAACTTTATCAAATTCATTGATTAGCTCTAGTAGTTTTCTGGTAACATCTTTAGGATTTTCTATGTACAGAATCATATCCTCTACAAACAGTGACAGTTTACTTCTTCTTTTCCAATTTGGATTCCTTTTATCTCTTTTTCTTCTCTGATTGCCATGGCTAGGACATCCAAAGCTCTGTTGAATAACAGTGGCAAGAGTGGACATCCTTGTCTTGTTTCTCATGTTAGAGGAAATGCTTTCAGTTTTTCACCATCAAGAATCATGTTTGCTGTGGTTTTGTCATATAGGGCCTTTATTATGTTGAGGTCGGTTCCCTCTATGCTCAATCTCTGGAGAGTTTTTATAAGTGGGTGTTGAATTTTATCAGAAGCTTCTTCTACATCTATTGAGATGATCATATGGTTTTTATTCTTCAGTTTGTTAATGTGGTATATGACACTCATTGATTTGTGTATATTGAAAAATCCTTGCATCTCTGGGGTAAATTCCACTTGATCATTCATGATGTATGATCCTTTCAGTGTGCTGTTGGATTCTGTTTGCTAGTATTTTGTTGAGGATTTTTTGTATCTATGTTCATCAGTGATATTGGCCTCTAATTTTCTTTTTTTAAAAAAAGCTTTGTCTGGTTTTGATATCAGGGTGATGGTGGCCTCATAGAATGGCCTTGGGAGTTTTCCTTCCTCTGCAGTTTTTTGGGAGAGTTTGAGAAGGATAGGTGTTAGTGACCTGGTACTCTTAAGTAATTGAGTCATTGTCCCTTTATCACTGAAGAGAACATGAAGTTTCTTTAAAGAAAGGGCTAATTTCAGAAAGGAAGAAAACATAGGGTAAAAAATATACTTTAATAAAATGATGGCATAATTTCATATTCATTTTCTCTCTTAACATGGCATTCTTTAAGAATCAATTTTTATTTTAAAAAGTTTTTTTCAATATTTTAGGTAACTAACGAAGGTTAAGCAGATCAGAAACATGAACAGATCTCTGCATGTTTTACTTGAGTTCAAGAGTATTCTAAATAATTCCTTCCACCTACAGTTTTTTGATTCTTTAGTTTTACCTGACAGAAAAGATAAAATGAAATAGCAAAAGGTTTTCACTGAATTAAATTTTGTCACTGAGGACACAGTTTTTATCATACTTTAGTCCCATTTTGTATCACATATCTTTCTGCACAATTTCAGTATCTTTTTCACCAAAATCCCCTGGTGCTTTGTTATCAAAAATATTGTTCACCAAATGTCAGATTTACATAGGACTCTCAATTTTTCATCTTTTTCTGTCCAGAAAGTTTATTTGGGTATAGAAACTTTAACATCTATTCTACATTTCACTATTTTCACTATGTTGTAACACTGAAATTTAAGGTTTTATTTTATAGTTTAAACTATGTTTCCTAAGAGTGGTTTTGTCCCTCACCTTTGTATTGGAATTAAAAAAAAAAAGATAGAATAACAGTATCTGTTGAAAAATAATGGAAGACTGACCAAATAAGACTATAAATAGTTTAAATAATTAAAAAAGCCAGTTATTAGGAGGAAAGTTTGGTGGAAAAGCTATACTCTGCAAAAGTTATTCAGAGACATGACATAGTTAAAATGAAATGCTAAATTTCACTAAATTACCAAACTATAACAAGTTATAATGCTTATAAATATTGGTAAATAGGCTTTGAATTGACCACTCATACTCTAGTAGTTCAGGTCACCTGAAATCAGGTTATGATTTTTTTTTTCATTTATTTATTTATTTATTTATGGCTGTGTTAGGTCTTCGTTGCTGTGCATGGGCTTCCTCTTGTTGCGGTGAGTGGGGGCTACTGTTCATTGTGGTGGGAAGGCTTCTCACTGCGGTGGCTTCTCTTGTGGAGCACGGGCCCTAGGTAAGCAGGCTTCAGTAGTTGTGGATGCAGGCTCAATAGCTGTGGTGCACGGGCTTAGTTGCTCTGTGGCATGTGGGATATTCCCGGACCAACGATCGACCCTGTGTCCCCTTCATTGGCAGGCAGATTCTTAACCACTGTGCCACTAGAGAAGTCCCAGGTCATGATTTTAGAATTGCAAAATAAATATAAAATGTTTCTTGTCCTGACATTGCTCTTAAGGAAAAAATATACATGCTGAAATATGCAAAAACAGTAACATTCAAATTAAAAACAAAACAAAATATGAATATAGTCAAATGTATATACATACACATAAATAAATCTCTTTACACCTATCAAGAGAATACTTTAAAATATTATGCCAAAATGTTACCAAGGTCTTATATCTGGATGATGGAATTACGGGTGATTATTATTTTGCCTTTACATTTATCTGTAGTTTCTAATTTTCTAGATTACCAATAATTATTACTTAAATATTTTAGTAGGTTGCACATAAATTTATATTGTATTATACAGTTTTAAATTAGGAAAGAAATTCAGGTTAAAATACCCCACTTATATTTAATCTAACAACTCCGAATAACTATGTATAAAACTGTTACCAGTCATAACTGTACACACACACACACACACACACACACACACACACACACACACACACACTCTATTCCCTTGCTTGCACATTTCTGTCTATGCATACTTCCAATTATTTTGGGAGAATATTGCTATAGAAATAAATGTGCTTTATCAAATTTTATGTATACTCTGCATTTCAATAGGTAATGCCATTAATTTGTACTTCCTTTTTGATTTTCATAAATGCTTTATATTCTTGATATAATTATTTGTTAAATATGCTGTTATTTTCCCACTCTTTTATTATTTTAAAGTACCCTTTTAATTTTCTTGAATATTATACTAATATTGACATTTAAAAAATAATATTAATAATAAATAGGGGTTAAAAGTTATATAGGCTCTAATGAGAAATAGAAAACATATAAAATTTGTATTTTAAAACCAGTGATATCATGAAAAATGAGAGTTAATAAGAGAATGGAATTGTTAAAACACTTAAGAGTTAGGTAAAATATTATAATGTAAATTGCTATCAGAGCAATAGAGTTGATAAGTAAATTTCAAGTAATTGATATAAAACTGGCCTAAATGGCAAAATTTAAGTACATAATGACTGTCCAAATAAATGGACAAACTGTGATGACTTCAGAGCCCTTTTAAGGGGGAGGCAAGTCAGAGGTTTGTTCTGGGGAACTGTCTAGTATGAGAGTGTGGTACATGGAGTTGCTGAAACATCCCTAGAAAAAATGAGTTTCCCTCATAGCTCTAGAGTAATCTAAATTTTTAAAGGTAACCTCAGATCATTCTGATGTGTGAGAAAAATTTGTGAGTTATAACAAGGGCATATCATAATTAGAGGGAACAGTTTTTCCATTGTTAACTCCACTTTAGGTAGTTTAAAAAGAGCTGTCCTGAAACATCCACATAAATTGATGAGTGTTCCTTGAGAAACATGCTCATAAAGAACCTCTTACTCCTTTCGATAGATACAGTGGCTTACACAGGAAATGCTGGAAGAGCTATGGCAGGTTTGTACCACACTGGACCTTCTTCCTCAAGGAAAGAGTGTACAGCATAGTGAAAAGAAAAACAAAAGTGCACAGTTTTAGAGTCAAATAGTCTCTCTCATTAGCTTTTCAGTTGTGGACAGCACACAGGTTATTTTTTTCTTTAAGCCCCAATTTCTTCATCTTTAATATAAATGTAGCAACTACAATTTCACAAGATTGTTTTTGGAATTAAATGAGATAATCGCTCAGTAACAAGTAGTTTCCAAGTATCAGGAACTATGTTACACGTTGAAGCTACACATAATATAATAATCATAATAAATGAATGCTCTGCCCCTGACTTTGAGTGGCTCACAGTGTGCATTCAATGTTCATACCTCAGCGCTGGCATACAGAACACACCAGTTTTGAGTTACTTTTTCTCTTCTTTAGTTATCATTCTATGGGCTAAAAAAGATCAGTAATTTTTTCCCCCTTGGATTTGTTTTCTCTTTTCCAGCTCAATGCCAACTAGTCCTTTCACTAATTTAAAGATTTCTTTTTTTAAAATCTCCTTTTCAGTTTTTTCCGCCCTTTCCTTTCAGCCTTCCCAATTCAGTGGGAATATGTGAATGACCTTGAGCATAACGAATAACATTGTTCATTAGGATGAGAAATGACCAAGAAGCAATATTCAGTCTAAATAGGTAATCAGAATATACATGTAAAAATAATTCATTTTGAACTCAATTGATTAACCCTAAACCAGTTCTTTTACATTAGATATGAATTTGGTTGAATTACTTGCTTTTAGGAACCTATTGATTGTAAAATCTGGTTCATTAGATTCTATGTATTTTGCCGAATTATAAACCTATGAATTTTGCTTTAGCTCTGCAAGGATTAAGAAGAAAAAATCTGACAGATGAAAGAGTTTAAATCTATAACAGCCGTATTACAAATGTTAGATGTTACTTTGTGACAGGTTTTAAAATATTCACACCACAAATGAAAACATGATGTGCTAAAATATTTGTGTGTGATTGAATTTTAATATATCCAAAATAAGACACAGTTCTCCTTAAACACAAAATAATAAGGCTCTTCATACAAATTTATCTTGTTTTTACAGAGAAAGAAAAAAATGCATGAGAGGTGTTAGAAACACCTGCAAATAAAGTAAACAAGAATACTAGAAAAATCCTTAATAATTAATTCCCAAAGAACAAAGAGAATCTTTAAAGAGAAAAAGTCCGTAAAGTTTACTGTGTCAAATACTTGTTTTTCTGTGAATATGGCTACTAGGATAATAGAAATTTTTCCATTCTGGTTAAATGTTGTATGTTCTTATGAGTACCAGGGAATCAAAAACATGAATGACACACATTACCTTAAGTTCCAGAAACTTATAACCTAGGTGTGAACATACATTGTACACAAGGCATACTATCATACATTTCTAAAGAAATGTCCAGTGGAACATATTATAACAATTTATGGCAATTTGTTTATTCTTTTTTAAAAAATGTAATAAATAAGACCAAAAAGTAAGACATAGAAAAAGGATAGAAGTTACAGGTTATACAATAACTAAAGTGAATGAACTACATATACTTTAACTCCTTGTATGTGTGTGTCCCTTTTTCTTATTAGGAGGTACTTCAAAGTAACTGGGAATCACGTGGTTCAGGAATTCATTTATAAATGAAGAAACATAGAATAAAATTATATGGAATCTTCAAATTTCTGCATTGCAGTAGAATTTAGATTCCTTATTGAGACAGTGGACAGAATATTGGATTCACCATCATATATCTGATTTTTTATCTAATTCAATTACTATCTAGCATTACCCTGATTATTCCATAATAACGAAGATCTTCTCAGTATTTTAACTTACAATTTAGTGATGTAATATAATTTCTGACTCAATAACCCTAGTAAAGCATTTAGTTTTATTATTACTGATTTACTCCATTTTATGTTAATTTCCTGATATATACATTCTCTCTCTGTCTCTTTCTCTCAGAATTACAGCATCTCAGGAAAAGTCTTTGTGTTAGATTCAAGACAAGGTTACAGTATATTTTATAAACAAGTTGAAACTGGAATATTTGTAAATGAAAAGTGGGGCACTACTATTTGCTAATCTTGGATGACAGGCATAAGCCAGGACTCCCTAGGTAAACTGGTACATGGTTAACTGTAGTTAAAGATACCCAGGATATTGAGATATAACTATTACCAAAGAGTTTTCCATAGACATGACCACAAGATTTGACTCTGGAGAAAAACTGCCAATGAGAGCAAATGAAAACATTTTACAGTCAAAGATATAATCAATTTTGATGATAATATCCACTCAAATAGTCAAATTGTATCAAAAGCATAGTCTGACTTAATCTTTGGGTCTTTAATATCCTTAAATGTAATTTCTATCACTACCCCATTACTAAGTAGTCATATTTTAGACATTTTTATAGAAAAAAATTAATGAAATTTTGTATACAGTAGCATAATTATTTTACAGTCTAAAATAAAAGTTAAGGATTATGAATGTAACTCTCATTCTTGGCCAGAGCAAAATGTTCAGTTCTCTCTAATCACTTTAAGTTTCTACAAATGCTACATTTACTGAATCAGCAATAATAAGTAACTGATAAATAAACAAATAAGAATCATTTTTTTGAAAACCTAATATACTGTTCATATTATGGAAGGACTTAAAATGAAAATGGACAAAAATAAGTTGCAGAAATAGATAAAATACAAATGTATAAAATGTTTCCTTAGGATATTCTGTGTTAACTGCAATATACCAGAAATTGTAAATTACTGAAGAATGTTCATAACCAAAGTCAACATTCTATGTTGAGTATTCTAAACATACCTCATTTACTTAAACTGACTATGGCTTCCCAGGCTTTATTTTTATGCACTCGAATGATTTCTCATGCAAACGATAATCACTATATTAAAGATGTAATAATTTTTTTTAATAGTCATGTCAACATTCTCCTTTAATTAGCATATTCTACCTTATGACCTTTAAAATGTTTTCAGCGTTTACATAAATGCTCTAACCTCAACCAACTTCTTTTCACTCTCAATTTTTTTCATTGATATATTGGAACTAAACCTTGGATGTTATAGTGTTATGCAACTTTGAACATAAATGTTTTCATTACCTTATTCAAAATTTTATCCTGCACCTATGTGTCACATGCTATGATTATAGATATTGGACATCAGAAATAAAGAAAATAATGGTAAAGATCAAAGTGAAAGACTGAAGTCTTTCTCCAAATATGATGATCAAAGCAAGGATGTTTTCTTTTGCCATTTTCCTTCAACATTGTACTGTATAGCTAGTACAATAAGACAACAATAAGAACAAGAGCAAGTGCATCCAGTTTGGAAAGAAAGAAGTAAAACTGTAATTACTCACAATATGAGTCTGTGATCCTGGATTTCTCACAGAAGATGTGATCCTGTATGTAAAAAATCACAAAGAATATACAAAAATTACTATAATAAACATATTAGCAAGGTCACAGTGTACAAGTTGAATATACAAACATTAATTATATTTTTATACACTAGCAACAAACAATTAGAACTTGAAATTAAGGAGACAATTGCATTTGTGGTAGCAGTACAAAAATAAAAATTTATAAAATGTCATTAAAATAATAAAATGACAAGCCACCAACTGAGAAAACATTTTCAAATGATACTTCTGTTTAAAGGCTTATCTCAGACTGTATAAAGAACACGTATTATTCGTTAGTAGGAAGACAAATGATACAACTTAAAATGGGTTAATCTGAATGATTAATAAGCACCTGAAAAGATGATGCATGAATTTTCAAAGCATTGTGGTAAGTGAAAATAGATTCAAAAGACCACATTCTATATAATGCCACTGATAGGGCATTTTGTAAAAGGCAAAACTCTAGAGACAGAAATCAGATAGATGGTTGCTAGGAGTTGCAAGTGAGTGGAAGGATTTGTTACAAAAGGACATGAGGCAATTTAAAAAAAATAAAATTATTTTTGAACAATAAACTGTTCTATATTTTGTTCATGTTAGTGGTTGTGAAACTTTATGTATTTTTAAAACTTACAGAACTTGCCACCAAAAACTCTGAATTTGATGATATGTATTATACTGCAAATTTTTAAAATGTCATTCAGTGAAACTAAACAATGTATTACAAAAAATAGTTTTAAAATAGTATCAGAATTTCAACTCCGATTATAATGTAGAAAGGTACAAGGGAATGTTGCCCCAACCCTAACACTGAGAGAAAGCTCCACACTCTACAAAATCATAACTTTCCTTGAGTACAGCAGTAGTGAGTTTGCAAATTAAACCAGTCAACTGAATTTCAAAGGGTGATAATCTCCTCTGAGGTGAGACAGGACTTGAACGGGTTTTTTTGGCTTTGGCAGATCATTGAAGGAAAACACAGTCACCATAAAAGCAAGTAGGAACAGCTAAAATTTTAAGATATTTTTAGATGCTAAATGTGAACTACCAGTTTTTAGATGCTAAATGTGAACTACCAGAAGCACTCTCTGCTTCCCAAGTACTTATTTTATAGGAAATAAAAGTTTCAAGCCACTGAAGAAAAGGCAAGAATTCCCTCCTGCCAACAAGGTCCCTAAGCAACCAGCCTAGATAAGCAGAATTGACTCTTTCTTATATTCAAATCCATGTGTGTTAGTTTTCTGTTGTTATTAAGTATAACATAAAAAATAAATTTGACTTTTTATTTAAAAATTAGCATATCTAAGTTAAAATGCTTAGAAAAATAATTTTATCCCTCTATGTTTTCATAATTTTAATTTTTTAACTCTAGGGGACAGAAAAAGCAAAAGTGACCACAATCATTTTAGTTTATGCACATTATAATTGGGATAGTTTCATATTTGTTTATTCAATCTAGCCATTGAAAATTAGTTTGGGATTGACATGTACACACTGTTATATTTAAAATAGATAACCAACAAGGACCTACTGTATAGCACAGGGAACTCTGCTCAATATTATGTAATAACCTAAATGGGAAAATTGTGGTCTTCAATTTTGACCCAGAAATACAGAAATCATATTGATGTTGTAAACTGAGATTGCATAGTCTATAAAGAATGGCAAATATAGTGAAAACATACCTAATATGACTAATATACACATGAAATACACAAGGCTTAACATATGAATACTAAATATGAATGGGTACATTTGTAGATTCATCACCTATATCCCTTACCATGAAGTTAATCTGTGTTTATAGACTAACCAAAGAAAGTATAACTAGATGGACTTTTCAGAAATGGTCAGCAAACAGTCTTGTTCTGGAAAAGTACTTCAGTACCCCCAAGTCCTTAGCTTCAGCAGTTCTCACATTTGGCAGATAAATGAATCATAAGATGGCATGGAAAAATTTTCTGGAAGTATTTATTTGGATTTATTGTGAGATGCTTCCAGCTAAGGTATTTGTCTGAACAGATGTGAAAATTTGGTGACATTAACCTGGCAGGAAGCTCATCCTAGCCAGTTCTCAGGGTACCTATTTAGCCCGGTAGTAAACACTCTTGTTACCACTATTACACTTGAGGTAACCAAGCCTTATTTAGAGCTTAATTAATTTCTCAAAAACTTAAAATGAGTAAGTAATAACCCTGAACCCTGAACTCTGGAATGTTTGCTCATAACCACTAGAGTATACTGTCCTTATTTATTTAAAATAATGAATCTTAAAGGGTAATAGACTAAATATGCCTCTTTTTTGAAGATGTGGCACATTCTTAAGGGATTTACTAGATATAATAGAGTGAAGAAAAATGGAATTTTAAGTGGAGACCCACATAAGGAAGTTTTTGGATTAATGATCAATGACTGACGAAGATGGAGCTTCCATTATATCAATCATAAAATGGTCAATTTATTTGTATCAAACAGTGAGAAGAGATTCTTAATTAACTATTAGCCAGAAATGCCAATTTGTTGAATTGAGTTACATTTATATGGCAACCTTATTATAAGAGGAACATTTCAGGAAGTAAATATATTTTATTTATATAACATTTCTTTCTAGAAACATCAACATCACTAAAATTATTTTATGAGTTCTCAAAAACATCTTTATATATATGGGAAACAATTATTGTACATTGGATAAAAAATAAATCACAAGTACATGAAGATAAAGATGAACAGAGGAGGTCTACAAAGAACACGTCACTGTTTACTAAATACAATCTGGAAAATTTTTGTAGCTGTAATCTATGAATGAAATCTCAGTTAGGTTTAATATGACACTTAAGAGAAGTGAAAAAAGCTAGAATAGCTTCTACAGAAGATTACACTGTAATCTATGGTAAAAGATGTTTAAGATATTGAAAATTTATTGAGAAAAATGAATGATATGTCTGACTGGAAGAATTTTACACTCTTCATTTTTGTGTTATAAACAAATTTTCAAAGATGCACAAAAGAAAATAACAGAAGAAAACATAAAACAGAAGATAAAATTACCTTTGTGTATCAGTTAAGGTTCAGTTCGGGTTCTCCACAGAAACCTCAGGTTTTGCTGTTAAGGTCTCTCAACTAACTGGACAAAGTCCATTCACATTATTGAAGGTAATTCTCTTTACTTAAAGCCCACTGATTGTAGATGTTTACCACATCTACAAAATACTTTCCCAGCAATACCTAGATTAGTGTTTGACTAAATAACTGTACTATAGCCTAGCCAAGTTGACATATGAAGGTAACCATGACACTTTTTTAAAGAGCTTTTAAAAACTCTGTTACAGTACTGATGATCAATATGTATAGATTAACTGTCTTCTATAATCCATGGTTTTATAATGTTGCATGTAGACAAATTCTTTTTTTTTTAACTGAAGTACAGTTGATTTAAAATATTGTGTTAGTTTCTGGTGTACAGCAAAATGAGTCAGTTAAATATATATATATATATTTATATATATATACATATATATATTCTTTTTCAGATTCTATATGTGTGTGTATATATATACACATATATATATATATATATATATACACATACACATGTGTATATATATATGCTTTTTCAGGTTCTTTTCCATTATAGGTTATTACAAGATATTGAATATAGTTCCCTGTGCTATACAGTAGGACCTTGTCGTTTAAACAAATTCTTACATAGCAATAAAGTGCCCTAAATAAAGGGAAATAAAATAGTTAATTTAATACAATCCCTTTTCCATACTCACTGGTTCAATATTTTATTTAATTATATAATATTGTTAGTCTTTGAATTAAATGTTAGATTCCCAAATAAAAGTGAAAGGAAGTCCTCTACATTTTATTCATCAAGTCCTTAACATTCCTTTCACAAATCTCTCTGGATTCTAGAAGCACTATGTGCAATGATGAGATATTTTGCTTTTATACATTTTCTGAGTAATTTCAAATTCTGCTAGGCTTTGAATAGGACCCAGGTCAAGGATTATCTTTATGAACTTTTTTACCCAGTGGAGACTTTTCTAACAATTGTAACATTAAGTATTGGCAAAATGACTCAGTCACAGTATAACATATGTGAGCATTCTGGAGTGACAGAGTGTGGAAGTGCTAAAGTGAGTGTCTAAGACCCAGTGCAAGGGAAAGGTCAAGTTCAGTAGTCACATCAACACCTACCATATTCTAACCAGACCATCTGCATCCATAAATGTGCATGCAGCTTTCATTTTTTGATTCTTGTCTAGTTGGACCCCCAAGTTTATTTCACTGATGATTTCCAAAAACTCCCTTTTGATTAAGTTAGTTAGAGTCCTGATATGCTCGTATTAGAGCCTTTTTTAGAAATGTAAATGACAGTCCCTTCTGATTTCAGGCTAAGACTATCATACCCGAAAATGTGGTATATAGCACTATATAAGTGAGAAAAATGGAAAAAATCCTTACCTGCCTATAAAATGACAGACTGAAAAGATCTCAAAGACAGAGAGGTTATAAAGAAATTTTATAAAGTCCTGTGAGTAATGCAGTGTTTTCCAAGGAACCCATATTCTTTAAAAAATCTTCCAGTCAGCAAGAGTAGGAAATTTTTTGTGTACTTAATAGCTAAGACAGTCAATATTCTTTTGGAACTACCATCAGAAATAAAAGATAATGATTGCAATTTGACAGAAAATAAAGCTGATAAATAAGCCAATTTCAAAGCCTCTCAGGCTAGTAGTAAATATCCTGATCTAAATTAAATAGTATAAGCTCCACACTGCCAAACAGAACGATATTATAACTCTTATTTTTTATAGTACATTTCACTTAGATTTTTACAGGAAGATGTTATGAAAAAAATTTAAATATGTAAATTATTTTACTGACACAAAGAGATAACATATTTTCAATAAAAATACCAGATTTCTCTCTAAATTACATTCCATATGATATTTGTTTCCCTAAACACGGAGACTGATGTCCATAATTTTGAAGAACAAATATGAAGAAACTGACACATCTTAATGATTGACTCCTTTTGCATCACAGAACAAAACTTCATTAGAGGGAATTTAAAAGTATGTACTAACTCCTTATGAAGCACTTAGGATATCTCATATGAATAAAGAGAAATAAATGAAAAGATGTGATTTTTAAGATAGTACCTCTGTTTTCACCTTTGATCTGAGCATACCATGTAAGTATATAAGATTTTGCAAAAAGTTATATTTTTTTTGGTGACAATTGTACTAGTCAGGGTTCTGCAGAAAAACAGAACCAACAAATTTATTATAAGGAACTGGGAAAGCTGATGGCATGGTTCTGGTCTAAGTCCAAAGGCCTGTGAACTAAGAGAACTGATGGTGTTAAGTCCAGTTCAAGGACAGCTCCAATATCCAGCTCAGTCAGACATTGAGAGCAAATTCTCCCTTTCTCCACCTTTTTATTCTAATCAGGCCCTCACAGATTGGATGATGCCTACCCACGTTTTTGAAAACCATCTGCTTAATCAGTCTACCAATCCAAATGTTAATCTCATCTAGAAACACCTTCACAGACACACCCAAAATAATATTTAACCAAATACCTGGTACCTCATGACCCCATCAAGTTGTCACATAAAATTAAGCATGACAGTTCAGTTTGGCACCCATATGCATCTCCTTAAACCATATTTAATTTCCAAATAAAGACAATATCTAGGTCATAATTCTGCCTATAATGATACAGCTATCCTATGTACAACTGAAAATGTACTAACCTTTTTCCCAGAAGAGGAAGTAAAGTCCTTGAGTGATGTTTACTTTCTCCTTGATATTCTGTATCTTAAATATTATGATGTAAAATTAACATTGCTTAAGTACTATGATATAAAGTCAATACATCACGTGTTACAAGGAAAGAAAACAAAGATACTGTATCCATCTATCTATCATCTTTCTATCTGCATTTGTAACAAACTAAGGAGGAAATATTTGTGACAATTATAATACTTATTTCTGTAACTGGCCATATGGTTGTAGCTGGTATTTATAATTACCTTTGTCCACTGTCCATACTGGATTCTTTTTGCCTTCAGCAAGCACCTCAAATGGTTGTGGTTCTATACATGGCAGAGTGACCCAAACATTCATCCATGAAGAGTCTGGGCCATTAGTAGTCTTGCCTGGATTGGGTTATTTTAGCTTTCCATTGACCTTAATCATCGGGTATGGTAATACTAAGAGACACCCTGAGGGATCTCCTGTATAGCAGATATACTCTTCCTTACCTCCATTGTGGATTAGTGGTCCAGTTTCCCCTTAATAGTCAGGATCAATCACCACAGCCAGCACAGTAATTCCCTTCTTTACCTGTTGATTCAGAGATAAGAAGAGCTCAAAGTGGCCAAATGGCAGTCTTAACTTGCAGTTCAGTGGACCATGGTGTGTCTCCTGGTAAAAGCATTCCTCCATCTGGAGCAAAGACTTCTAAGCCAGAAGAACTTAAAGTTTGGGGAACAGGAAGCAGAAATTTTGCTAGTAGCACATTCAGGGTAATAGTGAGTGGTGCCACCTCCATTTCCATCCTTTGACTGCTGGACCTGTGAAACCTGGCTATTGGAGAAACAGCACTATACCTTGGATGCTGCTGAAGAACTTTACCCCAGTCCTGCAAGGTATTGCCACTCAGCTGACACAGTAACTGTATTTTCAAAAGGTTATTTGACTGTCTAGCAAACCAGCTGCTTTAGGATGGTGAGGAACATCATAAGACCAATGAATTGCATGAGCATGGGGCCATTGCCACATTTCTTTTGCTGTGAAGTGAGTTCTCTGATCAGAAGCAATACTGTTTGTAATACCATGACAGAATAAGGCATTCTGTAAATCCACTGATAGTAGTTTTGGCAGAAGAACTGTGTGCAGGGAAGGCAAATCCATATCCTGACTATGTGTCTGTTCCAATAAGAACAAACTGCTACCCCTTCCATGATGGAAGCTGTCCAGTGTAATCAACCTGCTAGCCTGCTGATCATCCTGGGGAATGGTGCCATATCAGGCAATCAGCATTGGTCTCTGCTGCTGGCAGATTGAGCATGCAGCAGTGCCAATAGCCAGATCATCCTTGGCGAGTGGAAGTCCATGTTGCTGAGCCAATGCATAACCTCCATCCCTGCCACAATGGCCACTTTGTTCATGAGCCCATTGGCTAAAGACAGTAGTGGCTGGGGACGGAAGCTGGGCTGCTATCCACAGAATCATCCTTTCTACTTGATTTTGAAATTTAAGTTGCTTATCACAATCTGCTCAAAAATAAAAAGTTCACTTTCCTATAATAGTTAACAGTTAGTTGATTTTAAATGGAATTGAAGAGGACAATAAGGTATTTGCTCCGTCACATACCATAGGTATCACATATGTGTTACAGGGGTCATAGCTGATGTGTTAAATTAGAAACATGCAGATTGTGACCTGCTGAATGAGGAGGCACACAGTCTACCCGCATGGGGTTGGCAGGTAGCTCTCTCAGCATCCAAGCTCCCACTTTGCGGATGTGAAAACTCAAAACCTCTGGGGTCGTTTTCACTGAAACCACAGCTTCATTACACCCACACAAAGGAAGTAAAGTCACAAGATTTATTACTCACGGATCCCAGAAATGGGGGCACACTATGAGCCAGGAGAGTCCTCTGTCCCTCACAAGTGAACAGAAGATAGAGCACAGGGCAGCAAGCACCTATTACTTATAAGGTGGTTGCGGCAGCAGTCACTAACTTTTTGTGGACTCAGTTCTAAGTGATTATTTTAAAAGGTGTCCTGGGAAAAGCAGAAATTTGTGGTGGGAATCCTAAGCTCAAGTCGTCTTCTCAGTGTCCAGATTCTGGGTGTGAGCATGGTTGTTACACCATAAAATGCCTAGGCAGCAACTCAGAATGGCTGTTTTCTCATCACAACATACCATGTATGAAGTTATCTACCCACTATAATAATTTATGCTTTTTCTACATTTGTTAACATAATAATTTAAGATATTCAACAGTTATTTCTGTCCACTGAGTTATATTTTAAAATCCTGTCCAAAAATGTTCCTCATCAATAAAGAGGAATTTTAAGTAAAGTTTCTTTATCCAACGGAACCCACTTCATAACATCTTTAAAATTTAATTAGGGATTTCCCTGGTGGCACAGTGGTTAAGAATCCGCCTGCCAATGCAGGGGACACGGGTTCGATCCCTGGTCCAGGAAGATCCCACATGCCTCAGAGCAGCTAAGCCCGTGCGCCACAACTACTGAGTGTGCACTCCCCAACTACTGAAGCCCGGACGACTAGAGCCCATGCTCCGCAACAAGAAAAGCCACTGCAATGAGAAGCCCGTATACCACAACCAGGAGTGGCCCCCCCTCACCGCAACTAGAGAAAACCCATGCGCAGCAATGAAGACCCAACACAGCCAAAAATAAAAATAAGTAAGTTTAGTTTTAAAATTTTAATTAACAAATAAAAGTTATTTTAGATATAAATTTATTGGTCCTTTCTGCTCTAAACAATGTAAATGAGTAATAAGGAGTATTTTTAACACTTTAAATAAGATACACTGAAATTCAGTATGCTTGTTGTGTGTGTTTGTTTCACCCTCTGCCAAGTTTAATTGGAAGAGTTTTCTTGGAAGTATGCTGTCTACCATGCTCCAAGAATGGAGTTAAGGTTTTATAAAGCAAAGCTAGTTCTCCTTAGTATAACCATTTGGTTTTGGGTAATGCTGCTATAAAATATCTATTTCCTCAGTGTTACTCCCCCTCCCCCTCCTCCTTTCCTTTCTTTATTTCATTCTTTCTTTTCTTCTTTCTTTTCCTGCCAAAGCAACAAATAATAATACCAAACATTTCAATGTCAAAGATACTGACGGATGGATATTTGTTGTATTTCTTATGATTCATGGAAATATTCACTAGTTATTACTGTCTTTGAATTCACAGAGTAGTTTTTTAGAATTGTAGGTACCCAAATTATAAGCTCACTTCTTCTTATGCCACTGTCAATTTCAATACTCTAAAGTTTATGTGACAAATAATTATTCTTCTACTCAGTAATTCTTCCAAGCTAAAAGCCAGCATCACTAGTCTTAAGTTATTTTTAACAACCTGGGGGCAATTTCCCCTTAACTGTGTTCAAAATATAGTGCAGAATTTTTCCATTCATATTTTCAGAAGTTTGTTATGGGCAGGTTTGAAATGCATAAAGGAAATTATTCACAAATAAGTAAATAACTTGAAAGAATTCATCCACAGACACTTTTTTCTCAAAAGTTTCATTTACAGGACATTATTAAATCTTAATATATATAAATTATGCATAGAAAATTTGATTATATAGAAAATTAATTGGAATTTTTGCAATAATGTTATAATACAAATTATTTTGTATTATTCTGGTATGTTTTCCCTTGGGTAATTAATTACCTTCTAAATACATTTCATTTTTTAGAACAGCTTTAGATTTATGAAAAAATTGAGAAGCCAGTAGAAAGAGTTCTCATATAGCCCAACTCAGTTTCCCCTATTATCAATATCTTACATTAGAATGATATATTTGTTATAATTAATGAACAAATATTAATGTGCTATTATTAAGTAAAGTCTACAGTTTATTAGATTTCCTAAGTTTTTATCTCTTGTCCTTCTTCTATTCCAGGTTTCCACATAAAGTACAGTACATTTAGTCAAGTCTCTTTAGTCTTCTCATCTGTGGCAGTTTCTCAAATTTTCCTTGTTTCTGATGACCTTGGGAGTTTGAGGCGTACTGGTTATGTATTCATAGGATGTCCCAATATTGGAATTTGTCTAGTGTTTTTCTCATGATAAGAATGGGGTTATAGGTTTTGGGGGAGAAAGACCACAGAGGTAGAGTGCTGTTTTCATCACACCATATTAAAGGTGCATTTTATCAACATGATTTATAACTGATGACTCTGGCCTTGACCTCCTGGCTGAGGTAATATTTGTCAGGTTAACCCACAGTAAAATTCCTCAATTTTCCCCCTCTCCACACAGTGCACATTGAAAGGAAGTCACTATGCACAGCTCACACTTTTATACTCACACTATGCACAGCTCACAAGTTACGTTCCTCCTTCTTGAGGGTGGAATATTTACGTAAACTATTTGAAATTCTTCTGCATGGAATTTGTATCTTCTCTCCAGTTTATTACTCTATTCAATCATTTATTTATTTCCATATAGACTCATGGATGCTTATTTTGTATTTCATGTTAGAACTCAATACTACTTTCTTTATTTTCTTGTTCCAAGTTCTCCAGATTTGGCCACTGGGAGCTTTTTCAGTTAGCTCCTGTACTCTTTTAAAGTAGCCCATCAATTTTTTTTTTTTTTTTTGCGGTACGCGGGCCTCTCACTGTGTGGCCTCTCCCATTGTGGAGCACAGGCTCCGGACACGCAGGCTCAGCGGCCACGGCTCACGGGCCCAGCCGCTCCGCAGCATATGGGATCTTCCTGGACCGGGGCACGAACCCATGTCCCCTGCATCGGCAGGCAGACTCTCAACCACTGCGCCACCAGGGAAGCCCTTCTTTACTTTTTTTGCACTACAGAGTGCTCCAGGCTCATTTTGTATATTTATTGCTCTAATCCTCAAAGCAACCATTTCTCTAAGGAGCTGTGTTTCCTTTCATCAGAGAATAGTGTTAGGAACCGAGATCTAGATGTTCATTGTTTCTGTGGTGTCATTTCTTTTAGGTCCTCTCAGCTGACAAAGCAATATATGCGTGTGTGTGTTTGTTTGCACTAACCAATGTATATGCACATACCTATAAATATTTCTATACATAAACATCTATATCTTTTTAAAGCTAAACATTAGTTCATACTGATGTCTCCAATTCTAATTCATTACCACATGGATCATTCTAGTTCCCTTACCTTGTTTATCTGTATACTCCCAATCCCACATTGGCAAACCTGGCTTCCACTGTCTGTCTACCTTTTATTATTCCATTCCCATATAAATGTATAGCTAGCACAAAAATTGTTAAGCCATATTCTCATTACTTTATCAACTAGTATATAGGGCTTGTGTGCAGTTCCTTACAGATTTCACTCATCCCCCAAATTTCTTTGGTCATCACCCCTCCCTGTGACTTTCAGTGGGATTTTTTTCATATATTTGTAATATGGCTAGATTCTTTTGTCTCAGCCTACAGGGGTCCTGGGATCCCTAACCCTATATGATTTTTTGTATATTTTCACACATTAGGATTCATTCTTCATTCTGTAAAGTTCTATAGGTTTTGACAAGTGGATAATGTCTTTTATCTACTATTACAGTACCCTGCAAAGTAAATGTACTGTCATAAGAAGCCACTGCATTCCACTTATTCATCCCTCACCCCAAATCCAAGCAACCACTAGCATTTTATCATCTCAATATTTTGCCTTTTCTAAAATGTTATAAAGTTGGAATCATGCAGTATGTAGACTTTAAAAATGGCTTCTATTTCTTATCAACAAGCATTTTTGTTTCATTCATGTCTTTTTACTGCCTTATAACTTTTGTTTTACTGCTGAAAAATATTTTGTTGTACAGATGTACTATCATGCGTTTATTCATTCACCCTTTGAGTGATATCTTTGTGGCTTCTAGTTTTGGTAATTATAAATAAAGCTGCTTTAAATAGTACCATGAAGTTTTCTGTGTGAATATGCGTTTTCAATCAATTGGGTAAATATCTAGGAACAAAATTGAGGGATCATATGGCAAAACTCTATTTTGCTTGTAAGGGACTGACAAACTGTCTTCCAAAGTGCATGTATCATTTTGCATTCCCATAAACAATGAATGAGATTTCCTGTTGCTCTATATTCTCACCAGCATTTCGCATTTTAGCCATTCTAATCTAAGTGTTTAGTGATGACCTTTGCGCTTTAATTTGCAATTTCATGATGACGTATGATAATGAGCATCATTCATGTTTATTTACCATCTGCCTATTTTCTTTGGTGAGAAAACTTTTAAGGTATTTTGCTGATTTTTAAATTGATATGTATTATAATTTCAGTAGTATCAATCCTCCAACTTTGTTTTATTTTAGTTTCATGTTGGATCCTTTAGGTCTTTTTCCTTTGAATATAAACTTGAAATCACTTTTTAAATATCTATAAAATAATTTTCTGGGATTTTCATTGGGATTGTGTTTAATCTACAGTTAAGTGGGGAGAACTGATATCTTCATTAATATTGAGTTTTCCATTCCATGATCATGAATAACTACCCATATTTTTAGATTTTCTTGGATTTCTTGTATCAGATATAGTTTTCTGCATACAGATCTTGCATATATTTTGTTAGATTTATACCTAGAAATTCCATTTTGTGATTCTATTGTAAATAGTACTATGTATTTAATTTAAAATTCCAGTTGCTAGTTGCTGTTATGTAGAAATGAAGTTAACCAATAATAGAAGAAATCCAGAATTGTAGTTGATTGGAATTGGAGGAGATTCTTGGGGAGCTTGGACATGGGTGGCCTACTGGTGGGTTATAGAATTCCCATTTTGTGATATTTAAAAGCAGTTGAGAATATATGCTTTATTCCTCTAACAGCATCCTGAAGAAGTATCAGGTTCCCCCAAAAGAAATAAGTATATGGCACATCTATAGAAAGTATAAGATGGATACAGATTTTTCACTCACTCTAACATAGCATTGGAATAGCAGAATGCTTTCTCATGGGAATGAGAGCTCCATGGCAATCAGGAAAAAAAAGCTTGTCATAAAAGTGATCTTGTAGTAGTGAGGAATCAATGAGCTGTTACCAAAAGAAATGATAGGTAGTATTAAAAATCACTTGTTATTTGTCAGTGAATCATCCTCTGAGAATTTCATGCAACTCCAGAGAAAGTGGAGGTAAGATAACTGTTGATTGCAAGTTTTCATCTCTTCAGAATATGTATTAAATATATTTCCTATTGCATTTTATTATTGTATTTAGAAAAAGAGCCTGTTCTCACAAAATTCTTCACAAAGCATTTTGATTTTTTCTTCACTGTCTGGAAACCAAGTACAAAGAAAAATTTTAAAGTAACAATCTGCCTCAAAGCAAATTGATTCTATGGCATATTTCAAAACAGTCAACCCACTTTCTAAGGAGTTTATTTTTTTAACTAGCCAGTAAAGACAATATTAATGTGGTTTGCAATTACACAAATGGATCTACAAATAGAAATATTATTCCTACCAAAGTGTTCTTTTAGGATGTTTATAACAACTAATGTCCTTTCACATTTAACACAGTCTAAGTCTGAAATGTTTGTTATGTTCATGCCACCATGATACCTACCCTTTACTTTTTTGAACACTATATATAAATATAAAGAAAATTGTATTCAAAATAAGATATAAATTTCATTTTGCAAATGTCTTTAAATGTACCCTTGAGTATGTGAGCCACACTATATTGCCTCATTTGTCAAGGTTCACAGAACACAAATTATTTAAATAGCCATCAGTTTCTAAATATGCAGCAAAATAAATAATTAATCTTACCAAAGGCAACACTTTCATAGTTCTCCTACTGTCTGACAGCTGGGCCTCTTTAATACCCCAAACCATAACTGATAGGCTAATGCCACTTGTTCAGCACAAAATTCAAAATCCATTTATTTGTGTAAAGTAAACAAGTACACAAAGTAAGGATACTCTCTGCAGAAATATAAAAAATACATTCTAATGCAAAGTAGGATCAGAAAATGAAAGAATGTACTCGGGGGGAGAAACTAATTTTGTAAAGCATCTAATATAGTATATTCAGTGCAACATTAAGCCATTATGATGACTTTCTTTGCTGAACACACTGTAGTTTAAACACTAAAGGATTTTAAGATTTGCTATACTTGTCATTTGCCATGTGTGCTATCTTTGAAAAGATATTTATCTGCTCAAATATCCATTTCTGCATCAATAAAATAATAATTCATGTTTCTTGCAAATATCAAGTAAGGAAATTAATGAAAAGTGATTAAGTAAGTACTGGGGTAATAGGATACTTCGATAAATGTTAGCAATTAAAAAAATAAGTCTTGTAAAATGAATTACACTGAAAACTTTGATACGTAAAAATAAAAATTGCTTGCCATACTATCCACACATATTTTCATCATAGGCATATGTGTGATTTTTCTTGAATTAAAGAGCTCAGTGCATCTTATTAATAAATAGTATCATTATAAATATTATTAGTATTAAAATAGTGTTCCAAATTGCTGTGACTGAGTACCATACCATCTCAATTTAGTGGTGCTGAGTAGTAACCATTCTCTTATGCTCTTGGACTCTGTGGCTCAGGAGTTTGGCCAGAGCACAGCTAGACAGTTCTCACTTGGAAGTCTCATATCATTTCAGTTAGATGTCAATACACATTGTCAAAAGCAATGTGGTACATTTCAGTTAGGAATCTAGAAAAATGGTACAGATGAACCTATTTCCAGGGCAGGAATAGAGACACAGACATAGAGAACGGACATGTGGACATGGGGCGGGAGTGGGGGGAAAGGGAGGGTGGCATGAACTGGGAGATTACTATTGACATATATACATTACCGTGTGTAAAATAGAGAGCTAGTGGGAACCTGCTATAAAGCACAGGAAGCTCAGCTCAGTGCTCAGATGGGTGAGATGGGGGGTGGGTGGGAGGGAGGTCCAAGAGGGAGGGGATATATGTATACATATAACTGATTCACTTCATTGTACGTAGAAACTAACACAACATTGTAAAGCAATTACACTCCAATTTAAAAAAAAGAGAAACAATTAGGTACTCTCACTGCATTCTATCCCCTTTAAAAAGAAGCTAAATAAACATAGCTTTATATATGTGCAGGTAATGATATATGTGTGTTTGCAAAGCCTAATCCTAAAACACGTGTAGATGTAATTTGTAGTTCAGAATGTTTTTGGATTTTAGAAATGAAAGTAATAGGTACATGTATCTTACATTGTATGGACTACTTTCAGGGTCTAGGATGGCACCCTTCCATCAAACATACGTTTCTTCAAGGAAGTGTGTGAACATTCACAATATGTGGAATAAATATGTATTAAGTTCCAGTCAAAGCAGACTTTGTAACAAATTTTTTGGTCGGAAGATTTTTGTTTTCAGATTTTTAGATGGGAAATTTGGGGTTCAAATGTAAGATGTAGTCTGATATAGATATATAACAGATAGAAGATAGATAAATAGATATGCATATACATTTACACATATACACATACATATACACACACATATATATACATATATACATTTGCTTCTTTTACCATTAACACTCAGTTTATACTTGAATAGTTAGCATGTAAAAATATGTATGAGTAAAATAAAATAAAATCATAGATACCCATATTTCAGAAGTAACTTTAAACAAATGAATAATTAGTGAGGTTAATACTAGGCAAATTAGAGGTTAGCTTATGTTGGTAATAGATACTTTAGATAAGTATTAGGAGAACTTTATTGAATTGTGCTACCATTTAATTTGGTCAGTTTAGTCAAATTACTAAACTTTCTTGGTTTCTCTAAATGAGATTCTTAGACTCTAAAATAAACACGTTGAGTATATGTTCTCTCAGTTTCCTTTTGGTCTAAAATTATTTAACAGGGTTATCATCATTACATTTCCAGAACATGTAAACCTGATCATGTTTAATAAACTATCCACTGCCAAGCAAAAACAAATGAATTTAGATAGAGAAATGTTAATTACAAAGACTACTGCAATAGAGAGAATGATCCAAAGATAAGAACGGCAGGTGTCTCAAATTCAAATGGAAAGAGGCATTAATTTATTGGAAGGATAGGTAGTAAGTAAGGGGAAGCTGAGTAAATGAGCAGAAACGATCAGCAGGATCTGACAAGAAAAGTGTCTGGCTGTGACCAGGCTAGTCCCTGGATAAGCTAGTAAGGGAGACCATACCACTTTTTAGTGCTTGCTCACCTTAGAGTTCATGGGCCAGTAGGAAGGAAAGAAGCTTAATTAAAAGTTTGGTCAAGAACTTCCCTGGTGGAGCAGTGGTTAAGAATCTGCATGCCAATGCAGAGGATATGGGTTCGAGCCCTGGTCTGGGAAAATCCCACATGCCGTGGAGCAACTAAGCCCATGCGCCACAACTACTGAGCCCTCGTGCCACAACTACTAAAGCCCACGCGCCTAGAGCTCATGCTCCACAACAAGAGAAACCATCGCAGTGAGAAGCTCGCAATGCAATGAAGAGTATCCCCCACTCACCGCTACTAGAGAAAGCCCGTGCGCAGCAACGAAGACCCAACACAGCCAAAAATAAATAATAAATAAATAAATTTAAAAAAAAAGTTCGGTCAAGACAAAGCAGAGGATAACAAATAGGCAATTGTGAACACTTGGTATCCACCCATCTCCCACAGAGATTGGTATCCTTCTCTGAGTATTTCAGATCTAAATTTGATTTAATTTTTAAAAACCTTGTGATTTCTTCCCTTAGAGGGATTCTTGAAAATATAAATATTGCCAGATCCACAATATACATGCTGTTTTACTGTGTTGAAATTATTTCACACTGTGCATCCCATGCTGTTGTCTAATATTTTGTTTCAAATCCACTTTTAATCACTTCACTACCAGTTCTATTTATATAAAAAATGTAATCCAATGATATGTAATTTCATTCTGGTTTATATTCACTTAGGCAAAAGTGCTCAATCCTTACTTGGGAATAAAAAGAATAATTATAAAATATATAAATCCATATAAAGATATGTAATAATGAAAATACAGAAACATATATATAGCTAATTCAGTATATTCTTCATTCATTTATTGACATAGTCACATCCAAAAAAGTATACTGTACCCTTAATTTGCATAGCCATATAAAATCCCAGCCCACTCATAAATAAACTTTTGATGCAAGTATGATCAGTTTTACAATTGAGAAAAATTTTATTTAGAGAGGTTAAGTGACATATCTGTGGTTTCCAATTTTTAAAAATGGATCACGTATTAAAACTGTTATGTGCTATGATATCTTCATCTATCAACTTGGACTCTCAGGCTACATAATTCATTCAAGGTCATTATATGATATCCTCAGCTCTTATTATCTTTAATTCATCTATGCACTTAATGTATTTTAACACTGTCCATTTCAAATATCATTTATTTTCTTTTTGATCACATTATAAGCACAGATTTTACCTATGCTTATAATGAGATCTGTTCTATATATTTACCTTTTTAAGTGCATCATTGCTTAGATAGTCTTAAAATCAAAATATCCCAAAATTTCAATTTGAGAAAATGTCTCCCCTTCCCAATATACACTATCACTCTATTTCTTCAAGTGATATGGAACATATCTTTATTATTTTTTGTTATAACTTTCATTATTTATTAAATACTTTTAATATTTTAATCATTAAAGTCAAGTAAGAAATTTTCTAAAGGAAAGAGCAGGTTCTAAAATGTGTTTAATATAAAGGGTGTCAAAATACATAAATCTTACAAGTTTGCTCATAACAATATAGTAAACATTATTGAAACCTTGAATATTTTTCTGCTCCTAAGCATCTTACATGGTGTGTTATTTCTTTTTCACTGAGTCAAATTCCTCAATCATACAACTGAAAGAGCCTGAGATATCTGAGAAGGAAAAGGGAATTGTAAGTGTATTCAAGACTTTTCTTCCTAAAAAGTAGAAAAACATAAAGAATGAAGTAGTAAGGAGAGAAAATAAAAGGAAAAGTGCAGGAGAAAAAGGAAAAGAATACTAAGTTTCTTAAGAAACAAAGATAAATAAAGTAAAAGTAGCTTTAGAGATGTCAATATGTAGAATCACTTAAAATATTCAGTACTATTTGAAGGAAAAATAAATGTCATGTTTGATGAAAAGGAGACCCAAGGAAAAAAGTTAAGTCTATTGATCCAGGAGTATACTGAGTATACTAAAGTCTAGTTGAGAGTGGAATTATTTGGAATTGTATATCATAACTATTTAAAGACTTCTATGTTTTTCATTTTCCTCAGTTGTCCCTGAATTAGTGTGTAAGAGCTGACCTCTTGGCTCCCTCTGATAAGTCTAGAAAATAGGGTGAGAGGAAAAAGTGAATAAATGTGTCTAAGAATATGCTCAGCTGAGAAGCAGAATATTTCTGTTTTAAAAGTACTGAAATGTAATTAAAAGAACAAGACCCTGGTTCAAATTCTGAGGGAGGGAGAAAAAAGACTGAGATTGAAGAGAAGACATCAACCTTTATATTTCATATTTTATCAAAATATCCTACATCAAAAACTTTACCAAAAACCTATTTTTGGGGGGAAGGTGGGAGAAAAGGTCATATGCCCATGTTAGATAAGAATCTGGGTCCAAAACACTAGATAATATTTTTTTAAAAGACTGAATAGGAATCAAAGGTCCAAGCTAGGTAAGCAAACCATCCCCAGGTTCACTTATATTGCAAGTGCAGGTCACAGAGAAGTAAAATGTTTAGGCAGGAGTAAACATTAAAATATGATATAACAGTAAAAATATCAAGCACGTGAGGATCCACAACAAACAGGAATCAGGAATTAACTACAAATATAAGAAGACTTGAAAGCAAACAGGTAAACAGTGTAGCTTAGGTGATGAGCAGCATCTAGGAGAGATTCATTGTTCTTGTTGAGGCAGCAATAATTCCCAGCATAGGTAACCAATTTCCAACAGACTGTGTTGAGCACTGGACTGAGGTAAGGGTTGTGAAGGAATTCTCACATGCAGTTCTCCTCATATCAGTATGATCCATGAAGCACCCTTGAAATAAAATCATTATAATTCTTTGAGGGCTAAGGTCATAGTTACTCTAGATTCTGGATAGTATCTGACATTTAAATGTGTGCTGACTCTGTTTAATACTTGAGTAAACCAAAACAAGGTAATTCACATTTCAGGTAGTAAAAACAAAATAAGGCATTATGGTTAAGCAGAATTCTAAAATGGTCACAAAGATTCCTTCACCTTAGATACTCCCTATGAAATTCCATCTCTTTGAGTATGGATGGGGGTAATCAATATGACTAGATAAAATCCCATGAATAAGTGGCCTTAAATTAAAAAGTTTTGCAATCAGTTGATTTGAGTTAATCATGTTTCTTTTTGAGCACATGGGTGGGTCTGACCTAATCAATTGTGCTCTTAAAAGATGTTGGAGACAATAGCACATACTCTTCTTGATGGCCATGTAAAGCAAGTTGCCATATTGTGAGAAGGGATAGCCATGTGGTGAGGACCTCAGGGTGGTTTCTAGCAGTTGAGAGGGATCTTCAGCTGATAGCAAGAAAATGAGGACTTCATTTATACAACCTCAAAGCAATGAATTTCTCTCTGACCTTGAATGAGCCTTGAAACAGATTCTTCCCTAGCAAAGCTTCCAGATGAGGCAGTAGCCTGGCTGACAACCTGATTTCAGCCTTGTGAGATACCAGACTGTTCCCAGACTTCTGATCTACAGAAACTGTGAGATAATAAATGAGTGTTGTTTGAAGGTACTAAAACTGGATAATTTTAAAAGCAGCAATCAGTAATTAATAAGGCACATATTATATATCTTACAAATATGTTTAGTTTATTATGAAACATTTCAAAACTGTCTCATAATTGCCTTCCTTCTTAAATGAATTCAATATGAAAGTCAGAAAAATCTGGTAATTTAATTTCTACATCTATTGTGTGGAAGCCATAAAAATGGTTCCCACAGTATCATAATACTTTACAACTTTATAAAAGATATAAATATTAGATATAGATATGGAAATTAAGGTTGCATCACAACAAAACACACGAGGAGACAGTTCTGAAAATAATAAATGCTAGCCCTTATTTGAGAAGTACACTTACTAGGATTGAATATCAATGAGACATAATTGCTAGATGCTTTCATATTCCAGCTTAGCAAAATAAAACTGTCTAATTTTGAAATGTTGAAAATGTTAATGCATGCAAATTTGAGGAAGGCTTGGAAATCATAGGGTGACAGAGGGAAGAAAGAACAGAGATGAAATCCTACAATTAGATTTTCCTGATATGAATATGAAATATAAAATACACACAAAAATACTAGTGGTAATTCCTCAATTGCCAATGTCACCATGTTCTACAAAATGATAAGTGGACAGTCTATGTTAAAAAAGATGAATGACTTTAAACTTTATAACCTGTAAAATAGAATTTCAAAGTTAATGAATGGGCTGTTTCCCTTAAGACATTATCACCAGTGCAACAAATATAAAGTACATATTTCAGAAAATATTAGAGGTCTTTTGTAAGCCTATTACCAGTATGGATATTTTTATGACAGATCAAATTACCACCTCCCTGCACTCTCAATATACAGGAATTTATAGCTCATTAAATATAGATAATATGCATTACTTCCTTTTTTCTCTCTTTGCTCTGAATATTTTGTTAAATCCTAACAGCTACTATCCTCCAGGGATACTTAAAAGATATTAGATTACAGCTTTGTAGACTTGGTTTTTAAATTTATATTTTATTTATAATTTAATGGGTAATATAGTCACAAGGAAAAATATAGTATGCAGTGAAAAATAAGCATTCTTCTTACCCACCTTCTCAGCTCTCCTTTTTTCAGATCCAGTTGTGGTTGCAATTGTCCATATCTTGTGTGTTCTTACAAAAATATTGTATGTGTGTATAACCATGTGTGTGTGGTGTGTGTGTGTATATATATATATTTTTTTGTGTATGTGTACTTATTGACAGAAACTCCCCTCACCAATTGCTATTGTCAATAGGCAATTTCTATTAACTGGTAAGTTTCTTTCTCTGATAGTTAATTCCATTTCTTTAAATTACACATTAATACTTCCAGATCTCTTATTAATTTAAGAGAATATCTATTAACTTTTTGAAATAGTAAATAAAAATTTGACTGACTTTACCACCATTATCGCCTTTTTGGTCTTGAAATAATATGTATTGTAACTAGAAAATATTTCGTATTCTATCAACTACTAAAACCTAGTAATTAAATGTTAAAGCCCCTAAAGACAATGAACAGAACAGGAAATCCTAGTGTACATAAACATATGAAATGTTACTCCATCTGACTAGCAATGAAAAAAAAATGAAATTTCAATGAGATACAACGTTAATCATGTGACCTGGGTGAGCTGTTCTATGTGAATATTTACATAACTACAATGGAGAGTAATTTGAATATGTCCAGCAAAGGTTAAGATGCATATACTCAGAATTTCATGTCATTTCTATATAAGAAACTCACAAAAATACATGAGGAACTATGTAAAGAATGTTCATTGCAACACTGAACAAAATTCACAAACCAAGAAAAAAATTTTTTTGTTAAGAGAATGGATTAAAAAAATCATGGTATGTTTGTGCAAATGGAATACTATACTGTAATAAAAATCAATGCACTGGCATTCCAACATCTACATTGATAAATGTCACAAATATAATTTTGACCAAATAAAAATGTTTTAAATGAATCCAAAAAAAGATACCATTAATATAAAGTTCAAACTAGATAATACATCCTATATGTTATTGGACATACATGGTTTAGGTATAAAGTGGCACTTTTATATATGTTGGCATACTAAATGTTCAATGTTCTTACCTTTCTCATTTAACACTGTATCTGGAAAATCCACTTTACTACATAGATCTGCCAACTTGCTTTAACAGCTCTTTGTATTCCATTATTTTGGTGTAATAACATATCTTAATGTATACACATTTTCTCCTTTAATCTCTTCTCTTTCCTTACTCTGACTCATACTAACACAGTTGTCTTTAAAACTGCATATTGAAGATGGCAGAACTACATGATTAAAGAAATTTGTGTCTTGAATCAATGTTTGAAGAGGATCCACCTATAAGCAGAAGAAACCATTTTAAACTTTGAAAAAAATAAACCACAATGTATTGTGCCACTTGTAGATTGTTTAAACTAGGCCACTAATCTAACATGTTGTTTGTAATTGTATATACATAAGTAATAAAGTATGAAATCGTACATGGAAATGATAAACATCTAATTTAAGGTAGTGGTGACCTCTGGGTGTGAAGGACTGTGGAGAGATACAGGAATGTGATCCTGTGTGAGAACTGAAGTACACAGTGAGGGTGGACCCTATCGGCCCTGTGTTGCTTCTTCAACTATATATGTATTTATTTGATTCTTTATACTTTTTGTATGTTTGATATATTTCACAAATTTGGGGGTTTGAATTCAGTTCCTTTACTCATTTCTCTCTTTACATTGGGGTCATCTGAATGAGTAGAAATGACACATGGGACAATTTTCCATTTTAAACTAAAATCTATTTCTTTCAGTGATTAACACAATAATTAATATATATTATTAATTCAATATATTTTGCTTGTAGAGTGAATTTTATGATGTTTAACCATGAATCATATTCATAGTTAATCATATCTTTATCTTCAATAAACTGGGAAAGAGCTAACTTGTATTTTATGGCTGACAAAATCAGTCATAAAATGTTATGCATGTTTTAAAGTACAGGGTAAATATCAAGTCACATTTTAGAGAAGAAATGAATTATGGAGGAAAATATGGCAAGGAATAAAAGAAAAAAAAGAGTAAGAGATTTTCTTACATGCCTTAAAGTCTACATACTGATCTAATAAAATAAATGTGTCTCAATAATTCAGAAAGCAGCCATCATTTCCAGACTTTAATCTCATATTAATAAAAAAAAATTTGTTGGCTTGGAGGCTCATTTGTATTAATTATATTATGTGCTCAGAAGCTGTGAAAACTAAACAACACACATTATTGAAGAGTGATTTAAGAAGTAAGATTAGGAGAATTAAGAAGCTTTTAATTCAAGAGAAGCAATATGCGCAACAACATAGGCTGTCTTTCTACATTAAGCGAATGGATTCAAGCCGCTAAAGTAGAGTGAAATTGATTCCTTTAACAATTTAATCAGCTGCAGAGTTTATTAGTGTTTCACTTTACTGGTATCATTGCTTGCCTGCCTTCTTTCTTAAAACTTTGCATTCAAATTTTATACAAATACTGATAATTTAGGCTAAATTTCTTCAAATAATAAACTCAAATATACTAGGAATATGCTTAAAAACAAAGTGTGAAAGATTGGCATGAGGAGTTTTATCCACATTAATTACAGATAGCCTACTATTTGCTGGGGGCATATATGATAGCCTTGAAGAGATTAAACTGTTTTTTAATTGATATACTCTGTGTTAATAATAGTTTCCCTCAAGGCAAAGTACATTTGAAGATACGAAAATATTTCCAAACACATAGTCATTTTTAAACGAAATGTACCCTTATTACCTCATTTTCAGTCATTTTTGACTTCCTGTTATGTTCTGTATAGTAGGTGGTTAGAAACACTTTCACATTTGTTGTTGTAAACCCTCAGAGGTGAATGTACGCCACATGCTCAAAATTCATTTTTTTTGACACTGATAGTGCCATACAAGCAACAAGAGGGCATGAAAAAGTTTATTGCTCACATAATGAGGCTTGTGGGGTATAACAGGGCATACGCAAGCTGGTCCAAGGTTGGCTTACAAGAGGGGGAAAGGAATCTGGCTTGAGTTTTATGATAGTTAAAGAGTAGAGCTGGGGTGACTGTCATGCTGGTGAGGGCTTGCATGCTTTTCTTCTCTACTAATTCAAAAGCAGGGAACACCTGAGCTTTTTTATTAGTTTGCCAGATGTGGATCAGAGGGGAACTGGCAGTGGTGGGACTTGAAAGTTATATGCAGTCAAATACAAAATAATGGATTCAAATTTATTATAATCTTAATGTGTCCGAAATTGCTAAATAATGACCTTACCTATTTCTTTTTCTCTCTGAGCACTATTGTATACTTCAGAATTTGAGGCAGTCAGGGATAGCCCTGTGCCTGGGTTTTAATCATTGAGCATTGAGACTAAGTGACATTAAAACTTCTGGGTCCACGTTTAAAATGTAACACACAATATTAATTATATTTCCTGTCTAGATGCAGAGTAACACAGTCACATTTATTGTCTCATTACACATGTTAAATCTATAACTACCAATTCATTGCTTTCCCAACCAGGAGGGCATTTTTTTTTATTGTTTTCTGCTCCAAATGAAATAAGCCTTTTGGCAGAGAAGCCTATAGTTTTCATGACCTGTTCTACCCTGATAGAACTTCTACTCTAAGCCAACTAGAGTATATGAGAGAAGCCTCAAGCAAGAGTGCCACAGACTTGCACTGTTCTCACCCAAAGTTTGATAATTTTTCAAGAAAAAAAGCTTCAAATTTGTTGCATTTCTTTGATCAAGTTCAAGGTTGCTAAAACAGCTACTTTTCACAATTTTGTCCAGCTTCGTAGTTGCTTTTCAGCATGTGATTTTGCCAAACTTCTCAATCCATCGTGCCATAATTTCTGCCTCCCTCATTTCTGTTGAATTCCTTTTTTCTTTTCTAATTTAAATCTTATGTTTCTTTAGAACACTTTCTGTGGTGTCCATTCACATGTCGGTATATTGGTTTCAGTTTTAATTTTAATCTATTTATAAAGTAATTTTTAAAATTTTATTTTTATTTTTCCTGAGTTCAGATATTATTTTTAATTTTCTCTGTTTATTCAATGATCACTAAGCTATTTCACATTAAGCTAATTCTAATTTATGCCCCCCTTTCATTGCTACTATTATTTTCAAAATTTCATTTTCAGTTGATTTTGATATACTGGGTTACACATTTCATCTTATTCTGGGCATGTCTTTAGAGCAAGACTTCATTGTTTTTCTCACTCTGTTCCCTTCTTCCTCTACCATATGAAATTTCTCTTGCCTTTTCCCTACTGACCATGTTCTACAAAAGTCGATTGATATTCCTAGTAATGTCAACTTATTCTAGAGTTTTGTTCTGGCAGGATGTTTTTGCCAGCTAGATGAGTATTTTTAGGGCCCAGTATATATCAATACTCAGATCTTTTCCTACTTACTATAACTTATACATATTTCACTCAGCCCAAATTGTAGTTCAAAACCTCATTTGACTTTGACTATGTCTCTTGGATAAGCCTGGCAAATGTCCATTTGAAGTGAAGACTCACTTATGTAATGAAGATTTGTTAGAGAGTTCTGTTTTCTGTGGTTATCAAGATTATTTCATGCTTTTTTTATTATTCCCTTGATTCCTTTTAAACAGATTTTTCATTATTCTATAAATAGGGTTGCTCTTGGTGACTACTTCTAGTTTGTGGCTTATGAGAATACCTTGTTACCTAGTTTTTATTGATTAGCTTATAGAAGTTGTTTTTATATGCTAGTTTATATGGCATTTTTATTTCTATAGGATAGGGACTTGGGAGATGTTTTTGATGCAATATTACCTTGCCTTTAGCTGGTCTTTTGAGTGTTTCTCAGTTATAAACTGGTCTTTTGAATAGTCCTCTTTACACAGTTTGAAAGAAATAGAAACAAATGAGAGACTTTAAAACGATATTGGACAGGAGAAGAAAGGACAATAGACCCATACAATATGGGAATTGTTTGTGGAGACTGATGATATTTAGTCTGGTGTAAATGAAAAACCAAGAGAGACGTAACTATCATATTTTTCAAAGTTTTAGTTTTGAACTCATGTTAGGTTTATAAAAAGTTGCAGAAATATTACAGAGAGTTTCAATTCACCCTTAACCCAGGCTCCTCTGTCGTTATCATCTAACATAGCCATAATACACTTACCGAAAGCTAGATATTAACAAGGGCCCAACACTATTACCTAAATTGCAGAACTTCATTAGTTTTTTTCCCCCAATAATGACTTTTGTGTGTGTGTGTGTGTGTGATTCAGGATTAAAAAATTCACATTAAATTTGTGGAAGTTCCCAAGTTTTTCTTATCTTTCTTAACACTTCAGTGGCCACTGGTCAGTTATTTCATAGAAGGTCCCTCAGTTTGGGATTGCCTGATGTTTCCTCATGATTAGAATAAAGAAACATATTTTGACTAGACTACTTCAGAAGTGCTATGTTCTTCTCAGTACATCACACCATGATGTCAACATGTCTTATTTATTACAGGTAATAGTAACTGTGACCATTATGGAATTTCTCCAGTGCCAAATTACCTTTTTTTTTCTCTCTTTATAATAATTAATAGTTCTGCATCTTTATTCCCATCCTGCCCCTAGGTCCTTCATGACCTTTTTTTTTTTTTTTTTTAGATTCCATATATATGTGTTAGCATACGGTATTTGTTTTTCTCTTCCTGACTTACTTCACTCTGTATGACCACCTAGAGGGGTGGGATAGGGAGGGTGAGAGGGACGGAGACACAAGAGGGAAGAGATATGGGGATATATATATATATATGTATAGCTGATTCACTTTATTATAAAGCAGAAACTAACACCATTGTAAAGCAATTATACTCCAATAAAGATGTTAAAAAAATTAATATCTTGGGGAAAAATACTTTGAAACTATGCATATACCATATTTCAAACATTCACATGCTAACTTTTCCATCCATGTGAGGACTTTGTCTGCAATCATCATTACTGTGATATTTGACTAATGGTGATTGTTATTTCTCTTTTCTTCTCCATTTAATATTTGGAATTCTTATGTAAGGAAGAGCTGTTCCTACTCCCCCATATATTTATTTATTTAAATATTTATTTCTATTAGTATAGACTCATTCATATTTGTTTTATGCTATCGAATATATTTTATTATTATATTACTATCTTCATATATTTGTGGTTCAAATTGTTCCAATTTTCATCTTTAGGAGTTCCAACAAGTTGACTAGTCTGTCCATTAAAAAAATTTTTTTTTTAAACATTGCCTTATTTCTGGAACTACAAGATGTTCTAGGCTTATCTCATATTTTCTCTCCTCCAACCCTTAAATTAGCTATGACTCCAAATATCCATGAATCCTCTTTGAGAAGAGTCTTTAGAAACCTATCTATCTATCATCTGTCTATCATCTTTCATCTATCTTTCTCTTAAAATCAATGAGTTCGATTAGAAACCATGATGGTAGACTAGAAAGATGTGCTCTCACTCCCTCTTGTGAGAACACCAGAATCACAAGTAGCTGCTGGACAATCATCGACAAGAAGACACACGAACTCAGCAAAAAAGCTACCCCACATCCAAAGACAAAGGAGAAGCCACAATGAGATGGTAGGAGGGACACAATCACAGTAAAATCAAATCCCATAACTGCTGGGTGGGAGACTCACAGACTGGAGAACACTTATACCACAGAAGGCCACCCACAGGAGTGAAGGTTCTGAGCCACACGTCAGGCTTCCCAACCTGGGGATCCAGCAAAGGGAGGAGGAATTCCTAGAGAATCAGACTTTGAAGGCTAGGGGTATTTGATTGCAGGACTTCAACAGGACAGGGGGAAACAGAGACTCCACTCTTGGAGGGTACACACAAAGTAGTGTGTGCATCGGGACCCAGGGGAAGGAGCAATGACTCCAGGGGAGACTGAGCCAGACTTAAATTCTAGTGTTGGAGGGTCTCCGACAGAGGTGGGGGTTGGCTGTGGCTCACCGTGGGGACAATGACACTGGCAGCAGAAGTTCTGGGAAGTATTCCTTGGCATGAGCCCTCCCAGAGTCTACCATTGGCCCCACCAAAGAACACAGATAGGCTCCAGTTTTGGGTTGCCTCAGGCCAAACAACCAACAGGAAGGGAACCCAGCTCCACCAATCAGCAATCAAGTGGATTAAAGTTTTACTGAGCTCTGCCTACCAGAGTAACAGCCAGCTCTACCCACCACCAGTCCCTCCCATCAGGAAACTTGCACAAGCATCTTAGATAGCCTCATCCACAAGAGGGCAGACAGCAGAGCAAGAAGAACTACAGTCCTGCAGCCTGTGGAACAAAAACCACATTCACAGAAAGATAGACAAGATGAAAAGGCAGAGGGCTATGTACCACATGAAGGAACAAGATAAAACCCCAGAAAAACAACTAAATGAAGTGGAGATAAGCAACATTCGAGAAAAAGAATTCAGAATAATGATAGTGAAGATGATCCAGGACCTCAGAAAAAGAATGGAGGCAAAGCTTGAGAAGATGCAAGAAATGTTTAACAAAGACCTAGAAGAATTAAAGAACAAACAGAGATGAGCAATATAATAACTGAAATGAAAACTACACTAGAAGGAATCAATAACAGAATAACTGAGGCAGAAGAACAGATAAGTTACCTGGAAGTCAGAAAGGTGGAATTCACTGCTATGGAACAGACTAAAGAAAAAAGAATAAAAGAAATGAAGACAGCCTAAGAGACCTCTGGGACAACATTAAACGCAACAACATTAGCATTATAGGTGTCCCAGAAGCAGAAGAGAGAGAGAGAAAAGACCCGAGAAAATATTTGAAGAGATTATAGTTGAAAACTTCCCTAACATGGGAAAGGAAGTAGCCACCCAAGTCCAGGAACACAGAGAGTCCCATACAGGATAAACCCAAGGAGAAACACACTGAGACACATATAATCAAATTGGCAAAAATTAAAGACAAAGAAAAATTATTGAAAGCAGCAAGGGAAAAATGACAAATAACATACAAGGGAACTCCCATAAGGTTAACAGCTGATTTCTCAGCAGAAACTCTACAAGTCAGAAGGGAGTGGCATGACATACTTAAAGTGATGAAAAGGAAGAAACTACAACTAAGATTACTCTACCTGGCAAGGATCTCATTCAGATTCAATGGAGAAATCAAAAGCTTTACAGGCAAGCAAAAGCTAAGAGAATTCAGCACCACCAACCCAGCTCTACAACAAATGCTAAAGGAACTTCCCTAAGGGGGAAACACAAGAGAAGAAAAGGACCTACAAAAACAAACCCAAAACAATTAAGAAAATGGTCATAGGAACATACATATTGATAATTACCTTTAATGTGAATGGATTAAATGCTCCAACCAAAAGACACAGGCTAACTGAGGGATACAAAAAAAAGACCCATCTCTATGCTGTCTACAAGAGACCCACTTCAGACCTAAGGACACATACAGACTGAAAGTGAGGGGATGGAAAAAGATATTCCATGCAAATGGAAATCAAAAGAAAGCTGGAGTAGCAATACTCATATCAGATAAAATAGACTTTAAAATAAAGGATGTTACAAGAGACAAGGAAGGACACTACATAATGATCAAGGGATCAATGCAAAAGAAGATATAACAATTATAAATATATGTGCACCCAACATAGGAGCACCTCAATACACAAGGCAACTGCTAACAGCTATAAAAGAGGAAATGGACAGTAACACAATAATACTGGGGGAATTTAATATCTCACTCACACCAATAGACAGACCATCCAATATGAAAATTAATAAGGAAACACAAGTTTTAATTAACACAGTAAACCAAATAGATTTAATTGATATTTATAGGACATTCCATCCAAAAACAGGAGATTACACTTTCTTCTCAAGTGTGCATGGAACATTCTCCAGCATAGATCACATCTTGGGTCACAAATCAAGCTTCAGTAAATTTGAGAAAATTGAAATCATATCAAGTATCTTTTCTGACCACAACACTATGAGATTAGAAATCAATTACATGGAAAAAAATGTAAAAAACACAAACACATGGAGACTAAACAATACATAACTAAATAACCAAGAGATCACTGAGGAAATCAAAGAAGAAATCAAAAAATACCTGGAGACAAATGACAATGAAAACATGAGGATCCAAAACCTAGGGGATGCAGCAAAAGCAGTTCTAAGAGGGAAGTTTATAGCTATACAGTCCTACCTCAAGAAACAAGAAAAACCTCAAACAATCTAACCTTACACCTAAAGGAACTAGAGAAAGAAGGAAAAAAAAAAAAAGCCCAAAGTTAGCAGAAGGAAAGAAATCATAAAGATCAGAGCAGAAATAAATGAAATAGAAACAAAGAGAATAATAGCAAAGTCAATAAAACTAAAAGCTGGTTCTTTGAGAAGATAAACAAAATTGATAAACCATTAGCCAGACTCATCAAGAAAAAGAGGGAAAGGACACAAATCAATAAAATTAGAAATGAAAAGGGAGAAGTTTCAACAGACACCACAGAAATACAAACCATCATAAGAGACTACTATAAGCAATTCTATGCCAATAAAATGGACAACCTGGAAGAAATGGACAAATTATTGGAAAGATATAACCTTCCAAGACTGAACCAGGAAGAAATAGAAAATATGAACAGACCAATCACAAGTAATGAAATTGAAACTCTGATTAAAAATCTTCCAACAAAGGTAGATAGCTAGTGGGAAGCAGCCGCATAGTACAGGGATATCAGCTGTACTGATATATCCACCTGGAGGGGTGGGATAGGAAGAGTGGGAGGGAGGGAGACGCAAGAAAGAAGAGATATGGCAACATATGTATATGCATAACTGATTCACTTTGTTATAAAGCAGAAACTAACACACCATTGTAAAGCAATTATACCCCAATAAAGATGTTAAAAAAAAAATCTTGCAACAAACAAAACTCCAGGACCAGATGGCCTCACAGGTGGATTCTATCAAACATTTAGATAAGAGCTAACACTCATCTTCTCAAAATCTTCCAAAAAATTTTGGAGGAAGGAACACTCCCAAACTCATTCTATGAGGCCACCATCACCCTGATACCAAAACCAGACAAAGATACTACAAAAAAAGAAAATCACACCAATATCACTGATGAATACAGACGCAAAAATCCTCAACAAAATACTAGCAAACAGAATCCAACAACACATTAAAAGATCATACACCATGATCAGGTGCGATATCCCAGGGATACATGGATTCTTCAATATATGTAAATCAATCAATGTGATAAACCATATTAACAAATTGAAGAATAAAAATGATATGATCATCTCAATGTATGCAAAAAACCATTTGACAAAATTCAACACCCATTTATGATGAAAACTCTCCCAATAGTGAGCATAGAGGGAACCTACCTCAACATGATAAAGGCCATGTACGGAAAACCCACAGCAAACATCATTCTCAATTGTGAAAAACTAAAACCATTTCCTCTAAGACCAGGAACAAGACAAGGATGTCCACTCTCACCAACATTTTTCAACATAGTTTTAGAAGTCGTAGACATGGCAATCAGAGAAGAAAAAGAAATACAAATTAGAAAAGAAGAAGTAAGACTGTCACTGTTTGCAGGTGACATGATACTATACATAGAGAATCCTAAAGAGGCCACCAGAAAACTACTAGAGCTAATCAATGAATTTGCTAAAGCTGCAGGATACAAAATTAATGCACAGAAATATCTTGCATTCCTATACACTAATGATGAAAAATCTGAAAGAGAAATTAAGGAAATACTTCCATTTACCATTGCAACAAGAAGAATAAAATACCTAGGAATAAACCTACCTAGGGAGACAAAAGACCTGTATGCAGAAAACTATAAGACACTGATGAAAGAAATTCAAAATGATACCAACAGATGGAGAGATATACCATGTTCTTGGATTGGAGGCATCAATATTGTGAAAATGACTATACTACCCAAAGCAATCTACAGATTCAATGCAATGCATATCAAATTACCATTGTCATTTTTTAGGGAACTAGAACAGAAAGTCTTAAAATTTGTATGGAGACACAAAAGACCCCGTTGAGATATGGTTGATTTACAATGTTGTGTTAGTTTCATACAGCATAGTGACTTTTTTTCAGATTATATTCCCTTATTTTTTATTTCAATATATTGGGTATAATTCTCTGTGCTATACATTGAATCCTTTTTGCTTAACTAATTTATGTATAGTAGTTTGTATCTGTTAATCCCATACTCCTAATTTGGCCTTCTCTCTCCCCCTCTCCCTTTTGGTAACTGTAAGTTTGTTTTCTATGCCTGTGAGTCTGTTTCTGTTTTGTATGTAGAATCATTTGTATTACTTTTTAGAGTCCACATATAAGTGTTATCATATAGTATTTGTCTTTGTCTGCCTGACTTGTTTCACTAGGCATAATATTCTCTAGGTCCATCCACATTACTGTAAATGATAATATTTCATTCATTTTTATAGCTGAATAAGATTCCATTGTAAGCCAATCATCTGTTGATGGGCACTTAGGTTGTTTTCATGTCTTGGCTATTGTAAATAGTGCTGCAGTGAACATTGGGGTGCCTGTACCTTTTCGAATTAGAGTTTTTGTTTTTGATGGATATATACCCAGGAGTAGAATTGCTGGATCATATGGTAGTTCTATTTTTAGTTTTTTTTTTTTTTTTTGGCTGTATGCGGGCCTCTCACTCGTGTGGCCTCTCTGGTCGCGGAGCACAGGCTCAGGACGCGCAGGCCCAGCGGCCATGGCTCACGGACCCAGCCGCTCCGCAGCACGTGGGATCCTCCCAGACCGGGACACGAACCCGCGTCCCCTGCATCGGCAGGCGGACCCTCAACCACTGCGCCACCAGGGAAGCCCTATTTTTAGTTTTTAAAGAACCTCCATACTGTTTTCCATAGTGGCTGCACCAATTTACATTCTCACCAGCAGAGTATGAAGGTTCCCTTCTCTCCACATCCTCTCCAGCATTTGTTATTTGTGAACTTTTAAAAAAAAAAAAAATTATTTATTTATTTTTTTATTTATTTGATTGCACCGGGTCTTAGTTGCAGCTCCAGGTCTCCTTAGTTGTGGCATGTGAATTCTTAGTTGCAGCATGCGTGTGGGATCTAATTCCCTGACCAGATATGTGTGAACTTTTTGATGCTAGCCATTCTGACTCATGTGAGGTGATACCTATTGAGGTTTTGATCTTCATTTCTCTAATAATTAATGATGTTGAGCATCTTTTCATGTGCCTGTTAGCTATCTTTATGTCTTCTTTGGCAAAATGTTTATTTAGACATTCTGCCCATTTTTTGGTTGCGTTGTTTGTTTTTTGATGTTGAGTTGTATGAACTGTTTGTATATTTTGGATATTAACCCCTTGTCTGTAGCATCATTTGCAAATACTTTCTCCCATTCTGTAGGCTGTCTTTTCCTTTTGTCAATGGTTTCTTTTGCTGTGCCAAAGCTTTTAAGTTTCACTAGGCCCCATTCATTTATTTTTGCTTTTATTTCTTTTTTAAGTCTCTTCCCCTGGAGAGCAAGCATTTGTAATGGAGAATACTTTAAATCTATTCCAAAATGTTTACTTTTCTCCTCTGTGCTACCAAAGTCACAAGGGATCTTTCTTGGCTCTTCCCCATGAGAACTTGGTGAGGCTTTTGGAGGCCAAATTTATGAAAGCTGGGAGGTGGGCGGGGGGGCTTATAAGAGTACAGTCCTTGGGTTTTCTCACTGTCTCACTAATCCTTACTAAGTCTCTAGTAATTTGTCGAAATTACCATTTAAGTGTTTTTACTAGTATATAGCTCTAGATTATTCTGCCCCAGGTAATCAGATCTTGGTTGTGACTCTCTGTACTTGCCTATTTCTTCAGATTTCAGGTGGTAGTTTGCCCTATTACCTCAACTCTCCAATAAGTCTAATAAAATTCATTGATTTTCAGTTAGCTTTTTTCTTAGTGTAAGAATGGGAGTAATGCCTTTCAAGCTCTTCATATGTCAGAGCTGCAAACAGAAATGGCCTTCATGTTTTCTTTTAAAGTATGTTTTAATCTTAGTGCATTATGATCAGAGAGTGATTTTTATATTTGTAATATTATGCTTTATTAAAGTGACTCATACTTTTAATCTAATACATGATCTAATTTTGTGAATGTGTTGTAGGCATTTGAGACAACTGTGTAGGGTGTTGTGTTCAATATACATCCATAAAGTCTACCCTGTTAATTATGTTGTTAGACCTTTTTCTCTCCACCTATCTTTTTCATTAACTTGATCTGTCTTGTACTGAGGTGATGTATTTAAACTTGCTGTTATTATTGTGTTTCTATCTGTGTCTCATCACATCTCTTACAGTAAGTGCATCATTAAGGTGATTTATGTGTTATTTTTATGCTTAAATATTCATACATTTTATATCTTTATCAGGACTTGTGGCTTTTAACATTCAAAAGTGCTTTTTCATGTTTAATGTTCTAACATTTGGATTCCAATTTGTCTTATAGTAGGATCACTATCTGTGCCTTTTATTTGTTTGTTTCCATTTGCCTGCAATACATTTTTGGATTACTTTATATTCAGCCTTTCTGTTTTACTTTGTTTTAGATGAGTCTCATATACAACACATAGTTAGGTCTTCTCTGGAAGCCATCTTGAAAATCTTGGGGTTTTGTTTTTTCTTTTTTTTAAACGGGTGAGTTAACCCCATTCTTTCTTACTGCTATGACTGATAAGATTTTTCTAACCTTGTAGTAATATTTTATAATTTTCTGGGTTTTTTTATTTGCTACATTTATTTCACTACAAGATGTGTATTCTCTTCTCCTTTATCTGTTTGCTTGTTATTTGTTTTATTTAGGAAGGTTTGTATTTTTTACCTTTTAGTTCTTACCTTTTTGCTTATGTTTTTCAATGACCTCAGACCTTTAACAACTTAATTTATCAGTTTATGTGATATCCTTTAATACAGACCTTTTACCCATATGAAAATTAATGTTTTCATTTTCTATTTAACAGTGTCATCACTGTTACATGTTTTAAAATTTAAAAAACAGTGTCATCACTGTTACATGTTTTAAACATTTTCTATGTAACAGTGTCATCACTGTTACATGTTTTAAAATTCCTACAAGTCATTTCTGGTTGAATTATATTTATCCTGTAGTAGATTCCTTAAGAAGGGCTGAGGGTGAAGAATTCTCTAAGGTCCTGTATGCTGAAAACTATTTTTTTCTAATACCTTGATATTTAAAATGTAGATAAGCTGGATATAACATCTGTGGTTCACATTTTCTTTCATTTATTTATTTACTTTTTAATATGCTCCAGTGTTACTTTCTTTTACATTCAGGTTTTGAAGTCTGATAAGAGTCTGCTACTTTTACTTCTCTAAGTTATTTGATCTTTTTTCTCATCCAGGTCTTGATAAATTATTTCTGTTTGTTTTGAAATCTAATAGTCTTACTAGTATATGACTTGAAGTTGATCTTCCTTTATAAAAATTTCCATATTTTTATTTTTGTTTTCTTCTTTCTATTTCTGGAAAGTTCCTTGGGTTGTAATTTGTTTTGTTTTGTTTAACATTGTTTAATTCTTTACCTTCAGGAACTCTGACAATTTAAATATATTTGATTCTTTGCCAATTCTTTCCATCTCTACTAACTTTTTTTCTTTCTGTCATATTCCTTTTTTGATTACTTTTTTTTCTCTTTCCAGTGTTCTTTATTAAATTTTCATATGCATCTAATCTCCTTGGGGACTTTGAAATTTATTCTTCATCTCTGAGATTTTGTGGTTTTCTTCCATATCTTTCTGATTTCAATTTTCTTTATTAGTCTCTCCTTTTGTCCATTTTTTTAGTTTTTTTAATTTTTGATTTAACATATTTTTGCATGTACTTGAGGCTTGTTTGAGTATATTTAACTCTGGAGAGTTGACTTACATTTTCTATTGGCTCATAACTGTTTTTCAATTGGGTATTGTTCTTTTTTTGGGGGGGGGTATTGTTCTTTATTTGATATGTTTGGAATTTTGTTTCTAGATTTTCTGCTGTAGCTATGTAAAGACTTTACTTTCTTCTTACTGACTTTTATGATAATGAAGTATGTCATAAGATGAATAGTTTAATGGTGCTCTCTTCTGTCAAGATAGCAAAGTCCAGTTACTTTAGCATATTTAAAAAAAAAAAAAAGTTTGTTCCAGGGATGTGGGAGGTTTTGTGAGAATGCCAAATTTATGGTTTATGTTTGTCTTTCAGTACCTTAAGATTCCCCCTTTTCTTTCCACCAATTGCTAAAGGATGCTTTTCCTTTCTTTTTGCCTTTTTTTTTTCCTCCCACAGAATCTGTGTATTGTAAGAACTGGCCTTTAAATCATGCAATCCTTTAAAATTTAACTGGCCTCTTTAAATAGCACATGTAGCTTTAAATTGTACCTTTTCAAGTAACTGATACTTTGACTCTTTTCCCTGTAGACCATGATTTAATCTGTCTAGACACTGTTTGTGTTTTTGGTTTAGAGTGGATTTAATCTTCTTGGTGGTTATTCAAAATCATACTCCTGGCCCTTTACTTGTCTCTCTCTTCTGTTTTCCCTGCAGATTTTCTGTCTGCATTTGCTCTTCTCAAAGCCTTGTAGCTGGGCTGAGGTAGGGTGGCAGCCGAAGATGCTACACACAGCAATTAGGTGATATTTCACTTTTTACTCACTGCTATTTTGCAATTTGAATTATCTGTCTTTAAGTTATACTAATTTTGCAGCTTCATGTTGAAATTATTATTTTTTCCTTCTTGTTCTTTTATGTTAGCTGGCAAGGATATTTGGAGACATGGTTTATAATGCACCCAGTGTTGTTCCTGACTATGTATCTTATGACAGTGTTAAAAGTGTCACTTAAAATAAGCATTAGCTTTGAATACTTTTTATCTCCTGGGCAAATATAGGATCACTAAAGAAAACAATTTTAGTTATCAATTTAAGGAAGAAAATGAGTTAGAAATAACAAAGATGAAATAGGCTGCATTCAAATATATTGAGTTTCCCATGAATAGAGCTGGTAAAAGCTTTTTTGGAATCATCACTTGAGAAAAATGCTTTGGAAATTTGGATGCTATAGATCTTTAGGAATTATATAATTCAAAATATAGATGAGCTAAATTTCCTCTAACTACCTGTACAACTTTAAAGCTCTATAATTTTTTGATTATCAAGTGCCTAATAACCAAAGTTTTAACTATTTTACTTTTATAAATCACATCCTGCATTTGTTTCTTTCTTCCTTTCTCTTCTTTCTCATAACATTCAATGTTTCCTGCTATTATTTAGCTCACCATCTATTTATGCTTCACCCTCTATGTTATGTCTTTAATTCATAATCCTCAATAATTTTTATCTCCTTTAAATCCGCCACTGCAGTAATTCATATGTAGAATTCTGTTAATATATACTTGACAAACATACTCTCTGAATGCATTTTATCATTAATCTTTGATATATCTTGACAGATATTTAAAGTTTAATACAATAAACACCATAAGACTGAATTCTTTCACTTTTTCTTAAAATGTAGAGGAACTTTGCAAAATACTGTGATATTTGAAATCAAATTTCTTTGTTCAAGGTGATACAAATAGTAATATATAATAGTTATCTGAAGTGAATTTTATTCTTTAAAGTAATGCACTAAAGTTTTAGTATTCAACTTATTGCAGATTCTACTTCAGTTTTTGGAAGATAAGCAGAGAAAAGATGCTTTAAATTAAAAAAATGAAATAAATCACTGTATTACTATAAGTAGTAGCATAGCACATAAGAGCAAAGAAACACTATCACCCAGGGGTTAATAATATAATTTAGAGCCAGGATGCCTAGCTCTAAGTACTGGCTATGCCACTAACTAGTTATGTGACAGAAAAGTTATTTATCCTTTCTGTGCCTGTTTCCTCATCTATATAATGTGAATAATAATAGTGTCTAACTAATAGGATTGTAGTAAAAACTAAATAAATACATGTAAAGGTTTTGCAGTATTCCCAACTAAAATCGCATAATGAATTCTAGCTTTTCATAATCTTCATTATTATGTGATTTTATACTAAAGTGAAAGAAGGAATTGTAGCTAAAGTTACTTAATATTATATGGTACATATGCATACATATACACCAAAACACAATATGCCATTAAAGAATATTAAAAGACATTATGTTAGGTTTTCTTTTAAGTTTAACATAGTCTTTCTGGGGTTTTTTTTTCAGCTTTTTTCAGATAATGTTGACTCCAACTTCGTTTTTCTTTCTCAGGATTGCTTTGCTATTTGGAGTCTTTTGTGGTTCGTTACAAATTTTAGGACTATTTTTTTTGTTTCTGTAAAAAAGTAATTAAAAATTTGATAGGGATTATACTGAATCTCTAGATGGCTTTGGGTAGTACGGACATGTTAACAACATTAATTCTTCTGATCTATGAACACAGACTGTCTTTCCATTTATTTGTGTCATTTTGATTTCTTTCATCAATGTCATAATTTTCAGATCTTTCACCTCCTTGGTTAAATGTATTCCTATGTATTTTATACTGTTTTATTTTTTATGCTTTTGTAAATGAAATTGTTTTCTTTATTTCTTTTTCAGATAGTTTGTTGTTAGTGTATAGAAATGAAACTATTTTTTGTATGTTGATTTTCTATCCTGCAACTTTACTGAATTAGTTTATTAGTTCTAAGTTTTTTGATGGAGTCTTTAGTGTTTTCTATATATAAGATCAAATCTGCAAACAGTTACAGTTTACTTTTCTTTTCAATTTGGATGCCTTTAATTTATTTACCTAATTGCTTTTGCTAGGACTTCTAGTACTGTATTGAAAAGGAGCAGTGAGAGTGGGCACCCTTGCTTTGCTCATGATCTTAGCAGGAAAGCTTTCAACCATTCACCACTGACTATGATGTGTGCTGTGGGTTTGTCACATATGACCTTTATTATGTTGAGGTAGGTTCCTTCTATACCCAATTAGTTGAGAGTTTTTATCATGAAAAATTGTTGAATTTTGTCAAAAGATTTTTCTGCCTCTATTGAGATGATTCTATGATTTTTATCTTTCATTTTATTAATGTAGTGTATCACATTTATTGATTTGCATGTGTTGAACCATCTGTGTATCACAGGGATAAATCCTACTTGGTTATGGTGTATGCTTTCTTTACTATACCATTGAATTCAGTTTGCTAGTATTTTGCAGAGAAGTTTTGCCTCTGTATTCATCATGGATATTGGCTGTAGTGTTCTTATCTGGTTTTGGTATCAAGGAAATTATGGCATCCTAAAATAAGTTTGGGAATATTCCCTCCTCTATTTTTTGGAAGAGTTTGAGAAGGATTGGTACTAATTCTTCTTTAAATATTTGGTAGAACTCACTAGTGAAACCATCTGGTACTGGAATTTTTTGTTGCTGTTGGGATGGTTACTGATTCAATATTCTTACTAGCAATTAGTCTGTTCAGATTTTTTATTTCTTCATGATTCAGTCTTGGTAGCTTGTATGTTTCTAGGAATTTATCCATTTCTTCTAGGTTCTCCAATTTGGTGGCATATAATTGCTCCTAGTAGTCTCTTATGATCTTTCTCTATGATACTAGTTATGTGATTAACACAGCACCGTATTACAATATTCTGAATTTGACTATACACTCACCTTTGAAGCATGTTTTATATTTTCATATATTTTCTTTAATATGTATCCTTTTATTTCAGCTTGAAAAACTCCTTTCAGCATTTCTTGTAAAGCCAGTCTTATGGTGATAAACTCCCTCAACTTTTGTTTTTTGGGTTTTAGGGGGAAAGTCTTTATTTTTCCTGCATTCCTGAAAGACAACTTCTGCTAGGTAAAGTATTCTTGGTTTGCAGGGTTTTTTTTTTTTCTTTCTGCACTTTGAATATATCATCTCACTCTCTCTTGGCCTAAAAAGTTTGTGCTGAGAAATCCACTGATAACATTATAGGGTTCCCTTATATGTGAGAATATATTTTTCTCTTGGTGATTTGAAAATGATGTATTTATCTTTGATTTTAGATAGTTTTATTATCATGTGTGTTGAAGAAGATTGTTTTGGCTTGAAAATTTGCAATGACCTATTAGCTTCATGAACTCAGATGTCTAAATCGTCTCCAGATTTGGGCAATTCTCCATCATTATTTCTTTTAATAAACTATTGCTTCTTTCTCCCTCCCTTCTTTTAGAACTCCAGTAGTACATAGATTGTTTCTTTCAATGATATCCCAAAATCGAAGTAGGATTTCTTTGCTCTTTTTCATTCTTTTTTTCTTTTTGATCCTCTGACTATATTATTTTAAATGGCCTGTGTTTGAGTTCATTACTTGTTTCTTCAGGTGTGCTGTTGAAGCTCTCTGTTGATGTATTCATTTCTGTGGTAATATTCAACTCTAGGATTTCTGCTTGATTTTTAAAAATTGTTTCTATTTCTTTGTTTTTACTCATTTTGTTCATTCATTTTTATTCCTAATTTCAGTTAGTTGTGTACATGTGACTTTTCGTAGTCCACTGAATTTCTCTGAGAATTATTTTTAATTCTGTGTCAGATAGTTCATAGATCTCCATTTATTTAGGGTCAGTCATTGGCATGTTATTAGTTTCTTTTGGTCGTGTTATTTTTCCTTAGTTAATTATAGTCCTGTGCATTGCCTTGCTGTCTGTGCATTTGAAGACAATGGTACGTCTCCCAATCTTCATAGAGTGACTACAGCAGGCAAAGCCCTTTACCAGTCAGCCTGTCTAGAGATGCTGGGTGGGCAGTCTGGTTGTATCTGTAAGTGGACTTGCTGTTGGAGCCCTTGGGCACCCTAGTGCTGGTGTGTGTCAAAAGCCCAGGACAGTGGTACTCAGCCTGGTTCTGGGCCCTGCTAGAATCCAGGCTCAGAGGTGCTCCCTGAAGCCTGGATTTAAAGGCATTGATTGGGAGCTTGAGTCCACAAGAGTCACCCAGGGTTGCAGGGGTCACCTGGTGTTGAGATGTGCTGGACCCTGGGTTTGCTGAAGTTTTCCTGAAGCCACCTGGACAGACATGAACCACTCAGTGTGGAGTGAGTCAGGAACATGGGTTCATGGGAACCTGACAGGAGCCAGGTTCCATGGAAGGTGGCTGATGCTGTGGTGGGGTCTTGGGAGCCCCCTTGGGCCATGGTAGCTGGCAGGTGCTGGAGTGGTTCAGGGGCCTGAGTTTGTGAGAACCCCTAAGGAATCTAGGGCAGAGGAAGCTTACCTGGAGCTGTAGGGGCCACCTCTGGCTACTGAGCTATGTGGCACTACTGGAGCTGGATAGCACCCATGTGGGCTGGAAGTTTGAGTTTGCAGGGGCTTTCTGAGAGCCTGGCACCAATAAAGCCACCCCCAGCCATGGAAGCTGTCAGGGGCCACTGGAGCCGGCAGGCACTGGGCTGAGCCTGGAGCCTGGGTTCGCAGCAGGGGTCTAGTGCTGTGGAAGTTGCCTGAGACCACTAGAGTCAGCAGGCGCCAGGTGAGACAGGGTCCTGGGTTCCTGGGAGCCAGCAGGGAGGCTGGGGCTGTTACAATAGGCATGCACAGGGTTGAGCCAAATTCTGGGTTTGTGGGAGCCTACCAGGAACTTGGTACCAAGAATATCCTTTGGAGCTACTGGGACCACTGGAGCAAGTAGACACTGGGGTGAGAGGGGGTGGGGGAACCCTGGTTTAGCAGGAGCCTTGAGAGAGTTGGCCTGGTGCTGAGGCAGGCCAGCTCTGGGGTCCACAGTGAAGTCAGGCACTCACTTTACCGTCCTTTTCCCACAGGGAAGGTGTCTCTCTCAGGGTTGGGCTATCAAGGCTTGGGGGAGGGTTAACAGAGACATGGATTTCTGAGGGCCCATTTGGAGTCTGGTGTCATGGGGCTGCTGGAACCAGCAGGTGCCTGGATGAAATGGGGGCTGGAATCCTTGGCTCTTGTGAAGGGATTTTTGTGCACAGAGAGTTGTTCAAGTTGATGTGAGGTGACTAGTGGATAGAAATTCCTTTGCTACCTTTTTACTGGTGTGACTCCCCAGCATAGTCTTTCTTTTATTACTATGATATTGTGTTCTTCAATTTAAAATTTAAAGCGTATACAATCAATTATACCACTTTATCTCTCTTTTAGGCAATACATTAGATATGCTTAGAAAAAATATGCATTAAGGCCAAGTTCAATGAGTATTCTTGGTTAAATTATGTTCTATATATGTACAGAAATGGCATTAAATAAATTTTCCAAAAAGGTTTGTGCTGTGAAGTCACAAAATATTCTTTCAGAATAACAGTTTAAAATATAATACTCTAAATCCCTTTAGAGGATATCCCATTGATTTTTAAAGTAGATTTCTCATAGATATTTGGCTTTGTTCATTTGTTTCTTTGGCTGATTGGTTTGTTTACATGTTTTATTCATTTTAAAACAGTAAATAGAGTAAAATTTTTAAAATAAATAAACAACTGACTTTGATTCCCATTCACCTTCTACCTGCTACTATATAAAATTTATATCTATGCAGTATCTTATAGAAATATATATAATATATACATAAAATGCTGTTAAGATGCTTATTTATCTTACAGCTATATAAGATTCTATAAGATACTGGAAATAGATTTATAAATACACGTAGCCCCTGATTTATATATAACAGAAATGACATTTAGAAAACAGAAATAACCAATTACTGGTTATATTCAGAACATGAAAGAAATCAATCCTAGCTAAAGATTTTGGTGTACCAAAATTTAACATTAAGTTTAATAAAAATTTAAGTTGAATTAATAATTAACATTAGTTGATTTTCCCTTCCCTTTGCATCAAAGAAAGCTTTTATACATTTTTATGCAGATACTCTTTGAAAGCATAGGACTTAATTTAAAAGTTCTAATAACATATATACCCTAAGTCTTGAATACAATTAACAGGGAGCACAATTTGTATAAAATATATTTTCTGGATGTACAATAAAACAAAAGTAATTTTCACTCAATTGTGAGCTTTGTTATCACATAATTTCTGCTTTGCTTCACTGCTAGTTAAAAGAATCATTTCCAAAATGTGTGGATATCAACATAACCACTGTAGTATTCTTTACATAAGATTAATGAAAAACACATGAAACTTAAAAAATTATCTTATGTTGTATCAAATACAACAACCTATCTCAGAAATAATTTAAAATAAAACAGACAATAAAACTGCAACAAAATTTTGATGACGCCTAACCATATAATCTACTTACTTCACTAAAAAAATATGGTACTGATTTATTGCTTAAAATATTTGACTCAATCCACAAGTTGGTCAGAAATGATCAAACTACAACTTGTACATATAGTATTTTTATTGTAAAACTGCTTTCAGGATAAATAGCAAATCTATACACTTTATTTCTCATTTTTAAAGATCAAGGCTACTCCACCTCAAGTTTTGGCTTTTGTTTTCCTTGAGAATGACCTTAAATTTCCTCTTTCTAATATAATGCATAAATAAATATGAATTAATTTTGAAAAGAAATATAGATGTACAAAACACTTGAAAAACATCAATGTAAGCTGTTTTGTTCATTGTTTTAAAATTATTTGTAATTTATTACATATTTTTTCTTTTCAGAAGATGTAAATTGATACTTCACTTGGAAATTCTTCCCAAGTATGTAGAATAATGCTTAGAAGTAATTATACTAGTGGTTTGTTTAAAGATGTATCGTGTATGTCTGTCTAAATGTAGATGATCTCTTCATTCAAGACAGATTTGATATTCTGTATTTTTGCTGAAACTATTTTTAGCAGTGAACTTATAATCCATAATGTATTTTAGAAATTATAACAGGAATATGAATATTAATAAATATCCATCCCTCCCAGGAAATTGTGACCTTGAATTTAATGGCTGGTTATTACATAATTATTTTCTTGCTTATAGTATCATACAATTTTATGGATTTTAAAATATGTACTATAAGTAATGTCTTCCTCTCCTTCTATCCTAATTTAAGAATTATTACTTACAAAAGACCTGTTAACTTCATGTAAATTCAAAAGCATTACCTATAAATGTTTGCCTATAAAGTGAGACCAACTTACTTCTCCCATAGAAATTAACAGGACAAAGAAATTCATTTTCTAAACACCAAAAATTTACTTTCAGCCCTTGACATCAAGGCATAATGCTTTTTTTTTTATTCTTGGCTTTATAGGATTAGGTGGAATTATTTTCATGGTAGTGAACTCAAAGTACATTTTTCCTCTTGATATTATCTTAAAAAATCAATGAAATTACTGTTTTTTTCATCGAGATCAAATATAATAATGAAATCATACTTAAATTCTACTTTGGGTAGGAGTTGGTATATGGAAATGAGTTATTAATTCAAGTAATTTACTAACATATTATTTATTATATCAAATAATATACAGAATTATTAACTATAAGGGTTATAAGGAGTCTTAGAAACCATTTGTCTTATTCCTGAAGAGGGGAACATTCTGTATTGTCCCTAAAGAGATGGAGTTCAAGTCTTCACTTACATCAATCAAGTAAAGAGAAGCTTATTCTTTCCTAGGGAAGATTATTCCCAAATACAAGACCTGAAGAGTTGTTCTCCAGGTTTAAACATTTTATAATCTCCATCCATTTATTCTGGATAATTTGGTAACATGATATCTTCTTTTAGAGCTCAACATGCTAAATATCTGAAGAGTCTTCTTGCTTTTCTTTTCTAAAATGTACTCGTCCAGTTATTTAACTTTTTCATAATGAAGTTTTAATTGTTCTTCTTATGAGGAACATTATGATGTCAATGTTCTTATTAAACTTTGAGATTCATAAGTAACAGACAAATCATGTTGTGATTTGATGGCCTGTGTAGTCCTGCAGCCTAAAATCACAATACCTCCTTTAAAAAAAAAAAGCCAAACTACCCTCCTCTATTTTTTACATAAAAAATGTTAAGAATATAACATCCTAATCTTCATTTTCTTATTTGCATTTTTGAATTACATACAAGACCTCCTTCCTATCCTTTGGGAAATTATTCTCTTAGGTTCAATATATAATTTCACTCTTCAGAGAATACCAACCTATAAAAAAGATAAGTGCCTACAAATTTCAACATACTCCCAAAGACAATGTCACCTACAAATTGGCACTTGCCATCTACCTCTACAAGGATCAAATTATGAGCCACTGCAGTTGCTGACTTTCAACACCACCTGAAAGGAGTTCAAGGTGGAGATCACGGATGAGGCACTCTGCTCTGGGAAAAACGGGCAGAACAGGTCTTCAGATAGTTAGGTATTTTCAGGAGAAGACTTATGAGCCCAATTCTTGCATCTCCTTGTATCTAGAAAAGCACTAAAATCCTTCCTGGTGACGTCTGCTCCTCATGACTAGCACTAACCTTCACGAGACTAGCAACAACCTTCTGCAAAAAACATGTGCTTGATTGCATGTACTCCCCCTGCACCAAAGCCACATATATACTGACCTTCCTCCCTACCTCTCTGGAGCAGTTTCACAGAGCTATATAAAATGCTGTATCTGTTGGGCTATAGTCCTCATTTTGCCCCAAATAAAACTTAACTCACAACTCTCATGTTGTGCATTTTTTTTCAGTCAACAAGAAGAAGAATATAAGAGCAAACAATGGTAATTAAAATATATGTTTTACCAAAGCAGTAATTAAAGTACTATGGAAACATTGAGGAAAAAGCAAATAATCTGATCACAAATTATAAAGCATAATATCACATTCTTAATGTCATACTCATCTAGAGATCTCCTTGTTCTGAGATACTCCCCTTCATACACTGATGGTTTGCACACTTGGTTCACTGTGTTTCTCTTCATTAATATTCCTGACATCATTCAGAGTGACTTCAGTGTTCATACGGGTGACCCTTCCTTAGTTCTCTTATTATACCTATTTAAACAATTTATTTCTCATGACCAGTTTCACCCCATCTCAGTTAACAGCCATAAAATCACAGCCTCTTATTAGCATTGTCTAACACTGCTCCACCTCCCAATAAAATCCAAACTACTTTCTCTGTAACAAAAAAATCATATTCTTAGTTGCTCACCAAATTAACTTCTATAATTTTGAAGTGTTTGCCTCACATAGATTTTCATACTTTTGCCAACTTTATTTCTAGATGGTTTATCTTTCTTTGTTGCTAACATAGATTTTTTTCTTCTCTTAAGCCTTTTAAATGATTATTTTAAATATATATTTAAGGCTATTTTTTATGCCAATTTATATCCTGCTGGATTATTAAATTCTCTTTTTTTCTCTGTTTCAGTTTTAACACCAATTTTCTTGGTGTTCCAGGTATATTATTAGTAAATAGAAAGATCATTATTTCTTCTCTTCTGTTTCTTATGACTCTATCTTTTGCTTTTCTAATTGCATTGGATGACATACATATTTTTAAATGGTATTGAATAGAGGGCATTTTTTCCCTTATTTTTGACTTTAGCAGGAATGATGTTAGTGTTACAAGTAAAACAATGGCTTACTAGATAGCTACATAATATAATGGATGGCAGATAGATAGATGGATAGATAGGTAAAGTAGATGATAAGTATATAGATGGGTGTGACAAAATCAAGAATGGTTGTTAAATTTGTTGAAATGCTGTTCATACTAAAGATAACCACATGATTTTTCTCTTTAAATATATTTAATGGTGAATCATGTTATTCTGTTTCTTTATATTGAATAATTCTTGCATTTTTGTATTAAACTTCACTTAATTATAGTAAATAATTGTAATGTCTTTTTGGATTCTTTTTGTTAATATTTTAATATTTAGATTGCTAAATCAATGCTCATCTTGTTTTATTAAAATAATATTCTAATCATACTTCTTTTTATATGATCCAGACAATTAAAGTACATGACAAGGAGCACCATGATGATCTGGCCTTTCATATTTTGATAAAGTTTATCTGTAACACCATTTAAATTTGGTTCCTTGTTAAAAGGGTAGATAAAATCATATTCTCTATGTCTTTAATGGAAATTTATTTAATTAAACTTCTTTTATTTATAAGATTCATTTTTGATAAATTACATTTTCTTTGGAAATTTTCCATATCATCTAGGATAGCATCAGCAAACTCTGAGCCAGGGCAAAATATGGCCATGCTTATTCATCTGTGGCTGCTTTCACACAAAAATGGCAGAGTTGAATAGTTGAGACAGTATTGACTCACATAGCTGAGAATATTTTCTCTCTGGACCAACACAGAAAAAGATTTCTGACTCCTGATCTATGTCAACAAATTTATTTGGCTAATTTTGAGCAAATAAGTCTCTTTCTTCACATTTTTTCTTTGCTTTGATAGTTAACTTATGCTTTTTTATTATTCTACTTCTCTATCTTTGTTCCACTCTTTAAAAACACCTTTTTTTAAAGATTTTAATAGGTAGGATTTTTGTTATCATTACTTTTTAGAAACTCTGCTTTTATTTTTATTTCCTTTTTAGCCTGAGTGTTATATTACAGTGTAATAGAAAACAAACAAACAAACACATAAGTGGAAGGACCTTTGCATTTTTATAATAATTTCAATATTTATTTTATTTGTGGTCTGGCTTTTATTTGTATCACTTTTGTTTTATACATTCATTAAACTTGGATTGTGAACCTGTATATTATCAATTCTTATGAAAGGGCTACATGCATTTCAGATGAAGCTGTATTCTTTGTTACTTGGGTGCAAAGACTTTTGGGTCTGAGTAGTATACTTTACCTGATGCCAAGATTACAGTCCCCATTTTTTTACTGTTTGCATTTCTCTGATATACCTTAGCCATTTTCTGTTACCATTGCTCATTTAGTTTTATAATATTTTGTATTATATGTTTCTCCTATATACTGGATATACCTGGGATTTATGTCTCAAAGTTCAATCAAGGAAGTAGGAACTACTGTGAGTGATATGAAGTAAAGGATTTATTATAGGAATTAGATCTTAAGCATTTGTGGATTACATGAAGATGTCTATGGAAGGTTCTTGCCTCTTTGTCAAATGGTGGGCCTGAAGGTCAGGAATACAGTAATCAGAAAGGAAAGCTAGATATGGCATAGGAAGTTGGGAGGATCAACTAGATCCAACAAGGAAAACTTGAATTGATGAGATCAAACTGGAACCCAATTATGACTCTTTCATACACACATGTCCTGGAACAAAGAGAAGCTGAAGGAGGAGATCTGATAGGATCCAGAGGAACCCAGGCCCAGCTGTTGCTCCTTGCCAACAAAGCAAGTCACAGAGTCTGGTGCTCTACACCAGACTTCACAACCTTATGGCTGTGGCTTCACATCACGTTCCAAATTTAACACAGATTTCTCCAGCAGTAAATCATAATCTTGGTACATACAGTGAAATGTACTTACAGTTTACCTAAGTTTAAAAAGTTTAAAAAATAAAATAATTAAAGTATTTACATAGATACGTGCACACACACACATACACACATGTGCTGAGTTTTGATGCCTACTGTAATACATTAAATCCAAAACATATGTTAATTATCATTTACATTTACAATATAACTGGCTAATATTAAAAATCTAGTCTTTTTTTATGACCAACTTTAGATGATTCACTTTCATTGACTTAAGTATAGGATGGAGAGGAAACACTGGAATCAATATATAGATATAATTTAATGAGACTATATATAGATTTTCAGGAAATTAATTGCATACGTGTTCACTTCAAAGGAAGCGCTAATTAAAATGCATAAATATGGATCAGTGTGTTCAAAAATAGATAATGCCTATCATATAGTGTATTTGGGATTTGTGAAATAAAATGTATTATTTTTAATATTTCAACCACTCTCATAGAGAGATATGATTATGATTATTTTATAGATTAGTACACTGAATCTCAGAGAGTTTAAATATTAGCCAAGTTCACAGAGTAAATAGGAGAGCCAGGATCCAATTTTTAGACACCATGACCCCAAAACCAGGCTCTTCTCATTATGCTACATTGATTCATTTTAAAACAGATGAAGGCAGTCACCATTTGTGTCTGAAGATTGAAAGAATGTTTGATAAATAAATTTACCAATGAGTTATCAAAGAATGGATAAATGAAGTAACATTTGAGACAGTTAAGAAAACATTGATAAACTTATGAATGACCTTTATAGACCTTTAGAGATTTTTATTTCAGGCATGGAGGATTTTTTTATAATATTTCTGGGTCATTCAGTTTTGTCTCAGGTGATGAGATTCAATTTACAATAAACTGAAGACTCAGCAGCCACAGGATACTAGAGAGTCATTAGGATATATGAGAAATTCTAGCATAAATTTTAAAAAGATAGGAAATATGAAGAAAATAAAAGGGAAAATACCACATTAAAGAGCAATATATTAAAATTTTCAATAAAGAAAATACCTTATTCTTGAAATGAAAATTTGCTTATTTATCTAATATGTGGAGATTGTGATTTTTTAATTTACATTATGAAAAACCTCAACTTATAAGAACAAAAAAGAATTTCCAAGTATTTTTTTTTATCATTTTCTCTTTTATTAGAACCTTGAGATTCATAACTTGCTGAGGACATTGTATTAACTCTTGTAAATGAGTTTTATGAGCAAAATCCCTGTCCTTTGAAAGTTTATGAACTAAGGTGCTAGTACATTATGGTTGCAGAAGCAGAACACCAATTTATTAGAAAACTAGTGTCAGATGTACTTTAGTTTTTTGGTCATTCTTATGGTGATATGTCAAATTTGTTTTCAAATAAAAGTTGTATATTGAAGGAATGGTGTCAAGATATATTATGCCAGAGGATTCTCCTATATCTACTCCTGGAAATAAGGGATTTTATTAGGGAAAAACATAGTGTTGCGTGGGAGTTTGGAACCAGACAAATTTTTCTAGTGGTAGTTTGAGCCTTCATAATTATGTGACCATGAAGAAGTTAAAAAAATCACATTAAGTTTCTCTATCTGTATCTGTGAATAGAGATGGCATTAAGTATCTCATAATGATTATTCCCAGATCAATTAGCAAACTTTAATATTTAGTAAATAATACATTGCTATAGCTTTATTTTTCCTGAATTATAAGTAAATAAACGATAAATATTACTGATTAAAACACTTTATGAGTTAAAGTTTTACTTACAAAGAAGTACGATTTTGTTTTTCTTTAATTTGTACAATTTTATTCACAACCCTGACAAAGTCTCCTCGTTAGCAAGATCAATTCAAAATCTGCTTTAATTTACAAATACTAGCTTTCTCTAAGAGCAGATTCCATTGGATATTTGCATATGGCTACCTACAACTCATCACTGAAATTATAGTTCTAATATAATCTCTATAGAGATAGGAGATGAATATGGCTGTTCCTAGAACTTTATTTCCTTTTCCCTTTGGACAGCTGATCATAGCTGGCCCAGCTGGATTGAACCAGTCTTAACTGGGAGAAGGCCTTTGGCTGAGGTCAGCATTCGTGGCATGTAACATATTCCAAGGATCCTAGGAATATAGTTCTTGGCCCTTGGAATGCATATGACTTAGTGTTTCTTCTAGGTCTGGATGTATTTCTGCATCCTAGGGAAACTGGGTGCTTCCTAGCCCCTATTACCCTAACCTATTAATTGCAGTGTAGCTGTGGGGTGCATTCTTCCTTTTGAAGTATTCTCTGACCTTTGTGCAGCCTGCCAACCAGGGAAGGACATTTCTGCTAGAAATGTGGCCAAAAAACATACAGAACATTGGTGCTATACTATATAATAATGAAAATTGAAAGAACAAAATCATCTGTTATTTTTTTTACCTGTGAGTTGTCTCCAGTGAATCCAACATGGTATCTGGGGTAAAACAACTTTTGTGTGTCTGTGTCCACCTTGAATCTGAGAACCCTAACCTGATCATCTTAGCTTAAGTAGTGCCCAGACATATTTTCCTATTTTATTTTTTATCATTATAAGTAACTATATGTAAAGTACCTTACCTAGAAGTTTATATATTAATATTAATACAATGACAATAATCACTGGCTACTTTGTTCGTTGTTGTATGCTGAGGACTTTAAATTATTTCCAGGACATACTAAGCCCTTAATTTTATTGACAAAAGTACACATGAAATAAACGTGGACAGATTTTCAAAAAAAGTACAAAACACTAAATAATTACTTCTCCATACCTTAAAAGACTATTAGTAAATTTAATATTATGATTCATATAATTAACTCCTGAGAATATAGATTTAATAATATACTAAACACTATAGTGATGGAATATAAAAAAGATAGTTAATATTTTTTTTCTGATCATTATTCTTAGTCCATTACTTTGGCAGACACTGATTGTTGTCCTCCACCACCATTTTTTCTCCTTGAGGTTTAGAATCCCTTGAGTTTTAGGTGGGTATGAGGTTTAGAATCTCTTGAGTTTTAGGTGAGTATGTAGCCACTTAACTAAAAACATTTCTCAGCACAGCTTGGAAGGAAGGGGGAGTACCCTTATTTCTTTTACTTTTAAACCTGGATTTGGGTGCTAGTATGGTGATGGGATATGGGATAGCCACCTTGTACCCAGATGGATGATGAAGACAGGCACTGAGTATGACAGACAAATAAGATAAAAGGATACTAAGCTTCTAACAGTTTAAAGGTGCTTTGTCAGACTTGTACTTCTTTTACTCAGATTAGTAAATCAAGATAAATAAACATCATTTTTTAAAGTCACTTTTGTTACAAGCTACAAGCTGTATCTTAACTAACTGCACATGTACTTGTTTCACTCCAGCCACCCATGTGGCTGTTATATTCTGTAACAGAGGTGTACAACAGAAATTTCTGGAGTAAAGAAAATGTTCTATGTCTGCACTGTACAATATGGCATCCACTAGCCTCATGTGGCTATTGGACATTTCAAATGTGGCTAGTGCAATTGGGGAATTGAATTGTTATCTTATTTTAATTAATTTAAATTTAATCAGCCACATGTGGCTAGTGGCTACTATATTGGACAGCTTAGTTCTAGACCTTGCAATTTCTGAGAAGTGTATTCCTTTGATAACCTCAATTTCAGACGTGCTATTCTTTGTTTATATTAATTTTTTACCTCCTATCTTTCCTGGACTCTTCTAAATGTTAATGTCATGAAAGTCAAAATATAAGCAGAAAAATGATGGTGGAATTATAAATTATTAATGATTGGATCCTTGATTGAACCCTGAGTTAAAAAATTGTTATAAAGGATATTACAAAACCTGTTACTTAGACAATTGTAGAAGTTAGAACATAGACTCTATATTAAGTAACAACATATTATCATTATTAAATTTCTTGAGTATGATAATTTTATTGTGATTAGAAGTAAAAACTTGCTCTTAGTATATAAAAAAATTAAATTTAAAACAAAGGAATGACATCTTTAAAGTGCTGAAAGAAGCAAAGCCTCTCCTAGAGTTCTCTAGGAGAGTTAACAAAAGTAACAAAAATACTTCAAAATGAAGGCAATTGCCACTTTCTGCCCTGGGATGTAGAAAACTGAGAGGACCTTCTTTTCCTCCTTTCAACAAAAAAATACACAGTTAATTTCAAATTGCTGGCTTTTTTCCCAAAATATCATCATAGAATTGAGGGAGAGGAAACAACTGGCCTCAAATCTAAGGACAGACAGTACCTTCAGGGAGAGAGGTGATTGGAACACAGGCCTATCTGGGTTAGATATAACAAGATACTAGTAAGAAGTGTTCAGCTAGGGGTGCTGACAAATTGGAAAATGTTGCCTTTGGGCTGGCAAGATAGTGTGAAATCCCTGGAGACTCAGAACTGGGGAGTCTTCACCCCCTTATAGGATCTTTGCCATGAATCCACAAGGTGGATGGAAAAAAAAGATCAGAAAGAGTCCCAATAAGTGTCCATGTTGGTGCAGACTTGGGCAGGGTAGCAGTGGTGTGAGAAAGAAACTGGGGGCAAGAAACTCTCTACCTCTCTGTTCAATGGAAATTTCTTCAGTGAACTAATTTTCCTCTCTCTCAACAATGGAACAAAAGCCTTAACTGTGGGGAAAATGCCAACACTGCTGGCCTTAAGAGATTGGTGAATACCCATTACAGCTGGGGAAGGCAAGAAAGGGGAGACAACCCAAATTAGCAAGTGAAAAATTAAGTATGGAGAACAGTACTGCAGGCAGGGGAGGGACAGGAAAAGAAGAAAGGCTATGCTGCCTGGATTGAGGAGTTGATGTTAGCCAACTCTGTGACTTAACCAGAACCCCAGTAGACCCAACCCAAGCCCCACTCTTGGATCTTACCAAGCCCCTCAGCTAAGCTAATAAGCTTCAGATAGCAAGTGCTGGGAGAGGGACAGGAGAGGAACAAGAGTTTGCCAAGACACACTCTATGAGGCATGGCACAAAGAGAAGATATAGAGGCATGCTTTGGTACCAGTCTCTGCATGAAAATTCTAGCAGAAGGAAAAGCGTGCCCATTTTCAGACATAAAAAAAATTTACCTAAATCTCTATTGCACTAAACAAAACATATGTGCTTCAATAAATGATTTCCTGATGGTCAGTGAGGTTTTGGGACCACTGATATAAAAAATAGAACATATATAATAAATACTAACATTTGAAAGTTGTTACAATGAAACTATTTTGTGAAAGGTTTCAATCTTTGTAGTCTAGAAAATATTAATATCTTTGGAGAAAAATTAATAATCTGTTACAAATTTGAAGAAGGAAGATATTTTATTTAATATATGTTGAAATTGAGGTAGGGCACCTATGTTTGAGTGACTTCTAAAGAGATGGGAATAAAAGACAAGTGAGAAGACAAGGATTTGATATGTGAAATTATAAATTCTGAAGGTCTGGGTATTTGACTTGGTTTCATCTTATTTCATTGTACTTTCAATTTCCACCACATCAAAACTGCAGACATTTTATTTTACACAAGTACAGTCTCCAAAACTTGCCCTAAAATTGGGGAAAAAAACCAAAAACTGACATTCCTTTTACATTTTAGATGAATTGCATATACTCTTACTTTGGATTGTTTCTCCTTCCACAAGTGAGTGATAGGGTACATCCTAAATTTCTGCCCTGCTGGAAAGGTTTTCCTTCCATGCTATCTTTCAGGGCCATCTCTAAGTGAGGCTGTAGTGCAGCTGCAATCCTTTTCCCCCCCAAGTTCTCAGTGAAACTATCTGTTAAAAAAGCTTACTTTTTTCCCTTCTCTGTATGCTGATCATAAGGGACACCTATGTCACCATAGGCCTGAGGTGGTCGAGAGACAGGTGCCAGTACAGCAATTGTGGGTGATATGTGATGCTGTTCCATGCCACCTTGCGGCTTACATTTACCCCACCAGAATTTTGTGTCATTTGGTATATGGGTCAAGTTTATATCCCTAACTGTAGAACATGCTGCCTCTAGAACCCAAAGAAGCATGGTAGGCATTGTGATTACTTCTTAGTGGTGGAAGAAATCAGATGCAATAATTCCTCTTTTACATTTTTGGTAATATCTCTGTAACCTCAGAACACTGGACCCCTAAAGCCACCCTGAAACTTTATAATAAAACTTTCCAAACTCTCAAAGCCCTTTGCTTTACAAGGTCTCCATTGTATTGTCACTTTTTTACTATCTGGTCTGATTAACATGAGGACATTTACATAATTGCAACAAGGTGATGTGCCAGAGAGCCCAGATGCCAAACCACTTTGGACTATACTATAGCAGAAACCAGTGGAAAATTAATATACACTGGAATAACACTGTAAATATAGGGTACTTGGTTGTCCATTGTGTCCAATGCAAAGTGTACATGATTTATTTTCCTGATAAGGATGGATAATAATGTATTTTACAAATTAATGAATACATCCTACACACATGGGGCTGTAATGATGTGATTTAGCAGAGACAGAACATCCCATTACAGCAGCTGCAATGGGAAACAAGTTGATTGTTTTGGGGATAATGTACTGACATTCATCTGGATCTATCAGATTCTTGGGGGAACGGACTCGTGAACTAAGCACAGAATATAATAGGGTCCCATCATCCTTGCATCCTTTAGGTTTCTTCTCTTATATTTCAATCCTTTGATTTCTCATCTTTTTCTGCATTCTGATGAAGTATATGGGAGTCTTTCTATATTTTATCAAGAAGATGTTCTGGCTTTAAAACTTGACTTTTAATGAAGGACTGATTATCTTTAGTCCTTTTCTTTCCCCCGAAGTATTGACTTTCCAAACATCAGGTGCCATATATTATCAAAGCTTACATATTACTCAAATGCCTGATTGCTTTACCCTCAGGAACATTCCCTTCCACTGGTATACTATTCCAGGACACCATTAGTGACATTTTAACAAACACACCACTACTGCATGTCCCACCTAGCACCACAATGAAGGCTTCATTGCCATGCAGGTATTGGGTAAACCAGCTACAAAAACCTCATTTTAGAATCTGGTTGGGTTTTTTTTTTTTTTTTTTGCGGCACGTGGGCCTCTCACTGTTGTGGCCTCTCCCGTTGCGGAGCACAGGCTCCGCACGTGCAGGCTCAGCGGCCATGGCTCACGGGCCCAGCCGCTCCACGGCATGTGGGATCTTCCCGGACCAGGGCAAGAACCCGTGTCCCCTGCATCGACAGGCGGACTCTCAACCACTGCGCCACCAGGGAAGCCCTAGAATCTGGTTTTTATCTGCTTTCTTCTGACCAGTCATTGACACATACTTTTCTTTCTCTTACATTATTAGGATTTTTAATATTTTTAAAACAATGTAAAGCTTTTTTCTTTGCATGTATATGTGTATGAGGGGGTCTGAGTTAATAAGAAAAAACCATCTGAATCTTTGAAGAGTTAACCATTTCTAATCCATAAATTATTCTGTAATTACAATGTTTTTACAAGGTAGGGCCACATTTTATTTAGGCCACGCAAGTTAAATTCATTACTCAATTACAGCCAATTTTACTACTGTAAATTTTATTTTGTATGCATTTTATTTATGTAGGTTAATTAACTTAAATTGTGTTGACTCTTCTTTTCTTACATGCTTAACTTAGAGAGATACTTCTAATCTGAAAATTAGTTGGCAAACTAAAATGCAAAATATAGTTATGACAGCATTTTTTAAATTGCATCTCCATTCAATACTGTTCCATTGACAAGACTCAGTTAAGATAATTATTGAAGTGCTAAGGGGAATTTTTGTAATGTTGCTCTCATGTATTTGTATCTTATATTAAAAGAAATGAAAATCTATTGGTTGGAAAATTACATCATATAACTCAACCATGTATCAGTTAGTGTTTTATCAGAGAAATGAAAAGAGCATGAATGATAGAATAAGTAATTTATTCATATAGATATGGACATAGAATAAGCGATTTGTTGTTAGGTTTACACCTTATGCAGTTGCAGGAGCTGATAGAGAAATCTTTGTAAAGCTGTTTCTTCTGCAACTAGTTTTAGACCAATGACTCTATAGATCAGACTAGTTGGCAGTAAGGAAGGAAAGCTAGACATGAAGTGGGCAACAGCTAGGGCAAACTAGTGCACATATTTGAAATTAAAATAGCATAAACTATCTGACTTTGACCAGGAGCTGAGATAGAGTCAATTGTTTGCTTATTGATTTTACTGTTGTTTTAGTATTCTTTCTACTCTGCATTATTTTTAAATTATATAATCTCAAGTCCTAATGGAAATAAAGCATACTCTATTCAACTTCAAGTAAATAATATCTAGATTTGGTGTTTGGATATCATTGGGCAATAGTAAACATAAAAATAAAACAAATTAAAATTGATATGCCTGCTATCTTAAATTATGTAATATTGATTATTTTGTAAATGGAATGTACTAGTTAAAATGAAAGATGGATTGATAAATTACTCAAAATAAGCAATAATGAAAATTGTCTGTTGATTCATCTAATTTGATGGTAGCTGTAGAACAAAGGGAAAGTATAATTGCGATTATTTTACAAATAGCTTAAGGGAAAATATGACCCATTTCAGAAAACAAATTAGTGAAAACAAAGCAAAATCACAGCGTGAGACCATCTTCTTAGCTCTAATAATTTTTTCATCTGTAATAAAATCCTTTACTTCACTTTCCAATGGCTTGTTTTCTCTTTTAACTTTGGTGACAAAATAAAATAAGAACTTTACACAACACACTTGTAAACTTGGAGATAACATATTCTGACTAGATTATAATTAAGATAAATTATGTTATAGAGAGTAGCATATGAGGGTATTTGATTTTGATTAATTCCTTTTTTGTATCATGACACAGATAGTTGAAAATTATATTTGAGCTGATTTTTCTTGTTTTGTTTTTACTTACAGTTGAAATGCTTGGAATTTGATAAATTTGCAGAAGATTGCTACCATTAGATTACTAGACAGATATGAGATATGAAATATCAGAACATATCCTGTGATACAGGGAGTCACTAGCAGGAGACAATTGCTGATATGAAGTTGGAATAATGGCACAGAATATATGACTATAATGAATATCATGCTTAAGGTTTAAACATTTATTTGCCAAGAATGTATTGAGTTCCTACTATGAAACATACCTGTGCAAGACATAGTCCATATTTTCAAGGAATCTATGGTCTAGAAGATGCCAAAATAGTAAAAATTTAAAAATATGTAATATCTTTAATAAATACTATGAACAACTAATCAATGTGCTTTGTATGTAGATAGTTAAGGTTCATAGAATGTTTTGAATATATGTGTAAAAGGGGTTTAGAAAGCTCTCAGGAGACGGCATCTAAACTGAGGTATGAAAATCATGTATAATTATGTTAAAATACAAACTGATCACTTCAGTTTTAAAACCTTTCCATGTTTAATGTCTTTCCTTGCTACTTACAGCTCTTAGGATGAAAAAAAACACATTACCATAGTCTACAAGGTACTGCAAATTCTGTCACCTACCTGCATATCCAGCCAAATCACATCTGGTACTACATATCCCTCCCTTCTCTGATTAAGGTTCACCAGTTTTCTATCATTTCCTCTGTGCCTATTATCTTCTTATAAATGTTCAGCTTTAGGAATATAGTTTTTTTTATTTTATGCTCTACATTCCTGAAGTTAGGACTCTGCAACAATTTTTCCTGGCTTCTATGCTACCTTACTTCCTCTTAGAGAATGCTAATTAAGGATTTTCAAATTCTTTCATTGTCATGTATCCTTGGGGTTCAGTGTGCATATTGGTGCCACCATCAAATACTTGAAATATACATTTTTGATTCTTATCATATCTTCATTTATTTTTAAAATTTATCTACATGAGGAAAGAGATGAACTTGGAAGGATAAGAGTGAATTTTAAAGAGTTTAATCAAGTCATATTTCAAACTGCAGCTGATGTTGCAGATGTGGGCCTTATTGGAACAAATCAGCCTGAATGCTTCCTCAAGGGAGGCTTTTGCTCCGTTGCTTGAAGATAAAATATTCTTAAAATGGTGCTTTTACCTAGAAAGCATAATATTGGACCCATATGAAAATATCAACATTAATGTCATATCAACATTAATCCTCTCATTCAGTGCCCCAATTTAATTACATAAACTTTGAGAAGTCCACAAATCTCACAGGACAGCATGTTGACTCACTATATTGATGAGATCCTTTTGATAAAACATGCAGTTACCTTGGATGCCTCACACAGAGACAAGCAATGAAGAATGGGAGATTATTATAACAAATATGTACCTTATTTAAATTTCTGATGCTCCACTGGGGCATATGTTGATAGAGCACTGAAAGTATAGAAAGAAATATCATTATTGGTGGCTAATGCCAAAGCAAAAATTGTGCTGGACAATGTTAAACTGGTAAACTGACAACAAAGACTTTACTCAAGGCTATTGCAATAAGAGAGAAGCCAGAAGTCAGCCTCATCTCAACTCTGCTGAAACAAAAGGCAAGAGGGTTTTTAAGAACTGAGATGAGCTAGTGGAAATGTACTGATGTTAGTGGGGAGATTGGTCAATGGGATGTATTGAATACAGTGAGTTATTCCTGAGTTTGCAGATGCTTTTCTCCAGATTAGGTCATCTGTGTTTGTGAGTTAGCCCCCACTGGAGTTAGGCTCCTATCCTACCACAGAAACTTGTACATGATTCTATTTCAAAGGGATGGCTCCCAGGTCCTTGAGAAAGACATTCCTGGGTTGTAAAACTGAAAAGATCTATTAAAAATACTTAAATCTAAAAGGCACAGAGAATTAATGTACAGTTACAAGTTTTGTTTTGTTTTTTTGCCCATGACGCGCAGTTTGCGGGATCTTAGTTCCCCAACCAGGAATTGAACCTGGGCCACGGCAGTGAAAGCGCAGTCTTAATCACTGGACCATCAGGGTCATAACCCTAAAGTTATAAGTTTTCTAAAGTAAATTTTCTAAGAAACGTACGGTCAGGGCTTAGAATCAGGAAAAAGCCTTCCTAGAGTTTAGTCATGCTGAGGGAACTGTTATAACTATCTTGGTCACTTACCACTTAAATGATTTTGCAGATAACATTGTTGCTTATTTGGTTATTTGACTCATTTCCTGGATAACCTACTTGACTTAACTGTCAGTTTAATGGGAACCAAGAGAAGATGGCTGCTTTATCTTTTCTGAAGACATTGTTAACAGCTTTTCTTCTTTAGGATATAGGAGATACAATAGTGTAGGAATAGATTGTAACAAATGGGGATAACATATTTGTACCATGTTAATCCATTTGTTGAGAATCATGAGATTCATAAGTTATTGAAACAAATTACCCTCAGTTTGGAAAATAATTTCTCTTTTTTTTTTAATATCTGAAAGATTTCTTACTTGTTGCTAGGCTCTGATTAAACTGAAAGCCTTGCTGTGGAGCATAAGGACATTCTCTGACATAAGCTTCTCATTGGGAACTGGATTTCCAACTAGCTATAACGAGTTTAAAACAGCATTTCATAATTAAGATAGTGTATTTCAAATAAGGTCAAAGTTAGTTCTGAAAGTGTAATTAAGTTGCATGTGTGGTAAGTATGCATGCATAGTATGCAAATTCCTTACTTGGATAGCCATTGCCTTCCTAGCCCACTTTCTTATTTTTTTAATTTAATTTTTAAAAATTTTTTTTTTAAACATCTTTATTGGGGTATAATTGCTTTACAATGGTGTGTTAGTTTCTGCTTTATAACAAAGTGAATCAGTCATACATAAACATATGTTCCCGTATGTCTTCCCTCTTGCGTCTCCCTCCCTCCCACCCTCCCTATCCCACCCCTCCAGGCTGTCACAAAGCACCGAGCCAATATCCCTGTGCCATGCGGCTGCTTCCCACTAGCTATCTACCTTACTACGTTTGTTAGTGTGTATATGCCCATGACTCTCTCTCGCCCTGTCACAGCTCACCCTTCCCCCTCCCCATAACCTCAAGTCCGTTCTCTAGGAGGTCTGCGTCTTTATTCCTGCTTTACCCCTAGGTTCTTCATGACATTTTTTTTCTTAAATTCCATATATATGTGTTAGTGTACGGTATTTGTCTTTTTCTTTCTGACTTACTTCACTCTGTATGACTGACTCTAGGTCTATCCACCTCATTACAAATAGCTCAATTTCATTTCTTTTTATGGCTGAGTAATATTCCATTGTATATATGTGCCACATCTTCTTTATCCATTCATCTGATGATGGGCACTTAGGTTGTTTCCATCTCCGGGCTATTGTAAATAGAGCTGCAATGAACATTTTGGTACATGACTTTTTTTGAATTTTGGTTTTCTCAGGGTATATGCCCAGTAGTGGGATTACTGGGTCATATAGTAGTTCTATTTGTAGTTTTTTAAGGAACCTCCATACTGTTCTCCATAGTGGCTGAACCAATTCACATTCCCACCAGCAGTGCAAGAGTGTTCCCTTTTCTCCACACCCTCTCCAGCATTTATTGTTTCTAGATTTTTTGATGATGGCCACTCTGACTGGTGTGAGATGATATCTCATTGTAGTTTTGATTTGCATTTCTGTAATGATTAATGAAGTTGAGCATTCTTTCATGTGTTTGTTGGCAGTCTGTATATCTTCTTTGGAGAAATGTCTATTTAGGTCTTCTGCCCATTTTTGGATTGGATTGTTTGTTTTTTTGTTATTGAGCTGCATGAGCTGCTTGTAAATTTTGGAGATTAATCCTTTGTCGGTTGCTTCATTTGCAAATATTTTCTCCCATTCTGAGGGTTGTCTTTTGGTCTTGTTTATGGTTTCCTTTGCTGTGCAAAAGCTTTGAAGTTTCATTAGGTCCCATTTGTTTATTTTTGTTTTTATTTCCATTTCTCTAGGAGGTGGGTGGTAAAGGATCTTGCTGTAATTTATGTCATAGAGTGTTCTGCCTATGTTTTCCTCTAAGAGTTTGAGAGTTTCGGGCCTTACATTTAGGTCTTTAATCCATTTTGAGTTTATTTTTGTGTATGGTGTTAGGGAGTGTTCTAATCTCATACTTTTACAGGTACCTATCCAGTTTTCCCAGCACCACTTATTGAAGAGGCTGTCCTTTCTCCACTGTACATTCCTGCCTCCTGTATCAAAGATAAGGTGAACATATGTGTGTGGGTTTATCTCTGGGCTTTCAATCCTGTTCCATTGATCTATATTTCTGTTTTGGTGCCAGTACCGTACTGTCTTGATTACTGTAGCTTTGTAGTATAGTCTGAAGACAGGGAGCCTGATTCTGCCAGCTCAGTTTTTTGTTCTCAAGATTGCTTTGACTATCCAAGGTCTTTTGTGTTTCCATACAAATTGTGAAATTTTTTGTTCTAGTTCTGTGAAAAATGCCAGTGGTAGTTTGATAGGGATTGCATTGAATCTGTAGATTGCTTTGGGTAGTAGAGTCATTTTCACAATGTTGATTCTTCCAATCCAAGAACATGGTATATCTCTCCATCTATTAGTATCATCTTTAATTTCTTTCATCAGTGTCTTATAATTTTCTGCATACAGGTCTTTTGTCTACTTAGGTAGGTTTATTCCAGATATTTTATTCTTTTTTTTTTTTTTTTGCAATGGTAAATGGGAGTGTTTTCTTGATTTCACTTTCAGATTTTTCATCATTAATGTATAGGAACGCCAGAGACTTATGTGCATTAATTTTGTATCCTGCTACTTTGCCAAATTCATTGATTAGATCTAGTAGTTTTCTGGTAGCATCTTTTGGATTGTCTATGTATAGTATCATGTCATCTGCAAACAGTGACAACTTTACTTCTTCTTTTCTGATTTGGATTCCTTTTATTTCCTTTTCTTCTCTGATTGCTTTGGCTAAAACTTCCAGAACTATGTTGAATAAGCGTGGTGAGAGTGGGCAACCTTGTCTTGTTCCTGTTCTTAGTGGAAATGGTTTCAGTTTTTCACAATTGAGGACGATGTTGGTTGTGGGTTTGTCATATATGGCCTTTATTATGTTGAGGAAAGTTCCCTCATATATGGCCTTTATTATGTTGAGGAAAGTTCCCTCTATGCCTACTTTCTGCGGTTTTTATCATAAATGGGTGTTGAATTTTGTCAAAAGCTTTCTCTCATCTATTGAGATGATCATATGGTTTTTCTCCTTCAATTTGTTAATATGGTATATCACGTTGATTGATTTGCATATATTGAAGAATCCTTGCATTCCTGGAATAAACCCCACATCATGGTGTATGATCCTTTTAATGTGCTATTGGATTCTGTTTGCTAGTATTTTATTGAAGATTTTTGCATCTATGTTCATCAGTGATATTGGCCTGTAGTTTTCTTTCTTTGTGACATCCTTCTCTGGTTTTGGTATCAGGGTGATGGTGGCCTCATAGAATGAGTTTGGGAGTGTTCCTCCCTCTGCTATATTTTGGAAGAGTTTGTGAAGGATAGGTGTTAGCTCTTCTCTAAATGTTTGATAGAATTCGCCTGTGAAGCCATCTTGTCCTGGACTTTTGTTTGTTGGAAGATTTTTAATCACACTTTCAATTTCAGTGCTTGGGATTGGTCTGTTCATATTTTCTATTTCTTCCTGATTCAGTCTTGGCAGGTTGTGCATTTCTAAGAAATTGTCCATTTCTTCCAGGTTGTCCATTTTATTGGCATAGAGTTGCTTGTAGTAATCTCTCATGATCTTTTGTATTTCTGCAGTGTCAGTTGTTACTTCTCCTTTTTCATTTCTAGTTCTGTTAATTTGAGTCTTCTCCCTTTTTTTCTTGATGAGTCTGGCTAATGGTTTATCAATTTTGTTTATCTTCTCAAAGAACTAGCTTTTAGTTTTATTGATCTTTGCTATCATTTCCTTCTTTTCTTTTTCATTTATTTCTGATCATATCTTTATAATTTCTTTCCTTCTGCTAACTTTGGGGTTTTTTTGTTCTTCTTTATCTAATTGCTTTAGGTGCAAGGTTAGGTTGTTTATTCGAGATGTTTCCTGTTTCTTAAGGTAGGATTGTATTGCTATAAACTTCCCTCTTAGAACTGCTTTTGCTGCATCCCATAGGTTTTGGGTCATCGTGTCTCCATTGTCATTTGTTTCTAGGTGTTTTTTGATTTCCTCTTTGATTTCCTCAGTGATCATTTCGTTATTAAGTACTGTATTATTTAGCCTCCATGTGTTTGTATTTTTTACAGATCTTTTCCTGTAATTGATATCTAGTCTCATAGCATTGTGGTCGGAAAAGATACTTGATACAATTTCAATTTTCTTAAATTTACCAAGGCTTGACTTTTGACCCAGATATGATCTATCCTGGAGAATGTTCCATGAGCACTTGAGAAAAATGTGTATTCTGTTGTTTTGGATGGAATGTCCTATAAATATCAATTAAGTCTATCTTGTTTAATGTATCATTTATGCTTGTGTTTCCTTATTTATTTTCATTTTGGATGATCTGTCCATTGTTGAAAGTGTGGCGTTCAAGTCCCCTACTATGAATGTGTTACTGTCGATTTCCCCTTTTATGGCTGTTAGTATTTGCCTTATGTATTGAGGTCTCCTATGTTGGGTGCATAAATATTTACAATTGTTATGTCTTCTTCTTATTGATCTTTTGATTCTAATTAAAATAGAAAGATACCACCTAAGGGTAAGTGTTCTACCTGAAGCTCAGAGAATTTTATAAACAAAAGTGAAAATGAAGTTGACAACTTTTATCATTCAGACCATACTGCTATTTATTTGGAATAGCACTTATCAACATTCATTTAGAAATTTTTAGTCTGAATATGATCTGTCCATACACAATCACATTCAGTTCTCACCCTTGAGATGCAATTTTAGTATAGCTTTTTTAAAAATTGAGATGGAGTTGGTGTAGAATATTATATAAATTACAAGTATACAACATAGTGATTCACAATTTTTAAATGTTATACTCCATTTATAGTTATTATAAAATATTGGCTATATTCCTTGTGTTATAAAATATATCCTTGTAGCTGATTTATTTTATACACAATACTTTGTACCTCCTACTCCCCTACACCTCTCTTGCCCCTCCTTCCTTCCTTCTCCCTGTTGGTAACCACTAGTTTGCTCTCTATATCTGTGTATCTCTTTCCTTTTTATTATATTCACTGGTTTGTTTTGTTTTTTAGATTCCACATTTAAGTTATATCATAAAGTATTTATCTTTCTCTGTCTGACTTTTTTCACTTAGCATAATATCCTCCAAGTCCACCCATGTTGTTGCAAATGGCAAAATTTCATTCTTTTTTATGGCTGAATGATATTCCATTGTGTATATATACCACATCTTCCTTATCCATTCATCTGTTGATGGACACTTAGGTTGCTTCCATATCTTGGCAAATGTAAGTAATGTTGCTATGAATATTGAGGTGCATGTATCTTTTTGAATTAATGTTTTCATAGCTTTGTAGTTGAGGCAGTTTGGGTGGTTGTGGAAGTGACCAATGGTCAATGGAAATTCAAAACATGCTACACACTTGAAATACACAATCTAATTTAATACTTTCAACAGTCATGCAACTAGCTATTATAATGCACATTTTACAGTTGAGAAAATACAATGTCAAAAATTTGTCAAATGTTATTTATGTACACAATTGTAGAGTTAATATTGCAAACCTAGTTCTAATGACTATTAACGTACAGTCACACTGAGGAAATAAAGCAAAACATAACTGCATTCACTCCAGGTCTAGTCTGTGGTAGGAAAATGGTCCCTGGTCTAATAAAATGTTTGTCAAGTCTTATAAATTTTAGGCTAATGGAAAAATTGTAGGAGTAAGCAACTTTCAAAGGACCTGAAAACTGTACCCTGGGTATCAGATCTTTATTTATTTGAGCTTGGTAATTTCTGGCAAGATTAGGGCTATCATGAGACTGGTTTCCAAGAGTTAAAGGAGATAATAAGCAGAGGAAAAAATTATTCCCATTTGCCTTACTGCCATCCATTGTATGTCAGATTATAAATTCTTTTTTTCCAAAATAATTCATGTTAGAAACCTTACATCCAGTGAATGAATGGATGGATGAATCCATAAATGAGTAAACAATAAAATAAATAAAAAATAAATAGGATAGACTACGAATCATCAGATGACATTCTCTGATATATTTTTATTTGAATTTGAATATGACCCATAATGATATGCATTTTAAAGAGAATTTATCTTTATATTCTTGTCTTTGTAAATGTCATTTTAAGGGAAAAAGTATGGTAGAACTTTAAAAAATTACTGTATAAAATTTTGTAAAAGTTCACAAGGAAGCACCTGGTGACATGGAAATTATATCTGCTCAAGGACTTAGAGCTCAAAAGCAGCTTGGTTAATGCTGAAAGGAATGATGCTCTGAGGAAAAAAAGAATTCTAATAAAAATGGAAACGATGACCTACTACATTCCTATGCTTCTTCAGGCTACTGATCATCCTGCCATTCACTTTGCCATTTATCATTGTAGGTTAGGCTGGAGAACATTTTCCAGCAGATTAACAACTCTTAGTATTGAGAAAGTTATGACTTATTTACAACCTTCCTCTCTCATCTGCAAAGGGTACTGGCATTTACCCATAAGGCATACAAACAACATCCTGTGAGTGTAGTTTATTTCTTTAATGAAAATATGTACAGTTTGCCAGAATCTAAAACAGCATGTAAAATTTAAATCTGTAACTTTCTTTAAAGTAAAGAGAAAATTAATGTGATTAGAACAATAATAATAGATTATTGATGATGGCTTTTGTTTATAATTCTTTGAAAATTAATATGAGTAATGAATCACAATTATTAGGGAAAACACTAAAATATTTTTAGAGAGGTACATAGTCACACTTTAGGGTGTCTAATTTTCAGAAATGCAAATGTAAGTGAGATTTTAAAATTGTGTTCCTTATTTTGTTCAATATGAGGAAATATTGAGTACAGTTAGTTAAAATTTTTGATTTGCAATTAATTTGTGTTAGTAACAACATTGCAGTTACTAGTAATTTTGTGCTACCATGTGAACCTTTAACTGAATAAAGGTGATGTAAGTACCATTTTTTTGACAAGAATTATATAAAAACACTTTAATTTAAAAATCTCAGTATTTTTCATAGCTTTTCCTGATTCATGTCTGATCTTATGTAAGCAGTGTCACTAATGGCATACACTGAGGGATTTACAAGGATTGCATGGGGATCTTGACTAATGCCTAAATTAAATCATTCATGATTAATGCAACATTTCCAAAAATATTTGACATGTCAAATTTATAAAAATTTTGTTTGAATATTGATATAAAATAATTTTTCTTTGTGTCTGAACATGGGAAATATACTGAAAGCTCTTTTGGAGTATAGAATTTATAGAAAGATTATCAGAGAAGAAAAGGGGAAAAATGGTTTTGATGGAAGAGGTAAATTTGGTGGGAAAGTGAAAGAAAGAGTAAACACCATTAAATACATATTTTGAATAATATATAAATTATATAAATTATATAGTAAATATATAAAATATATATGAAATTTATTTATACATATACATGTATTTAATTTTAATGGTGTTATAAATTTAAGTTCGTTTAATGCCATTAATTCATTAGATCTATCATTGAAAAAGACATGTTGGTCCAGAAATTTTAATTTGAACTGTACATTTTGTTGACAAAAGTAAAATGGTTCCCTCCACATTTTATTAAGGACATCTCAGTTCTCTGCTAAAAGTGACAGGCAAAATAATAGAAAAGGAAAATATCAGGGATTCTAATTTCTGTTTGTTGGACATTTTATGATTATTATTTGAAATATGAGTGTCAGATAAGTTTGTGTTTAAATTCCAAAATATTCTCTCTCATTGTTTCCTCAACAATTTTATTATGAAAGGAAAATTTCTTGTTTTAAAATCTTAAAAGCATCAAAAGAGTTCATTTACAGAGTAATGAAATCACTAGACTGAAGAGATGTTTTCTAAAGTCAGTGTGTGTGTAGTGTATGTGTGTTTGAACATATGTGTGAGTGAAAAGAGAAGAGAGTGAAAGTTGTGATTGGAAAAAACACTGATGTTCTACACAGTAGGCAAGGCATGGAGCTATTTTTAACAGCAGCTTTTCTTTCCAAATCAAAACATGCTAGATTGCAAATGGGATGAAACTGCCAATGTGAGACCAGGCAAGAGTGTGTGGACTGAAAATTTCTAAGACTGACTTATATGCTCTAAGTAAAACCTATATATAGGACATATATAGCTTCTGGGGAGAACCCCAGAAGTACAATTTCAACAACAAAGTTAATATGAACAAATGAACTTTGAAACTCCTGTTGGTGTTAGAAGCGATAGGAGACAACCAACAATCACTTCAACTTTCTTCACAGATCATTCTTTCTCTTTAATTTTTTGTTGGTCTGTCACTTCCTAATGAGCCACAAGGCAGCAGCTAAGAGCCCAGTGTATATACTTCCATAGCTTTCTTTATATTCCTATAATCATAATCAAAATATATTAACATATACATTGATTTTTGACATTTAAGAAAACAGGTCACACTTTATGCTATATATACATCTTGATTTTTCTCATTTAAAAGAGAAAATATCTAACTCATTCATTTAGAGGCTACATAATATATAATGATTTGCATGAGCCAGAGTTTACTCAAATATTACCTATTGGTGGTCACTCAGGTAGTTTTATTTATTTTTTTATTTTTGCTGCTAGTAACAATGAAGTAATAAATGTTCTTGTACTTTAAAGTGCAGATGGCTGCTTTACTTTTTTTTTTTTACAATATTGAGGAGCTATAGTTGACATGAAATAAACCATACTGATTTAAAGTGTATAGTTTCATAGTATTGACATATGTATTTACCCATCAAATTATCACCACAATTAAGATAGTGAACATATCCATCATCTCCAAAAATTTTCTCATTCTACTTTGTAATCCCTTCTGCCTGCCCCTCCCACTGACCAAAGGCAACCCATAACCTGCTTTCTGCCACTAAAGATTTGTTTGCTTTTTCTAGAATTTCATATAGACAGAATAGACATTTTAAAGAACTAGTTTCTTTCACCCAGTATAGTTACTTTAAGATGAATACATGTTGTTGAGGGTATCAGTAGTTTATTCTGTTATATTACTGGGCAGTATTTTATTGTATGAATATCCCATAATTTATTTATTCATACACCTGCTTCATGAATTTTGAAGCTTTGTTATGTGCATAAATATTTAGAATTATTATATTCTCTTAATAAGTTGAACCCTTTATCATTAAGCAATGAACTTCTTTATCCCTGGTAATATTTTTTTTTTCTCTAAAATCTAATGTATCTGATATTAATCTATCCACTTCAGCTTTATTTTGTTAGTTTTAGCATGGTAACTCTTTTACCAAGCTTTTACTTTTGATATATGTGTTTTTTTGTACTTAAAGGGTGCTTTGGTAGACAAATATAGTTTGAGTGTTGTTTTTCATCTAATTTAACACTGTCTGACTTCTAATTGCAGTGTTTTAATCATTTACATTTAATGTGATTATTACTATGGTTATGATTCAATCTTTCTATTTTTATTTGTTCTTCTTTGCATTTTTTCTTTTCTCTTCCTTTATGAATAAACTGAATACTTTTATTCATTTTAAACACATCCACAGGTTTATTCATTGTAATTCTTTGTTGTATGAGTTGTTGGTTTACAGTTGGAAGTATACATCTTTAGCTTTTCTCTGTCTAGCAGTAAGTTATATTATACTACTTCCCATATAGGTAAGAACCTTACAATAGTATGCTTTCATTCCCTCACCTCCCAATCTTTGTGCTATTGTTATAATACATTTTACTTACACATATGCAATGAACTACCCTGTACAATTTTTTCTGTTTAAACAATCAATTATATTTTAAAGGGATTTAAATTATCAGAAAGGAAATATGTATAGTAGTCTATGTGCTTACTATTTCCAGTGCCTTTATTTCTTTGTGCAGATATGTATTTCCATCTGTATCACTTTCCTCCTGCCTACAGAATTTCCTTTAATATTTCTTGTCAAGTGGGTCTGTTGGAAATAAAGTACAGGTGATTTTTATGGACGTAATTAGAAATGACTTCTAGAAATTGGATTGTTGATTTGAAAGATATACATTATTTTAGTAAAACTTTATTGAAATGCAACATACAGTGATAAAAGGAAACATAATATAAATATATAACTTAATAAATTTCCATAAAATAAACACTTTCATGTAATCATCACACAGATCAAGAGAAAGAAAATTACTAGCAATTCTGATGACTCCTCCTGGCTCTACCAATCATTAAACTCCATAAGGTTAACCAATTTTCAGACATCTAGCCTCCTAGTTTAGTTGTGCATATTTTACAAGCATTATAAGTGAACTCATGTAGTAAATGCATATCTATGTCTGGTTATTGTTTGTGAGCTTTGTGTCTGATTTCTATTGGAGACATTCACCCATGTTTCTTGTGTAGTTGTATCATGTTCATTTACATTAGCGTATATTATTCCAGTATATCATTATGGCAAAATTGATTTATTCATAAACTGTACATGGGCTTTACAATTTTTGCTATTTAGAGTGGTGTCACCTTGAACTTTCTTCTTCCTGTCTTTTGGTTAACATATTATCACATTTCAATTCAGCATATACAAAGAAGGGAAATTCCATATGTGCATATGGTCAATTTCTGTAGCTATGGTCAAAGAGTTTTCAAAACTAATTGATCTGATTTACTCTCTAAAAAGTGCTGTAGGAAAGTTCTAATTTCTGCAAACCCTCAGTAACACTTATGATTGCTCATTTGCTTTTCTTTTAGCCATTCTGAAGCCTATGCAGTAATGTCTTGTAGTTTAACTTGCATGAAATAAGTGATTCAATATCCTCTTTTTGAAATGTGTGTACAAGTATTTTGCTCATTTATTGTGTTATTTTCTTACAAATTTGTAGAAATTATTTAGTATTTGAATTTTTTTTCAAATATCGGTATTGCAAATACAATTCACTCTTTGATTTATTTTTCATTTAATGGTGCCTCTTGATAAGTAGAAATTTTTAATATTAATTTTGTCTTAATTATTATTTGCCTCGTTGGTCAGCACTTCTGGGAGCCCTTCTAAAAGAATGTATAGCTACCCTAAGCTTATAAGAATATTTTCTGTATTTACTTCTAGAAACCTAAATATTTTTATCATTTATATTTTGATATTTAATCAATCAGAAATTTTTATGCATCAAATAGGCATATTCATTGTTTTTATATACAAATGTACAATTGACTATTGAAAATAAAGTTCAACAAATAATTGAATAGTAATTAAAAAATAAGCAATTCCCCACTGTATTGAGGTTTCACGTTTGTCATAAATCAGATGGTGTTCATTAATGGATGGATCTGTTGTTGTAATTTGATGTCTCCCATTGAAAAAAGTTTTAATCCCACATTGTAATAGAATTACAGTATGAATTTATATTTACCTCAAATTTCATATATACTTGAGGGTGAGATTGCTGGCTTTCTGTTTGATGTACATACCATTTTTATAAGTATTATGATATAACAAAGTTTACATAATGCCTTTTCAATCTAGTCTGTAGTCATTTTTTAAGAGTTTTTCCCTCTTGCTTTTTAATCTTATTTTCCTCTCTTTTTGCATGCCTAATCATTTTTGTTTGAGTGACAGATATTGTGTGTATAATAAATTTTCTGGAGACTCTAAGTGACAGTATCTTCTTTCAGAGTGGATTCACCCTTTTATTTACTGAGCAGCTATCATCTTAAACTAATCAGGAATAGTTGTGTCATTTGGATTATAGTTTGGGTAATGCTCTTTCTAATTCTGGTTTACATACCATGATCTTGTGTCTAGGATTACACATTTTAACTGAAATAGGATTTTCAATCAGGTTCCAGCTCCATTTCCTCTTCTCACTCCCACAAGCTGCCTGATAATACGTGTAGACTGTTTTTAGAGGATTTTGCCTTAGCTGTTTGTTTCTAACTCTCATACTTTCAGAATTTGGTAGATTCCTTTAGGGAAAATGGCTATGAGGTTAGTACCAATCCAGTCATCAATTTCTTTACTCTGACACCAATTACCACCAAATGTTCTGTCAGTTTTATTGTCCTTCAGTAGCAGCCCTGTACCAGGCAAAGAACACATTTTTTAAAAATCTCTTGCATTTCTTGGATTTGGCAAATTTCCATGAAAGAAAAGGTTACATAAATTTAGCCTACTTTTCCTTGATTCGTCACTATGTGTACTCTTTGCCCTTCTAGTTCTTACTGCTTCCATTATTCTCTTATATCTTTAGTAAGAGGATTTTTATATTTTATCCAACTTCCTTACTGTTCCCAGCAGTAGTATTGGAATGTCACAAGCTGTATGTCCTGTCATAATTTATATTGCTGACAGATGTACTGACAGATTGCACTTGAAGAATGGATATACAATTCATATTTCCTCTAGCATTGTTTAATAATGTCCTTTTTACAGCATTACCATCAGCACAGGTTTTTATTTGTTTGTTTTATTTTATTTTTTCATTTTGCCAGTGACATGGTTGAGAATGGATTTCACATACCCAGAATTCATTTATATTATGTTGGACTCAATTGATGCATAATTTTATGGTAAAGGCAGGTTCCTACTCAGTCAATTTATGAGGGTTTTCTGAAATATTTTTAAAAGTATAATATACATAAATCAGTCTAAAAGGGAAACCATGTTTAGCTTTAATAGTATTATGCTTTTGAGACTTATTGGTAAATAATGCTAGAGTCTATATTTTGACCAGAAGAAAGGTAAATATAATAATTCAGGAAAACCTCTCCCATGTAGAATCTTTGAGAAACTAGGTACAATTATAATTAATAACAGTCTGACTTCAGAATATTTATGAGTCAGATATTATTCCCATATACATTGGAGTAATAAAGTATAACTGGCTTCTTAAACTGGCTTTTTTTATCCTCACATCAGTTTTCTATAAAACATAGAATAAAACATATGTAAGCAGAACTTTTTATTCTAAATTTTTATTCATTTGTAGTTCCATTGGTACTGTGATAAAAAATATTATTATTATTTTGTTCTTAGAATTTAATTCAAGGCATAGCATTTCTGAATTACTGGAGTAGAATTTTATTTATTTGCACTGAGATATTCCTAGGAGCAATTTGCCCAGCTCCTAGTTTATGGAGACTTTCAGTTGACCAAATTAATCAATGTTCTGAAAAATATGGTACCTCTTAGCTTTAAAAAATGTTTGCTCGGGGCTTCCCTGGTGGCGCAGTGGTTGAGAGTCCGCCTGCCGATGCAGGGGACACGGGTTCGTGCCACGGTCCGGGAAGATCCCACATGCCGCAGAGCGGCTGGACCGGTGAGCCATGGCCGCTGAGCGCCTACGGGTCCGGAGCCTGTGCTCCGCAACGGGAGAGGCCACAACAGTGAGAGGCCCGCGTACCACACACACAAAAAAAGAAAAGTTTGCTTGTTTCTTAGAGTTTGAACACTTTGCTATAGGCAAGTTTTTCATTAAATTTAGAGTCAATATGACCAAAGCTTCTGATTTTTCCTTCAGTTCTTTTTAAAAACGTTTTCTGCTCAGTGTGACTTAACTTCAGGTTTAGGGGTGATGTTTCTGTGTCATACAGAGAGATTTTTATACTTTCTTTTTAAGACTGACAAGTTACAGGGGAGGTTTTAGCAACCAAAAAAATGACACTCTGTTTACTTTAGAGAGTTCTTTTTCTTTGATCTTTTTTGGATGGTGCACTCAAATTTATCTCTTTTCTACATCTGAGAATTTGCTCATTTGATCTTATTATTTTGGATGCTTTTTTTTTTTTTAAAGATTATTGCATCTGTTCATTTCCATTGCTGCTATCATAAATATGCCATGACTTTCAGAGAATTCCCAATTACTTTCAACCTTGCTAAAGGGATTTTTGTCCTAAGAAAAACCTTTATGAAATCCTGAATATTAAGTTATGATGCATCCCATTTTTGTATTTTTAAAAATCTGTATATTTCCAATTTTATACCTGATGTTACATAATTGAAATCATATTATCTACTAAATCATAATTTTACTGAGACTGAGTTACTTAAATTAACCATTATTCAAAATTTTATATAGTACCCTTCAAGTTACTGACTATAGTTATACATTATATAATAGTTATTTTTTTTAGTGATCATTAAAGAAATTGAAGTTTTATTTAGTGTGGCTTCACTTAAAGCATGGTCTAATCTCATAGACAACACAATTTACATTAAAGCAGTATGTTTTCCAAAAATATGGATTTTTTTAAAATGTCATTTCAACTTTGTGTATTATTTTATAAGAAATATGCCACTAATTCAGGATATAGGTATAGTTTCTCCAAGAGGATGCTAGATAGATATACTTAAGTGCACTCTATTTTTCAGTAATATATTCTAGAAAGGTTTTGATTTTTCAACTAAAAAAAAGTACTTATTAGGAAATAAGGTAATAAATGTATGTGTAAATATTTATTACATAACAATAACATAAATATTACTATTATAAGAAATTCTGTATACATGAGAATCATGTTACAAACATTAATTGAACACATATTATACTGCTGAACTCTGCTATGCACTTCCCATTATAAGTTTATTTAAATAGTATCAGTCACTATAACTAGGTAACACCAGGTTAGGAGAAAAATAAATTAATCCATGAATATACGATACTCTTACAACTAGGTAAGAACTACTTAGAAATGTGTACGTGATCGTATGGGACACAAAGAATCAAAGTTAATAATAATAATAATAGAGGTTTGTTTTTCAATCGTTAGGTGGTTTGCAATAAAATAAAAATATTTGTGTTTAATTGATATATATTCTTAGCACCTATTCTTTCAGTTTGTTTTTATTCCAAGAATTCAAGGAAAAATATACATAAATTTTATAGTTGTAGTTGAAGGAAGGAATAAGAATAAAGATCTTTCTAAAGAAATTGTGACATAAATGTATCATTTATACATTGACTCTTTTTTTCTTCCATCAAAGTGCTGGAGCAGTGAAATGCTATTTTCATGTACTTTCTAGTGTTCAGTTGACATCAAAACGTACATGGGTGAGAACATTTCATGATGTTTAAGGGTACTGAGTTTATTTGTCTAGGTTTGAAATTCAGCACCATGAATTACAAACTATGTAATCATAATAAAGTAACTATTTTATTTTAATTCTTAATTTCATTATCTGGGAAACCCTAATGCTGATATTTGCTCCTACATTGAATGTTTGTGAGTTATTCATTATTAAATGAAGTTTAAAAATATTTATATAACCAGGAGCCTGAACATACAGTTAGCACTCAGTAAATGTTATCTATCATTATGTTACATTTCAGCAATTAAATATATGGCCTTTTTAAGACATAAATTGACATATCTTACAAAAAAAGATTAAATGCAAAGAAATAAGGTGTTCAGAGTTTTTTTATGATGAAGGCAAGTAGTTGGATATATTTATCTCTATATTACTCCCATCCAAGAGATTACTACTATTATTAATTGATATGTATAAGCATGCACAATGAAGGCAACTTTAAAGAGAACTTTGGAGAGTACAAATGTCTATTTCCAATAAAATTTATAGAAATTTCAGCCAAAAACTATGTTTTTAGGGTAGAAAGTAGCCAAGTACTAGTGATTTAAGGGGTCTATGTCTGATTTTAAAAAATAAAACTTTGAGGGCTTCCCTGGTGGCGCAGTGGTTGAGAGTCTGCCTGCCAATGCAGAGGACACAGGTTCGTGCCCTGGTCCAGGAAGATCCCACATGCCGCGGAGCGGCTAGGCCTGTGAGCCATGGCCGCTGAGCCTGCGCGTCCGGAGCCTGTGCTCCGCAACGGGAGAGGACACAACAGTTAGAAGCCCGCGTACAGCAAAAAAATAAATAAATAAATAACTTTGTTACACATATACATATATCCACTCTTTTTAGCTGTACACCTGGAACCAATACAACATTGTAAATCAATTGTACTCCAATAAAAATTTAAAGAAAGAAAGAAAATAATAAAAATATTAAAACTTTGCTCACACACAAAGAAAAATTTCAGTACATAAAATGTTTAGGTATGAACTATATAGAAAAGAAATTCTCCATTTTAGAATTTTATACTTTTCTGTAATGTTTTCTCTAATGTTTATAAGTTTGTGTGACTGCAATGATAAATTTGCAATAGGGGGGATGTAGGATTTATGAAATTAAGCCCAGTGTCAATGAATTAGAATATCTGTTTAAGAGTCTCTCTAAACTAATCCAGTTATTAACACTCTAAGCATTTGCTGTTTTGCTTGTTTGTTTATTTATTTAGCACATCTCTAATATTGGAATGATTGTGTCTAATCTGATTTGCAAATTCATTGACTTATACTGCCCCCACTCTGCACGGATTTTAACTGTAGCTGAATGAGTTTATATTTACTCAACATAATCTCTTCTGCAAAAATATGTGAAAAAAAGCAGCCACTTCAATATATATTTCCTGTATTTTCCTAATTTTGCAAAATTATTTGACACATATTCTCCACATTAATAAACATATAGAGTATTCAGATTTTATAAAACTGAGTCTCCTCTTATGAAATAATTAAAGTTTTGCTTTGCATTTTAGTACATTCATATTTATTTTTAAATAGAATGATGTTTTATTTCCACAGTGCACATACAGTTTGAGCACTGAGAAACTGGCAAAACTATACTTTATATCAAGACTCAATTTAAATATCTATGTAAGGAGAAAGATGCTGTAGATGATATATACTGCACATTTGGTATTTTGGGGACAACTGATATGTCTTCATTGTCAGTGTAAATAAAATGCATCACAAATAATAAATATACACATAGTCAATATATGTAATTCTATTTGCTTTGTTAAGATGTAAGTTTACCCAAATAGTGAATTAAGATTCTTTTAAAAATCTATTTAGCTTAAACAAATTGTATAGGACTATTTTAGTGCAGATCATTTTTCCCACCAGTTCCATAAGTCAATAAAAATATTTTCTTAATCAAAAGCAAAATAAAGAATCGGTACACATACAAAATAATTTTACATCTTAATTATTTCTATTTTAGTTGCATGTCTACAGTAACACCAATGATAATAGCATTGCAAGTATTACAAAGATACAGTTGAGTCTTTCTAATTAAGGCAAAATAAGCACACTTAAAGGCTGAACATTAAGTACTTTTAAACAAAATACGAACACTTCACAATTTCTTAGCAGGTCTGATAACAAAAAGACAATAGGCTATATATCATTGCAGAAGCAGAAGCTGAAATCATTTACTAATGGCTTATTAAAAAAAAAAAAGACAAGAACGAGACTGAAGCAAATTCAGACGCTAACTGCAAGCTTTTTTTCAATATTTTAGCAATGGGAATAAATAATAAATCCACAATAATTTTTAAATTGTTTTTAATTTTTTGCTCTATGTTGATAGGGCAAACTGCTGGTAGTTTGAAGTAACTTTATTTTATACTATGGGTTTAGACATCTCAGTTAATTATTTTCCCCTTACAAAAATCTCTGATTTAAAGAAGCACCCCTGAGAACTTTCAGGGTAGATATATAAAACAAGTAAATATATCTGATATTTTCAGCTACTCTCCTATTTCTATAATATACAAGGATCCAAACATTCCTCTTGCATATTAAGTATTTTAAGATGACTTCATGTGTCACAAAGGAGAAAAAACAAAAAGAGAAATTACATTCTCGTTTATAGAACCACACAACAAATATGGATATATACAACAGTACATGAACACAGGCCTTCTGAATAGAAAACCATATCCCACACATCCCAAAGCAATAAATAGTATTCATAGACATTAACAAGTTTGAAGAAATGATTGATAGTAGTGATCCTCTAAGCCATCTATCACCTGCATTTTCCAGAGACATGACTGAAGCCTGTGGACACTCATCAAAACCTCTAGTATTACCAACTTATAAACATCGAGGAAAAGCATGGAGCAGGTCTTGAAATACATGGATGTCATAGACAGGAAACTGAAAAACTTGAGGATATATAAACTCTTTTCATGTCATAATGTAGAAGCTCATCCCTTTGGAAAATAAGCAACATAAGGTTTAAGTAGATAGTTATATTGAAAGGAGATTTATTTTCTAGCTTAAGATACTGGTATTTGATTATAAGCTCTTGCCACTGAAATAATGAAGGAGAGGATGAAAAATTCCTTTACAAGTAACTTTCCAGAAAAAGTATCAAGTTTAGACTGGTTAATCTAAATTTATTTCTAACACCAAGATTCTGTGATATTAAATGTAATATAACCAAAATGTCAATATATTTAAATATATGTAATACATATAAAATATTAAAACTGTCTTGGTCGTTTTAAGAATAATCTTAAGTATATAACAGAACTTTTGGAAAGTAGAGGAAAAAAATCATCCGTAAGAGCACTAGCCACAGAAGTACCATAATCATTCCATTGTGTTTGTTTTTATAGTTATAATTATTGAATTATATAAGACTCTCAGTTATATAGAGATCATTGAATATGTTAAATTGTATATAATAGCTGTTTAGATGAATACATTTAAGTATTATTACATATTATTAATAGGTGTAATTCATAGTGACTATATACTATTCCATTCAGGGAATAAAATATAATACAAATTTTATTTTTTAAACATTTTTATAAATATAAAAATATTGTTATGAACATCTTAGTGACTTTTACACATTTCAAGTTTTTTCACAATAGATTTTCAAAAGAATAATTATTAGAACAAAATTTTTGCACATTTCTACTGCTGTTTATGTATAGTGTAATATTACCTTTCTGAAAAATGTTTTTCCATACTACATTATTTTATGAAAGTTTTCTGTTGAATCTGAATCTCAGCCTTTACATACAGATATTTTACCTCATTAAATATTTTTGGCAACAGTAAATAATTTTGAATTTCTACTATGCTCTAGACAATACCCTAAATCAGGTTTTGGCAAACTTTTTTTGTAAAAGGCTATATAGTAGATATTTTAGACTTTATGTGCCTTGCAGTCTGACATATACTCTACTCTGTCACTGGAACAGGAAAGCAGCCATTAACAGTACTTAAATGAGTAGATGTTCCTGTGTTCCCGTAAAACTTTACAAAATCAGTGGAGCTCTGGATTTAGTCTACTAGCTGTAGTTTGCTTATCCCTGGGCTAAATAATTAAGTATTAATGTATATTCTGTGTATAAAATATTAATGAATATCTTTGTTCTTCAAATTATAAAATAGTTTTACTGGAATGAAAGTCAAATTTTGAATTTATCTTACATATATAATAGCTTTCTGGAAATCAAAATAACCTTGAATGTGTTTGATTCCACCTTCTTTCTTTAGTGCCATGTGACATATTAACAGTAATTATAATTTGTATTTGTGACGGCAACATAATGAGTTATCTGCCTGTTAGTGTTTTATTTTGTTTTAGAAACTAATTTCTCATATGTACTATGTAAAGAAATTATGCTCAGTAAAACACCTTCAAATATCTTTACTTAGAGAAAATATTTTCTGTTTTGTCATCTAAGAGACTTCTTTTATTCTTGTCTAAATATATCTGTTACTCCTTGTCGTTGAAATTTTCACTTTTTTGGATAAGTAGTGCTTAGAACATGAATTCTAGTTTAAAAATTTTTTATACATATCAAGTATTTATTTAGTAAAGGCATAAACAATAATCTAAGTTTATTCTTGTTTAATATCTATTAACATTATATATATTTAATATCTATATATATAGTATATATAGATATATAAATATATTATATATATATTTATATATATAAACATATATAAATATATTATATATATTTAATATCTATTAACATTATATATATTAATATCTATTAACATTATTCTTGTTTAATATCTATTATTGTTTTTCAAATTATTTGCCACAGAAATTCTACTCTTCACAACTTCTTTTAAATACTTTGGGATTCAGAAATAAGTGGAAATATGTGATGTTAAAAAAATCTCCAAATAATATAATTTTATTTAGAGGCTTTTGGTTATGTTAGAAACTACATTTCATAATAGAGATCTTAGCCTATAATGTTTACAGTAAAAATGCAGATCTATAAGATTATGTTTTGAGACAATAGATAGGTCTAACATAATTGCTAATTTTAATTTTATGACTACTGTACTTAATATTGACACAAACATTTTTTCTACCACTGAATTGCTACTATATCTTGATATATAAAATATATTTCAGTATTGTCTATGATTTACTTTAGTTTGGAAAACAAATTCACAAGTGGAAATTCTCATTTTGGAAATGGTAAAATGTAATGATAAAGTTAATTTCCCCCGTTACCTAGCAAAGGAAAAGCACAGCCAAGACACATCAGTCTGAGGTTCTCTGCTCTCTGGACAGTTCATCTTGCTGCACTATCAAAAGGTACAAGAAAGTTTTCATTATCATGGTCAAAAGATATTCTTTCCTATGAGATGAGAAAATTTAGTGGCAGCCTTATATTTAGGCAGAGAAATTGGACATTGTAGGAAGTTAAAATCCGCAAATACCTACCTTCCATTGTAGGAGGTAACAATTAGCATTCACTCTATGACATTAGGCTCACTCTGTAAAAATGAAAATGCTCTTGGGATAGTTAGTGCTATTTATTCTAGGGAGCATATGGTTCCTAGTGTTTGTAGTACTGTTGGATAAGTCTTCTTTTGTCTGCTTTTTTTACTGATATCCTGTACAACACCTTTTGTGGTAACAGAGAGATGAACTTAATGCTGAAATTTTGAATACCTGTCGCAAGCACAAATGTTAGCTTGTCAGGAACTTAGGCAGACTTCAGGTCTGAAGATTCTGCAATCTAGTAACTGTTGTCATGAAAACATCCTTGAAAACTTGCCAAAACAAAAACAAATAAAATTTTTCCACAGCAATAGAAAAAGGAGTCTGAGCTATTCTATAATATGGGAATAGTGGATACATAATACAATGTTACTAGAATATGAAAAATAATAAAGAGGATAGACACATATTTTGCATCCATTATCAGCAAGGAGAAAAACAAAGTTAAGAAAAAGAAGAAACTCCATATCTCATTCCTCTCACCCTAGGTTTAGAAATTCAAAGCCTACATTTACTTGAATCCAGGCCACTTAGTTCATAAGAATGGATTTCTGACTCACCAGAATAATTTCTAGTAACCTAAACTCTTCTTTTGGAACATCTATTCAGAAAATACAAATGCTAATTTCTACCATGTCAGTGGCTAAAAGAAAATGTATGATTGCACATTATAACAAGAAATGAGGCTAAAAGATCCCTGGAAGCTGTCCACCCTGGATAGTAGTTCTGCTGCCCTGGTCTATGAAGAGTAATTAGAAGTGCTTCTCAAAATTTGAGAACAAGTAATGGAGCAGGAGATGCTCCCACATAGTCCAAGTTTCTAACCACAATAAAATAACTCCTGCTGGATTCCTGTTATGGGATACACAAAAATATGGGATTCAGTTTTAGATAAGAGAGGAGAATTCTCAGAGAAAGGGCATGGTCAGAAGGGGACTAAGGGCCATCCCTGAGGCTGGATAAATTTCTCTTTTTTCATAGATAAGTTAGCAGAAAGAGAAAAAAGCTAGGGACCATTTTTGTGTCAAAACATTTTAAAAATAGGAACACTAATTTTAGGACTTTTAAAGGAAGTTTTTTTCTTAATTTTTCTTACTATCAGAAAGCAAATAAAACAATAGAAAGTTCTCTGCTTTTTACTCTCTGTAAAATAATAGTCAATTGTGTCCCTATAAATAAGAATTTATTATAATGTAGAACATACTGAAAAGACAAAAGAAAATCTTGAGAATAAATGAGAGCAAACAATAGTAAGAAAAGCCAGCAGAGTCTAAAATTTTAGTAGCAGAATTGAATTCAGTGTTAAAAATCAATAGAAAGAAAACTTAAGACAAAAAAAAATGCAACCTGTATTTCAGAGGTCAAGTAAAAGATTTTTTTGGATACAAAATTGAAAATGACAAGGGAGTCAAAATTATGTCATAAGTGATATGTATATACAAAATTGAAATCTAATTCTCAAGAGGCATTAGCAAATAATAATCTTGAACAAATAGTGGGAAAATAATAATCAACATTTTTATTCACGAAAAGTAAAATACCTGAGCTGAAAAGGCAAACAAATGTGAGGAAAAGTTATCTGAAACACAAATGACAAAAAAACACTAATATCCATAATCTAAATTACTCCTATCCATATGTCTTAAACTCCCTCTGAAACAAATATATCAAAGCAAGAGAATAATTCAGAAAGTAATCTTATAGTATCAATAAAATGAAAAACAACAAGGCTAGTAGTCAAGTAAGTGCAAATTAAAACAAAATTAAAATAGTATTTTTATTAGTAACATTGTAGACTACTGAAATGCAATGATAATATTCAGTTGAATCTTTCAGATTTCTGTTATGAGAGAGAAAGCACACTGAATTTGGTTGCTTTCAAAGATATTCACAAGGTGAGGGGAATATTTAGGAAAAGCACAGGGACGAGTGAGGAATCCTGGAGAGAATAATAGCAGGAGGCTGTTACCACTCAGCTTTGAAGAAGTAATATGAAGGATGAGAGAAGGCTTATCTGACTGGATATTTATATTAGAGAGAGAGGGAGAGAGTTAAGAGTTTTGTAGGTAAAGTTGGCCACCTGAAAGAAGTTGTGCCTTTTGACCAAAGTACACATAACACAGAAAATAGGGCAAGCCTGCCAGGAAGGAATGACGGGAAGAAAGACCTCAGATTCACATAACTCCCTCTCTCAAACATTTTCTCTAGGTTTCAGCAGCAGATTTTACTATTTTTCATCATCTTTCATCAAGCCCATTTATGGTGTAACCCATATGTCTATGTGTTTTGAGTTCAGCAGGAGAGAAAACTTTGCAACAGATTCAGATTGTCTGGCAAGGTGCTCTGACACTAGGGTATATGATACAGCAGATTTGATGGGGGACAAAGTGCTTGTGACAAATAGGAATGCTTTAGGAAGGCCCCATAGGTAAAGTATTATGCATACACTAAGGATTTTTGAGCTAATATAAGCGATCTGTTGCAGAAATTTGTTCTTTTTGTGGAGAAAAAAACTCTGCAATAACATTGTGCCAGGTGGAGACTGAGTGCTTTATCATGGGCCTCCAAACTACCAAGTAATCTAACGGCCCACCTTGGACTCAGTGTCTGAGCCATCAAGGCATAAATTTGAGTACATTAGTGGCACTCCATCATAAAGTCAAAATTGTAAATAAAAGAGTATACAAGGTAGTAGGTACTGGAGGCATAGCTAGGTTGCATAAGGAAGTGTCTCAGATGCTCATGGAATATCAAGCCACAAGACTTCATAGAGCATTCCCTATGATTGTTTGATTGAAGAAGAAAAGGGTATCGGATCTAGTTTACAGGTGGTGCTGATAAGCAGGCTGTACCACCTGAAAGTGGATAACTGCAAGGAAATCCTCTAAGTAGGAAAAGCTTTAAACTACATGTTTGGTGGCTAACTTTATTTTGAGAAAGAGTTGAGCAGAAGTATAAATCTACATTAACTCATCAAATATGTTTAATAGTTTGACTAATGGTCAAGGACTTGGAAAGAGCAAGATTGGAGATTTGATGACAAAGAAGTCTGGGGAAGAATTATGTGAATGGACCCCTAAATTTGGCAAATTGGGGATGTTTGTTTCCCAAAAAAGTGCACATCAAAATAAATCATAGGAAAAAGAAGGCTCTCAATTATCAGGTGATCAAGATAACCTACTTTGTGGGAGCCAATAATCTTCTTCCCCAGATGCTCTTGTCTTTGTTTAGTAGACTCATTACAATGTGCTGACAACAATAGGGAGGAAGGTTGTGTATGAGTTCAACAGCAGTCATTTGCATTCAACAAGGCTAAGCTGATCATCGTTAACAGCAGAAACTATAATGAGTTTCTGATACGGCACCATTCCACAGGGAAACAGAAAGTCATATGAAAGCAAATTGGTTACATCGAACCATTTCCATCATGACATTTTTACCTTTGTTAGAAGATGCTTACCTTTTTTCTTTTTTATAATTAATATTTAACATCATTTTTGAGTTGTAATTAACATACCTTATAATTCAACTGTTTAAAGTGTACCATTCAATGATTTTAGTATATTCACGTGGTTGTGCAACCAGAATCACAATATTATTTTAGAATATTTCACATTCCCACCAGCAATGTTTGATGGTTCTAACTTCTGAACATCCTCATCAACACTTGTTATTGTCCTTCTTTTTTACTATAGCCATCTAGTGGATGTGAAATGGAATTTTGCTGTGATTTTGATTTGCATTTCTCTAATGACTAACCACATTGAGCATCATTTCATGTTGGCCATTTGTGTATCCTCTTTGGAAAAATGTCTATTCCAATCTTTTAACCATTTTTAAAATTGGGTTAAAAGTTCACTACATATTTTGGATACAATGTTTTCTTTATTAGATATATGATTTTAAAATATTTTCGTCCATCCTGTGGTTTGTCTTTTCACTTGCTATTATCCTTTTTAAATGTTTTACTCAAAAACTTGATGAAGTCAAAATTATATATTTTTTCTTTGTTTGCTGTGCTCTAGGTATCATAACAAAGAAACCAGTGCCACATGAAAAGATGTTCAACATTGCTAATTATTAGAGAAATGCAAATCAAAACTACAATGATGTACCACCTCAGACCAGTCAGAATGGCCATCATTAAAAAGTCTACAAATAACAAATGCTGGAGACGGTGAGGAGAAAATGGAACTCTCCTACACTGTTGGTGGGAATGTAAATTGGTGCAGCGACTAGGGAGAACAGTATGGAGGTTCGTCAAAAAACTAAAAATAGAGTTGCCATATGATCCAGCAATCCCACTCCTGGGCATTTATCTGAACAAAACTATAATTTGAAAAGATATATGGCACCCCTATGTTCATAGCAGTGCTATTTACAATAGCCAAGACATGAAAACAACCTAAATGTTCATTGACAGATGAGTGGATAAAAAGATGTGGTACATGTATACAATGGAATATTACTCAGCCATAGAAAAGAATGAAATAATGCCATTTGCAGCTACTTGGATGGTCCTAGAGATTATCATACTAAGTGAAGTAAGTCAGAAAGAGAAAGACAAATACGCTATGATATCACTAATATGTGGAATCTAAAATATGGCACAAATGAACTTATGCACAAAACAGAAACAGACTCACAGACATAGAGAATAGATTTGTGGTTGCCAGGGGAGGGGGAAGTATTGGACTAGGAGTGTGGGACTAGTGGATGCAAACTATTATATATAGAATGGATAAAGAACAAGGTCCTATTGTGTAGCACAGGGAACTATATTCAATATCCTGTAATAAACCATAATGGAAAAGAATATGAAAAAAAATATGTATAACTGAATCACTTTGCTGCACACCAGAAACTAACACAGCATTATAAATCAACTATAGCTCAATTTAAAAAAAAGAAAAACCAGTGACAATTTCCAAGTCATCTTTATTTGTACTGATTTATTTTAAATATTTTTATTCTTAGCTCTTACATTTACATCTTTGATCCATTTTGATTTTATTATTGTAAATGGTGTGAAATAGGGATTCAACTTCATTGTTTTGCATGTGGCTATCTAGTGTCAACACCATTTGTTGAAAAGACTATTATCTACCCCATTTAATTGTCTTGCCATTCTTGTCAAAAAATCAGTTGACCCTAGAAACATGTGTTTATTTCTGGACTCTAATTTCTATTCCATTAATTTTTATGTCTATATGTCTATCCTTAAGCCAGTATCAGAAAGTCTGGATAACTGTAGCTTCATAGTAAGTTTTGAATTCAGTAAGTATAAGCCCTCCAACTTTGTCTTTTTTTCAAAATGGCTTTGGCTATTCTAGATTACTTTCATTTCCATACAGATTTTAGGATCAAGCTGTAAATATCTGGGGTAGGGGAAAAAAAGCCAGGCTGGATTTTGATAGGGATTGGATCTGTAGACTAGTTTGGGAATATTGCAATCTTAAAAATATTATTTGCTGAGTCATGCACATGGTATGTTTCCAATTTTTTAAACCTCTAAACATTTTAGATGATTTTTTTTACTAGAGTTAACTTGCTTGAACTAATTCTACAAAGGCTATTTTCTCTGCAGTGTATAGCCTTTTATATCCCCTCTCAGATTTTTCCCCCTGTTTTTCTCTTTTAGCCTGTCTATCTAGGGTTTGTCCCTGGGTTGGCATAAGCCACTAATTGGTTTAATTCTGTGCTTAAGTCCCTTTAGCTAATTTGATTTTACTCTGTATCACTGGGTGTACATGTGGCTGGAGGCTGCTATCACAGATCAGGGTGTCTGTGAATTTTCTTCCCCCCTCAAGTTCAGCCATGGACTTGTAGCTTGTAGTTTCCTGTCTAATAACTCCTTAGAGCGTACATCCTTGAGTAAGCACATAATCTTTTAGACAGCCAGGGATGACCATAATTTTATTTTTAAGTCTGGCATCCTTCGAGTCACCCCTGAATCAAAATAGCTTATTGTTCAATGTTTGATCAGAACTCGTTTCAGCCCTTTAGGACAGTGAAGTGTCAGTCCCTTGTTGATGAATTTGTGTATATCTTGAAAATGGTTTCAAGTTTGCCTCACATTTTGCTTTGGTTGTCCCTGAGTGGACAACCAAACTGTCCCTGAGTGGGTACAGCCTAACAATTGTGTACAGCTTTTCTGAGCCCCAATGTTTACTGTGATCACAGAAAGGCTCTTCTTGGTTGTCTCTTCCGTGGTTCTCTTTATTAAATTTCTGATTGCTCTGCTATTTTGCTTCTGTCATGGAGCTGATAGAGCCTCTGAATTGCTTTTCACCAAGACTTTCATAGTTTTTGACATCATCCTTAACCATGGCTTTCTCCAATCTTTGGTCCAAATAAAATCAATCTTCTCAGGTAAAGCCGTGAAATGTCTCATCCTTACAGCCTGCTTTTCCACTGTGCAGAATCACTACACCACTGGACCAGAGGTGAGATCAGGAACCTGCTTTATCTGGAGTGACACCTTTGCTCTATGAGTGGGTACTGGTATTTGGGGAGTAGCAAAACCTGGCCTTTGAACTTCTGCCTAATGGGGGAGCAAGCTGAGGAAGGAAAATATGGAGTCCTAGTATTTTCTGTCTGTTGTGCCTGGAGTAGGATTTCTGCCCTGTAAATATGGACTTGGCTGGGAGAAAGGAGACCTGCTCCCTCAGCCATGCCTCTGGGAACAGAGCCTCTGCAACACAAAGGGCAAGAAACAATAGCCTGAACCTGTAGACCCAGAATGGGAGCTTAGAGGACAGGGGAGTCCGGTATTTGTGGCTGTATATGCCTGGGATAGAGTTTCCATAACATGCCAATGATGGGGGAGGGATGTGTGGTAAGATAGCAGATCATATCTCAAAAGCCACAGACTTTCACCATCCTTGCCAAGATTTAGTAGATTTTCAAGTTTCGTGTTCACATTTCTTTATTTATTATATGCCCTTAGGTCAATTTCAGAGACTTTCAATGATAACACTTTTATAATATTCAGCACTTAAATTGTTGTTCTGCTGAGATCCTTATTCTACCATTTCAGAAGTCACATCTTAAAGGCACTGTGACTTTTTCTCCTCTACCCCCAGTGCTTTTGCTGTAACACTAATCTATATATTTACAGAATGCATTCCACACATCATTGCTTCTAAAATGAAGCATGTTGCTAAATGTAACTAATTATAATTCAAGGAATAGTATCTAGGTCAAAGAATTCATTGGTCTTACTATGTGCTAAAGAGAGCAGATGGCCTGAAAGGACAACGGGATAACTTTTTGAATGCTTAGTTTTAGTCCCAAGCAGTAGTGTATCTAAACCAGCAACAAATAGATGACATTATTTCTCCACAGTTAATATACACAGGTCAGAAAACCAAACAGTGGATATAGGTATGTCTCATTTTACCCCAAATTAGTCACTAGAAATGGCCACACAAATTTATTCTTTGCTTTATGTATGTATGCATGTATATATGTGTGCATATATATACACACACACATATATATGTCAGCAAATGCATGTTAATAGATATGAAGTATATGAAACTAATTATTTTTTCTTTACTTTTCTCTCCTTCTCCTACTCTTGGATGAGAGTTCCAGTAATGATTAACCATATTTTTCACCATTTAATTCCATATGTATTAAACAGGATAGCTCATTGAGATTGTAAATGAGCTAGAAGAGGAATAAATATCAAATAATAACGTGGCATATAGGATTGAATGTCTGCCTTTATGGGAGAGGTAAGCGTGACTTTGGAGGTATGAGATAGTTACATCATGTTAGGTGGAAGTATGTTGCTACTGTCTACTTAAGATATCAAATATAATATGTATAATCCCTTGTATCATATATATCTTATATATGTATACATATTTTATATGTGTATATACTTATTACATATAAAATATATAAGGAGATACACGTATCTCCCCAGTTTGTGAGGAGGTGGACTGTGCTGTGTTATCTGGCCAGCTCAGTATCTTCCCAACCTAATTCTGTCCAGCATGGAGGAGAAACCTGGCATAGGTTTCCCAGAATCTCTTTACCTGTGTGTTTTATGTTAGAATTGGCCAATAAGAGGAGATCACATGATATTTGGAAGGTGGACAGGATGGGAAACCTTTTTTTTTTTTTTTTGCGGTTGTTGTGATCAGACAAGATGGCCCTGAAGACTTCTCCATGACTTTCTGATGTCCATCATGACATCGAGAGGTGTCAGATTAGCACTTCTCTATTATGAATTTGTGCTTTCATGTTTTAAAGTGTGCTGGTGGCTTCACAGACCTCTCTATTTGCTCCTGTTTCACAGTGGAAGACATGCTGTTCTCCTCAGACTTTTCAGTAGTGCCCGTTTCTCATACGCTTCAGCTGAGATCTTTCAGATCATCCCTAAGTTCTTTTTACATACTCCTAATCTCTTATTCCTGCATATGTTCCCTTTATTCCCCTAACACATGTAGTGGTCAGTTTTTCTGACCAAACTGAGACTGACATACCATGCATGCCCAGTGTAATAGAAATGTGATCAAGTATTAAAATTTTCAGGTGTAGACAAATTTATTTTTATTAAACGTGTGTAACACTTTGAAAAATCAGTTAATGTAAGAGTTTTAAAATTCTTTTGTAATATACAAGTGTATATATTTATACATATTTAAATATTATATTATAGTTAATGTAATATAATTTTTTACAGAAAATAATTTTACCATTTAATTTAATATATTTGCCCAACTAATCACAGCAGGTTCCCTTTCACATCTGATGACTGGGTGCTCTTGAATACTCTCAGTTCCACCTGTGCACTTCCTTTATTGCCCCCTCCACTGAAAAGGAGTGGGGAGCTGGGAACAATTAAGTACTTAGAAACTGATTAACGATACATGTGTTTTTAATTTGAGAGCAATATTTAATAATTAAAGTTTTCTGTGTGTTAAGACTCAAACTTTGTAATACATGGATACCTGTGGATTCATGGGCAAGAGTAGGGAGATGTGTGGGGCTTTAGGTTTTGACAATTACTTTTTTTCCTAGAATTTATGTCAGGTAACAGTCCATTTAAGGAGATTCCAGTCCTTCAAAGTGAAGGTGAAGCAGTGGAAAACAGTGCCAATTCACTCAGCTGAGGAGCGGCTACAAAATGTGAACAAGATGAGTTGCATAACAGTGTGCCCAGGAAGCGTGGAAAATGGATCTAGACCAAAAGCTCAGTTATACAACTATATAGCTAGTGTAGCTTCCTCGTATTAGGGTCATGATGCTTCCCACCTACATGCCTCTCAGTTATTTATTTGCCACAATAACACGGATAAACTTTATTTATTTGAAGCATATTATGTTGGTTCCTTTTAAAGAAATCCAGTGTAAGTCCTTTGCCAAACTTCTAGCAAGCATCATGAGCAAAGAAGGGTGTTAATTCTTGCACACTCCAGTAGAGAACATTTTAGTTGCCTGACACCTAAGTTTGTTTACCAGGGCTGGGAGCACATCAGTATTTAAGCAGCCTGGGAGACCTATCTAGCCAGGATGATTTCTAAACACACTAAATATAAAAACTCTTTACAGGTCTGTATTCTTGGCTTTAACAGGATGTACTTTGAAATCAACTGTTTTTAAGTGAGCAATAGTAAATCTATACATAAGTCTTCTGAATTTCTCAGGGGAATGAGTGACGGTGGACAGAAGACTTTGGCGGCATCGTCCATGGGCTGTCTGTCCTGGTGGCGACTGGGCGCACGGAGACTACGAAACAGGCCAAACGGCTCTCTTTCCGGTCGGGGGAGTAAAAAGCCAAAGCGCCGCGTCTCCTTTACTGGCGGTGGGCGGGGCGCGGCGAAGCGACCGCGTTGCTATTGGCGGCGGTTGGAGGCGTGGAAACTGAACGCGCAGCAAAGATAAAGGCTGCTTTGTTGGGCTTCCCAGCGCCTTGAGCGTCTCTGGATCAGCCATGACTGCGCCGTGCCCGGTAAGTTCTTGTGGTGGTCCTCCGTGTCTGAGTCTCTTTGTGGGGCCAGTGGGCCCCTGGTTGGACGCCGGGTTCCGAGCCGGTCGTCCCTGGCCCCAGTGTACCGTCTGTGCAACGGGGCCCTGGGTTGGAGTGCCTAGTGAACTACCCCCACCCCGCACGTGCAAGTACCCTTGCAGGTTACCGGCACTAGCAAACCAGTCTCAGCCCTTAGCGGAGGAGACGCTAGTAAGGCCCGACAGGAGGTGTGGCTCGAGGCCAGCGCTGGGCTTCTCTGGCCACAGTCTCGTTATTCTGAGCAGTGGGTGGCTGAATGGGGGCTTGTTGAGGGTGCACCCTTCTCCGACCGGTGGAAGTAGGAGGCCTCCGTGATGCCCGGGACAACCCAGCCCTGCAGTGTGACCTGGGCCAGCCCGTCCTCCCTGAGTCCCAGGTTCTTCCAAAGGCTACATGGGAGCACTCGAAAGCCCCTCTTTTTTTTTTTTTTTTTGCGGTACGCGGGCCTCCCACAGCTGTGGCCTCTCCCGTTGCGGAGCAGAGGCTCCGGACGCGCAGGCTCAGCGGCCATGGCTTACGGGCCCAGCCGCTCCGCGGCATGTGGGATCTTCCCGGACTGGGGCACGAACCCAAGTCCCCTGCATCGGCAGGCGGACTCTCAACCACTGCGCCACCAGAGAAGCCCGAAAGCCCCTCTTTTTGAGAGGTTGTTTTGAATCTGTGTGGTCCTCTGGCTGGGTTTAAAGTCAGGGAGGCTGGGTGGTGGTCTGTTGGCTTCCTTAGTTGTCTGGGCACTTGAGCAGAGGGCTGAGACTAGTGTCCTAGGCCTTTTGACCCTTAATCTGGTGTTCTCTCCCCTCCCCGCAATGGGGATGATGAGGAACCAGAAAGCCTGTGGGATTAGAAGAGAGAGTGTTGGAAGGTTTGAGGGCTCCCTGGTTAGGGGTGGATCTGAACTTGCCTTTAAAGGTGGGCACTATTTTACCCTTGTTTTTCCAAGACGCTCAGGTGGAGCTGTTGCTACTCTGTTGGGTGCCCTGCCATTCCTTCTCTTGTTGAAAGGTGGACTCAGGCAGGTGTGTTGTGGTTGGAGCTGGGCTTGGGACCATGGGGCCGTTTGTTCTGGTTACAGCTCTCTGGAGTGGTAGAGGCCTTGCTCTGCCCCCAAGGACATTTTTTTCCCCCCAAGAGGAGGCTTTGCTGGGCTCCCTAGTGTGCCCAAAGTGCTTCTTTGAGGTTTCTGTTCTTTGGGGTAGGGGGAGATGTTTGCATGGCTGAGGTATAACTCTTTAAGTGCTAAGACATGAGCTGCTGTTGGATGGAGAGAGTCTCTGGAATATTATCTCCATGTCTTCCTAAGCTACTGCTTCTTTGATGTTGGGTGGAGTGGAGACGGTGGTAAAGCCACAAGGGGCTTGTTCAGGGCTGACCTTTGGGTTCACTGGCCAGTCCTAAGTGGGATTGAGGGTATGGGACCTGATTCCTGAGATGGGGGATACTGAAAGTCCCCATTTTCTGTCCTTGGGTCTTTTGAAAAATAACTTTATTGAGATATTATTCGCATACCATAAAATTCACTCTTTAAAAAAATATCTTTTGACCCAATTTATTACTAGACCAGCACAAGTCACTCACCCACGGTGTAAACATATAGTAAAGTAAAAACTTGTGGAGATTAAAGATGACTTAAGAAATTCCCATATTTGGTATATTGTTTGGTGTTATTGATGGATGAATAATCTTTGGAAAATGTTATTTTATCCAGGATAATCAAGTCATAAATCAATAGCTTCCAAGATCAGATTTGAAGCATTTCCACTAGACAATTTGATACTTATTTTTATTCTATCCCGTTAAAAATTCACTAGAAAATTCAAGTGGATGAAACACTCAACTTCCTTAGGCAAACCTAACTTCTAAACTGAGATAACTTTAATCTTTTGTACCTTATACTATAATTCTGAATAAACTTCGAAATCATCATTTGTGTGCTGGTGAACATACTGTTATAAATGCTAGCCAGGATTATGAACAATACAAGTAAAAGTTGGGCTTGGTCTTTTTGAATGCTACCTGTTTCCTGCAGAGGTGGTTTAGAAAAAGTCTTCAACTTGAAAAGTCTTTAGTTCAAGACATTTACTTTTTCATTATTTTTTCAGATCCCAAGAGTAACCAGTATGTTTCTGACCTTTGTAGTTTAGTTGGAACGTGGATGGTGTGTTCATTATGTATGATATTTATGTTGATAATGGCCAGTTTCTTATTTCCAACTTCATTATCTTGGACTGCTCCCTTCCACTCTCTCTATTCTTAACAAACTAGAATGATTAATTCTGTTAAATAAAATGTAAGTCTGATTATCTCAGACTTAAAATGTTCCCCATCTAACTCAGATCATTATATAGATGTCAAACAAGCATCTTAAACTTAATATGTTCAGAACTAAACTCTTTTCATCCCACCTCCTTCCTGCGTATGTGAAATATGTTACTTTCACAGTTTTAGTTAGCTATTGTTATTATTAGCAATTAATGTGTACCAGTGGTTTAGTCCAAAATCTTGGAGTATTTTTGACATCTTTCTTTGTAAACATTTCCCATTCAATTTGGCAGCAAATTTGTTTGGCTCTACCTTTAAAATATATTTGTAATTGACTATTATTATTGTCACTGCATAGATCTAGTCCGTAGCACCATGATCTCTTACCTGCATTGTGCTAATGGCCTCCTAACTGGTCTTCCTACTTCAGAATTGCTCACCTTCATCCTAGCCTCAACACAACTTTAGTGATCCTGTCAAAGTATATGTCACTCTTTTGCACTAAACCCAGAAAGCCTTCTTCACATTTCACTTAGAGAAAAGTCAAACTCCATAGTTCAAATTTTAACCACCTTCTTATTTCCTCTGTGACCTCATTTCTTGTTACTTGACTACCACCACTGTTCTTCTTCAGCCATCTTGGTCTCTTTGCTGTTCCTTAGACATACCAGATACTCTACTTCCCTAGGCTTTTTGCCTCTCTTAGAATACTTTATCTAAAAATATGCTCCCTCATCTCCATCCAGTCTTTACTCAAAATTGACATTTTTTTCACCAAAAACTTCTCTATCCTCCATATTTAACAATAAATACTTCCCACCAGTTAAGCCTAAAACTTTCCACATCAGTTTTCTCCAGAGCACTTATCACTACCTAACATTACACATATTTTACTTTTTTTGTGTTATCTCTCCCACTACAATATAAGCTCCATGAGATGATATGTTTCTTTTGTTCAATGCTATATCCCTAGGGACTAGAAGAGGGTCTGGCACAAATGTGTTAAATGAATATTCATTAGTGAATAAATTAATGAAATACATTAAATAATTGTGACTCAATGCAATTAAAATGTATTTCCTATTTGACAATGATATGTAAGATTAAGAGCTATTAAAATGGATCCCATATCACCACACTAGAAATTTATCAGTTCCTATAGAATTTCTGTTTTTTGTTTGTTTTCAAATTATCTTAATAAAAGCGTATCATTAGGTAGTACATTGATGCCTTCAAAGCATTCCAACAGCTAAGACCATATGAAAAAGCCTAGAAAGCCTCCAGTGTACTTCACAGGTTCATTCACTCAAAATTATCTCACAACGTTAGTGTTTGCAGGTTTAAAATCGTTAAAAATACTCCTCTTGGCAAAACTCTGGCCATTACATTACTTTTTAGCTATAAAATTAACAGTAAGTTCATATTCAAATTAGTTTATACATAATTTGCATGAAAGAGGCTTTCAAATAAATACCATGACAAGCCATTGAAATGTTGATATTTAATTTAGGCCTTCATCATTAAGTAGAATAAAAGGCTACTCATTAAAAGGGCACAAAATTTAAGAAAGAAAATTATGCTACATCTAACCACAAGTTTGGATAGTTTCCTAAGGTTTATGGGAGGATAGAATACTTGCACTTGTATGCAACAGACAGGCTTTCTATAGAGCAAAAATACAAGTAGTAGACTTTGGGGATTATCATAATAGTTTCATTATTTAAAAGCAAGAAGAGAAGTTCAGTGTATCCTAATACAATCTTGGACCTGAATTGTTTAAAGCTCTTATTATTTTATAGAGCTGCTTGAGGAGAATCACACTGCCAATAGAAAAACAACTTAAAACAAAGAAGGAAAATAACCTGTTTAGTTGAATTCATTGATTCATTTTACGTTGCAAACAATGTCTTGAAGCAGGCATTGGGACTGTGCTTGACTGTTGCCTCTGACAGACACCTACTGCCTATCGCTGTTGAAAAATATCCTTATCTGCTTTTATTTATGATAAAAACCCTCCAGAAAGTAGGCATAGAGGGAACTAACCTCAACATAATAAAGGCCATATATGACAAACCCACAGCCAACATCATTCTCAATGGTGAAAAACTGAAACCATTTCCCCTAAGATCAGGAACAAGACATGGTTGCCCACTCAGCACAATTACTAAACATAATTTTGGAAGTTTTAGCCATAGGAATCAGAAGAAGAAATAAAGTGAATCCAAATCGGAAAAGAAGAGGTAAAACTCACTGTTTGCAGTGACATGAAACTATACATAGAGAATCCTAAAGATGCTACCAGAAAACTACTAGAGCTAATCAATGAATTTGGTAAAGTAGCAGGATACAAAATTAATGCACAGAAATCTCTTGCATTCCTATACACCAATGATGAAAAATCTGAAAGAGAAATTAAGGAAACACTCCCATTTACCACTGAAACAAAAAGAATAAAATACCTAGGAATAAACCTACCTAAGGAGACAAAAGACTTGTATGCAGAAAACTATAAGAATTGGGTGAAAGAAAGTAAAGGTGAATCAAACAGATGGAGAGATAGATATACCATGTTCTTGGATTGGAAGAATCAACATTGTGAAAATGACTATACTACCCAAAGCAATCTACAGATTCAATGCAATCCCTATCAAACTACCAATGGCATTTTTCACAGAACTAGGACAAAACATATATATATATAAAATAGGAGGCTTGATGATCTAAAGATGATTAGTATGATTTAAAGAAATATTTTAACATTTTCAGCACATTTCCAATCCATTTGGAAAACAGAGTGATAGCAAATTCCAGAAGAAAACCCCAAAATTGTGAAGCTTTCAGTTCTGTTTTCTGTTCACAGTGATTTATATAATCTCTGGGTAAGCCTCTAGGCCTGAAGGCTAAAGAAAATACAACAGTGAATGTCATACAGTTCATCCACAGGTGGTTCCTACTTACAAAATCTTTGTCTTGGGCCACTTGATTTTATGTGTCAACTGGGCTGGGCTTTCATGCCCAGTTGTTTGCTGAAACACTAGTTTAATTGTTGCCATGAAGGTATTTTGTAGATGTGACTAACATTTTTAATCAGTGACTTTAAGTAAAGGAGATTATCCTCCCTAATGTGGGTGGGCCTTATCCAGTTAAAGGAGTTAAGAGGAAAATCACATTTTTCAGAGTAGAAGGAATTCTGTCTCAGAAGTGTAACATAGAAACCCTGCCTTAGTTTACAGCCTGCTAGCCTGCCCTACATCTTTCAGATTCAAGACTATAAGTATTCAGGTATAAACTGATGTTCTGTTCTAAACTGAGGCACAAAAATTCATTTATTACAAAGCCAAGAATTAAATGGGGTAATTGGAAGGTTAGAATCTTACACATCTCATATGTTAATGAGGAAAGTAGATCTCTGGGTCTGTTAAGCATAGAGGTATTCTGTTATTGATGATTTATTTAGTGAATATATTTGTGTTTAGTTGGATTTAATTATTGAAATCTTGTTTTGAAAATTTCAGTTCAAAATACTTCCAAAAATAACACCTGCTTATATTTAGTATGTTGATTGATGTGTGTTTGTGTGTCTAACTTATGTTTGAAATCCTGTGCCAAACACTTTCAACACATAAATTAATGTCAGTTAAGTACAACTTAGTGTTTTCACTTTTTTTTCCTTATTTCTAAATTTTGGAAAGCTTTAATTATACCGAAAAATTATTAAAAATTTTTTTAAAAGAAAAAAGTATAGACAAGTATCTTTCCTTTCACTCATTCTTCTTGAATCGTCTTCTTAGTCGGGAAAGAAATATGCTGGAATTTCTATTGGTAATGGAGCATGCCAGTTGCATAGTCAGTATGAGATTCCATAGTTTCTAACTCTGAATTGATCAGTATGGGTAGTGTTATTATCACTATTTTATCACTATTGTTATTGTTTTTACTACCATTGGTCTTTCAGTAGCCACATCCTCACTTAACCAGGGAGTTATTCTTTATTTAAGTTATAACTAAATTAATCCATATATAGATACTGGAATATATTTGATAAATGGATGCTTAGGAACTTAATCATTTATATATGAAAAATTACTTTGCAAATCATAGATTCGGTAAATAATTAATTAAATTACCTATCAGTAGCGAAGTTTTGCTGTTCTTCAAATCTTGATAGGAAAAAATAAACATCTAGGGTGTAATCTTTGGATAAAGTAATCTTAAACAAGATTATACATATTTAGAAAAACTGTGTGTTGGGTATAAAATAGATAGGTCTGAGTATTTAACCCACAAAGAGAGCAGCATTAAAAAAAAAAAATTATCCAAGGAAGGATAACTCTTTTCTCATTACTAGACAGTATGAAACATTTAAATAAATTATAAAGTATGAAGTAGGTACTCATGTTGTTTACATTTCTAAATTTAATCTATATCTGAGATAATTATATAAGCCGATGGCTTCCTTAACACATTTTCAAACTATTTGAAATTAAACATATAGCATACATAAATATACACATACATATATATGCATATTTGCATATTTATGCACACTGTACAGCATACTTTTAAAATTGTCTGATAATAAAGAGAGGTAAAACATAAGAAAAGTGGTTTTTTCAAATACATAATATTTGTTATTTTATGTTTCATATGACAGTTTATACTTACTGAGAACTTCAGATGAACTGAGCTCTGTGCTTGAATGAGGACATCAGAGATAATATAGATAAGCTCTCTGATTTGAAATTGCTAATAATTAGTAAAAGAGATGTACCATCATAATGTTGTTCAAGAAATACTTTACAGAGATATTTTTCCTTAAGACTTAGCCCTTAGAATAAATACGTTTCCAACAGAATGGAAAGGGGAAGTGAGTCAATTCTTGCATTTCATTTTGATGTGCATTTGATGTGCATTTCATTTAGCACCTGTATTCTAGAATATCTGAAAAATATGTGTTTCTGTAACTATGTGTTTATATATCAATATATAGATATTTATATGTAATAATACAGGAAGCATTATTTGTGCTTCCAAATGAGCTCAACATCTAGTGGAAGGGAAATACCATATTATAATTTATAACAATATTGTATTTGTCATTTTAATAATAATATAAGGATATATTGTTTCTGTTATTTAATCTTCACTGGGAATTTATTATGTACCAAAGAGTGTGAAAAGGACCCTTTAAATTTCATTTAAGTTAATTAATCATAGAGTGATATAAATATAGTAGCATGAAAGATGATGGTAATTATTCTGGCTGATGGAAAATAGGAATATTTCACATTATTCAAAACTAAATCTATATTTGAGAATGGGGAGGATTCTACCCAGTAGAGGAAACTTATTCCTGAAAGAGGGAGTATTTTCAGAAAAAAATGAGGAAACTTGAAAATGAATGGAGTATTACGAAAACTTGGTCAAGGACAGTTTGAGTGGAGGCTGGAGTATAATGTTCTAAAGGTGGTGGTGAGAGGAGAGGATATGGTAATAATAATGATGATAATAAGTTGGAAGACTGATTAAGCTCAAATTGTAAAGAACATCATTTGTCTATTAATTTTCTATCAGCAGTGGAAAAAAACTAAAAAGAAATAGATCAGAGGAGTATGAGATATTGTGTTATAGAATGGTATCTAAGAAACAAAGCTGGAATGAAATAAAAAAGCCAAAATACATCAATATATCTATATCTATATCTATAGATGTGCATATGATTACTCTTAAGCTATTACTGCTAACATTTTATTCTCATGAAATAAATCATTATAGAAATGTGTATTTAGAAGAAGAGTTAGATATTTAATACCTATAAAAGAAAAAAAAGAAAGGAACAATGGAAAAAGTAAAGAAAGGGTTAAAAGGAAGGCCAGAAGAAGAGGAGGAAAGAAGAAAGGAACAGAGGAAGGAAGGAAGAAGCAACTAAGTAAACAGGCATAAATGACCAATACAGGGAAATGTTTGAGTATGTTCCAGCAGATCTGCTAGTTCAGATAATATGAAGTCATTAAGATGAATTTTTGAACTTCATGAACAGACTTACAATAGAAGATATCTAATGGGCATGTAGATTATAATTGCAACTTTAGAGTGTTAAGAGCACAAACAAAAGTCAATATACCATGTTGAAAGTTATATTATACTAGGTGGTGGTACTCTGAGTGTTTTAGATTTACATTATATTTTGCCATATTTTTAATGTGAAAGGGCAAAATAGTAACGGCAGTTATTGGAGAGAATTTATGAGAGCAGCAGCATAGGGAGAAAGTATTAAGAAATTCAGTTTGCAGGTGTCGCAGGTAAGATGATGAGCCTTGAATGAAATATTATCTTTTTTTATAACTTTCTATCAACATATTCAGTTAAAATGCAATATATTAAGATTTTAAAGTTCTTTTTACATTACAATCAAATTCACGTATTATCCAAGTAAAAGAAAAAAAATTGAAGGCGTCATATAATACATCTCAGGGGCAACCACAGTATTTGGATATATCCTTATAGTTATTTAAATATATATATATATGGCAGTGTGTCAGTGTCATAAATATATATAAATATATATATATAAATTATATGTATTATATATAAAGGAGGTCATATTATTAATATTAGTATTCTCAAAAAAGACTTTTAAAAATTTTATAGAAAACTGAACCTAAGTGTCTAACTCAGTGACTTTTCACAGACTGAACAGCAGTGTGAAACTAGGAATCAGATTAAGAAAGAGATATTGCCAGTACACAAGTAGCCTTCTCATATCCTTCAAGTTACGACTGCCACCTCCTCCAAGAGAACCAGTATTTCAACTTCTTATGGAATATATTAACTTTGACTGTTTTGTACTTTACATAAGTAGACTCATATAAAGTACACTCTTTTTTATCTTGCTGTTTTAACTCACCTTTATGTTTGTGAGATACATATTGTTGCATGTTGCTCTATATCATTCATTTTCATTACAATATTCCAGCAAGTGATTATATTGCAGTTTAGGTACCCATATTTTTCATTGTATTTCATTGTATTTTGCTGATACAAGCATTCATATTGCTGTCATTTGAGGGTATATGTAGGCTGTATACTAGGAATGGAAATTCTGATTTATAGGGTTTGTATATGTTCAGCTTTAACAGACGGTGCTAAACAGTCTCCCAAGATGGTTTTACCAATTTACTCTCTTCATCAGTATATGAGAGTTCTGGTAGAGTAACATATCCTTGCTTTGTATGTGTTTTGTCTTTTTAAAAATGTCTTTTCTAGTGGGTGTATGGTAGTGTGTTGTGTATATATAAATATATAATATATATATACACAACACACACATTATATATAGACACATTTTATATATACATTTTATATATATATATATATAACATGTAAGGTCTACGATATATTAGATAGTTTTTAGAGCAGCTTTATGTTCACAGCAGATTTGAGAGAAAGATATGGAGATTTCCCAATACCTTCTGCCCCCACAAGGGCATAGGTACCCCCTTAATCAAATTCTCCCACCAGAATGGTACATTTGTTACAATCAATGAAACTACATTGACACATTGTTATTACCCAGAGTCCATAGTTTACATTAGGGTTTTTCTTGACGTTACACATATATTAAGTTTGCACAAATGTATAATGACATGTATCCAGCATTTTAATGGCATATAGAAAAGCTTCCTACCATAACAATCCTCTGTGCTCTGCCTATTCATTCCTTCTTCCCCTCTAAACTCTGGACACCACTGATCTTTTTACTGACTTCATAGTTAGGTCTTTTCTGGAATGTCATATAGTTGAAATCATACAGTATATAGCCTTTACAGAATATTCCCTTTTACTTAGTAATATGCATTTAAGTTTCCTCTTTGTCTTTTCCTGGTTTGATAGTTCATTTCACTTTAGCACTGTATAACGTTCCATTGTTTGGATGTACTGAAGTTTATCTGTTAACTTACTGAAAGACATTTTGGTTGCGTCAAAGTTTTGACAGTTATGAATAAAGCTGCCAGAAATATCTGTGTGCAGGTTTTTGTGTGGACATGTTTTCAACTCGTTTGGTTAAATACCAAGGAATGTGATTGCTGGGTTGTATGGTAAGAGTGTGTTTAATTTTGTAAGAAACCACCAAACTGTGTTCCAAAGGGGCTGTATCATTTTGTATTCCCACCAGCAATGTGTGAGTGTTCTTTGCTCTATATCTGTGTTAGCATTTGGTGTTGTCAGTATTCTGGAGTTTGGCCTTTGTAATAGGTTGTAGTGATTTCTCATTGTTCTGATTTGCATTTCCCTGATGACATATAATGTGAAGCATCTTTTCATATGATTATTTGCCATCTGTATATCTTCTTTGGTAAGATATCTGTTAATATCATTAGCCCATATTTTAAATGGGTTTATGTTTATTGTTGAGTTTTAATAGGTTAGAAGCTAAGACCAAAGGAAAGCTCTTTTGACAAAATGAAAGAAAAAATTAACACTAGTTGGAACAAAACTTGGAAAGAGAACTAGGTAATATGTCATAAATGACATAGTAATTTTTAGGATTTTTTTTTTATTCTAAAAGAAATGAAAAGGCATTGAATGGTTTTAAGTTGAGAAGTGTCATAATCACACTTGGATTTTTGGAAGAATTGCTTTGAAACAACACTGAATTAAAGTGGTTTTACAAATAGAGCAATTAGAGTCAAGGAAAACCACGATACAATTTTATTATAATTCAGTTGAGAGAGTACTTTTACCTTCACATCATTTTCACTCACAATATTGAAACTACTGTTTATTGTTTTCTGCATACACTTGGAGAGAGAAATGTCCAGTGACTGATACTTGTTCCATTTGTTGGTTACTGATTTTCATCCCCTCCATCAATATAGTTCTCCCCTCTTCCTCTCCCCCACCCCTCTCTAATATATTCAATAATTTTCTAGTTTTAGTTATTTCAGATTTAAACTCAAGTTTGTTGGGTTTTTTTTTTGTTGTTGTTTTTTGTTTTTTGTTTTTTTTTTTGCGGTACACGGGCCTCTCACTGTTGTGGCCTCTCCCGTTGCGGAGCACAGGCTCCGGACGCGCAGGCTCAGCGGCCGTGGCTCATGGGCCCAGGCGCTCCGCGACATGTGGGATCTTCCCGGACCGGGGCACGAACCCGTGTCCCCTGCATCGGCAGGCGGACTCTTAACCACTGCGCCACCAGGGAAGCCCCTAAACTCAAGTTTGATAATAAGTGCGGAAACAAAAAATTAAGACATTTCAAGACTCTACTTACTAATAATTTCTTCATGGAAAATCTGACAAGAAAATATCTGCGAATTTTTAAAAAAGCATGCAAATTGCTTTTCAAAAGGTGGTTGTTTGACAGTGTTTTATACGTTTTGATTTAATTGTAGGAATGATATAGAGGTAGAAGGAAAATAAGAAATCAACTAATACAATGACTTACAGGTGAGAAAATAGAGGCTCAAAAAGTTATAATGGTCATTTGTTTAATACCTGACTTTTAGTTCTGCAGATCTGCTTATATCATTACCTTATAGATATTTGTCAAAATGAATACACCTATCCTTTAACAGAAATGTTGACCTTATGTAGTGCAATTTTTCTCCAGTAAAAAAGAACTTTTTTTCTCTACTAAGTTATCTCTGACATAGTAGAGAGAACAGAGATTATGAAATGTCTTTAAATTTTGAACATGTTTCAATAACCTGTCAGCTCTAAGACTATTCATTTAACTTAACTTGCAAAAAATTCTGAAGGCCTATTTCATCACTGACTCCCAAAGGTTAGACCAAGCTTGAACTTTGAGCAATGAACCTTTAGAGTGAGGGCATATTGAACTATAATTTGTCATTTTTCAGGAAAAAAAATGTACCTATTGCAAGAAATAGATGGGAACTTAATTGTCTCACCTCACTTGTGCTTGAGAGGGCAGACTGTCATTCTCTGCAAGAATTCAGAAAGTTTAATTTGGCAAATGCCAGGAATTTATTATCACTGAATTTGATAAAGTAAGAAACCATTGCATTTTTGGTCAGAAAAATTTCAGCATATGTATTATATTCCAAGGTGGTTATTTATTTTAATTATTTTATTTATTTTAAATAGAACATTTCAAGTATTAAGACAGTCAATCTGGTAAGAGTTATGTAGAGTAAATTCTGTTTAAGGAGTTTGGCTAAATATTGACTTACACTTTTTAATCTGATGTACATTGGTAAATGTACTGCTTTATTTTATATGTATTTCAAAAATAACATTTTGTAGAAGTAGTAGTGCTTTTTTTTGTGTGTGATGGTTTGAGTTGACAAAGTATTCTGACATTCATTTTATTTTTCTCAGAAACCCTGGCATATATCTTCTCAAACACATTAATGTCCCTGTCTCAACTGGCAGGAACAGAAAGTTCACTTGTATAAGGGAAACTTTGTTTCTAATGAAGTGGTCTGTTAGTTTTGGAAACAAATGCCAGTTCTTTCTGACGGTTCATACCTTTTTCTCAAAATCAACAAAAATATAATCATATAAATTAGCACCTGCTAACATAAGTAATATAAATAAAACAACCTAAGATTCACACAAACACAATACACAAATTGGCATAAAATAAAAATGATGTCTGCAAGTGTGAATGAAAGAAACTTTTTGTAAGCTCTGACCATTCAAAAGAGGATGATAAGAAATGGGGAAGTAATGTTGGTGGAGTGCTGGATTATTACATGATAGGGTTGAAACTAAATTGAGTTTTGTATGTTCAGTGAAAATGTCTTGTAAATCCTCAAAATCCTCTTAATCTGGCTGTTGTGTAATTCTCCAATTTTATTTAAGCTACATTTGCCACACTGTCTTCACTAATGTCAAATTAAACTTCTGTTATTTATTAGAATATTGAACAGCTATGAAAATGACAGAAATATAGATTTATATTTAGTGATGCATAAAGATACCCAGCATATTTTAAAGTCAGTAATTCATGTATCAGGGTAATATATATTTATAAACATGATTTTCTAAAACTGAAAGAATGAATGCACATATGCTTCTATAAATTGTAAAAGAAACTTTTCATAGTTTATGCTCTGGGAAACTGGACTTTTTTGTTGCAGTTTTCAGATCTTTAACTTTTCTTTTTCACTATGCACATAGAATAATTTTAAAATATGATTAATTCACTATTACAAAAAATAAATGGATAGAAAGAAAGGATTTCTCATCAGGCAGTTTAATGTGAAGGGAGACATTGTGGTACTGCAGGTTTTTGGAGCTCCAAGTCTACAAGGTGGCTTCCCCAGTTACCAAAATTTCTCCACCAAGAAAGAAAACATATTAAATTGTCATCATTTAGTATAAGATAGTATCCCATTTCTTAATGCAGTATGCTTTCCTTCATTTTAAAATGAATTCTTATTCTACAAAATTTTATAAAAATAGAATCATTAATATAAAGTATCCTAGCAAAATATGTGGAATTACAAATGCTAAAGCTTCAATATGTTATCCAGAAATTGAAATTATAAACACAGCACCATTCATGGAACTCTTCCATAGGACAAGATTAATTTCAGTAATGCTTCTGCTTTAAGCATCATCAGTATATTTAAGATGAATCATGTTTCAGCGAGGTATATTGTTGGAATATTTGATGCATATTAATGTCCTCACAGTTGTGGTTATTTATCTTCATATTCAAAAGTTGTCACAATCTGAGCAATAGTAATGTGCAAAGTCACTGCTCTACAAAGTCTCCAGTTATGCACAATGCAACAGTTTTTTTAAAGACGAGACATACATCTTAAACTTTTTTGCTCGTATGTAACATCTTTAAATGCTTTCTGAAAAATGAGTATTGTTAAAACTCTGGTTTCTATCTTTCATAATATAAAAATCTCAAGAAAACCAGAGGCACCAACCAGACTGAAAATATCACTCTGTTTTGTTCATGAAGATATTAATATATTGTATTTGTCAGTATCTGAAGTTACCTTTAAAAATTAAAATATAAAATCATTGGGTTGTCTACCCGCATATACATAAAATTTTACTCCATTTCCTTCACCTTTTTGATGAAGGTGAAGGAAATGGAGTAAAAAATTGGAATTTTTAATTGAAATTAATTTTAATGTCTACTGAAATTTCCACACATATTTATTTCCAAGCCAGGCCACACTTTTGAATTTCAAACCTACATGACTACTATGTAACTGAATTCTTCAACGGGAATGTCTTATTAACACCTCAAACAAACGTGCCTAGAAGAGTGAGAAATCGTAGGGACTTCCCTGGTGGTACAGTGGGTAAGAATCCGCCTGCCCGTGCAGCGGACAGGGGTTCGAGCCCTGGTCCGGGAAGATCCCACATGCCGCGGAGCAACTAAACCCGTGTGCCACAACGACTGAGCCTGCAGTCTACAGCCCGCGAGTCACAACTACTGCAGCCTGCGTGCCTAGAGCCTGTGCTCCACAACAAAGAGAAGCCACCGCAATGAGAAGCCCACCCACCCGAACAAAGGGAAGTCCCCGCTGGCTGCAACTAGAGAAAGCCCGTGCACAGCAACGAAGACCCAACGCAGCCAAATAATTAATTTTTTTTTTAAAGTGAGAAATTGTAATCACTCTCTTGGCTATGATTGTTCTTCTAGTATTCCCAGTGTATATCAAAAAAATATATTCACTTACCAGTCTACCCATATCAGTTCTTGTCTTTATCATTGCACTGAGGGTAATCTCTTAAAAACTGCGAAACTTTTATTTTCACTTCTTTGCTTAAAATCCTGTGGACTCCATGTTGCTTGTAGAAGATATTCCAAAATTCTTAAACTACCCTACAGGATTTTAAATGGTAAGGTCTTTTCTTACCTTTATAGCCATACTTACCACTCTTCCATTTTATTATTTTTCGGCACCCATATTTTCCTTCTTTCAGTTCTTAATTTTGACCTGATCTCAGTTCTTTGATAATTTCTTACATAACTTTCCCTTTAACTATCTCCGAAATCAATGTAAAATAAATCTTTATATCATACCAATTTGCTTACCTTTAATCTTTCCTTTTTCTGTCAATGTTTCAACTATTTTTCACATCACTGAAGCCATTTATTTTTGTCTCATTCCTCTACTTGACTACCAAGTAGGTCAAATCAATGACCAAGTTTTTAAATTTAATCATCTTACTTCAAAACATTAATAATGTCTTTCACCTTATTTTCAGTCTCAGTGCTACAGTGTCATCCAGATTCCCATCATCTTGCTGTTTTAATCTAACAACCATGTTCCTATCCTTTCATTTGTCCATTTTCCTATCCTTCTTTCATTTGTCCATACTCCACTGATGCATGACATTGTCCCAGACGCTGGAAATAAAATAGTGAACAAGATTGGTCCGTGTCTCATGGAGTTTATATTCAACTCAAGGAGATGAACAAGTGGATAAATAACTAAGCAAAAAATAATGGACTGTTATTACACACCATTATCAAACTGAATGTTATATAATTCAATGAATAGGAACCTTACAAAATTCTCCTCATTATTTTAGGTATTTATTGTTATATATATTTATGTGTATGTATATACATACGCACACACATATATATATTTCACTGTAGAAATGGTTATCTACATTATCTTATTGAATGCTTCCCTGGAATATCCTTTAGTTTTTATTATTTAATTTTGTAGAGGACACAAACAAGAGTCAAAGACATTACATGATTTTTAAAGGACCTGTAGCTGTTGACATGTTGATGAAATTTATGGATATGAATCTAGATAAATTCTCAGGCCCTGAGAAGCATGCTCCCCAACCTCCAGTGCCCTCCCCTTTCTATATTTTTTTTGAGATGAGGTAACTCAAAGTATGGAATATATAAGTTGTATTTGATTTATATCTTCAAGTGTTGTTTACTTTTGTTATCATCATCATCATTACCTTGGGGAGAAGAGAGTATACAGAAGGGTAATTTACTGGACTATCTTTGCAGTAGTTATTACCAAGATGGAAGTGAGGAGAAAAATAACCCCTAAAATTTTAATTTAATGATACGAAAATATGTTTAAAGAAACCTAAAAATTATTCTTTCTGCAATTTTCTAATACGGGTATTTATACTGAGGTAGTATAAACAACATTCCGACTCAAACTCTCTCACTCTTTCTTCCTACATCCTTTTTGTTTCCAAGTCCTGTAGAATTGAATATTTGAAGTTATTTTTGTTTTTCTTCAGCTGCTCCTTCCTTCTAACACTATGCATTTGATTTTGAGCCTCTTGTTATCCCAAGACACTTGCATTTCTGTATTATCTGGCTTCCTTATTTCTCAATTATTTTGTTTAATTCACAACTCTGAGTATGGCATGATGACTAAAAAAGACGAATTTTTCTTCCTAGGTATGCACTGCTTAGTTGCTGTATGTGTGATACCACAAAACACCCAGTGTCCCACCTTTTGTTGTCATTAACTTCTTATGTCTGACTTTGAGGAATTCAGTCTGTCTCCAATCTTTATTTCAAATACCTCATAAAATCCATTTCTAATGTCTTTGTATAAATCTGTAAGTGAATATGTGCAAAGAAAGGAGAAGAAAACGAAAAAACAGAATGGCAATACTTGGCATTTGGGGATTATATAACAGTTGTCTTTTTTGCATATTTCTAAAAGAAGATTTTTCAAATATTTTAACACTGTCATTTCCATAATAAAAATGTAATTTAATTTACAGAAGAAGCAATAAGAATGAATTTTGTCATGTGACTTTGCCTTAAAATTATTAAAATTTAGTAGCTAACACAATGTTAGTTCACATTTGAAAACTGAATGATAAAAGATTGCTCAGAGTTTTATATATAAGAATTTTAGTACACTTTCTGAAAATCCAGCCAGATCATTAGACTAGGAAACAGTTTTGTTTAAAAGAGTATTCTCTCCAGAATAATCCTTCTAGCTTTTGAGTGTACTGCTAATAATCATCCTTAATAAAGGTAATAAATCATTTTTTGAATGCTGTTTCTCTGCCAACCACCAAGCTGTTTCTCAACAAATTCATTTAGCAACCATGTTAATTGGATTTTATTATTATTCCCATTTTTAAGATGAAGAACATAAAGCTCAACGACATGAAATTACCACCCTTACCTTGAATAGTACATGGTTTATAAGAAAGCATTTGAAACCAAGTCTTTCTGATTCTAAAATCTATGTCATAAGTATTGAGTGTTCAAACTATTATTAAATTCTATAAAATAATTCATTGTTGGTTTTGAAGGAGCTATTTTAAGAAGTATTAAATAAAATTAAAGTTAAGGATGGTTATGGAGTAGATAGGTAAGAAAAGTTATTAAGGATGAAATAATTGTAATTATTTAAAATGTAAGAAGTTTTCTCAAAAGTCACTACACTTTTTAATGGATTGGATTGGTATGCCTTTAAAGACTTTGGCATCTATTCTAAAATATAGTATATTATTTTTCTAGAATATTGTTTATTAAAATGAGATATGACAAATTCAGTCCATGTATAATCATGGGTCAAGTCTATTAGGCCAAAATTAACTTCGGGAGAGACTCACTCCTAGCACCACCATTTTATGACATTATTCAGATGTTATATTAAAATTATTAAGATGATGCCTTAACTGTGTAAGCCCACTTGCAGCTGAAGGGGGAACACATTGCCTTGGGTAGTTGAAGTAGTGTTATAATTAGGAGACATACCATTATCTGGATTTCCTAGGTCTGCATTATTATAATTCAAAACATTCTGCATAAATCATTTTGCTTCCAAAAGTTGATTAATGAGAAGTCAGAGTGATTTAAATGCCTGTACAAAGTACATACTTAGTGCTTTTTCAGTAAGCATACTTTCATCAATTAATTATTTAATCCTAAGGATTAAATGGCAACAAGAGTATATGACAATTATTTATGCCTGTTTCAGTTGTATTTTAACTACAGATTTTAAGGTATTTGGCTTTATATAAGGAAAGGAAAATCCTGAAAACATACATAGATAAAAATCATATTGATTCCCATGGCAGAAGATCCATGTTTAGTTTTTCAAGTAAAAAATATAGCATGTGAATTTTAATACATGTATTTTGTGAAAGATGATAATACTGTCAATAATGACTTGTTATGGGCTGTATATTGATTTATTGATCATTCTGTTTTTCTTGGTTATACTCTTTTGGGCAGAATTTCAAAAGATAGGTCAAACCAGTCAAAATTTAGAGTACTGAAAAAGCTTATCACACACAGTATTTTAATGTGTGGTACAAATTTGAAAATATATTCATATTTGTGCATTTACATATATACATATTAGTTTAATATACTTTTATATATGCCTATATATACATGTATATGTAAATAAGTATGTATTTGTAACTGGCTCTTACAGTAGTTATGCATTACTTGCATTCTTTTGCCAATAATTATATCAGTAGATGATTTAAAATTTATGTGGAATTAAAATTATTAGTGTGTGGATTTAACGTAATTTTAGTTTCATGAGCTCTTGCCCTCCTTCATGAAGATGAAGTCAGTGAAGATTAACATATAAGAGTTGTGTGTCTGTGTATGTGTATGTGTGTCTGGTTGGCCAAGCTAAGGCAATTGATTAAAAATGTTATGCTAAAACAAAGGATAAATATGGACATAGCTGTTTGAATTTTTACCATGAAGTTATCCCCAGAATTATGTGGATGAAAGAGTTAAAAATTTATACTTTTCAAAAGTTATTTATACATTAGTCAATTTAAAGTAAATATAATACTTTATTCAACTTTCTGTACTTCTAAATTTACAAGTGGCATCGTTGTGCCAGAGATCCAACACACCTGAACAAGTAAATTTCTTCCTTTTATAGTATACTTGGTTCATTTGTCAGTAAATTATTATAACTCATGTCTCCATAATATTTTACCTGAATTCTACCTGTTTTTTACTTCAGAGAAATGTTTTTTCATTCTTTCACATAGGTTTACTTACCATGTATGTTATATATTGACATATTTGACACATTTCCCTTTAAAATAGTCTTTGTCTAACATGTTGGTTTGATGGAAGTGTTATAAAATGTCAAACGATGCCTTGTGTGTGTGTGTCACAGTGTGTGCACATGCAAGCACACACATATTGAAGACATTATATAGACGTAACTATTAATTATCACTGGGCCAAGATTCAAAAGAAGACAGAATCCAGAAATGAAAGCCAGTGTTTGAGGCTGTTTTTCTCAAGGGAATATTTGCTATTCCTGGATGAGCCAGGTGAAGGGCTGAAAATGCATGTAACATTGGAATATAGGAAACACCATAGATTGAGGACATGAGCTGGCAAGTGACCTAATGCAACAGTTTCATAGTCCTTGCTGTCCAGCTGTTCAATTCTACCTTCAAACGCTTACAAAGTAAGATAAATTTATTTCTTACTAGATCCATTTCTATCACTTTTCTCAATTTAAAGGTGTACATTAATTTATTAATTTTTTCTTTCCTAATCTGTATTTCATATTTTATAAGCTGGCTTTAGAGGTACTTCGTAAAGAAGTGCACAAATCACAAGAGCACAGATTAATTACTCGCACAGCACTCAAATTAAGAACTACAATTTACAGCATCCCAGAAGTACTCCAAGTACCCCTTCCAGTCACCACTTGTTCCAAGAGAGTATCCACTATGCTGACTTTTAACACAAAGATTTTGCTTGAGTTTTGAATTTTATATCAAAGAAAGTATGTACAGCTTTTACTTTATCTAGTTTCCATTTTTTCATATTATGAGTTTCATCTACCTTGTTACATGTGTATATAACTGTTCATTTTCATTGTCATGTAAAGATTCATTATATAAAATATACTACATGTATTTTTCCATTGATAAACATTTGAGTTGTTTCCCTTTTGTGCTTCCTACAATAAGAGTAGCTATTGATATTTTTTGTTCCTATATCATGGCAAACATCTATAAAAAGGTCTCTTGGATTATAACAAGGAATTCAATTGCTGGTTAAATAATTTTCATATATTAAGCTCAATAGACCTTGCCAAGAAGTGTTCCAGATTAGTTATAAAAATTACACTTTCACCAAATGTGCATAAGGATTCCTTTGTTCCACATTATAACCAACACTTGAATTTTTTGTCTTTAAAAATTTTTTTAGCCATTCTCATGGTGTGTAAAAGTATTGCATTTTGATTTTAACTTCTGTTTTCCTGATGACTAAGTTGAGTACTGTTTCACGTTTATTGGGTAATTTCTGAGGTGCCTATTTTTGTTTCCTGTTGAGTTGTCTCTCATTTGCTTTTGTATTCTAGATATGAATTTTTGTTGGATGTAGATATTGAAAATACACCCATGCACTCTTTGTTTGGTCTTTTTACTCTCTTAATTGTGTCTTTTGGTGAACACAGTTTCTTAATATAACCAAATTAATTGTTCTCCACCTCCATGTCCTTTTTAAGAAATATTTGCCTAACCAAGGACATAAAAATAGTCTCCTATATTTTATTCAGTGATTTTAATTGATTTGCCTTCCATGTTTAGATATACAGTATATCTGAAAGTGATTTTGTTACTGCCACTCATTTTTTTTTTTCTTATGGGCATTCACTTGTCCAAAACCATTATTTCAGGAAGATCATTCTTTTTCAATTTCAGAGTTAGTGTCATCTTTATCACAAGTCAGATGACCATATACGTGGGGTTATCTGGACAGTAAATGCTAGTCCTTTGATCTGCCTTTTGACAAAGTAATACTACTTTAATTGTTATAACTTTATAACATGTATTGATATTTGGTAGTGCAAACTTGTTTTCTCTCAGTCTTGCCTTGGCTATTCTTGGCCCTTTGTCTTGCCATACAGAGTTTATGATCAGATTATGAATTTACAAACACACATGAATACATACATGATCTTGACTGGGATTGCATTGAATCTATAAATCAATCTAAGGAAATGAAAACCTTTACAATAATAGTTCCAATATGGAAGAGATTTTGACCACAAAGTTATATTTTTCAATGTCTAGAGACATCTTTGGTTGTCACAACTGGGGGATGCTACTGCATCTAATGAGATTGAGGCCAAGAATGCTGCTTAATATCTACAGTGTACAAGGCAGCCCACATCCAACAACATCAAAATATTCAAACCAAAATATCATTGGTGCCAACATTCATAAACCTTTCCTTACAATGTTTAGTTTTCCAGTCCATTAAAATTACATGTTTATACATTTATTTAGAACATTTTTCCATTTTCTTAAGCAATGTTTTATGTTTTACATTATGGAGGTTTTGTACATCTTTTGTTATATGTATTCCTAAGAATTTGATGCGTTTTTTTTTAGTGTTCCTGTAAAGCATGTATTAATTTTATTTTTCAATTGTTCATTGATGGTATATAGAAATTACAGTTATTTATATTGATTTGTATCTGTGATCTTGATAGATTCACTTATTGTTACTGTTTTCTCTAGATAATTTTAGATTTTCTTCATATATAGTCATGTTATCTGTGACTAGTAATGGAATTATTTCCTCTTTCTGAATACTGATGCCTATTCTTTCTTTTTTTTTATTGAGGTAAAATTGGTATATAACATTACAATGTTTTAGGGGCACAACATTATGATTCAACATCTGTGTTCATTACAAAGTGATTATCACCAAAAGTCTACTTACCATCCATCACCATACACTTGATCCCCTTCATCTATTTTGCCCACCCCCCAACTCCCTTCTTGTAATTTTCTTACTGTTTTTTTGTGGTCTCCTGTGTAATGCCAAATAGAAGTGGTTATAGTGGCCTTTATCCCGTTCCTAATTTTAGGTAAAGAAACCTTTCAATAATTAATTCATTAAGGGTAGGATGTCTTCTCTAAGCTTGTTGTTAATATTCTAAACATATATGTAAAAGTTTTTTTATCCTACTTTTTAATATTATTATGACTTGGTATTTTATTTTATAAAATGCTCTCCAGCATGTCTAAAAATGAGCATATGATTTTTCTTTCATTTCTTATTATGTGATGAAACAGATTAGGGGAAAAAACCCAAAAAACTTCAACTTCTATAATAATCTTCATTTGATTGGTGTTTTATGTTTTTCTGTATTGATGTATAATATTTTAAGACTTTTCATCTAGGCCCATGAGCAAGATTGATTTCTAATTTTCCTTTCTTTTGATGTCCCTTTTATGTTTTGCTGTCTAGTTCATTTTGCTCAAATGTCTTCAGAAGTGGAATTCCACCTTTTTCTTTTCTCTGGATGAGTTTGTGTGAGATGGCTATTACTTTATTTCAAATTTATTAAGAATATTTATTTGCTGAAGAGATTAGAAGTGGTTTACTCAAGTAAGACTTGATAGTAGATAAACATTTAAAAATTCATTTAGATTAAAACCATCATTTGTGTACACTATTTTCAGGTTTACAATAGATCAGAAAATGAATGTCTTATTTTACATATTATATATTTTTCTTTTTAAAATTCAGAATCAAATTCTTATGGAAATAAACATTAAGCTTAGTATGTTTCAGTCATCTTATAAGTTACAACTTCCATAGACATGATATCATTTAGTTTTCCTAGTGGATTGAACTGAGGGAGATAATAAAATCGACTCTATTTAGTCAGTATCCTGACTGTCATAATTTAGAAAACATATTTAGTCCATAATTATTCGCAGATTATTAAAATAGTTTTATTTAGAAAATTGTTTCTGTTCTGTAGAGTAAGAATGGAATTAGGTTACTTTTCTTCATAACTCTTTTTGGATTTTATATTTTTTTCTAAATTTTTATGTATTTGTTCTTGTACTAAGAGGGGCAAAAAAATATAACAGTCAGTTTGCCTTGCAAGGCTTCCTTCATTTATGTATTCATTTAAACATGGAGTTGAAATTTCATGTAACTTCAAGTTTTCAAACTTAGAAAATATCTATCCAGAAGAAGAAGGAGACTTGAAGTGTCAGGAGGGAATGCTAGCTAGAGACAGCTTAACGTGCAATTTTATGAGTACATTTTTGTCCCAAATTTTATCAAAACATGTAGTATCCTACTCTTCCCACAAATAGACCATTTTATCACACAGAATGCGACCATGGTACTGATTTATTGTTGGTGTATATAACAATTTGCCTTGATTACTACGTCTCTCAGATAAGCACAACCCATTTTCCCGGGTTTGAAGTGTAAGTTGTAACATTTTTATTGGAGTGGATATGTCTCAGATAAAAATAGAGTATAGTTTTGCCTTTTGGCATGACCTTGTTATTTGAGAAAGCATTGCATTTTAACGACATATAATTTAAAATGCCTCTGGGAGTGAGTTGAATTTACTGAGATATTTTTAAGGGTAATTACTTAGCAGAGGTTGTCAGAGCACTTGTAGAGTATCAGCCTTCTTCAGGGCAGATATTTGAGACTAGTTGAAATGAATTAAGGCTTCTACCATTAATGTTTGATGGGAAACGACAGTGAAAAAGATGGATGCTTATATAATTGACATCCTTAACATTTAGAGCTGAATACTTAAATGCCAGAAACATAATTCTGAATGAAATGTCAGGACCTAACTCAATAATATTTAATGATATCGTAGGAAAGGAATGAACAGAAGTCATTTTATATTATTAATGAAATTATTTAAAATAGGCTTAATTATCCTCATATATCAGTAAGAAGTTTTTATTCATATTATTGTTTCTAAGAACAATTTGTCTCAAATATTCAACTTCTGCCAGTCCAGAGGTGTCAGACATCCTTCTGATTAACGTGATTGCAAAATACTTTTATCGAAATGTAAACAGCAGTTGTACTTGGTCAGCTAAATATTTTAATTACAATCAGTACAGTACCAAATCCTGCTTTATCCTTGATTTATTGTCTTCATCAACAGATTGATCTTTTTTACTTAAACAGTATACTTAACAAAGTTAACTTACATTAGTAGGCATATACAAATATAAAAATATATAATACTGAAACAATATCCACTCTATTAAGGTAATCATTAATTAGCATGGTTGAAAGATAACTGAATGGTAGATAACTATATTATATACTGTGTTTGCATAATTTTCACTAATAATTCAATGAAAATGAGAGGCAAGAGTTTCAAGAATAATTAATTTCAGTTTTAATAAGATAATGTTTTGGGGGAGGATACTTTAGAGGATACTTTTTACAAAATCTTTACTCACTATATATCCAGAGCTGTAAGAAACTTGGGGTGGGTTATAGTTCAGCTAGTCATTTTGCCAAGCCTAAAATCCTGCCATTATAATCTTAATTATCTCTATAAGAAAAAAATAGGCTACAGTGTGGTAATCAAACTGATATTTAACCATGTCCATCAATGTAGGGAAGGTTCTTGAAGAGAATTCCTGGATGAGATAGTGAATCATGCCCTCACTTCAGACCACAGAGGAAAGATGTCAATATTAAGCATAGAATTCTGAGACTATAGTGACAAGTAGCATGAGTTGTCCAAGATATCAAATGGCATTGACTACTTCTAAATATAGTCATCTTTTCTGTCTCTATCTAGGCTACAAAACAGTTAACCAATCTATTGAGCTTCATGTTCCCTTTCATGATATTATTATAGAAGGCTCTCAACTTGAACTCCCAAGAACCTTCCAGGGACATCAGATGTTGAAACTACTGTCACGATAATTCCTTTTTCACTCGCATTCCCTCATGAGTGTACAGTGGGTTTTTCAGAAGGCTTCAGGACTAGTGATATTGCTTACAGACTGAATGCAAGAATACATGAATCTCTATGCCATTTATTCATTACACCAGTTATTAAGGAAACTTGCTGAAATGTAAAACAATGTCACTCTTTCACTATTGTTTTTGGAAAGTGTAATTATTTTTAATAGAGTATGCTATTTATGCAGTGGATTTATTGTTATTTTAATTGAATTAATATTTTTAATTTAATTTCTAGTATTGTAGATTTTAATAGATCTAACATATAAATAATATTCTTTAGACTCTCAATATTTTCCAAGATTGTAAAGAGTTACCAAGAGCAAATAGTTTGAGGACCACCATTTTATAGCATCCTTAATGACTGAGTATTAATATTGGTTATTGCTGTTATCATTATTATTTGAGGGATGTTTTCCCTCCTCCTGCACCATTGGAGAGTTAGCATTTTTTTTCCTAGGATGTACAAATACTTCCCTATTACAGGATATATGGTAACTAGAGTTTCCAAGTCCTTTGCATTTCTAGGAAAAGCCTACATCGCAAATAGCCTCTATGATTCGTGGAAAATTCTATATCTTTGGCCAAATTAGTTATTGTAATTAATCACACAAGAAAGCTACTCAAGTATAGTACTTATTCATAGCTACTTTACTGAACATTTCCCGATGTCAATACAGTGACATTCAAGATATTATTTTTCCCCTTTTCTGTAAGCATATTTGGAGCAGGGGAATGCTGTCTCCTCACTGTCTCTCCAACACATAGTACATTTTCTGGAACAAAGTAACTACTCAAGTATTTGATGAATTAATAAACGGCATGTGTGGCAGAAATGCATACACTATTTACTATTAGTATTCAGTTACCCTGAATTTTTTAACTTCACCTAAGTCAGATTGAGATTACTATACTATTCTTTTAAAGGACATAACTTCCCATTTTCCTTACGGGTTCAGTGTATTAATCACCCACATGCAGAAATTATTTTTCATTTTTTTAAGTGAGTATTTCAGATATTCTTTGAAATGATTCTGTTTCCTTATTGCCTTCAAAAGGAAGTAAAAACTTCTTCACATTAACTTTCAAAGGCTTTTGTTATATGAGTGAAATTTAACTTCCCAAAATATAATTTTCCAGTGTGCTTTGGGTTGTTTTATGTTCCTAGCCCTAGAAAGATTTATATTTTCTAAAATACATCAATAACTCTGGCAATTCATGTTTTTCATACAAAATAGTAGTAAGAGTTACTATTTCCAACAATATAGTTTTATCTAATTTGCCAAGTTAAATTTCATAATTACAGTTTGTTTTATGATCCTTTTAATCACAGTAATACTATTTCCCAGTATCGCTTAATAACTATTAAGTGATAGCACTTAACCTGACATTAACCATTTCTGTTAAGTCTAAATGTATACACACTGATGAATTTTACAATAATATGGCTTAATGATTAATGTTACTATATACTTCTTTGCATAATAATTTTTTATTTCCTCTCTTCTGCGTTATGTATTTTTGCTGGCTTTTGAATCTACAATGAAACAAAAAATGAGGAAGTAAAATCATACTTTAGTTTCTCTTTTTAATGGAAGTATATTTAACTTACAATATTAATTTCAAGTGTACAACATAGTGATTCAATATTTTTATGCATTAGGAAATGATCACCATAAGTCTAGTTACCATCTGTCACCATACAAGGTTCTTACAATATTATTAACTCATTTTCTATGCTATTCATAACAGCCCCATGACTTATTTATTATAACTGGGGTTTGACCTCTTAATCCCCTTCACCTGGTTTGCTGATATCCCCACCCCTTTCCCCTCTGCTAACCACCATTTTGTTCTCTGTATCTATGAGTCTGTTACTGTTTTGTTTGTTCATTTGTTTTGTTTTTTTAGATTCCACATATAAGTGAGATCAAATGCTATTTCTTTTTCTCTGTCTTACTTATTGCATGTTGCGTAATACCTTGTAGGTCCATCTGTGTTGTTGCAAATGTCAAGATTTCATTCTTTTTTATGGCTGAGTAATATTTCATTGTGTGTATATACCACATCTTTACCCATTAATCTGTCAATAGACACAAGTTGTTTTCATTCCTTGGCTGTTGTAAATAGTGCTGCAGTTAACACTGGGGTGCATGTATCTTTTTGAATTAGTGTTTTCCTTTTCTTTGCATAAATACCCAGAATTTGAATTGCTGGATTGTATGGTAGTTCTATTTTTCATTTGTTGAGGGATCACCACACTGTTATCCATAGTGGCTGTATCAATTGACCAACAGTACAAGACCTTTTCTCTATATCTTTTCCTACATCTGTTATTTCTTGTCTTTTTGATGATAGTCATTCTACCAGGTGTAAGGTGAAATCTCATTACTGGTTTTGATTTGCATTTCCCTGATGATTAGTGATGTTGAGCATCCTTTCATGTGTCTGTTGGCCATCTGTATGTCTTCTTTAGAAAAATGTCTATTTTGATCCTCTGCCCATTTGTGAATCAGATTTTTTTTGATAATGAGTTGTATGAGTTCTTATATTTTGGATATTGAGCCCTTATCAGATATATTATTTGTAAATATCTTCTCCCATTCAGTAGGTTGTCTTGCATTTTGCTGATGGTTTCCTTCACTTTGCAAAAGCATTTTAGTTTCATTAGGGCCCATTTGTTTGTTTTTGTTTTTGTTGCCCTTGCCTGAGGAGACAGGTCCAAAAAAATGTTATAAAGACTGATGTTCAAAAGCATACAGCCTATGTTTTATTCTAGGAGTTTTATAGTTTCAAGTCTTACATTAAGTATTTAATCCACTTGAGTTTATTTTGTATATGGTGTAAGAGTATTGTCTAGTTTCATTCTTCTACATGTAGCTGTCCAGTTTTCCCAACATGAATTATTGTGGAGACTGCCTTTTCCCCATTGCATATTCTTGATTTCTTTCTCATACATTAATTAAGCATGGGTTTATTTCTGGGCTCTCTATTCTATTCCATTGACCTATGTGTCTGTTTCTGTGCCAGTACCATACAGTTTTGATTCTATAGCTTTAGACTAGTTTGAAATCAAGGAGTGTGATTCCTCTAGCTCTATTCTTCTTGCTCAAGATTGCTTTGACTATCTGGGGGTATTTTGTGATTTGATACAACTTTTAGGATTGTTTGTTCTAGTTTTGTGAAAATGTCATAGGTATTTTAATAGGAATTGTATGGAATCTGTAGACTGCTTTGTGTAGTATGGACATTTTAACTATATTAACTCTTCCAATTCAGGACATTTTAACTATATTAACTCTTCCAATTCATGTTCCATTTATTTGTGTTATCTTCAATTTCTTCCATCAGTATTTCATAGTTTTTAGTGTATAGGTTTCACCTGCTTGGTTAGATTTATTCCTAGGCATTTCAGGTTTTTTTGATGCAATTGTAAATGGGATTGTTTTCTTAATTTCTTTTTCTCATAGTTTATTAATAGTGTATAGAAAAGGAACAGAATTCTGTATATTCTTCTTGTATCATGCAACTTTACTGAATTCATATATTAGTTCTAATAGTTTTTTGGTGAAGTCTTTAGGGCTTTCTATATATATTATCATGTCATCTGCAAATAGTGATAGTTTTTCTTCTTCCCTTGAAATTCGGATGCCTTCTATTTCTTTTCTTGTCTGATTGCTGTGGCTGGTACCACCAATACTATGTTGAATAAAAGTGGGAAGAGTGGGCATCCTTGTCTTGTTCCTGATCTTGGAGGAAAAGCTTTCAGCTATTCTCCAATGAGTATGATGTTATCTGTGGGTTTGTCATATATGGCCTTTATTATGTTGAGGTACATTCCCTCTGTACTCACTTTGTTGAGAGTTTTTATCATAAACATATATTGAGTTTTGTCAGCTGTTTTTTTCTGCATTTATTGTTATGATTGTGTGGTTTTTATCCTTGATTTTGTTAATGTAGTGTATCCCATTGATTGACTTGTGGATATTGAGCTATCCCTGCATCCCTGGAATAAGTCCCAATTAATCAGGCTGTATGATCCTTTCAATGTATTGTTGAATTTCATTTGCTAAAATTTTGTTGAGGATTTCTGCATCTTATGTGCATCAGCAATATTGGACTGTAATTTTTGTAGTATCTTTTCTTATTTTTGGTGTCAGGGTAATGCTAACCTCATGGTAGTGTTTCTTCCTCTTCTATTTTTGGAATAATTTGAGATGGGTAGATATTAATTCCCCTTTAAATATTTTGTAGACATCCCCTATGAAACCATCTGGTCCTGGACTTCTGCTTGTTGGAAGTTTCCTGATTAATGTTTTAATTTCATTACTAATAATCAGTCTGTTCAGATTTTTTATGTCTTTCTGATTCACTCTTGGAAGATTATATGTCTCTAGGAATTTATTCATTTCTTCTGGGTGGTCCAACTTGTGGATAATTGTCTGTAGTAATTGCTTATGATTGTGTTTCTGTGGTATTGGTGGTACTCCTCTTTCATTTCTGATTTCATTTATTTGGGCCTTCTCTTTTTTTTCTTGGTAAGTCTGGCTAAAGATTTGTAAGTTTTGTTTATCTTCAAAGAACCAGCTCCCAGTTTCTTTAATCATACACACACACACACACACACACACACACACACACACACACACACACATATTTATTTAGTCTCTGTTTCATTGTTTCCATTCTGATATTTATTATATCCTTCTTTCTACTAAATTTGTACTTTTCTTTGTTTTCTAGTTGCTTTAGGTATAAAGTTAGATTGCTTATTTGAGATTTTTCTTGTTTCTTGAGATAGATCTATATTGCTGTGAACTTCTGTCTTATAATTGCTTTTGCTGTGTACCAGAGATTTTGGGAAATTGTGTTTCCCTTTTCATTTGTCTCAGGTTTTTTTAATTTCTTTGATTTCTTAATTGACCCATTGGTTGTTTAGCATGTTGTTTAATCTCAACATAGTAGTGTATTTTCCAGTTTTGTGTAATTAATTCTAGTTTCATACTGTTGCAGTTCGAAAAGATGCTTGATGTGATTTCAGTTTTCTTAAATTTTTGAGACTTGTATTGTAGCCTAACATGTGATCTATCCTGGAAAATGTTTTATGTCCACTTGAAAAGAATGTGTGTTTTCCAGTTTGGCAATGAAATGTTCTATATATATCTATTAATTTTATCTTGTCTAAGGTTTTGTTTAAGGCCAGTGTTTCCTTATTGATTTTTTTTTTTTTTGGCTTGGTTAATCTATCCATTGATGTAAGTGAGGTATTAAAGTACACTACTATTACTGTATTACTGTCAAGTTCTCCCTTTATGTCTGTCAGTATTTGCTTTATATACTTAGGGGCTTCTATGTTGAGTGCGTAAATATTTACAAATATTATAGTCTCTTCTTGGATTGACTGCTTTATCATTATGTAGTGTCCTTTTCTGTATTTTTGTTACAGTGTTTCTTGTAAAATCTATTTTGCTTGTTATGAGTATTGCTACCCTAGCATTCTTTCTGCTTCCATTTTCATGAACTTTTTCATCCTTTCACTTTCAGCCTTTGTGTATCTTTAGATCTGAAGTCAGTCTCTTGTAGGCAGCATATAGATCTTCTATTTTTTTTCTTTTTTAAATCCATTCAGCCATCCTGTGTCTTTTGATTGGCACATTTAATCTATTTACATTTAAAGTGATTACCGATAGGTATGTACCTATTGCCATTTTGTTCATTGTTTTCTGGTTTTGTGTTTCTTGTCTGTTCCTTTCTTCTTTTATTATCTTCCTTTGTGGTTTGATGATTTTCTTTAGTGTTATATTTGGTTTTCTTTCTTTTTATTTTTTTGTGTATCTATTATAGGTTTTTGCTTTGGTTACCATGAAGTTCATATATATCACCTGTATATATAGAAGTTTATTTTAAGCTGATAATCACTTAAGTTCAAATGCATTGTAAAAGTACTACACTTTTACTCCTTCCGTCCATGTTTTGTTTTATGTTTCTGAAGTCATATTTTACAGCTTTTAACTTTGCGTGTACCTTAACTACTTATTGTAGTTACAGTTAATTTTACAAATTTATTCTTTTAATGTTCATACTAGCTTTTTAAGTGGCTGATTCACTTCCTTTACTATATATTTGCCTTTACCAGTGAGATTTTTCCTTTTATGTATTGTTTCTAGTTATGACCTTTTCTATTCTGCTCAAATAAGTTTCTTTAACATTTCTTGTAAGAGTGGTTTAGTGATGATGAATTCTTTAGCTTTTGCTTTCCTGGGAAACTCTACCTCTCCTTCAGTGATGAGTGATAACTTTGCTGGGTAGAGTATTCTTGGTTGTAAGGTTTTGTTTTGTCCTTTCAGCACTTTAAATATATTATGCCACTTCCTTCTGGCCTGAAAAGTTTCTGCTGAAAAATCAGCTGATAGTCTTATGGGAGTTCCCTTGTATGTGACTAGCTTTTTTGTTTGTTTGTTTGTTTCCTTGTTTCCTTGCTGCCTTTAAAATTCTCTCCTAATTTTAACTTTTGTCATTTTAATTATATATCTTGGTGTGAATCTCTTTGGATTCATCTTGTTTGGGCCTCTGTGCTTCCTAGATATCTGTTTTCTTCCCCAGGTTAGGGAAGTTTTCAGCCATTATTTCTTCAAATAAATTTCTGCCCATTTCTCTCTCTCTTTTCACCTTCTAGGACCCCTAAAATTAAAATGTTAGTATGCTTGATGTTTTTTTCAGAGGTCCCTTAAACTATATATATTTTTAGTTCTTTTTTCATTTTGCTATTACAATTGGTTGATTTCCACAATTCTGTCTTCCAGATCACTTATGCATTCTTCTGTATCATCTAATCTTTTTTTTGTTCCCTGCATGTACTTTTATTTTAGTTATTATATTCTTCAGACCTGATTGGTTCTTTTTTATATTTTCTAACTCCTTGTTGAAATTCTCACTGTGTTCCTTCATTCTTCTTCAGAGTTCAGTGAGCATTTTTATGACCATCACATTGAACCCTTTATCAGATAAATTACTTCTGTTTCATTATTGTTCTTTTCTGGTGTTTTATCTTATTTCATTTGGAATATATTTGGCTCCTTATTTTGTTTGACTTTCTGTGTTCTTTTTCTATAAATCAGGCAAAATGGTTACCTCTCTTGGTCTTGAAAGCATGACCTTATGTAGGAGCCTTTCGTATATAGATTGCCTGTGCTGGGTAGCTTGGCAGGTGGACTGGGGCCGCAGCAGACACAGGCTGGAGGGTCCTGGAGTACACTGAACTAGGGCTGCCTTGGCTAGATAGCTGGATCTGGAGTTGGTGCAGGCCAGGTTTTTCCTGGGGTGCACTGGGCAAGTTGCCTTGGCGTGGCTGGAACTGGAGTGGGCATGGCCAGGGGCTGGCTGGAGTGACCTTGGCAGACTGGCTGGAGTGCCAGATGCCTCTGTGCCAGGACTCAGAGTGAGTAAGATTTTATGTGTACCCTTTAAGAGTAGAGCCTTGGTTTCCTATAGCCCTCTGGCTCTCCTGGGCATAAGCCCCACTGGTTTTCGAAGCCAGCTGTTATGAGGGCTCAACTTCCTGGTGTGGGTCCCCAGGGCTAAGATGCCCAGTGTGAAGCTCAAACCCCTTGTTCCTTAGGGAGGACTGCCGTGTTTGTTGTATCCCCTGCTGCATGTGGTCATCACACCTGGGATATGGATGCTGATTACATTGAGTCTCTGCCCCTCCTACCTTCAATGTGGTTTTTTCTTTATATCTTAATTATAGAAGAGCTGTTCTACTAGTCTTCAGGTTGTTCTCAGAGAAAGTTGATCTATATATAGTTGTAGTTTTGGTTTGTCTGTGGGAGGAGGTGAGCTCATGATCTTTCTACTTTGCTATCTTGATCCCGCCCCTTGTCATATTTTAGTTTCCTACTACTGCTGTTTTTTTTTAATTCAATGCAAGTTAAGTCTTTAACTTCATTTTATATAACTTCTATATTTAAATAACTTCTATGTTTTTCTTAGTTTTATATATAATGTATTAATTTTGTTAACCTGGATAATAACTAAATAATGTAATAATCCATATTTTGTCATCAAATTTCTACTGGTCATGTATGCCTACATGGTTTGTAAACTTTCTAAGAACATTGGAAGCTGGTACAGTGCAACCGTTTTTTGATTAGGATACTTAGCTAGAGAGAAAGTAAATTATAGTTGCACTAATTTTATTTAGTGACAATTTAAATGTCTAAAATTTTATTTTATCATGCCATAGGAATATTATTCACTTTGAAATTGAAACTTAAATTCCCTCAAGTCAAATTTGTTGTGTTTTGATTGATTTATTTAATTGGCCTTTGTTTCATTAGTAATCATCTGTAATTAGGAATACTAGATGCTTTTGAAAATGTTTGAAATGACATATGTTGCTGCCTTTTGTACAACAGTAGAGCTTCTTAGCAAAGTCCTTAATGGTAACAAGTTGGCATCTAAAGCATTCGCCAAACTTGTTCATCAGGATGTCTGTCACCTTTATGTACCCAACTCTGGATTCAGTAGAAGTCAACATTCCACAGGACATTTTGGGAATTTGGGTGGATCCCATAGATTCAACTTACCAGTGTATAAAAGGTTCTGCTGACGTTAAATCCAACCAAGGAATCTTCTCCTGTGGACTTCAGTGTGTCACCATCTTAATTGGTGTCTTAATTGGATATACAAATAGGGGTGTCCCTGATGTTTGTCATCAACCAGCCTTTGTATCACAAGACCTAAGCACTCTCAGTTGGAAAGGACAGTACTACTGGGGCTCTTCTTACATGGGGACCAATATCCATGCATTTCAGCCCCCATTTCTAAAAGAAATGGTAATAAAATGCAGAGCCAACTGACCAGAAACACAGCTCTCAGGTGGAATTCTCCCACTGGTTTTCAGCTATCAGTACAAGTGAAAAGGAGACTATCAAAATCTCACTGTCACCTCTGTTACTGGGTTGGTGTGCATTGTGTCAAATAGCTTCAACTGAGGAGGTCAACAGAAGACCTGGGCCAGCAATCTCGGTCCTTATGATAGCAAGTAAAGAATTGCAGACTACCACTTTGGGCTTAAGCACAAAGCAAAGTTTATTAAAGCATAGCTGTAATCTCAGAGGGAGAGTGGGCTGCTTCTGCAAAGTGAAACCAGCCCTTCTGTACAGGTTTAAGGGTGTTTATAAGGAGAATTCTGCGAGGAGGTGGGGTGTGATCATGGGTGAGTGACAGGGGGTCATTATTTGATTCACAGTCCTGAGTCATGTAACAAGTTCATTATTGTGCATGCCCTTACCCTAGCTTCACTAAGAAAAGTCCATGGGGCGGGGGGGAGCAAAACCACATGCAGATTTTATTATAATGATGGTATAATGAGTTCGGGTTTACTCTAGGTTTTATACGCCTGTCTAGTCTGGGCATGAGCAGCCCGGGGAAGTTCCTTCGTGTTACTGTGCTCCCTCTTTATTAGGAAAAGTTGCCCACCACCTGACCATAGTTTTGCCTGTTCTGGGTGGAGTCAGGGGAGGGTTCCCAGATGGTTGGGGTGTGACTTGATTATTCCCCTCTTTTCACCACCGTCACCTCCTTGCTGCTAATGTCTGACTAACTACCTAACACTTGTATGTGGAGATAGCCTATTCCCGGCAACTAAGGCTGCTTACAAGAGCCCTGAGTTGTCCAAGGTCTTGCTGACATTTATATATTTTCAGAAAAGATATATCTTTTCACATTCAAGTGAGTGTCTTGTACTGTTAATGTCAAACTCAGGGCCATGGGTGAGGGAATGGTAAACTTAAAAGAATTCTTGGAACGGAATCCAGAAACTGGAGTTGGTACCACATGGAAAATGAAGGTGCCACTGCAGTAAATCAGTGGGGCAATAAGGGAGGACTAATTGCATACAGATCAAGAAAGCAGCAAGAGACATTTCTGAGCTTCCTCATCTAAAGTCTTGAATCTGCAGCTGCACACTACATAGATAAACTTTGTCCTCATATGCTTATAAACTGAACTGTGAAACTATTTTTCACATCTCTATCTTTTGAAGGTAGTTTTGTGCTTGTTTTGAAGGTGAATAGTCAACATTCACCTTCCTCTTTTGAGGAGCATATATATATCACTAAGTTCTAATAACATTTTTTTCTGTATTGCAAAATGTGATCTTGGAATAGTTTTGATTTTCTCCAAAATTCATTTTTCCTGCTGATTAAATCAAGATGTGTCCTGCTTGTTTATAAACTTCTGATAAATTCAAGCAAGGGTAAATGCTCCACATAAATTTATTACTATTATTATTATTAATGTTTTATTTTTTTAAGTATTACCAATCAACTGTATACTGTTGCCACTTATAGTAATATAAAATTGCTGTCTACATGTGTTCTAATTAGGAACCTGTACTAGGGTATTTAATGAGAGCCACTCTACCCGATAAGACAAGAAATTTCAAGGTTGTCTGCATGATGAACATTTGTTACTCGCCTCACTGCCCGTTGTGGTTGGTGGGAAGGAGGAAAAGGAGACTCTACCCCACATAGTCATTCAGGGAACAAGGTGTCTTTTATACTTCAGTCTGCCATTATTAGTACATGGCTTCAAGGTTAGCCTGGTATCATCTATCTGAAAGAAGAGGGTAAGCATGGAGTATTCCATAGAGATTTTAGGGCATAGAATTGATATATGTAATTTGCATCCACTTTCAAATGGCAAGAACTCAGTCACATGGCCCTACCTGACAGTTCTGAAGTGCAGACAGTGCTACATTGTAGAAAAACTACAGTTTTTCTGTATAGTTAGGGGGAAAAGAAAATCGTTTGGAGAAAGAACAACAAAGCATCCATCAGACTAAGTATCCAAGTAAGATTGGCATTTGAGAAAAGTTTTGAACACCAACATAGAATATTATTTCTTGGGATAAAACACTGAATTTAAATACAGTAAACTAATTTATTATTAGATACATCACATTAGCAAAGGACACTGACAATTTTTCTTCCATAGATAAGATTTTATTCCATACAGTAACACTTTGTTAACATCCCTCCTTCTTGCTCTGGTTTTGAAGTACAGAAATAATATTGATTTTTAAAAGCCTGGACAAAGAAGTCTTAGTTATAATTATTATCTGCGAAAGACAAAGACAGTTTAATGTCAATTTGAGACTAATTAATATACCATAAATTATTTTATTCTGTAAGGCTTTGAAATTTTCATTTAATTTATTTCTGAAAAGATTCCAGATTGACATAGTGGCAGGAGTGAAATATCACATCTCAATTGAGAATTCAAACGTTGATGAAAATGAGTAGCAGAATTTCAAGCTAATGAATCTTGAGCAGTTAAAAAGCAAGTCTTTAAGAATGTGAGACTATGAAGAGGATTATGAAATTGAATACTTTAACGACTTCATTGAGTTCTCAGGAATCATCTTTGATATAAAATTAACATTTTATACACAATATAAATGTTAATTTTATTAGGATGCTTACACATATTAGAATACTTGCATATTGGAATATGTTTTTAGTTTCCTCCTGAGAATGCCACATGTTCAATAAACAGACCTGCTTCTCTCTCTCTCTCTCTCTCTCTCTCTCTCTCTCTCTCTCTCTCTGGCGAGCACGTGCGCTCGCACTTTCTCTCTCTCTCCCTCTCCCTCCCCCTCTCCTCCTCTCCTCTTGCTCTTTCTCTCTGTTCATCTGTCTTTCTGAGAAAGCAGCTGGTCTTTATCCTTATAATACTTCTCCCCTTTCACTCTAAGGGTTGCCAATCAACACATTTAATTATGCATTTGACTTTATTTTCACAGCACAATGATTATGTGATGACTGGATAGTGTTGACATCAGTGTAAGTAGTTAAAAATCTGAAAATAAATTAATCTGTTCTGCTAATTATTTAGAATGCTTGACAGCTCTGATCAAACATTCTATGTCAGCCTTTTCTAAGATGAAGAGTTTAGCAGGATTTATTTATCAAAAACTGTTAGGGACATCCACTCAAAGTTATCATGTGATATTTGATGAAAGATTCTCAGAACCTTTAATACTCCATTGTATATTTTGAATCTATAGACGGTGCATAGTTTGTCCTCACAGAAAAATATTTTGTGTGTATGTCTTTCATATTCAGGAAATTAAATGTAAATATTTCAAGACTAATATAATGAGAAATAAATATGCCTTAATTATATAAAACTAGATTAAAATTTACTTAACTGAGAATTCACACCTATATTCATTTAGACAAAGAGAGGCATTTGGGGAAAAGTAAGAGGAATATAAGTAAGGGAAGTTGTATTATTAGATAGATAGGTAGATAAAACATAGACAAAAATGTTGAGAGATTTAGATAAATTTATTTTTTATATGTTTTTGGTATTGTTGTTTTATTATGGGTTAAATGGGTACTCCCTAATAAGCCTTTCAGGTTGGTCTGAGAAGTCTTACTGGAAAATACCACTGACAGCCTCATAAGTGGTAAATGCTACCATTTTCTGAAGTATGTTGTTTCCATCTTTGACCAAAGTTCTGTCAGAAAAACTACAAATTTTTAATATTCCCAGCAATAAGGAGTTTAATACAGGGCATCAGAAGCTTTTGCAATAATTGGTAGGCTGAAGAGTAAGGGTCCTGAATTAGCTTGGGAAATCCAGAAGTGCTGGCTCTTCCCGCATTATAACACACAAGTGATTTGGGGATGTTTTCCAGAAGCCACTGCAAACTTGTATTCTACATAGTTCCCATGCAACTGTCTTCAGCTCTCATCTAAGAATACTTTCAATTTCTATTCTGTCTTCCAAATCTTCTGCAAATATCCCTCATTGGCAGAAGAACCAGAATTTTAACTCTGCTTGCAAAACATCTTAGAGACTGTAATTTTCTATCTTGCTCTATAGGAGAGAGTATAAAAAAGAGAATTCAACAGTTGAGAAAAGATAATATTAAACGGTATACCTCTTTTTTGGTATCTATAAACTCCAAACCACAGTGATAAAACGATGTATGTGCCTAACAGGTTTTAAGTAACTTTTGTGTACAAATGAACCCATGGTCACTCTTTCTTCCAACAACATATTCAGAGCCCCAGTGCTTACTCTCTATATATCTGTAGATTATATTGATCACTTTTCTAGTCCATCTGCAACTGTGCTATACTTAGTGGCTATTGATAGTAGTGTATAGTGGAAGTGATACAATTGCATTCCACATCTAGATCCTAAGTGGCTATGCACTTATGCCTGTCTCTGTGGATTACTTGTACTGGAACCCTGAGTTTTCGTATGAACAGTCTGACTTCTCTGTAAGCACCACACATGAAACAACCACATGGAAAATCATTGGAACTACACAAAGAGAGAGAGACAATCAGCCAGAGCCAGTGCAGTGTACAGTAGGTACCCGCTATTCCAGATCCAGCCACGTGAGACAACCTGAGCTGGAATGGCTTAGCTAAGCCCATTCCAAATTCCTGAGCCAAACAAATCATGAGAGAGAATTTTAAAAATACTTTATATTTAGAGGAATAGAAAATTTAGGAAGGAAATTCCTTCCTCATATTAATCATGGTTCTCTAGAGAAACAAAACCAATTCAGCAAGGTGAATACAGGAAGTTTTTAAATGCCAATTGCTTTTTCTCTATTTGTATTAAAACAAAACACTTAGGAAAGCAAAATATCCCATATATGGTATCAGTAAAGTTGTAAAATATTCATAATAAGCTGTTTGTTGTTGTTGTTGTTGTTTTGCGGTACACGGGCCTCTCACTGTTGTGGCCTCTCCCATTGCGGAGCACAGGCTCTGGACACGCAGGCTCAGTGGCCATGGCTCACGGGCCCAGCCACTCCACAGCATGTGGGACCTCCCGGACCGGGGCACGAACCCGAGTCCCCTGCATCGGCAGGCGGACTCTCAACCACTGCGCCACCAGGGAAGCCCCATAATAAGCTTTATAAGAATGTTATATGGCATATATTAAAAAATGTAAAATCTTCAAAAGACATAAAATTAGATGTTTTGGGGTGGGAAAACAATATAAAATTCCAATATTCTCAAATTAATGCAATTAGTGCTATTCATTAAGAAGTTCAACAGGTTTTTGTTGTTGCTATTGTTATTGAGGCAAATGATCTGAAAGTATGTAAGAAATGAGAAATATCTAAGAGTAGCTGCAGTGTTTGAAAAGAATTAGTTCAGGTCACCATTATGTGTCTCTCATTTCTTTCATCCTAGCTGGTCACCCAGTGCATGTTCTTCTCTTGGAAATGGCAGAAGGAAAAGAAGCAATGCTCAACATGCAAACATATTGAAGTTCTCTACTTGTTCAATGTCTGCTAATATCCCATTGCTGAAAATATAGCATGATCAAGACAAAAGTGAAGGGACAGATGTGAGGATGATAACCAACAATAAAACAGAAGCTTTGAGATGTAAGGTAAGTCTTTTAATGGTATCTACCCTTTCATCCATGTAGGTAGTGAAAGAGAAGAAAAGGTGAAATATGCTGGATGATAAATATTTTAATCCACCAGAGTGGAGCAATATGGGATTCTTGACATGGACTTCAATTTGGAAAGACTGTGTTTCATGTATACTTAAATTTAGACCTCCCTTTGGAACAGGAATGCTCCTGTTTTCCTTTGGATATCATTATCAAGCTTCTGTGCTTTTGAAATAACTCCTCTTCCATTTTCTCAATTCCAATCTTCTCTTCCCTGTAGTCCATCCTCTATAGCAGTGACTCTCAAACTTTAGAACTGTATAAAAGTCACCTGGCATCTTTTTAAAATGTGGATTCCAATTCAGTAATTCTGGGTAGGCCTGAGATTCTTTTGTCTATCCAACTTCCAGAAGATGCTTATGTTGCTGTATGTGGACCAAGCTTTCATTAATAAGACTTTATCCTGTTTTCAGAAGTGTCTTTCTGGTACACACAAACACACACACAAGTGAGCTCGTTAAGTCTCTTCTTTAATTTTTTTTAAATTGTGTTCCTGTTAATTACAGGGAAGCATAATTCAACTGCACACGTCTTCTTCACTCTTTTTCCATGGTGCTTCTCACAATGCCAGTTATAAGCTCTTTGCTGCTTCCTTCCTTTTTAATTAACAAACACTGATCCATTCTTCCAGAGGGAGCTCATGTGCCTATAAATACCATAATGCCACCAGACAGCATAGCCACCCAATTTTTCATTCTCTACATAATGAATTTGTACATTTGTTTGATTATATGTTTGTTCTAATAGTCAGCCTATACTTTCTAGCAGAAGAGCAATTCTGCTTTATTTACCTGTACCATCAGAATCTAGCATGTGGGCCTGGCAAACAGTAACTACTCAGAGATATTTATATCATCCAAGTGATGTTGTATTTGTATGTTTCTTTACGATTATTATTTCACATACAGTCAAGTGCCTATGAAGTGCCAGACACTGACCAGATCACTGGTAATACAATGATAAGCAAAGATCACTTCCCCCTGAATACTTATAGTTCAGTGGGAGAAATAACCATAAATAAGTGATCACACTAAAAATTATTTCATTACAGACTCTGAGAAGTGCTATAAAGGAAAAGAAAAAAGTATAATATAGACATAATGGCAATGCAGACTGATTTAGTGGGGAAGCACCAGTTAACCCTTCTCTGAAGAAGTATTATTACAGAATCCTAAAGTATAAATAGGAGTTAGTGACTAAAAAATAGCAGGAGGATTGGAGGAGTGTTCTAGACTGAGAAAATAGTAAGAATTAAGATTTTCAGTCAGGAAAGTGCTTGGGATATTTCATGGACTAGGTAGTTATAGCTGTGCACCTTGAGCATATAAAAGAGGGGTAGTAGTATACCAAATGAGGTTGAAATAGTTGGTGACAGCAAACAGCCAATTGTGCAGCCTTCTTCCCACCATCTTAAGGAGTTTGAATTTCACTTATCTTTTTGAAGGGAAGCGAAGGAAAGATTTTATGCAGGGCATTGACATAAGATTCATATTAGAAAAATACTGTTCTGCCAGTAATATGGGTTATGAAACAGCAGGAAGCTTATAGTGTACTTATTAAGGCTTGCTCATTGTTTCACATGTGGTTCACACAATATTTGTCAGTTTGAGGCACTATTTCTGACTTCAGTTGCAGTAAATGTGAGAATAAATATTTAACATCAGCATGGGGAGTACTTAAATCATTCAGTACCCTAGAGGTTAAGAGTTATTCATTTTACTTGCCCTAGGGAAGAGCTTGTGTGACTCTGTGTGTGTGTGTGTGTGTGTGTGTGTATGTGTGTGTGTGAAATAAGGTTTTTGCTTATGACACATTATACTAATTCCAGGAAAGCAGAGCCCAAGACAAACTATCTACCAATTTCATTGCATGACTCACCCTTCAAATAAACCTCTTTAATAAAAAAAAAGTCATTTGGCAGACTATAATTTTTAAACATTTATGATACGTACTCTTAATATACTGGCTTTGTTTAAAACTTTGTGTATATTATTTAATGATTTAAACATGTATTCAATCCAAAAAGACATGTTCGAAATAATTTCAAACACACAAATTCTACATACTTGTGAGCTGTTCTTATTCTAAGCTGAGATATCTTAAAAACTTTAAAAAATCACTGTAACTTACTGTCTTGTACAGTTTACAAATAATTTTATCTGCATTTTTACTTTATCTTTCCAGTATCCCCCACTATAAGTCACACTCTCAATAAGAATCAAACCTTTTGAATTTAAATTCAGTATTTTATATTCACTATTATTTCCTCTTAATATTGTCTCACTGCCTTTATCTAATTATTCATCTCTAGCGTATGCTCTGTTTAGAGGAGGAAGAGTGTTTAGAAGTATAGAGAATATATTACTTCAGTGCATTTTTCAGGTTATTATGGTTTTCACAGAATTCGTGTGACAAATCAATGATCAAATGACAGATAAGCAATTTTACTTATTTTGTGATATTTAGTACCAAAGTAGGGCAATTGTAGTAAATGCATATAAGTGAAAACCAGAATATCACAGTAATTAATGAGTAAAGGGTTTTTGACAAACTTCACCTGGAAAGTAATTTTATATATCAGATTATCCTTAGAAAGATGCAAAATAAAGTATTTCTTCCCCATGGGATTAGTCTCCGGAGTTTACTTTAGTAGATATTGTGATTTTGAATGAATCAGTTTGAATTCATAATTTAAATGTGTATAGTCAGTAATGGGATATTCAAGAGTAATGAATATAAATAACCATAAGTGTATTGAATATAAATAATCATAAGTGTATTTCTTTTAAGACATTGAAATAACTAATTTTTCTGCTTGAGTATAGGGCAGCCAGGAAGGTTTTGTATACTTAGAGAATAAACTATGTGAATATTATTGGTTGTAAGTGCAGTTTGAATATGTCAATGTGATTCAACTTAAGTCCAAAGTATAGTGTTCTTTTCCTAAGCAATGACCTATCAGTGGATGCCTTAGAGCCTTTTAAAATAAATAAGGAAAAAGGTAAAGATGCTTTTTTCCATTACAAGTAAGACATCTATTTTAGTTAGAGGCTTTAGTTCCAGGAATGTGAGTGTATCCGAATTTCAGCCAGTGAGGACTACACATTTCTATTCAGTAGATCTTCATTCTTCATTCTCTTATAACTCTTGTACCAACATAGAAAGGTTAAAATTTGTTATGTTTTATTATTCTATGTAGTAATAGAAATTTTAACAACCCTTTTGAGGGTTTTTAATTTAGGGCTAGTGGGTGCTAGTAACATGGAGTAACATGCACGGACTTCTAATTAAACATGAAAAATTAATACATGCTTTCTTCTGAATTTCACTTTAAAGGACAAAGAGAATGAAAGAGACAGTAGGTGATGAGAGATAGAGTGAAATTAGAAAGAAGAATCAGTAACTCACCTAGAAGAGTAGAAATAGATGAAACCTAAATGCTGGCCAAAATAAATGTCTTATGACTCAAGACAATTTATCCTAAAGAAATCCAGTCAGGATCAGGAACTAGAGGGTTTAGGTATCTCAGGAAGCAGGGTGAGGTGTCAAACTGACATAGGTAAATCCACACAAGAATAAATTAGAAGTGAAATGTTACTTAATAAGGCTGTACCTAGCACAGTCTATCAACTCAGAAACTGGAATGCCTCTGGATCTGGAGTCACTGAGCGTAAAGAAAGACTGCCAGAATCTGACAAACTAAAGACCAAAATAAAGGGTAGAATATTCAGTTTATGGATTCCTTAAACTCTTTTATTAAACATACAAGTAATGTATTAATTTATAGAATTATTTTGCATTCCAGAGTTTTCTTCTAGATAATTTACTGTTTCTTGTGCTTTAACACTTAAGAAGAAAGCTTAATGAAAGGACAGTAGGTAATAGTGATGGATATTAACTTAATTTTTACAGTATATTCATGTTGTAGTGAGTGAGAGTGAGAGAGATCTTTTATTTCATATTTAAAGTATTTTAGGTGGTGGAAATTTGGTTTGTTCACAATTATTCAAAAACTAAGTTACATTAAGAACGACTTCTTTTAGCTAGTGGGAAGCAGATGCATAGCACAGGTGGATCAGCTTGGTGCTTTGTGACCACTTAGAGGGGTGGGATAGGGAGGGTGGGAGGAAGGGAGACGCAAGAGGGAAGAGATATGGGGATATATGTATATGTATAACTGATTCACTTTGTTATAAAGCAGAAACTAACACACCATTGTAAAGCAATTATACTCCAATAAAGATGTTAAAAATAAAATAAAATAAAATAAAAAGAACCGCTTCTTTTACTCAACATGGTATCTATTAAATTTTTTCTCTTCAAAAGGATCTTTTCTTTTTGTTTTTCTTCCTTGATTTTTTGTTTAACATCTTTATTGGAGTATAATTGCTTTACAATGGTGTGTTACTTTCTGCTGTATAACAAAGTGAATCAGCTAAACGTGTACATATATCCCTATATCTCCTCCCTCTTTGTGTCTCCCTCCCACCCTCCCTATCCCACCCCTCTAGGTGGTCACAAAGCACTGAGCTGATCTCCCTGTGCTATGCGGCTGCTTCCCTTTAGCTATCTATTTTACAGTTGGTAGTATATATAAGTCCATGCCACTCTCTCACTTCGTCCCAGCTTACCCTTCCCCCCTCCATGTCCTCAAGTCCATTCTCTACATCTGGGTCTTTATTCCTGTCCTGCCCCTAGGTTCTTCATAACCTTTTTTTTTTAGATTCCATGTACATGTGTTAGCATATGGTATTTGTTTTTCTCTTTCTGACTTACTTCACTCTGTATGACAGACTCTAGGTCCATCCACCTCACTACAAATAACTCAATTTCGTTACTTTTTATGGCTGAGTAGTATTCCATTGTATATATATGTGCCACATCTTCTTTATCCATTCAACTGTCAATGGACACTTAGGTTGCTTCTATGTCCTGGCTATTGTAAATAGAGCTGCAATGAACATTGTGGTACATGCCTCTTTTTGAGTTATGGTTTTCTCAGGGTATATGCCCAGTAGTGGGACTGCTGGGTCACATGGTAGTTCTATTTTTAGTTTTTTAAGGTAAAGGGATCTTTTCTTGAAATGACTTTAAAAATAATATGTTAAGACAGCAGAACTCCCAAAGCAGTAGGGTCTGTTCTGTTTAAAAGAAACTTTTTCTGTGGAATGACAGATCATAAGCACACACTTTCAGAACAACAAAAGTCAAAACCTTGACTCACCAGGTCCCTATTCTCATTGGTTCCTCAACAGATGCCACCAATAGCCATTCAAGCAAACACAAAACACAACTGACAAAAAATAATATTGATGCTAATTTGAATCACAAACGCATATACACATGCCCCAAGTATATTTCACCTTCATTTAAGCTTGAGATGACAGGAAATTCTTGGGGTGAAATCTGTGGTTTCATTTTCACATGCAAATATTCAGGAAGAAAAACTGGTATTTCTTTTTTCACTTGTGTTTTCACAGGGCATTTTTTCCTCTTAAAATCCTTAATTTTAACCTTATATTTCCACAGTCTGACTGCAAGTTTATAGTTTTGTGATAACTTTGTATTATAAAATATGTGCTTAAATGGTATTTGTGACTTCCCATGCTACAGGCTGAGCCACTGATAAATCTTTGTTGTGGAACAAATTTATTTAGTTTGGACATTTGACATTAAAAAAATAAAGATATTTTTAAAACCAAATATTAACTATTTGAAATACATCAGGAAGACACACTATAAATTGATATAATATGAAACAATTTATCATTTCATTTATTAGGAAAACCAACATATATACATATACATATATATTGATAGAAAAAATATATATATATATAAATATATCTAAAGAAATAGAGATGCTCATGTACATGGTTAGTGTCAAATAAGAAGAATTTGCATAAGGATAGTTTAAGGATATTATATTGGAATATTTAATAATAGAGCATATTTAACCACTACAAATATATAAATTGGTCACAAAAACCAATCAATTTAATTACAGTTGTTTCTAACTTTTTATTAGCAACATATAGTTAAAGTCCTGGTGAGACTTGTGTACTATGATTTTTCTTTCCATAAACTGAAATTTGGAGTCATTTAAGCCATCGTTCCCCAATTTACTTGCTGTGTGTACTTGCATAGGTTACTTAACTGTTCTGTGCCTCAATTTTCTTCTCTGTGTAGTGGAGATAAACTCTGTCTCAGAGTTCTTGAGGATCAAATGAGTGAACGTACTTCAGACATATGGCAAGTGTTAAATAGGGATGCTTGTTGTTGTTATTGTTGCATACATATAAGAAAAAGAAAAAAATATTTTCTATTAGCCTTATTTATCTCCATTTTACCATAGTATTAGAATATATATTTAAAACTGATTTCCATTCTTTCAGGAATATATAAAGGAGCATAGTGTCTTTTGATGAAAAAATAGAAAGAAGCTAAAAGACTAATGTTGAGGCCAGAACGCTTTTAATAGTCAGAATGAGAAAACTTTTGTCCTTGGCCAATGATATTCTTTGTAGTAGACACATCCCCTTTTAGATCTCTTATTTCTTGTATGTTTCAATTTACTTTAAAATCATATATATATGTTTAAAATCATATATATGTTTAAAATCATACCTTCATAAAATTATTAATAACGGAATTCAAAAGGTGATAAATGTAAATCATATGTTAAAATTAAGGTTAAAATTAACACCAATGTACCAGTTACACAGATAAACACATCAAAATTTAAGATTGGAATACATGCCTTTGAAACCACCTGTGTGCTCTTGCCAGAAAGCAACCAATGTATTAACTATGCTATCTACCACTCCTTTGTTTTTTCCAGATCTCTCTCTCTCTCTCTCTCTCTCTCTCTCTCTCTCTCTCTCTCTCTCTCTCTCTCTCTCTCTCTCTCACACACACACACGCACATGCACACAGACAAATACTGATTGGTTTTATATATTTTTAAAATCATAAATGGAATTATATTTTTACATACTTTGGCAACTTTATTTTTTGCTCTACAGTATATATGTGAAATTCATATCTATTGTTATATGTAGTTTAGATCCAGGTCTTTTATTTTCATTACTGCACAGTATACTACAGGATGCATAAGAATTCATCTCTTTTGAAAGATTCTTTCCCATTTTTACTATAACATTGCTAATTAAAAATTATTATATATGTCATCTAGTACACATGTGCAAGGGTATTATATCCTATACACATGTACAGAGTAGTGTTTTTCAGTCTAAGTCACAGCACTTCACAGGGTCATAAAGGTGATATAGAGGATTGTGTCCTACATTCGTGAATGTAATGGGGTGGATTAGAAAGGAACAGAAAGAAGTAAACAGAATACATTAGTTTCATCGTTCATCTCATATTTTTGTGGCAAATATTGCTCATTGAGCTTTTTTTATACACATACAAATAGTGTGGGATATATTTTCCTTTTGTTTTCATATACATGGACACAAATTCTTGTAAGCATGCATGTGTTTACAATGTTACAATATTAAATACATTTCTTACTATAAGTCTCTATTAAATTTTGAAAAAAAACTGCTCTAGTGCATATGCCCAGAAGTGGAATTGCTGAGTAACAGAATATAAGCATTTCTAAATTTATTGTAAAAGGCCACATTGTCATCTAAAATATTGGCATAAATTGTTTACACCATTCAGTATAAGTTTACATTTATACCAGGGATATAAAGTTCTGATTGCTTCAAATTCTTGGCAATGATTGATACTCTCAGACTTAAAAAATTTATCAAATGGAGACAGGGAAAATGTTATTGGTTATTTTGATTTTCATTTTGTTTACTTCAAGTGATGATAAGCATCTTTTTATATGCCTATTAGCTATTCAAGTTTCCTCTTGAATGAATACTCTATTTAAGGTTTCTTTATTTTATATAAATTGATGTTTACCTTATTCTTACTTATTTGTAGGCATCTAAATTATATATTGGAAACTATTTCTCAGTTTTATGTCCAATATTATTTCTATTTTAAGGTGAATATTCACTTCCTTTATGCTCTATTTGGATAAACAGAATATCTTTGGTTTTAATATAGACAATTTTTAATCTTCCTATTGAAGAGAGAGTGAATTCACAGGGGGACTGGGAAAACTGTCTTTCTCTCTGGAGAAGACGGAATGTCTAGCTTTTAACTCTTGGCCATGATAAGGGCAGGGTCATTTATGATGTGGCATTTGAACCTCAAACATCCCTGATGACTTCACAACTTCCCAAGGCTAGTTTTTGTTTTGCTTGTTTGTTTAAAAAATATAGAGTAAAAATGTAATTATCTTTGATTTGTAATGCACAGTGAAAACCTTGATCTGCTCAGCCACTTCTGGGCTACCAGAGGTTTTTTTTCATTTCAGTCCTTGTTTAATATTTTGTCAATTGGTCTTGGGAATTTTTTACCTATTTAAGAAGCTCAGTTTACTGAATATAATCTTATCTTTCTTTGAGGACTAAGAATCTTACAATATTAAATTGACGTTTGTGAACATTAGTTCTTTTCTAAGCATTCTGAGAGTGTGCTGCACGTGTTGTGTGGTGAACTGGGGATTAAATGGGCTAGTTTTGATATCAAAATTGGCTCCACCACTTAACCAGCTGGGTGGACTCAGACATGTAGTTACCAGTCGAGTTTATGAGGCTTAGTATCCTCATCTGTAAAATGGAACTAATAATAATTACTTTGCTAGGATTTGGGATGATGAGTGTAAAGCCCTTAGTATAATATCATCTGCTACATAGGAAGCACTGAACAAATATCTTCTTTTTCTCACTTTATAATGACGTGGAATACATATTGATCACAGGACATACCCTAGAAATATTGATTACTTGTAGTGAATACTGTAGTGTCTCCCCAGGGCCCCTCTTCAAGACTGGGCTGTACTCCAGTTGCTCAGAGATCACAGTTGCGCACCTCCCTAGCCATTGCCCTGGGACACGAGGAACTGTAGAACTAGTTTTTTCACTGATGGTTTTCAGCTGGTGTAACTGGTTAGGCAGCTTGGCTTGAATATGCGATCAGAGGGACATAAAAACCCCACAGGGAAATTCATTCCGCGCTGAATTTTTCTGAAGTCAGGATTCATTGTACAATTATTGGTGGTTCAATTTAGGGACAAAGAACATGTGTGTGAATAAGAATCCTCAGAGCTTTCACCTGGATGTCTCTTGAATCCCATTGCTTTCCTGTACTTTTTTGGTTGCTTTAAAATAAGCTTTAACATGAGGATGCTCTGTACAAGTTTTGACACCTTTTAAAGATCAATAGGTATGGAATCTTTGCAGTTGGCAATGAGAATGGTATATTTGAAACCATCTCTGACAATGCAATTTAAATAACAATGACTAAGACAATGTTTGGGAGATATAAAGCCAAGGGGATTGGGGAATAATTGTTGTTTAAAGGTTGACTTCCTGGGCATTGCTGGGTTGAGGCTGCACAAGCACTATGTCCACTGACAGGAGGAAAATTGTAAATGAGACTTGAAGTTCATGGATCCAGGGCTAGGTGGACAGCTAAATGTATTACAAAATAAATTTTTTGAAAAGATAAATCAGCCAAGAATGTGCTGTAGTTTTTTTTATTATGTTCTAGTAAAACTGAAGTTAACAAAGAAGCAGCTGGAGGCTGCTAGAGCCACAAAACCATGACCTTTACTTCCAGTATGATATTAAGGTTTCTACTGTCTCCATACCCCTCACCAAGTGATGACTGATGCTCTGATAAAAGGGTCTCTAATTTTTTGTGACCCCTATTTACTTTATTGTTGAGGAGAAAAGATGATGGCAGAAAGCTGTTAGGGATTTTAAGCCCCAAAATGGAGCTAAATGGCAGGAAATTATTCAGGATTACACAAAAGAAATGGAACAATAAGAAAGAAAAAGTATAAGAAAACCTTACATGTGGAATTAAACTATGTGGAATTCTTCAGAGGCTCAATTAAAAATGACATGAAAAAAAGGAAGAAACAGATGGAGTAGCTACTAAAATTTTAATGGATGCCTATAGGAGACCAGGTCATCCAGCCCTACCAGCTACTCAGGTTGTAAAAGGACTATGACAAATTCACTTACTTTATCTTGGCCTTGATACACTTTTTAAAATCTGATGATTATAGAAAACTGAAGTCTACTGTCCTTTCAGAGTCAATGCCAATTAAAACAGCAGAGAATCAGGATTCTGACTGGCAAGAGGGCCAGGGTCTTGGCACAGTCCCTAGTAGGGGACCGAGGTCATTTGCACTGAGATGGGAACAATTTCCTGGTGAGGAAATTTCTTAGAATTGATGGACACTGGTGTTAGTGTACTATCCTTTATAAACTTGCTAATGAAAATTAAGAAGATAATAAATGGTATGGGATATGGTGATACAAATATAGAAAGTTTTCAGAGGAAAATATGGCCCAAAGCAGGAATTTATGAACAAAAGTTATTTATGGGTGTTGGCTCACCATTGCCAGAATGTATTATTGGAATATATGTGATGTCTAAATGGAGGAGTTCTCCCTTATCCAAAATCCAGGAAAAAGGGATGATATGCATATCTGCTTTTCAAGCTGCTTTGATTGGAAAGTCTGAATGGGAACATTTAGAATAATCTAAATATATGCAAGTGCTTCATTTAAAACAATGTAGGATACCTGGGAGGTATAAATATTCTGGTTTAATAAAGGAGCTATTAGATGCAAATATATTAGCGTCACAAAACTCTTTAATAGTCCAGCCTGGCTCATAAGAAGATAATGAGTTTTGAAAGATAACTGTAGATCATAGAGGATAGCATAAAGTGCTGCCTTCAAAAGCATCAGCTGTACTAATATGGTATCAGCAGTTCAAAAATTCAAAATATGCCACAAACTGAAGGACACAGCTTGGTTGGCTCTTACCTTCTTTTCCAACTCTGTGTTTAGAAGAAAGTTAAAGCTTATTTGCATTCACCTGGGTTGGCTGAAATGTGCATTTACTGTAATCACAGCTTGGTGATAAGAGATATAGATAGGATTTAGTCGGAAAGTACTGTTATTCATTATATTAATCATAAAATGTTGATATCACAATCTGAAGACTAATCCAAGAAATAATTAAAAATACTTATTAATCACATGACCATTGGAGGATGGCTAATTAACATCCCTAAAGTACAGAGCTCAAAGCAAATGATAAAATTCCTTGGTATTACTTAAATAGGGGGGGCAATAGAGACATTGCTCAGACGATCAAAACTAAGTTATTAACTCTGCTGTCTCCATAGTCAGTCAAGAGGTATAGAGATTTATTGGGTTTTTCAGTTTCTAAAGATATCGCATGACAAATTTGGGAATATTATTAGCACCTGTTCACAAAGTTACCAGAAAAACAATGAAATTTGATTTTTTTCTCGCAAGAGCAAGCTTTCTTTCAGCTTAAAAAAAAACACGTGGTACAATCCAGCATGTATAGACCCCACGCTCACATGATTTTGGAAGTGTCTGAAACTTATGTCCATAATGATCAGACATGAAAACCTGTTACTGCCACCCAGCAGAGATCATCCTGATTTTGGACAAACTTACTGTGCAGTTTCAAGTTATACAGTATTTAAAAGGCAGTTGCTAGTTTGTTATTGGGATTTAGTTCCAACTGCTTCTGTTATAGAGGGACAAAAACTTATCTTGACACTCAAGATACCCATTGTGTCAAATCACCTGCTCCATTCCTGACTTATCAACAGTGTCTTACTGTATACAGAGCATTTTTTCTGTGTGGATGGAAGGAAATAGTTAAGGTAAAGAACACTTGGAAAACAGAGGCCAATATTAGTTTAGGGGTGATTTGGTGGCACATATTCTTGCTTCTTATAACTCCAGTGGCTGCCAAAGATACCTATGAGAAACTCTTTGACATGCTCAAACTAAATTATATTTTGATGACTACAATCCATATGATACTTCCCTGGGGAATTCAACATTTCTGAGTCCAAAGTATGTACTCAATTTGTAATTATCAAAGGAACATTCTAAGGCAACAAAATGTTTGGTAGATAAACTAACATTTACCAAAACCTCCTACCTAAAAGAGCCTAGAGAAATTGGCACAAGTCTAGGAGTCCTTGGGCAAGCCAAATTTGCCTTCACTAAGGAGAGACATACTGAGGAAAAAGTCATGCTGGCCTTTATTGGCCACTTAAAGGGGAATTTATTTCGGGAGAAAGGAAAAGGATGCAAGCAGTCTAGACAGATTATGCTTGTTTGAAAAATGAATAAAATAACCTCAAAGGATAAACAGCATGATAGGAATAACAGTGGAAAAGAGCATGGACACTGAACCAAGAGGCGCCGTTAAGAATGCTCCTTGAGATGAAAACAGAGGTAGTTCAAGGACAATGGTCTAGATCTTGGTAAGAGAAGTAAAAGCAATGAACTTTATGAGAAATTTATTGTCCACCTAGTCTATGGGAATTCCTAAATGGAGAATGAATGTAATTTGCATAGGTGCTCCCCAGATGCCAAGGCCCCATGTATAAACAAACAACAGATATACCTACTAGAGTAGTTGGGAATGGAATCCTGTTCAGCTTAACCAAGAATTTACTTGTGTGTGTATATGTGTGTGTTTTGGGGAATGGGGCTGTGGGGTGGTTGAAGGATTACTTAAATATAAGGCTCATTATGAAACCTGGTCAATAAAATCTTGTAGTATGAAATAGGTCATATGGCTATGCCCCAAAAGAGACCTGGAATCCAGAATTAACAAAGCTTTGACTCCTGGCTTATATCACAATCCATGACAACATTTGATAACACAGGCAAGGACTGCTTTTGTTAGGAAACCCTAAAAAAATACTATTGTACTTCTAAATGACTTATTTTGTAATAATTTTAGATTAATGATGCAGTTGCTATTTAGTGTAATACTGATATAATTAGTAAGAATAATTTGACTGATTTACTTATACCTCATTTGATGATGCAAAAATAGTATTTGAAAGTTGTCCTTTTGCTTTTTTGTTCTATAAATATTGCAAAAGATGCATGGGAAGAGATGATCATAGCAGCTCATAATTAGAAGACTTGTTTCAGCGTCAGGAGGTTAACTTCGTAAGAGAGAGTTAATTTATAGCTGAACTGGTAAGCTATATCTTATCTCTGGGAATGCCAGAATGTATGGTTTTGACTCTTGGCCGAGATAAAGACAGTGGACATGCTATTTAAAGTGCAGAATTCACTTGGCTATCCCCAGGGTCAGTTTGTTCACTGATGGTTTTCAAAAGGCATAACAGATTTTAATAATTAGATTACTTTTGTGTTAAGGAAATTGTGGGCAGACAAGAGGGGGCTATTTCCTTGGAGAGGAGTCATTCTATTGGATAATTTTTCTTTCAGTGTTTATTTTCCTTACAATTTTTTTAAACATCTTTATTGGAGTATAATTGCTTTACAATGGTGTGTTAGTTTCTACTTTATTTCCTTACAATTTTGATGCTGTGTTTTTTCTAGCCTAGACATAGAGGTGTCCTTATCCTGGGTTCAGCTAATTATTTGATCTTAAGCATCGTTAATTTGATATGTAACTTTTCTTTTTTCTGAGTCAGAGTATCTTCCAAGAGCTCCGCAAGCTCTTGTAATTTAGGGGAGAAAGGCAATCTGCCATTTTATTTTCTGTTTCTAACAGAAAGTTTAAGATGATCAACAAAGAGCATAGATACAGTTTTTGTGATATCTTCACCCTTATCTTGATCCGTGTGTTCCCAGAAGGTGGCATTTAAGGGGACTCTGAAGTAGATGCTTACTTCTTCCTGTTTACCAGACTGAATTTTTGATCAATCAGTTTTGAGAAAAAACCTCGGATAAAGCTACTAAAATGAATTGTCCTATTTTTATGCTAATTTTATATCCATCTATGGTCAAATTTTGATCCATATATTTGATAACATTTTAGTAATCAATCCTTCCTGCTTTTTCTACCAAGTTTTCACATATCCAGGATCTACAAAGGAATAAACTAATTGATAGAGATCAAGGAATCCTAGAATAAAAGTTCACAGAGCAATGTTAAATTCTTCAGTAAACTTTCATCTTTGCTGACCTCAGTGAGATTATGCAAGTATGATCTCAAGCAAGATTCCAAATTAAGGAACCAGAGTTTTGTCATTTTTTTTCCAACCACAGTATAAGATATTATGATAATGTTCAGTGAGTGGAGTATCTTTAGGAAAGGCCTGTGTGTGAAACAGAAAAGGGTCTGATGAAAGTTCAAGAGATACAGGAAAAGCAAAGAAAAGGGGAGGAAGAAGTTGAGGTCTGAGGAGGCAGGATGCCAATCCGGAGTTGCAGCAGAATAGGGTGAGAAGTGTTTAAGTTTGGATGTTAGATATTGCACATTTTCATTAGGTTTTATTCATGAGTCTCTAGGAGAAATAATATTAGAATTTTCCTGCTCTTTAGTGGTCTCTTCATGCCAATCTAAAAATGCTAACCAATGGGTATTTAAATTTATTGAAAGTTTTGATTCTAAGGCACATAGATGGGTTATATTATCCTAAATTCTTTGGAGTAGACGCTGAAGTTCTAATTTTTCCATGACAGAATCTTGTCAAAACTTTAATTATTTAGTGCTATTGTCACCATAACCCTAAGGTTTTCTGAAAGTCTGCTAACTACCAATATCCAAGTGAAGAGAAGAAACAAAATACAAATAATCAGGCACTAAGATTCTTAGCCTTATTCCACCTTATCTATAAGATTCCTAAGCAATACAAAGCAAATCAAGAAGCTAATGTCAAGGGGAAAAAAGAAAAAAAAAAACTTAGGGGCACTTCAACGTATGGGAAACTGTACTCGTTAGAAGTGGGACTTAGTAGTACAGTCACTGGAACTCTGAGGACGGATGTTAAAGAATTTCTGTTATGATCTATCCTCCTGGAAGTGGTCTCAGGGTGAGAAGCAGAAGATACAGTCCTGATCTGAGTTACCTCATCTAAATCCAGATTAGAGACTGATTAAGGTCAAAGACCCCAGGGTACCAGGACAGGCTGATTCCCCTCCCCCATGCCACACTTCACTCAATATTTCCCAAAACACCACTACAGCCGAGGGGAGGAAAGAAGACCCTTTATCTGGGGAACTGGGTGGTGTAGGCACACTGTCCAGGTGACTTGAGTCCTTTCCTCCTTCCACCTGCTCACACGTTATCAGTCTCACTGTGTCTTCTGGCCTGGCAAGCTAAGTTCTCCCCAAAGGGCCTGCTCTAGTATATTTCATTCACTAGATTAGTTACAGATTTTGAACAAACTTTCTTAAGAGAATGAAAAGAAAAATAATTACATAGATACATGTATATACTTAGATATTTGTATTTATGTTTTCTATAATATATAAAGTTCTATTTATATATTTTTATTTCAGCATTAGTATTTGTGAAACCCTCCAAAGTGTGTGGCCCAGAGTAGGATGCTTTTCCTATATTTAAGTGTCATGGTATTTGTCATAGCTATCACCATGTGGCTTCTGTGCTATTTCATTACATCTGACCATAATGATTGCATGTGAGCTAATTCCATTCCTAATAAGGTCATAAGTTATATTTCAATCTAGTAATACTAATCCATTTTTAACATAAATTAATATTCTTGAAAAACAAAACAAAGTGAGTTATTCTATTCAGGTAATACACATTCCTAAACTTCCTCACTGCTTCCTGAAGATAGCAAGAGAAAGAGAACTCACTAAATTGATATAAATTTACCAATTTGTTTAAAAATGCAGAATGCCATTATTTGGGCATTTCACTGAAGGTGCATTTGTGGAAATAGAAACTATTTCAAAACTTTTACAAATTACGGGTTTTATAGATAAATATGATCTATTCAGAAAGTGTCGCTTTTTTTCCTCAATTTTCACTTTGCTTTTTGAGAACAGTTATTTTCAGATGTTTCAGCTAAAGTACTGTGCTGCATTGCAGCATGTAAGGTTATATGCCACTCATGCTGCATTACAAAAGCAGAAATAGTAGTTGAAAAGCATTTCTTAAATCTGGACTTAAAAGGCATTATCATTTTAGAACATGGTCCAGTAAAAAAAAAACCTTTGAAGATTTATCTTTTTATGTGGATGTTGCTGGTGACTCACAAGATGCTTTCACCTCTGTCACTAAGGCTCTTTCTACAAAAGAGCCAAAAATGGTTTGCAGTGAAGAAAAAAGTAGTGTCAGCAATTTGTTATTATTGAAAGTACATAAAGCAGTCAGTTCTGGTTTCATCTTCTTTATCAACAGTTTAAAGAACATTTAAAACAAAAAGATAAAAATAGAATAGGAAAAATTTTGGTTTGTAATTCCAAGTGTTTCAAAATCACTCTGGGTCAATAAAATTTGGTGGTGTATAAATAATCCACTTGCCCTGAGAAATATTCTGAAGCTTAAAGTACAAACTACTTAAACTTAAATATCCTTGGGCTCATCCACAATTTATGAAAAGCTGAGTAAAGCTATTCCATTGAGTCTGTCATTTCTAACTTATAATTGTATTACAACCATATTAAGTTCTATTGCATACATATATTGATTTTATATAATATTCAAAAGAATAAAATATGACTACACGGACCAATAATTATAGGAAAAAGGAAGGGTTCAAACTAATTACTTTTTGTATAAAACATGTTTATAATATAACATTCATTAATATACTTAAAGCAAAAGTGGAAATCATACATAATTATATTTTATAAATGCAGGGATTAAGTTTACTTTTATTTTCCATACCACATGGATAAAGATATGGTATAGAAAATAAATGTTTAAGTAATTACATTTGCAACTAACAAAAAGAAATATTACCATATGGCACCTATAATTTTTTAAATGATTTTAAATTTTACGATCATATGCTTTTTCACCTTCTTTATGTAAAATTGTTAAATTTGTGACCTTATGGAGACACACTCCATTTGCCAAGCAAATTTGGGAATATTCTCAGAATTCTTGGCAATGAAACTAAAATGCATTACTCACCAGATTCACATTTCAGGCTACATTAACTAAAAATGATCTCAGGCTAAAATAATGATTATATAGGTTAACCTATTTGAAAGAAACTTCACAAAGTCACACCTAATGAATAGCAAAGCAGGGTCAATTAGAACCATTGTGAGATCATTAGAAAATGATTCGTCTTGATGCTGTTATAAGCACTATATTCATTTACTTACCATAAAAATCTATTCCCTAATCCTATAGTAGTAATTTCCAAGAAGTCATTATATCTACCAGGTAAGTGATTTGCTCATACTGTGCTAAGGACTTTACAAACAGTATCTCATTTACTCCTCCCATCTGCCTTAGGAGGTCAGGACTATTATACACAGTTTAGAGGAGAACAGTACAGGCATAGAGAGGTCAGTTGATCTTTTTACAGTCACATGTCTATAAAGAGGTGATCCACAAGTCCAGGACAGCTCTGTCATTTCTAACCCCCTTTAGACTTGACATCTCTACTGTTTTGCCTCTTCTGTATGGTTTTCTACAGGAGCAAATCTGTCATTCAGGAGTCCAAGTTAGATTTAAAGCAATGATTATATATTTGCATCTGAAAAAATGAAATAAAATCATGTTAATATTTCTAAATTTAAAAATGTAAATTGCTGCTGCTTAGATACATAAAAAATTAAATCTATGTCTTTTAATGTTATAATTATTTAATCCATTTATTTCCTGGTAGGCATTTTAGCTACAGGCTATGTTAAAGTTGTAGCCACTGACTTCTATAATTAGAATAGAACTTGAATTCATATCACAAGCACTTTTAGGTATATATCCCAAAGCTGGGCTTCAAAAATGAGAAATATAGCATAACAAGAGCCATCATGTTTACCACAGTTGTCCTTTTGGGGTTTCTACTTATACATACAAAAAAAGGCAACTACAGAAACAGTCTGGTCTGTTTGTTATTTTCCATATTTATGAACATCACCTATCTCATGAGAAGGTAATAAAAATTACATGAGATAATACATAATGTTTTTAGGCAGATGTCTGGCATGTTGGTTGTCCAGTGAATGTAAGCGTTATTTTCTGCTATTGACGTTAATATTTCTGTTAGGTAATCTTGGTGGTCAGGAGTGAGGTAATAATGTTTTACTTTTTGTAGAGTGTAAAGCAGAAATGAAATTATCCTTTTTATAAGTCTGTGAGTATTTGAAACATTTTAATTGGGAACTGTTTTGGTTAAAATAGCTAATCAATTTTAGGAGAAAGTTTATTAAACATATACTTATTGTTTTAAAATATAAGATTACTTTTCAAACAGATTTTTGCATAGGTACAGTTCCTCTGTCCATTTGACATTTATATTTGTGGAACAGATGTGGGCTTCTTTTCATGTTTTATAATTACAAGTGCTTTCTAAACTAAGTAGTAGAAATTCCAGATGTTAATGTTATTTTGGATATACATGAAATGTAATTACAAAATTAATTTGTAATCTTATAATACATTCAGATTATGTACAGTGAAGGTGATACAGCTATTGTTATCAAATTCAGGTTCTGCTACTCACCACTCAAAAGCCAATACTTGAGAAGCACGTGTTGGTAGAAAGGAAAGTTGCTTTAGTGAGAAAAGCTGGCAATCTAGGGAGATGATAGACTCATGTCCCCAAAACAACTCTGAAGTTTCTGCTCAGCCATGACAGTTTTTAAAGTGAAAAAAGGGAAGATCTTAGTTAATCGTTGAAGCAAAAGGTTAGGTTCTGCATCATTTTTATTGCATGCAGGCTGGCGGACTCCTCATGATCTTTCTTCAGTTGTTATCTTGCCTGTGTGGTCTACCTACAGAATTGTTAAGGGGGTTCCTGGGGGTGGAGAGCTAGTCATTCTTTAACTATTTAATTCTTCATTCCTACTTCTTTTAATCTAGAATCAACAAGTTAGGCAAGGCATTGTGTGCATTCAGAAGAGCACAAGTCAGGAGTTAGGTTAAATGTTACCTAGTGATCTCATTTTTATAATTAAGGGTTAATGGTAACGAAAATAGACAAACAGGAAAGGAGCAAAAGAGCTGCTTACATTATCAGATTAGGTAAAAATAAATTATTCATTATAGGCACACTACATAAAAGCACCTGCTAACATCTAACTGAATTCAACTCTTTCTCCTATATATTTTGCTCCCTTAGCATTTTAAAATTATATTAGTTTACCTATAATTTACATTGCCCAAAATGGTAGCAACTTGTCATACGTCATTGAGCATGTGAAATCTAGCTAGTTCAAATTGAGAGGCATTGTAAGTGTGAAGTACACACTATATTTTGAGGATGTAGTGCAATAAAGTATTAATAATCTTCATGTTAATTGTATGTTAAAATAATAATATGTTGGGTAGGTTGGTTTAAAAATAGTTATTAAGGGCTTCCCTGGTGGCGCAGTGGTTGGAAGTCTGCCTGCCGACGCAGGGGACGCGGGTTTGTGCCCCGGTCCGGGGGGATCCCACATGCCGCGGAGCGGCTGGGTCCGTGAGCCATGGCCGCTGAGCCTGCGAGTCTGGAGCCTGTGCTCCGCAACGGGAGAGGCCACAACAGTGAGAGGCCCACATACCGCAAAAAAATAAATAAAAATAAATAAAAAGTTATTAAAATTATTTTTACCTATTGCTTATTTTTAATATGGCTACTAGGAATTTTAAATTACATATGTGGCTCATGCTTGTGAATCACATATTTTGATGGGGCAGCATAAATCCATAGAATATGCATGTGCACATTTGTGTTATTTTATGTATACACGTGCATACACACAATGACAAAACTGTTTGTCTATTTACTATAAAGACATTTTGTTACATTTATTGAAAGGTATATGAATTTAATGCTGAAGCTCAAGCACTGTGCTACAGGAAAATGCTAATTACTCCTTATAATCACATCTATGCCTCTTTGTCTCACTGTTTTCTAGAAATATATCAATATAGACTTTTTTGAATAGATTATACTTTTCAAAACCTGATTATTATTTATGTAACATACCCATTGATTTTGTTTCTTTTCATTTTACTGTTTAACTGATGTCTATTAATTATTTTTTCTCCTAAGATTTATAAAGGAAGTTAACCACATGTATGCTGTCCAGTGCTATATGCTCAATACATAGTATAGTCTCAAGCACCCAAGTGATATTCAAGCATATAAATTATATGAATAAGTGAATAAAGAGGAATCATTATATATATTTCTGTGGGGTTATTTTAATAGCTGTATTCTATTCTACATTTTAACTTATTTGGCTAGTGCTATATAGTTTTTTAAAAACAATATTTACATTTATATTGATGTGTTTGTGATATTCTTTAAGTCCATTTTTCTACTCAGATCCCTTGAATATTTCTACTTATGTAAGGTGAATTTGTATTAACTTGACAGAATCAGAGGTAAATAGCACAAAGATGAATATTAGCAGGTTTTTTTCCAGAAATATTAGGATGAATTTACATTGCCACTGCTGGCCCATAGTCATATATTTTCACCAAAATTAAGATGTAAATATTTAAGTAGATGAGAGAAAAATAGGGAGGGGGGAAGACACTCCACTAATTTGAGAATTTTATAAACAAAGAATTTTGTTTCAATGTGTATGTTTCAAATTGTACATAAACTGACCATTTTTGCAAATGTTTGTAAGTCAATTCTATTTTTCTATGGAAATTTGGACTCATTTTTAAACCTTAGGAATAATAAGAAATACATGTATATTGTCAGTATCACAGACAACTCAAACTCAATATAACCATATTAGAATCATTATCTTTTCAAGTGGGATTTTTCTGAACACTTGTAGATCCACAAATGTTAACTCGAGTCATGACCAATAAGTTTTATATAACATATTTGAATTGTAAACTTTTATTTCCATGATAAGATTTTTAAAAACATTAACAAATGTATTAAAATGATAGTCTAGTAACCCTTAACAAGTAGTTCTCCAAATTATAACCTTGTAGACAAGATTAGCACTCAATTTTTTAATATCTTTGTTAACATTTAGGATATCTTTGCTGCCGAGTATAAATCTATAGTAAGAAATTAACATTCAATATAGTGATAAGTGTATATGACTACCCTACTTTGGCATGTCTTAATGTATAATGACATCATTTTATGTAAACTCCATAAGCACAGAGATTTTATATTTCTCACTGATATATCTTAAACATCTAGAACAGTACCTGGCCTTTATAAGACACTCAATAATAGTTAATTTGAATGATCATCAATGATCATACTTCTGTATATGGACAAAATTTTTTTATTTATACCGATAAATTTCAATTAAAATACATTTTCATAAATCAAAACTTGTATTTAAGATTTAAGGAATTAATTTCAATATTAAACTATTTCATTTGTCATCATGAAGTAGGGCAGCTCTTCATATTTTATTTAATTGTGTCCATGAGCTAATAAGTGGTAATATAACATAAAAATAATTCATTTGCATCAGGTGCACTATATAGGAAAATGTCTTTGAAGTGGTTCAAAAGGAGAAATGTGTTGAGAGAAGTGAATCTTTATACAACATATTGTCTGAAAGATGTCCAAAGTCAAGAGAACCAAGGACCTGTGGTCAAGACCAAAATCACATTCTAGTGGATGTATTAGAGTGATGCTAACTTTTAATATTTTGACTGCTGAGTAGTGGTAAATATGCTATGCAGTTTTTGATAAATGTAGATTAAATTTGTCAATACTATATTTGGAGGTGTAAACTGTAAAAGTAATTAGACCATACAAATAATGACTGAATTTTTTTCAATATGATATAATATTTCACAGTTGATCTTACCTTTAATTTTAATAATGCTTCTGCTTACATAACTTATGATTTTTAATTTGAAATTAAAATTTGTAAGTGTAATTTAAACCTAGCTTTATTTTAGTAGATAACATATGAGATTGTATTTAAATAAGTATTCAACTTTGGGAGTTCATGAGAGCTTTACCTTTACAGAGGGTCTGCACATGACTTAAATTCATTGTAGTGCAATGCCTATAGGTTTGTAATCAGACAGGTTTAAGCTCCACTACTAAAGGATAATTGATCTGAAATTTGGCAAGTTTTTTGCTACATAATTTTTTTAACAGCACAGTGATATTACCTGAATCAGGTAACGCCTATGGAATATGACTGATGTAAGGTATTGTAAGATAATAGAAAATATATATTGGTCTCTATCCCCAGTTACTGGCACAGAGCTCCTAAAACTCTTGTAACTGCCTAAGTGATAAGAGCACTAGGAACATCTTTTGTTCTAATCTTTGGTCTTTGGCCCCAGTTCCTGACACAGGGCTCCTGAAACCCTTGTAATTTCCTGGGTGATAGGAGTATCTTTTGTTCTGATGAGGTGACTCTGGAAGGGCTTCTGGATGCCTCCTGGATGGGGGTGGCCACTGGAAAGACCAGGCCATGATTAGAAGCTCGGAAATATCAGCCCTACCTTCTGTTTTCCAGTTAATAATTGATCATGTTCACATGAGGAAGCCACCATAAAATCCCAATACTATGGTATTTGGGGAGCTTCCATGTTGGTGAACACATCCATGTACTGGTGAGGTGATGCACCCTGACTCCATGGGAACAGAAGTTCCTGTGTTCAGGACCCTCCCAGACCTCACCCTATGAATCTCTTCATCTGTCTATTAATCTGTATTCTTTATTAAAGAATAATAAATTTATCCTTTAACAAGCTAGTAAATATAAGTGTTTCCCTGATTTCTGTGAGCCCCTCTAGCAAATTAATCAAACCCCAGGAGGTGGTCGTGGGAACTACTGATTTAAAGTCCAGCAGTACAGATGTTGTGGGTGACCTGAGGACCTACTGTTTGCAATTGGCATCTGAAGCTGGGCGGGAGCAGTCTTGAGGGACTGAGCCCTTAACCTGTGGGATCCGACACTATCTCCATGTAGATGGAGTAAAGGACACACACAGGTGGAGTTTTTCCAACTCAGGTATAAAATTACCTGAAGCATATTAGTATTTATTAAAGGCTGGTGCTTTTCCACAGTTATCCCAGTATGATGAGATTATCTGCTTTGTGGGGCAGTGGTGAACATTGCAGATTAAGAACCCAAATTAAAGTGCATTTAATCTCTCTGTCCCCTTGGTTTTTCATCTTTTTTTGAGGACTAAAGATACTAATTTACATTGTTTGCTGAGAGTAGTGTCTGACATAGAATAAGCATATAATAAAAAGAGATATAACTTTTAAAATTCCATTTAGATTATTTTATATTATGTTCAATATATTTTTAATTTGGTTATGGTATTAAATAGTGTTACTGGTTGATTTGGGTCCTGAAAAATTCATATTTGACATAATAACCCCAAGTACCTCAGAATGTGACCTTATTTGGAAATCGGGTCATTGTAAATGTAATTAGTTAAATTAAGATGAGGTCCTACATGAGTAATGTGGGTCCATAATCCAATAAATTGGTATTTTAATAAAAGAATGCCATGTGAAGAGACATATACAGGAGAACATTATGTGAAGATTGGAGTTATACTGCCAGTAGCTAGGAGAGAGTCCTGCAACAGATCTTTCTCTAGTAGCTTCAGAGGGAGCATAGTCCCACCAACACCTTAAATTTTAACTTCTGGCCTCCAGAACTGTGAGATAATAAATTTCTGTTATTCAGAGCCACTCAGTTTGTGGCATTCTGTTATTCCAGCATCAGCAAACCAATAGGATTAAATTTACTATTTTGTGTCATACTTAGAAGACACAAAGATGAAGAGTACATGATCCCAAAATAACCAGTAAACAGCTAGTATAGTGATTTTTGATACGTATAATGAAAGATGTCTGTCTTAGGTGAGGGTATCTGATAAGCACATCATAAGCTAAAGATCCAGGTGCATGTGATTTATTCAGGAAAAGCTCGCAGGAGGAGCCAAAAAGAATGTGGAGGAGGCAGGATAGAAAAGGGGAAGAAACTTGGCAAGGGTGGCATTTAAGTTAAAGTCCCAGACAAACCTAATCTCAGGAGGAACTTTGTAGTATACATTCGGAAGTTTGTTTCAGCTGAAGGTAAGAGCTGGGCTTTTGTACTCCCACACCAGTCATAGATAACTGATCACCTGGGATATGGGGAAGATAATGCAAGAGTGATAGGGCAATACTGTGAATGTCGCGGATGCTCCTAGCTGGGGATGGGGCTTGAGGACCTAATAATCTGTCTACACAGGAACTTATGGGAGATCTTATGAGGGGCATGACTTTAACCTTGGGGGTTTAAGGAAAGCTTTTCTGGAAGGAGAGTCTTCTTTATTGAACAGTCTTGAGGTACGTGTACATGTGAACCAGTTGAATGTCAGCAGTACTCTTTTTCATTTCTCAGTTTTGTGATCTTACTTACATTCTACATTCTACTTACTATTGTATTACATGGGCATTGAACTTGTATTTGGTTTAATAATGTTTTTCACAGTGTCCAGCAGAGTGCACTCAAATGTGTATTTAAAGAATGAATATTCAGTCTTTTTTCTATCCACCTCATTCTCCTTTTCTTTGTCTATCAGTCACTGCTCTTCTAAAGCAAACTTTATTTTTAAACCTGTTCCAAGATATTTGCATCTTTAGGAAGCTGTTTTTGACAATCCACTTATGTTACACTGTCACTCTGGAATGAAAAAAATAAAAGTTTTATGAAAATGTTGAAATACTAGTTTAAACACATATTCTAGATGTGGTGTTGTTATAATTAATTTATAATAAATATTTGCTCATAATATACATAAAATATAATCTTAAACTTTAGAAGATATATGTAATAGACTGAATTGAGAATTTTCACTTCTATCTTAAACCTGATGTTAATAATATAAAATGTCAATCACTAGATACAAGAAAATGTGATTTAATCCACATGTTCTTTTAAATTGACTCAAATCATTTAGAGGAAAAATATCAAAAGAAAATACTGGAAACTACAAATCATAACAAGTACAGATTAAATGTAAACTCTAAATATGAAGATTTTGTTTGAAAAGTGCTTTGTAAAAATCTAAATTTTATTAATAGAACAACTGTTTAACTTTCTGATTGCCTGAGAAATTACTTATAAAGTCTGAATAAAGTTCAGATTTTAAACACAGTATCAGTCATAGGAGAACAGTTACACTGTGCAAAACTGTTCTCTAAGAAGTAGTGCATTTACTGGTTATTAATTTAATAGTAAATTTTCTGGTTTTTCTTCCTTTGAAGTTACTGGTAATTTTTTTTAAGATCTAGAAGTACATGTAAATGAATATGGATCAAATGTAAAATTTCACCTTAGACATCAATGCATCTAGTAAAAATTGAAAACAGTTCTAAGGTGATACCAAAAGGGTGGAATTCATGCCCTTTTTTTATTTTCCACTCCCTGGAAGGTCTTATCTACTTGAGGCAGATAGGGGACAGTGTCTTTGCAAACAAGGAAAATAGAATTACAGAACTACTAGTCTTTAAGGACCAAAGTTTATAAAGACAATACATATAAGTGTAATTGATGCTTTTAATGAAGGGATATAGCCCAAGTTTTACTGAAGTTACTCAATGACTTAATGGCTCAAAGGAAAAATAACCAACCCTAAAAACAAAATGCCTATTTAAATATGTATACAAACTTTTGTACACTTTTTCCTACTTTATCTTTAAGTCTGATGTACTAAAAGTATCTTGTGGTACCATTGAAACAGTTGCAAATATATCTACAAATATATGTATTTGTTTTTTTGTTTTTTTTTTTTTTGTGGTACGCGGGCCTCTCACTGCTGTGGCCTCTCCCATTGCGGAGCACAGGCTCCGGACGCGCAGCCTCAGTGGCCATGGCTCACGGGCCCAGCCACTCCGTGGCATGTGGGATCTTCCCAGACCGGGGCACGAACCCGTGTCCCCTGCATCGGCAGGCGGACTCTCAACCACTGCACCACCAGGGAAGCCCAATATATGTATTTGTAAAGCTAAAAATTACTCAATCTATTTTTCTATTTTAAACTTTTTTTATATATCAAATGTTAGCTGACAAGTTGTTTAGAAGCCATGTGTTAATTACTTCTTGTAATTATCGTAATTGCTTGTCTTTTACAGTAGTGTCTGATACTCGATAATTCCACTTTAGTTGTGAGAGTAATTTGTTTGATACTGACATCAAATTTTTTAGTACGGTTTGTGAGTTAATTTCAAGTGAATAAAAGGGTTTAGATCACAAGCACATTAGCAGAAATGCCAATGGATATATAAAATTACAGACATATATTAAATTGTCTATTTCTTATACCTAAAAATAAAAGAAAAATAGAAATTTTACTGCCTAAATATATATGTGGGAATTTACTATTCTATCATTTTAGGATTTTTATATGTTTAATTGGGATAACTCAGAAATAAAATATAAGACTGTAATAATGAGACATACACGTATGGCTGTCAGCATAACTGATGCCATCTTGGTCCTATTCTGTTCCTCCCGACCCTACCTAGGGCTTTTTTGTGTAGTAATTCTCTTCTCTACTGTCAAGGACTTTGTAGTTAAAAGATGTTGTTTAATGATATTTAGGGCCAGGTGGCCTCTATGATCTGTTAGCCTCCAAACAATGATGAAGACCTTCATTGTGTATTTCAGGCACCCACAAGACTAGTTAAGTATCCATAAATATTGACTTAGGGATGCACTTCCTGTTTCCAAGCACTCCCATGCTTCCAAAGCATTCCCATACCCTAGGTTACTGATAAAATTGTCCCAATGGCCCCTCAGTGTTGCAGAGTGCAGCTGTGAATGCTTTCAGATTGTTGTCCAACTGATCCTACTTTGTGAGTAAATTACCCTATAAAAAACTGATCCATTGATTACAGTAAATCCCCTACATACAAACGAGTTCCATTCCAAGAGTGCGTTTGTAAGTCCAACTTGTTTTTAAGTCCAACAAAGTTAGCCTAGGTACCCAACTAACACAATCGGCTGTATAGTACTGTACTGTAATAGGTTTATAATGCTTTTCACACAAATAATACATAGAAAACAAAAAATAAAAAAACTTCTTTTTAACATCTTTATTAGAGTATAACTGCTTTATAGTGTTGTGTCAGTTTCTGCTGTATAACAAAGTGAATCAGCTATATGCATATGTATATCCCCATATCCCCTCCCTCTTGCGTCTCCCTCCCACCCTCCTTAGAAGTATAGTCGTACAGTATAACAGCTGGCATACAGGAGCTGGCATCGAGTGAACAAGGAGAGTTGTTGACTGAAGGAGGCAGAGGAGGTGGGAGATGGTAGAGCCAAAGGATCATCAGCAATAGTAGATGGAGGGCAAGCTGAAATTTCACTCACACCTGACGTTGATGGCACAGGTTCTGGTTCCTTGCTGGATTCAATTCTATCTACCCTCTTGAAAAAATGGCATCCCTGGGTAGTAGCTGTTTTGTCCTCAACATCTATGACATGGTGGCACTGGATTGCATTCTGAATGGCTGCTGCAACCTTCATGTACCGTTCTACATTCGGGTCCTATACCTCAAAAAGTTACAGTGCCTCCTCAAATAAAGAAAATCCCCTTTCCATTTCCTGTGTCCTGAATCTCTTCAGTTCTTCAATTACTTCGTTTTCCTCTTGCCTCTCTTTGTCCATTCTCTGGGCCTCCGATTCCTGGCACTTCTTACCAGTACCAGCTACATCACCGCTGCTTTTACGCTTGCTTCTGGACATCCTGGGCTTGAAATAAAGATACTGTACTACTGTACTCTCTACAGTACCGTACAGTAAAGTACACAAAAGCACAACCACTTGTAGATGATGTACGAACGTGACAGTGTACACCACACATGTGAAGTAACATATTATTGGACATGCGAACACATTTTCGCACCTTTGAAAGTTCGCAACTTGAAGGTTCGTATGTAGGGGACTTACTGTATGCGGAGCTGTCTGCCTCGCTTCTTGGTCTCAAATTACCTCCTCAGTTCAGTGGGTACTTTTCTTTCTCGCCATTCTCTAACACATATGATTTCACAGTTCCCTTTAATGTAACTCTAAATTATAGTGTTATTTAGAATAAACAGCTTCCCCATCCTTTATTTAATTATAAATATTTTTCCAAAACTATTTACTAGGCAACTACTTTGTTCTGAGAATTTTGCTAGACCTTGGGGATACAGTGTTGAAAAAGTATATTCTTGTTTCTCAGAAGCATTGGGAAGAATGTAATAGTTGCAAATGAATGCAATATTGAATAAGTATTTTGGTGAGTATATGCACAGAACATGTGGAAGCCCACTAATGGTGTCATTTAGCCAGTCTTCTGGCTTCCTAAAGAGAATTTTCATGTGAACTGATTGCTAAGTAAAATCTGCAAGACCTAAGTGTGAAACCATTTGGGTATGTTTCAGAAGGAGGGAAACCAGTGGAGGAAATCCCAGATAAGAGAGGTGAACCAAAAGGTGAAAGAGGACACAGCTTATTGGGGAAAAACCAATCTGGTAAGTAGAGACCTCAACAAATATGATTTATCAATAAGGTAAACAAGTAATTCATCATGAAGACTGGTCTTTTTGACTAAGGGTTTTGGGTGTTATCTGAAGCTTTAATGTTTGTGCTTTGGAAGTAGTTGCTGATAATCAAATGCTTAACAGTGTTAAACAGGACAAATGCTAAGCAGATTTTTCAATGGGAGAAAAAAAATCTTATATGTTGTCAGTATGTGTTTAGGTTATTTTTCATTTTAATAAGGTTTATATTTGACAAAGTATTAATGATTTCTTCATTTTTTTTATTATATGACAAGCTTCAGAGAACAGAGTTTTTATTAGATTTTTGTTTAATGCCTTATCCGACAGCACACATACATATGTATATCTCGTTAGCTCAGTTTTTAAAATTTATAATCATGAAGTGACTGACATAGAGCAGTTGTTTTAGTTCAATGCTGTATCATTCTACTAAAGCCTAGTCATTCCTCTTAGAAATTCATACAAAGAAATACACGTGATTAACGGGAAGACCTTCAAGTCGTGTACTTCTGATTAAGTTTAAGATATATTTAATAATGAAGATCAGTACATTGGCTAATTGCTGCATACAGTGCTAAGAATTAGAAAATTTTTAATCCAATATGCAGAGATAAGCAGAATTGAATTCCTGAACTATCAACTACCAAGCAAAGCACTACCAAGCAGACTACATTTCCTCCTAGTTCCAGACTGGGAATAATGTGGAATCATTTTAGGTGATACGTATTTTTACTTTTTAAACACTATAACCAAATTTAATATAAAATGCAAAAAAAAGTTCTTTCATGCTCAAATAATTTTACATTTTGGTTTCAGATACCTATAGTAAAAATTTTAAAGAGTGTCTTATGTAAATGATGGACTCTCTTCACTGTTTTATCAAATAAGCTAGGTCCAGTTACTAAGAAGTGAGGTACTTCTGTGATTCCAAAGTACTTTATACTGAGCATAGTGTATTAAGTCATCTATGCCTTTTGTAAATTAATGAACATCTCTGACTTCCCACTGTGCCCTAAAAAGTCTTTTGCTTCCTCTGCAAATTTTATTAGATACTGAATGACTTATTTTAAAATAGTTTTGTCTTGGTAATCATTTTTCACTCTGTGTAAAATGGGTGATGATTTCATAATCTATAAATCTTAAATGAATATTTTTTAACATCTTTATTGGGGTATAATTGCTTTACAATGGTGTGTTAGTTTCTGCTTTATAACAAAGTGAATCAGTTATACATATACATATGTTCCCATATCTCTTCCCTCTTGTGTCTCCCTCCCTCCCACCCTCCCTATCCCACCCCTCCAGGCGGTCACAAAGCACCAAGCCGATATCCCTGTGCCACGCGGCTGCTTCCCACTAGCTATCTACCTTACGTTTGTTAGTGTATATATATCCATGCCTCTCTCTCGCCCTGTCACAGCTCACCCTTCCCCTTCCCCATATCCTCAAGTCCGGTCTCCAGTAGGTCTGTGTCTTTATTCCTGTCTTACTCCTAGGTTCTTCATGACATTTCTTTTTCTTAAATTCCATATATATGTGTTAGCATACGGTATTTGTCTTTCTCTTTCTGACTTACTTCAATCTGTATGACAGACTCTAGGTCTATCCACCTCATTACAAATAGCTCAATTTCGTTTCTTTTTATGGCTGAGTAATATTCCATTGTATATATGTGCCACATCTTCTTTATCCATTCATCCAATGATGGGCACTTAGGTTGTTTCCATCTCCGGGCTACTGTACATAGAGCTGCAGTGAACATTTTGGTACATGACTGTTTTTGAATTTTGGTTTTCTCAGGGTATATGCCCAGTAGTGGGATTGCTGGGTCATATGGTAGTTCTATTGTAGTTTTTTAAGGAACCTCCATACTGTTCTCCATAGTGGCAGAACCAATTCACATTCCCACCAGCAGTGCAAGAGTGTTCCCTTTTCTCCACACCCTCTCCAGCATTTATTGTTTCTAGATTTTTTGATGATGGCCACTCTGACTGGTGTGAGATGATATCTCATTGTAGTTTTGATTTGCATTTCTGTAATGATTAATGAAGTTGAGCATTCTTTCATGTGTTTGTTGGCAACCTGTTTAGGTTCTTTGGAGAAATATCTATTTAGGTCTTCTGCCCATTTTTAGATTCGGTTGTTTGTTTTTTTGTTATTGAGCTGCATGAGCTGCTTGTAAATTTTGGAGATTAATCCTTTGTCGGTTGCTTCATTTGCAAATATTTTCTCCCATTCTGAGGGTTGTCTTTTGGTCTTGTTTATGGTTTCCTTTGCTGTGCAAAAGCTTTGAACTTTCATTGGGTCCCATTTGTTTATTTTTCTTTTTATTTCCATTTCTCTAGGAGGTGGGTCAAAAGGATCTTGCTGTGATTGATGTCATAGAGTGTTCTGCCTATGTTTTCCTCTAAGAGTTTGATAGTTTCTGGCCTTACATTTAGGTCTTTAATCCATTTTGAGCTTATTTTTGTGTATGGTGTTAGGGAGTGATCTAATCTCATTCTTTACATGTACCTGTCCGGTTTTCCCAGCACCACTTATTGAAGAGGCTGTCCTTTCTCCACTGTACATTCCTGCCACCTTTATGAAATATAAGGTGGCCATATGTGCGTGGGTTTATCTCTGGGCTTTCTATCCTGTTCCACTGATCTATATTTCTGTTTTTGTGCCAGTACCATACTGTCTTAATTACTGTAGGTTTGTAGTATAGTCTGAAGTCAGGGAGCCTGATTCCTCCAGCTTCGTGTTTCGTTCTCAAGATTGCTTTGGCTATTCGGAGTCTTTTGTGTTTCCGTATAAATTGTGAAATTTTTTGTTCTAGTTCTGTGAAAAATGCCAGTGGTAGTTTGATAGGGATTGCATTGAACCTATAGATTGCTGTGGGTAGTAGAGTCATTTTCACAATGTTGATTCTTCCAATCCAAGAACATGGTATATCTCTCCATCTATTTGTATCACCTTTAATTTCTTTCATCAGTGTCTTATAATTTTCTGCATACAGGTCTTTTGTCTCCTTAGGTAGGTTTATTCCTAGATATTTTATTCTTTTTGTTGCAATGGTAAATGGGAGTGTTTCCTTGATTTCACTTTCAGATTTTACATCATTAGTATATAGGAATGCCAGAGATTTCTGTGCATTAATTTTTTATCCTGCTACTTTACCAAATTCATTGATTAGCTCTAGTAGTTTTCTGGTAGCATTTTAGGATTCTCTGTATACTATCATGTCATCTGCAAACAGTGACAGCTTTACTTCTTCTTTTCCAATTTGGAATCCTTTTATTTCCTTTTCTTCTCTGATTGCTGTGGCTAAAACTTTCAAAACTATGTTGAATAAGAGTGGTGAGAGTGGGCAACCTTGTCTTTTTCCTGATCTTAGTGGAAATGCTTTCAGTTTTTCACCATTGAGGATGATGTTTGCTGTGGGCTTGTCATATATGGCCTTTATTATGTTGAGGAAAGTTCCCTCTATGCCTACTTTCTGCAAGGTTTTTATCATAAATGGGTGTTGAATTTTGTCATAAGCTTTCTCTGCATCTATTGAGATGATCATATGGTTTTTCTCCTTCAATTTGTTAATATGGTTTATCACATTGATTTGCGTATATTGAAGAATCCTTGCATTCCTGGAATAAACCCCACTTGATCATGGTGTATGATCCTTTTAATGTGCTGTTAGATTCTGTTTGCTAGTATTTTGTTGAGGATTTCTGCATCTATGTTCATCAGTGGTATTGGCCTGTAGTTTTCTTATTTGTGACATCCTTGTCTGGTTTTGGTATCAGGGTGATGGTGGCCTCGTAGAAGGAATTTGGGAGTGTTCCTCCCTCTGCTATATTTTGGAAGAGTTTGAGAAGGATAGGTGTTAGCTCTTCTCTAAACGTTTGATACAATTCGCCTGTGAAGCTATCTGGTTTTGGGCTTTTGTTTGTTGGAAGATTTTTAATCCCAGGTTCAATTTCAGTGCTTGTGATTGGTCTGTTCATATTTTCTATTTCTTCCTGATTCAGTCTTGGCAGGTTGTGCATTTCTAAGAATTTGTCCATTTCTTCCAGGTTATCCATTTTATTGGCATAGAGTTGCTTGTAGTAATCTCTCATGATCTTTTTTATTTCTGCAGTGTCAGTTGTTACTTCTCCTTTTTCATTTCTAATTTTATTGATTTGAGTCTTCTCCCTTTTTTTCTTGATGAGTCTGGCTAATGGTTTATCTATTTTGTTTATCTTCTCAAAGAACCAGCTTTTAGTTTTATTGATCTTTGCTATCGTTTCCTTCATTACTTTTTCATTTATTTCTGATCTGATTTTTATGAATTCTTTCCTTCTAATTTCCGGATTTTTTTTGTTCTTCTTTCTCTAATTTCTTGAGGTGCAAGGTTAGGTTATTTATTTGAGATGTTTCCTGCTTCTTAAGGTGGGCATTTATTGCTATAAACTTCCCCCTTAGAACTGCTTTTGCTGCATCCCATAGGTTTTGTGTCGTTGTGTCTCCATTGTCATTTGTTTCTAGGTATTTTTTGATTTCCTCTTTGATTTCTTCACTGATCACTTCGTTATTAAGTAGTGTATTGTTTAGCCTGCATGTGTTGTAAAAATACAGATCTTTTCTTGTAACTGATATCTAGTCTCATGGCGTTGTGGTCGGAAAAGATACTTGGTACAATTTCAATTTTCTTATATTTACCAAGGCTTGATTTGTGACCCAAGATATGATCCTGGAGAATGTTCCATGAGCACTTGAGAAAAACGTGTATTCTGTTGTTTTTGGATGCAGTGTCCTATAAATATCAATGAAGTCCAGCTTGTTTAATATATCATTTAAAGCTTGTGTTTATTTATTTTCATTTTGGATGATTTGTCCATTGTGAAAGTGGGGTGTTAAAATTCCCTACTATGAATGTGTTACTGTCAATTTCCCCTTTTATGGCTGTTAGTATTTGCCTTATGTATTGAGGTGCTCCTATGTTGGGTGCATAAATATTTACAATCGTTATATCTTCTTCTTGGTTCGATCCCTTGATCATTATGTAGTGTCCTTCTTTGTCTCTTGTGATAGTCTTTATTTTAAAGTCTATTTTGTCTGATATGAGAATTGCTACTCCAGCTTTCTTTTGGTTTCCATTTGCATGGAATATCTTTTTCTATTCCCTTACTTTCAGTCTGTATGTGTCTCTAGGTCTGAAGTGGGTCTCTTGTAGACAGCATATATATGGGTCTTGTTTTTGTAGCCATTCAGCCAATCTGTGTCTTTTGGTGGGAGCATTTAGTCCATTTACATTTAAGGTAATTATCGATATGTATATTCCTATTCCCATTTTCTAAATTGTTTTGGGTTCATTATTATAGGTATTTTCCTTGCCTTGTGTTTCTTTTTCCTTTAGCATTTGTTGTAAAGCTGGTTAGGTGGTGCTGAACTCTCTCAGCTTTTGCTTGTCTGTAAAGGTTATAATTTCTCCATCAAATCTGAATGAGATCCTTGCTGGGTAGAGTAATCTTGGTTGCAGGTTTTTCTCCTTCATCACTTTCAGTATGTCCTGCCACTCCCTTCTGGCTTGCAGAGTTTCTGCTGAGAGATCAGCTGTTAACCTTATGGGGATTCCCTTGTGTGTCATTTGTTGTTTTTCCCTTGCTGCTTTTAATATGCTTTCTTTTTATTTACTTTTTGACTGTTTGATTAATATGTGTCTTGGCGTATTTCTCCTTGGATTTATCCTGTATGGGACTCACTGTGCTTCCTGAACTTCATTCACTATTTCCTTTCCCATATCAGGGAAGTTTTCAACTATAATCTCTTCAAATATTTTCTCAGTCCCTGTCTTTTTCTCTTCTTCTTTTGCAAACCCTATAATTTGAATGTTGGTGTGTTTAATGATGTCTCACAGGTCTCTGAGAGTGTCCTCAGTTCTTTTCATTCTTTTTTCTTTATTCTGCTCTGCAGTAGTTATTTCCACTATTTTATCTTCCAGGTCACTTATCAATTCTTCTGCCTCAGTTATTCTGCTATTGATCCCATCTAGAGTATTTTTAATTTCATTTATTGTGTTGTTCATCATTGCTTGTTTCATCTTTATTTCTTCTAGGTCCTTGTTAAATGTTTCTTGCATTTTGTCCATTCTATTTCCAAGATTTTGGATCATCTTTACTATAATTATTCTGAATTCTTTTTCAGGTAGACTGCCTATTTCCTCTTCATTTGTTAGGTCTGATGCATTTTTATCTTGCTCCTTCATCTGCTGTGTGTTTTTCTGTCTTCTCATTTTGCTTATCTTACTGTGTTTGGGGTCTCCTTTTTGCAGGCTTCAGGTTCGTAGTTCCCGCTGTTTTTGATGTCTGTCTCCAGTGGCTAAAGTTGGTTCAGTGGGTTGTGTAGGCTTCCTGGCGGAGGGGACTAGTGCCTGTGTTCTGGTGGATGAGGCTGGATCTTGTCTCTTTAGTGGGCAGGTCCACGTCTGGTGGTGTGTTTTGGGGTGTCTGTGGACTTACTATGATTTTAGGCAGCCTCTCTGGGGGTTGTGTTCCTGTTTTGCTAGTTGTTTGGCATAGGTTGTCCAGCACTGTAGCTTGCTGGTCGTTGAGTGAAGCTGGGTGCTGGTGTTAAGATGGAGGTCTCTGGGAGATGTTCGCCATTTGATATTATGTGGAGCTGAGAGGTCTCTTGTTGACCAGTGTCCTGAAGTTGGCTCTCCCACCCTAGAGGCAGAGTCGTGACTCCTGGCTGGAGCACCAAGAGCCTTTCATCCACATGGCTCAGAATAAATGGGAGAAAAAGTAGAGAGAATTAATAGAAATAGGAAGAAAGAAAGAAGGAAAGAAGACAAGAAGGAAAGAAGGGAGGAAGGAAGGAAAAAACACAGAAAGAAAGAAGATACAGTAAAATAAAAGTATAATAAAGTTATTGAATTAAAAAATATTTAGAAAAAAAAAAAGGGACGGATAGAACCTTAGGACAAATGGTGGAAGCAAAGCTATACAGCAAAATCTTACACAGAAGCATACACATACACCCTCAAAAAAAGAGGTAAAGGGAAAAAAATTATAAATCTTGCTCTCAAAGTCCACCTCCTAAATTTGGGATGATTCGTTTTCTAAAGGAGGGAGGAAAGGAAGGGAGGGAGGGATGGAGGAAGGAAGGAAAGAAGGTAAAATATAATAAAGTTATTAAAATTAATTATTAAGAAAAAAATTTTTAAAAAATGGATGGATAGAAGCTTAGGACAAATGGTGGAAGCAAAGCTATACAGAGAAGATCTCACACAGAAGCATATACATACACATTCACAAAAAGAGGAAAAGGGGGAAAAAATCATAGATCTTGCTCTCGAAGTCCACCGCCTCTATTTGGAGTGATTCGTTGTCTATTCATGTATTCCACAGATGCAGTGTACATCAAGTTGATTGTGGAGCTTTAATCCGCTGCTTCTGAGGCTGCTGGGAGAGATTTCCCTTTCTCTTCTTTGTTCTCACAGCTCCCAGGGGCTCAGCTTTGGATTTGGCCCTGCCTCTGTGTGTAGGTCGCTGGAGGGCGTCTGTTTCTTGCTCAGACAGGACGGGGTTAAAGGAGCCGCTGATTCGGGGGCTCTGGCGCACTCAGGCGGGGGGGGAGGGGCACTGCGGCCCGCCGTGCTTTCTCCCAGGGAAGTTGTCCCTGGATCCCGGGAACCTGGCAGTGGCGGGCTGCACAGGCTTCCCGGAAGAGGGGTGTAGATAGTGACCTGTGCTCGTACACAGGCCCCTTGGTGGCAGCAGCAGCAGCCTTAGCGTCTCCTGCCCATCTCTGGGGTCCGTGCTTTTAGCCACGGCTCGCGCCCGTCTCTGGGGTCCGTGCTTTTAGCTGCGGCTCGCACCCGTCTCTGGAGTTCCTTTCAGCAGTGCTCTTAATCCCCTCTCCTCGTGCACCAGGAAACAAAGAGGGAAGAAAAAGTCTCTTGCCTCTTTGGCAGCTCCAGACCTTTTCCCGGCCTCCCTGCTGGCTAGCCGTGGTGCACTAACCCCTTCAGGCTGTGTTCATGCAGCCAACCCCAGTCCTCTCCCTACACTCCGACCGAAGCCCGAGCCTCAGCTTGCAGCCCCGTCCACCCCGGCGGGCAAGCAGACAAGCCTCTCGGGCTGGTGAGTGCCGGTCGGCACCGATTCTCTGTGCAGGAATCTCCCTGCTTTGCCCTCCACACCCCTGTTGCTGTGCTCTCTTCCGTGGCCCCAAAGCTCCCCCCTCCACCTGCGAAGGAGCCTCCTAGTGTGTGGAAACCTTTTCTCCTTCACGGCTCCCTCCCACTGGTGCAGGTGCTGTCTCTATTCTTTTGTCTCTGTTTTTTTTTTTTTTTCTTTTGCCCTACCCAGGTATGTGGGGAGTTTCTTGCCTTTTGGGTGGTCTGAGGTCTTTTGCCAGCATTCAGTAGGTGTTCTGTAGGAGTTGTTCCACGTGTAGATGTATTTCTGGTGTATCTGTGGGGCGGAAGGTGATCTCCACGTCTTACTCTTCCACCATCTTCCCAGCACCCCTTAAATGAATATTTTAACAAAGAGCATAGATTATATTTTTCTCTGATCTCCAGTGGCTGTGTATCTGAACTTGTTTGTGCAGTCTACCTCAAATATGTGAAAGGAATCATTTGTCATTTTCTGGCTCAAGAAAGAGTATATGTCTCAATATAAAATAAAAAAATCACTACAGTTGATTAGGGATGGGGAGTTAGGGGTGAGAGGGGAGAATAGTGGATGTGATAGAGGATATAGGATTTCTTTTTGGGTTGATGAAAATGCTCTAAAATTGACTGTGATGATGGTATAGATATCTGTGAATATTCTAAAAAATCATTGAATTGTATTCTTTGAATTGATGAATTGTATGGTATGTGGATTATATTTCAAAAAATCAGTTAAAAAAAATCTCAACCTGCTTTTCCTGGCTTTGAAGATGGAGGAAGGGGCCATGAGCCAAGGACTGTGAACGGTCTTTAAAAAGTAGAAAATTCAAGGGAACAGATTCTCCACCAGGGCCACCAGAGACCTAGAACAACCTTGTCAACACCTTGCTTTCACCCCAGTGACTCCATTTTGGACTACTGACCGATGTAACTGTGAGATAACAAATTTGTGTTGTTGTAAGCCAGTGAGTTTGTGACTTAAACAGGCAACAAAAAAATAATACTCCTTACCTAGGCTACATCACTGTATTTGTAGCCATTTAGTTGACAAAATTTCCAATAGATTCACACATAATGGATTCACCCAATGGACAAACAAATTCTATATTAAAATAAGATAGGGAGCGAGGGGGAAGATGGTGGAAGAGTAAGACATGGAGATCACCTTCCTCCCCAAAGATACATCAAAAATACATCTACACGTGGAACAACTCCTACAGAACACCTACTGAACGTTGGCAGAAGTCCTCAGACCTCCCAAAAGGCAAGAAACTCCCCACGTACCTGGATAGGGCAAAAGAATAAACAGAGACAAAAGCATAGGGACGGGACCTGCACCAGTGGGAGGGAGGGACCCATGAAGGAGGAAAGGTTTCCACACACTAGAAGCCCCTTTGTGGGCGGAGACTGCGGGTAGCAGAGGGGGGAAGCTTCGGAGCCGCGGAAGAGAGCACAGCAACAGGGGTGCAGAGGGAAAAGCGGAGAGATTCCCGCAGAGAGGATCGGTGCCGACCAGCACTTACCAGCCCGAGAGGCTTGTCTGCTCACCTGCCGAGGCAGGCGGGGCTGGGAGCTGAGGCTCGGGCTTCGGTCGGAGTGCAGGGTGAGGACTGGGGTTGGCAGCGTGAACACAGCCTGCAGGGGGTTAGTGAACCATGGATAGCCAGGAGGGAGTCCGGGGAGAAGTCTGGAGCGGCTGAAGAGGCAAGAGACTTTTCCTTCCCTCTTTGTTTCCTGGTGCGCAAGGAGAGGGGATTAAAAGTGCTGCATAAATGTGCTCCAGAGACGGGTGCCAGCCGTGGCTAAAAGCACAGACCCCAGAGACAGGCATGAGACGCTAAGGCTGTTCCTGCCGCTACCAAGAAGCCTGTGTATAAGCACAGGTCACTATCCACACCCCTCTTCCGGGGAGCCTGGGAGCCTGTGCAGCCTGCCACTGCCAGGGATCCAGGGACAACTTCCCTGGGAGAACGCATGACACGCCTCAGGCTGGTGCAACATTCTGCTGGGCTCTGCTGCCGCAGGCTCACCCCTCATCCGCACTGCTCCCTCCACACAGCCTGAGTGAGCCAGAGCCCCCCCAAGCAGCTGCTCCTGTAACCCCATCCTGCCTGAGCAAAGAACAGACGCCCTCCAGTGACCTACACGCAGAGGTGGGGCCAAATCCAAAGCTGAGCCCCTGGGAGCTGTGAGAGCAAAGAAGAGAAAGGGAAATCTCTCCCAGCAGCCTCAGAAGCAGCAGATTAAAGCTCCACAATCAAATTGATGTACCCTGCATCTGTGGAATACATGAATAGACAACGAATCATCCCAAATTGAGGAGGTGGACTTTGAGAGCAAGATTTATGATTTTTCCCCTTTTCCTTTTTTTGTGAGTGTGTATACTTCTGTGTGAGATTTTGTCTGTATAACTTTGGTTTCACCCTTTGTCTAGGGTTCTATACGTCTGTGTTTTTGTTTCAAAATTTTTTTTTATTTTAATAACTAACTTTATTTTATCTTTATTTTATCTTCTTTCTCCTTCCCTCCCTTCCTTTCTTTTTCTCCCTTTTATTCTGAGCCGTGTGGATGAAAGGCTCTTGGTGCTGCAGCCAGGAGTCAGTGCTGTGCCTCTAGGTGGGAGAGCCAACTTCAGGACACTGGTCCACAAGAGACCTCCCAGCTCCACATAATATCAAATGGCGAAAATCTCCCAGAGATCATCTCAACACCAGCACCCAGCTTCACTCAACGACCAGCAAGCTACAGTGCTGGACACCCTATGCCAAATAACTAGCAAGACAGGAACACAACCCCACCCATTAGCAGAGAGGCTGCCTAAAATCATAATAAGTCTACAGACACCTCAAAATACACCACCAGACGTGGACCTGCCCACCAGAAAGACACGATCCAGCCTCATCCACCAGAACACAGGCACTAGTCCCCTCCACCAGGAAGCCTACACAACCCACTGAACCATCCTTAGCCACTGGGGACAGACACCAAAAACAAGGGGAACTACGAACCTGTAGCTGGCAAAACGGAGACCCCAAACACAGTAAGATAAACAAAATGAGAAGACAGAAAAACACACAGCAGATAAAAATGCATCAGACCTAACAAATGAAGAGGAAATAGGCAGTCTACCTGAAAAAGAATTTAGAATAATGATAGTAAAGATGATCCAAAAATCTTGGAAATAGAATACAGAAAATGCAAGAAACATTTAACAACGACCTAGAAGAACTAAAGAGAAAACAAGCAATGATGAACAACACAATAAATGAAATTAAAAATACTCTAGATGGGATCAATAGCAGAATAACTGAGGCAGAAGAACGGATAAGTGACCTGGAAGATAAAATAGTGGAAATAACTACTGCAGAGCAGAATAAAGAAAAAAGAATGAAAAGAACTGAGGACAGTCTCATAGACCTCTGGGACAACATTAAACGCACCAACATTTGAATTATAGGGGTTCCAGAAGAAGAAGAGAAAAAGAAAGGGACTGAGAAAATATATGAAGAGATTATAGTGGAAAACTTCCCTAATATGGGAAAGGAAATAGTGAATCAAGTCCAGGAAGCACAGAGTCCCATACAGGATAAATCCAAGGAGAAATATGCCAAGAAACATATTAATCAAACAGTCAAAAAGTAAATAAAAAGAAAGCATATTAAAAGCAGCAAGGGAAAAACAACAAATAACACACAAGGGAATCCCCATAAGGCTAATAGCTGATCTTTCAGCAAAATCTCTGCAAGCCAGAAGGGACTGGCAGGACATATTTAAACTGATGAAGGAGAGAAACCTACAACCAAGACTACTCTACCCAGCAAGGATCTCATTCAGCTTTGATGGAGAAATTAAAACCTTTACAGACAAGCAAAAGCTGAGAGTTAGCACCACCAAACCAGCTTTACAACAAATGCTAAAGGATCTTCTCTAGGCAAGAAGCACAAGAGAAAGAAAAGATCTACAATAACAAACCCAAAACAACTAAGAAAATGGGAATAGGAATATACATATCGATAATTACCTTAAATGTAAATGGATTAAATGCTCCCACCAAAAGACACAGACTAGCTGAATGGATACAAAAACAAGACCCATATATATGCTGCCTACAAGAGATCCACTTCAGACCTAGAGACAGATACAGACTGAAAGTAAGGGGATGGAAAAAGATATTCCATGCAAATGGAAATCAAAAGAAAGCTGGAGTAGCAATTCTCATATCAGACAAAATAGACTTTAAAATAAAGACTATCACAAGAGACAAAGAAGGACACTACATAATGATCAAGGGATCGAACCAAGAAGAAGATATAACGATTGTAAATATTTATGCACCCAACATAGGAGCACCTCAATACATAAGGCAAATACTAACAGCCATAAAAGGGGAAATCGACAGTAACACATTCATAGTAGCGGACTTTTACACCCCACCAATGGACATATCATCCAAAATGAAAATAAGGAAACGCAAGCTTTAAATGATACATTAAACAAGATGGACTTAATTGATATTTATAGGACATTTCATCCAAAAACAACAGAATACACGTTTTTCTCAAGTGCTCATGGAACATTCTCCAGGATAGATCGTATCTTGGTTCACAAAATCAAGCCTTGGTAAATTTAAGAAAACTGAAATTGTATCAAGTATCTTTTCTGACCACAACACTATGAGACTAGATATCAATTACAGGAAAAGATCTGTAAAAAATACAAACACATGGAGGCTAAACAATACACTACTTAATAACGAAGTGATCAGTGAAGAAATCAAAGAGGAAATCAAAAAATACCTAGAAACAAATGACAATGGAGACACAACGACACAAAACCTATGGGATGCAGCAAAAGCAGTTCTAAGAGGGAAGTTTATAGCAATGCAATCCTACCTTAGAAACAGTAAACATCTCAAATAAACAACCTAACCTTGCACCTAAACAATTAGAGAAAGAAAAACAAAAAAACCCCAAAGTTAGCAGAAGGAACAAAATCATAAAGAGCAGATCAGAAATAAATGAAAAAGAAATGAAGTAAACAATAGCAAAGATCAATAAAACTAAAAGCTGGTTCTTTGAGAAGATAAACAAAATTGATAAACCATTAGCCAGACTCATCAAGAAAAAAAGGGAGAAGACTCAAATCAATAAAATTAGAAATGAAACAGGAGAAGTAACAACTGACACTGCAGAAATAAAAAAGATCATGAGAGATTACTACAAGCAACTCTATGCCAATAAAATGGACAACCTGGAAGAAATAGACAAATTCTTAGAAATGCACAATCTGCCAAGACTGAATCAGGAAGAAATAGAAAATATGAACAGACCAATCCCAAGCACTGAAATTGAACCTGGGATTAAAAATCTTCCAACAAACAAAAGCCCAGGACCAGATGGCTTCACAGGCGAATTGTATCAAACATTTAGAGAAGAGCTAACACCTATCCTTCTCAAACTCTTCCAAAATATAGCAGAGGGAGGAACACTTCCAAACTCATTCTACAAGGCCACCATCACTCTGATACCAAAACCAGAGAAGGATGTCACAAAGAAAGAAAACTACAGGCCAATATCACTGATGAACATAGATGCAGAAATCCTCAACAAAATACTAGCAAACAGAATCTAACAGCACATTAAAAGGATCATACACCATGATCAAATGGGGTTTATTCTAGGAATGCAAGGATTCTTCAATATACGCAAATCAATCAATGTAATACACCATATTAACAAATTGAAGGAGAAAAAACACATGATCATCTCAATAGATGAAGAGCAAGCTTTCGACAAAATTCAACACCCATTTATAATAAGAACCCTGCAGAAAGTAGGCATAGAGGGAACTTTCCTCAACATAATAAAGGCCATATATGACAAACCCATAGCCAACATCATCCTCAGTGTTGAAAAACTGAAAGCATTTCCACGAAGGTCAGGAACAAGACAAGGTTGCCCACTCTCACCACTCTTATTCAACATAGTTTTGAAAGTTTTAGCCACAGCAATCAGAGAAGAAAAGGAAATAAAAGGAATCCAAATCGGAAAAGAAGAAGTAAAGCTGTCACTGTTTGCAGATGACATGATACTTATACATAGAGAATCCTAAAGATGCTACCAGAAAATTACTAGAGCTAATCAATGAATTTGGTAAAGTAGCAGGTACAAAATTTATGCACAGAAATCTCTGGCATTCCTATACACTAATGATGAAAAATGTAAAGTGAAATCAAGAAAACACTCCCATTTACCATTGCAACAAAAAGAATAAAATATCTAGGAATAAATCTACCTAAGGAGACAAAAGACCTGTATGCAGAAAATTATAAGACACTGATGAAAGAAATTAAGATGATACAAATAGATGGAGAAATATACCATGTGCTTGGATTGGAAGAATCAACATTGTGAAAATGACTCTACTACCCAAAGCAATCTACAGATTCAATGTAATCCCTATCAAACTACCACTGGCATTTTTCAGAGAACTAGAACAAAAAATTTCACCATTTGTATGGAAACACAAAAGACCCCGAATAGCCAAAGCAATCTTTAGAAAGAAAAATGGAGCTGGAGCAATCAGGCTCCCTGACTTCAGACTATACTACAAAGCTACAGTAATTAAGACAGTATGGTACTGGCACAAAAACAGAAATATAGATCAGTGGAACAGGATAGAAAGCCCAGAGATAAACCCACGCACATATGGTCACCTTATCTTTGATAAAGGAGGCAGGAATGTACAGTGGAGAAAGGACAGCCTCTTCAATAAGTGGTGCTGGGAAAACTCGACAGGTACATGTAAAAGTATGAGATTAAAACACTCCCTAACACCATACACAAAAATAAGCTCAAAATGGATTAAAGACCTAAATGTAAGGCCAGAAACTATCAAACTCTTAGAGGAAAACATAGGCAGAACACTCTATGACATAAATCACAGCAAGATCCTTTTTGACCCACCTCCTAGATAAATGGAAATGAAAACAAAAATTAAACAATGGGAGCTAATGAAACTTAAAAACTTTTGCACAGCAAAGGAAACCATAAACAAGACCAAAAGACAACTCTCCGAATGGGAGAAAATATTTGCAAATGAAGCAACTGACCAAGGATTAATCTCCAAAATTTATAAGCAGCTCATGCAGCTTAATAACAAAAAAATAAACAACCCAATCCAAAAATGGGCAGAAGACCTAAGTAGACATTTCTTCAAAGAAGATAAACAGGTTGCCAACAAACACATGAAAGAATGCTCAACATCATTAATCATTAGAGAAATGCAAATCAAAACTACAATGAGATATCATCTCACACCAGTCAGAGTGGCCATCATCAAAAAATCTAGAAACAATAAATGCTGGAGAGGGTGTGGAGAAAAGGGAACACTCTTGAACTGCTAGTGGGAATGTGAATTGGTACAGCCACTATGGAGAACAGTATGGAGGTTCCTTAAAAAACTACAAATAGAAGTACCATATGACCCAGCAATCCCACTACTGGGCATATACCCTGAGAAACCATAAATCAAAAAGAGTCATGTAACAAAATGTTCATTGTCGCTCTATTTACAATAGCCAGGAGATGTAAACAACTAAGTGTCCATCATCGGATGAATGGATAAAGAAGATGTGGCACATATATAGAATGGAATATTACTCAGCCATAAAAAGTTATTTGTAGTGAGGTGGATGGACCTAGAGCCTGTCATACAGAGTGAAGTCAGAAAGAGAAAGACAAATACCATATGCTAACACATATATATAGAATATAAGAAGAAAATGTCATTAAGAACCTAGGGGTGAGATAGGAATAAAGACACAGACCTACTAGAGAATGGACTTGAGGATATGGGGAGGTGGAAGGGTAAACTCTGACAAAGCGAGAGAGAGACATGGACATATATATACGCTACCAAACGTAAAATCGATAGCTAGTGGGAAGCAGCCACATAGCACAGGGAGTTCAGCTCGGTGCTTTGTGACCACCTGGCTGGGTCGGATAGGGAGGGTGGGAGGGAGGGTGGTGCAAGAGGGAGGAGATATGGGAACATATGTATATTTATAACTGATTCACTTTGTTATAAAGCAGAAACTAACACATCATTGTAAAGCAATTATACTCCAATAAAGATGTAAAAAAATAAGAGGGAAAATGATGGTCAGGCAAGTATGTCCTATAAGTATTATCATTTTAAAATAATATAAAGTAATGCTGACAAGAGTATTTGCATCATGTGAAACAACAAACCCCAAATTGTTTAATTGATATCATTGATTTTTGTAGTATAAATAAAATTAATAAGTAAAGCCTTAATGTATCCTTTTTACCTCTTATTGTTCTTATTAAAATAAAAATATTTACCTCATTTTCTTTAAATATTTTTTTAAAAAATTTATTGAAATATAGTTGATTTACACTGCCGTGTTATTTTCAGGTGTACAGCAGTGATCAGTTTTTATATACATATATATATATATGTATATATATATTCATTTTTTTACATTCTGTTCCATTATAGGTTATTACAAGATAATGAGTAGAGTTCCCTGTGCTATACAGCAGTTCTTTATAGGTTATCTGTTTTATATATAGTAGTGTGTGTCTGTTAATCCCAAACACATAATTTATCCCTCCCCGCCTTTCCCCTTTCGTTACCATAAGTTGGTTTTCTATTTCTCTGAGTCTGTTTCTGTTTTGTAAATAAGTTCATTTGTATCATTGTTTTTAGATTTCCCATATAAGTGATATCATATGATATTTGTCTTTCTCTGCCTAGCTTACTTCACTTAGTATGATAATCTCTAGGTCCATCCATGTTGCTGCAGATGGCATTATTTCATTCTTTTTTATGGCTGAGAAACATTCCATTATCTATATATACCGTATCTTCTTTATCCAATTCATCTGTCAGTGGACAGTGTGGTTGCTTCTGTGTCTTGGCTGTTATAGATAGTGCTGCAGTGAACATTGTGTGTACATGTCTCTCTTTGAATTATGCTTTCCTCCAGATATATGCCCAGGATTGGGATTGCAGAATCATATGGTAACTCTATTTTTAGGAACTTCCACTGTTCTCCATAGTCGCTGTACCAATTTACATTCCCACTAACACTGCATGAGGCTTCCTTTTACACCACACCCTCTCAGCATTTATTATTTGTAGACTTTTTGATGATGGCCATTCTGACCAGAATGAGGTGATAGCTCATTGTAGTTTTGATTTGCATTTCTCTAATAATTAGCAATATTGAGCATATTTTGATGTGCCTGTTGGCCATCTGTATGTCATCTTTGGAGAAATGTCTTTTTAGATCTTCTGCCCATTTTTTCATTGGGATATTGTTGTTGTTTTTTGATATTGAGCTGTATGAGCTGTTTGTATACCTTGTTAGTCACATCTTTTGCAAATTTTTCCTCCCATTCTCTAGGTTATCTTTTCTTGTAACATTAGGTTGTTTATTTAAGATTTTTCTTGGTTCCTGAGGTAAGTTTTATTGCTATAAACTTCCCTCTTAGAAGTGCTTTTCCTGCATCCCATAGGTTTTGGATCATTGTGTTATCATTGTGTTACTGTCAATTTCTCGTTTTATGTCTGTTAACATCTGCCTTATATATTGAGGTTCTTCTATGTTGGGTGCATAAATATTTACAATTGTTATATCTTCTTCTTGGGTTGATCCCTTGATCATTATGTAGTGTCCTTCTTTGTCTCTTGTAACAGTCTTTAAAGTCTAGTTTGTCTGATATAAGTATTGTTACTCCCAGTTTCTTTTGATTTTCATTTGCATGCAATACCTTTATCCACCCCCTCACCTTCAGTCTGTATTCGTCTCTAGATCTGAAGTTTGTGCTTGTAAACACCATATATATTGATCTTGTTTTTATATCGATTCAGTCAGTCTGTATGTCTTTTGGTTGGAGCATTTAATTCATTTACATTTAAGGTAATTATTGATATGTATGTTCTTATTGCCATTTTGTTAATTATACTGGATTTGTTTTTGAAGGTCATTTTTCTTCCTTTCCTCTTTTGCTCTCTTTTCTTGTGATTTGATGAGTTTCTATAGCGTTGGGTTTGGATTCCTTTTTCTTTCTTGTGTGTATATCTGTTATAGATTTTTGGTTTATGGTTGCCATGACGTTTTGATATAGCAGTCTATTTATATCCATGATTGTTTTAAGTTGCTGGTCTGTTAATTTCAAATGCAGTTCACATATTCTGATTTGTACTCTCCTCCTCTCAAGATTACTTGTTTAGATATCATATTTGTGTGTGGATGATTTCCTACCTTTACTGTATGTTTGCCTTTACTGGTGAGCTTTCCCATTCATAATTTTCTTGTTTCTATTAATAGTTGTGGCTTTTTCTTTTCTGCCTAGAGAAATTCGTTTAGCATTTGTTGTAAAGCCAGTTTAATGGTGCTGAATTTTTTTGCTTTTGCTTGTTTGCAAAGCTTTTGATTTCTCCATCAAATCTGAATGAGAGCCTTTCTAGGTAGAGTATTCTTGGTTGTAGGTATTTCCCTTTCATAGCTTTATATATATCATGCCACTCCCTTCTGGCCTGCAGAGTTTCTGCTGAAAAATCAGCTGATGGTCTTATGGGGATTCCCTTGTATGCTATTTCTTGCCTTTCCCTTGTTTTTTTTAAATATTTTCTCTTTATCTGTAATTTTTGTCAATTTGAATTTGATTACTGTGTGTCTTGGTGTGTTCCTCCTTGGGTTGATCCTGTATGGATCTGTGCATCCATTCTTTTTTTTTCCCATGAGGCTTCTGGGATCTTCGTTTCCTGACCAGGGATTGAACCCGGACCCTCAGCAATGAGAATGTGGAGTCCCAACCACTGGACTGCCAGAGAATTTCCTGTGCATTCATTTTCCAGAGTTTTTGGATCATCTTTATGATAATTACTCTGAACTGTTTCTCGGGTGGATTGCCTATCTCCACATCACTTAGTCTTCTGGAGTTTTATCTTGTTCCTTTGTCTGGAACATATTTTTCTGCCATACCATTTTATCTAAACTCCTATTTGTATTTTTATGTATGTGGAAGGTTAATTATGTTTTTAGACTGTGGAGAATTGGTCCTCTGTAGGGCATGTCCTATGTGTCCCAGCAGTACCCTCCCCTCTTGTCACCCAAGGGCCAGGGACAAGCTGGTCCCAGGGTAGGTTCTGACCTCTGTTTGTGTACTCAGTTCCACAGGCTGTGGGATTTTAGTTTTCTTGCTTCTGGTGTCTGCCCCGATTGGTGAGGCTGCTCTAGAGGCTTGTGCAGTCTTCCTAGTGGGAAGGGCTGATGCCTGCTCACTGGTGTGTGGAGCTTGGTTTTGGCCCTGTGTTGGTGGCAGGGCCATGTCTAGGGGCATGTCTAGAGGTGGTTATGGGCTCTGGAAGTCTTTAGGCAGCTAGTATCCATGAAGCAGTAACTACCTCACTTAGAGGCTTGTAAGTAGAGTAAAATCCTAGACTATTCACAATTCTTGATATTAAGAAGGAATTTCAATATAGTGTTGTGATACTATAATATTGGGGACCAAAGCAAATAATTGTAAGTGGATGGAATTCAAACTTCTAAGGATAGATTGCCAGTAATTTACATTTGCCACTCTGACACAATGTCTGTGTCTTGTCTAATATTTGTTATTTCTAACCAGTGCTGTTTCATGTTGAGTTTACTGGTCATTCTGGACACAAGGACCTCTGAGTAAACCAGAGACTGACTAAATCTTCTTATTAATGCATGACTGTGATCCTAGTTTCTCAAGCTTATCTATTACCCCAATTCCCTTTATCTCACATAGAACTGACATTCTCAATTGAAAAAAATTTTAAAAACTTGAATTGTTGCTTTTCCATAAATTGCAGACCAGTCCCACGTTCTTGAATTAGAAAGCATAGGATTTTGGAGCCTGTTACTATTACACTGTTTTTCATTAAGATGTTATGGGACCACTACTTAGGTTTGTCATATTTAACATTTTCTTTTTTCTCTCTAGCTGTGCTTCTTCACACCATTATTCCAACTACAGTACATAATAAATACCATTCATTATTCTTACATCATCAAGAAGCAATTCCCCAATAGTTTGTCTCCTCCCCAGCTCCTTTGAATGAAATTTATGAAATATTCCCTTAACACATGGAGCTAAATTCAGTCATTAAACAAATATTTTCTGAGCCCTTAAATCCTTTACTAGGAAATTAGAATTTAATTTTATTCCTGAGAAGCTTCTAGTCAGTCCTTTGATGAAAAACAAAATGTCTTCTGAAAAGAAGTGACAGTTAAGAAGAAAAAAGTTGACACGTAGGTTGAGGGAAGATAGTGGAAAATTCTAGGGAGAGGGAAGAGTGCATATGAACATAAAGATTGACAATAAAATATGTCATGCTCTGAGTAATACAGTTTTATAAAAATACATAGTAGCTTGCTGAGATGGAGATATATACACACACATATATGTTTATTTATTTTTAGGACTACTACCCTCTCACAGACACAATTAAATAAACACCTACCCACCACATCCTATTCGTTTCTTTAAGCCACAAAGGAAGTTTAGCCACCAATAAAAAAAAAAGTAATAGTTGACATTTATTGAGTGCTCATTTGTGATATTATGATATAATATGACATGATACAATATAATATATTCTCATAAAAGCCTAACGGTGACTTTATGGATATGAAGTTGCTACTAGTATCCTCACATTAAAGCTAATGAGATGGGGTAGAAGCCAAGTCGATTTTATATACTCTATACACTCGTCCACAAACTACATGATGTGTAGTTCACAGAAGCTGTTGGATGGTAGAGTGTGATTGTCCATCTCTAAATGAAGTTCCAACATGTGTTGGAACATGTCACATGAGTTCTAGCAAGAAAATACATTAATAGGCAAACAGAGTGTTTTTTTTCATAATTTGAGACTTAACCATGGAACCAGTCAAACTTATTTGTATTCAGTTATTCCATTACTCATCAACTTATTGACTGAAAAAAATGGTGATCATCAATGCTGTACTCTGTTGGAAAAGTGAAAATATTTGATAACTTCTTATAACTGTATATATAATACACATATATAATGCACACACACATACTGAATTTAGAAAATAGAATTTAGAAAATATTTTCTCAAGTTAGTTATGTATGTAGTGTTGTGTTTCTGAGTAGGGAGTAGTTTGTAATAATGAATAATCTCCTTTATATAGTTCCCTAAACTCATTCATTAAAATTTATCCTTGATATGCTGACATTTATTTCAGTTTAGTAATCCATACTGTTGCTTGAAAACTGATATTATGTTTGTTTCAGTCCATAAGATAAATATTGTATAGTTGCTGTGCATCAGGAAACTAAAAAAGGAAGAAGTCAGGACTTGTTCAATTTCATTATAAGGGAAAAGTAAAGATAATATTTAGTAGATATATGATTTGAATGTAGATTTGTCTTATAGCCCAAGGTACTTTTAATTAAATCATAAAGCAAAATATCAGGTTTAATATTTAAGTTATCTCTAAAATATATCTTGTATAATCTAAAGAACATAGTTTCAATATATGTGTCCGTCCAAATCTTGTCTAAACAGACAAAACAAATACAAGCTATTAGTAGAAACAGATACAATTTACTTATGCCAGAGTTCAAGGTGAGACAAGCTCATTCTAATAAGATAGTTCTCAGTACTACTTTCTCTGCAAATTAGTGAAGAGCAAACGAAAGTAAAGGTAATGCTTTGGGAGGTTTTGGTGCTTAGCATTATTTTTTTATTGTGATAATATACAAAATATAAAATTTATTAACCACTTTTTTCTTTTATTGTGTTAAAAACACTTAATACAGGATCTACCCTCTTAACAAATTAAGTACAAAACACTGCTTTGTTACCTCTAGGCATGCTTTTATGCAACAGATCTCTACAACATATTTATCTTGCATAACTGAAACTTTATACCCATTGAATAACAAATTCCCTTTTCCCCTAACTCCAAACAAGCTAACTTTATACCTCAAAGAACTAGAGAAAGAAGAAAAATCAAAGCACTAACTTTATACCTCAAAGAACTAGAGAAAGAAGAAAAATCAAAGCACAAAGTTAGCAGAAGGAAGAAAATAAATAACAAGCATCAGAAATAAATGAAATAGAAGAAAATAGAAACTCAAGGGAAAAAAATCAACAAAACTAAAAGTTGGGGTTTTTATTTTGTTTGAAAGATCAACTAAACTGACAAACTCTTGGCTATACTAAGAAGAAAAAGACTCCAGTAAATAAAATCATAAGTGGAAGAGGAGACATTACAGTTGACTCCACAGAAATAAAAAGGATCATAAAAAACTACTATGAATAATTATGCACCAACAAATTGGATAACCTATAAGAAATGGATAAATTTATAGAACATACAACCTATTGAGACTGAATCATGATGAGGTAAAACATTTATATGAATAATAAGTGAGTAATTAATAATCTCCCCATGAAGCAAAGTCCAAGATGAGGTGGCTTCACTGGTGAATTCTACTAAAAATGAAAAAAAAAAAAAACGCATTTACACCAAACCCTTTTAAAGTCTTCCTGGAGAAGAAGGAACACTTCTAAACTCATTTCATGAGGCCAGCAGTACCCTGATATCAAAGCCAAACAAAGACACTATAAGAAAAGAACTATACAATACAATATCCCTGGTGAACATAGATGCAAAAGCCCTCAACAAAATGCCAGCAAACCAAATTCAACAGCACCTTAAAAGGACTATACACCATGACCAAGTGGTATTGATCTCTGGGATGCAAGAATAGTTCAACACACAAAACTCAGTTAGTATGATACAGCACATTAAAACAGAATAAAGGATAAAAATCACATCATCTCAATAGATGTAGAAAAAGCTTTTGACAAAATTCAACAATCTTTCATGATAAAAACTCTCAACAAATAAGATATAAAAGGAATGTACTCCAAGACAGTAAGGGCCATGTATGAAAGCCCACATCTAATATCAGACTCAAAGGCAAGCTGAAAGCTTTTCCTCTAAGATCAGGAACAAGACAAGGATGACAACACTCCCCACTTTTATTTATTTAATACAGTAGTGGAATTTCTAGACAGAGAAATTAGAAAGAAAAAGAAATAAAAGGCATACAAATTGGAACAAAAGAAAACTCTCACTACTTGCAGATGAGACGATACTACGTATAGAAAACCTTAAAGACTCCACCAAAAACTGATAAAATTAATAAATGAATTCAATAAAGTTGCAGGATACAAAATTCTATACATTAATAACAAACTATCAAAAAGAGAAATGAAGAAAACAATTCAATTTACAATAGCATCAAAACGAATAAAATTCTTAGGAATAAATCTAACCAAGGAGTGACACTGTACACAGAGAACTACTGGACAGTGATGAAAGAAACTGAAGAAGACACAAACAAGTGGAAAGATATTCCATGCTTATGGATTAGAAGAATTAATATTGTTAAAATGATTACAATACCCAAAATGCCAATGGCAATTTTCACAGAACTAGAACAAATAATTCTAAAATATGTATGGAACCACAAAAGACCCTGAATAGCCAAAACAATACTGAGAAAAAAGAACAAAGCTGGAGGTATCATACATCCTGATTTCAGACTGTACTACAAAGCTATAGTAATCAAAACAGTATGGTATCAGCATAAAAATAGACACATACATTGAGATTGCTGCAAGATGGTAGAGTAGGAAGACCTGCACTCAACTCCTGTCATGGGCACACCAAAATTACAACTATTTACAGAGCAACTATTGATGAAAAAGACTGAAATCTAATGGAAAAGCAACTAAAGATATAAAGAAGGAATCACAGCAAGACAGATAAGAGAGACTTGTGGTATGGTCAAGATCCATACCCCTGAGTGGTTAACCCACAAATGGGAGAATAATAAAAATTGCAGAGGTTCTCCCCAAGGAGAGGGGGCCTGAGCCCCACATCAGGCTTCCCAGCCCAGTGGTTCTGTGCCAGGAAGACAAGCCCCGAGAACATTTGTCTTTGAAAGCCACCAGGGTATACTTTTGGGAGAGATAGAGGGCTGTGGGAAGATAGAGACTCTGCTCTTAAAGGACACATACAAAATCTCACGAGCTCTGGGACTCAGGACAGAAGCAGTAATTTGAAAGGAGCAGTAATTTGAGAGTCTCCTGGAGAGGCAGGAGGCAACCTAAATTCACCTTGGGACAACAGACACTAGCAGCAGCCATTTTGGGGAGCTCCTTCTACCACATGGACACTAGTGCTGGCAAGCACCAATCTGTACTCCTCCCTGTAGCTTATGACCCTTGGGACCCAGCCCTGCTTCTTCCCACAGCCTGTAGGCACTATTACTGGGACACCTCAGGCCAAGTAACTAGCAGGGTGGGGACATAGCCCCACCCACTAGCAGGCAGGCTGACTTAAGAACCTCTGAGCCCAAAGCCACCCTGTACATGGCCCTGTCCACTAGTGGGCACAGGAACCAACCCCACACAACAGGAATGAGACCTGGGACCCCCAAGGCCCAGCAACCAGAGACCCTAGGACCCAACTCTGCCTATTACTGGGCAGCCATGAGCTTCAGAACCCACTGTGCACCAGCGTCACCACCACCAGACAGACACTAGCCCCAGGATCACAACAGTGCTGCAGCCTGCCCTGGCAGACCCAGTCCACCTACCAGCAGGCCAACACCAGCCCTGGGTCACAAAGGGCCCCATCCCTGTGCATCAGCTGGCAAAGACAAGCTCTGAGAAACTTGGGCCCCTCAGCCCACCTCCTTGGAATCCAGCCCCACTCACCATCGGGCCAATACAAGCTTTAGGACAAGATACCCTGGAACCTGCATCCAGCTATGTCAGGAACTGGACCCACCCATCAGCAGTCCAGCAGCAGCTTTGAGGTACCTGGGCCCTGCAGGAAGAGAGCCTAGGACCCACCTCTGCCTGCTAGTGGACCAGCACTAACTCCAGGATCCAACTTAATGCTCTGTTGGGCGGGTAGCAGCCCCAGGATCTACTGGACCCCATCCTACCCACCAGCATGCAGACAGCAGCCTCAAGACAACCTCAGCCCAGCAGCCTCCTTTGTTAGGATCCAAACAGCATGTCAGCAGGCCAGCAGCAACCCTACAACCACATGGATTCCATCCCTGACAACCAGCAGGCATACTCTGGGACACCTTGTGCTCCTCAGCCAGAATCCTTGAGATCCAGCTCCACCCACCAGCAGGCTGATACCAGCTTTGGGACATACAGGGATCTACAGCCAGAGACCTGGGGACCTGGCTCTACCCATCAGTGAGCCCATATTAGTCCTTGGACCCCCTAGAGTTCTACAGCCAGCTGCTGCATGACCCAGACCTGCCTACCAGCATCCAACAGCCTCCACACAAGGCAGGGACTGGCAACCAAATGGATCTGGGACCAGCCATACCTACAATACCACCTTCAGTAGTCAGCTCTCCACAACAGAAGGACCCACACAGTGCACATAGGAGACACACCTAGAGCACACAACATACAGAGGGGAGGTTGCTGCTGGGATGTATAGGACATCTCCAACAAAAGGATAATACTGCAAGGTCATGAAATGTAACCAGCCTACCAGATACACAAAAAAGGAAACAGCTGATTTGCAAAATGAGGTGACAGAGGAACATGTTCCAATAGAAGGAACAAGGTAACACCCCAAAAGAACAACTAAGTGAAGTGGAGATAGGCAATCTACCCAATAAAGAATTCAAGGTAATGATTGTAAAAGTGCTCAAAGAACTTGAGAGGAGAATGGATAAACAGAGTGATAGAAAATGCAAAGAAGAACCAGAGATTAAAAATACAATAGCTAAAATGAAAAATACATTAGAAGGAATCAACGGTAGATTAAATGATAAAGAGGAACAGATCAGTGAGCTGGAAGAGAGAGCAGTGGATGTCAGTCACTGAAGCTGAACAGGAAAAAGAAGAACGAATAAAAAGAAATGAGGACAGTTTAAGAGACCTCTGAGACAGCATCAAGTCTACTAACATTCACATTATAGGGGTCCCAGAAGAAGAGACAGCGAGCAAGGGGCAGAGACTATATATGAAGACAAATAGCTGAAAACTTCCCTAACCTGGGAAAGGAAACAGACATCCAGGAAGCAAAGAGAGTCCCAAACAAGATCAACCCAAAGAGGACCACACCAAGACATATTGTAATTAAAATGGCAAAAATTAAAGACAGACAATAATAAAAGCAACAAGGGGAAACAATGTTACATACAAGGGAACTCCCATAACGCTACCAGCTGGCTTTTCAGCAGAAACTTTGCAGGTAGGAAGGAAGTAGCACAATATATTTAAAGTGATGAAAGGGGAAAGCCTACAATCAGGAATATACTACCTGGCAAGACTCTCATTCAGATTTGATGGAGAGATCAAAAGTTTTACAGATAAGCAAAAGCTAAAAGAGTTTAGCACTACGAAATGAGCTTTACAAGAAACGTTAAAGGGACCTCTCTAAGCAAAAAAGAAAAGGCTACAAATAGGAAGATGAAAATTACAAAAAGAAAAAGCTCATTGGAAAAGACAAACATAAAGTTAGTAAATCAGCCCCATATGAAGCTAGTAGGAAAATTAAGACAAAAGTAGTAAAATCATCTGTATATACAATAAGTAGTTAAGGGATACCAAAAATGAAAACATGTAAAATATGATGTGAAAAACAATAATTGTGGGGGGATTGGAGTAAAAAATACAGAATAGTTAAAATGCATTTGAAACTAAGAGATAAGCAACTTAAAATCATCATGCATAGATAGATAGATTGCTATATTTAAACCTCATAGTAACTACAAACCAAAAAATCTATAAGAGATAGATACACAAAAAAGAAAAATCCAAAGATAACAATAAAGATAGTCATCAAATAACAAGGTGAGAGAACAAAAGTAGAAGAAAGGAATAAAAAAGAACTACAAAAACAACCCCCAAACAATTAACAAAATGGCAGTAAATGCAAACCTATCAATAATTAATTTAATGTATTGGGTTGCCCAAAAGGTTCATTCGTTTTTTTCCGTAAGATGGCTGTAGTAGCACTTAGTTGTCTTTAACTTCATTCAAAGCAATTTTGTTAGATTGTATGTGACAGCTGTGATATCAGTGTGCACTAAAAAAAGACTTATGAAAATTGGTGAATTTTTGTGTAGCCATTTTAATATTGAAGGTGGTAGAAAAAAGCAACATTTTTTGGCATTTTATGCTTTATTATTTCAAGAAAGGTAAAAACGCAACCGAAATGCAAAAAAAATTTTGTGCAGTATATGGAGAAGGTGCAATGACTGATCGAACATGTCAAAAGTGGTTTGCGAAGTTTTGTGCTGGAGATTTCTCGCTGGATGATGCCCCACGGTCGGGTAGACCAGTGGAAGTTGATAGCAATCACATCGAGACATTCATTGAGAACAATCGTTTACCATGCAGGAGATAGCCAACATACTCAAAATATCCAAATCAAGCGTTGAAAATCATTTGCACCAGCTTGGTTATGTTAATCACTCTGATGTCTGGGTTCCACATAAATGAAGAAAACCTTCTTGACCATATTTCTGCATATGATTCTCTACTGAAATGTAATGAAACATTCCATTTTTAAAACAAATTGTGGTGGACGATGAAAAGTGGATACTATACAATAATGTGGAATGCAAGAGATCATGGGGCAAGCAAAATGAAATACCACCAACCACACCAAAGGCTGGTGTTCATCCAAAGAAGGTGATGTAGTGGTGGGATTGGAAGGGAATCCTCTTTTAGGAGCTCCTTCCAGAAAACCAAACAATCTTAATTCCAACAAGCACTGCTCCCAATTAGACCAACTGAAAGCAGCAGTCAATGAAAAGCATCTGGAATTAGTCAACAGAAAATGCATAATCTTCCATCAGAAAAATGCAAGACCACATGTTTCTTTGATGACGAGGCAAAAACTGTTACAGCTTGGCTGGGAAGTTCTGATTCATCTGCTATATTCACCAGACATTGCACCTTCGGATTTCCATTTATTTCAGTCTTTACAAAATTCTCTTAATGGAAAAAATTTCAATTCCCTGAAAGACTGTAAAAGGCACCTGGAAGAGTGCTTTGCTCAAAAAGATAAAAAGTTTTGGGAAGATAGAATTATGAAGTTGCCTGGAAAATGGCAGAATGTAGTGGAACAAAAGGGTGAATACATTGTTCAGTAAAGTTCTTGGTGAAAATGAAAAATGTGCCTTTAATTTTACTTAAAAACCAAAGGCACTTTTTGACAAACCCAATAGATGGAATAAATGCTCAAAACAAAAAAAGTTGAGTGACTAAATGGATACACAAACAAACTCCATACGTATGCTGCCTATAAGAAACTCACTTCAGATCTAAAGACACACAGATTGAAAGTGAGGGGTTGGAAATTGTTATTTCATGAAAATGAAAATCAAAAAGAAAGCTGGGTTAGCAATACTCTTATCAGGTAAAACAGACTTTAGAACAAAGACTGTAACTAGAGACAAAGAAGGACATTATATAATGACCATGGGATCCATCCAAGAAGAAATTTGTAACATTTGTAAATATATATGTACCCAACAAAGGAGCACCTAAATAAATAAAGCAAACATTAACAGACATAAAGGGAGAAACTGACAGTAATGCAATAATAGTGGGAGACATTAAATCCCCACTTACTTCAAAGGACAGATCATCCAGAGAGAAAATCAATAACCTTCATTGACACATTATATCAGATGGACTTCATTGATATATAGAACATTCCATCCAAAAAGAGCAGAATACACATTTTTCAAATGCACATGGAACATTCTCAAGGGTAGATCACAAGTTAGGTCACAAAGCAAGTCTCAGTAAATTTGAGAAAATTCATATCAAGCAACTTTTCCAACCACAATGCTATGAGAGTAGAAATCAACTACAAGGAAAAAAACTGCAAAAATTACTAACATGTGGAGGCTAAACAATATGCTCCTAAACAACCATGGATCATTGCAGAAGTCAAAGAGGAAATTTTTTAAAATACCTGGATGTGAATGAAAGTGAAAACAAAACCTTCCACAATATATGGAACACAGCAAAATCAGTTCCAAGAGGGAAGTTTATAGTGATACAAGCCTGCCTCAGGAAGTAAGAAAAATCTCCAAGAAACAAACTAACCTTACACCTAACAGAACAAGAAAAGGAAGAACAAACATAATCAAAAATTAGTAGAAGTAAAGAAATCATAATAGAAAAGGCCAATGAAAATAAAAGCTGGTTCTTTGAAAAGATAAACAAAATTGATAAATCTTTAGCCAGAGTCATCAGGAAAAAGAGAAGGCCCAAATCAATAAAATCAGAAATTAAAAAGAAGTTGCATCTGAATCCACAGAAATACAAAGGTTCACAAGAGGTAACTATGAACAACTATATTCCAATAAATTGGACAACTTAGAAGAAATGGAAAATCTCCTGACTGAACCAGGAAGAAATAGAAAATGTGAACAGACCGATTACCAGCAATGAAATTGAATCAGTAATAAAAATCTCCCCAACAAACAGAAGTCTAGGACCAGATAGCTTCACAGGTGAATTCTATCAAATATTTAGAGAAGAATTAACACCTATCCTTCTCAAACTATTCCAAAAATTTGAAAAGGAAGGAATGCTTCTGAAACCATTCCACAAGCCAGCATCACCCTAATAACAAAACCAGGTAATGATATCACACAAAAAAAGAAAATTATAGGCCAATATCACTGATGAACATAGGTGCAAAAAATCCTCAACAAAATATTACCAAACCAAATCCAATAATACATTAAGGGTCATACATTTTGATCAAGTGTAATTTAACCCAGGGTGCAAACATGGTTCAATATCTGCAAATCAGTCAGTGTGATTCAGCACATTAACAAATTGAAGATTAAAAATAATGTCATCTCAATGAATGCAGAAAAAGCTTTTGACAAAATTCAACATCCATTTATGATAAAACGTCTTTATAAAGTGGGTATAGAGGGAACATATCCCAACATAATAAAGGACATATATGATAAGCCCACAGCTAACATCATACTCAACAGTGAAAATCTGAAAGAATTTTCTCTAAGATTAAGAACAAGACAAGGATGCTCACTCTCACTACCTTTATTCAACACAGTATTGGAAGTCCTAGCCACAGCAATCAGAGAAGAAATAAAAGAAATCCAAAGCGGAAAGGAAGAAATAAAACTATCACTGTTAGCAGATGACATGATACTATACACAGAAAATCCTAAAGATGCTACCAGAAAACTACTAGAGCTCATCAATGAATTCAGAAAAGTTGCAGGATACAAAATTAATACATAGAAATATGTTGCATTTCTATACACTAACAGTGAAAGGTCAGAAAGAGAAGTTATGGAAACAAAATCCTATTTACCATTGCATCAAAAAGAATAAAATACCCGGGAATAAACTTACCTCAGGAGGCAAAAGACCTGTATGCCGAAAACTGTAAGATGCTGATGAAAGAAATTGAAGATGGAAAGATATACCACGTTCTTGGATTGGAAAAATCAATATTGTCAAAATGACTTTACTCTCCTAGGCAATCTGTAGGTTCGATGCAATCCTTATGAAAATACCCATGACATTTTTCACAGAACTAGAACAACTAACTTAAAAATTTGTATTAAAATATAAAAGACCCTAAATAACCAAAATAATCTTGAGAAAGAACAGAGCTGGAAATATCATGCTCCCTGACTTCAGATGGTACTACAAAGCTACAGTCATCAAAACAGTATGGTGCTGGCACAAAACACACAGATCAATGTAACAGAACAGAAAGCCCAGAAATACACCCACACACTTATGATCAATTAATCTATGACAACTGAAGGAAGTATATACAACGGGGAAAAATACAGTCTCTTCAATAATTGGTGCTGGGGAAAATAGCTACATGCAAAAGAATGAAATTATAACATTTTCTTACAATGTATACAAAAATAAATTCAAAATATATTAAAGACCTAAATATAAGACTGGAAACAAAATTCCTAGAAGAAAACATAGGTAGAACACACTTTGACATAGATTGTAGTAGTATTTTTTTGTATCTGTCTCCTAAGGTACAAAAGCACAGTAAAGGAAACCACTGACAAAATTTAAAAACAACCTACTGAATGGGAGAAAATATTGGCAAATGTATAATTGATAACGGGTTAATTTCCAAAGTATATAACCAGATCATACAACTCAATATCAAAAACATAAACAACTTGAATGGGCAGAATACTTGAATTAAGATTTTTCCAAAGAAGACATGCAGGTGGCCAACAGGCACATGAAAAGATGCTCAACATCATTAATCATCATGCAAATCAGAACCACCTTGAGCTATCACTTCACATCTGTCAGAACGGCTATCATCAAAAAGACCACAAATAACCAATGTTGTCAAGGATATGGAGAAAAGGGAATCCTTTGTACACTGTTGGTGGGGATGTAAACTGGTGCAGCCACTGTGGAAAACACTATGGAGGTTCCTCAAAAAAATTAAAGGACTACCAAATGATCTAGCAATTCCACTCCTGGTTATGTATCCAAAGAAAATGAAAACACTAATTCAAAAAAATTTATGTACCTTGATGTTCACAGCAGTATTTTTCACAATAGCCAAGATATGGAAGCAAAGTGTCCATTAATAGATAAATGGATAAAGAAGATGTAGTATATGTATACAATGGAATAGTACTCAGACATAATAAAGAAACAAATTTTGCAATTTGCAACATCATGGATAGACCTGAAGGAGGGTATGATGCTTAGTTAAATAAGAGAAAGATAAATACTATATACTATCACTTTTATGTGGAATCTAAAAAATAAAACATGTATATAGCAAAACAGAAACAGACTCACAGATATAAAGAATAAACTAGTGGTTACCAATGGGCAGAGTGAAGTGAGGAGGGGCAAGAGAGGGTTAGGGGACTAAGAGGTACAAACTCCTATGTACAATATAAATAAGCTACAAGGAAATATTGTACAGCAGAGAGAATATAGCCACTGTTGTATAATAACTATAAATGGAGTATAATCTATAAAAATTTTGAATCACTATGTTGTATATCTGAAATTAATATATTTTAAATCAACTATACCTCAATAAATAAATAAATTTAAAAATGTTTTTAAAGAATACTTATGATTCTATTTCTGTAAAATTTTATAGTGACAGAAGGCAAATGATTGGTTATCTGTGGGTGGAATTGTGTTGGTATGGGAAGGAGGGAGAAATTACGATGTGGCTGAAGAACTTCTGGGGTGATGGATATTCTAATTATCTTAATTATGGTGATGGTTTCACAGGTATACACATATGTCAAAACTTATCCAACTATGTATCTTTAAAATTTACAGTTTGTTATTTGTCATTTACACCTCAGTAAATCTGGGGATAAAAAGATCAGAGGAACAGAACAGAGAGCCCAGAAATAAACCCACCCATCTATTGTCAATATATGACAAAGACAGCAAGAACATATAGTAGGGAAAGGACATTCTCTTCACAATAAGTGCTATTTGGACAACTAGATATCTGCATGCAAAACAATAAAACTGAATTACTGTTTTAAACCATACATCAAAATTAATTCAAAATGGATTAAAGATTGGAACGTGTAAGACCTGAAATCATAAAACTCCTAAAAGAATACCTAGGTGGTAAGCTCCTTAACATCAGTCTTAATATTTTTTCTTTTTGGATCTAACTCCAAAGACAAGGGAACAAAAGAATTTTTTTTTAAAATGGGACCACATCGAAATAAAAAGCTTCTACTCTGCAAAGGAAACCACCAACAAAATGGGTTTTCCTTGAATAGTGTTTCTTAGATTTGCAAAATCTCTAAATTATTTAATGTGTATTCAGGGCATGAAATACAGGTCATTTTCTCCCAAATTTTGTGTTATAATTTTTGTATTAAAATATGTTCTATTTATTAACAGTAATAAATATTATTTTATATCACTTAAAGGAATACAGTTGTTGTAATGATAGATATTTTCACCCATGTGTCAAATACTTCATCTATGTCTAGTAGTCTGGTTTGGATTATTCTTTCTCTTTTATTTATTCACGTCTACTGATATCTTAATCAATTTGGGCTGCTGTAAAAAATAACAAACTTGATTGCTTATCAGCAATGGAAATTTTTTCACTCACTGTTCTGAAGGCTAAAAGTCCAAAATCATGATGCCAGCATAGTCAAATTCTGGTGAGAGCCCTCTTCCAGGTTGCAGACTGCTGACTTCTCCTTGTGTCCTAACATGTGGGAAAAAGGGAGAGAGAACTCTCTAGGGTCCCTTTTTACAAGAGCATTAGTCCCATTTATGAGGGCTTCACCCTCATGACCTTAAAACCTCCCAACTACCCCACTTGCTAATACTATCACATTCATCATATGAATTTTGAGGAGACACATGTAGTCTACAGCAACTGACATTTTTTGATAGTCGATCTCAAGTTTTAAATACTATATGTAGACAACTCTCAACTTTACATTGTACATCTCTTCTCTGAACTAGAAGCACATAGATTCAAATGCTTCTTTGACATCTACATTTTGATATTGGATACGCTTCTCAAAATTATTATGTTTATAAAGAAATACCTAATCTTTGCAACACTACCTTCAGTTCAGGTTCTACTACTGTTTTGCCCATGTCAGCAAAAAACCCATTTTTCCAAAATTTCAGGACCAAATTTGTAAGTCATTCTTCAGGCCTTTTATTATTTCTCCCTTAATTCCAATCAGCCAAGGAAATGTGTTGGCACTTCTTTCACAGTATCAGAGAATTTGACTGCTTTTCACCACCTTCACCACTAGCATCTTGATTCAAATTCCTATCATCTCTCACAATTATTATTATAATCCCTAGTTATCTCGCAATTCCACCCTTTAGTTTCCACGATTTATTCTTACTAAGGGCTGATAATAAATAATAATAGATTTATATAGGAGTGATATAATGGAGGCCATCCTAAGTCAGATTAGGGTTTTAAATATTATTTGGTCAATGAGAAGTTTTATGAGACTTATGATCTATAAAGTTTTAAAGAGACCATTCTGATTATCATGGAGGGAATGAATTTTGGATAAGCAAATGTGAAAAGGAATCCATGGCTATTGTCATTATTAGGTGAATCATGATTGCGTCTTGAACTGTATTGGTAAAAAAATCAATAGAATTGAATGGATTATAATTTGAAAAGACGACAAGATTTATGGATGCCTTATTCATGTGGCATAAGGAAATGGGTATAATCAAGGGTTGATCAAATGGTGAGTGAACGATGATAATTTTAAAGTTTGAAGACTAGGAGAAAAATAGGTATAGCAACAGTGAATAAAGAATTCAGATTTGGAAATATTAATTTTAGAATCCTATAAATAAAACAAGGAGGTATGTCAATCAGGCTGTTTGTATCTCATGAGAGTGGTCAATTCTGATGTTGTAAATTTACATCAATAAAGTTATAACTAGATCTTAGAGTTTAGATGGCACCCAACAATTATTACCCATTTTTCCTTCCAGAGCACTAAATAAATTTAGAAATAATACTGAAAAGTTTCCCTTCAATATTGTCATTAATATTCTAAATTTCTTTTGCATAAATTGTGATGGCCATATTAAAATAACATTTAAGATGTTAAGAGAAATGTCATAAAACTTTTTTCACCAGTTTTACTTCTTATTCTAGGTACTAAATAACCAAGTCTTCTTTCTTTTTTGCTCTTGTCTTTGATAAAAGTTAAAAGCCAAAATTTTTATTTAAAAACAAAAGTTATTTGAAAATCAAAAAAAATATGATTAAAATCAGATAAATATTTTTAAATGTCCAGTTCGAATTGGTAGTCTCACTGAATTCACACTGAAGAAGCTTTTAGCAGTTAACTCATTTTTAAAAAGTCACAATTTGTGTTCATTTAATTTGGATTTGGATACATTTAGTGTAATAAAGATTTTTGAAAGCTTGGTGGAAGGTTATTGAAATACTTAGCTTGTTAAATAATGAAGACATTTAATCATCTTGACATAGGAACATCTGACAGTTAAAAAATATTTCAACATTTTAAAATACTTGGGGATACATGGCGAAACAGTAATTTAAAAATTTAAATCCTTCAAACCATAAACAAATAGTAGTATCTCAATTTGCATGTAATAAAATACATGCTTGTAATCAGGCCTGTCAAAACCTGGTTATACTGATAAGGACAAATAAACATTTGAAAATATTGAGAAATTATGTCAGTATATACAAACACATTTTAAAATTTTCTATGTTATTTCCGTATAATTTTTTAATAAAAAGTAAATCTGAATAACTAATTTCAAATTCAGTATTGCTTTGTGATATGAATTTCTGTAATGTTTTATGAGCAATGTAGATTTTGAAAAATGTGCTTCTAGTTGAGTAAAATGTTTTTATAATGCCAGTGATTTCCTCAGTGAGAGTGACTATTTCATGCCTTAGAGATTATTATAAAGCTTGAGAGCAAAGCATTTCAAAATGCACAGGTGTTGTGCTAATGCATTTCTTGGAATTACATCCAAACACCAGATAAATTTCAGCATTCTTGGGATCAATAATTGGAAATTGAGTTTCTGTTCTTTATCACACTTTGCTGAGGAAATCTAGAAACATAACAAATGTATTTATATTGTCAATACGATATATGACATTTTGATATAAATGAAAAAATTCATTGTGATAGTAGTAGATTAAATAATAGCATTTTACTACCTAAATAACAATGATGAAATTTCACATTAAAGCATTATATTTAAATCGAAGGTGAGTTAACAATACTATAGTTACTTGCACTGTCATGAGTTCCTGACATTTACATTGATAGTAAATTTTTATTCTTACAGTGTTGAAGTCAAAAACATCAAAAACTCAATAGCTGTGAAAAAAATTAAAAACTTAGATTAAAAAAAATCTACTCTACCATTTATTTGTTAAAAAATATTAAATGTGCCTTTTTTGTCCTACTCACAAGCTAGGAAACAAAATGCCATATCAAGTCTAACACTGTTTTATAATCACACCGTATTCTGTTAAGCTTCTCACTGCCATCACAATTTGGCACTATTAGCTGTCCATATGTTACAGACTATTATTAACTATATTTGATGTAGGAAAAAAACATAATAGAATGCCGGCTTAAAAGAGAACAAGAGCCATGACCTAAATAGAAAGTTTCAACAATTATCACGCTTACTGTCGTTTAAGTAATGCATTTTAAATTTAGGTTTAAGGCAAGTTTCATTCAGTCTGCTTTCCTTCTCCCTTTGTCACATATTAAATGGAAAATTGTTCCCCAATTGTCTAGAGTCTCAGGACTTCTTCAGTGCCTCTTCAATCAGCTGCAATTTATTATTGTATTTGTTCTCTAAGAATGTCTATTTATTGATTGAAAAGTTAAAGAAGAACAGACAATGCTTATACTATATGTATGCCCTCCTTGGATATCTCCTTGGTAACAGGTAATTTATCTTCTTCCTCTTCATGCACTCTGTACCATCTAGTACAATGCCTTGGACATAATATTATTTAACATATATATATATAAATTTTGAATAGTCTCAAATAATTTCTGGGTGCCTACTGTGGCCATATATTGTACCAGGGCTTAATGTAATTCAAATATTGTGTTAGTTGCAGTGGCTCACTTTCCCTTACATTATTTAGTAAAATGAGAAATTCAAACTTATCCTGTCTGTTGAGGCAGATTTATAGTTGTTTTGAGCTTTAGTAGTTAGATTCTTAACACCATGGGCAAAAATATTAAGTATTGTTTAATAAATTGCCAATTCATTATGATGTTCTTTTTATAGTTAAGAGAGGCAAATTTTTAATTTCCTATTTTAAACAGTAATGCAATAAAATGGTAAGCTTTATTTTTTAACAATGGTGTATCACCTTTTGTAACACCAGATGTATTTCATTTCATGTCTGACACTTTTGCATGATATACATGTACAGATAAATAGATTGAGTAATGCCTTTTTTGTTCTTAATAATTTGAAAATATTAATGTCATAATTTTATAAAGTTAAATCTTTTAAATTAAATTGATGTGTTTTAACTTGTTAAACTATATGTTTGATAGACTTTATACTTCTTTCTCTGGTGAGGTTAAATTAAAGACTTCAAGGTAATAGAAAGTTCTCTTAATACTCTCCAGTTTCTAGCTCAAAACTAATAAAACCACCGTGTCAGTAGAATATCTGCCCAAGATAGGATGTGGGGAACAGCAGTGCTTTCTCTCGCTACATGCTGTGGTAGTTCTGTTTAGGGAGTTCTGCCGAAGCAAAGCGTTAAGTCTAAGCATTGTTGAAAATTTATCACATTTAATTCTTTCAATAACTATGTTTAACTATTACTGGTTTTAGAGCGGAGGAAAAGAAATTCCCTAAATTGCCCAGACATGTGGCTAGCTTTTGCTAGAGCTAGATTTGAAATTCAGTCAGTCATATTTCCCAAGAGAAGTGTCTTCAAGAAAATAGTTTTATTCAATCCCTTCCTTAGGCCATACTCTAAGTTGAATTGGAAAATCCTGCAGGTAAGCACAGTGTTTAATCTTTTAGTTTGTTTATTTAGTTTAGTTTGTTTTATTGTTTAGCTTAGGTGGCTGGTTGTTCTAATAAAGAGCTAGGCAAGAGCACATGGAGAATTTTCCACACAGAAATACACCACCTCCACTTGCCTTGTGCTGTACTTAAAATTGCCACATTTATTGTTGTTCTAGTTATGTTTTCTTAGATTCTGTGTATCTATTAATCACCAGGCCAAACTATCAGCCAAAGTATTTACCTCTCTCCTGTAAGTCAGCTTGCCTGGAACTGGCCTTTCCTGTGAGAATCCAAGGCTATGCCCCCACCCACCTTCTTATCTCATTCTCACACACCAAGTCAATGTTTCCCCTGTCCTAAATCATTCCAGGGTCAGGTACCAGGTGCTAGAGACCACCCCTGTAGCCCAGAAATGGCTAGAATTACTCAAACTAGCCAGTCTTACACTGTATACCCTGCCCTGACTTGCCTTCCTACAGAAACCCCAATTAAGGCCCTGGCTCAGGCTTTCCCCTCACTCAAGTCTTCTACCTCCTGACTCCTGGTGTTTCCCATGTGAGCCTGTGTGCCCCTTCTATAGGAAAATGTAAATAATATATTCTTTCAATGACATTGGCCTCTCTATCAGCACTCAGTGATAGCTTTATAAATTAAGAATAAATGTCACATGAGTTCATAACATCTGTGGCACAGAATAAACCTCCCATTAGTTCATAACATCTATGGCACTACTAGTCCTTTACATCATTTGCACATGTCTTTATTAGAATAAGGAACAGAGCATGGATCTTACTTATAAAAGTATCTATAACTTCCACCCTTCACCCCAGATAAGGTAGACTACTGAAGGATATTAAGAATGTGGACACCTGGATTGGTAGACATTTATTAACTTACTATTGTTTAACATCATTTATGAGAGTAGTAAATGTCTCTCCACTTCTAACAATACATTCTGATTGGGACAAATTATATTTATCTCAGTTGGAAGAAAAAGGATTCTACCTGAAATCAGTCCCTGGAAGTATTTTTTAAATTTATAAATGGGAAATAGTATATTTTAATTTTTTTAAATGTAATAATATTTATCTGTGATAAAGTTAAAAAAGCAAGCTTTTTTTCCCACTAATAATCATTGAGCATGGATTGGGTTACAGCATGAATGAATAAGCAATAGTCATAATATGCTCATGTAGTTGAATAATTTTCTACCTAATTGCACATTAGATACACTAAGATCAATGGGGCTACTCTAAAAAATAATTCTGTACTTTTGATAAGTGAAAACAAACATGCTTAGAGATAAATAATGATTCCTAAGCTTATGCTTTTGTTAATTCCCCTGTAAATATAGTTAAAACAAGCAACAATATCAAAAACAAGCTACAAAATCTGTTGCAATTAGTGCTTTTTAAATTTGTCATTTTTAGTTTGATTACCCTCATGGGATCAAGGGATGAATCAAAATCTCCTTGGAACAGTTGGATATGTGAATATTATGTTTATATTCAGCATATTTTGAGAGATATTTTAAGATAAGAATATTACTACACTAAATTACTTAAATGCAGCTTAATGTGAACTAATTTTCTAGAAGTTGTGCTAAGGTGAATCTATGCCAAGCTACTTTTATATTTAGTAGCTTTTGGGACACTGGGATCTAACTTCCCAGTAGACCGTCTTCTGGACTGAAAATGTTGCAGTAATTTTTCTTTTCCTAGTACAAAACAGAATTACTGAACAGTGGTTTCCAAACAGCAGGAAGGTTTAATTAAATTAAAGCACTGAGTCAAGAAAACAAGCATCATGCTATTAGCATCAAGAGAACAGGGTTTCTGAATGTTGGTTTAAAAATGAAATATTGCCCCCAGATTCTGGGAATGGAAGTCAGAATATCTTAATAAATTCATATAAAATTATTCAAGGCAAAATATAATAAGGCAGTGATAAACTTTACAGCAATTATAATTTTATTCAAATGGTGGCTGATGTATAAAATAGAGCAAAGTCATTTTTTTCTATTACTACTCTTTTTAACTTGACCTCATGTTTTTATATTTACTTGGTAGGAATAAAAATTTTTCTACATTTTTCATATATGATCAAAGTGAACAGATAAGAGCTAAAAATACTTTTCTCTAGCTTAATATGCTACGTCATCTCTGATATCTCTCATTCTTAATGAAGAATTTTTGAAATGTGAATTTTTAATAATACATTTATATGAATTTTGTGTAATACAACTATATTTTACCATCTCCTTCAAAATTAAATAAAATTCCGCAAACTAAAATACATAGTTAATCTAAAATGTACTTTATTCTTAAATTGTAGGTGTCATTTTAATCACTGTTTTAATGAGAAGATTGAGAACTGACCTAACCTTGGTTTTCTGAATGATGATCCTGATCTCTATCAGTTTTGTTCCTCATGACAAGGTAAATTCACAGCATAAACAAACAGCAGCTACACATGTAGTACATAAAGAAATATTGACTACCATAACTTTTTTTCATTGTTGTCAATGACTAAGTTAAGACGAGGGATACACAATGTTAAAATCGATTTTATTCAGGCCATTGTACATTCAGCTCAGCATGGTTTTTCAATTTTATAAACAGTAGGATAATGAGGTAAAACAGGACCATGAAATTTCTAGCAGTTTTTGTTTTTTTCTTTCCCTTTGGCCATTCAGGTTCAAATTTTAATGCTCTTAAAAGTCAAAGCTAGATGGAAATTCTGGAATTCCCAAGTAACCATGATTCATGTATGTGTCCTACATATACAGTGAATGCCCAAGCGTTTATACTTTTAAGAAACATAATAACATTGAGAAATAACAAAAAAAAATTATAAAGGAGAAATGGACTGTGTACTTTTTCCAAATGTTTAAACAAGCTGGACTTATACACTAGAGTAAATTTTAGAATGTAATTCTGAGTCATAGATATTTACTTTAAGAATATTTTTCAGATCTCTATGAAGATAGTAATCTAGGACTATCAAGCCTCTTTGAGCATGGTATCTAAAAAGTTGAGCATTCCCTAGATATAGATGCAGTATTTCACTTACCCAGTTAACATGCTTCTAACCTCCTGCTCTTATTCATATCATTTTGTATATAAGTCTTTTAGAATATCAGCCATAATGAGTGCATAAATTTTTCCCTAGCTTTTAACCATAAACTCCTATCTGGTCTTCAAATTTCAACACCAATTGAATTTTCACTGTGAAATATATATAATATATGATTCTCACATTATGATATTATTTTTGTTAGGTATATAACTATTACACACTGGTCTACATATTCTTTGAAAGTGAACATGTCTTTCAACTCTATTATAGAATAGTGTTGGCAAAGAAATAAAACATGAATCACAAATGTGATCCAAATATATAATTTTACATTTTAAAGAAATCACATTAAATAAGGTCCAAAAAAAGTTAATTTTAATGATACATTTTGCTTAACTCAATGTTATAATTTCAATGTGTAATCAGTATAAAATATTAGCAAAATATTTTACATTTTTTCCTAACTGTAATCTATTGAAAAGTATTGAAAATCTGGTGTTTATTTTACTCATACAGAATGTGTCAATTCCACTGGCCCCATTCAAAGCTCTTTAATTGTCTCATATGCCTAGTAAACACGCTATTGTGCAATGTAGATCGGAATGATATTTGAACATGGCAGATACTTGTTAAATTGATGGATGTGTGTGTATACATATATATTAAAATAAGACGTTAGAAAACATGACAGTGATATAGTAAACAGTCAAATTAATAGTTGTTAAAGGGAAATATATTAGGAAAAGAAATAACATATCTATTCTGTATATCTAGCTATAGAATCATAAGTAAAAAGACATGAAAGGAAATGAACCAAATTTTAAGAAGGGAGAACGAAATGATTCAATTATAAAGTATTTCACTTCTTATAGCACAATGTTTAATATGCAATTCACTTAAAGATGACTTTGATCTTTTTATATAAAAATGTATGTAAAATTTTTGGTGGTGGACATGTATTATTTATATTCATAGCAGAAAAATGAAACAATATATGTTACAAAGCAAAGATGGCCAAAGTTTGCATTTTATCCAGTTAATTATTTTAGCCCTCTAAATTTTCTAAGGAAAAATTAATGTCAGTGATTAGAAAGTCATTCAAGCTATCCTGAGTTTATTACAAGAAGATGTACTTCACAGGTCCAAGGAAACACTGAACCAGTGAGCAATTGTAGAAACAAAGACACTTCCAGAGTTCCCATCCAGGGAATCTTAACAGCCTCGACCACCACTCATAGGGCAGTTTGTTTTCTGTTTGTCAATAAATTGGCTCAGTCTGCCAGTGTTCCAGTTTAAAATACTTAGAAGATACAATCTGATTGAAGACTGAATCTGCTCATTCAATCATTATGACTAGGAGAGTAAGGTTAGTCACATCATACGTAAAACTAGCCCTTTCAGTTGGTCACATGATTGTCATGTAAATACTCTCAGGAGAAATAAAGCAATAGAATGGTATCTGTTGTAAACCTATCATATATTACAATATTATCTTCATTATATAACTGCCATCATGTAATTTGTTATATTTCTTCCCTTTCTTTCTCACTGACATACATTTGAAAAGAAACATGCCTTATTTTAATAAATAATTTAAGTTTCTCTTTAAATTTACAATACAATAAAATCTTACTCAGGAAACAAAAAAAAATCACAAATAAAAACCTAACCTTACACCTAAAGCAACTAGAGAAAGAACAAATAAAACCCAAAGTTAGTAGAAGGAAAGAAATTATAAAGATCAGAGCAGAAATAAATGAAATAGAAATGCAAAAAACAAGAGAAAAGATCAATGAAACTAAAAGCTGCTTCTTTGAAAAGGTAAACAAAATTAATGAAGCTTTAGCCAGACTAATCAAGAAAAGAAGGGAGACAGCTCAAATCAATAAAACTAGAAAGGAAAAAGGAGAAGTTTTACAACTGACACCACAGAAATACAAGCAACAATATGCCAATAAAATGGACAACTTACAAGAAATAGACAAATTCTTAGAAGGGTACAATCTCCCAAGACTGAACCAGGAAGAAATAGAAAATATGAACAGACCAGTCACAAGCACTGAAATTGAAACTGATTAAAAAACTCCCAACAAACAGAAGTCCAGGATCTGATGGCTTCGCAGGCAAATTCTATCAAACATTTAGAGAATAGCTAACACCTATCTTTCTGAAACTGTTCCAAAAAACTGCAGAGGAAGGAACACTCCCAAACTTATTCTGTGAGGCCACCATCACTCGCACACCAAAACCAAACATACCACATACACACACACACACACACACACACACACACACACACACTACAGGCCAATATCACTGAGGAACATAGAGGCAAAAATCCTCAAAAAAATACTAGCAATCCAAATCTAACAATACATTAAAAGGATCATACACCAAGATCGAGTCATAATTATCTCAGGGATGCAAGGATTTTTCAATATTCACAAATCAAACAGTATGATACATCACATCAACAAATTGAATAGTAAAAACCATATGATCATCTCAATAGATGCAGAAAAAGCTTTTGACAAAATTCAACACCAATTTATGAAAAAAAACCAACTCTCCAGAAAGTGGACATACATGGAACATACCTGAAAATAATAAAGGCCATATATGGCAGATCTACAGCTAACATCATACTCACTGGTGAAAAGCTGAAAGAATTTTCTCTAAGATCAGGAACAAGACAAGGATATCCACTCTTGCCACTTTGATTCAACATAGTTTTGGAAGTCCTAGCCTTGGAAGTCAGAGAAGAAAAAGAAATAAAAGGAATCCAAATTGGAAAAGAAGAAGTAAAACTGTCACTGTTTGCAGATGACATACTATACATAGAAAATCCTAAAGATGCTACCAGAAAACAACTAGAGCTCATCAATGAATTTGGTAAAGTTGCAGGATACAAAATTAATACACAGAAATCTCTTGCATTTCTATACACTAACAAAAGATCAGAAAGAGAAATTATGGAAACAATCCCATTCACCATCGCATCAAAAAGAATAAAATAGAAATAAACCTATAAATAAACCTACCTAAGGAGACAAAAGACCTGTACTCTGACAACTATAAGGTGCTGATGAAAGAAATCGAAGACGACACAAACAGATGGAGACATATACCATGTTCTTGGATTGGAAGAATCAATATTGTGAAAATGACTATACTACCCAAGGCAATCTACAGATTCAGTGCAATCCCTATCAAATTACCAATGGCATTTTTCACAGAACTAGAACAAAAAATCTTAAAATTTGGGGCTTCCCTGGTGGCGAAGTGGTTGAGAGTCCGCCTGCCGATGCAGGGGACACAGGTTCGTGCCCCGGTCTGGGAAGATCCCACATGCCGCAGAGCGGCTGGGCCCGTGGGCCATGGCCGCTGAGCCTGCACGTCCGGAGCCTGTGCTCCGCAACAGGAGAGGCCACAACAGTGAGAGGCCCGCGTACAGCAAAAAAAAAAAAAAAAAAAAAAAAAAATCTTAAAATTTGTATGGAGACACAGAAATCCCCATATGGCCAAAGAAATCTTGAGAAAGAAAAACGGAGCTAGAGGAATCAGGCCCCCTGACTTCAGACAATACCACAAAGCTACAGTCATCAAAACACTGTACCAGCATAAAAACAGAAATAAAGGTCAATGGAACAGGAAAGAAAGCTGAGAAGGAAAGCCATGCACTTATGGTCAATTAATCAGTGGCAAAGGAGGCAAGACAGTCTCTTCAATAAATGGTTCTGGGAAAACTGGACAACTATATATTAAAAAAATGAAATTGGAACATTCTTTAACACCATACACAAAAATAAACTGAAAATGGTTTAAAGACCTAAATATAAGGCCGGATGCTATAAAACTCTTAGAGGAAAACATAGGCAGAACACTCTTTGACATAAAACACAGCTAGATCTTTTTTGAGCCATCTCCCAGAGTAATGGAAATAAAAGCAAAACTAAACAAATGGAACCTAATTAAACTCAACAGCTTTTGCACAGCACAGGAAACCATAAACAAAATGAAAAGACAACCCACAGAATGCGAGAAAATATCTGCAAATGATGCAACCGGCAAAGGATTAGTCTCCAAAATTTACAAACAGCTCATGCAACTCAATATCATAAAAACAAACAACCAGATCAAAAAATGGGCAGATCTAAATAGACATTTCTCCAAAGAAAGCATGCAGATTTCCAAGAGGCACATGAAAAGATGTTCAACATCACTAAATATTAGAGAAATGCAAATCAAAACTACAGTGAGTTGTCACCTCACACCTGCCAGAATGGCCATCATTAAAAAATCTAAAAACAGTAAGTGCTGGAGAGGATGTAAAGAAAAGGGAACCCTCTTACACTGTTGGTGAGAATGTAAATTGGTACAACCACTATGGAGAACAGTATGGAGGTTCCTTAAATAACTGAATATAGAGCTAGAGCTACTGTATAATCCAGCAATCCCACTCCTGGGCATATATCTGGAGAAAAACATTGTCTGAAAGAATACATGCACCCCAGTGTTCGTTACAGCACTGTTTATAACAGCCAAGACATGGAAGCAACCTAAATGGATAAAGAAGATGTAGTACAACGAATACAATACAATGAAATATAACTCATTCAAAAGAATGAAATAATGCCATTTGCAGCAACATGGATGGACCTGGAGTTTATCATTCTAAAGTGAAGTAAGTCATACAGAGAAAGACAAATATCATATGATATCACTTATATGCCAAATCTTTTTAAAAATGATACAAATGAACTTATTTACAAAACAGACTCACAGACTTAGAGAACAAACTTATGGTTACCAGGCCTGAAGGACGACGGGGAGGGATAGATTGGGAGTTTGGAAGTGACATGTACATGCTGCTATATTTAAAACAGATAACAAACAAAGACCTACGGTATAGCAGAGGGAACTCTGGTCAATATTCTGTAATAACCAAAAAAAAAAAGAAACATGGCCTATTTTAATAAATAATTTTTTGTTTATACATCAAGCAACACTTCTTTATTATTTTGCTAAATTGGCACATTTTAACATATTATTAATGAAGTTTCAAGCATTGTGTTGCCTGTCAAGATAGTACAGAGAAAAAGGGTAGGTTTATTCCTGATGTATTCCTGAAAAGTAATGTGATGTTACCTCAAAAAATATTCCTAAGAGTCCTTACAAAGTCTCTCAATATAAAGTGCTCTCAAAATTAGTGCATTTAAAACAACCAAGTTCTATTTGGGGATGGTTTAATAGTTCAGATCTCAGTCATTTCTGGCATTAATTGCTTATGCAAAACACCTTTGGAATTGATTTTATTTAAAAAAGTGCTCAATTATAACACAAGTTCAATAGCTATTCATAATAATATGAATATGAAATTGAAGGAATTGAATTTTATTACACATCATTCCTGAAAGCAATAAAAATATGCTTAAAGTACAGTCAAACACCACCAGAACAAGTGGAAATGTGTCTGCCAGAATTTTATGCAAACGTCTACATGTGAGATTAAACACTCATCTTCCAAAAAAAAAAAAATCTAAAACAATTACTGTGACATGAAAATCATTAGATTTCTCAACATAGAAGAAGGTCTAATGATGACAAAATCAGTAACGTCAAAGAAACATATTAGGAATTTTAACTAAAAACATTACATGAATGAGAGGATAAAGAGAAATATCTGAGTAAATATATTTTTGTATAGCATATTTAGAATATATACAGATAAATTAGTGTTTGATATTTAAGTAGATATTGGACTATTTTCATCTATATGTCTAAAATTTTATATTGTCCCTTCCAAGAAAAGATTTTTAAATATTTTATTGTTAAAAATAGGATGTTGTATATTATTCAGAACTGTGTAAATGTGTGCCTAAGAAATTGCCTTATGTTTTAAATATGTGCATATAAAACAACTATATAAGTTAGAGTCTGAACTGGAAAACAAACAAAAAAGTAAGTATGACTAGTTCAAAGAAGGAGAATTCAATTCATGAATTTAGTTAAATGATGCAAAGTCCAGTCAAACATGAGTTGGTGATGAAATTATGAATAAAGCATAAAGCTGAGAGTAACAACAACAAAAAGAAACACAAAATAAGAGGAAGGTACATGATAGACTCTGGAACCATGTTAAGAGATATATCCATTGCTGGAGATAGATACTGCTCAAGGCAGAAAGCAAGAGAAATATATCTTGGCGTTTCCCTTCTTCATGTCTTGTTATCCAATTCTATTCTAGAACCTGTTGTCCAAATCAACCTGTAACCATATGTGCAGGTGGATGGACAAGAGTGAGGAAGACAGCCTACTGTATTAAACAGAATAACAGAAGAAGGGTGAATAATGTATCTGAGGGCAAACAGATCAAAGAAAGATGAACAACTCCAAACAACCATTTGATATAGATTTTATTTTAAAAAATGAAAATACTAACCAATATTCCTAATAAAAATAAGAAGAAGCAGAATTGATTTCAGGTTAGAGGAAGACCTATGCAAGAAGCCATTGATGATTATCTCTTTTCTTATTTTCCATGAAATTAACCATGAAGATATATGAAAGACTTTTTTAAAGAGTACAGTCATAATATCTTTATTTTTTTAAATCTTTTGGAAGGATATGGAATGAGTTTCCATTAAATAGAAACTAGATATTACTTGTTGGGGAGAAAAGACTCCATACCTGCTAGTCATTAACTCATGTAGGAGAGTAGCTCAAATAATACCATCTGCCTGCAATGATTGTTTTTTTCCCTATGGATGCTGACTTCTAAAGAAAGGAGCTCTTAGGCAAAAATGGAAGAGATTAATGTGTTTCATAACTACAAATATTGTAAAATAACTTTTATTACATACCACAATATTTCTCAAGTTCAGTTTCATCCAGGTACTAGGTAGCCATTGCTTTGATTAACAAATATTTAAGAGGAACTCTCAATTTTCTATGGCATAGGAAACAAAGTTCAAACATTGTACTTCACAGAATAATATAAGAAAGTAGGCATTCAGTAAAAATTGCAGTGCTCTTACACACATAGAAGGAAGAAGTAAAGGTAAAATGGGAACTGTGGTGGGTAGGATAATGGCTTTCCAAAGATGTCCTCATCATAATGTTCTAGCTCTGATGTCCTAATCTCTAAAATCTTCAAATTGTGATGGGTAGAACATACTGTGTTATGAAGCTGGGCCCAATCTAACATATAGGTTCTTAAAATCAGACAGTCTTTCCTAGTTGTGGGCAAAGTGAGATGTTAACTGTAGAAGAAGAGTCAGAGAGATGTGATGTTGCTGATTTGAATATGGAAACGGGGGTCCCTGAAGCAAGGAAGGGGGCAGCCTCTGGAAGGTAGAAAAGGCAAGAAAATAGATTCTTCCCTACAGCCTTCAGAAGGGGATACAATTCTGTGGACACTTTATGAGACTTGTGTTAGACTTCTACAGAACTATAAGGTAATAAATATGTGAGGTTTTAAGCCACTGATTTTGTATTAATTTGTTACAACAGTAATAGAAAACTAAGACAAAAAAAGACACTAAAAAAACCCTCCTTATCTAGTGCAGGAGGATCAGGCAAAACTTCATCAAGAAGATGGCCTTAAAGCTTCTTTTTAAAAAGAGAGTAGAAGTTAGGTTGGCACATAAGAAATTATTGCCCCAGGCAGAAAAGACAATGTAAGTGAAGGCAAAGAGGTGAGGCTTTTTTAGTAAAGTTTAAACACAGAAGGCGAGGGGTAATTACTGAAAGGTGAAACTACAGAAATGATTGGTGATGGACCAGAAACATGATAGCTTGGATTTTCCTAGGGCAATGGATAATCAGCAGGTGAGTGGCATGAATAAAATGTTATTTTTTGAGAAAGCACAAATATTCTAATGTACAAGATGGAATGGGGGTAAGCAGGAAACTAAGATGACACTGAAGTGAGATCAAAGTATAGAGTGACATGGACTAAGGACAGTTGTGGTAGAAAAGAAGAAAACTGAGGAAGCAGAGATATGTAGGAGAAAGAGGTAACAACGAAGGCCTGGTAACTGAATGAAGTTGGTTTAAGGGACAAGAAGCAATCACATACAAATCCCAGGTGTCTGGATAAATAAGTTGAGCATAGTATAGTGTCACTCACTGAGGCTGGGGACAGTGAGGAAATAAATGGAAGGGAGAGAGTAAGTTTATATTTGGACATGTTGTATTTGAGATTCCTTCTGGATATCTAACTAGATACTTTAGTAAATTATTGCATATATGTTTTAAACACAAAAGAGGTATTTGATTGGATATTTGTATCTTGAAATTATGTTACTTATATGGTCATGATGTGTGGATGTCAAATGAAGCCAAGAAGGAGTAGATATCAAGTCCAAAGAAAAAGAGGTTGTAAAATATATACCTAAGGAATACCAACTTTTATAGCTAGATTATGGAGAAAAATTCAACTGAATGTTTCCAGAGAGGGAAGATGAAGTCAGGAAAGAATTATTAAGACACCCAAGGAACTTAAATACATGAAATTCAGCTCAAATAAAGGAGAAAGGTGCTAAGGATCGACTACTCCACCTCAAGTCACACTTCAATATATATATTTATATTTTTAGTTAATCTGTTCTGTGAACTATATAGTCTTTTATGATCAACAGGTAGATATAGATGAATAATGTTTAACAGTTGCTTATGAGACTATTATAAAGACTCTTATTACAAGTAGCAATTATTTCTTATATTTGGAGAAGGTACCTCTTTGAATCTCAGTTGTTGTTTCTAAGCCCAGAGAAGAAATATTTGATCCTCATGATACTTTCAAACTTAGTTCTAATAATAAGATTTACAGAAAGGTTCCCATGAATATTTCCCATGGAAGGCATACATTAGAAATTAAATTAAAACTTACTGTTATGAACTAGCTACAGATGCATTCAGCAATATTGGTGAAATTCAAAAACATTATGCTATGTAAAAGAAGGCAGACTGAAAAGGCTTCATGCTGCATGATTCCACTGATATATTCTGGAATATATGGTGATACCATAGTGACTGAAATCACATCAGGACTGGGGACAGGTGGAATGTATTGAATGCTAAGAAACATGAAGGCACGACTTAGGGTGATGGAATGTTCTGTATCTTAATGTCGGAGGTAGTTCTGAAACTATATACAAACCCATAGAACTGTATGCATAATTACATCACACTTTGATGAAATCTGACTTTAAAAATCTGAACACACTGTAATGACTAAAAAGCTTACTATAGGGACTTCCCTGGTGGTGCAGTGGTTAAAAATCTGCCTGCCAATGCAGAGGACACGGGTTCGATCCCTGGTCCAGGAAGATCCCACATGCCATGGAGCAACTAAGCCCATGTGCCACAACTACTGAGCCTGTGCTCTAGAGCCCATGAGCCACAACTACTGAGCCCACACGCCATAACTACTGAAGCCCACGTGCTCTAGGACCTGCATGCCACACTACTGAGCCCACATGCTGCAACTACTGGAGGCCATGTGCCTAGAGCCCGTGATCTGCAAGAAGAGAAGCCACCACAATGAGAAGCCTGCGCTCGCCACAACTAGAGAAAGCCCTAACACAGCAATGAAGACCCAACGCAGCCAAAAAAAAAAAAGCAAACTTTAATATTATATAGTGTATGTGCCTAATACAATACTCATATTCATTCAATAAATGTATTAACATACTAACAAAAGATATCTATTTAATGAACTCATGCTTTTATTATTTTTAAAAATACTATTCTTTTTTAAAATGAGTGAAGTAAATTCACCCTGTGAAAATTTTATGACCGATAAGTTTCTAATTATGTTACTCATATGTTGGCAGTATGTAAGCAATTAACTGATTTAATTAAGTTGCCAGTTGATAATTCATGGCTTCTTACTTCACCTTTCCCTTTTAAGAGATATGTTGATTTTGGTGAATGGGTTTTGAAATGAATCACAGTGAAAGATTTTAAAATAAATGCATATTCATAGTAATATAATGTATTTTCCTATTTCCATTTTTAAAGGCGATTTACAATAAAAACTTAGAAAATAAAATGTCAGATTTTACCTAAACATGACAGTCCATAATACTTTTGAGTACAGATGGTCCCCAATTTAACGATGGTTTGGCTAACGATTTTTTGACCTGAGGATGGTATGAAAGCAATACGCATTCAATGGAAACCATACTTCAAATTCTGAATTTTTATCTTTTCCTGGGCTAGTAATATGCGGTACATACTCTCTCATGGTGCTGGGCAGTGGCAGCGAGCCACAGCTCCCAGTCAGCCATGCCATCACAAGGGGAAACAAATGATATACTTACAACCATTCTGTACCCATAGAGCCATTCTATTTTTCACTTTCAGTACAGTATTCAATAAATTGCATGAGATGTTCAACACTTTATTATTATAAAATAGGCTTTGTGTTAGATGATTTTGCACAACTGTAGGCTAATGGAAGTATTCTGAGCCTGTTTAAGGTAGGCTAGGCTATGATGTTTGGTAGGTTAGGTGTATTAAATGCATTTTCGACTTACAATATTTTCAACGTACTATGTGTTTATCAGGACATAACTCCATTCTAAGTTGAGGAAGACCTGTATATTTACAGCAAATTATATACTACAATATTTAATCAAATTATATAGTTTACTAAAAGCTTAAGTTTGCAATAACTTAACAGTAAAAAAAAATCTGTCATATACAGTTTTCACTAATTACAATACGCTATCTGAAATTTTCTGTGAATTGACTAGTTATTAATGCTTTCCACATTGATTCTCATAGTTATATACATAGTTACACACACAGGCACACATATATAACCAATTAAATAACACATATGTATATATATCACCTTTGTTGTCATGTGCTATACTTTCTAAGGAAAGAAAGGAAATTTTAAAATGAATTGAATGACCTAATTAAATATTATTTCATTTATCACAAGCTTATTTGATCATAAATGAGTAATTATCTGTTAGTGAATTACTTTGGATTAATACCTGTCTTTGAATACTTCAAATACTTCAATACAGAAGTTATCAATTTTAGATAGAAGGTAGTGAAATTCTTACTGCATGTGTGAAGCTCAGTATATCATTTGAACCCTTGGAGCACCTCAACAAACACTTTCATTCAGTCATTTTTACTGTTCTCTGGTTTACCTTCAGAGGTTCTGATCAATTTATATACATGTGCAGGTAATTCTAATTATTTCTCTTGGTGTGCATTGTTTCTCCATATTAAATCACATCTGCTCTCTAGTTCTTCAATCAAAAATTTAGGTTATATCCTTCTGAGTTTTTCACAAACAACCAATATTTGAACTAACATGAGTACCCCTTCCTCTTTTTTGTTAATCTTAAGTGCCTAATGATTTTTTTCCTTAGTAAATAGGTCAATGGATTACTTCCTAACATCAATTTTATAGCACATATAGTGCACTCTTTTCAAAGAAGGGATATATTTTAAGTGTCTAAGACATTTTGCCATCATTTTCTCCTTGGTTTCTCTGTATCAGTAACTATTATAGTTTTACCTATACCTGATTTAACATATTATAAATAAGGGCTGAATATAGTTCTCAATTTTATTTAATTGGAAAAGAAGCGTTGTTTTAAAATTTCTTAAACCTATGTCAGTATTTTTTTCTAAAAGCCAACTATAAATAACAAAAAGCATATATTCTAGAAAACTTACTAAAGTAGCAACAACCAAATCTGAGTAAATGTTCCATTTCTCTCCAATCTGATCTTGTGATGATAACAAAGATTTGCAGTTCTCCTTTAACATTATTACATCAACCTGTGGTTAACTTTTTAGAAGAGTGTATTTATTTTACATGCTTCCTGTTCTCTAATCCTGACAGGGTTGCAGTTGAAGTTCTTGGTAATCACAGGAAAAGATTCTTTTAAGATAACATGGGGAAAGGGGCTAACAGAAAGATAGAACTGCTCATTTAAAATACAATATTTTACTTCAATCCTTGGTAAAATTTTCACTACTCTGAGAATTCACCCTGTTGTTGGTTACTCTTCACATCTCTTCCACCTCTTTGTTTAATTTATTGGTTAATATGTCTTCAAATAACAGGTCTCTTATCTATCTCTAATATCTCATATATTCTTTTTTAATTCTCTTATTCAGATATGGAAATTCTGACTTGATTTTGTGCAATTTTCTAACCTCACTGCTAACTACGCCTTGTAATATGTTTAACCCAATTTTCTGGCCTTGATCTCTGTCCATAAAAAACCTTGGTTGTAAAACTCCCTGTAAAAGTTATTTTGAAAAAATAAGTTAGAGCCACTTTGGAAGATAACCTGACACTTCCTTACAAAATGAAACATACTATTACCATATGATCTAGCAATCACTTTTTTTTAGTACTTACCCAAATGAATTGAAATTTAAATCCACGCAAAACGGAGCTGCAGGAATCATATTCCCTGACTTCAGATTATACTACAAAGCTACAGTAATCAAGACAATATGGTTCTGGCACAAAAACAGAAATACAGATCAATGGAACAAGATAGAAAGCCCAGAGATAAACCCAGACACCTATAATCAACTAATCTATGACAAAGGAGGCAAGGATATACAATGGAGAAAAGACAGTCACTTCAATAAGTGGTGCTGGGAAAACTGGACAGTTACGTTTAAAAGAATGAAATTACAACACTCCCTAAAACCATACACAAAAGTAAAATCAAAATTGATTAGAGACCTAAATGCAAGACCACACAGTATAAAACTCTTAGAGGAAAACATAGGAAGAACACTTTTTGATATAAATCACAGCAAGATCTTTTTTGATCCACCTCCTAGAGTATGGAAATAAAAACAAAAGTGAGACCTAATGAAACTTAAAGGCTTTTGCACAGCAAAGGAAACCATAAACAAGACGAAAAGACAACCCTCAGAATGGGAGAAAATATTTGCAAACGAATCAATGGACAAAGGATTATTCTCCAAAATACATAAGCAGCTCATGCAGCTCAATATTAAAAAACAAACCACCCAATCCAAAAATGGGCAGAAGACCTAAATAGACTTTTCTCCAAAGAAGACCTACAGATGGCTAAGAAGTCCACAAAAAGCTGCTCAGCATCACTAATTATTAGAGAAATGCAAATCAAAACTACAATGAGGTATCACCTCACACTAGTCAGAATGGGCATCATCGGAAAATCTACAAACAACAAATGCTGGAGAGGGTGTGGAGAAAAGGGAACCCTCTTGCACTGTTGGGAATGTAAATTGATACAGCCACTATGGAGAAGAGTATGGAGGTTCCTTAAAAAACTAAAAATCGAACTACCATATGATCCAGCAATCCCACTACTCGGCATATACCCACAGAAAACCATAATTCAAAAACACGCACCCCAATATTCACTGCAGCACTATTTACAATAGCCAGGTCATGGAAGCAACCTAAATGCCCATCGACAGATGAATGGATAAAGAAATTGTGGTACATATATAGAACGGAATATTACTCAGCCATAAAAAGGAACGAAATTGAGTAATTTGTTGAGACGTGGATGGATCTAGAGACTGTCATACAGAGTGAAGTAAGTCAGAAAAAGAAAAACAAATATTGTATGTTAACGCATATATGTGGAACCTAGGAAAATGGTACAGATGAACTGGTTTGCAGGGCAGAAATTGAGATGCAGATGTAGAGAACAAATGTATGGACACCAAAGGGAGAAATTGGCAGCTGGTGGTGGTGGTGGTGTGATGAATTGGGAGATTGGGATTGACATGTATACCGTGATGTGTATAAAATGGATGACTAATAAGAACCTGCAGTATAAAAAAAGAAATAAAAGAAAAAAAATACAGGGGGATATTCCAACAAATATATAAGAAATCATTCAGACTACTCTATTTTCTAACAAAATGAAATTAATAGTTACTCCTTCTCTGTTGATCTGGAGGTTAATCTTATTGTCATTTTCTATACCATTGCTTACATTTGTCTCAGTACCAAAAGGAAGTATTCTCCTGGTATTTCCTTGATGACTACAAAGTAAAAAAATAAAGTCTAAATTAAATGTTAATTTTGCTTTTGGACACTAATGTCTGTTTTCACACCTTGCTGTTAATGCAAAACACAAATAGATTTTAATTTAAATGTGATTTCCTTAGGGGATTTCAAATTAGTGAGGCACAATAGTGGTAGCAGTGGCCCAAATATGTTAGCATTTTTAGTTTTCACTATCCTAAGAGAGGTGTAAAACAGTTTCCATTTATTGTTCTATCTTTGCCACATACATTTCTCTCAGCTTCTCATACCTATTTGTCAGAACAAATTGTACCATTTCCCACATGTTTAAAATTCCTTTTCAGATGCATGTAAAAACTTGCTCTTTTTTGTGAAGTGAGAGGTAGTGAACGTCAGGAAGGAAGTCTTTGGCAGGTTTTAAAATGTTAATTCACTTTTAAGGACCTACATGATGATGATAAGAGGAGAAAGATGATAACAACATCATGATGATAAATTCAATACCATAGTTAATTAAATTGCATGAAAAATAGGCCATTTTCCTTAGTGCTAATACAGATTTGTATCATTAAAAAAAAAAAGCAGCTTACAGGTGCCTGTGAATAAATTTGGATGAATTTGTAAAAGCAGATTTTTGTCTCAGCATAACCAACTGGAGCATTTCATAGAATAGCTATGCTCCACAGTTTCAATCTCCAGGACTATAAGGGAATTCCTCATTGCTTTATATTGGATCCCTTACTAATAGTACTCAAAACTTGAAGCTCGAGCTCTTAGATATTTCCTCACTTAATGATTCCCAGTTCTTCTGAGTGCCACCTAAATTATTCAGATATTGGTTTGTCAAGTCCCTTATTTATTGCCTCTTTTTGAATCTCCCTGCTGAGCTTGAGTGTGCACAGAGGAATGCTCAGATAAAATAAATAAGGAATTAAAGAGCAATAAGAGTGCTGTTTCTCCACTCCAATAAGAATATTTAAGACACACATGAGATATTTATTTACTGTGATTGACTCTCACTTTTATTACCACATCTTTACTCAAATAGATGAAATAGACAAATAGCTATTCCAGTATGATCCTTGTAATACTTAACAGGGGATGGTGATGCAACACTATAGGTAAAGGATTTTCTTTCTCCCAAGGTATCAGCCCACATATAAATGGTATATCTAGTATAGAATTTGCTTTGTAACTTTGTAGTTATAAGAAATTCAGGAAAACAAAAAACAAAATATAGTATGTTTATATATTCTGTATAATATCTCTGAGGATCTTACATAAGATTTAAAACATATCTCTAAATAACCCTAAGTAGCTAAGCCATGTTCCTTTCTTTACACTTTGTCTAAAAAGTTTCCCTAGAACAGCAAATAATAAAGATTAGCATACTAATCTTCAAAATATTCTTAAATTAAGAAATTGAAAGAATTTATTTTTTGAATGAATGAATGGATGTTTGACAATTTTGCAGTGAAAGTTTGTCGACCTTATTAGAGATATTATTATCCTTTCTTTCCCTTAAGGAAAACAGCTAAACTTATATACAGAAAAGTCTTACATTTATTGTAAGATTTAGCTTTCATTATGTACTTTCTAAAGTTTTGAAAATTTTGATATGCTCTATAAAAAAATTAAGAAACTGATCTATTTTGATTTCTCCCTTAATAATGACATGGAATTTGTCATGAATTGACCAAGAAGGCCTTAATCTTCCTCTCAGTTTCACAAAACTTTAGACTGGCTTTTACCTGACTCTAGAACCCTGACCTCCCTTTCCTTATAACATTAACTTCAAAAATAAAACAAAACAAACAGATAAACAAAAAACCCTTGTAATTGTATATCCTTTGCCTCTTTGAGATGTAAATCTTTTGAAAAGCCTCTTGCCAGTTTTACAAAGGAGGACTGACTGTCTTTCTCAAGGACTGTGAGCCATCCTTTTGAAATGTAATTAAGAAGGAAGATAGTACCTCTATCTCCCAGTCTCTGTTGGAGGGCAGGAGCCTAACTTTGGTGGGTACCTCACTCCAACTTGTAAAAGCACCACTTATCATGTAGACAGAAGAAAGTTTACTTTTTCTTTGGGAAAAGCCAATATCTTCCACTATTAATACCCCGCCAACCTTTGTTTCAGTGGCGTTGAGATCAGACTGCATTCTGGATTCTCTTCCCTCTTGCAACAAACTTGAATAAAGTCTTCCTTGCCTACTTAACTTTTGCTGGTGCAATTTTTGCTATGACATAATATAAATAACTTGATAAAGGATACATATTTCATACAGAAAGCATCCTGGTTGAAAATACAGGTTTTTTATCTGTGAGATAAGAGATTTGAACCTTATCTCTATATTGGTTTGGTGTTAAGTAAATGGAAATATTTCTCCCTGTTTTTGTATTATTATACTCTTTTTTTAAAAAAATACTTCCAACTCTCACACAGGAATGCAAGGATTCTAAAAGTAAGCTTCCCAGTTGACTTAATATCAAGAAAACTCTGCTACTGGTCTTAATTATTTTTTTAACCTTTTATCTAATTTACCCTGGTCTTGTGGCATATATGGGCCCTTGCTCAATGCTTGTAATTCATTAGTGTATTACTCTGAGTAATACACTAACAGAGAAACAGAACAAAAAGAAGATAGATAGATACACACACACGTATATATGTATATATATGTGTGTATATATACACATATGTATACATTATATATACCTAATGTTATAATTATATATTACAACATTATAATGTTATATAATATTTAACATATAATAAATGTATAACTTAAAATCTATAATATATTAATATAACAATATATTAATATATAATATATCTGGTCATAATCTCTTGATAGTAGAAAATTTAGCACTGATTTGAAATTTAAAAGTTGCTCAGTCTAACAATGATCTTTGTTAAGTCCTAATTATATTTGCACACTAATAGGAAGACATCATTAAATATGGGGAAAAGAAAAAAAATCCTAGAAGAATACTAACAGATTGAGGCCATTGGAAATGCCCTTATGATGGGGACACCTGCTGCTTTGATTAGCTTGGTAGTGCTTGTCCTTTGGAGACCAGGATGGCAGAGGAGGCTGCTCTCATGGAGTTGGAACATCTGATATTACTGTGGGTCTGGGGATCTCAGATTATAGAGGCCAGTTATTTAACTATGCAAATTGGGATAATTTAAACAATGAAGAAGTTGTATTCCAGATGCCTTGACCTAGAGGAAGCTCTGGCATTGATTAGTAGATTGATTTCCAAAGCAAAAATAGTTGGTCAGATGACTAAAGTTTTGCTCAATTTGTGGAATTAGACAAAATAGGAAGGTATTTTCAGCCATCCCAGTATAAAAATTTGGTAGCTTACTTCATTTTGAGTTTTTGAGCCACTTTACAGATACACACCCAATGACTAGAAGCTGAGTCCCATTGAATAGGGCCAAAAAACACTGCAAGTGATCTCAATACATAATCCTTCAATTTTTAATAAGGTATTTGTACCTTTTTATTTGTACCTTTTTCATAGGGTAATGGTGCACAAAGGAAGAGGGATTATTCAGCTATTTCAAAGACAGATATAGGTATGAGCTAACACCAATGCCAGGAACATGGACTGCTTTGATGAATTTCTGGTTAGAGTTTGTGCTTATGAAAGCAAGGAGATTAAAGGAGTGCTGCCCTAAATTCATATTATAGAATTCAGCTGTGAGTTTTTTATTTGATTTTGAAGAAAGAGTATCTTGTTTTTAGTAAATCTAGTTCTTGTTTTTAGTAAATCTCTTTATCTTTACTTTTAATTACTTCTACTAGGAAACAATATGGAGTGAGGTTTTTTTTGTATTTAATTTGATTCAAGTTCATAGTAATTCTTTTCTTCCTCTTAACTATATATTTGCTTTCAGAAGTACAACATACATAGTTGAATTCAACACCATCAGTACATATTTTTCTCAAGTTCACATGGACAATTCAACAAAACTGACCATGTTCTAGGCCATAAAACATATCTTAACACATTTGAAAAAAATAGAAATCAATGTCTGCTCTCAGACCACAATGATTTTAAACTAGAAATCAGTAACAGAAAGATACCTGGAAAATCCCCAAATACATGGAAATAAAGTATCACACTTCTAAATAACACATGCGACAAAGAAGAAATCTCAAGAGAAATTTTAAAAATATTTTAAACCCAGTGAAAATAAACACATGATATTAAAATTTGTGGGATGGAGTGAAAGAATTGTGTAGAGGGAAATTTATAGGAACGAATGTATATATTTGAACAAAAGAAAGGTAAAAACAATAATCTAAGATTCCACCTTAGCAAACTAAAAAAAAAAAAGAAAGAAAGAAAAATAACCAGAAGAAAAGAAATAATAAAAATTTGAGCAAAACTGATGAAATTGAAAATAGAAAATTAGGAAACCCCGTCTGCTCTAGGGGCTACGCATCAGGAGAGAAGACAAAATGGCAGAGTAGAAGACGTTGAACTCAGTTCTTCCCACAAGAACACCCAAAATCACAACTAACTGCTGAAGAACCAACAACAAAAAAGACTGGAACCTGCCAAAAAAGATATTCTACATCCAAAGACAAAGAAGAAATCACAGTGAGATGGTAGGAGGGGTGCACTCATAATATAAACAAATTGCATACCCCCCAGGCTAGGAAACCCACAAACTGGAGAATAATTATATTGCAGAAGTTCTCCCACAGGAGTGAAATTTCTGAGCCTGATGTCAGGCTCCCCAGCTTGGGCTCTAGCATCAGGAGGAGGAGCCTCCAGAGCTTTTGGCATTGAAGGCCAGGCGGTCTTGATTGCAGGAGTTCCACAGGACTGGGGGAAACAGAGACCCCACTCTTGGAGGATGCACACAAGTTGTCATGTGCACCAGGACTCAGGGCAAATCAATGACTTCATAGGAGCCTGAACCAGACCTGCCTGTTGGTCTTGGAGGGTCTCCTGGGAAGGTGGGGGGCTGACTATGGCTCTGTGGCAACTGTGGGACATAAAACTTGGTAGCAAACATGTCCAGGAGTACTCATTTGAAAGCTGACATCTTGCTTGTGACATAAGCACCAAGATCTGGCCCCACCCAACAGCCTTTAGGCTGCAGTGCTGGGATGCCTTAGGCCAATCAACAAACATGGCAGGAACACAGTCCCACTCATCAACAGACACGCTGTCTAAAAACTTCCTGATCCACAGCCACCTCTAGACACACCCCTTGATATGGCCCTGCCCACCACAGGGGCAAGACCCAACTCCAGCCATGAATGGGCAGGCACTGGCCCCTCCCACCAGGAAGCCTGCACAAGGCTCAATACCAGCCTCACCCACAAAGGGGCAGACACCAGAAGCAAGTAATATACAATCCCACAGCCTGTGGAACTGAGTTTATAAACACAGGTCAGAACCTACCCTGGGTCCAGCTGGTCTCTGGGTATTAGATTATGACAAGGGAGTGTACTGCTGGGACACATAGCACATCCCCCACAGAGGACCAATTCTCCATGGTCAAGAAACATAACTAACCTTCCACATACATAAAAATACAAGTAGAAGTTTAGACAAAAAGAGGTGGCAGAGGAAGATGTTCCAGATGAAGGAACAAGATAAAAACTCAGAAAAACAATTAAGTGAAGGGGAAATAGGCAATCCACCTAAGAAAGAATTCAGAGTAATGTTCATAAAGATGACCAAGGCACTCAGAAAGAGAATGGATGCACAGAGCGAGAAGTTACAAGAAGTTTTTAACAAAGAATTAGAAAAACAACTTGCCAAACAGAGTTGAAGAATACAATACCAGAAATACACTAGAAGGAATTAATAGCAGAATAAATGAGGCAGAAGAACAGAAAAGTGATCTGGAAGACAGAGTGGAGGAAATCACCACTGCAGAACAGATTATAGAAAAAAGAATGAAAGGAAATGAGGACAGTTTACGAGACTACTGGGACAGTATCAAATATACCAACATTCGCATTATAGGGGTGTCTGGAGAAGAGAGATAAAAGGGCCTGAGAATATATTTGAAGAGATAATAGCTGAAAACTTCCCTAACATGGGAAAGGAAACAGTCACCCAAGTCCAGGAAACACAGAGATTACAATACAGAATCAACCCAAGGAGAAACATGCTGAGACACATAGCAATCAAACTGACAAAAAAATGAAGAGAAAATATTGAAAGCTATGAGCAAAAGCAAAAATAACTTATAAGGGAACCTCCAGAAGGTCATCAGCTGATTTTCCAGCAGAAACTGCAGGCCAGAGGGAGTGGCACAATGTATTTAAAGTGATGGAAGGGAAAAACCTACAACCAAGAATACTCTACCCAGCAAGGCTCCTGTTCAGATTTGACAGAGGAATCAAAAGCTTTACAGAGAAGCAAAAGCTAAGAGAATTCAGCACCACCAGACCAGCTTTACAACAAATACTAAAGGAACTTCTCTAGGCAAAAAAGAAAGGGCCACAGCAAGAAACAAAACAAGTACAAAATGTGAAAGCAACAGTTAAGGCAAACATAAAGATAGGAAATCATCCACATACATATATGATATCTAAAACAATAACTGTGAGAAGAGGAGAGTACAAATGCACAGTATTGGAAATGCATTTGAAATTAAGAGATCAGCAACTTAAAACAATCATGGATATATATATAGACTACTATAGCAAAACATCATGGTAATGGCAAACCAAAAATCTGTAATAGATATGCACATAAATAAGAAGGAGTCAAAATACAACATTAAGTAAAGTCATCAAATCAAAAGAGAACAAAAGAGGAAAGGAAAAGACCTAAGAAAACAAATCCAAAACAATTAACAAAATGGCAATACAAATATACATATAGATAATTACCCTAAATGTAAACAAATTAAATGCTCCAATCAAAAGACACAGACTGGCTGAATCGATGCAAAAACAGGACCCATATACGCTGTTTACAAGACACCACTTCAAATATAGAGGCACATACAGACTGAAAGGGAAGGGATGGAAAAAGGTATTCCATGCAAATAGAAATCAATAGAAAGCTGGAATAGCAATACTTATATCAGACAAAATAGACTTTAAAATAAAGGCAAGAGACAAAGACTACATAATGATAAAGGGATCAACCCAAGAAGAAGATACAACAATTGTAAATATATATGCACAAAACATAGGCTCACATCAATATATGAGGCAAATGTTAACAGACATAAAAGGAGAAATCAACAGTAACAGGCAAATGTTAACAGACATAAAAGGAGAAATCAACAGTAACACAATAACAGTAACACCACATTTACACCAATGGACAGATTATACAGACAGAAGATCGGTGAAGAAACACAGGCCTTAAATGACATATTAGACCAAATGAACTTAATTGATATTTATAGAACATTCATCCGAAAGCAGCAGAATACACATTCTTTTCAAGTGCATGTGAAACATTCTCCAGGATAGATCACATGCTGGGCCACAAAGCAAGCCTCAGTAAATTTAAGAAAATTGAAATTGTATCAAGCAACTTTTCTGACCACAATGCTATGAGATTAGAAATCAACCACAAGAAAAAAACTACAAAAAACACAAACATCTAGGGCTTCCCTGGTGGCGCAGTGGTTGAAAGTCTGCCTGCCGATGCAGTGGACATGGGTTCATGCCCTGGTCTAGGAAGATCCCACATGCCGCGGAGCGGCTAAACCCGTAAGCCATGGCCGCTGAGCCTGCGCGTCTGGAGCCTGTGCTCCACAAAGGGAGAGGCCACAACAGTGAGAGGCCTGCTATCGCAAAAAAAAAAACAACTAACATCTAGAGGCTAAACAAAATGCTACTAAACAACCAATGAATCACTGTAGAAGTCAAAGAAGAAATCAAAAAATACCTAGAGACAAATGAAACCAACAACATGTGAATCCAAAACCTATGGGATGCAGCAAAACAGTTCTGAGAGGGAAGTTTTTACCAGCACATACATACGACAGGAAACAAGAAAAATCTAGAAGAAGAAGAACACCCAAAACCCAAAGTTAGCAGAAGGAAAGAAATCATAAAAGTCAGAGCAGAAGTAAATGAAATAGAGACTGAAAAAAAAAATAGAAACAATCACCAAAATGTAAAAGCTAGTTCTTTGAAAAGATAAAATTAATAAACCTTTAGCCAGACTCATCAAGAAAAAAATGGGAGCAGGCCCAAATCAATAAAATTGGAAATGAAAAGGGAGAAGTTACAACTGACACCAGAGAAATTTAAGTGGCTGTAAGAGAACACTACAAGCAACTATATGCCAAAAAAAATGGACAACCTGGAAGAAATGGACAAATTCTTAGAAAGGTATACTCTCCCAAGACTGAACCAGAAAAAAATAGAAAATAGGAAAAAACCAACTAGAAGTACTGAAACTGAAACTATAATTTTAAAAGATCCCAACAAAAAAATGTCCAGGACTAGGTGGCTTCACAGACAAATTCTATCAAACATTTAGAAAAGAGTTAACACCTATCTTTCTGAAACTGTTCCAAAAAATTGCAGAGGAAGGAACACTTCCAAACTCATTCTATGAGGCCACCACCATCACCCTGATACCAAAACCAGACAAATATACCACAAAGAAACAAACTTACAGGCCAGTATCACTGAGGAACATAGATGCAAAAGTCCTCAACAAAATTCTAGCAATCCAATAATAAATTGAAAGGATCAAACACCATGATCAAGTGAGATTTATCCCAGGGATGGAAGGATTTTTCAATATACACAAATCAATCAGTGTCATATACCACATTAACAAATTGAAGAATAAAAACAATATAATCATTTCAATGCATGCAGAAAAAGTTTTTGACAAAATTCAACACTCATTTGTGACAAAAACTCTCCAGAAAGTGGGCATAGAGGGAAAACACCTCAACATAATAAAGGCCATATATGACAATTACACCTAACATCATACTCAATGGTGAAAACCTGAAAGAATTTTCTGTAAGATCAGGAACAAGACAGGGATGCCCATTCTCGCCACTTTGATTCAGCAGTTTTGGAAGACCAAGCCATGGAAGTCAGAGAAAAAAAAGAAATAAAAGGAATCCGAATTGGAAAAGAAGTAATAAAACTGTCATTGTTTGCAGATGACATGATATCAAACATAGGAAATCTTAAAGACGCTACCAGAAAACAACTAGAGCTCATCAAATGAATTCAGAAAATTTGCAGGCTACAAAATTAATACACAGAAATCTGTTGCAATTCTATACACTAACAATGAAAGATCAGAAGGAGAAATTAAGGCAACCATCCCATATACCATGTCATCAAAAAGAATAAAATACCTAGGAATAAACCTACCTAAAGAGGCAAAAGAGCTGTACTCTGAAAAATATAAGATGCTGATGGAAGAAATCAAAGATGATACAAACAGATGGAAAGATATACAATGTTCTTGGATAGGAAAAATCAATATTGTCAAAATGACTTTACTACCCAAGGCAATCTATAGATTCACTGCAATTCCTATCAAATTACCAACAGTATTTTTCACAGAACTAGAACAAAAAAATTTTAATTTCTATGGAAACACAAAAGACCCCAAATAGCCAAAGCAATCTTGAGAAAGAAAAACTGAGCTGGAAGAATGAGATTCCCTGACTTCAGACTATACTACAAAGCTACAGTAATCAAAACAGTATGGTACTGGCACAAAAACACAAACATAGATCAATGGAACAAGATAGAAAAGCCCAGAAATAAATGCATGTATTTCTGGTCAATTAATCTGTGACAAAGGAGGCAAGAATATACAATGGAGAAAAGACAGTCTCTTCAATAAGTTGTGTTGGGAAAACTGGACAGCTACATGTAAAAGAATGAAATTAGAACATTCTCTAACACTGTACACAAAAATAAACTCAAAATGGATTAAATACCTAAATGTAAATCAGGTACTATTAATCTCCCAGAGGAAAACATAGGCCAAGCACTCTTTGACATAAATCACAGCAATATCTTTTTGTATCCGTCTCTGAGAGTAATGGAATTAAACACAAAAATAAACACACGGGACCTAATTACACTTAAAAGTTTTTGCACAACAAAGGAATCCATAAACAAAACAAAAATACAACCTACAGGATTGGAGAAAATATCTGCAAATGATGTGACTGACAAGGGATTAATCTCCAGAAAAGAGCTCATACAGCTCAATATCAAAAAAAAAAAAATAAAAATGGGTGCAAGATCTAAAAAGACATTTCTCCAAAGAAGACATACAGATGGCCAACAGGCACATGAAAAAACTGCTCAACGTCACTAAGTATTAGAGAAATGCAAATCAAAACTACAGTGAGGTATCACCTCACAGTAGTGAGAATGGCCAACATCAAAAAGCCTACAAACAGTAAATGCTGGAGAGGGTGTGGAGGAAAGGGAACCCCCCTACACTTTTGGTGGGAATGTAAATTGGTACAACTACTATGGAGAACAATATGGAGGTTCCTTAGAAAACTAAAAATAGAGTTACCATATGATTCAGCAATCCCACTCATGGGCCTATATCTGGAGACACCATAATTCGAAAAAATACATGCACCCCAATATTCATTGCAGCACTATTTACAATAGCTAAGACATGGAAGCAGCCTAAGTGTCTATTGAAAGATGAATGGATAAAGAAGATGTGGTATATTTATACAATGGAATATTTCTCAACCATTAAAAAGAATGAAATAATGTCATTTGCAGCAACATGGATGGACCTTAAGATTATCATAAAGTGAAGCAAGCCAGAGAAAGGCAAATATCATATGATATCACTCGTATATATAATCTAAAATAACGATACAAATGAACTTATTTACAAAACAGAATAGACTCACCAAGGTAGGGGGTTGAGATAAGTTAGGAGCTGGGGATTAAAATACACACACTACTATATATAAAATAGATACCCCACAAGGACCTACTATAAAGCACAGGGAACTATACTCAATATCTTGTAGTAACCTATATTAGAAGAGAATGTAAAATATATGTATATATAGGTAGATATAATATATATATAACTGAATCACTTTGCTATATATCTGAAACTAACAAACATTATAAATCAAATGTATTTCAATAAAAATTTTAAAAAGTAAAAAAGTAAAATTAAAGAAAATAGGAAATCATCAGAGGAAATGAAACCAAAAGCCAGTTCTTTAAAAAGCTCAATAAAATTCAAAAGCCTCTATTCAGCCAAAGTACAAAAAAATGAGAGTACACATATTACTAATAACTACTAATATATGTGGAACTGAAGACTTACATCTGCAGAAAAACCTGCACATGGATGTTTATAGTAGTAAATTCATAATTTACTAAACTTGGAGGCAACTTAGATGTCGTTCAGTAGGTGAATGGATAAATAAACTGCAGTACATCCAGATAATGGAATATTATTTAGCACTAAAGAGAAATGAGTTACCAAGCCATGAAAAGACATAAAGGAAACTTAAATGCATGTTGCTAAGTGAGGGAAGCCAATCTTTAAAGGCCATGTACTGTATGATTCCAACAATATGAAATTCTTGAAAAGGTACACCTATGGAGACATAGAATGTTCAGTCATTGCCAAGGACAAGGGACAGGAAAGAGATGAATAGGCAGAGCATGGAGGATTTTAAGGCAGTAAAAATAACTCTGTATATTATAATTATGGATATGTCATTATACATTTTTCCAAATCCATAGAATGTACATCAAGAGTGAACTATGAACTCTGAACAACTGTGATGTGTAAATACAGGTTCATCCTTGGTAAAAAATATACCATTCTGACAAGTGATGTTGATAATGGAGGAGATTATGCATGTGTATGGGCAGAGGGCATATGGGAAGTATCTCTGTACTTTCAGTTTCTTTTCAAACCTAAAACAGTTCTAAAAAATAAAATATTAAAAAAGCACAAGCTACAGAATGGAAGGAAAGATTTGCAAATTATATCTCTGATAATGATTTAATATCCAAAATATTTAAAGAACTTCTACAGCTCAAAAGCAAAAACCTAAGTAAAAAATTGGATGAAGGACTGGAGTAGTCTGTATCCAAAGAAGATGTCAAATCGTCAGTAAGTAAGAATCTGAAAAGTAAGAATCTGAAAAGATGCTCAATATTATTAGTCATTAGAGAAATGCAAATCAGAATCATAATAAGATATCACTTTCCACCTACTAAGATAGGTATAATTAACAGAAAAACAAAAGTGGAAAATAATTTTAAGCAAGGATGTGGAGAAATTGAAATTTCTGTAATAGTCACATTATTAGAGTCATAAAGGAAATTAGAGGTTATCAGGGACTAAAAAGGAGGAGAAATTGGGAGTTTTTGCTCAATGGGTACAGAGTTTCTGTTTGGGGTATTAAATTAGGTTTGGAAGTAGATAGTGGTTATTGTTGCACACAAAAACTGAATATAATGCCACTGAATCACACATTTAAAAACTGTTAAAAGGGCACATTTTATACATTTATATATAACCATATTAAATATTATCTTTTTAAAAAACTGAACTGGTGCTAGAACAATGTACATCTACATGCCAAAAAACAATCAGTGTAGGCACTGAGCTACTTACACTTTTCACTTTTACAAAGATTAATTCAAAATAGATCATATACCTAAATTGAAAACAAACTATAAAACTCCTAAAAAATAACATAGGTGAAAATCTAAGTAACATTTTGTTTGTCAAAAATATAATCCATGAAAGAAAAATGTTAAGTTGAACTTTATTAAATTAGTAACTTCTGCTCTGCTCTGCAAAAGTCATAGAGAATGAAAATACTAGCTTAATACTGGGAGAAAATATTTGCAAAGCATGTATGTGATAAATGACTAATATCCAAAACATACATGCTTAAACCCTAACAATAAGAAAACAAAAAACCCATTTAAAAAATGAGCTAAAGATCTGAACAGATACTATATCAAAGAAGATGTAAGATAGTGACTAAGCATATGAAGAGGTCTCAGTATCATATGTCAATAAGTAATTGCAAATTAAAGCAACAATGAGATATTACTACACACCTATTAAGAATACCTAACATCCAAAAACGCACCAATACCAAATATGGATGAAGATGCAGAGCAATAGGAACTTTTTCATTACTGGTGGGAATGCAAAATGACAGAGCCACTTTGAAAGACAATTTGCTCAATTTCCTATATAGCTAAACATAGGCTTACCATATGACCCGGCAATCAAGCTGCTAGACATCTACTCAGTTTAACTGAAACTATTCTGTGTGATACTGTAAGTGTGGATTTATGACATTATACATTTGCTAAAACATTTAAAAATTATACAACTCATGGTTTAATGTAAACTATGGACTTAAGTTAATAGTTATGTGTCAGTATTGTTCATTAACTGTTAAAAGATGTTAATAATGGGACACTGTGAATGTGTAGGGTATATAGTAATCGCTGTACTTCTTGATTTATTTTTATGTAAGTCTAAAATTTTCTTTAAAATAATCTATTAATTACAAGAAAATAAAGTGATGCTCTGTATACCAATTTGGCTACAAAATCTTGAACAAATGCTATTTTTCTGAAAATCAGTGCCAGAAAGTAGGTATCAAAGTATTCTAATTCTCTCTCTCTATTCTGTCTTTCTCTCTTTTTGTCTTATCTTTGTCATTTAATTATATGTATTTTAATTATTCTCATGATTCCTATTTCTCAAAATACCTCCTTGTAACCTCTAACCATTTTCTTTCTAAATCCTTTGTATGAAAGAAGAAAGGCAGTATATTCTTGTTGGATGGCATAACAATTTTGTTAAAATGGCTTCTACTTTACTACTACATTAATTAAAACATGGGGTACTAGGAACTTACACTTTCATTACTATAATATCCCCAAAGTAAATCAAGTTTGAGAAATCATCAAGACACAGCATGAATTTATATTATACCACTTTATTATAACATTGGGTATACAATTTAAAAGAGATAAAGTCTTTGTTCTGTTTATTCACTTGTCATTTCTTTTTATTTACTCCACTGATAGAGATATAATTTTAAAAGACTACATGGTATATTAATATTTAATGATTTACACAATTTATTTCAATCTTTAGCTATTTATTCAGTATGATTAAAGGGAAGCAGGCATGCCTGATTTGTTTGAATAGGTCACTTGTACCAATAAATCCTAAAAATTTCAACTCTGATCCAGATAATGAAACATGCTTTAAAGTGTACTTTTAGCATTTTCTTTATAATAAGGAATATTTTAAATGAAAATGGTAATCTAAGAAATTAAGCAAGTTTAATAAGAATCCAAAATACAATTAATCCTTCACTCAGTTTTTTGTATGTTGATTCTTATTTGCTTGTATATACAATGTCAAAATGCTGAAAATATTATGTCTATAAATTGTCCAATAGAAATAACTTATTACTTAAAAATGGAAGGAGCTTCAAGATGGCAGAAGAGTAAGACGTGGAGATCATCTTCCTCCCCATAAATACATCAAAAATACATCTATGTGTGGAATAACCCCTACAGAACACCTACTGAATGCTGGCAGAAGAACTAAGACCTCCCAAAAGGCAAGAAACTCCCCACATACCTGGGTAGGGCAAAAGAAAAAAGAATAAACAGAGACAAAAGAATAGAGACAGGACCTGCGCCAGTGGGAGGGAGCTGTGAAGGAGGAAAGGTTTCCACACACTAGGAAGCCCCTTTGCGGGCAGAGACTGTGGCTAGCAGAGGGAGGAAGCTTTGGAGCCACAGAGGAGAGCACAGCAACAGGGGTGCAGAGGGCAAAGTGGAGAGATTCCTGCACAGAGGATCGGTGCCAACCAGCACTCATCAGCCCGAGAGGCTTAACTGCTCACCTGCTGGGACAGGTGCGGGCTGGGAGCTGAGGCTCGGGATTCGGAGGTCGGATCCCAGGGAGAGGACTGGGGTTGGCTGCCTGAACACAGCCTGAAGGGGGCTAGTGTGCCACAGCTAGCCTGGAGTGTGTCTAGGAAAAGGTCAGGAGCTGCCGAAGAGGCAAGAGACTTTTTATGCCTCTTTGTTTTGTGGTGCGAGAGGAGAGGGGATTCACAGCACTGCCTAAACGAGCTCCAGAGATGGGCACGAGCCGTGGCTATCAGCACGGACCCCAGAGACGGACATGAGATGCTAAGGCTGCTGCTGCAGCCACCAATAAGTCTGTGTGCAAGCACAGGTCACTATCCACACCTCCCTCCCAGGAGCCTGTGCAGCCCACCACTGCCAGGGACCAGTGATCCAGGGACAACTTCCCCAGGAGAACACACGGTGCACCTCAGGCTGCTGCAACGTCACGCTGGCCTCTGCCGCCAAAGGCTTGCCCCACATTCCATGCCCCTCCCTCCTCCAGGCCTGAGTGAACCAGAGCCCCCTAATCAGCTGCACTTTTAACCCGGTACTGTCTGGGCAGGAACAGATGCCCTCAGGTGACCAACACACAGAGGCAGGGCCAAATCCAAAGCTGAACCCCAGGAGCTGTACGAACAAAGAAGAGAAAGGGAAATTTCTCCCAGCAGCCTCAGGAGCAGCGAATTAAATCTCCACAATCAACTTAATGTACCCTGCAACTGTGAAATACCTGAATCCACAATGAATCATCCCAAATTGAGGCAGTGGACTTTGGGAGCAATGATATATATATATTTTTTTTCCTTTTTCTCTTTTTGTGAGTGTATATGTGTATGCTTCTGTGTATGATTTTGTCTGTATAACTTTGCTTTTACCATTTGTCCTAGGGTTCTTTCTGTCTTTTTTTGGTTTTTTTTAATTTGTTTTTTTTTTTTTTTAGTACAGTTTTTAGCGCTTGTTATCATTGGTGGATTTGTTTTTTGGTTTGGTGGCTTTCTTTCTTTCTTCTTTGTTATTAATTTTTTAAAAAATTTTAATAATTATTTTTTATTTTTATAACTTTATTTTATTTTATATTTTTCTTTCTTTCTTTCTTTCTTTTCTCCCTTTTATTCTGAGCCATGTGAATGACAGGGTCTTGGTGCTCTGGCCAGGTGTCAGGCCTGTACCTCTGAGGTGGGAGAGCCGAGTTCAGGACACTGGTCCATCAGAGACCTCCCAGCTCCATGTAATATCAAACAGCGAAAATCTCACAGAGATCTCCATCTCAACGCCAAGACCCAGCTCCACTCAATGACGAGAAAGCTACAGTCCTGACACCCTATGCCAAACAACTAGCAAGAGAGGAACATAGCCCACCCATTAGCAGAGAGGCTGCCTAAAATCATAAGGTCACATACACCCCAAAACACACCACCACACGTGGACCTGCCCAACAGAAAGACAATATGCTGCTTCATCCACCAAAACACAGGCACTAGTCCCCTCCACCAGGAAGCCTACACAACCCACTGAACCAACCTTAACCACTGGGGGCAGACACCAAAAACAAAGGGAACTATGAACCTGCAGCCTAAGAGGAGACCCCAAACACATTACGTTAAGCAAAATGAGAAGACAGAGAAACACACAGAAGATGAAGGAGCAAGGTAAAAGCCCACGAGACCAAACAAATGAGGAGGAAACAGGCAGTCTACCTGAAAAAGATTACAGAATAATGATAGTAAAGATGATCGAAAATCTTGGAAACAGAATGGAGAAAATACAAGAAACATTTAATAAGGACCTAGAAGAACTAAAGAGCAAACAAACAATGATGAACAACACCGTAAATGAAATCAGAAATACTCTAGAAGGAATCAGTAGCAGAATAACTGAGGCAGAAGAACGGATAAGTGACCTGGAAGATAAAATAGTGGAAATAACTACTGCAGAGGAGCATAAAGAAAAAAGAATTGAGAACAGTCTCAGAGACTTCTGGGACAACATTAAAAGCACCAACATTCGAATTATAGGGGTCCCAGAAGAAAAAGAGAAAAAAAAAGGAACTGAGAAAATATTTGAAGAGATTACAGTTGAAAACTTCCCTAATATGGGAAAGGAAATAGTTAATCAAGTCCAGGAAGCACAGAGAGTCCCATACAGGATAAATCCAAGGAGAAAAACACTAAGACACATATTAATCAAACTATCAAAAATTAAATACAGGGCTTCCCCAGTGGCACAGTGGTTGATAATCTGCCTACCAATGCAGGGGATCTGGGTTCGAGCCCTGGTCCAGAAAGATCCCACATGCCACTGAACAACTAACCCCATGAACCACAAATACTGAGCCTGTGCTCTAGAGCCCATGAGCCACAACTACTGAGCCCACGTGCTAAAACTACTGAAGTCTGCATGCATAGGGCCCATGCTATGAACAAGAGAAGCCTCAGCAATGAGAAGCCCATACAGGGAAACGAAGAGTAGCCCCAGCTCTCCACAACTAGAGGAAGCCTGCACGCAGCAATGAAGACCCAACGCAGCCAAAATAAATAAGTAAAAATTTTAAAAAATATATATAATATTAATTAAATAAATAAAAATAAATAAATTTATTAAAAAATGAATTTAAATATGAAGAAAAAATACTAAAAGCAGCAAGGGGAAAACAGCAAAATATATGCAAGGGAAATCCCCATAAGTTTAACAGCTGATCTTTCAGCACAAACTCCACAAGCCAGAAGGAAGTGGCAGAACATATTTAAAGTGATGAGAGAGCAAAACCTACAACCAAGATTACCCAGCAAGGATCTCATTAAGATTCGATGGAGAAATTAAAACCTTTAGAGCAAGCAAAAGCTAAGAGAATTCACTACCACCAAACCAGCTTTACAACAAATGCTAAAGGAACTTCTCTAGGCAGGAAACACAAGGGAAGGAAATAACAAATCCAAAACAATTAAGAAAATGGTAATAGGAACATACATATTGATAATGACCTTAAATATAAATGGATTAAATGCTTCAATGAAAAGACATACACTGGCTGAATGGATACAAAAACAAGACCCATATATATGCTGTCTACAAGAGACCCACTTCAGACCTAGGGACACATACAGACTGAAAGTGAGGGATGGAAAAAGATATTTCATGCATATGGAAATCAAAAGAAAACAGGAGTAGCAATTCTCATATCAGACAAAATAGACTTTAAAATAAAGACTATTAGAAGAGACAAAGAAGGACACTGCATAATGATCAAGGGATCGATCCAGGAAGAAGATATAACAATTGTAAATATTTATGCACCCAACATAGGAGCACCTCAATACATAAGGCAAATACTAACAGCCATAAAAGGGGAAATCGACAGTAACACATTCATAGTAGGGGACTTTAACACCCCACTTTCACCAATGGACAGATCATCCAAAATGAAAATAAATAAGGAAACACAAGCTTTAAATGATACATTAAAAAAGATGGACTTAATTGATATTTATAGGACACTCCATCCAAAAATAACAGAATACACATTTTTCTCAAGTGCTCATGGAACATTCTCCAGGATAGATCATATCTTGGGAACAAATCAAGCCTTGGTAAATTTAAGAAAATTGAAATTGTATCAAGTATCTTTTCCGACCACAACGCCATGAGACTAGATATCCATTACAGGAAAAGATCTGTAAAAAATACAAACACTTGGGGGCTAAACAATACATTACTTAATAACGAGGTGATCACTGAAGAAATCAGAGAGGAAATCAAAAATGACCTAGAAACAAATGACAATGGAGACAAAACAACCCTAAACCTATGGGATGCAGCAAAAGCAGTTTTAAGTTGGAAGTTTATAGCAATACAAGCCCACCTTAAGAAGCAGGAAACATCTCAAATAAACAACCTAACCTTGCACATCAAGCAATTAGAGAAAGAAGAATGAAAAAACCCCAAAGTTAGCAGAAGGAAAGAAATCATAAAAATCAGATAAAAAATAAATGAAAAAGAAATGCAGGAAATGATAGCAAAGATAAATAAAACTAAAAGCTGGTTCTTTGAGAAGATAAACAAAATAGATAAACCATTAGCCAGATGCATGAAGAAAAAAAGGGAGAAGACTCAAATCAGTAGAATTAGAAATGAAAAAGGAGAAGTAACAACTGACACTGCAGAAATACAAAGGATCATGAAAGATTACTACAAGCAACTCTATGCTAATAAAATGGACAATCTGGAAGAAATGGACAAATTCTTAGAAATGCACAACCTGCCAAGACTGAATCAGGAAGAAATAGAAAATATGAACAGACCAATCCCAAGCACTGAAATTGAAACTGTGATTAAAAATCTTCCAACAAACAAAAGCCCAGGACCAGATGGCTTCACAGGCAAATTCTATCAAACATTTAGAGAAGAGCTAACACCTGTCTTTCTCAAACTCTTCCAAAATATAGCAGAGGGAGGAACACTCCCAAATTCCTTCTACGAGGCCACCATCACCCTGATACCAAAACCAGACAAGGATGTCACAAAGAAAGAAAACTACAGGCCAATATCACTGATGAACATAGATGCAAAAATCCTCAACAAAATATTAGCAAACAGAATCCAACAGAACATTAAAAGGATCATACACCATGATCAAGTGGGGTTTATTCCAGGAATGCAAGGATTCTTCAGTATATGCAAATCTATCAATGTGATAAACCATATTAACAAATTGAAGGAGAAAAACCATATGATCATCTCAATAGATGCAGAGCAAGCTTTTGACAAAATTCAACACCCATTTATGATAAAAACCCTGCAGAAAGTAGGCATAGAGGGAACTTTCCTCAACATAATAAAGGCCATATATGACAAGCCCACAGCAAACATCATCCTCAATGGTGAAAAACTGAAAGCATTTCCACTAACAACAGGAAAAAGACAAGGTTGCCCACTCTCACCACTCTATTTCAACATAGTTTTGGAAGGTTTAGCCACAGCAATCAGAGAAGAAAAGGAAATAAAAGGAATCCAAATCGGAAAAGAAGAAGTAAAGCTGTCACTGTTTGCAGATGACATGATACTTATACATAGAGAATCCTAAAGATGCTACCAGAAAACTCCTAGAGCTAATCAATGAATTTGGTAAAGTAGCAGGATAAAAAATTAATGCACAGAAATCTCTGGCATTCCTATATACTAATGATGTAAAATCTGAAAGTGAAATCTAGAAAACACTCTCATTTACCATTGCAACAAAAAGAATAAAATATCTAGGAATAAACCTACCTAAGGAGACAAAAGACCTGTATGCAGAAAATTATAAGACACTGATGAAAGAAATTAAAGATGATACAAATAGATGGAGAGATATACCATGTTCTTGGATTGGAAGAATCAACATTGTGAAAATGACTCTACTACCCAAAGCAATCTATAGATTCAATGCAATCCCTATCAAACTACCACTGGCATTTTTCATGGAACTAGAACAAAAAATTTCACAATTTATATGGAAACACAAAAGACCCCGAATAGCCAGAGCAATCTTGAGAACGAAAAACGGAGCTGGAGGAATCAGTCTGCCTGTTTTCAGACTATACTAAAAAGCTACAGTAATCAAGACAGTATGGTACTGGCACAAAAACAGAAAGATAGATCAATGGAACAGGATAGAAAGCCCAGAGATAAACTCACGCACATATGTTCACCTTATCTTTGATAAAGGAGGCAGGAATGTACAGTGGAGAAAGGACAGCCTCTTCAATAAGTGGTGCTGGGAAAAATGGACAGGTACATGTAAAAGTATGAGATTAGATCACTCCCTAACACCATACACAAAAAGAAGCTGAAAATGGATTAAAGACCTAAATGTAAGGCCAGACACTATCAAACTCTTAGAGGAAAACATAGGCAGAACACTCTATGACATAAATCACAGCAAGATCCTTTTTGACCCACCTCGTAGAGAAATGGAAATGAAAACAAAAATAAACAAATGGGACCTAAGGAAACTTCAAAGCTTTTGCACAGCAAAGGAAACCATAAACAAGACCAAAAGACAACCCTCAGAATGGGAGAAAATATTTGCAAATAAAGCAACTGACAAAGGATTAATGTCCAAACTTTACAAGCAGCTCATGCCGCTCAATAACAAAAAAACAAACAACCCAATCCAAAAATGGGCAGAAGACCTAAATAGACATCTCTCCAAAGAAGATATACAGACTGCCAACAAACACATGAAAGAATGCTCAACATCATTAATCATTAGAGAAATGCAAATCAAAACTACAATGAGATATCATCTCACACCAGTCAGAATGGCTATCATCAAAAAATCTAGAAACAATAAATGCTGGAGAGGGTGTGGAGAAAAGGGAACACTCTTGCACTGTTGGTGGGAATGTGAATTGGTTCAGCCACTATGGAGAACAGTATGGAGGTTCCTTAAAAAACTACAAATAGAACTACCATATGACCCAGCAATCCCACTACTGGGCATATACCCTGAGAAAACCAAAATTCAAAAACAGTCATGTACCAAAATGTTCACTGCAGCTCTATTTACAATAGCCCAGAGATGGAAACAACCTAAGTGCCCATCATCGGATGAATGGATAAAGAAGGTGTGGCACATATATAAAATGGAATATTACTCAGCCATAAAAAGAAACGAAATTGAGCTATTTGTAATGAGGTGGATAGACCTAGAGTCTGTCATACAGAGTGAAGTAAGTCAGAAAGAGAAAGACAAATACCGTATGCTAACACATATATATGGAATTTAAGAAAAAGAAATGTCATGAAGAACCTAGGGGTAAGACAGGAATAAAGACACAGACCTACTGGAGAAGGGAGTTGAGGATATGCGGAGGGGGAAGGGTGAGCTGTGACAGGGCGAGAGAGAGGCATGGGCATATTTACACTAACAAACGTAAGGTAGATATCTAGTGGGAAGCAGCTGTATCGCACAGGGATATCGGCTAGGTGCTTTGTGACCACCTGGAGGGGAGGGAGAGGGAGGGTGGGAGGGAGGGAGATGCAAGAGGGAAGAGATATGGGAACATATGTATATGTATAACTGATTCACTCTGTTTTAAAGCAGAAACTAACACATCATTGTAAAGCAATTATAACCCAATAAAGATGTTAAAAAAAAAAGAAAAGAATTTTAGTAGAATAAAATGAACACTTAGATCTTGTCAATTTGGTAGTCATTAGAAATAAGTGAGGTTAATTTACATTAATTGCCAATCTGGGTGCTAAAAGTGGAATATTCTAGGTAAAAACTAATTTGAAAAAGAAGGTTTTTTAAATACTACTGTTCTTAAATTGAAACTAGCTAACTAAAGTGGAGAGTCTCTGGTGAAGTTACGGACAAAAGAGCAAGTGAATAACTCTTTAAAACATCCCCCAAAATAAATCAATATTTTTAGAATAATGTTAGATATTCATGAACAATAATGTTGAACCATTAAATGAAATTCTCTTTGCAAATTGCTTATAGAATTATTGATGCATAGGAAAGTTAAAATTATGCATTATAATTAGTTAACTTAAAAGCAAAACAAGTTTTCCTTATATAAGCTTTTTATCATTTAGATTTATTTACTTTATAAACACAGTGTATTTCAAGTTTTCTGTTTTAAAACTTTCTCTGAAAATCTTCAACACAATAATTTAACCTAACAGTCCAAATGTTCCTAAGACAAAGGGAATAAGTTTATGCTCCATGAAAAACCATAACTTGTGTACTTAATGTATATCTTAATATTGTGTGGCAATTAAAGATCAAATATCAACGCATTTCAACACCAAACCCAATTAATTGAATTTTACTTTAATTTGAAATGTATCTTCCTTTCTTTTTCATTATTCATTCTTATTATTACCATCTTATAGCACTTGTATGTAGCCCATAGTCCAAAATCTTTCAATATAACTACTGTGACAAGTTTGCTTTTTAAAGAGCAAACATGGATATCATCCACAGAATAGTTGAATTACAGGGCATAGAGTTGTTCTTTATTTTACTAAAAATACTGGTTCATGATGTGAAAGAAGGAAATGAATAGAAGCTCTTCGACAATGTGTATGTGTTATTGCAATGAAGAAAGAATATGGAAGAAGTAGTGATAAAATAAAATCTATTTAACTTTACTGATAATTAACAAAATGCAAGGCTTTAATTTGGTAATTCATGTCACTACAAGAATTCCCTGCCATTTATCAAGTGCATCTGCCAATCTGTCTCTCTAGTCATCCATCAATCCATTTGTCCATATATATAAATATCCATACAGAATATTGACTATGATCTTGGAAGAGTATTAATTTAGCATACTTATTTTTGCTTAACATTGAACTTCTCTTTCAGTCAAAAATCTGTTTTATTTTCTCTTGCTGGGCATAATGGCATAATCTCACTATTAAAATTCAAATACATAAGTTTGGCAAAATTAGCTTAAAATTAACTGTATACAGATCTTAATATGGGAGAGCACTCTATTCAACATTGGAATAACTATCTCCTATTTCTTACTAAAATAATTTAAAATTTCATAAACAAAATTTTATCTGACTTTGAAGAGATTTTTTATAATAAATTTCTAATACTTTTGCAGTTTTGTTATTACATGATTATTTTTCCTCTCAAATGTTTACATGTTCTTAAGATCTGCCACAGACTCACCTCATCCAGGCCCTAATATTTATTCAAGAATTGTAAATAGTGACATTGATATATATCAATAAGTATATACCTTATTGATGGATAAGAAAATGTTTCTAATATTATTAAATGACTATTAGTCTTCAAATGTGAGTCAATGAAGTAATTAATGCTATGGTAGAAAAAATATTTGGAAAATAAATATGATAAATTGAAAGTTTAAAAAAGAGCAGTGAAAAAGTTAAGACACAACCACCAAAATGAAACAAATGATGCATTAAAATGTATCCGTACCTCTTAATTTTTGAAATATTTCATGTACTTTGCATATATTAATGTATCAGTTTCTAAATGATCTATATGCATTTAGAATAATGGGCATAATCAGGCATGAATACATTTTATACCTCATGATAAGAAAACCCTAATTTTATTTATATATCAAATAATTTAGCAAAGTCAGATGTAATTTTGAATTCCTTAAAAGTGTGAATAATTGCACAAGGTTTATATCAAAATTAAGTGGTATAAATACATTTACAAGGTGTACATTCACCAGTTGATAAATAGTGATAAGGCAATAAGGCATGATAAACATCTACAAAATAATGAAATGCAGTGATTGTGTGCCACGTAAAGCAAGCACCATAGCATTCTGTTAACATTAGTAGGGATACATGGCTATTATTCTAGTTGCTGTTCCAATATCTAAATCAAAGATGTCTAAAATGATGATAAAATCCTTTAAGAAGTCCTTAAATGCCACTTACAAACTTTGAAATCCATCATTTTCCTCAACAAACTTTTTCTAAACATTTCAAAAAATACAAAGGAAAATTTGCAATTAGAATTGAAGCCAGCAATTTTCTAGAACTAACATTGTTTACTTAACAATCTATGAATATAAAGTATTTCCTGGTTAGTTTTTAAGAAACTTACTGTCTCTCCTCTGTGTTTAGAACATCTTATCACTGCAATTATATTTCAATATTGTGAATAAAATGTCAAATATCTTCATAGTTATTGCCAAATAAAAATACCCAAACCTCGTAAGTGTATGCACAGTTGTTAAACTAATAGCCTTTGAAATATGGTAAGTTTTTAGCAATCACATCACAAGTTGTTGATAGTGACTATATAAAGAACATTTTTAGGTTTATGCGTTTGCAGTTACCTTTTCAAACTCATGATGGGAAGCAATGTTGTGTTGTGATTCAACATCTGTCATGGGAAAAAAAATCTCAATATTGCCATATTGGTGTGATCTTGGCAAAACTGCATTAATACCTTAGCTCTTAGTTTCCTTATATTTAAAATGTGGATGATGAAAGAATTTAATCTGGATACACTAAATCAATAACCCAGTGCCTAGGACATGGCCATAAGCCCTGATGCCTTCTAAATATGTCAATAAATATGAGCTATATTTTAAAAAAGAGAAAAAAGTCACCAATTCATCATGAATTGAACAAATTCAGTTATTTTTGATCTCATGATATATTCATGACACTTCATCAGGTTATGGCAAAAATGTATAGCTTAATTGGATAGACTTATGTTCCTAAGAAAAGTTGAGTGAAAGATAAGTATCAGCAATGAATAAAAAGATAGTACACGATATCTAAATATGGTATATCTATATAATATGCATTATCTACTATTATACAATATATCCATTTAGTTTAGCTCATATAGATTTAGGAGGAGAAATATGTATTTTAATTTCCATTTAGGTAGAAAATAAACTCAGTATATTCAACAATCATTGATGAATAAATGTAAATTAGAAGTAAAAAGCAAACTGTCTTAACTCAAAAAGAATATTTATCAAAAATTTACAAACGTCAAACATCATACAACTTACTGGCACAATGAGCCTTTTCTTTAAAATTAGAATCAAGGTGACTATGACTGCTATTATCAAATTGATTTCAACAGTGACCTACAGTACTATCTAGATAAATTTTACAAAGGAAAAGTAAGAATATATTAAAATTGGATATGAAAGAAAATGTAGGTAGTCCAAAATATATTATTGTTAACAGAGAAAATACAAAAAGTTTTTCCACCAGATAATTAGAATTAACGAAAACTGTAAAATACTTGGATCACTGTTTTAAAGAAAAACAAAACAAAACACTTTTTATGGCTATTACTCCATTTTGTATATATACCACATCTTCTTTATTTTTTCATCCACCAGTAGACACTTAGATTGCTTCCATATTTTGGCTATTGTAAATAATGTTGGTGATGAACATTTGAGTACATATATCTTTTTAAATTACTGTTTTTGTTTTCTTCAGGTAAATACCCAGAAGTGAAATTGCTCTATCACATGGCAGTTCTATTTGTAATTTTTTTGAGGAACCTCAGTATTGTTGTCCATCTGGCTGCACCAATTAACAATCTCCCCAACAGTGCATAAGGCTCTCTTCTTCCCCACATTCTCACCAACATTTGTTGTTTTCTTTTTGATGATAGCCATTCTGACAGGTGTGAGTCTCTGTCTTTAATTTTTGACAGCTTTATTATAATCTATCTTGGAGAACATCTTTGTAAGTTAAATTTGTTTGGAGACCTATGAGCTTCATGAAATTGAATGACAAAATTTCTCCCAAAATTTGAGCTCCTTGCCATTATTTCTTTATATTTGCCTCTGCCACATCCTCCTTCTGTTCTCCTTCTGGGACTCTAATAATTTGAACATTGCTTTTTTTGATGATATTCAATAACTTACATAGGCTTTCTTTACTATTTGTTCTTTTTTATCCCCAAACTGGATGATTTCAAAGGTACCTTTACTCCACAGATTCTTCTCCTTGATCTGATGTTGATGCTCTGTATTGCATTTTTTCATTTCATTCATCATATTCTTTGGCTTCAGAATTTTGTTTTGTTTTTTTTTTAAATTTCTATCTCTTTGTTAAACTTCTCATTTTGTTCATGTCTTATTTTCCTTATTTTGTTCAATTATCTTTCTGTGTTTTCTTGTAGCTCCTTGAGCTTCCTCAAAATGGCTCTTTTGAATTTTTTGTCAGGTAAATCACAGATTTGCATGTCTTTGGGGTCAGTTACTAGAAGATTATTGTGATCCTTTGCTGGCATCACGTTTCCTTGATTTTTCATGTTCGTTGAAGTCTTGCATTGCTGTCTTTGCATTTGAAATAGCAGTCTTTACTGACTGACTTTGGTAGAGAAGTACCTTCCATCAGCCCTGCTAGGAATTCTGAAGCTCTCTCAGGCTATGGCTATGCCTGATCCACTCTTCTTGCTCCCTCTTGTGGCCGACTTAAGATTTTATGCTTCCTCTAGATCCTGCAATACATCAGTCTGCATGCTGATAGTCTTCCTTTCGCTTTCCCAAAGGTAGCACTAAATGCTGATGTTTGCCATATCCTCTTGGTCTTACAGATTCAGACAGGCTTTCACAGTTAGCCATCTGTGAAAGTTCCCTCTCACTGCCATTAGAAGTGCACACAGGAGCTGGCTACAAGGTGGCTGAGGGATGTGTAGGTGAGGCAAGCTCTGGGTTCCCATGGTCCAGCTGTGCGGATGCATAGTCATAGGCCAGCATCCTGACGGAATTTGTCACGTAGTAGAATGTGCATCCCTTTGATGCCTTCCTAGATGCTGTTCTCCCAGCCGCTAACTAACCCCTAGTTTGTAGCTCACAACTTAGTACACTGGATGGACTGAGAGAGAAATGAGCCTCTTTATCTGCATCTCACACAACTGGGAAAACTGGCACTGACTCATATGCTCTTTTTCCCACAGGTGAAATCAAAGGTCAAGAAGGACTTTATTGGTACTGAGCTGTGCCGCCTTGGTGGACAGGAGTCATAGGTAATGCCACAGTTTTCCTCTCACACTCTCCAGTGTGTCTAATCTTGGATTTTTTTTTTTTTTGCTCCAGCAATGTGCTGAAACTTCTCTGGTAGAATCTTGGACTTCCACAAAGGCTCTCTCATCTATGGGTGATTTTCTAAGTCAGTATTTTCCAGGGTTCCCCAGACAATGGCCAAGAGGGGCTGGAGCCAGTTCATAGGCCACTTCATGGTCCAGAGCTGGGTCCAAGGTCTAGATGTCTATTACTTGACACACAGGGGTGTGAGACTCCTACCAGGGTCCATCAGAGTATGGTGCTGGATCTCACAGCACCCACAAGGCACTTTGTTCCATGATGAATGACAAATATTTGTTGAGGGAGAGATATGGGCTAGGTACGTCTTACTCAGTCATCTCACTACTGTCACTCCTAATTCAAACTTTTTAGAAAGTTTTATTGTTATTTCTTGTATGTGTATTTTGTTTGAAAATGCTTAATAAGAATAGAAAAGCAAATATGAATATATCAAATACCAAGTCTCTTCCAAGAAAAACAAGCATACTGATCTGTTTTTACTTCATAAATTTGTATAAAGGAAGTAAGGAATTTCAGATAAATTTTACAATGTTATTCACATTTTCTGTCACATTAATGTATGGTATTTGACTTAGCTGATTTATTTCCTCTTTCTTACCTGGGAGAAGCCATTAATTGAAAAAATTTTGCTTTGGAATGATTTTCTAAAGTCTATATAACAAAATAAATAATTTTATATGAGAAGAATACAAAATGACAATATCTGCTTTTCCATTTCTAATCAAGTGCTTAGGAAGACAATAAGCAATATTTTAAGTAAATTAAAATGGAATTTGCTTTTCACCATGTCTTATAAATGCCAAACAATGAAATGATTTAGTTTTCAAAGTTATTATATCCCAATTGATCTTCCAGGCAATGGACTTATTATCTAATTATGAAGATATGCACAGTTATCAAAAGTTAGAACCATCTGTCTCAATTCTGTTTAATTTCATTATACATTCATCATTTAGACAGTCAGCTTATGACGTAAGCCTCTACCGATGAGTAATTCTATACTGATTATCACTCGACTACGTGCACAGGTAGACACCAGTCAACTCTTATTAGTCTACTTTGAAATTAAAATTCTACTAGTAACAGGCTGCTGACTAGCCAGTCATCACTGATATATGCAAGAATCATCTCTGGTATTCCTCTAAAGAAACGTAAAACTGCTAATTTCTTTCAGGAAATTATATAAACTTAACATTCATAAATTCTTCTTGAATTGAGAAGTAAATACATTTAGACCCATCTACATATATTCAGAATTCTCATTTTTAGATAGAGGAAGACCAGAAGAGAATAAATATAATTTAAAGAAATTTCTATTAAAATATTTATAACGCTCATAAGATTTTATAATTCTGGGGAATATATTAATAATCCTGGTTAGTGACTTTGGGTCAAAACACCAGATTAGATATGGAATATAATTTCTTTTTCTTATATGTGTGATTATTATTGACAGAGATGAGTAAGAATATGGGAAATTATTTACTGGAAACACTTTGCCTCTTTTTGTGTATCCAGAATGAAGATTAAAAATATCTGGCATTCTATTATAAGCACACTTAAACTCATTAGAAAAATATCATATGTCAACTCATAAATAAGAATACAGCAAGTTACTGCAAAAAAACCAAATGCATCTTACATATGGCACATCTCTGTACCTGTCATTATGGTCATAAATAACACAAATGATAGGCTCAAACACTGTCTAAAGGGAAAACTGAATCCCTTCAATCAAATCATATGTAACGATTTTATGTATATTATTTATATATGTATTCATAATATATATAATTAGCACACTGGATAAAATGACTTAAATAAAATATATTTTAATTTAATAGCAATTTATATGAAATGTTTAAGAGAAACTATGTGTTTCTAAATAAAGAAAAGTGTTTTATATTGTAAGGGAATCTGGTTTTCCCAATTTATATCATACTGAGAGATTGACTGTCAAAATGATTGCAATCTCAACCAAGAGTATTCCTGGGAAGACAGACACCAGAGCCAGTAAGAATGGGGTAAAATTTGGACCAGGTGGCCAAAGAATTGAAATTGCTATAGAGTTAACCCGTGGGAGGACTAACAAGCAGTGTGTTACTTGGCATCCAGAGGGGCGATGCACTCAGAATGATATTAGCCAATATTAGTATTTAAGAAGGAACAATATGTTGGATAGGACAGCGTTATGAACAAAAATGGAAATGTGAGGGAAGTCAGATATACCAGTAGTTTTTTTTTTTAATCCCTTCTTTTTTAGAAAAGGTTTCTAGCCAGCAGCTGAATTTACTACTAACCCGACCAAATTTATCCAATGGAAAAATATAGACAAAAATACTATATTAGTATTCTGACAACAAAGACTGTAATTTCAAACCCATAATGATATTATAATGCTTACCAGGATAACCAAAACAGAAAGTAAAGGGTACATTAAAAATTGTTAATCCTTTCACGTGGTACATATGCATGATGGGCTAACTTTAAACATCATAAAAACAAACATTAAGGTGATAAGAGCAATTCAGTACTCTACCTTCTTGTCACATGGAAGCTCAGAACTTAGTGATTGTTAAGACTGACAAAGTCTAGGCTGTTGTTTTAGTTAAAGTCTTTGGAATAGAATGAATGACTCACATTCCAAGGAGTCATTGCAATGTGTTATCTAAGACCAAAGGCCCTAAAATGTTAGTGTATATAAGAATTACTTGGAGAGTTATAATAAATGCACGTTCTACATCTTCCCCCTCCCAAATTTAAACAAACATTCTGAAATAGGTGGTAAGTGGTTTATGCTTTGTTGTATACTATTCTAGTCAGATCATCATGACTGTTTAAAGGCACTATCTCCTCAAAGAATTCTGACTCCTTAGATGACATGCAAAATTACAAAGGTGGCATTATGATCTAGGAAACTTAGAGGATTCTGAAGGCAACAATGAGCATGCTCAGCCTCAAGCTTTTATTTATCTCTAAATGAACAAATATTAGAGGGACAATTTTCTACTTCATCTATATTTGTCTGAACCATTCTGAGTCATCAAATCAAAGGGACTAATTTCCCTAACTCTTAGGTATACTAGGTTTTTCAAGGAATCAGAACAACTTCAGGAAGGAAAGGAAAACAATGAGATCAAAGCTCAGAGGCAGACACACAGACACTCAAGTCCTTCAATAAGTAATCTTTCTTTGGAAACATTTAATTATTTGAATATTGTGTATTCTTTATTTGTCCTTGTCTGTAGAAGGCAAGAGTGTATGTGTATATATAGTCCAGGATAATATTACCCACAGTATAGCCTAATATGGGTAATTATGAAGTTGAAACTTTAGAGATTGCTTGGGTAAGCTGCCTTAACTCACAGATCTATGAGGTTTCCTCCATATCTTATTGAATATATAGGAGAGATTATAACACTATCAATTGTAGAAAATTTGAATTGACATTCCAAAATAAAGAACTTTCTTAATCTTGGGAACTTATAGTAACGTGAGGGTTATGTATTGTCTTTAAAGGTCCTGTAAGATGAAAATAATGTATAAAATTACAGACACCAAAACAGCCACTTCCTAGCTTCTCCTACCTCATCAATCTATGCAGAGCTTCCCTCAACATTTCATGTCATTTAGCAGCTCAGTAAGCTGCAAAGAGTTGTTTCTAATTTAATATCTCAGCATAAAACAATGAGATTTTATGTTTATTTCACAACTTATCTTGAGATATATACACATTTAGGCTATACTTTTGCCCATTTTTATGGACAAATTATACCTCTTTGATGTTGATCCAAAGCATTCATTGTTACTTTAGAAATCATCCTGTCACATCAGATGAAAGTTAAAGTGGATAGTAATGAACTAAGGATAAACTCATATTTGAAACTAAAAAATAAAAATGACAAATGACTTCCCACCTATTTTTCTTTTTTATTTGAACCTACAGTATTTTGTTATAAACTAGAAAAATGTATTTCTGGCATTGTAAACAAGAAAAATATAACATAGGGAATGAAAAATATTTTCATTTATTACATTACAAGTGAAATCTTCAGAAGTTAAATACCCATTGTCTTCCAGCCTTTATTGTTTTACAAGAAGTCACAGTTTTATACTGATTGTTTGAAACACAGTGTTGCTTTTTCTCCAAAGACTACTTTACGATATTTAATTTTTTGTCTTTGGTTTTCAGTAGTTCTTTCTATTATGAGCATATGGTATATACTGCTTTGGGAATTTCAAGTCTTCTTGAGTATGCAGAATAATTTATTTTTCAATATTGAAAAATTCTTAGCCATTATTTAAATAATTCTTCTGCCTTATTCATTCTTATTTTCTTCTGGGACTTAAAATAAGCATACGTAAGCCTTTTCACCACAGACATATTTCACTACCATGCTTTCTTTCTGTTTTTTATCATTTCTTCTCTCCATGTGTCATTCTGCATTTTTTTCTGAATTTCCTCAGTTCATACTTTCTCTTCAGAAGTTTAAAACTAATGCTAAATATGGCCACTGAGTAATTTACTTTTGTTTATTATTTTCATAATGCCTATAATTATTTTTGATCTTTATAATTATTTGCTGTTTTCCATTAAAACTCTGATAACCCTCTCTAGTAAAATCATCTATCTCTTATTTCAATTCTATCATCATAGTAAGGACAGTTATTTGGAAGTACATGACTGCTGAATTTAGTTTTTTGGGTCTGCTACAGTGTTTTGCTTTTGTTTTTTCTATTTTCCCTTGTTTTTGGTTATATTGTCTTTTTTATGTTTAGCTAATATTGATATATTCTTATGAATTGCAAATTGAGAATTACACAATTGGACTTCCAGTTTCAGTTCCAATATGTAAAGAACTTAGAACGTGTCACTCCCATCATGACAAAAAAGAAATATGTGAACAAAATAAAAATTAACAATTTTTCTTACACCTATTAGAGAACTGGAATTGCAGGGCAAACCACCATCATGAAATCTGGACAGACAGGCAGATCAACAGAGGCATAGACAAGGTCTTACCTAAAGCAGAAGCTCCATCAATTGGAGCCATAAACTAGTAGGGATACTTAGATGGTAACGCTGACAAATTTCTGGAAGCTGATTGCTGATTTTGGATTAGATTGAGAGTGAGAAACTACTAGGAGCTGCAATCTTAGAGGGCCCTACACTTTCATGGGTTTAACCTTCAGGAATTCCACAAGACTGTCACTGTATATAGCCAGAAATGATTTCCCAGTGGTTCTGGCAAAAGATGGAAAAGACTATCCATGATGAAATAAGCCAAGAATGCTCTTCATAAAAATTCTCCAAGGTAAAATACGTTACCAGAGCCTTATTACATGTAAGCTAAGAGAAGTTCTCTGAGTCTAGCACTGTCTATCTTCCCTTTATCCCTCAAACGGGGGGGGAAAAAAAAAAAAGATAAAACACTTGTGAAAATAATAGCCCAGAAACTCAGAGACAAACCTAACTAAAACAATGAGATTTACTCATGAGATGATAGAACACTTCCCTTCCCACACGCCCTACCACCACTCTGACAGGGTACCCCTGTAATAACAATGGATTATAGCTGAAAGAGCAGAAAGACACAGACACTATTTGATAAGGAGTTCTTATGAAAGCCCAAAGACAACAGAGGAGATAAAATCAAGGACACTAGAGGATTTGAAGCCTTTGGCACATATAGCTACAATAATCAGTTAGTATTGTCAAACTCTAGAAAGATTTACATAAAATATCACACTAAGACCTGTTTATCAATACCTCAGTTCTTATGACCTGATACATTATGTTTGGCTTTCAACAAAAATTACAGAGGATGCTTAGAGACAGAAAAATCAGTTTGAACAGACAAAGCCAGCTTTAGAACCATACTCCATTATGACACAGATTTTGGAATTGTCAAAATGGGAATATAAAGTAACTATGAATAATATGTTAAGAGCTCTAAAGAAAAATCAGATAGTATGTAAGAACACATGGGTGTTGTAAGCAGAGAAATGGAAGCTCTAAAATAGAATCAAAAGGATATGCTTTATTTCAAAATATCTTTGATGGGCTAACCAGGAGACCACACACAGCTAGGAAAAAAATAAGTGAGTTCAAAGATAGGTCATAAAAAGATAGAACATACAAATAATTGGAATACCAGAAGGAGAAAAAAAAGAAAATGGAGCAAAAGAAATATTTGAAGTAATTGCTGAAATTTTTCCAAAATTAATGATAGACACCAAACAGATCCAGGAAGCTCAGAGAACATCAATTAGGATCTAAAAAAAAAAAAAAAAAAGACATGTAGACATATTATATTCAAACTGAAAAAACACCAAACAGAGCAAATCTTAAAATAATCCTAGGAGTGGTAAGGGGGTAACAAAACACCTTAACTTTAGAGACACAAGGATACAACTTATAGTAGATTTTTCATCACACCATGCAATCAAGAAGAGGGGTGAGTAACATTTATACTGTTGAAAGGAAAATGGTACTAATCTAGAGTTCTATGCCCAGCAATATTATCCTCCAAAAGTGAAAGAGAAATATATTTTTTCAGGCAAACAAAAACTGAAGTAAATCAATGCCAGAAGATCTGTCCTATAAGAAATGTGAAAAGGACTTCTTCAGCAACAGGAAGGGATGCAAGTCAGAAACTTGGATTTACATTAAAAAAGGAAGAGCATCAGAGAAGGAAAACGTCTTAAGGTAAAATAAAGCTTATATTTTTCTTATTCTTAATTGGTATAAAAGTTAACTGTTTAAAATAATAGTATTAAAAAGATATTGGATAATTAACACAACATTGTAAATCAACTATACTTCAATAAAAAAATGGTGTTTGATGATTACAGAATATGGATAAATGAAATGAATGATAGTAATGATATACAGGTAAAAGGAGGGAATTGGGAACAGTGTTATAAGGTGCCTGAACTTAAAATGAAGTGGTATAGTTTTATTTTAGGTGGAACTAGATTAGATTAGTTGAAAATGTATATACATTGAAAACTCTGTGAAAACTACTAAAGTTTTTGTAGTATATGTGATGTGCTAAGAAAGGATATAAAATAGAATTAGAGATAATTCTTAATTAAAATCAGAGAAGGAAGAAAAAGGGAAGAAGTAAAATTAAGAACAAGGCAATAAATAGAAAATAGTTAAAACATGGTATATATTAATCCAACTATTCAATGTCACTTTGATATAAGTGGTCTAAATACACTGTTGGTAAAATAGACATTGTCAGAGTGGATCAAAAAGAAGACCTAAGTATAAACTGTTAATTAAAAAATACTTAAAATGTAAAGACTCTGAATGGTTAAAAGTAAAGGGAGGATAAATATCAATATATACAATGTTAATCATAACACAAGCAAACAAACAAAATCTAAAGAAGTTATATTAAATTGAGACAAAGCAGAATTCAGAACAAGGAAAATTATCTTAAATAAAGAGGGATGCAGTATGACAATGAATGGATCAATTTTCCAAGAACACATGATAATCCTAAATGCACGTAACAACAGGAGTATAAATATGTAGGTAAAACTAGGTACAATGAAAGGATAGGTAAGTCCACTTACAGTTACAGAAGTCAGCATTCCTCTTTCACAGACTGATATATCAAGAAGGTAGAAAATCAGCAAGAATGCAGGTGATCTGAAAAACACCATTAATTACCTTTATCTAACTGAAATTTATAGAATATAGACTAGCCCATCCAACAACAGCAGAATACACATCTTTGTCAAGCTCACATGAAAATTCACTAAGATAGTACATATTACGGGCCATAAGATATACTCTAACATATATAAGATAGAAATAATACAAAGTATGCTCTTAGGCCTTAATGGATTTAGACTAGAAATCAAAAACAGATAGTTGGAAAAATTTCAAATTATTTAGAGATTAAACAACACGCTTCTAAATAACACATAGGTCAAAAAAGTAATATCAAGATAAATGTTTGAATAAATTAATTAAAAATGAAATGTAACTTATCCAAATTTGTGGGGTGCAGCAAAAGCAACTGCTTAGAGGGAAACGTATAGAATTAAATGTATATATTAGAAAATAAGAAAGATAGGAAAAGAATCACCTTGGGAAAATAGAAAAAGGGGAGCAATTTTTTTAGACATTTGTAGATTTATTGATTCTCAGTTTTCAGATTGAGACAGATAATTAAATAATTCTAGTGACAACGATTTACACATTTCCCCACTGTACCCCATGTCCCTACTCCTTTAACTAAAAAGTCCAGCAGTTCTACTTTGCTGCCAGAGACATCAGACAATATTTTCACAATGTAAATAAAGGGGAGCATGATATTCACATAATGTTGGTATTTAATGTTGATGAAGTTAGTGGCACAGGACAAGTTTTTTCTTCAAGTAACATCATATTTTCCTTTGGCCAAAACGTGGAAGCCAGTCCCAACCAGCTCAAGAGCAATTTAAGTATATAGCAAGCAGAAGAAAATAAATACAAATTAGAGCAGAAAACAAAGAAATTAAAAGTCAGAAAACAATTAACCAATCCAACTAAACCATAAGTGGATTCCTTGAAAAGATCAAAAAATTATAAACCTCTAGCCAGGCTACCTAATTAAAGGTGAAAAGACACAAATCGCTAATACCATCAATGAAGGAAGAGTTATCACTACTCATCCCATGGACATTAAAAGATTAATGAAGGAATACTGTGAACAACTTTGTGCCCATGGATTTAATAATATAGGTAAAATAGTCTTACACCTTGAAAGACATGAACTACAAAATTTAACACAAGGCGAGATAAATTATCTGAATAGGTATATATCTATTAAAGAAATTGAATCCATAATTAATCATCTTTCAAAAAAGAATGCAGCAGACCTAGATGGTTCCACTGGTGAATTCTACCAAACATTTAATAAGGTGATATTCAGCCTCCACAGTCTCTTTCAGAAAATAGTAGCAGAGGAAAAAGCACTTTTTAATTCATTCAATAAGGCAAGCATTATACCCTAATACCAATACCATATAAAGATATTACAAGAAAGGAAATCTACAAACCAATATCTTTCATAACAGATGGAAAAATCTCAAAAAATATTAACAAATTGAACAAACAAGGCATTAAAATAATCATACAGCAGGAACAAGTGGGATTTATTCCAGGTATACAAAGACTAAAATCAATCACACAACATCAACATGCTAAAGTAGAAAACACATAAGATCATATCAATTGATACAGAAAATCATCTGACAAAATCCAATATCCACTCATGACAAAAAAACTATCAGAAACTAAGAACAGTTTGGAATATCCTCCCCTTCATAAAGAATGTATATAAAAAACTGATGAAACACTGGATGCTTCTTTCCTAAGTGCAGTAAAATGTTTATTCAATGCACTACAACATCAAGAAAAGTAAATAAAAGTTATGCAGATTGGAAAGGGAGAAATAAAATTATCATTGTTTACAGATATATATACAGAAATATACATATATATATATATATAAATTATTTTCCTATATAACTTCCATGAACAATTAGAATTTAAAATTAAAAGGGAAACATATCATTTACATTAGCACCAAGAAATGAAATATGTAGGTATATTTTTAACAACATGTATATAGGAGGAAAACTACAAAACCCTGATGAAATAAATCAAAGAACATATGTATGTATACATATAAATCGAGAGATATTTTATGTTCATGGACTCAATATTGCTAAGATTATCAATTCTTCCCAACTCATTCAATAGATTCAATGCAATTCCAATGAAAATTCCATCAAACTAGTTTGTAGGTACAGATAATCTGATTCTAAAGTTTATAAGACAGAAGTCCCAGAATAGACGAAGTAATATGAAATAAAATGCAGTTGGAGAAACTATATTATCGAATTTTTTTTAACTTATTGAATTGAGATAACATTATAACATTGGTTTATAACATGTAAGTTTCCTGTATACAACATTATGATTCACTTCTGTGTACGCTACGATGTGCTCACCATCAAGAGTTTAGTTTCCATCCATCACCACAGAGCTGACCCCCTTTACCCATTTTTCTCTCCCCCCTCCCATTTTCCCTCTGGTAACCACATTCTCTTCTCTGTATCTATGTGTTTGTTTTGGTTTGTTCATTTATCAAAAATGTTTTTTAATATTCCACATATGAGCGAAATGATACGGTATTTATCTTTCTCTGACTTATTTCACTTATAGTATACTCAAGGTCCTCTTATAGCACACTCAGGGTCCACTAATGTTGTTGCAAGTGAAAAATTTCATCTTTTTAAGTCTGAGTAGCATTCAGTTTTACGTATTACATACCACATCTTTATCCATTCATCTGTCGATGAGCATTTAGGTTGTTTCCATATCTTGGCTGTTGTAAATAATGCTAGGGTAAATGAACATAGGGGTGCATATATTTTTTCCAAATAGTGTTTTCATATTTTGGGGATAAATACCCAGAAATGGAATAGCTGGATCGTATGATAGTTCTATTCTTAAGTTTTTGAGGAACTTCCATCCCTTCACTGAGCCTGTTTGTCTTTAGACCTGAGATGAATCTCCTGGAGGCAGTGTTTAGTTGGTTTTTGTTTTTGAATCCGTCCAGCCACTTTGTGTCTTTTGATTGGGGAATTCAATCCATTTACATTTAGGGAAATTATTGATAAATGAGGCCTAGTACAGCCATTTTATCTTTTGTTTTCAGGTTGCTCCATATCTCCATTTGTGTCTCTGCTCCAGATGTATGTTTTGTGGTTATCATCAGGTTTGTATAAAACCTCTCATAGATAAAATAGTCCTATTTTCTGCTGATAGCATTTTACCTTCATTTGCCTGTAAAGGTTCCATTTTTTTCCACTTCCTTATTTATGTTTTTGTTGTCTCAAATTTTCCCTTTTTATATTGTGAGTTTGTTACCAAACTGAAGTAGATATAGTTGTTTTTACTGCTTTTTTCCCCCTTCAAGTATATGCTATACTTTTTAAATAACCTATTCTGATATAGAGTTGCAGTGTTCTGATTCTATTTATTACTTTACTCCAAGTTTTGTGTACTTATGCCTTTTCATTTTAAGTAGAAGAGCTCCTTTCAACATTTCTTGCAACGTACGTCTAGTGTTGATTAAATCTTTCAGCTTTTGTTTGGGAAAGCCTTTATTTCTCCTTCATATCTAAATGATAACTTTGCTAGATAGAGTATTATTGGATGACAGTTTTTATCTTTCAAAATTTTGAGTATGTCATTCTACTCTCTCCTAGCCTATGAAGTTTCTGCTGAGAAATTTGCTGATAGCATAAGGAGGGTTCCTTTGTAGGTTACCATCCTTTTTTCCCTGGCTGTTTTTAAATTTCTTTGTCACTGACTTTTGACAGTTCTAATATAACTGTGCCTTGGAAAAGGTCTGTTGAGGTAATTGTGCATTCTCTTAGCTTCTAGACTTTTATATCCACTTGCTTCCCCAAGTTTGGGAAATTCTCAGCTATTATTTCTTTGAATAAACCCTCTGCTCCCTTCTCCCTCTCTCCTGGGATACTCATTATTCTAATGTTGCCCATCCTAATAGAGTGGGATAGTTCTCAGAGAATTGCTTCATTTTTTTAGATCTTAATTCTCTTTCTTCTTCTATCTGTATCATTTCTAGATTTCTACCTTTGAGCTCGCTAATTCTTTATTCCTGTGGTCTTCTCTGTTACTACTGCTTTCTAATGTGTTCTTCATCTTATTTACTGAGTTCTTCAGTTCCAGAATTTGTTTGGTTCTTTTACAGACTTTTAATTTCTTTGGTAAAGTATTCCTTCTGTTCACTAATTTTATTCCTGATCTCACTGAACTGCTTTTCTGTGTTTTCTTATATCCTGTTGAGTTTCTTCCTGATAAGTATTTTGAATTCTCTGTCAATTAGATCTCAATATCCTGTGACTTTAAGTTTGGTTTCTAGAAAATTGTCATTTAATTTCTGTGATACTATGTTACCATGGTACTTCACGCAGATTTGCTCCTCTGCATTTGAAGTAGTAAGCATCTTTTTTCTTTAGGTAAAGCCTTTTTTTTTTTTTTTTTACTTGATTCTAATGACTCAACAGTTAGTAATTAGAAGCCTTTCTTTTGTTTTTCAGTAGGTGACTATATAACACAAGTTGGGTTTTTTTTTTCATGTTTTTTTTAACATCTTTATTGGAGTATAATTGCTTTACAATGTTGTGTTAGTTTCTGCCGTATAACAAAGTGAATCATCTATACGTATACATATATCCCCTCCCTCTTGTGTCTCCCTCTTACCCTCCCTATCCCACCCCTCTAGGCAGTCACAAAGCACGGAGCTGATCTACCTGTGCTATGCAGCTGTTTCCAACTAGCTATCTATTTTACATTTGGTAGTGTATATAGGTCAATGCTACTCTCTCACTTCATTCCAGCTTACCCTTTCCCCTCCCCGTGTCAAGTCCATTCTCTATGTCTGCGTCTTTATTCCTGTCCTGCCCCTAGGTTCTTCAGAACCTTTTTTTTTTTAGATTCCATATATATGTTAGCATAACACATAGCACAAGTTTTGGATTTCTCTTACCTGAATTGCCTCTGGTTGTATTTGATAATATGCATTTTTTCACCTTGCATCACCTCTGACAGAGGTGTTGCCCATTCTTCCTGCTGCTAATGTCATTGGTGCTTTGCTGCTGGGGGTCACTGGCATTGCCACCTGGGGCCATGAGATGGGGAGGGAAAATCGGGGGACCCAGGGCTTCAGGTGCCTCTGCCAAGTCCGGGGTTGTAAGGTTTGTGTGTGTCATCCCTGTGGTCAGGGAAGGCAGAGTTGTTGGGTACCTCTGCAGCTGGAGGGAACAGGGTCACAGGTCCCTATGCAGCTGCTCAGTTCCCTGTAGCTGCAAGTGGCACTGCAACCAGGAGGTGGGAGTCTGTGCCACTTCCTCTTATGCTACTAGATTCTCTGAGGCTGTGAGCTCAGCCATCTGGCCAGAGGTCCAGGATCACAGGCACCACCTCTGATATTCCCCTCGTTTCACTTTCTCTATGTGTTCCAGTGAACCCACCTTTAGATGTGTAGATGTGTGGATTTACCCAGCATCCTGGTATGTTGAGCAGAGGCACCTTTGTTCAGTTATGGTTGTTTTACTGGTTGTAGATTGAAAGGAAGAGACAAAGGGAGCATATCAGACCACTTGCATCACTTTAATATTACCTAATTTTTGTTTTTTTTTGTGGTACGTGGGCCTCTCACTGTCGTGGTCTCTCCCGTTGCGGAGCACAGGATCCAGACGCACAGGCTCAGCGGCCATGGCTCATGGGCCTAGCCGCTCCGCGGCATGTGGGATCTTCCCAGACCGGGGCACGAACCTGTGTCCCCTGCATCGGCAGGGAGACTCTCAACCACTGCGCCACCAGGGAAGCCCTAATATTATCTAATTTTAAGCCTTACTATAAAACTACATTAATCAAGATAGCATCGTATTGGTGATAGACACCAAGATCAGTGGAACAAAATGGGAGAAAACAGAAATAGATCCAAATAAATATAGTCAACTGACATTTGAAAAATGAGCAAAGGCAACTCAATAGAGAAGGAATAGACTTTTTAACAAATGGTACTGGAAAATTTGAATGTCAATATGCAAAAAACAAAAACAAAAACCCCAGACACAGACCTTACATCATACACAAAATATAATTTAAAATGGATCATAGACTAAATGTAAAACTTTAAATTCTAAATTTTCTAGAGTAAAACATACAAGAAAACCTAGCTGACCTTTGGTTTTGCCATGAGTTTTTAGATACAATATCAAAAGCATGACTGATGAAAGAAAAAATTGATAAATTGTATCTGCTTAAAGTTAAAAACTTCTGTTATGCAAAAGTACAGTTAGGAGAATGAATACCCAATTCTCAGACTGGTAGAAAATATTTAAAAAACACTTCTATGATAAAGGACTTACATTCAAATGTACAAAAGACACTTAAAACTTAACAATAAGAAAACAACCCAATTAAAAATTGGCAAAAGGTCTGAGCAGATGCCTCACAGAAGAGGATATAGAGATAGAAATAAGCATATGAAATGATGTTCAACATCCTCTGTTGAAGAGGATTAGAGGATTGCAAATTAAAATAACAATGAGTACTGGTACATACATATTGGAATGCCTAAATTCAAAAATATATGACAATAACAACTTCTGGGAAAGATGTACAGTATTATTATTCATTATTGGTTAGAATGTAAGGTGGTATAGCCACTTTGTACTACAGTTTAGCAGTTCCTTGCAAAGCTAAACATAGTTTTAGCTTATCATCAAGCAGTCATGATTTTATGTATTGAGTTCACTGATTTTAAAACTTAAGTAAACTCAAAAACTTGCATGTAAATGTTTACAGCAGATTTATTCATATCACCCCAAACTTGATGCAACTAAAAAATGTCTTTCAATAGGTAAATGGATAAACTGTGGTATATCCATATAATGGAATACTATTCAACAATATAACAAAATGAGCCATCAAGCAACAAAAAGACATGAAAGAAACAAATGTATATTTATTGCTTAATGAAAGAACCCAGTCTGAAAAGGCAACATACTCTATATAGGAATCAGCTATCTCAGTGGTCCCCAAACTTTTTGGCACCAGGAACCAGTTTCGTCGAAGACAATTTTTCCACAGATTGGGGTGGGGGGTGATGGTTCAGGTGGTAATGCAAGTGATGGGGAGCGGCAAATGATGCTTCACTAGTTCGCCCACCGCTCACCTCCTGCTGTGCGGCCCGGTTCCTAACAGGCCGTGGACCAGTACCAGGGGTTGAGGACCCCTGAGCTATATGACATTCTAGGAAATTCAAACTATAGCGATGGTAAAAAGATCAGTAGTTACCAGGGGTTTGGAGGAGGAGGGGAGAATTAAATGGGTGAAGCACAGGGGATCTGGGAAAGCACTACGGTAGTGTAGTTATAGATACGTGATATATTGCTTTGTCCAAACCCACAGAACTTTACAGAACAAAAGTGAAATTTCATGTATACAAACACAGATTACAACAAAACAACGTATTTGTATTACACGTGTATGAAATGATCTCCCTGATATGAGTGGGAGCAAAAGTTACCGATCTAAGTAATTGAAATGAGTAGAGTCTGTAAGACTAAGGCAAAAGAAACTGGATAAGCACCATGCCTTAGTTTATAAAGTTATTTCCCAGGGATGTAACAGTGGGTCCATAATTCTGACACTGCTGTATATGTACACTTGGACAATTTAGCAAATGGGTGGCAGATGGTTGGAGCTAGGTTTCTCACGTGTTGGAACATGGAGTTAGAGATAAGCAAGGGGGGAGGATCCTAGAATGATCTATGTAGTAAAGGATTAGAGTTTGAGATTTCAGTATGAACTCATGTTTAGCTTAATATGTGTGTGTGTATATGCAGCTATATATAGAAATGTTTATGGGTCTGTGTAAATAATAGGTGTATACACACACACACATATTTCCTTGTTCTGTCAGGTGAGATGGCTTACACCTAGCAGCAATAAGCACATCTAGCACACAGATCTTGGTTTCTAATGCTTTCTCAATGAAAGAAACAAGATTTTCTTGCAGAAATGTCTAATTCTAGGATTGGGGCATCAAGTATACATGATGAACCTGGAACAATCTGGCTGTACAAGAGAGCAAGGAAGTACTCCAAAACAAAAATGAAAACAAAAGCCTATAATGATGGGAGTATGTCAGGGGGACATGGGAGCCATCTCAAAGAGCTCCCAATGGCCAAATCTGGAACAATATGAGCAGGGAAATAAGTACAGCAGTATTGGATTATAACCCAAGGTATAAAATAAACAACAATTAGTCTATTCTGATATAAATCAATGATGAATTAATAACTAACTGGAGGAGAAAGGAAAAATACTCTGTTGAAGAAATCCAAATATATTAAATTATGTAGATTCCTCCCCTCCTACATATTGACTTCCTTCCAAAGAGTACAGTATGGAAAAGGGGCTGGAAAAGGAGGTGAAGAAACCTGACTATTATTTGAGCCATATGACTATGGTTAATAGCAACAATATAAGCCGTGTTGATAGTATTTATCATTGATATGATGTAATGAAAATATCACTTTACTTCTGTGGTATTCCTCTGGAAAACCCATAACCTCAGTCTAATCATGAGAAAAATATCAGACAAATCCCAATTGAGAGATGTTCTACAAAATACCTGACCAGTACTTTTCAAGAAGTGTCAAGGTGATCAAAAAGAAGAAAAGTTTGGCAAACCTCTCACAGCCAAGAGGAGCCCGAGGAAAGATGACAATTAATATGTATTGATTCTGGATGAGATTGTGAAACAGAAAAAGGATATTAAGTAAAAGCTAAGGAAATATCAATAAAGCATGCCTTTAGTTAGTCATAATGTATCAAAATTGGTTCATTAATTGTAACAAATGCAACAAGCTAATATAAGACACTAATAATAGGGGAAACAGGGCATGGGGCATATGGAAAATCTTCATACTGTCTTCACAATTTTTCTATAACCTTAACCATTTTAAAAATTAAAGTTTATTATTAAAACACTTTTTACAATTAATTTAAGGTAGAGGTGATGTCATCTTTATCGAAAAATGTTTGCATTTCTTTTCATCAAGGCCTTTAGCAATAATAATCACCTTATCCAATCAGAATTGAGGATTGGTGTATTTCTAATTTATTCTTTCTCCTTAGGGTGTTCCTTTGAAGTCCCATGCCAGAAGTTTGTTTTTAAAAAAGAAGAAGAAAGAAAGAAACTATTCTCATTGGAAACCCTGATCTACAACCTTTGTTTTCCTAGCCTCCTGAATCTGTCAAAATTCTGCACAAGTATTCCCGTTCTCAAAAGGTACAATAGGCAATTCTAGAAACTGTCCCCACATCCTCAGCTCACTTTTGTGAGGTTCCCTCCTTTGATTTATCTGGATTTTCATTCCACAATTCTTGTTGCCTGCATCTTTCTTATAAACCTTCAAAGAGATGTTTAAACAATACTATTTTTTTTCTATTTCTTCTCAGGTTATCAGACCAAACCCCTACCAATCATTATAATAAGTGAATCCTTAAGGTATGTTTTTAAGCATAAATCTGCTTTCTAATGGGTTCTCCATGATAATTTAACTTTGAAATGTATTTCCTGGACTTAAGTAAATTATTTTAATTTATGAGATCACTCAGAGTTCTACATTTTGATGATAAGACTTAATACTCAAATAATAACAAATATGCCTTGGACAAAATTGACAATTGTGTTTTTGGAACCCAGATCATTTTAATTCTAAGCTATTACTCTTCCCACTATACTATACTTTGCACAGACTGAATAAGAACTACCTAGACTGCATAATGTGTTTTCATCTGCTTTCTCCTTCTTTCTTCTAGGAAAGTATGGTAAAATGATAACTGAATTAGATGAAAAGAAACAGGAATACCTTTATAAACCTAGATTCTTAACACTGTCTCCAATCCAACAATGACTTCTGCACTTGTGTATATGGTGGACTTCAAGGGACAAAATCAGTAAGGATGGTCAAATAAACAAGAATGAGTGGGATTTATCTCCCTCATTTAAACTTGCATCGAGTTACTGCTATACTGTAGTTTTACAAAAAATCTATTATATGGACAAGAATATAGGTTAAAAATAATTTGGTGAGCTTCGCTGGTGGCGCAGTGGTTAAGAAACCACTTGCCAATGCAGGGGACATGGGTTCGAGCCCTGGCCCAGGAAGATCCCACATGCTGTGGAGCAACTAAGCCTGTGCACCACAACTACTGAGCCTGCGCTCTAGAGCCCACAAGCCACAAATACTGAGCCCACGTGCCACAACTACTGAAGCCTGCATGCCTAGAGCCCATGCTCCACAAGAGAAGCCACAACAATGAAAAGCCTGCACACTGCAGTGAAGAGTAGCCCCTGCTCACTGCAACTAGAGAATGCCCACAAAGCAACGAAGACCCAATACAGTCAAAAATAAATAAGTTAATTAATAAAATAAAATAATTTGGTAATTTTCTCTTCAATTACCTTTGTTATTTACATTTATTCACGAATTAGTTTTAAATATTATATTTATTAATTCTTCAAATTTTAAAAATTTCATATTGATATGAGTAATTGGCAATAAATGTAGAATTTAATTATGTGTATTAATTGTGCATACTGCTACACTGCTAAACTTATTTACTAGTCCTAGGATATGATTTGTAGATTCTATGGTATTTTCTACATTCTACATAATCATGCTACCTATCGATACAGAAAGTTTTATTTCTTCTTTTCCAATTGTATTTTTTTCTTGTCATATAGCTGACCCTTGATTTATTCCTGATACTCAGAAGTTAAAAGCTTTTTTTTTTTTGGCTGTTAGGTATAATGTTACCTCCTATAGCTATTTTGTAGATGCCTTTTATCAGGTTAAAGGAAGTTCCCTCTATTCCTAGTTCTTTGAGAGTTTTTGTCATGATAGATAGTTGGATTTTGCCAAATACTTTGTCAGCATCTATTGGGATGATCATATGATTTTGTCCCATAGTCTGTTAACACGGTGATTTGCATTAATTGATTTATGAATGTTGAGGCAGCTTTGCATTGCTGGGATAAACCTCAGTAGGTGATGATCTAGTATTATGTTTGTATATTGGTGGTTCAGTAACACAAAATGCAAGATGCGTATGTCCAGACAGCAAAGACTGTATGAGTAATGTATATTAGTGTTGACTTCTCAAGAATTCAGCACTTAGAAACTTGCTTAGAAATGTCTTAACGATAGTGCAATTCACATGGACTGTTCAAGGAAGAATTAAACTATTTTCTACTTTCTACTCTTTTTTAAATAACAGTAGTATTTGTCAATTATAAAATTTGATTAAACAAAAATATGTGAATTGAAGATATAAAAACAGACATTGATATTGATATTTATGTAAATGTTAAGTGCAATATAGTGAGTGGTGTGCAAGATGAAAGACTTATTGTGATTTTCAAGAAAAATTTTTCTCACTGAACAGAGCTACAGATATTTCTGGCTGTTTTCAGGGATACAAAACCTTACAAGGAAACTACTATTGAGTGTGTGTGCAACTTCCTATGTATATTTGGGCATGAGATTAGAAAAGGAAGATACTAGTTGTATAAAGGAATTCCTTTCCTCTACTGTCATCTTTGAATACAAGTTGCACTCATTTAAAATAAATAAGCATAGTGAAACTTTCTAGAAAGATACTTTGATAGAACTCTGTTGTAGATAATTGGTTTTATAATAGATGCATAATTTGACCCTAAAGTAAAAATCCAAATTAATTTTTATTAAAAATAGTGATAGAAATATCTTATGTCACTGCAACACAAGTTTTTTAACTAAACACTCCAATGATATGAATAAAAACAAATCAAATCTTATTCTGTAATTAAACAAAAATTAATCAAGTGAAGATAATTACTTCCATAGAAATGAGACCTACTACAATGGGAAGACCTGCTGTGTTGCCTTCAGAAGTTACACCTCTTCACCTGACACTTCAGCAGGCTTTTCAAACAAGACTTCCCACTAGGCCAGATTTTCTAAATCCTTCTGACAGCCAAGATGGTATTTCAGATAGTCTATGTTCTTCTGTTTATCCAGGAACTCTCCCATGAAGTTTAAAAGATCAGTTTCACTATTCTTAGAAGCCAAGATCTTCAGTTCTTGTTGGACCTTGCTTAACATGTTCTCCAATTACAAAGCAGACTTTAAAGCTTTGTATAAGAAAACAATCTCATTTTTTCTGAGTGTAACATTTAAAACTTTTTAAATATAATAATCTCCAGAATAAGCTTTTGTAATTTCATAAACTATAGGTTTAAAGAATATACTTCTGTAAGAAAGCCAATAATTTTATGTTTTTGTTTTTTTTAATAATTTTATGTTTTAAAGCATTATTCCAGTGCACTTGATTGGATATTTGATATGCCTTTTTTTTTTTTTGCCTTTTAATATATTGTTTACTCTCTTTATTTATAACAAATAAGATATTCTAAAATGAATATATTAAAGGACTAAAACTCATATTGCTTAATCAGAAGATAATGATTTGAGGAGATGATAATATAACCATACTAAACTATTTTTCATCCATGGTGGGCCTCATTGCATATAATTAATTTTCTCCATGTGCTTTAAAAATGATTAACAACATCTAGTTCTTTCAATAATTCTGTTAATATCTAAAATGGAAACACAGAAATCATAAGAGTTAAATAAATATTGGTACAGTTAACAGCTTCTGACAAGTTAAGACCCTTATTCAGATTTTGCTTGTCATAGCATTTCATGGATGCTAGAAATACATTCTTTCTGGAATTTATTCAATAAGTTTATGACTTTATGCTAATTTTTCTAAAGAAAAATTGTATTCACCTTTCTTAAAGGAAAAGAAAGAAGGAGAGAAGGAAGGTAGGCAAGAAGGAAGAATGTTCCACTTCCATGCCTGCCTTTTGGGATGTTTTCCTTTGTCTACTTCCTCCTTAAATATAACTGAAGTAGGCACTGTGGGGTATAAACTTTTGGGGACCATATAACTTTTGCACACTGCTTCCTGCTAGTGAAAATTTGGTAACCCAATAGTTATTTTTGGCTTTCACAAGACAGACTCATGTTTTCTTAGGAAATAAATTTTCCTTAGGAACTTAGTAAGCTCATAGTGTCTGCTTCCAGTCTGTTCCATGTACCAGTGACTATTCGCCATGTTCTTTTCCATACACCATTTTTATATCTATGTTGTTACTTTTCATACTAGCTCTGCCTCAGGGAGCCCACAGTGAAATACAGCTCATGGCTTATATACCTTCCACATTCACCCCGGTCCTGATCATGTGACGTTTGTACAATAAGGCATTAGCAAGTATATTTCAGAAAATTGGTAAGTGCTTATAGATTGGGGCTTGATTCCTTGGAATGTGCTTGTTAGGATCCAGATGTGATGAAGAAAAGAAGCTCAAGCTAGAGTACTCAGTAATAAGAGGCCATATAGATACAGATCCTAAAAAGTAAAAAAGAGGCCTTCTTGGATGTACCAGCTCCTGCCAGCTCTATGCAGTTACATGAATAACTTCTCCTAAACCTGAAGAAAAGAACAGCCCAGATGATCCTAGGCAACCCACAGAATCATGAGTAATAATAAATCATTATTGTTTTAAGCTACTAAGTTTGGGGGTGGCTTGTAACACAAGCCACCACCACAAGAGAAATACACTCTTCCTTTCTTATATTAAAGATCATTAGCTTGAGGCCATGTAAAAAAATATGGTTGGAAAAAGATTGGAGTCATCATCTTAATCTCCCACATTTTGGGTCCTAGAGAACTGGACTTTTCAAATCTTTGAGTCCTCTAATCTCAAGACTCTATGAGAATTATAGAATCATTATTATTAGAATTATTCATCTCTCTTTGCAACTTGCTGCATTTTATTTTTGTTTTTTTTGTAATACATTCTAACTGCCATTATACTAATAGTTGGTTATTTCAACCATTCCCCTAAAACTACTGGCTTGGTAGGATTACCTTCCTAGTTCTTATAAGTGGTAATTGTTCCACCTGCAATTTTTGCTCCCTCTTTCCTTGATTTTAAATTACGAAGCCGGTGGAACATGTTTTATATTGTTAATGGGCACTCCCTGTTCCAACAAGTTGATCTGCTCTAACAAGGAGACCCAAAATATAATTATTCAGTAAGATGGAATTCTGTTTCTCTCTAATGTAGAATGTTTCTTTTCCATGTTAACATTCCAAAAGCTAAGTTTCCTTTCTTCTCTTGTATTTTGATGGTTTGCTTTTGTTTTTTGTGTGTTTGTTTTATGGTCAGCTCATAGAGCACCATCATTATCTGCATCCAGTTCATAACAACATTAGAGAAGAGAGAGTTCAGTTAGAATTGCAGAATATTTAGTTATTTGGGGTCCTAGATATGTCAGTATTAATAAAGTAGGTAAAACTATTTTTTTTCAAATAGTAATAAAAGGAAGAATGGGGGGGGGGACTCTAATGTTCATCAGAATTAAGTGCCTCCCAAGATGACTTATTTAAAAATTTATCCTCTCTTAGAATCTCTATTGCAAGAACTTTTAACTAATTTTAAGGATATTGACATTCTCCTTTAAAAGAAGGGGGTTAGCTCTCTATACAAATTGTCATGTGATGTCTTTTTCTTAAAGCTAAATTCGAGGAAAAAAAGCTATATCATTTTTTCTTTCAATATATACTTGTGTTCTTTGCATGAATATTGAGATCTTATAAATAATTGTTTCACCTGCTCCTACCCCGTCCGTCTCTCATGTGACCACACAAGTTTTTGACCAGATAAATGACAAATTTGTGCCTCAACTTCAAAAAGTGTGCAGTAAATTTCTTCAAAAGCCGAATTTTATATTTTGTCTTGATCTTGACCCTATATGTGTGCATGGTATGTGCATGCACGTATGCATGGTGTGTGTATGTACATGTGTGTGTGCATGTGTGTTATTTTGAATACTGAAAGAAAAACAATAAAAATATAGAGGATTTGAAAATTTACCATATTTTCATGAATAAGAATCAAACATAGCATTATTTTCTCATGTGTTTCAAGTATTTTATGATGAAAGTAATAAAATAAGGAACCCTCCTACACTGTTGGTGGGAATGTAAATGGATACAGCCACTATGGATAAAGTATGGAGGTTCCTTAAAAAACTATAACTAGAACTACCATATGATCCAGCAATCCCACTCCTGGGCATATATCCAGAGATAACCATAATTCAAAAAGATATATGTACCCCAGTGTTCACTGCAGCACATTTTACAATAACCAAGACATGGAAGCAACCTAAATGTCCACCAACAGAGGAATGGATAAAGAAGATGTGGTACATATATACAATGGAATATTACTCAGCCATAAAAAAGAATGAAATAATGCCATTTGCAGCAACATGGATGGGCCTAGAGATTATCATACTAAGTGAAGTAAGTCAGAGAAAGACAAATATATGATATCACTCATGTGGAATCTAATTTTAAAAAATGATACAAATGAAATTATTTACAGAACAGAAACAGACTTACAGATATTGAAAACAAACTTATGGTTTCCAAAGGGGAAACGTCGGGGGAGGGATAAATTAGGAGCTTGGGATTAACATACACAATATTCTCAATATTCTCAATACTCAATATTCTGTGATAACCTATATGAGAAAAGAATCTGAAAAAGAATGAACATACGCATATGTATAACTGGATCACTTTGTTGTACACCTGAAACTAACACAATATTGTAAATCAACTATAATCCAATAAAAATTTTTTAAAGCAATAAAATAAGTAGAAATAAATATTTTCCATCCTCTTTGATCCTGACTTCTTTTCCCTTTCTTTCTACTCTATCCCAAATATAAATAACATGTTTTCATTATGAATGGTTTTTAAATATTGTTATGGTTTTATATACACATAGTTTATTTATTAAAAATTAATATTTTTGACTAGTTTTGAAAACTATGAAAGCGTATTCATATTTATATCACTCCATTCTTTTTGTAGCTATATGCTTTTCCATATATAGTCATAGATCCTTTTTTCAACTACAGTATTTAGTCTATCAATACATCATATCCTATTTCTTCATTTATAGTTAATAATTTTATCTCCAGTAAGTGCTTATAACAAATATTACTGTAATAAATGCTGTGCCTTGTGTGTGTCCTAAAGACCCTATGCCTGAAAGTAGGATTTCAGACTCTTAGAATACACATTTTTAAATATCCCTAGGTCATGTGAAATTGCTTTTCAAATTGAATAGTTTCATTCATTTCTAGACCCTTGAGAACTGCATATTTATTTTTCTAAAAATGGTAGATAAATTATTTAAAAAGAAAAACAATTTCAGATATAATTTTTTCAATATTTATAATACACACACTATTAACCATGTATTTTATTTTCTATATTCTGATGCTTTGACATCATGGGGCTTTGACGACCTTAAAAGGATTGCCTCTCCCAGGGTTAGCTAATTCCTAGAGAGAGTAAAACAGTTCACCCTTGGAGTATGCCTTTGATATTCACACCAACCAATCCAGAACCCATATCTCCAACCACTTATTTTATCAGACTCTTACACTCTTGGCCACTATCCATCTGTCCTACTCACCCCAGGGCCAGGTACTATGTAATTAAGGACACCTGCTCTGCCCCAGAACCTGATGAAATTATTTGAACTATCCAATCCTTAACCTACATACACTGTCTTGCCTGTTTCTTCCTACAGAAACCATGATAAAGGCTCTCTCCCTTTGCCTTCTCACTGACCCTGGTACCTTCCCATGTGGCCCTGTGTTTATAGGACCATGCCTACTGTTTACAGGGAACTTTAGTAAAATATTTTCCTTCATGACAGTCATTTTCATGTCTGCATAACTTAACATACCTTACTAAAATGAATCTGGGTAATTTTAGAACACACACATGCACATACACACACAAACATATAATCTTCTTTTTGTTCTTACATAGATTTTGTGCCTTGTACTAACCTTGTCTGATTTGGGTATCAGGGCTATACTAGCCTCATACAAAAGTTGGGAAGTGTTTGTTCCTTTTTTAAATAAGACTCTTGGTAGGCAGTTTTTTTTGTGGAAAGTTTTTTTTTTTTTATAAACGAAATTCCTTTAACAGAAATAGAGCTATACTGGTCATTAATATCTTCTTGGGTCAGTTTTGTTGTTCGTTTTTTCACGGTATTTATCTGTTGGTGACTGACTGGCTATAGTTACCAATGCAACTTTGTACATAATGTTCTCTTATTGTCTTTCTGATCAGTACAGCTATTTTCTCTTTTAATATTTTATTAGATACATTGAATACTCAAAACATCCAAAAATCCAGTGTTGGAATGATGTGGTTCCTGCTTGATACATGTTCTTTTGCTATCAAACTCTATCAGAACTCTTTTATAATGTGACTTACTATTGCTTCACTATTGTTAATACTAAAATTATAAAGGAATTTGTCTGAAAATAAACATACTGAAATGGTAATCATTCACATAGATTATTTAAGATGTGATCCACAGAAATGTTGGGAGGGAGTGGTAACTGAGACAGGAAATGAAAAGAAACCAATAACAGAGGTTATCAAACCAGTTACCACTGTGGGTAACGGGTTTAGTTCCAGAGGACAGCAGTGATCATTTAGAACAAGCACTTCAGAAACATCCAACTGCACACTGAGAGACCACAGATATTTATCATATTAATTCCTGTCTGCCATTATTTGATGGCTACACCCAGGGGCATCAAAAGTCCATCGGTTTTGGATTGCTAGCACAAATAAGTAGAATGGGCTTTAGCAATCAGAGAAAAGACCCCCAATGATGAGACTCAACTGCTGGCACTGGGTTATCTGGCCAGCATGCACAGAAATCATAAGGGCTGAGAGGATTTAGTGAGACATTGAGATCTCAGATGCAGCTGATATCCTTCATTATTTCAAATCTCATGCTCAGATAAAATTAGACACCCACATCAAGAGTAGATTTAAGAGGTAGGGTCGGCTGGGGCTTCTACTATGAATGTACCACAGTCCAACATCTCCTCTGTCCAATCCTGCTTGCCTCATACTGGACAGGTATTGAGTCTACCCAATAAAACTCCGGCACACAAATCTCAAAATCTCAGATTCTGTCTCCTGAGGAAATCAACTAAGGACAGTTCTCAACAATGAACTGCATTATACAGATCTATATCTATAGATGGAGGAGTAAAAGATGCCAGCAAATGTATTCCTACAAGTTGACAGAAATGGTTGGCTATTGGAGAGATTACCCCAGATGGTGGAATAGAAGGAGGTATGCTCACCCCTTCTTATGAGAGCACCAGAATCACGATTAAATGCTGAGCAACCACTGACAGAAATGCTGGAAACTGCCAAAAAATATAGCCTACATCCAAAGAAAGGAGGCCACAATGAAAGTAGGAGGGATGCAATCGTGATAAAGTCAAATCCCATACCCACCAGGTGGGCAACCCACAAACTGGAAAATAACTGTACCACAGAAGTTCTCCCACTGGAGTATGAATTCTGAGCCCCATGTCAGGCTTCACAGCCAGTGTGTCTGGCAATAGGAGGAGGAGTCCCCAGAGAGTCTGGCTTTGAGGGCAAGTGGGATTTGATAGCAGGACTTCCACAGGACTGGGGGAAGTAGAGGCTCCACTCTTGGAGGGTGCACACAGTCTCATGTGCATCAGGAGCCAGGGGAAAAAGGCAGTGACCCCATGGAAGACAGGGCCAGACTGACCTGCTAGTATTGAAGGGTCTCCTGCAGAGGCAGGGAGTGACTGTGGCTCACTGAGGGGACAAAAACACTGGCAGCAGCAGTTCTGGGAAGTATTCACTGGTGTAAGCCCTCCTGGAGGCCACTATCAGCCCAGCCAAACAGACTGTAGGCACCAGTGCTGGGCTGACTCAGGCCAAACAACCAGCAAGGAGGGAACACAGCCCCACCTATCAGCAGAAAAACAGATTAAAGTTTTACTGAGCACAGCCCTCACCACCAGAGGGACAAGACCCAGCCCCACCCACCACCAGTCCCTCCCATCAGGAAAACTGCATGATCCAATTAGATAGCATCATTCACCAGAGAGCAGACAGCAGGAGCAAGACAAACTACAATCCTGCAGCCTGTGGAAGAGAAACCACAATCACAGAAAGTTAGACAAAATGAAATGGCAGAAGAATATGTCTCACATGAAGGAACAAGATAAAACCCCAGAAAAAAAACAGTGAAATAAGTAGAGACAGGCCACCTTCTGGAAAAAGAATTCAGAATAATGGTAGTGAAGATGATCCAGGATCTTGGAAACAGAATGGAGGAAAGGAACAAGAAGATGCAAGTAATGTTTAACAAAGACCTAGAAGAACTAGTTTAACAAAGATCTAGAAGACTAAAGAACAAATAAACAGAGATGAATAATATAGTAACTGAAAGGAAAAATTCACAAGAAGGAATCAATGGCAGAATAGCTGAGGCAGAAGAATGGATAAGTGATCTGGAAGACAGAATGGTGGAAATCACTGCTGAAAAGAATAAAGAAAAAAGAATGAAAAGAAATGAAGACAGTCTAAGAGACCTCTGGGACAACATTAAATGCACCAATGTTTGCGTTATAGGGGTCCCAGAAGGAGATGAGAGAGAGAAATGACTTGAGAAAATATTTAAAGAGATAATCGCTGAAAACTTCCCAAACATGGGAAAAGAAACAGTCACCTAAGTCCAGGAAGTGCAGAGAGTCCAAGGTAGGATGAACCCAAGGAGGAACACACAGAGACACATAGTCATGAAACTAACAAAAATTAAAAACAAAGAAAAAATATTAAAAGCAACAAGGGAAAAATGACAAATGTTCCCAAACATAAAATGGAACTCCTATAAGGTTATCAGCTGACTTCTCAGCAGAAAATCTGCAGGCCAGAGGGAGAGGGACTATATAATTAAAGTGATGAAAGGGAAGAACCTACAACAAAGAATACTCTATCTAGCAAGGGTCTCATTCAGATTTGACAGAGAAATCAAAAGCTTTACAGACAGGGAAAAGCTAAGAGAATTCAGCACCACCAGACTAGCTTTGCAATAAATGCTAAAGGAACTTCTCTAGGTGAGAAAGAGAGCAGCAACTTAAAACAACATTGTATATATATAGATTGTTATATCAAAACCTCCTGCGAACAGAAAACCTCAAAACTACAATAGATACACACACAAAAAAGAAAAAGCAACCCAAACACAAAACTAAAGATGGTCGGCAAACCAGAAGAGAAGAGAACAAAAGAGGAAGGGAAGAAAAAAGACCAACAAAAACAATTAGAAAATGGCAATAGGAACATACATATCGATAATTACCTTAAATGTAAGTGGATTAAATGCTCCAACCGAAAATCACTGATTGGCTGAATGGATACAAAAACAAGACCCACGTATATGCTGTCTACAAGAGGCCCACTTCAGACCTAGAGACACATACAGACTGAAAGTGAGGGGATGGAAGAAGGTATTCCATGCAAATGTAAATCAAAAGAAAGCTGGAGTAGCAATACTCATTTCAGACAAAATAGACTTTAAAATAAAGACTGTTATAAGAGACAAAGAAGGACAGTACATAATGATCAAGGGATCAATCCAAGAAGATATAACAACTGTAAATATATATGTGCCCAACATAGGAGCACCTCAATACATAAGGCAAATACTAATAGCCATAAGGGAGAAATCAACAGTAACACTATAATAGTGGGGGACTTTAACACCCCGCTTTCATTAATAGACAGATCATCTGAACAGAAAATCAATAAGGAAACACAGGCCCTTAAATGACACATTAGACCAGATGGACTTAATTGACATTTATAGAGCATTCCATCCAAAAGCAGCAGAATACACATTCTTCTAATGTGCACGTGGAACATTCTCCAGGATTGACCATATGCTGGGCCACAAAGCAAGCCTCAGTAAATTTAAGAAAACTGAAATCATATCAAGCATCTTTTCCGACTACAATGATATGCAATTAGAAAAAGGCTGCAAGAAAAAAACTGTAAAAAACACAAACACATGGAGGCTAAACAACATGCTACTAAACAACCACTGGGTCACTGAAGAAATCAAAGAGGAAATTTAAAAATACCTAGAGACAAATGAAAATGAAAGCACAATGATCCAAAACCTATAAGATGCAGAAAAAGCAGTTCTAAAAGGAAAGTCTATAGCAATACAATCTTTCCTCAGGAAACAAGAAAATTCTCAAACAACCTAACCTTACACCTAAGCAACTAGAGAAAGAAGAACAAACAAAACCTAAAATTAGTAGAGGAAAAAATTATAAAGATCAGAGCATAAATAAATGAAATAGAGATGAAGAAAACAATAGGAAAGATCAGTGAAACTAAAACATGGTTCTTTGAAAAGACAAACAAAATTGATAAACATTTAGCCAGACTCATCAAGAATAAAAGGGACAGGACTCAAATCAATAAAATTAAAAACAAGAAGGAAGTTACAACTGACACCACAGAAATACAAAGGCTCATAAGAGACTACTACAAGCAACTATATGCCAATAAAATGGACAACCTGGAAGAAATGGACAAATTCTTAGAAAGGAACAATCTCCCAAGACTGAACCAAAATGAAACAGAAAATATGAACAGACGAATCACAAGTAATGAAATTGAAACTGTGATTAAAAAACTCACAGCAAACAAAAGTCCAGGACCTGATGGCTTCACAGGCAAATTTTATCAAATATTTAGAGAAGAGATAACACCTATCCTTCTGAAACTGTTCCAAAAAATTGCAGAGGAAGGAACACTCCCAAACTCATTCTATGAGGCCATCATCACCCTGATACCAAAACCAGACAAAGGTACCACACACATACACACAAAAATTACATGCCAATATCACTGATAAACATAGATATAAAAATCCTCAACAAAATACTAGCAAACAGAATCCAACAATACATTAAACAGATATACACCATGATGAAGTGGGATTTATCCCAGGGATGCAAGGATTTTTCATTATTTGCAAGTCAATCAGTGTGATATGCCACATCAACAAATTGAAGAATAAAAACCATATGATTATCTCAATAGATGCAGAAAAGCTTTTTGACAAAATTCTACATCATTTATGATAAAAAATCTCCAGAAAGTGGTCACAGAGGGAACATACCTCAACATAATATAAAGGCCAAATACAACAAAACCTACAGCTAACATCATACTCGACAGCGAAAAGCTGAAAGAACTTCCTCTAAGATCACAAACAAGACAAGATGTCCACTCTCACCACTTTTATTCAACACAGTTTTGGAAGTCCTAGCCACAGCAATCAGAGAAGAAAAAGAAATAAAAGGAATCCAAATTGGAAAAGAAGAGGTAAAACTGTTCCTGTTTGCAGATGACGTGATACTATACACAGAAAATCCTAAAGATGCTACCATAATACTACTAGAGCTCATCAATGAATTTGGTAAAGTTGCAGGATACAAAATTAATACACAGAAATCTTTTGCATTTCTATACACTAGCAAAGAAAGATCAGAAAAAGAAATTCAAGAAACAATCCCATTTACCATCTCATGAAAAAGGATAAAATAACTAAGGATAAACCTACCTAAGGAGACAAAAACCTATATCCCAAAAAGGTATAAGACAGAAATGAAAGAAATCGGAGACAACATAAACAGATGGAACGATATACCATGTTCTTGGATTGGAAGAATCAATATTGTCAAAATGACTGTACTACCCAAAGCAATCTACAGATTCAATGCAAGCTCTATCAAATGACCAATGGCATTTTTTACAGAACTAGAACAAAAAATCTTAAAAATTGGAGACACAAAAGACCCCAAATAGCCAAAGCAATCTTGAGAAAGAAAAACAGAGCTAGAGGAATCAGGCTCCTGTCTTCAAACTATATTCCAAAGCTATAGTGATCAAAACAGTATGGTACTAGCACAAAAATAGAAATATAGATCAATGGAACAGGACAGAAAGCCTAGAAATAAACCCATGCACCTATGGTCAATTAATTGACGACAAAGGAGGCAAGACTATACAGTGGTGAAAAGACAGTCTCTTCAACAAATGGTGCTGGGAAAACTGGACAGTTACATGTAAAAAAAATTAGAACATCCTTTAACACCATACACAAAAGTAAGCTCAAAGTGGATTAAAGACCTAAATGTGAGACCAGACACTATAAAGCTCTTAGAGGAAAATATAGGTAGAACACTTTCTGACATAAATCACAGCAATATCTTTTTCGATCTGTCTCCCAGAGTAATGGAAATACAAACAAAAATAAACAAATGGGACCTAATGAAACTTAAAAGCTTTTGCAAAGCAAAGGAAACCATAAACAAAACGAACAGACAACCCACAGAATGGGAGAAAATATTTGCAAATAATGTGACCACCAAGGGATTACTCTCCAAAATTTACAAACAGGTCATGTGACTTAATATCATCACAACAACCCAATCAAAAATGGGCAGAAGACCTAGAGACATTTCTCCAAAGAAGGCATACAGATGGCCAAGAGGCACATGAAAAGATGTTTAACATCACTAATTGTTAGAGAAATGCAAATCAAAACTACATTGAGATATCACCTCACACAAATCAGAATGGCTATCATCAAAAAATTCACAAACAGTAAACGCTGGAAAGGGTGTGGAGAGAAGGGAACGATCCTACACTGTTTGTTGGAATGTAGATTGGTACAACCACTATGGAAAACAGTATGGAGGTTCCTTAAAAAACTAAAAATAGAGCTACCATTTTATCTGGAGAAAAACATGGTCCGAAAAGATACACGCACCTCAGTGTTCATTGCAGCACTGTTTTACAATAGCCAAGACATGGAAACAACCTAAATGTCCATCAACAGAGGAACAGATGTGGTACATATATACAATGGAGTATTACTCAACCATTAAAAAGAATGAAATAATGCCATTTGTAGCAACAGGCATGGACCTAGAGATTGTCATACTGAGTGAAGTAAGTCAGACAGAGAAAGTGAAATATCATATGATATCACTTATAAACAGAAACTAAAAAAACTGATACAAATGAACTTATTTATAAAACAGAAAACTGAATCACAGACTTAGAGAACGAACTTATGGTTATCAGGGGGAAGGGTGGATGGAAATTTTAGGGAGTTTGGGATTGACATGTACACTGTTATATTTAAAATGAATAACCAAAAAGACCTACTGTATAGTACAGCGAACTCTGCTCAGTATTATGTAGCAACCTAAATGGGAAAAGAATTTGAAAGAGAGTGGATACATGTATATGTATGACTGAGTCACTTTGCTGTACACCTGAAACTAACACAACATTGTTAATCAACTATACTCCACTATAAAATAAAAAGTTTAAAATGAGTAAAGAGTCCTCCATTATACACTATTCTACCAGAGCAGCCAAACGTGATCTTGGATGATCCCATACCAACACCTACTGGGAATAAGCTTGCCTGTATTTGGCTTTTTTCTTAGCTGCCTACATTGCCTGACTTTCTTCTCAAACTCCTCTTTAAAGAGTAAGCAATGTGATAGTGGGATAGGACAATTTAGTAGACCTTAAATAGGAATACTCACTTAGTAAGTTAGACAGCAACTCCAGTCTTGCTTGAAAAGCAAGGCCCTGTCTCCCTAGATCAAACAAGTATCAGTATATGTAGTCCTCTTTAGTTGGCAGTGAGAAGTGGAGAAAGGAGGGAAATTGTAATAAAAACACTAATTGCACCTCAACAGAGGGTGGCGAGGGAAAGAACATCAGTTAATTTCAAGATCATGTGGATTGGTGAAAGATCACCATAAATATTCTAAAATGAAGAAATATGGTTTAGAGTATGAATACACAACATATAAAGTCATATTTCTTTGTTTAGTGCCTCTTCTAATCAGTAATCCAGACTTCTTATTAAATAGGAATAGTGCTAATGTCCAAAATATATATTGTAAGTATTCTAAAACTTTATATCTATATCTATATACACATATATACATATATATATACATAATACATATATATATATATACACACACACTGTATATACAGGCATATGTCATTTTACTGCACTTCACTTTGTTGAACTTGGCAGATACTGTATTTTTTACAAATTGAAGATTTGCTGCAACCCTGTGTTATTAGATGATGGTTAGCATTTGTCAGCAATGAAGTAGTTTTACATTAAGCTATGCAGAGTTTTTTTATTTTTTTAGACATATGCTATAGCACACTTAATAGACATAACATTTTGTGTATCGGGAAACCAAAAATTTCATGTGACTCACTTTCAGATATCCCCTTTATTGTGGTGGTAAGGAACTGAACCCACAATATCTCCAAGATAAACCTGTCTCATAATGGATATAAATAGAGTGAATATTTATCTAATTCCTCAACATATTTGAATAATACAGAAGAGCTCAAGTGGTCATCTAAAGTTTTCTAACTCAAAGCTAATAATTCAGTGCCCTGTTAATTTTGAATCTACAATACTGCTTTCGGTTCAACTAATTAGGCCCTCTGAAAAATTTTGCCTCTAAGCAAACAGCTTGTTTCCCTTCACCATATCCTGCAAACGTAATACTTCTCATTGCAATCAAGTTTTAAAGTAACATGTCTTCAGGCAATATTGTTAAGTAAGTTTCAAAACAAAGTGTGTTAAGCCAAGATGGAAAGTAATTCAGTAAAACTTGGCTAAAACCAAAACTCTAGGGTCCATAAAAATTAATATAAAATGGGTTCACATTATCATATTTGGGGAAGTTAACTTTACATTTAATTATGGTATAGGTTATTTTTACCTAACCTTACAACTATTCATCTAAAACTTATTTTTATAAATGTAGTGGCAATTTCTCCCACTAATTTTCTGATAAGAGTGTGGTAGTTCATATACTAAACCATTTAGGAAAATTTGAACTCATTTCTATTGCTGCATTTTCACTGGATTTATCAATTTTGTTGGAGAAATATTATGATAACACTAATAGACATTCTAAAGCCTGTGGATAATATTTACAAACTTACCAAAGAACAGAAATGTAGAAAACCTACTCTAAAACAAGATATATAAATATATAAATTATAATATTTATACTAACAATATTTTTTCTTTATATATTATGGAATTCAGCATATTTCACCTATTAAATTCAAACTTTTATTAAATTTACTATATTTTATAATTTAAAAAATTCTAGTCACCAATATGATGTATTTCTGTTGTTTTTTTATTTTTGCTCATATGTAAATTTCTTATATTTTCCAAAAGTTCATTTGACTTAATACTAAGCATGTTTTTAAAGAACTCCAGGATAGTTATCCTTCCCTCTATAGCTGGCAAATGTGCACTGTTGTGTAAAAAATAAAGCTCTATGTCCTGTGTATATGAGCATTCCTCCCAATACATTTCAACATTTCAAACAATAAAACAACAATGTCTAAAATCATGTTATAATTAGCAAATATATTCAATATGGTACCAAAGTTGTAAAACACAGTTCATATATCTGTGTCTTCCATGATAGTAATAAAAAATTTCAGCGAAATATAATTCTGGGGAAATGAAGTAATTGAAAGGTCAAATGTAAGTTTGGTGAAATAAATCATACTTTTATCCACTGTTTTTAGTAAAGGAATTACAGCTGAACTTAAACAACACAGGTTTGAACTGCATGGGTACACTTATACACAGACATATTTCAATAAATACATACTATAGACCCACACAATCTGAGGTTGGTTGAATCCAATTCACTGATGCAGAACTGTAGATACAGATGGAGGGTAAACTAGAATTATGCCAGGATTTTCAACAGCATGGAGGGCTGGCACCCCTAATGCCTGCATTGTTTATGGGTCAACATATATTTAGATGACAAATGCAAAAGATGGAGATATTTTCTTAGTCAGGAGAACTACTTAAGAAAAGAGAATGCTGAGTTATTAATTGTATTTGTTAATTTTAAGTGTCAACTTGGCTGGACTATAGTGCCCAGATATTTGGTCAGACGTTATTCTGGATATTTCTGTGAGGGTGCTTATCCAAAGACATTAACATTTTAGTGGGAAGGCTTTGAGTAAAACAGATAGCCCTCCATAAAGTGTGTGGGCCTTATCCAATCAGTTGAATGCCTTAATAGAACAAAGACTGACCCCTTCCTGAACAAGAATGACTTCTGCAGCATTCTGCCCTTGGACTTGAAATGTAACATCAGCTCTTCCTTGAGTCCCCAGCCTGTCTGCTAAACCTGCAGATTATGGACTTGCCAGCCTCCATAATCTTGTGAACCAATTCCTTTAAAAAAAAATTATCTATCTATAAATCTACACATTCTATTGGTTCTGTTTATCTGGAGAACTCTAGCACAATAATAGTTTAATAATAATAGCAAGCTTTGATCACTTAATCTGTGCCACACAATTTTCAAGGAGCTTTACATATGTTATCCTAAATAATTCTAAAATTCATTCTATGAAATAGGTATTGGTATTACATTTTTACCACTGAAGAAAACTGGTGTACATATCAATTAAATAACGTGCCCATATTTCCAGCTAATTGTAGAGCTGGGACTCAAATACAGGCATTTTGTTTCCAGAGTATGAGAACCTATTTATTATTCTAATCTGTCCACATTGATAGGCAATCTGACTTCAGAGCCACAGGAAAATTTTTACAATATTTTGGATAACATTAAGGGGGAAAAAGAAGAACTGATAAACTGAGTGTATTTCTAAATTTCCTGGTTAATGTCCCACATACAATTGTGAATTAAAATAAAATTTTATAACATAAATGGAAAGTAATATTAATAGCACTCCTTTCTGGGCTAAATAACTTTTATTTACTAATACAAAATTCAGAATTTTACCATCTAAATTTAAAGAAAATCATACCTTAAAATCATTTCAAGAAAATATAAGAAAGTATTTGGAAAATCATTAGTGTTTAATAAAAATATACTGATTCTGGAGAAGGCGGAAGATGGCGGAAGAGTAAGACGCGGAGATCACCTTCCTCCCCACAGATACACCAGAAATACATCTACACGTGGAACAACTCCTACAGAACACCTACTGAAGGCTGGCAGAAGACCTCAGACCTCCCAAAAGGCAAGAAACTCCCCACGTACCTGGGTAGGGCAAAAGAAAAAACAGAGACAAAAGAATAGGGACGGCACCTGCACCAGTGGGAGGGAGCTGTGAAGGAGGAAAAGTTTCCACACTCTAGGAAGCCCCTTCGCGGGCGGAGACTGCGGGAGGCGGAGGGGGGAGCTTCGAAGCTGCGGAGTGCACAGCAACGGGTGCGGAGGGCAAAGCGGGGAGATTCCCGCACAGAGGATCGGTGCCGACCGGCACTCACCAGCCCGAGAAGCTTGTCTGCTCACCCGCCGGGGCGGGCGGGGCTGAGAGCTGAGGCCGGAGCGCAGGGAGAGGACTGGGGTTGGCGGCTTGAACATAGCCTGAAGGGGTTAGTGCACCACAGCTAGCCGGGAGGGAGTCCGGGGAAAAGCCTGCACCAGCAGAAGAGGCAGGAGACTTTTCCTTCCCTCTTTGTTTCCTGGGGCGTGAGGAGAGGGGTTTAAGAACGCTGCTTAAAGGAACTCCAGAGACGGACGCGAGCCGCGGCTAAAAGCGCGAACCCCAGAGACGGGCGCGAGCCGCGGCTGAAAGCGCGGAATCCAGAGACGGGCGCGAGCCGCGGCTGAAAGCGCGGAATCCAGAGACGGGCGCGAGCCGCGGCTGAAAGCGCGGAATCCAGAGACGGGCGCGAGCCGCGGCTGAAAGCGCGGAATCCAGAGACGGGCGCGAGCCGCGGCTGAAAGCGCGGAATCCAGAGACGGGCGCGAGCCGCGGCTGAGGGCGCGGACTCCAGAGACGAGCGCAAGCCGCGGCTAAAAGCGCGGACCCCAGAGGCGGGCGGGAGACTTTAAGGCTGCTGCTGCCGCCACCAAGGGGCCTGTGTGCGAGCACAGGTCACTCTCCACACCCCTCTTCCGCGGAGCCTGTGCAGCCCGCCACTGCCGGGTTGCCGGAATCCAGGGACAACTTCCCCGGGAGAGCGCACAGCGCGCCTCAGGCTGGTGCAAAGTCACGCCGGCCTTTGCCACCGCAGGCCCGCCCCGCACTCTGTGCCCCTCCGTCCCCGCCGGCCTGAGTGCGCCAGAGCCCCCAATCAGCGGCTCTTTTAACCCCATCCTGTCTGAGCAAAAAACAGACGCCCTCCAGCGATCTACACGCAGTGGCAGGGCCAAATCCAAAGCTTAGCCCTGGGAGCTGTGAGAACAAAGAAGAGAAAGGGAAATCCCTCCCAGCAGCCTCAGAAGCAGCGGATTAAAGCTCCACAATCAACTTGATGTACCCTGCATCTGTGGAATACCTGAATAGACAACCAATCATCCCCAATTAAGGAAGTGGACTTTAGGAGCAAGATCTATGATTTTTTCCCCTTTCCTCTTTTTGTGAATGTGTATGTGTATGCTTCTGTGTGAGATCTTGTCTGTATAGTCTTGCTTCCACCATTTGTCCTAGGGTTCTATCCGTCCATGTTTTTTTTTTTTTAATTTTTTTTCTTAATAATTAATTTTAATAACCTTATTATACTTTACCTTCGTTCTTTCTTTCTTTCTTTCCGTCCTACCTTCCCTCCTTTAGACAACGAATCATCCCAAATTGAGGAGGTGGTCTCTGACAGCAAGATTTAGGATTTTTCCCCATTTACCTCTTTTAGTGAGGGTGTATGTGTATGCTTCTGTGTAAGATTTTGTCTGTATAGCTTTGCTTCCAACATTTGTCCTAGGTTCTTTCCGTCCCTTTTTTTTTTTTTTTTCTAAATAAGAAGTTTTTAATTCAATAACTTTATTATACTGTATTTTATTTTTACTGTATCTTCTTTCTTTCTGTCTTTTTTCCTTCTTTCCCTCCTTCCTTCCTTCCTCCCTCCCTCCCTCCCTCCTTTCTTTCCTTCTTGCCTTCTTTCCTTCTTTGCTTCTTTCTTTCTTTCTTCCTTCCTTCCTACCCTCCTTTCCTTCTTTCTTTCCTCATACTTCTACTAATTCCCTCTACTTTTTCTCCCTTTTATCCTGAGCCTGTGGATGAAAAGCTTTTGGTGCTCCAGCCAGGAGGCAGGGCTCTGCCTCTGAGGTAGGACAGCCAACTTCAGGACACTGATCAACAAGAGACCTCCCAGCTCCACATAATATCAAACGGCGAAAATCTCCCAGAGACCTCCATCTTAACACCAGCACCCAGCTTCACTCAACAACCAGCAAGCCACAGTGCTGGAAAACCTATGCCAAACAACTAGCAAAACAGGAACACAACCCCACCCATTAGCAGAGAGGCTGCCTAAAATCATAATAAGGCCACAGACACCCCCAAACACACCACCAGACGTGAACCTGCCCACTAGAGAGACAAGATCCAGCCTCATCCACCACAACACAGGCACTAGCCCCCTCCACCAGGAAGCCTACACAACCCACTGAACCAACCTTAGCCACTAGAGACAGACATCAAAAACAGGAGGAACCACAAACCTGCAGCCTGCAAAAAGGAGACCCCAAACACAGTAAGATAAGCAAAATGAGAAGACAGAAAAACACACAGCAGATAAAGGAGCAAGATAAAAATGCACCAGATCTAACAAATGAAGAGGAAATAGGCAGTCTACCTGAAAGAGAATTCAGAATAATGATAGTAAGGTTGATCCGAAATCTTGGAGATAGAATGGACAATAGATTGGACAAAATGCAAGAATCAGTTAACAAGGACCTAGAAGAACTAAAGATGAAACAAGCAACGATGAACAACACAATAAATGAAATTAAAAGTACTCTAGATGGGATCAATAGCAGAATAACTGAGGCAGAAGAACGGATAAGTGACCTGGAAGATAAAATAGTGGAAATAACTACTGCAGAGCAGAATAAAGAAAAAAGAATGAAAAGAACTGAGGACAGTCTCAGAGACCTCTGGGACAACATTAAACGCACCAACATTCGAATTATAGGGGTTCCAGAAGAAGAAGAGAAAAAGAAAGGGACTGAGAAAATATTTGAAGAGATTATAGTTGAAAACTTCCCTAATATGGGAAAGGAAATAGTTAATCAAGTCCAGGAAGCACAGAGAGTCCCATACAAGATAAATACAAGGAGAAATACGCCAAGACACATATTAATCAAACTGTCAAAAATTAAATACAAAGAAAGCATATTAAAAGCAGCAAGGGAAAAACAACAAATAACACATAAGGGAATCCCCATAAGGTTAACAGCTGATCTCTCAGCAGAAACCCTACAAGCCAGAAGGGAGTGGCAGGACATACTGAAAGTGATGAAGGAGAAAAACATGCAGCCAAGACTACTCTACCCAGCAAGGATCTCATTCAGATTTGATGGAGAAATTAAAACCTTTACAGACAAGCAAAAGCTGAGAGAGTTCAGCACCACCAAACCAGCTTTACAACAAATGCTAAAGGATCTTCTCTAGGCAAGAAACACAAGAGAAGGAAAAGACCTATAATAACGAACCCAAAACAATTTAGAAAATGGGAATAGGAACATACATATCGATAATTACCTTAAATGTAAATGGACTAAATGCTCCCACCAAAAGACACAGATTAGCTGAATGGATACAAAAACAAGACCCTTATATATGCTGTCTACAAGAGACCCACTTCAGACCTAGAGACACATACAGACTGAAAGTAAGGGGATGGAAAAAGATATTCCATGCAAATGGAAGCCAAAAGAAAGCTGGAGTAGCAATTCTCATATCAGACAAAATAGACTTTAAAATAAGGACTATTAAAAGAGACAAAGAAGGACACTACATAATGATCAAGGGATCGATCCAAGAAGAAGATATAACAATTGTAAATATTTATGCACCCAACATAGGAGCACCTCAATACATAAGGCAAATACTAACAGCCATAAAAGGGGAAATCGACAGTAACACATTCATAGTAGGGGACTTAAACACCCCACTTTCACCCATGGACAGATCATCCAAAATGAAAATAAATAAGGAAACACAAGCTTTAAATGATACATTAAACAAGATGGACTTAATTGATATTTATAGGACACTCCATCCAAAAACAACAGAATACACATTTTTCTCAAGTGCTCATGGAACATTCTCCAGGATAGATCATATCTTAGGTCACAAATCAAGCCTTGGGAAATTTAAGAAAATTGAAATTGTATCAAGTATCTTTTCTGACCACAACGCCATGAGACTAGATATCAATTACCGGAAAAGATCTGTAAAAAATACAAACACATGGAGGCTAAACAATACACTACTTAATAATGAAGAGATCACTGAAGAAATCAAAGAGGAAATCAAAAAATACCTAGAAACAAATGACAATGGAGACACAACGACCCAAAACCTGTGGGATGCAGCAAAAGCAGTTCTAAGGGGGAAGTTTATAGCAATACAAGCCCACCTTAAGAAGCAGGAAACATCTCGAATAAACAACCTAACCTTGCACCTCAAGCAATTAGAGAAAGAAGAACAAAAAAACCCCAAAGCTAGCAGAAGGAAAGAAATCATAAAAATCAGATCAGAAATAAATGAAAAAGAAATGAAGGAAACAATAGCAAAGATCAATAAAACTAAAAGCTGGTTCTTTGAGAAGATAAACAAAATAGATAAACCACTAGCCAGACTCATCAAGAAAAAAAGGGAGAAGACTCAAATCAATAGAATTAGAAATGAAAAAGGAGAGGTAACAACTGACACTGCAGAGATAAAAGAGATCATGAGAGATTACTACAAGCAACTCTATGCCAATAAAATGGACAATCTGGAAGAAATGGACAAATTCTTAGAAATGCACAACCTGCCAAGACTGAATCAGGAAGAAATAGAAAATATGAACAGACCAATCACAAGCACTGAAATTGAAACTGTGATTAAAAATCTTCCAACAAAGAAAAGCCCAGGACCAGATGGCTTCACAGGCGAGTTCTATCAAACATTTAGAGAAGAGCTAACACCTATCCTTCTCAAACTCTTCCAAAATATAGCAGAGGGAGGACCACTCCCTAACTCCTTCTACGAGGCCACCATCACCTTGATACCAAAACCAGACAAGGATGTCACAAAGAAAGAAAACTACAGGCCAATATCACTGATGAACATAGATGCAAAAATCCTCAACAAAATACTAGCAAACAGAATCCAACAGCACATTAAAAGGATCATACACCATGATCAAGTGGGGTTTATTCCAGGAATGCAAGGATTCTTCAATATACGCAAATCTATCAATGTGATAAACCATATTAACAAATTGAAGGAGAAAAACCATATGATCATCTCAATAGATGCAGAGAAAGCTTTTGACAAAATTCAACACCCATTTATGATAAAAACCCTGCAGAAAGTAGGCATAGAGGGAACTTTCCTCAACATAATAAAGGCCATATATGACAAGCCCACAGCAAACATCATCCTCAATGGTGAAAAACTGAAAGCATTTCCACTAAGATCAGGAACAAGACAAGGTTGCCCACTCTCACCACTATTATTCAACATTGTTTTGGAAGTTTTAGCCACAGCAATCAGAGAAGAAAAGGAAATAAAAGGAATCCAAATTGGAAAAGAAGAAGTAAAGCTGTCACTGTTTGCAGATGACATGATCCTATACATAGAGAACCCTAAAGATGCTACCAGAAAACTACTAGAGCTAATCAATGAATTTGGTAAAGTGGCAGGATACAAAATTAATGCACAGAAATCTCTGGCATTCCTATATACTAATGATGAAAAATCTGAAAGTGAAATCAAGAAAACACTCCCATTTACCATTGCAACAAAAAGAATAAAATATCTAGGAATAAACCTACCTAAGGAGACAAAAGACCTGTATGCAGAAAATTATAAGACACTGATGAAAGAAATTAAAGATGATATAAATAGATGGAGAGATATACCATGTTCTTGGATTGGAAGAATCAACATTGTGAAAATGACTCTACTACCCAAAGCAATCTATAGATTCAATGCAATCCCTATCAAACTACCACTGGCATTTTTCACAGAACTAGAACAAAAACTTTCACAATTTGTATGGAAACACAAAAGACCCCGAATAGCCAAAGCAATCTTGAGAACGAAAGAAGGAACTGGAGGAATCAGGCTCCCTGACTTCAGACTATACTACAAAGCTACAGTCATCAAGACAGTATGGTACTGGCACAAAAACAGAAAGATAGATCAATGGAACAGGATAGAAAGCCCAGAGATAAACCCATGCACATATGGACACCTTATCTTTGATAAAGGTGGCAGTAATGTACAATGGAGAAAGGACACCCTCTTCAATAAGTGGTGCTGGGAAAACTGGACAGATACATGTAAAAGTATGAGATTAGATCACTCCCTAACACCATACACAAAAATAAGCTCAAAATGGATTAAAGACCTAAATGTAAGGCCAGAAACTATCAAACTCTTAGAGGAAAACATAGGCAGAACACTCTATGACATAAATCAAAGCAAGATCCTTTCTGACCCACCTCCTAGAGTAATGGAAATAAAAACAAAAATAAACAAATGGGACCTAATGAAACTTCAAAGCTTTTGCACAGCAAAGGAAACCGTAAACAAGACCAAAAGACAACCCTCAGAATGGGAGAAAATATTTGCAAATGAAGCAACCGACAAAGGATTAATCTCCAAAATTTACAAGCAGCTCATGCAGCTCAATAACAAGAAAACAAACAACCCAATCCAAAAATGGGCAGAAGACCTAAATAGACATTTCTCCAAAGAAGATATACAGACTGCCAACAAACACATGAAAGAATGCTCAACATCACTAATCATTAGAGAAATGCAAATCAAAACTACAATGAGATATCATCTCACACCAGTCAGAATGGCCATCATCAAAAAATCTAGAAACAATAAATGCTGGAGAGGGTGTGGAGAAAAGGGAACACTCTTGCACTGCTGGTGGGAATGTGAATTGGTTCAGCCACTATGGAGAACAGTATGGAGGTTCCTTAAAAAACTACAAATAGAACTACCATATGACCCAGCAATCCCACTACTGGGCATATACCCTGAGAAAACCAAAATTCAAAAAGAGTCATGTACCAAAATGTTCATTGCAGCTCTATTTACAATAGCCCGGAGATGGAAACAACCTAAGTGCCCGTCATCGGATGAATGGATAAAGAAGATGTGGCACATATATACAATGGAATATTACTCAGCCATAAAAAGAAACGAAATTGAGCTATTTGTAATGAGGTGGATAGACCTAGAGTCTGTCATACAGAGTGAAGTAAGTCAGAAAGAAAAAGACAAATACCGTATGCTAACACATATATATGGAATTTAAGAAAAAAAATGTCATGAAGAACCTAGGGGTAAAGCAGGAATAAAGATGCAGACCTCCTGGAGAACGGACTTGAGGTTATGGGGAGGGGGAAGGGTGAGCTGTGACAGGGCGAGAGAGAGTCATGGGCATATACACACTAACAAACGCAGTAAGGTAGATAGCTAGTGGGAAGCAGCCGCATGGCACAGGGATATTGGCTCGGTGCTTTGTGACAGCCTGGAGGGGTGGGATGGGGAGGGTGGGAGGGAGGGAGACGCAACAGGGAAGACATATGGGAACATATGTTTATGTATGACTGATTCACTTTGTTATAAAGCAGAAACTAACACACCATTGTAAAGCAATTATACCCCAATAAAGATGTTAAAAAAAAAAAAAAAAAATATACTGATTCTGTGTTATAAAAAATAATATTCCAATAGGCTGGAATATTTCGATCAAAATGGTATATGTAGAATTGGATCTGTTGCAATCAATTTCAAATTTTAACTAAAATCCTTATAAAAGTATAACACAGAAATACGTAAAAACTTCTAATACAACTGACATTTTAAGATTGATAAAGACCATGAATCTATGAGGAATTTTCACAAGCTACAATATTCAAAGATCAAGACGAAAGCAAAGCCTCTGAGTGGCTACCAAAGCTAGTGTTCATTAAACAGGCATGGCATGGCACAGTATAATAAAAAGAATGAAAGATAATTTCATTAATTGTAAGAACTGACAATAAAGTATACAACAAAAAAAATGGAGAAGCCATCTTTCCCCAACATGGGTTCTATATTTTTATTTAGAAAGTACAATCCTTTTCAAGTTAATGTAATTATTCTTTTCTTTTTTTTTTTGCGGTACACGGGCCTCTCACTGTTGTGGCCTCTCCCGTTGCCGAGCACAGGCTCCAGATGGGCAGGCTCAGTGGCCATGGTTCATGGGCCCAGCCTCTCCGTGGCATGTGGGATCTTCCCAGACCGGGGCACGAACCCGTGTCCCCTGAGTCAGCAGGTGGACTCTCAACCACTGAGCCACCTGGGAAGCCCAATGTAATTATTCTTATAGCTAGTTTTAGATTTACCATTTTGTTTTTGTTTTACGTTTTTCCTGTTATTTCTTTCCTAGGTTCCTCTTTCCTTCTTTCTTTGAGGTTGATTTTTAAAACAGTATTGTATTTTAATTGCTCTATTGAATTTTAAGCTATATCTATTTGCTTTATTTTCAGTGCTTGATCTAGGTATTATAATATGCATCATTAACCTATCAAGTTTGCATGGAGTTAGTATTTTACTACCTCACATAAAATGTAAGAACCTTTTAATAGTACAACTCAATTTACTGCCCTGTCTTATTTGTAGTTATTGTCACATATATTATATTGACATATAATTTAAACATACAATACTGTGTAATGATTTTAAAGATTTTTAATTTCCCACATCCACTGCTCTTCATTTCTTCCAGGAGAGCTGAGTTTCCACCTGGTGTTATTTTCCTTCAGCCTGAAAAACTTTTGGCTTATTTTCCAGTACACAGATCTGCTGGTTATGAATTCCTACAGTTATGAGTTATATAAAAATGTTATTTCACCTTTATCTTTGAAATATGATTTTTCTGGATATAGAATACAAGGTTGATTTTTTTTTTTCCTTTCAATTCACCACTTTGCGTATTTCATTCCTTTGACTTCTAGTTTCCATTGTTCTGATAGAAGTCAGTCTCATTAGTATAGTTGCTCGCCTGTAGGTAACATGGTTTCTTTTTTCCTCTGCCTTCTGGCAGTATACATAGAAAACTTTAATTTTATTTTTTAAAATTTTATTTTCAACAGTTTGATAATCTTAGGTATTTTTTGTTTGTTTTATTCTTGCTTAAAGTGGGCTGAGTTTCTTGGATCTGTAATTTATTTTTAAATTGACTTTGAGAAATATTCACCCAATGTTTCTTAAAATATTCATTTGCTCAGTTCTCTTACTCCTATCCTTCTGGGTCTTTTATTATATATATGTTAGAGGGCTTGATACTGTCCCACATGTCGCTGTAATTATCTTCATATTTTTTCAATTATGTCCTCTGAAGTTAATTTTTATTCTCAAATTCACTAGCCCTGTCATCTGCTCCCTCCAATCTTCTGGTAAAGCCCATTCAATAAATATCATTTTAGTTACTGCTCTTCAGTTTTAGAATTCTCTTTACCTATATATTTGTATATTTAGTTTTTTCCTCTCATAATATTCTACATCTGTTTATTATGATCGCATTTATCTTTAAGTAGTTGAATATGTATCTGATGATTACTCTAAAATCCTTGTCTTGGAATTCCAACATTTGAATCATCTTTAGGCTGTTTTCTATTAAGCTGTGCTGTCCTTTTCTAATTTTTACATGCTTAGTATTTTTTTTTTAATTTTGGCCACAATACTGGGAATAGTAATATATTTGGTTATCTTTCCCTGCCGTGTGTGGATTTTGTCCCAGAAAGAAATAATCTTGGCTGGGCTTACACTGCAAACTCAGTTTCCCCAGCAACAGACAGCAGCTGAAATCTTCACTCAGTTCAAAATGTTACTTTCCACTAGCTCCTTGGATTCTCCTCTATTAATGCAGTTTATGAGCTCAGCCAAGAACTAGTGTGGAGTTTATACAAGTATTTAGGCTTCTCCATCTTCAGCTCCTTCCTTTATGTAATTTTCGTCTTCACCTTTCTGCAGCTGTAGCAACCCCAAACTGCAGTATCTTGCTACTACTGCAGGAAAACCAGTGCATTCTTCTTGAGTTCCCAGCTCCCGTCTCTGACACCTGTGGTTTAGGGAGCACTCTCAGGTAAGAATTCTCATATATACAATCTCAGTTCTCTTCTTTCATGTTATATTTCTTCTGTAGTTTTGCCTATTTCATTTTCTCACAAAAACTACAAATACCTGTTTTCTAAAATATGTCCCATAGTTTATAAGTGTTTAATAGAGCTCGGTCTGATACACTTACTTATGTATTATCAGAAACAGAACTGATGGGATATTTTGATATGGCCAAATAATATTCTTTTCCCTTACACATTTTTACATTAAGCTAAATTGTATATTATTAAGAAGCAATTTCACAACATAAAGTACATACACCAAACACATTTTCTTTTTGAAAGACAGGGTACTCTCAAGTATAGTTACTTGGAAGCAGTTTATTTTGGGAATGGCAGTTACTTGTTTTATTTTCTTTTGTTCAATTAAATCAGACTATCAAATATGCAATAATGTTGGGGAATGCTTATTAATCCATACAATTTGAGCTCTAAGCTATAGACAACAGCTTAACTACTAATGAAAATGTGAGGAAAGAATTCACCCAGTGTAAAAGGGAGGATCACGTTTTACCCAAGTGATCTCACCTATGCCTAGTGACTAAAATCATACACTAGAATCTTAGGACTTTCATATATTTCCTTTGTGATTTATACCACCTTAACACAATGGCTTTTTTAACTTAGTGAATTCAAATCTAGGCATCTGAAAACCAACATGTCTAAAATTTAATTCATCATCTTTTTCCAAAACTTTCCTACTCTTGTGAAAAAGAACAGAGAACATTGTTCACCACCCAGTTCTATAAGGATTAAGTCATAACCCACTGCTGTTGCTGACCGACAGTGCACTCTGAGAGGAAATTAAGACAATAACAGGATGACACCCTCCATGCCTTGGACAAGCAGGCCCCTTAGGTAGGTAAACATCTCAGGAAGAATCATAATGACCCGAGAATCATTAACTTGAGATACCTGTTCTTTGTGACTAGCAGTAAACAAGATGTATGCTGCACATATTCCCCAGCCAAAAATCTTATGTAAACTGGTTCCTTTTCTATCTCTTCAGAGCAGTTTCCTCTGAGCTGACTGAGTGGTTGTCTCCCAGGCTCTAGTTCTCAGTGAGACCCTGAATACAACTTAAACTCACAACTAATGTGTGTCTTTCTTCAATTTGAAACTATTAAATCTATATGTTTCTTTCCATCTACCACAACACACATATAATCACTATCATCTTTTATGTGGCTTCTTCAAATAGCTTTCTTTCTGGTTCCTCTCCTTCCAAACTTGCTTCTTTCTAATCGTTGATCTGCATAATGTTCAGAATGATAGTTTTAAAACATAATTTTAATATATTATCTTCCTTAAAAAACAAACTATGAAGAAATATGTTTTACTTTGTAAAAAAGAAAAAAGTTCCCAGAAGGTATTTAGAATTATCACTATAATTTCTTATTATTTACCTTTATACTTTCATCTAATATATTAAGTATACATGAATTTTACATGAACATTGATAAAAATTGAACAAATCAGCTTCATTGACAAGTAGTTAGAGAAATAGAGAATAAGATCAACATATATACTCAAAAGCAAGTATTTTGGCAGAATCACAAAGAGGCACTTAGCAAGAATTGAGTAGTTAAGTCCTATGTGAATGAGTGTTCATTTTGAATACAATATCCCATAGACCATTTTATAATTTCCCATATGCTATATAATCACATAAATGTTGGTATATGCTGTGAATATGCTGCAAATTAACAACATTTCTTGTTTCTGGAAAGAAAGTGAGAGATTAATTTGGCAAATGTCAAGTTCAGTTCATGTCAAGATGCTTTTTGTGTCATGATCCATCATGAAAGATTAAACAGATATGTTCTACTAAATATCAATTTGGGGGCAGCAGCTGTGGCTCACATTCTTTCATTTGGCAGATTCATTCCACCTGATTTCAGAGAAATTGCTAAGATGATGTTTTCATAGCATGAGTATGTTTTAGTTACCTTTGCCCAATTCAGTTGGAGTTGGAAGAGGAAAAGAATACTTTGTTGTATTATGTATCATCAGTTGAAAATAGTAACTATAGTAGTTTTATTCATACACCAATATTTAGAAAATAAATACGTATTAAAACTTCATAACCCTAGTTTAATATAATGTGGAATATCTATAAATGTCATTAATTGTTCTGAATGAAATATAACTTTATAAGATTTTATAAGACCACAATGAAGATGGGTATCAGCGGTGTACATAGTATCCCCTGTTATTCTAAATTACACATATTAAAATTGATTTTGGGGGGGGTGGACAGTTTGTCATACTCCACAGGCAAGAGGTATTTTAAGTGTCTTACTTCTGATTCCTTGTTGAACAAAAATGTAACCCAAATTTCATCATTTTACACTTTCTCTCCATAGTTGTGTGGTATAAAATTACTTCTCATGAAAAGGGCATTTTTAACACATTTTTACCAAAAGCATACTTTTGAATAACAAGTTTAATTTATGTCTTGGAAAAATACATATACTTAAACACTTTGACTTATTCTGAATTCCTTTCTTACTTAAACATTTACATAACTTTTGTAAACATATCAAGGCTTTTAACAACTTAGTTGTCAGGCCTGTGAGATACTCTGTAACAGCCCGAGGAACAAAATATAAAGTGGTTTCAATATCTGCATGTGTGTCAGACATTGCACTAGTCATTTTACATAGGTTATCACCTTTAATATTCATGATAGATTCTATTACTCCTATTATGCAAATTGAAACTACAGATCATAAAATATTAAATAGCTTGACCAAGTTACATATTCAGCAAGTGGTAGCTGGAAGTCAGTGCAAGTCTATCTAGTCAATAACATGTGTTTTTAATCTCTGTGAGGAAACTGACCTAATAGCATTCACCTCATCCTTTCTACTTGGTCAGACTGAAGGATATGTAATGGTCTTCTGACATCCAAAACAACATGACCTTCTCTTTGTTCCAAGTGGAGACAATTGTTGAACCTTCGGTTATCTACTGTTGAATCATTTAACTGACATATGAACTTCAGACATATCTAAAATCACATGCATAATTATCTATAGTTCTTTTTTTGAAAGTTTTAATGTGGAAGATTTTTACTCAGGTAATTTTTATATGAAAGTTAAAGTACTATTATTATTACTGTGAATCAGTGTAAATTTGAAGAATATTTACACTAAATCCTTTATCCAAGTCACTGAAAAAATTCCAGATACCAAATACTCTTTAAACGAAATTAGCCTACATTTTAAACCTCCAGTGATCCCGATAATCTCTTTGGGGAATTCATCTTACTATTTAGTGATCCAAACACAGCACAGCATACTCCTTAAAGAATAATGCTTTTAAAATAAAATTTAAAAAACAGTGAAACATCGCATCTATTCACAAATATATTTTAAGATTATAATTTAATACTTGCAGAAATATGTTCCAAGTATGTCTATTGATTTGAAGGTTTAAATGCATAAACAAATGTATGCACCACTTAAATGCAAATATGACAGTGGTATAGGACATTGTATGTTACTTTCTGTAAAACACTTGAGAGGCTATTCGATGAATTCATGAAAATGAAAGGCCCCAGAGGCATAAAGATTGACAATGATTTTTTTCCTGGAAAAAAACCACAAAGAGGAGGCATACATAATATTATGCCGAAAGAAAACATGTGAGTTTATTTTTCTTCCTTCTCACACACAAAGCTAGTGAATCCATCTCTTTGAATATTTTAAATTCTTAATAACACAGCTGGGAATAAATATCACCTTCAGAGCTCTGCATAGGTTCCAAAGGCTGGCCGTTGGACAATATATGATTGTTTAGAAACAGGACAGTAGAGAGTATGGTCCCAAATCAGAACATTCCCTGCATATTCAACCACCAATAAGAAGTAAAAAATTTAGAAGGCTGAGAATTTCGCAGCATGAAAAAAAAGATTTAATGAATAATGTCTATAAATTTTTTGTTTTCTATTAGAAAAACTTCTAAATTGTTAAAATTGTATAAAATTGTATTAAAATTATGGATTACCTGATTTCCCAGTTTCTACATAGATTAGCATAAATATATAATAATTCTGAGCTATCAAAAGTAATTAAGGAAAATGTGCAACTTATCTCTTCTGTTCATCCTGTTCCAATGAAAGGTTGAACTATGATGCAGACACTGCTTCATGCAGAGTTCTGGACCCAAAATGACTTTTCAGAATTGTCCACCTTAAGTCAAGGAATCTGAGCCTTGCTACAGTAGTACATGGACCTGTCACTGTATGCATACTGCACCCTGGGCCAAGAGAAATGACCTTGGCTAGGTGGAACTTTTCAACCAAGAACAATTCTCAGAGGCCTCAGTTTATAGCACAAAGCCAACAACACTCCCTGCAGAGGGAGGAATCAGCATCTCAATACAAAAAGGGGATCTGGGTTGGGCCCTATTGTACCCATTAAAAACCTCTCTTGCAATGTTCAAGTCCATTATGGGAAGTGGTTGGACTAACAAACTGGTTGGACTCTTTCTGGAGAAACTTCAAAGAGTAAGATATATAGGAGAAATTATCCTCATCTCTGCAGCTGTTCTCAAAATGGCAACTAATACTTATCACCTCTCTGCTTCACCCATTGGAGATTCCTCTAATCTTTGGTTAGCATGTTTATGGGTTTGTATTAGTTACAGAGGGCTGCAGTAACAAATTACCATAAACTTGGTGGCTTAAAACAACAGGAATTTATTCTTTCACAATTGTAGAGCCTGCAAGTCTGAAATCAAGGGTTTGGCAGGGCCAGGTTCGCTCCAAATATTCTAGGGGAACTGTTTTTCTTCAGATTCTCGTGGCTTCTGGCATTCTCAAGCAAACACTAAGCAAAACCTCAGAAAGTAGTGCTAGATGAGGTCTTGTAGGTAGAAAAGTAAACCCATATGCCAAATATATGTCTCATTCACAGTCAAAATAAATCACTATCCCATTCATGTGGAAAGAATCAAGATAAGCAACTTGTCATGACGAAGTGGCTCCTGGAATTTTTGAGAGATGGTATGTTGAGGGTTTAGCATTTGTCCCTGTTGATGGAACATAGGACACCATGCAATCTCAGTCTTGTATGACAGGGGTCCCCAATCCCTGGTACCAGTCCATGGCCTGTTAGGAACTGGGCCGCACAGCAGGAGGTGAGCAGTGGGCAAGCAAAACTTCATCTGTATTTACAGCCACTCCCCATCGCTTGCATTACCACCTGAGCTCCGCCTCCTGTCAGATCAGTGGCAGCATTAGATTTTCATAGAGCTCGAACCCCACTGTGAACTGAGCATGCAAGGGATCTAAGTTGCGAGTTCCTTATGAGAATCTAATGCCTGATGATCGGAGTTGGAGCTGAGGTGGAGCTGAGGCAGTGATGCTAGCACTGGGGAGCAGCTGCAAATACAGATTATCATTAGCAGAGAGGTCTGACTGCACAGAGACCATAATAAATCATTTGTAGACTTATATAAAAACCTTATCGGTGACTGGCAAGTGAAAACAAGCTCAGAGCTCCCACTGATTCTGCATTATGGTGAGTTGTATAATTATTTCACTATATATTACAATGTAATAATAATAGAAATAAAGTGCACAATAAATGTAATGCACTTGAATCATCCCCAAACTACCACCCTCCCCCCCGGTCAATGGAAAAATTGTCTTCTATGAAACTGGTCCCTGGTGCCAGAAAGGTTGGGAACTGCTGTTGTATGAGAGTCCCTGCTTTTGGACCCACAAATATTCTCCACCCTTGCTCCCATGGCTACTCTGTTTATGAGCACACTGGGCCATTTGCGTAGGGTGCTGATGACAAAGGCTGTCTGATATCAACTGGCCAAGACATTGTGTCTACTTGAACGTCTTCTATGTTGGATGTTCTATGAAGGATGTCAATATGTGTTACAAAGATCACACTTTGTATACATTTTCATGTATCCATCTGCATGCTTCCTCCCTAGACCTCCAAATCACCAAACTTTCAATCTTTCTCTTTTCAAGCCATTGATCAACTTGCCAAACAATTCACCAATGACTATGTATCAGGGTATAGTCCTACCTCAGGTCACTTCTCTTTCCACACAATATGATGACCACATTCGCTTCTTGGAACTATGCCCATTAAGAGGATTTTTAAATTCACTGGCCTTTCAGACACACAAATGAATTAAGCTGTTATGCAATAGCAGTCAATTTTTTAAAAACTGAAAACTGTATCCTTATAATAAACCAACTCATGTATGAGGCAAAACCACCCCTTTCCTTCCTCTGTCAGCTGGTTGTAAAGACTCACGTGGCCATGAGTGTGAGCTGGGGGAGAACCACTGGCAAAACAATGGTGAATGACATGGTGTACCGTACACCATGCGAGATAAAAATCTTCCATGGATTTCTCATGCTCCTACATATGTTCTTGGGTGTGTCAAGAATGCAAGGTTAGGGCTTCCCTGGTGGTGCAGCGGTTGAGAGTCTGCCGATGCAGGGGACACGGGTTCATGCCCCGGTCTGGGAAGATCCCACATGCCGCGGAGCGGCTGGGCCCATGAGCCATGGCCGCTGAGCCTGCGCGTCCGCAGCCTGTGCTCCGCAACAGGAGAGGCCACAACTGCAAAAAAAGGCCAGCGTACTGCAAAAAAAAAAAAAAAAAAAAAAAAGAATGCAAGGTTATAACCACTCTTGGGCCATTTCTCAGGGTTGTGTTTGCAGTGAGAAATTGGGAAGGTTGAGGTAATATTTCTCCCAGAATAAGAAAAGTCAGTGTTTCTCAGCTGTGATGCTGTACAATATGCACAGTATTCATCTACTTCTTCCTGCAACACCACTTTAGGACCTGGGGGATAAGAGGAATCAATGCTAACAAGAATCTCATGCCGCCTGCTGTGCCATGAATGAAAAATCTCTTTGTCTCTGTGTCAGGAGTTTCATGTCTTCTGTCCCTATCAAAACATACAGGTTAACTTAATCAGGTTCTGAGTAGTGTAAAATCCTAGCACCTGTCACTTAATAACGTAGCTCATGTTTGCTCACTTTTCCTGCTTATGATAAATCCTGGATATACTACTTCTATCATATGGTAGATTGCTGATGGGTCTAACAAACCTTACAATTTGTTGGTTCTGCATCACTCATCTTTTGATAAATACTCTGGCTGCACAGTAACTTTATTTTACATAGTTAGGTGCTCTATATTGATCTGGAACCAGTTGTATACTGGGTGGTATTAATCAAATAGGGTTTATATCTTTGGCAATAATAATTTGGACTTGTCCCAAAACCTAAATAAGGAGTGGATATATGGTGTGTATGTGTATGTGTGTAAGCATACTGTTGCATCTTCATTTTAGAGGTTTATAAATGTGTTTATGAAAGGTATACATTGAAGAAGTTAAAACTGTAAAGTCTTAAATGTTGTGTTAATCAGCATTCCAAAAATCTCCTGAGGCTTTCCTGATTCACTAGGATACATAGAAACTAGTAAGTTGTGGAATCAATGAATCTTAGCAGCAGAAATTTCAGTAGATACTCTCCAAGGGTTCTCCGATTAATATGTATATCTTACCTCAAGCATATTAAAAAGCAGAAACCTGTGTGAATTCATTTTGTCATAAAGAAAAATGTCCTTCAAACTCCATTATTTTGTCAATATAATGAAGTTTGGTAACTATCTCTACAACAGAGTTGATTTCGGCTGGTTATACTTTTCTTTTTTCATAATCATGTAACTACCTTTTCTTCAAATTTTATACATTCTCTAAGAAGTGCTACACTTTTTCTTACCAACTAATTTTTATCCACATTTTAAATAAAGATGAGAAATAGTAAAGTTTAGAGTAGTAGTAGTAAAAGAAGAAAAATTCAGTGTAAGGAGAAGCGAATTACCACAAGACACTAGGGGAAGATATAAAGTAGTAAATTAACAAATAGAGAGTACATGTCATATGTTTCCATTTCTATACAATTCTAGAAAGTACAGACTGATATATAGCAAAGAAACTGTCAACAACAAATCAATGACTGCTTGGAAATGGGAAGGGAGCAGTGAGAAGTTAAGAGGAGAGAGAAAATTTGGGTGGATGAACGACAAGTTTCTTTATATTGTGTTGATGGTTTCAGAGATATTTCCATCTACATCTATGTCTACATATTACTATTCAATATGTGCATTTTGTTTTGACAATTTACCTCAAGGCTGATGTTTAAAAATTAAAATTTAAAAAACATAACTTAAGAAGCCTCAAGTTTTTTCTAGTGGACACTTCTCTTTTTTCTTTTTCACATAACCAGAAATCAAGTGATAATGAGAATGTTAAGCACAATGCTATCTTGCTATTGAAGTTGAAGGAGAAATACTGGGGAGATAAGGTCAGCTTCATTCCAGATGCTTAATGAAGAACTAGGGGGACTACATCTCAGGACAATATGTAGATACAGGACAGAGTACAAACTTTTGTAAACACAGCTAAGAAAAAACAATGTAAAACTTGAAGTCTGACATGAAACTATTAATTAATGAATGGAAAATACTAATTTGATCCACCCAAAAGTTCTTAATAAGCTCTTACTGGTAGGATAGATTTGCAAAATCTATGAAAAGATGAAGAAACTGCATATACATGAAAGACTAATAATTTAATTTTTTCTAAAATTTATTTTTTACTCCATACCAGGCAATGTTTTAGGCACTGGAGATAGCAGTAAAGAAACAAGATCATGACCTTATGTAACTTAAATAATAACATTTTGATTATATTTCATGTAACAAGAGAGATATATTTCATTAATAAGTGCGCTAGCTATCTTTTAAATATTTCCCTGTTTAGCTTCCGTACGTACTTTTTAAATATATGTATGTTTAAGGTTTAGTTCATCACTGTTAGACCATTGTTAATATCACTTTGGTTGTAGTACAACTCAGTATGTAAAGAAAATACATTTTGGTAATGTTTTGTGCTACTTGAGGAAGATCCTCACTTAGAGTTCTATAATTTTGTAGATCAACAAAAGGACTGATTTTGTTTTTTGTTATTTATTTTTGGCTGTTTTGGGTCTTCATTGCTGAGTGTGGCTTTCTCTAGTTGCGTCAAGAGGGGGCTACTGTTCATTGCGGTACACAGGCTTCTCATTGTGGTGGCTTCTCTTGTTGTGGAGCACAGGCTCTAGGCGTGCGGGCTTCAGTAGTTGTGGCACACGGGCTCAGTAGCTGTGGCTCACAGGCTTTAGAAGACAGGCTCTGTAGTTGTTGTACACGGGCTTAGTTGCTCTATGGCATGTGGGATCTTCCCAGACTAGGGATCAAACCCGTGTCCCCTGCACTGGCAGGCGGATTCTTAACCACTGTGCCACCAGGAAAGTCCTAAAAGCACACTTGTGTGCTCAAATGTGGCTGACTTTTTATACTAGTGTGGTGTCTTTTACATTACAAATAAAAGTCATTTTGGCTACTGTGATTTTCTTTTTTCTTCCATAATGCTTGCTTTCTAAAATCTTAATTACATCTTAACCATATGATTGTCTTCTTTCTGATTTATATTTCATATAATCTTTAGCAAATAAATTATAAAGTAAAAATACAAAGCAAAAAAGTTAAAATCCTAACATGAACATATTGGCTTTTATAGATACAGTATTACTTCTGTGCCTGTATGACATATTCTATTTTCTACAACTTCATTATAAATATTACCTTTTTTCTCCCTTTATTTACATAGATATGTGTTCACCCAATAGTTTCTTTTCTTCATCATTTTCACATATATTTCCCAGGAAATAGTTATTAGAGGGCATAGCATTTTCTTATATTTCTATATATCATTTTCACAAATACTTCGTTTAAAAAGTAGAACGTATAACCAAGGAGTAAACTTGTTACCTGCTTTCCTATAACTTACTAGCACTTCATATCTCACATTTCTTTTGTGTTATGCTTGCAGCAGTGTAACTGAATCCCTCCCGTGTTTGTGAACTCCATCCATATTGAAAAGGTAATGAAAAACTGTCTCCATGATCAATGTTCAGGTTTTCTATGAATAAATGCTTCCTTATGTTTTATTCTATAAAGATTAATTATAATGCAAATACTCATCCTCTGGAAATGAAATGGAATGTGTTTACCTGAAAATATTTCTATATAGGGATGGTGGTTATGAATATTCTTCACTGGTCCTTTATCCCTGGAATAGCCACTTGTAATTGACTGTGGGCTGCAATTAGTGAAGGCTATTTATATCCCCAAGTTATAGAGAGCTCTATATGAAAAAAAATTAACGTGTTTGGCTTGGCTACCAAGAAATAAACATTGAGAAATTTTTCTTTTATTTCTCTTTTTAAGAGTATTCAATAACAATGGGTTTTCTCTTATAAAACATATAGTCATGTGGTAAATTACAAGAAATGGCTACCAATTTTTGGATTCCACTTTTGCAATGTCACATTGCAGCCTCCTACATAACCTGGTGGAGTCCATTCTTCTACCACTTGAATGTAGCCTAGACCACGTAATGTACTTTAGTAAGGGGACAATAAAAACTATGATGGGTGAATAGCTTTGGCTTATTCATTGGAGTTTACACACTTCTGCTCCTCAAACTCTCCCACCACATAAAGTAGCCCTCATTAGCCTGCTGGAGGATGAGGGATTCACTGGAGAGAGGCATCAGAGGTTTCTTATCATCTATCTCCATAATTCTCTGTTGAGATACCAGAGAACAATTAAGTTGAGCCCTGACTAGAAGGCGCATCCAGTCAAGCCCAGACAAAATTACACACCCACAGATTCATGAGCTAACAAAGTGATTATTATTTTAAGGTGTTAGTTTTGGGGGTGTTTTCTTAGGCAGCAAATGCTAACTGAATCAGTTATTAAGGTGAATTAGTTTTAAAACTGCGCACAAATTTGGCAATAACATTGTAAATAGTGACTTTTCCTGGATTTCTTCTTTACTGTTGATTATAATCACATAAAAATCCAGGATATACAGAAACATTATAAGATTGGGAAAGCAAAGAAAACCAAGAACTATAAGAAAGACCTCAGTTAAAAGCAGTGGATTGAACCTCTGTTCAATGTTTACCTTTGTTTCTTACCTAACTTCACTTAAAATATAAATGGAGAAATAACAAGTATAAACCTAAATGACAAATACTTGGAGAGGAAAGTCTAGAGGATTCTCAAATTATAGACAGAATATGGGGAACTTAGCAAATATAAAAGAACTGAACACCAAGTACCTACAGATGGGGGAGGCAATGAGAAAAATGCTAATCCATGTCACAGAACCAAGGCCAGGTGCAGATAGGGAAAGCATTGTGTAATGTGAATGGTTGAACTGAGACATGATAGAGAGAACAGAAGGACTGGTAAAAATTCTATAAAAGAAGATTTATGTTCCCAGTGGCCTTTCTTGTTTAATTTGTTGGTATAAGTAAACTGACTCAAACTCTGCAGGTGACATAAATTTTATTCTATGTAGAAACTGAAGCAGATATGGTCCACTCCCTGAAACAAGAGCCACAGAAGAGGAGAGACATCCTCTTAGGAGCCACATCCTAAAGAATGTGAGGAATTAATAGAAGGTTTCTTAGTGGAAAGTGAGATACCCAGGTCCTTATATTCTCAGAAGGAGAAGAACCAAATTTTGTTGATGAACTGGGGTTACAAATAACATACTTATAATCACAGAGTTTCCGATACTTGATTTTAGTGCTTCTCAAAGAAAAAAAAGACCAGAAAGAAATGATGGATATTTAATGAAAGCATTCTTCCCCATGTAAACTTTGGAGCTCAAAATCTACAACAAAATAAAGAAAAATGAATTCAAAAATTTTTTTTCAAAAGGAAGTTGAAAATAGAAACATTTTAGTAATATGTATAATAGTCTCAAATATACAAAAAAGGTATTGAATCCATTTGAAAAGATGTAATTTAAAAGGAACAGTCTGAGAGGATGAAGTGCTATTTGTCAACCTCAAAAGTGCAATAAATGATTCAGAAGGATAAGTTAAGGATATTTCCCACAGCTAAATTACAAAAAGGTCTAGAATAGTAAAATATTAAATATTCAGAGTGTTTCATCATGTGATTACTTGATATTTCAAAAGGTAAAAATCCATAAAAATTGAAGTTAAGAAAATTTGAAATAAATAATATAAAAAACAGTTCCCAGAAATACAACACATGATTTTTTAAAAGTTGGAAACATCTAACAGAAAATCGAGGTGGGGAAACACCATGCCAAGTCACTTCTTAATATATTTTCAGAACTTCTTGTGTCAGGTAGAAGGTTCAAAATCTACTAGAGGAAAAATTATAGATAACATATAAAATGTATAAAGTTTTATGGTACACATTATAAGACTTAATAGTAGACAACAGTGAATCTATGTCTTCAGACTTCTGTAAAGAAAATTATTTCCAAATTGGACTTTTATAATCAGAAAACCTGTCTCTCAAATATATGCCAATGATATTTTAGACATGTAAGAATGCAAGAACTATATCTTTCAGTAGCCCTTTATCAGTGATCTACCAGAGAAGGGCCCTAATCTAAGGAAGAGGTAAATCTAAAAACAAAAGAGGCAAACAAGTTAGGCAAACAGAAAATAAGTTAATAAAATTTATCATGAGAGTTATAGATCAGGAATGGAGAGCAAGGGGACAAAAGATTCCACCTGGGATGTCTCCAGAAAGGAAACCAAAAAGAATCTGAGAGATTTCCTGATATGTCTAATATTGTCAAAAATGATAAGTAGTTTTAAAATTTTTGTTTGAGAATTTTGGAAGTAGTATTGATAAGTACATAGAAAACTATAAATAAATAAATAAATCCATCCATCCATCCATCTACCCATCCATCTATCTGGTGGGAGAGTTACAGAGTGATTATCCACTAATTATCCACTAATTGGCTCAGCAATAAAGAAATTGATTGAGCCCAAATACCTAGTTCATCTATATTGGGCATTTAAGGAAATGGTATTGCTTAGGTTGAGGTAGGTGTGTAAAAATTACTAAATCCTTATATTCTATAATAAAATATCAATAACAATATTTTAAAGTTATATTCATAAATTAAAATAGCAGTACCTCTTATTATTTTAAAAGATGATTGTAAATATCAGAGGAAAAAGTATGTGCTATATGTGTGTGCCTTTAGAAAGATGTTCTGATGGGTTGGTAGGAGTCTATAATTTTTTATGTAGTTTCAAGATGCCCTCAAAATTATGGACATATTTTGGAAAAACTGTTTAAAAAATAAATGACTTCTTATTTAGTCTCGAATTTAATATGAACTTGGTTAAATACATTAAACAGATTTTTATTTTTGAGCATCTATTTTAGAGCCAGGACCCTAGGTTATTTCCAGGTAAAAGGACTGTCAGGAAGGAAAGATTAAAATGTAATTAGGAAACGACTATCAGAACAAATTCACATGGAATTATTTCTCTTCAAAATATCTTTTTTTTTTTGAATAGTAGAGTTACACACTATATATGCTTCATATATAGCTATAAATAAGTAGAATTAAAATATATCATAAATCTCTACTGAAATGTATAAATTAATAAATAACACTCCTTTCCCTCAAACAAATTTTGGGTGAACAGATAATAAAAGTAGAAGAATGATGCATGGAGGACTGGATAAAAATGAGGCTATCTCATAAAACACGTTCCAGATACAAGATCAACCAAGAGTCATGTTGGAGGAGATTCTGCATCATTTCAGCCAGGCCTTAAAATATTGAGAAGAAATAAAAGCTACTTAATAGCTATAGTCTTTATTCTTAATAAATCCTTAAAGGTACTTGAAAAGCCAGACAAAGGCCTGCAAAGAAATTGTCAATGAAACCTAAGAATTATGAAGAAGAAAAGTTTTGCTTGAAAGTTTGGTATATGTGGAAGACTTCATAAATTATACACAGTTTTTAAGAAACATGGCTCATGTTCTTTTATTTATACTAATAATTTGGAAATAGCAAATATAAATAAATAACTTTGAAATTAGGTAATAGGAAAAGGAAAACTAAAAAAAATATTTAGTGCTTAGTTAACAGTGCTTAGTTTCCCAGACCTTCCACTAATTAAGTATGTATTCTTGGATACTGAAGAAGTTTCCCTGGCATGTAAAACTCACAAGAAATTTGATTTAAAAATTACTGATTTTGATGTATTCTGAACAAGATATCTTCAGGTTTTTGAAACATATCAGCAATTTTCAAGTAATTTTCAAAGTGATAAAAAGGAGAGGTGATTAATTGAAATAATTATTCAACTTTTCATAGATTTTGATTATTCTGTATATCTAAGTGATAACTTTTGATTTTGCATGAGCCATTACCGCTATTTAGAATTAGACTTCATTTTAAGGCCCCAAAACAGAAAGACTGGAAAAAATGCAAAAAACAGCTGTACTTTCCCCCAGAACAAATGCCATGGCTGATCTAGTAGTATTTAACAGCACTGAGAAATGAAAATTGATTTCCTTGTTAACAGTTTGAGTAAGTATCAGGTTATAGGTTTAACATAATAGGGCTTATCAGACCATCTGTTTTCTGGGTCCTGCATCCTGTATGGATGAGTCTTTGCTGGGTAGACCCCTGGAATCTGTTTTACACACCTCTCTGGTTACTGTTATATGCACTAATGTCTGAGATAGCTCTAGCAAAGTTTTCTAACTCATCCACTAACCTGATACAAGTTAATTGCAAACCCATTGTTTTAAAAAATGCTCATCGGGGCTTCCCCGGTGGCGCAGTGGTTGAGAATCTGCCTGCTAATGCAGGGGACATGGGTTCGAGCCCTGGTCTGGGAGGATCGCACATGCCGCGCAGCAACTAAGCCCGTGAACCACAACTACTGAACCTGTGCATCAGGAGCCTGTGCTCCACAACAAGAGAGGCCGCAATAGTGAGAGGCCCACGCACTGTGATGAAGAGTGGCCCCCACTTGCCACAACTAGAGAAAGCCCTCGCACAGAAATGACGACCCAACACAGCCCAAAAATAAATAAATTAATTTAAAAATGCTCATAAAATTATATTAGCCTGAAGCCCTTAAATTTCAGAACATTTCTTATAAATAAATATGACATTTTAAAGGTATTTTGCAACCCAATGTGTAGCAAGCATACAGAAACACAGCCATTTAGGCTCATTTTCAATACATATTACTAGCATTAAATTTTGACTCTTTTTTCCCAAAACTTCACCTTGGAGAAATCAATCTGGGATAAATATAACTATTCATATAAACAGATCCTGATGGCAAAAGTAATGTAGTTCAAAAGTAAGAAACACTGGCTAATGGGATTATGAAGGTTGGGAAGTTCAAAATCTGCAGTGTTAGTTGGCCATCAAGCTAGAGATCCAGGGAAGAGCTTTTATTGAAACTCAAATCCAAAAGCCATCTGCTGGTGGAATTCCTTCTTGCTCAGAGATCAGTCTTTTAATCTATTTAGGCCTTAAGGAAATTAGGATGAGGCCCATATTGTGGGCAGCAATCTGCTGTATTCAAAGTCCACTTTTTTACATGTTAACCTGATTTTTAAAAACCCTCACAGAAACATCTAGAATACTGTTTGAGCAAAAATTTGAGAACCATGACCCAGCCAGTTTGACATAAAATTAAGTATCACCCGTGTTTTATATTTTGTACATATCAGGTAAAATATATTATTAAAATTTATTTCAATCATCTCCTTGTAGATCTTTTAATGTATCAGAAAATTTTAAATGACATATGGGCTTGAATTACATTTCTGTTGGACATTACTACTATAGACATTAGGATTGGATACAGAATATTCATAGGGAAATATAAGAAATTATACAGGGAATTGATAATAGTACTTATTTTGAGGTGACTGTGGGCAACTTTTAAAATGTTATTCTATGTAATCTTCTGTTTACTAAATAGTGTATAATTAACAGACATTACTGTTAAAAATGGAAAAATGCATTTACTATTCTATATAATTTAAATAATTATGTTTTATAGTAAAGTTTGCAGATTGACAGGAAAATAATCCTCAGGATTACATTTTTTGATTCAGTGGTGAGAGAAAATTCAGCTGAGTAAATAAATTTTATTAAGAACCTCAGAAATTTTTCCTAGGCCTTGTGCACTAAATAATGATGTTCTAAGTCTACATACTGATGATTCCTAAAAGTTTAACTATTTTTTAGCTTTGGCCAAATTACTGTGACATTTGATTCTAAAAATTGAGTATGTTTTAAAATTATTAAAAAAATTATCTGACATTATGAAAAGAAAGACACTTTGAGTTTTTATCTTTTCATTTTGAGATTTGCTTCTCCATTTGGGCTTGTGTATTTTTAAAGTTTCTTTTCCTTCTCTTGCTCCTAGAGTTATAACGGTAGGGCTAAAATGCTACTGCTTCTGTGGTATTTCTATGCAAGATTGTACTTCAGAGCAAAATGAATTTTTTTGTTGTTTTTTTGTTTTTTGTTTTCTGTTTTTGCGGTACGCGGGTCTCTCACTGTTGTGGCCTCTCCCGTTGCAGAGCACAGGCTCCGGATGCAGGCCCAGCGGCCATGGCTCACGGGCCCAGCTGCTCTGCAGCATGTGGGATCTTCCCGGACCGGGCAACGGACCCGTGTCCCCTACATTGGCAGGCGGACTCTCAACCACTGTGCCACCAGGGAAGCCCGTAAAATGAATTTTAAATGCAAAACAAAGCCATCATCCTACGATGACTGAAATATAACAGTCTGAGCATAAGGAAAAACTAAGCTAATTAAAACAATCTGCAAGACTCAATTAAAAATAATACCTTTGAGAAAGAGAAATGTACATTGAATTAGATTTTACTTTTGTGAAAATAGACAAATGAAGTTTTGAGTATTAAATACATCAGTTACTTGAAAGGTTTATATTAACTATATTAATTATTCTTTAAAATGCACTGAAAATTAAGTGGAAAACATCATCAAAGCTAAAAGCAAGGGGAGATTCACTTAAATAACTGAGTATTAATGGGTTTATTATTGTGTTTCATGTTGAAGAATTAGAATATTTTACTATAGATTCTGCTTTGTGGAACTTGAGACATTCTTTCTTTCATTCATTTTAAACAACATTGATAATATTTTTAACTGCCTGCTATTTCTAAGTTATATATATTAATTATACTAGTAATCATATAAAATGTATTAATTATAAGTTAGTATATAATATATATAAATTAATTTTCTTTTCAATTTGAGAGAGCTATGGTCATTATCAATACTATTATATAAATGTATTAAGGAACAGTTTTTAAATTTTTATAAAGTTTATCATTATCATCCTTACATGGGTCTCTGGGTAGTGGGAGTGATTGTCACTAAAACATTTTAAAGAAGAAATAAATTTCACAGATTAAAAAAAAAATCAAATTTATAAAATTAGTAAGCCTAGTTTTGGATATAAGAACTTTGGGTTTTTACCCATGGTAGACAGACTTCTAGGGTGGCCCTTTCATGATCCTACCTCCTGATGTTCATACCCTTCACTTGAGTGTGGTGGGACTTATGACCTGCTTCTAATCAATGGAACATGACAGAGATGATGGGAGATATGATGTCACTTCATAATTCTGTTACATTATAATGAAAGACCACATTCTTAGCAGACAGACTGCTAAGAAACTCTCTCCCTATTTGGCTTTGAATAAGCAAGCAGTCGGTTTGGGAAGTCCATTTGGCAAGGATCTGAGGGCAGCTTCTAGGAGCTGAGATAGACCTCCAGCTGGCACTTAGCAAGAAGCTGGCACCTCAGTCCTAAGGACATAAGGAAATGAGTTCTGCCAACAACCTGAATGTGCTTAGAAGTGGATTCTTCCCAATTTGAGCCTCCAGATGAGAATACATGCCAGCTGAAGCCTTGGTTGTAGCCTTGTGAAGCCTTCCCCAGAAGACCTCAATAAGTAGAGCTCAATTTCTGACACACAGAAACTGTGAAATAATAAATGTGCATTGTTTTTAACATTAAGATTGTGATAATTTGTTAAGAAGCAAATAATTAACTAATACAGATTTTGGTACCCTGAAGTAGGATGCTGGTGTAATAAATACCTAAGCATGTAGAAGTAGCTTTGGAAGAAGGCAGTGGGTAGAGGCTGGAGAACTTCTGAGAAGCATGACAGAGAAATCCTATACTGTTTTGAATAGGCTATTACCATTCAATAGGATGCTAACAGTGAGAGCTTAAAAGCATGTGATGTTATTGGAAGCTAGAGGAAGAAGGATCCTTGTTATGTAGTGACAGAAACTTTAGCAAAATTATCTCATGAGATATATGGAAAGCAGAATTTTAAGTGATGAACTTGAATATACAGTAAGTCTCCTACATATGAACCTTCAAGCTGTGAACTTTCAAAGATGCAAAAATGCATTTGCATGTCCAGTCATATAAGTTAGTTCACGTGTCTGGTGTCCACTGTCACATACATGCACCCTTTACAAGTGGTTGTACTTTTGTGTACTTTTACTATACAGTACTGTATGGAGTACAGTAGTATAGTATCTTTATTTCAAGCCCAGGATGAACAGAAGCAAGTGTAAAAGCAGCAGTGATGTAGCTGGTACAGTTAAGAAGCGCCAAGAAATAACGATGGAAACAAAAGTGAAAATAATTGAGAGAATGGAGCAAGGTGAAAAGATGGTAGACATCTCTCATTCTTATAACATGAATCACTCAACCACTGGCATGATTCTAAAGAACACGGACAAGATCATGGAACACGTGAAGTCTGCTGTGCCGACAATAATATCAAAGAAGCATGGAAAAGTGATGGAGGAGATGGAGAAACTCCTCAGTGTGTGTATACAAGATCAGCATCAGTGTCGAGTCCCACTCAGCTTAATGCTGATTCAAGAGAAAGCTAAAAGCCTGTATGAAGACTTGAAGAAGAAACACGGCAAAGAATCAGAGGGTGCATCTTTTAATGCCAGTCATGGCTGGTTTCATGGGTTCATGGCTAGAGCCAACATTCACAACATAAAAGTAACTCACGAGGCAGAGAGTGCAGATATGGTAACTGCCCGGGAATTTCCTAAATCACTTTGAGAAATTACTGATGAAGGCACATATTTTCCTGAGCAGGTTTTTAATGTGGATGAGACAGGATGCCAGACCGAAGTTACATCAGTGAGGAGGAAAAGTTGATGCCAGGCTATAAAGCAGCAAAAACAGGCTAACTCTATGGTTTGGTGGCAATGCTTCTGGCGATATGAAGCTGAAGCCTCTCTTAGTTCATCATTCAGAGAAACCAAGAGCCCTTAAAAACATAGCTAAGGGCTCTCTTCCTGTTGTGTGGAAGGGTAACCCCAAAGCCTGGGTTACACAGGCTATTTTCCAGGACTGGTTTTTCAATTACTTTATCCCAGAGGTAGAGAAATATTTACTGGAGAAGCGTATCCCATTCAACATTCTCTTGCTGTTTGACAATGCTCTGGGCCACCTCCCATTCATGGACGACTTTCATCCCAACGTCAAAGTAGTGCATCTGCCACCAAATACTACGTCGCTCATCCAACCTATGGACCAGGAAGTTATAGCGACTTTCAAGAAATATTATTTATGTCACACTTTTCATCAGGCAGCAAAGGCAAGTGATGAATCAGGAACAACCTTGTGACAATTTTGGAAGGATTATAACATCTACAAGGCCATAAAAAACATTGACTTTGCTTGGTGTGAGGTTACAGCCATCACCATGAATGGGGTTTGAAAGAACCTGTGCCCGTAGTTTGTTCATGAAATTTGTGGATCTGAGAATGTGGATGAGGAGTCCAAAGAGGTCTTCAGTAACTTAGTGACCCTCAGTGAGAAGCTGGAGCTAGATCTGCAAGAGGACGACTTCACTGAATTCCTTGCTGTGCAACATGAGGAGCTTACTAATGAAGACCTGATGGAAGTGGAGGTCCAGAGAAAGGATGAAGGGAGACAAGAGGAAGGAGAAGTAACTGAAGAACTGAAGAGATTCACGATGCAGGAAATGACAAGGGGATTTTCTTTGAGGAGGCACTGTTAGTTTTTGAGGCACAGGACCAGAACGTAGAACAGTACATGAAGGTTGCAGCAGCAGTTCATAATGCAATCCAGTGTTCCCATGTCATCTATGACAAGAAAAAAAGAGCTACTATGCAGACATCACTGGATCATTTTTTCAAGGGGGTAGATAGAACTGAATCCAGCAAGGAATCAGAACCTGTGCCATCAACATCAGGCGTGAGTGAAATTGCAGCTTGCCCTCCATCTCCTATCGCTGACCATCCTTCAGTTCTACCATCTCCCATTTCCTCTTCCTCCTCCAGTCAGTAACTCTTCTTGCCTTTTCACTTGATGCCAGCCCCTGTATGCCAGCTGTTGTACTGTACTACTGTACTTTTCAGGGTACTGTACTGTAAGATTAAAAATATTTTTTTTGTTCATTTTTTATGTATTATTTGTGTGAAAAGTATTATAAACCTATGACAATACAGTACTATATAGCCGATTGCATTAGTTGGGTACCTAGGCTAACTTTGTTGGACTTACAAACAAACTGGACTTAAGAATGCACTCTTGGAATGAAAATCGTTTGTATGTAAGGGACTTACTGTATAGTTAAAGAGATTTCCAAGGAAAGTACTGAATGCCTACTGGCTGCTTCTTACTGATTACTGTAAAATGCTAAAGGAGACAGATGAATTGAGGAAACAACTGTTAAATAAAAAGGAAATAGGACCTCATAATTTTGAAAATTCTCAACATTCCCAGGTAGCCAGGATGCTAAAACTGAGAACTGGCTTTCAATCAATGTTTAAAAAGTGTGAACTAGAGAAAAAGACAAGGATTGACTCTACAACATTTTCCTAAAACTGCAAAAAGATCGAAAGGTCAGAGTATTCAGCCATGCAAAGTGTTCTTTGAAAATAGTAAAGACTCTTAATCTTATGCCTCACATACTTTCTCAATAAACCATAGAGGCTCTAGGAAGCTTAATGGGGTTGTCCCTCAGCCATCTCAGCAGGATCCCCTGGTACTGAAGGGCTTATTTTGAAAAGATCTATATGTGTAGTTGATAGAGTGAACCCCTGTAAAATCCACTAAAGCCCTACAGTTTTCTGAGAAATTTGTTTCTTCAACAACACTGCCGACTTGGACTAAAAGAAGAGGAAAGTTCAAAAGAAAGAAGGTTGTCAAAGCCTCAAAAGTCTACTGACAGGAAGCAGGCTGATAAAATAGGTGCTACCTCTCATGAAAAAGGAAGAGTGACTTGGAGAACAAAATCAAGGACCCAGAGACAGCTGAGAGGCATGGACAATTCTTCCTAGGTATTGAAACCTAATCAAGGAAAGAGCCAACATTTGCCCAGCTATATTTCAAAACTGCTATAGACCATGGACTCCTTTGTGACTCCCATTTATGGATGAATGTTTATAGCTATTATCTTATGCCTGTTCCACCATGTATGTTGCATGTATGGGGGAGGGGGAGATAACCAGTCTCTTCAGTTTTACAGATCAATGTAATTTTACAGGAACTACACCTAAGTAACCTCATCCAAATATAGACTTAATTTAGATCCTGTACATTGAACAGACACTGTAATCAATTTATTATTGGGACTTGGGACATGCGATGGTGAATGTATTTTTCATTTGAGAGGAAAAAGAATCACTGGGAGCTTTAGTGTAGACTGTGGCAGAGACTCCAGAGTGGTCCTCCATAATTCCTGCCTGCTGGTGTTTACACCCTTTTATAACAAGCCCCCATCAAGCACTCGCATGTGGTTAGGTCCTCTAACTTCTAATGAATAAAATATAGCAAAGTTGGTGAAACAGCACTCCTGTGATTATGTTACATTATATAAGAACCCATATTTCTAGCTGACTGGCTCTGGAGATTCTTTACCTAACTGCCCTGGAAGAAGTAAGCAGCCATGTTGCAAAACCCACCTGGCCAAGATCTAAGGGAAGTTTTCTGCCAATAGCCAACAAGAAATTGGAGCCCTAAGTTCTATACATGTAAGGAAATGAATTCTACCAACACTTTAGTTGAACCTGGAAGTGGACTTTTTCTTAATTTTCACAAAAGAATGAATTCTAGCAGATACCTTGATTGCAGCCATGTGAGATTCTTAGCAAAATACCTAGATAAACCTTGTCACTCCTGACCCACAGATATAATAAAGTGTGTTGTTTTAAGCCACCCAGTTTGGGCAATTTGTTACACAGCAATAGAAAACCAACACAGGACCAAGAAAGAGTATGATGAAAATCAAGTCCTACTTTTGACTAAACTTCGACTTTCTTAGTAAAGAAAGTTAGGATATTAACAACGTATATCTTGTAAGTTTTTGGTTTGAGGGATAAGGCATTTTAAGTGTGTAGCATAACTTATATAGCTTTTTAGTTTTATAAAAAAGTAGTCCTAAGTTAATAATATTAGAATTGTTGTTAAGCACTACAAGTATATAACTGCTAAGTGCTGGATAGCTTCAAGATTGAATCTTCTGATACAGGATTATTTTAATTAAAAAAATAGACTTTCTGAAAAGATTGGAGGCCATCACTACATGACCTATTTGCTCCCCCTGCTGTCCCAGCAGCTGTTCCCAGTTCTAGTTCCTTGATCGTTATGTACGATGTGGATGTTCTGCACTCGATGGAGCTAAAGGGAATTTTAAAGACTGATTTTTTGGTAAAACTTTTATTTGAGATTTTATGTTATCCATAATAGAATGTACTCATTGAATTTTCTTATTCTGTACAAGAATGTGAACAGATTCATATGCTGTCATTAGAAGTATTAATGGTGTTTCTCTCTGATTTTGTTTACCTTTAAAAAGTTTTATTTAAAAAAAAAAGATCACATACCTTAGGAGATGACACATAACTGAAAGTATGCAATGTTGTATCATGTGGCAGACACAATACAGTTCTAGAGAGTTGGCCCAGAAATCTCCAGGGAATTGATCATTATGGAATTTGGCCTCAGTATTGAATATATTACTGACATATGCTATGTGTTATTTCATGCTTGTAATTATATGTAATTTGCTACACACACACACACAAAATAGACTTTCTGTTCCATTTTTATCTGAGGCATAAACATTCTAAATGAAGGCCAGTCACCTGAAGCAAAATGCCAGCTTCCCTACTGTTTAAAAAAAATGGCATATAAAATAGAATAGTGAATGCTTACTTAGCAAAAGCCAAGATCTGACTTCAGCTCCTCTGATACAAAATCTAGAATAGAGTTGACCACAGAATGATAGTTGACAAAGGTCCTTGATTCTTCAGCTCCAGATTTTTTTAATACTCAAAAATTCATAAGCAAGATTAAAGTTTTCAGCATATTCTTTAAAGAAAATTATGGATAAATTATAGAGTGACAGAAAAAATGTTAAGAGGAGGTTACTGAATTAGAGACAGGAATTTGTATTACTATTTCCATTACTGTGTATAATACAGGTGCTGTGTGAATGCTAATGACAATGGCAATGCTTGAATATTTAGATTTAAAACAGAAGTTACTGCAGACATTGTGTGAAGGCATAAAAGCTGAAAGAAGCAATTTAAAAATATCTGTGTGTAGATAACTGCAGAATGGCTCACTCTTATGTGCCTTACTGTGCATAAGAGACTGGAATGCTAAGGACTGGGCTTTCCAAACTTCCAAAATATTCAGATCTTGCATAGAACATAGCTTCTGCCAAGCAGTGCATGTGGACCAGATTTTGCAGATAGATATGGATATTTTGGGTCATGCCTCTGTAGCTGTTTTGTAAGAAGTGCAGAAGCAAAGCCATAACTGAGTGATCAGTTTTTTAGCCAGCTTTGTGGATGTCACAGTTGGGTCGATCAATCTGGTTGCAGGGGCTGTAAAAAACTAGTGTGGTCTTGGAGCCAGTACTCTTGGCGTGGCTTCCTGATTACTCAGCTTTGAAATCCTGGAATTCACCACTGTTCCCTTGAAAGACTGTTTGCTTTGCTGTTCTGAGAGAAAGAGAGTCTACTAATGATGCTCTTCCAACAAATGTAAACCTCCTAGTTCTCTGAATTAAATAATTTTCTGCTTAAATTAGAATGGATTCTTGTTGTCAGAAACTAATAGAAAACATTCAGAAATTTAAAAATATATATCTAAGATTTCTATTTTTTCATTACTAAAATACTGTGTTAATATATGTAAATATATCTGAAAGCATAGAGATCATATACTCTATTTAAGTAACATAAGTAAAAAAATTATGTCACCACAATATTTACCATTTTAATAGCTATCATCATACATAGAATATGAATACCTAATAATTAATGCAATCCTTCCATCATTGCTGGGCATTTGGCAATGGTTAATTTTTGGTGAAAAATAACCACACAAGATAACTGGTGACATAAATCAGGACTATAATTTCTGATTACTTAATAATTCATATTTATATTAATTTCTGAATGAATATTTTGAATATTTAATTAATATTTTCACTGATATTCAAGAACAATTTATACTCCTAGAACATCTTTGATAGTATTAAAAAAATTTGTCTTCTATGGATGATGTAAAGTTATAGCCAAATATATTTTACTTTGCTTTGGTTAGTGTTCTTAAATAATTAGTAAGACTCATCAATTTAAATATAACAAATGGCCAACAATGTCACCTTTTGTGTTTTTCACATACTTGACGTTGAACAAATGATTGTTTTAGTATTTAAACTTAAAAAATTTTGGAAGAAAACAATTCTTCTAAGTGGTAAATACATTATATTCATACCTTAAAACCATTAGTGCAAAGACTGACAAATTTGACTATACATTAAAAAATTACATAGAAGAATGTATTCTAGGCAAAAAATAACAAAACATGCCAAATGTTACGTACACACTTTTGGGATATGGTGTATCCCATGGTACTGATCCTCCTGTTAGCAACTGCCAGGGCATTCTCTAGTTACACTGTGGTCTCAAGTCAATTTCTATATGTAAGCTCCATTTAGCTTTCCTTATTCTATGCTTAGTAACTGGGGTCATGCGTATTGTGACCTTAGATATGATACTGACCATTGTTTAGGATACTCAAATCTAATGAACTTCATTTGTGTGAGCAGAGTGTTGGAACTTATCTTCTGGCTCTGGGGTTTTTTGCCCCACCAGCCTCTTAAAAGCAACACCACCCAATCTTGGCTCTGAGAGATAATAGAGATGCATATGTGAACATAAAAATTAAATCTATGCTATCCAAAAGAGACAATGAAGGAAAAGCCCAATGTTCAGTTGTGTCCCATTTGTCCTTCATTTTTTTATCAGACAAATAAACACATTAGAATCAGAAAAACGATTTAAAGTGTCTCCTACTGCAAAGACCTTCGAGATGGCAGAGGAGAAGCACATGGAGATCACCTACCTCACCACAAATACATCAGAAATATATCTACATGTGGAAAAACTCCTACGAACACCTACTGAATGCTGGCAGAAGACCTCAGACCTTACCAAAAGGGTCTTCATGCTCTGGCTGGGTGTCAGGGCTGTGCCTCTAATGTGCGAGAGCCGAGTTCAGGATACTGGTCCACCAGAGACCTCCTGGCTCCAAGTAATATCAAACAGCAAAAGCTCTCCCAGAGATCTCCATCTCAATGCTAAGACCTAGCTCCACTCAAAGACCAGCAAGGTACAGTGCTGGACACCCTATGCCAAACAGCTAGCAAGACAGGAACACAACCCCACCCATTAGCAGAGAGGCTGCCTAAAATCAAAATAAGGTCACAGACACCTCAAATCACACCAACGGATGCGGTCCTGCCCACCAGAAAGACAAGATCCAGGCTCATCCATTAGAACACAGGCAACGGTCCCCTCCACCAGAAAGCCTACACAACCCACTGAAATAACCTTACCCACTGGGGGAAGACACCAAAAACAATGGGAACTACAAACCTGCGGCCTACAAAAAGGAGACAGCAAACACAGTAAGTTAAGCAAAATGAGAAGACAGAGAAACACACAGAAGATGGAGCAAGGTAAAAGCCCACTAGACCAAACAAATGAGGAAGAAAAAGGCAGTCTACCTGAAAAAGAATTCAGAATAATTATAGTAAAGATGATGTAAAACTTGGAAACAGAATGGAGAAAATACAAGAAACATTTAACAAGGACCTAGAAGAACTAAAGAGCAAACAAACAATGATGAACAACAAAATAAATGAAATTTAAAATTCTCTAGAAGGAATCAATAGCAGAATAACTGAGGCAGAAGAACGGATAAGTGATCTGGAAGATAAAAGAGTAGAAATAACTACTGCAGAGCAGAATAAAGAAAAAAGAATGAAAATAATTGAGGACAGTCTTAGAGACCTCTGGGACAACATTAAACAAACCAACTTTAGAATTATATGCGTCCCAGAAGAAGAGAAAAAGAAAGAGACTGAGAAAATATCTGAAGAGATTATAGTTGCAAAATTCCATAATATGGGAAAGGAAATAGTCAATCAAGTCGAAGAAACACAAAGAGTCCTATAGAGGGTAAATCCAAGGCAAAAACACACCAAGACAAATATTAATCAAACTATCAAAAATTAAATACAAAGAAAAAATATTAAAAGCAGCAAGGGAAATACAACAAATAACATACAAGGCAATCCCCATAAGGTTAACAGCTGATCTTTCAGCAGAAACTCTGCAAGCCAGAAGGGAGTGGCAGGACATATTTAAAGTGATGAAAGGGAAAAACCTACAACCAAGATTACTCTACCCAACAAGGATCTCATTCAGATTTCATGGAGAAATTAAAATCTTTACAGACAAGCAAAAGCTAAGAGAATTCAGCACCACCAAATCAGCTTTACCAAAAATGCAAAAGGAACTTCCCTAGGCAGGAAACACAATAGAAGGAAAAGACCTACAATAACAAACGCAAAACAATTAAGAAAATGGTAATAGGAACGTACGTATCAATTACTACCTAAAATGTAAAGGGATTAAATGCTCCAACCAAAAACACAGACTGGCTGAATGGATACAAACACAAGACTCATATATATACTGTCTACAGGAGACCCACTTCAGACCTAGGGACACACACAGACTGAAAATGAGGAGATGAAAAAAGATATTCCATGCAAACAGAAATCAAAAGAAAGCTGGAGGGCTTCCCTGGTGCCGCAGTGGTTGAGAGTCCGCCTGCCGATGCAGGAGACACGGGTTTGTGCCCCAGTCCAGGAAGATCCCACATGCCATGGAGTGGCTGGGCCCGTGAGCCATGGCCGCAGAGTTTGCACATCGGAAGCCTGTGCTCCACAATGGGAGAGGCCACAACAGTGAGAGGCCCGCGTACCGCAAAAAAAAAAAAAAGAAAAAAGAAAGAAAGCTGGAGTAGCAATTCTCATATCAGACAAAACAGACTTTAAAATAAAGACTATTACAAGAGACAAAGAAGAACACTACATAATGAACAAGGGATCAATCCAAGAAGAAGTTATTACAATTGTAAATATTTATGCACCCAACATAGGAGCACCTCAATACATAAGGCAAATGTTAACAGCCATAAAAGGGGAAATCGACAGTAACACAATCATAGTAGGAGACTTTAACACCCCACTTTCACCATGGAAAGATCATCCAAAATAGAAATAAATAAGGAAACAAAAGCTTTAAATGATACATTAAACAAGATGGACTCTTTTGATATTTATGGGACATTCCATTCAAAAACAATAGAATACATGTTCTTCTCAAGAGCTCATGGAACATTCTCCAATATAGATGATATCTTGGGTCAATAATCAAGGCTTGGCAAATTTAAGAAAATTGAAATCACATCAAGTATCTTTTCTGAACACAATGCTATTAGACTAGATATGAATTATAGGAAAAAATCTGTAAACAACAGAAACACCTGGAGGCTAAATAATACGCTACTAAATAACCAAGACATCACCAAAGAAATCAAAGAGGAAATCAAAAAATACCTAGAAACAAATGACAATGAAAACATGAAGACCTAAAACTTCTGGGATGCAGCAAAAGCAGTTCTAAGAGGGATATTTATAGCAATCTTACCTCAAGACCAAGAAGCATCACAAATAAACAACCTAACTTTACACCTAAAGCAATCAGAGAAAGAAAAACAAAAACACCCCAAAGCTAGCAGAAGGAAAGAAATCATGAAGATCAGATCAGAAATAAATGAAAAAGAAATGAAGAAAACAAGAGCAAAGATCAATAAAACTAAAAGCTGTTTCTTTGAGAAGATAAAAATATTGATAAACCATTAGCCAGGTTCTTCAAGAAAAAAGGGAGAAGACTCAATAAAAATAAAAATGAAAAAGGAGAAGTAACAATGGACGCTGCAGAAATACAAAGGATCATGACAGATTACTACAAGCAACTATATGTCAATAAAATGGACAACATGGAAGAAATGGACAAATTCATAGAAAAGCACAATCTTCCGAGATGGAATCAGAAAGAAAGAGAAAATGTAAACAGACAAATCACAATCACTGAAATTGAGACTGTGATTAAAAATCTTCCAACAAACAAAAGTCCAGGAGCAGATGGCTTCAAGGGAAATTCTATCAAACATTTAGAGAAGAGCTAACACCTATCCTTCTCAAACTCTTCCAAAATATAGAAGAAGGAGGAACACTCCCACTCTCATTCTATGAGGCCACAATCACACTGATACCAAAACCAGACAATGATGTCACAAAGAAAGAAAACTACAGGCCAATATCACTGATGAATGTAGATGCAAAAATCCTCAACCAATTACTAGCAAACAGAATCAACAGCACATTAAAATGATCATACCCCATGATCAAATGGAGTTTATTCCAGGAATGTAAAGATTCTTCAATATACACAAATCAATGAATGTGATACACCATATTAACAAATTGAAGGAGAAAAACCATATGAATATCTCAACAAATGCAGAAAAAGCTTGCAACAAAATTCAACGCCCATTTATGATAAGCACCCTCCAGAAGGTAGGCACAAAGGGAACTTACCTCACCATAATAAAGGCCATATATGACAAACCCACAGCCAACATTATTCTCAGAGGTGAAAAACTGAAACCATTTCCTCTAAGATCAGGAACAAGACAAGGTTGTCCACTCTCACCACTGTTATTCAACATAGGTTTGGAAGTTTTAGCCACAGCTATCAGAGAAGAAAAAGAAATAAAAGGAATCCAAATCAGAAAAGAAGAAGTAAAGCTGTCACTGTTTGCAGATGACATGATACTATACATAGAGAATCCTAAAGATGCTACCAGAAAACTAATAGAGGTGATCAATGAGTTTGGTAAAGTAGCAGGATACAAAATTAATGCACAGAAATCTCTGGCATTCCTATACACTAATGATGAAAAATCTGAAAGAGAAATTAAGGAATCACTACCACTTACCATTGCAACAAAAAGAATATAATACCTAGGCATAAACCTACCTAAGGAGACAAAAGACCTGTATGCAGAAAACTTTAAGACACTGATGAAAGAAATTAAAGAGGATACAAACAGATGGAGAGATAAACCATGTTCTTAGATGGGAAGAATCAACATTGTGAAAATGACTCTATTACCCAAAGCAATCTACAGATTCAATGCAATCCCTATCAAACTACCACTGGCACTTTTCAAATAACTAGAACAAAAACCTTCACAATTTATATGGAAACACAAAAGACCCCGAATAGCCAAAGCAATCTTGAGAACGAAAAACGGAGCTAGTGGAATCAGGCTCCCTGACCTCAGACTATACTACAAAGCTACAGTAATCAAGACAGTATGCTACTGGCACAAAAACAAAAAGATCAATGGAAGAGGATAGAAAGCCCAGAGATAAATCCAGGCACATATGGTCACCTTATCTTTGATAAAGGAGGCAAGAATATACAATGGATAAAATACAGGTTCTTCAATTAATGGTGCTGGGAAAACTGGACAGCTACATGGAAAAGAATGAAATTAGAACACTCCGTAACACCATATACAAAACTAAACTCAAAACGGATTAAAGACCTAAATGTAAGGCCAGACACTATAAAACTCTTAGAAGAAAACATAGGCAGAACACTCTATGACATAAATCACAGCAAGATCCTTTTTGACCCACCTCCTAGAGGAATGGAAATAAAAACAAAAATAAACAAATGGGACCTAATGAAACTTCAAAGCTTTTGCACAGCAAAGGAAAACATAAAAAAGATGAAAAGACAGCTCTCAGAATGCAGAAAATATTTGCAAATGAAGCAACTGACAAAGGGTTAATCTCCACAATTTACAAGCAGCTCATGCAGCTCAATATGAAAAAAAAAAACAACCCAATCCAAAAATGAGGAGAAGAGCTAAATAGACATCTCTCCAAAGAAGATATACAGACTGCCAACAAACACATGAAAGGATGCTCAACATCACTAATCATTAGAGAAATACAAATCAGAAGTATAATGAGGTATCACCTCACATCAGTCAGAATGGCTATCATCAAAAAATCTACAATCAATAAATGCTGGAGAGGGTTTAGAAAAAAGGGAACCTTCTTGCACTGTTGGTGGGAATGCAAATTGATACAGCCACTATGGAGAACAGTATGGAGGTTTCTTAAAAAACTAACAATAGAACTACTATACAACCCAGCAATCCCACTACTGGGCATATACCCTGAGAAAATCATAATTCAAAATGAGTCATGTACCACAATGTTCATTGCAGCTCTATTTACAATAGCCAGGACATGGAAGCAACCTAAGTGTTCATCGACAGATGAATGGATAAAGTAGATGTGGCACATATATACAATGGAATATTACTCGGGCATAAAAAGAAATGAAATTGAGTTATTTGTAGTGAGGTGGATGGACATAGAGTCTATCATACAGAGTGAAGTAAGTTAGAAAGAGAAAAACAAATACCGTATGCTAACACATATATATAGAATCTAGAAAAAAAAAGAAAAAGAAAAATGGTTCTGAAGAACCAGGGGCAGGACAGGAATAAAGACTCAGATGTAGAGAATGGACTTGAGGACATGTGGATGGGGAATGGTAGGCTGGGACGAAGTGAGAGAATGGCATGGACATATATACACTACAAATGTAAGATAGATAGCTAGTGGGAAGCAGCTGCATAGCATAGGGAGCATAGCCACATAAGCTAGCATAGCATAGCCACAAAGCTTGGTGCTTTGTGACCACCTAGAAGGGTGGGATAGGAAGGATGTGAGGGAGATGCAAATGGGAGGAGATATGGGGATATATGTATATGTATAGCTGATTCACTTTGTTATAAAGTAGAAACTAACACACCATTATAAAGCAATTATACTTCAATAAAGATGTTAAAAATTTTTTTTTTAAATTGGCCATACCTTTCCTGATAAACAGGAAGGTGAAAAGAAAGACATTTCAATTTTTAACAAGAAAAAAATAAAATAAGAAAAATAAAGTGTCTCCTACTGATATAGGGATAGAATTGATGCCCACAAATATAAACATTTTTCCTACACAAATATGAAAAGTTTTTACTTAAATGAACAAATTTTAGTTAGATATACAATATGCAATTTTACTTACAAACATACCTTTTTAAAGTAAAATATTATAATACTAAAACAAAATAAATACATTTATACAAATTTCTTTTGATTGGCAGAAATTAATGAATTAGTGTAGGAAACAGTATACAGAGAAATAAGGTGAAATTCAAGTTATTAGAGATAATATACAGATACCAATATTAATTCAAATTATTTTAAAATAAGTTATTTAAATTCCTAAAGACTTCACTCCTATCAGATTACCATATAAGGATATTAGAAACCAAAATGAAGCTCATTATATTGCAAAATGTTCAAGTCCTCCTTCATTAGTTTTATTTATCACTTTGTATATGTGTCCATAAAAATTCATGACCAGGCATCATTTATTTTCACAATATTACTTTAGTAACAAAATTTTTTCTTCACTATACAGTCAAAGCCAAGAGTTTTTTTTTGTTTGTTTGTTTGTTTTGCGGTACGCGGGACTCTCACTGTTGTGGCCTCTCCCATTGCGGAGCACAGGCTCTGGACGCACAGGCTGAGCGGCCATGGCTCACGGGCCCAGCCGCTCCGCGGCATGTGGGATCTCCCTGGACCGGGGCACGAACCCGTGTCCCCTGCATCGGCAGGTGGACTCTCAACCACTGTGCCACCAGGGAAGCCCAAAGCCAAGAGTTTTAACTTCATTTTAAAAAAGTAAATTTGGGGGGAATAAAATAAGTGGGAAGATTTGGATAATGGCTATATTATTCATGGTAATGTATTTCTAATTTATGAGCGCTTTGAATGTGTCATTTAAATTGCTATGCCACCAATTAAGCCAATTTAACTAATGTGATGACTCTACTTTGTCTGAATATTAATTCCTTAGGCTACTTTTTAAATAAAAAGATAAAATTTATTTTTTGTTCATTTATTCACTTTAAAATAATTTGTTTTAGTTTTAAAAATAATTTTCTACCCTTTTTTTTCTTTAATGACTTTTAAACATAACTGATGCAAATGTACATTTGCATTACTGCAATCTTTAATAACATCAGCTTATGTTTGTATGTGTGTGTGTATGCATCTATTTCAGATATTTAAAGAATTCTTTTTAGAAAAAATATTGATCTCCCTCCTCCTTCAGATTAAGTTTTTGCATTTGAAAAATATTAAAATATAAAATTTATGTGAAAATATGTAAATTATGGTCATATTCCAGACATCTTAATCATATTTGCTAAATGTTTTTAATTCCTAATACTGAACAGCAATTAAAGAAATCTATCAAGTGTACCTGAATTTCACTTATAGACTAATTTTCTGATAAATTAACATCAAATAATAACAATTTACCAAAGGAAAAATTGATTATTAATCATTTTTAAAACTATGAAATAATAATCTGAAGTCAAGACTTAGTGTTCACTTTATTAATTTAAGTCTCTATGAATTTGTTTAATACTGAATATCCCCATAATTTATTAACTGACCAGAGGAGATAGTATCTTTGAACATAAAAGTTAATTTATCATTTTAAATGGTAGTAGATCAATTTTTATCCCCTAAAGTTTTGTTAATTAAAGATAGCATTAAAAGCTTAGGTTGCATATGAACACTAACTATATTCAAACAGAAATGCAGAACTGAAAGGAAAAACACCAGATGCATTACACTGAACCACATGAAGTTGCTAACATTACCATTTTAACCTACAAGAATGGTGAGCACATATAATTTAACTTATTATAATCATCAAAATATGAAGTAGAATACTAAATTTCAAGTACTGGTAAGAATTAGTTTACCAGAGGAACAGCAAAAGTTGTTCTTTTCCTTTTCTTCCAAAATAAAGGAGAAAGATATTGAGTATCAAGAGTCTTTAATGTGTCTCATGTGTATGAGTAGACAAAGTGAATATCAGAGTGCATACTGAGAACTTTATTTGGCCTCTCTTTCAGACCTTATCCTAACAGCATCTCCAATCAGAAGTCATCTCCTATCTAGCCAACAGTTTCTTACCTTTTATAAGTCTACAGGCCAATAATGTCATAATATTTACAGTATTAAATAAAATGTAATGGCCAAAGATTTGTCTCTGACATTTAAAAAACCCTGTGATAAAGTTATATTTGCACTTTTGATTTTCTTAGATACTTGCCAAATGGTTTGCCTAAAGCTATGTCATCAGATAATAGTAATGTGTTCCCATTAAAAAACCACATTGATGCTGTCCTTTTCAGTTTTATTCAGAATAATGTTGAGTTAAGCACATACGAGGCTTAGGTTTATTCTCTAATTACTTGTACAGTTTTTACCCTATTTTACATAATTATTTTAGCTTGATAATAACTGCCTTCTGAAAATCTGACGTGATGGAAATTACCATCTATTTAGAGCAGACGATGAGAATTAATTTAGTAATTATTCATTGGCTGACATATTCCACAGAGACAAAATCTTCCCACTTCTAATGTGGAAAGAGTATTATAACAAAGTTCCCTCAAATTCATATGTTTTAGTGTCGTTGCTCAAATGATAAGGTGAGGTCCTTGTCAATATCTAAGTAAAGGTATTGAAGGTAAGGAACTTTATACTTTATGGCAAAGCAAGATAGAACAATGTCAAAATGTTTCTGGATTCATTAAAATAAAAAAATAACTTTAAAGAAGTTAATGTCTTTAAAGAAGACATTAACAAAATACATGAGTAATATACATAGTATGCTATGTGACTGAAATGCTGCAAAGGAGCATAAATTAGAGAGGGGAAGAAATTTGTAGGAAGGAAGCCACTCCAATTTTAAATATGGTGGTCAGTAAAGGCCTCACTGATGAGGTGACAGTGAAGGAAATATGAAGGAGGCAAGGGATGGGGGAAAATATTCGAAGAGGAAACTGCAAGTACAAATTTCCTGAGGTAAGAAAATAGCCTTGATGGAAAATACTACAAATTATGGGCATTAGTCTAACCTTCCTAATGGAATAGGTGATAAAGGAAAGAAAGGAATCAGGTATGACATCTGGGTTTTGGTCCTAAGTGGGCAGATAACTGAACTGTGTTATTTATTGGGAATGAGGAAAGGTGAAGTGCGTACAGTTTTCAGAGGGCAAACCATTCTCCTGCAAGTTAATTTTAAGGTGATTTTAGTCACTTCACTTGATCCTCATCCCTAATGGCAGTCTTTTCCAGTCCTAAAAATTAGTGTCTCTGTATGAATAAATATATAAATATGTATAGCATAGTATATATAATAATACACCTGTATATGATATATTTGGACTTGCTGATATGTTGTAATTTTGTGATTTTCATTCTCCGGAAAAATCAAAAATAAAACAGTAAAATTAACATAGTAAACTTAGCATTGCTATTATGGAGAAGAAGAAATGTAATTGAAATTATAATAACTCACTCAATTTCCCTAATACTGAATTCTGAATATTAAATGATGATTTATTTGTGTAGAGTTATAGAATATATCATGATCACTTCTAAGTTCTTTAACAAGAATGTTATTTCAAAATGCACAAAGGAATTGAAACAATAACCAAAAACAAAGCAAAACATATATGTAACAAAGCCCAACAGCCTTAAATCAGGGGAAATCCTCGTATCTTTCAAACAATCTATGAAGTGAGTGATTATCATGACAGAAGTAAACTTAACTTATATTGTGTCCCTCCCCTGCCTAAAATAACATTCCACTGTCAATAAAATAAATTGCAACCTCCACAGCATGGCCTACAGGGTGCTTCAGGATTGGTTCCTAAGTATCTATCCAAAATTATTGATACATCTAGTCTTTTTCACATTGTGAATTTCCTATCCATTCTCCCCATCTTCATTTAAAATGGAACATAAATTTTTCTTATGGTATCAATGTGCCAAGCCTAAAAACTTTAGCTGGGTTGTCCTGGATCATTTGCTATAGGTGGCCATGTGAGTAATCCTCACCAGTAAGACACAAGAAGAGCCTACTGTCTTGGGCATCTACAGAGGATACTATTCAGATGGAAAGGCATATGCCTTTGCCCTTGGACTTTCCCCCTTTTCCTTCCTAGAATACAAACACAATGACTATGGTGATAAAAGTCAGTGAAGAAAATACCTGATTCATTGATTGACTTTCACAGATGTATACTGAGTAACCAAAATCCTTGCTAGGTGAGAAAATAAACTCCTTACTGGTCTGGACTACTCTAGACCATTTAATCCAATCTAACAAAATTTTGACAGGTACTCTAATGTTTTTTAAAAATTTTTAACATCTTTTAGTATATTTGTTACACTACAATGTTATCTGTATTTTCTCTTCCTTCTACCATGAACATTGCCCCAAACAGTACCTCTACTCTTCTCACAGTTACTCCTCTTCTTTTAGTACACTTCTTAAATGTCCCTTCTTCAGAGAAGCATTATGCAAAAAGTACTTTTTTTATACCTTTTTACCTTATGTATTCTTCATTTGCTTATTCACTATAGCATTTCTTCAAAACACTTAGTGAAACAAAATACTTTAAATTTTTCTGCTTACTTATTGTGTGTGCATTTCTTCCATTAGAATGTGGCAGACAGAGAACATGTCTTGTTATTTTTGCATCCTTTACATGTCTTGTTATTTTTGCATCCAGTATAATTTGTATTACATAGTAGGTGCTTAATAAATGATTTTATAATAAATAAATGGATGGAAGTCATTTTGAAGCTAAAATAGATTTTTGACCTAATAATAGAGTTCAATGTTTCCTAGCTTAATAAAAATTATTAGGTAGATATTCATGGTTCATGATGAGGAAAAGCTGGTAAAACCAGAATCATCCAGTCTCACTTTCCATTGTAATAGTGTTGAAAGCAGAACAAGAGAGGCAAAGAGCATGGCAACTATTCATATTGGTTAACATTCTGCTAGATACCTGAATAAGTTTTCACTAATCATAATTCAGGGAGAACCATAAAGCAAACTTGTTGAACCATTTGGGAGAAATAGAAAGTAGGAACCACTTTTAGTATATAGCTTTAAAAACAAAAACAAAGCCATGCTAGCTTGAAGGAAAAACACAACCTTTTTATTGCACGAGAGCTTTCTAGCTCATGGATAGTTATGTTTCATAACTAAACTATCCAATAAAGTCCCCATTTCTGGTCTTACTGTAGCAAAACTTTACGACTGAATATAGAAGTGATCAACGGATAGAACCTTACCTTCATGATGTGATGCTGGTGTTTCGAAGGAGATAATCCTAGAAGTGGTGTGCAAGTGAATATTGTGTAGAAGGGAAAAAAATGGCTTGCATAATATTGTCACACCTAAATTTCTCTTCTTAAATCAGTTGGCTAGGCAGCAGGTAGCAGAAATCCAATGTAACTCAGAAGATCTGTCCTGAATAAAACACAAAAGAAGATAAGAAAACTGAAGAAGCTGTACACAATAACAAGCACATTAGCTCTACACCTGAAATTATACTTCTACCAATAGCCATATGGACAGTAGGGGCCAACAGAAATAAATCTATATATAGTTTTTTTGTTAAATTGGGATTTCCTTGATATTAAAAGCCCTCTCATATTACAAAGAAACACCATGAATAATTAAAAAGAGTTAACAACAAAAAGGACAAACATTATAGAAAAAAATAATTTGAAAACATATTCAGTTAACTTTAGAAAACTGTAGGAATCATTGGATTATAATTTCATTAAAATTTGGAAAATCATATATATTATAAAATAAGTGATCAAACAGGAAATGTAAAGTGACCTAAGACTACAAAAGAGCAGACTAGGGAAGCATAAATATATTGCTTAAAGTACACTGTCCTTCTGTACATATTACACCCATCACTGAAGACGTTTTTTGCCCATGGTCTCCTTGACCTAATCTAAGCAGTTCAGCTCCTGAGGGTACCCCTTGTGGTGGGCCATAACCCTGGTGTCAATTTATACAGGGAACCTGCTAGAAATCAGCATTTTTCTCCCAGGACCTTTTTGTTTCTTTTGTCTTCCTAGTGGTTCAATTATTTTTAAAATCATACTAATTTTTAAATGTATTATCTTTATGAATTCAAATAAAATTATATCAAATTATATTCTACCTTTATTAAAACCATTTTTAGAATTGTAAGCAAGAAGTGCAGTGGTATTGGAAGATTAATGTTTTTTTCCAATAAAGTTTATTCCTGTAAATAGCATGTTATATGTCAAAGTAATAAATTATCTATAATTATAAATAGAAAAAGGCACTAGAGACTTGAAAACCTCTGCCACTAACCTGCTCTATAACTTGTAAAATCCACTAATATTTCTGGTCATTAGTTATCCTAGTTATAAAATAATGACATAAACTATATTATCTCAGTGTTCCATGCCATTGGTATGATTTCAAATAAATTTGCCTCCCACTGATTATTTTCAGTACCTGAAGATTATTTTTCCTGTTTGAGCTTCTTTGAATATGTTCGATTACTACAAAATCAGTAGATATAGATTTTTAGTAAAGAAGGCTCAGAGAAATGCTGGTGATTAAGTATCATAAACACGCCAGTTTCTAGTAAATATTTTAAAATATTTAAATATTAAAAATATTTAAATATTTTAAAATATTTTAAAATATAGAAATTTAAGCATGTAATAATCACTATTCACTAAGCTTTAAATTGCAAAGTTAAGGGCAGTCATTATTTTTTCTCCAATACTAGTGGAAACCCACATCTGGATTTTAAATACTCTTTTCTCTAAAAGCCTAAAGCTATAGTTTATTACAATAATACTGCACCTGTGAATAATGCATATGAATTATAAAAGCATATCATTCATAACTCTTTATCACTCAACAGTTATTCACTGGCAGCTTGATCTTATGTAAGAGAGAATGATATTGAAATGAATATAAACTTTGGAGTAAAAAACACACAGTGTTCTAAAAACAGGTATTAATAACTGCTTAATCGATCCAGTGTACTATGTGGTGGGCATATAAAAGTAAACCAATGTCCCTAACTTCAAGTTCATTTTATAGTTGGTTAGAGACACAAGCAAACCAACTCTGGTTTCTTTTCTCTATTTTTTGGTTATAGGTTTTGTGTTTTTAGAGATCCAAACGTGTGAAAATAACTCTGCTCTATTATATTTGTTAGTAAGATTTTTTAAAATAAAATTTCAGAGGCATTCAAAGATGTCAATATTAATGCAAATGATAGTAGCTGCTACTCATTTAATATTTATGACAGCACATAAAGCTGAGTTTTTTTTCATACATTGTATTATTTCATTCTTACAACTGTATGACTTCTGTAATAACAGGTGGGAAAAAAGAGGATAAGAAAAAATATTCAATTTGTCCAAGGATACAGTAAAAGTAAGTTGCAGTGAGAATTTGAATTCTGATCTTTTCTGCCTGCAAGGTTGTTGACCTTATACTATACCACCTGGCCCTACAGTCTTTATGTTTAATTAACAGAAAATTATGTGTAATACATAATCTTAGTATAATTCTTCTGCATGTTATCCATTCCTTCCTTGCATCTTGAAACATATATGAAATGCAGAGTAGGGGTAGAAATATAAATTGTCAGTATACTGTGAAAGAAATTGTATTAAGGTTGTTTAAGTTCCACAACTAAATATTTATAAATATTTTATGATTAACTTGATAAAATAACCCATTAATTCAGGTTATATACTCATGCATTATAGAATTTCATAATGAGTTAAAAGGGACGTGCTTTCTGTGCTTAACACAAACTTGAATTTGGAGCTTATATTAGGAAAGTAGAAACAAAATATTTATAAAATTCAGGTATTAGCCAATTACCAGATATTCTTAAAGAAATAGAGTGCTTTGAGAATTCTGAGAAAAATAAACTCTGCTCTCGGTTTTCTAAGTAATCTCAATTTCAAAAATAATTGACTTTCTGAGAACAGATTTATAAATAAACAGTAGAAAATCTGAAATATTTATAAATAGGAGTACAAGCTTATAAAAATAGCAGTCTACTACAGAAAGAGCAGAAGGTTTCTAATAATGTTGAGAAAAATATATATAACTTTAACTCCATTCAGAGTTTGATTTTAAAAATGAGGACTAAATAAATGTTTACTTTATATAACTGAAATTTTTAAATTGCAAAAATGACATTTATACTTAAAATTATACAACTAAGAATTATTACATCAGATGAAAAGCAGATACTGCTAGATTGGAATCAAAATTCAAGAATCAGGAAAACTCAGCAGAAAATGCATAGCCACTTTTATTAACTAAATTCCCAGGGTTACAATTATTATATCATGATACTAAAAACAATTAAACTGAGGGTGATTTCAGATAAATGTTGATGATGTTATGAATCATAACAGCACATGAAGGCAATCTGCCATAAAATAAAGGATAATATGTGCATAGCTCTATAACTGGTGCCCTATATCAGTGTCACTTAGGTAAATGAAATTAAGTGTCATGAAGGTAAATATGTGTTAAGTGTCAGGAGCTCAGCCTAACTGGGCAAGATAGCTGTTAGGTGTGGAGTAGCCTATTAAAGAAACAAGCTAAAATGGAAAGAGTTAAGTCTTTAATCACTTACTGCAATGGTATAAGCAAAAGCGTAAAGCCAGAGAACACAATGACTCCCCTCTGTTTTATTTCCCTTATGAAGTCGTGCACTGGTTCAGGGGCGGGTGGATCAGCACAGATGTGGGGTTGTCTCACTGTTTAGGGAGCCCCAAACAAAAGGCTCTGAGAGTTTTGTGAACCCCAAGGATGTGAGGAGGACAAGGGGGAAGGACTAGGAGTGGACAAGTGCTAAGTATCCAGTCAGAGTGGGGAAAAGTCTATTCAAGGTGTCTCCCTCCTCACCATATGAGAAACTCTCACCAGAGGCTCTTAAAGAGGGCCTCCCTGAGGGCCTCAGGTATGGAGACCTAAGAGTGAAGGTCCTGTGAAACCTGTCAGGTACAGCCTTTGCAATTGAATATGGTCAGCCATCACACAGAGGTTTTTAACCAGGAGCTGGACTTCTCGGTAAGCATATATTTGAACTGTTAAACAATGCTTGATAACCAGTATCATGATCAGAAAATGGTGTTCGAAGTTTCCATTCTGAAAAAAACGGTAATAAAGGATCAAGAGATTGTGAAAAGTAAATACTTAACTGGAATGTTTTTAGAGAAGCTTGAAAAACAAGATATTCCAAAGATAAAAGTCAGAGAATACAATAAATGACTTTTCTAGGTCTGTTCATATCTTTGAACAGTACTCAAGCAAAGAAGTAATCAATATGAAACTTTCCTATTGTGAAGAAGTATTGTACCACAGTAAAAAGCCTCAGTTCAAAAAAAGGTAGAAAAACTACTCTGAGGGGAGCCTTTGCCTCTCCCAACAATAGGCACTGGTCACTGATCTTCCATATCACCTCCAGATGACTAAACAGGGCATCAAACTGAACTCTAGCCCTACCACTGTGAACCACTCTCCATGAGTAACCTCCTGCTAAAAGGAGGGAGAGAGGAATGGTTGTGTGTACTTCTGATTTAACTGCTGCATGTGAACAAATAAGCCCCTATCTTAAGATTTGGTATAATCAATGTTTAGGTTAAATAAGTGCATTCAGGCTATAAAGAACATTAGGAAAAAGTATAAAAGATATAAAACATTTGGAATGATATGGTTATTCAGTTTTTTAAAACCCCCTTAACTGATAAACACTGAAAAGAGATGAAAGAGAGGAACTGAGGAGAAAATGCAATCTTTAATGAAATAAGAGATTAGCACGATATAAACCATAAATTATGTTATACACCTGCCTAATACCATGAAATATGAACTAGAATAAGAGTGCTGAGGGCTCATATACAACTGCTTAGATATATAAATAGTTCCGGTACAAGTTAATTGATAGTACTCTCAGCAATAATAAATGGCCAGGTTAAAATAATTAGTCTAATTATGATAGAGAATAAATTCAGGCTGAGCAAATCTTGACTAAAAAAATGGGTGCACTCACAATGCAGTGATGCTGACCTGAATTTGAATAGTGGTCAGGAAGATGGGAGGGATGGATGGATTTGGAAGCAATTAAGGAGTGAAACTGGCACCATAATTTATGTACTGTGGAAAGTGAGGAAGAAGATGGAGTTAAGGATATCGTACAACTTTCTGGCATAGTGAAATTAAAGGTAATAACATTCCTTGGAATAGCCACTTTATAATAACAGCGGACTGTTGACACTGTATGGAAGGTGGAAGTAACAAGTGCTTTGGAAAATATGGACTTGGAGGCATCTGTGGACTATTCTAGTAGAAAATCAAACTAGCGTTGATTTTGGTAATGTCAGAAATGGCCAGGGATCATCATTAGGGTGAACCAGAAAAACCAGAGCAAGCACACCTGAGGAAATAAGAGAATACTTGAGAGGGTATGTAGTCCACAGAAAACCACAAAGCTATAGCCAAGAAGGAGATGGGCCTTATTCTCATCCAGGATGTCATTAAGGTATTCAGAGACTAAGGAGTCAGTGTGATAGGAAGAGAGATAATAACAGAACAGACTACATCATTCTGTGCACTTCTTTAATTTCTTTAAGAAAGATCATATCTCAGTGAGAACTGGCAATTGAATACCTGCCTGAGAGAAACAAAAAACCTGAATATGCTCAGTGCTGACTCTGAGTATGAAAAACTTCAAAAATTATAGAAGAGCCACTTGATGATATTCTCAGGAATAGTAAACTTAAAATATCAAGAAAGATTTTGGTAAAATCTTGAGGGAGGGGAGGGCTGTGAATCTCACTGTCTTTCATTTATTTAAAAATAATTGAGATGATATTCTATCACTAGCTCCACGTGGACCATGAGAATTTGTTTGAAAGTACTCTGCCTGGTTAGAAGTATATATTGTGAAATAAAAGAGGAACGAGTTTCATAAAATTGCTGTTATATGACTGTGCAAATATGAAAGTATATATGATATATTCATACATAATGTATACATCGTGATTTACTGAATTAACAAAATTGTGACAGTGAGCTGAAAATTAGAAAAGCTGAAAAGTGGAGATCAGAAGAACACCATTGGAGCTATTAAATTCAGGAGCACAGAATTATAATCACAATCCAATGATCAACAAGCTGGGGTGGGGAAGCTCTTGTTTTAGCAACTCCTTTGTGCAGACAAAATGATAGCACTCAGACACTTAACCACTCACGCTGGCCTCTGCAACTACGTGTTGACATCCATGCCTCTATAACCTTGCTTGTAAGCAGTTAAAGTCAAAAGCAGTGACAATATATTCTGTCTCTGACTTCTGCCTTTCAAATCACATTGAAGTGCATTTCCTGTGCAAAACATAATTACTATACAGAATGCGAGTTGTAAGGAAATCTGGCAAATGTAACTTTTTAGAATTCTGGAGACATTAGTAAAGGAAAAAGCCATATAAGAATAGATGAAGAATAGCCATCTAATTTATCAGAAATACATATTTTGTTTTCCAAAATATACATTTTAGAATTTTTAAAGGAAAAAGAATATAAAATGACATAATAGAAATGTAGCTAAACAAAAAACAAAAGAAGCATAAGAGTAGATTATACTATTAAATGCTTATTCTTTAAACTAAGACTCAAATTCTTAAAACATATAAATTTCTCAAAATGCTTTATAATAATTAAAAATAATGTACCAGTATATCACTGTTCTACAAAATTATAGCCAGAATAGCGATTTTATCAATTAGTGCACAGGGCTCTTGTAGCTAATCAGTTGTGCAATTACATACTAAAATAGTATTTCCTTACTTGTGATAATATTTTATAACAAATGCAGAGTTTAATGTTGTGACATATTCCATCTAAAACATAATTTTACTTAAGGAAGCATATGTCAATCTGAATAGCCAAATCACAAAGTATCAATGGTCTATAACAATTTATTTGAATTAGAATTTTTGTTTAAATGGAGAGTGTGTCATGATTGATTTCATCAGTAGTTCTATTTGAAACTTATCTATTTCAGTAAAGTGAGTTTTAGTAACTGTCCCAATTTATCAGGATTTATATAATTATCTTGACTGTTATGAGGAAAAATACATCAATATATATTTTCACAAAACATGAACAAGTGGAATTTGAAATTTAAAACAGATTATTAGTATCCCCAAAATGAAATACTTAGGTATAAATCTAAAAAAATATATATGAGCTATATGAGGAAAATTATACAACCATGATGAATGAAATCAAAGAAAAACTAAATAAATGGAGAGATAGTCTATGTTCCTGGATAGGAAGACACAATATTTTCAAGATGTCAGTTCTTCCTGACATGATTTACAGACACAATGCAATCTTGAATTATCACTTTTTTGGTTTTTTAAAAATGATAATTATTTTAGCACTTTGCTATATTTTGACTATTATAAATAGTCTAAATTAATAATCTTTACATACATGGTCTAAACTATATTAGTTCATAATCTCAATTCTCTCTAGAGAAAATAGGAAATATAAAATAAAAACAAATACAATGGTGAGGATTTTGAAAGTCTGTCTTCTAAACTGACATTATAGCAGGATAAGCTTAGTGAGTAACTCATACTGACTTGAACTTCGTGACTGTCCCTATTGCATAAGAAATGCATACTTATTTTTTGTTTTTTGTTTTTTCCGGTACGTGGGCCTCTCACTGCTGTGGCCTCTCCCGTTGTGGAGCACAGGCTCCAGATGCGCCGGCTCAGCGGCCATGGCTCACGGGCCCAGCCGCTCCGCGGCATGTGGGATCTTCCCAGAACGGGGCACGAACCCGTGTCCCCTGCATCAGCAGGTGGACTCTCAACCACTGTGCCACCAGGGAAGCCAAGAAATGCATACTTATTAAAACTCCTAGTTATAAAAAAAAACTTACCTGTCAAATTCATGAATTTTAAGGGACAGTACAGTTATAGGTCATGCCTCTAGTGTTTTGCAAAGCATCTACTATTTAATATGCATGAAATAATGAGAAGAGGAAATAGTTAACAGGCACAGCTATGCAACATGTAGGTAGAATTTTGGTTGTTGAGACTCAGGATTTTTCAGATGAATTGAGACAAATAGGGTACTAAATGGGAGAAGGAGATAAAGACCTAGAAAGGCTTAAAGTTTCTGAGTATCTTTCTTATCCTTTTGTTTAAGCCTATAATTAAAGGTATATGATTCCAACTTTGTTGTGCTATAAGGATCCTTTAAATACTGTTCTGGTTTTTCTCCTACTGTACACGTCTGTATAAGGATGCCCTAAGACATTCAAAAAAAGAAAAAATATATAGTATTCTTTTATTCTGTTTATGAAGAAAGATAAATTGCCTTCTGGTACTATTTTCAGGTGTATTTATGTTTGTTTCCCATCCTGCCTCATCAAGACTTCTCTCGGAGCTTCTAATTTTATTTCCTTCAATTAGGCCAAATAGTCTATCAAACATTCCTTATGTTTGGTCTCTAAATATTCCAACAAATCTGATTTACTTATCATGCTGTAATGACAGTTGTTCATATTGTGTTATGCAATTTTAAGATAAATAAATTACATATAATGTCACTCATTAGAAAGCAGATCATAGTGGAACAAAAGACCTGCTGCACCTTACTTTTAAATATAACTTGGGTTTTTTGTGCTTGTTCATTTGTTTTGCATCCGTTCAAATATACTCAACTTCAAATAATATGTAACCTAACTGAAACTGCCCCAAAAATGTATTGGATCATATTGCAGTAAGAAGGCTGCAGCAATTTTGCTCTTTAATTTCACATATAATGTGGTTTTCTGAACCTTAACAAGAAGAACAAAGGTTTGCCAATATTTCTTAGCAAACCACTGCTTTGGACTCATTGGTTTGCATCCTATGATCATTGTAAACCAGCCATTGGCAAGATGGATGGAATTACCTGTACACCAATCAGAGCCACCTGAGGAGCTGAACTGTAGTCATCTTTAACTGAATACATGCGCTGAGTAATGCAGAAGCATAAAGTTGAGAAATAGCTTTCTGTAGAGTGATGAGAGGAGAAGACATGCAGGGCAGACAATCAATAATAGCTACTTTAACATGTTTTAAAATATTCTCCTTCTTTACTCACCACTTTTAGTGATTTTTGTTTTAAATGCTTCTATAGGAAGGGAGAGTTGTGTTATATGAAGCATATCAATCCAGATATTCTGTAGTGTAAAAGGCTATTAGGTACATTTTAACAGGGCCATATATTGTTGTTGAGAATATCTGATTTCTGCCGAAAATAACTTTTGGAAAGAGTTATCCATCAGTCTCCTATTCTGTACCAGAAGAATATACGTCTTTGAAAGTAGTGTCAGAATCATAGTTTTCAATAAAAGCACAATACAAACATGTACATAACACTAAGATTAGACAATTTGCATTTTTTGCAATGATGGTGACACAGACTTTGTAGAACTATTTTCTCTTGTGTTTCAGAAAAAAACACTAACTGTCTAGACCACTTATATTACTTACTTCTCATAAGACATGGATTGTGTAAAGTAAAAATAGTCAAAATAGTATATTCTTTTTTTTAATACTAGACATGTTCAGGGCTATTTTCATTATTTGGGAATGCATACTATATATGAACACTGTACACATTTCAATCCAAAGTTAATTGCTGAAATGATGTGGAAACTACCGATATAATAATATCATAATTTAAATCAAATATATAATGTGGCATAATAGGTCATATAAAAGCAAACTTATTAACCTAATACCTTAATATTCTTTATTATAAGCCTATGAGTTAAATGAAGGTAGAAGATATTATGGATCCCATCTTGCAGGTGCCTAAACAAGCTCATATATGCCAAGCTCACGTGATACAGTAAAAAGGCGGGACTAGATTATCTTACTTTTTGTTCATGATGCTTTCCAATTAAGAAAGGATGTTTGAGGTAACTGATTTTGGTAGACTACAAAACAAAAAATTTAAAGAAACCCTGAAGTGTCATAAAGTGATATAATCAATGGTTTCAGTTTATCAAACTGAAAGAAAAACATTTCATTTTGTGGGGACTCTATTTCACTTTCAAGAAGGTAAATGTCCAAATGGTGATTAGGTTAATACTTTTTCCACTTTACATCAACACTTTTCCTGGTTATTTATCTAGCAAATATTTATTAAAGATAATGATAAAAATAAATAAAAAGCATGGAAAAGATAGTAAAACCAAACAAAATTATTGCACCTAGACAAAAATCACCTTTTATATTTTGGTGTCTTTTTCTCCTATTATCCAAACATATATGTTATATTTGAATTTCTATTTTAACATGGCATAATGACTAAAAATGTAATTGGGGAATTCCTTTTGCTTTGGAATTGTTAATTATGTTATATCTATAAAATAGTATAAAGATATTTTAGTTTTTAATTTTATTTACACTTTTTATATTATAAATATTTCATGCAAAATTATTATTTGTATTCCTGACTACCTCCATAAAATAAATTATTAACTATGAAACTATTTTTCATATGTATGACTCATTTTTTATATTAAGACTCCAGTTTTTAGAACACTTCAGGTTCACAGCAAAATTAAAAGGAAGGAACAGTAATTTCCCATATACTCACCCACACACAGGCATAGTCCCCCATTATCAACATTCCCCACCAGAGGGGTATGTTTGTTACAACTGGTGAACCTACGCTGAAATATCATCAAGGTCCATAGTTTATACTATGGTTCACTCTTTGTGTATTGTATCTTCTATGGGTTTGGACAAATATATAATAACATGTATCCACTATTATAGTATCATACAGGATATATTCATTGCTCTAAAAATCCTCTGTACTCTGAGTATTTGTCCCTCCCCTGACTGCCAAACCCTCACAACCACTGATCTTTTTACTATCATCATAGTTTCACCTTTTCCAGAATGTCATATAGTTGGAATCATACAGTATGTGGCCTTTTCAGGTTTACTTCTTTCATTTAGTAACATGTATTTAAGGTTCCTCCATGTCTTTGCATGGTTTGATAGCTCGTTTCTTTTTACCACTGAATAATATTCCATAATTTGGATGAAGCACAATTTATTTATCCTGTTATATACTGAAACACATCTTTGTTGCTTCCAAATTTTGGCAATTGTGAATAAAGCTGCTATAAACATCCTTGTGCAGGTTTTTGTATGGACATAAGTTTTCATCCCTTTGGGGCAAATACCAAGGAGTGTGATTGCTGGATCATGTGGTAAAAGTATGTTTAGTTTTTGAAGAAACAGCCAAAGTGGCTATACCATTTTGCATTCTTATCAGCACTGAATGAGAGTTCCTGTTGCTCCATATCATATGTTCATTTTTGTACTGAGTTTTTTATATTTTAGTGATCTGAAAAAAATATTTTTAAAACTCAGGAGGTTATATCTTTGTCTTTTATATGATTTACAAATATTTTCCAATTAACAGACTTTTTTAGTTTTTAGTTATTTTTTGCCATACAATTTTTATTTTACTCTGGTCATATTTTTATTATTTTCTCTTATATCTTCTTGGTTAAATGTTTAATGAGAAAGGGTATTATCACTTTGATTCTATAAAATACATTTCTTTTTGACTCACTTTTAAATGTCTTTGATAAATTTTATTTCAAATAATTAAATAATTGGAAACTTAACCTGATACAAGATGTACAGTATAAACCCAAATTTATTTTTCATAGGTATCTACCCAGTTGTTTAAATAGATTTATAAATAATTCATTCTTGATGTCGCAGAAGTGCAATTCTAGAAATTTCATTCATAGGCCTTTATGTGAATAAACTGAGCAGATGTATCTACTCCCAATGTAAAGGAGAAAGAGAATGGTAAGTATATATTTGTTAAACTGTTAAACAGCAATGTGATTTTAAAAAAATTCGTAACAAATTCTTTGATGTTTTCTATTTTATTGAATTACACACTCAAAACTTTTGACAGATCTATAGCAATGTGTATGATTGCTTAAGCAATCCCCAATTCCTGTCAAATCATACCTTTTACTGTGTAAATGTATATGGCCTGTGTTAAAAAGTAAATTAAAATGAAGGAATAATTAGGGTTGATATTTGATATCTCTGTGATTTTGAATGAATATTTTCTGGAATTCTTAATCGTTCAATTTTGATGTGTATATATGTTTGTGTGATGGGAAGGTGATGTAATTATGACAAAATAAATTAATAATTATAATATTAGAATATGTGGATAAGTAATAATCTGTGGCATGTTAAAATAAATCTTATGTTTCAGAGGCAATTTCAGATTCCTTTTTCAGTACTTCTTGTCCAGGAAGAGCCACAGTTTGTTGAATGTGGGCATTGGGATGGCAAGGAATATTAAAGACACATCTTCAAAAATGGAGCTTGGCAAGTTTAAAATTGTGCATTTTAAAAAACATCCTATTTTTCTCTTTAGAATGTAATCTGTGATATCTATGAAATCTCACATTTTATATAAATATTCATAACCCCCCACATTTTCAAAAGGCTAGCTAATATATTCCTAGAGCTTCTGCGGAAACTATTACAACTCTCTCAGCCATTAGCAAACCTCACAATTGTTAATATTACCAGTTAACTATAAAAAAGATATGTTATTGACAAGTTTTACTCTGATCAAAATTTTGTCTACAAATACTTTTAATGAGACTCTTGTGGGAGATTCCTGCCAAATATGTTCTTTAAGTGTTTCAGAAATGAGTGCAGGTTTACATAATAATGGTATTTTTGTGACATGATCACTTGCCAACTTAGGAATATGAAGACAGGCAGCAAGCCTTCAAACACATTACTGATTTTTCCATTAGTGTTGCATTTATGTCATCTGCCCATATATTTCTGTTTACCAAGTCCATCAGAATTATAATGCAAATAGACACAAAAATAATGAATGTTTAAGAACATTTATGGCAAAAAGTGGGGGAGGTATCCCTGTTCTAGTGGCCAATGTATGTACATAATATTGTTTTCAGAAGGAAAGGAACTGAGATTATTTTCATCAAATGAAAAATAAGGGGAAAAAATCACACGTAAGTAAGTAACCCTGCATCTGAGAAAAAAAAAAAGATATTCTTAAGATTAATGCAATGAGAAAGATAATTATGTTTTGAAATGATATTTGTTAACTGTGATGGTTACTTTTATGTTTCAACTTTGCTAGGACACGGTACCCTGCTATTTGGTCAAATACTGGTCTGAATGTTGCTGTGAAGGTATTTTTCAGAGATGAACATTTAAATCAGTAAACTGTGAGTAAAGCAGTTTACATCCATAATGGGGGTGGACCTCATCCAATCAACTGAACGCTTTAATAAATAAAGACTGACCTCCTCCTCAGAAGAGGAAATTCTGCCAGTAGAATGCCTTTCGACTTGAGCTGAAGTATCACTCTTCTTCGCTGAGTCTCCAGACTGCCAGCTTACCCTGAGGATTTTGGACTTAACAGCCTCCACAATCCCTTGAGACAATTCCTTAAATCCTCTGTCTCTCTATCTATATATACATATTTACATATTTACATATTATATGTAGAGAGAGAGAGATGCACACACACACACACACATCCTATTGAATCCTATTTGTTCTGTTTCACTGGAGAACCCTGATTAATAAAACCAGTATGCTAGAAAAATAATCACTTAGTACTTTTAAACATGTCAAATTATAAACTTTAAATGTGAGATAGTTCTGAAGGCACTTGGAATTCTAATGCCCAAGTGTCACAGAGTTCCAGTCTGATTGTACTGACATAATGTCATTCTTCCCTCAGCATCCAGTGTCATGGGTAAATCCTTTTAAATAGTTAATTGAAGTGAGACATATTGACTCTGGTTATAAATGGCTCTAATTTCTAAGCTGGTACTATTTTTAAATGGATAGCTGTGGGGTTATTCATTCACTCAGTAAGTGGTTCTAATGAGTAGCAAAGAAGGAAAATCTCAGTGGACAGAATTTTATATTTTATAGCTCTTGGTTTTTGGTTTACTGTATTTCTTCACTAGACTACAACTACCATATTGATGGTAAACTCATCTCTCTTATTAGAGACTGTATCCTCAGGGCCTACATCAGTTCCTGATAAACATTAAATTCTCAGTAATCTGATGTGTGTGAAATGAATAAATGAGTAAAATAATATGATAATTTTTATAAAACATCTGGCAAGATTCATACGGAAATACCACTCTAAGCTTCTGTTAGTAAAATTTTAAACAAAAAAAAATTGATACTGACTTAAGAACAAATATAATTTTAAAATCTGTTTGAAGACAGGACTAGCCAATCACAGTCTAGAAGGTAAGATATTAGAAAACATGTACCACAATTCCTTTCTAAATTTTCAGTCCAAATTATCTTTTTGTTTGACTGTTTTAACTAATCTTTGCAAATATTGTAATGTGGTACTCATTAAAATCTGGACTTATAAATGTATGTCACTTGTTCATTCTACCCAAATACAATATTAATTCTAAAACTCCTAGGACTATAAATGTCTTACTCACCAACATAGTCCTTGTACCTAGCAGAGAGTCTGGCACATAACAGGTTTTCAATTGGTAATTTTGAATGACTGAACAAATGAAATATTTAATAAAGACTTTACATATTTGAATAGGCAGTTTTTTATCAAAATGGATAAAATGATTGTGAAATAAACATAGTATTATGTTTCATTACTATGCTATTCATTAATTTTACAACTATTTTTTATACCTTACATTTCAGGAAAAAGTAGACACTACTAAAATTTCTACTATGTATCAAACAGTATACTGTGAATCATATATATACATATGATTTAATCATTTCAATATTCCAGTTTAACAGGCATAGAAAAAAATAAATTTAAACTTCTGTGTGCATATCTACACAAGATAGCTTTGTAATGTTGTGCATTTCTCTTTGCAGATGAGAAGTAATATTGATTGAACCAACTTTGAACAAGAAGGATTCCATTTTAATTGTCCTGACATATTATTACAAACCTTCAAATCAGTTTTTTAATGAACCTACCTAAAGTAAAATTATGAATAATACTGGACTAATATTCTAACAATTCCTAATAGCATATATAGTAATATGTTCGAAATTAGTCTCTTCATTTAAAAAAGAATTGAGATACATGTCAGGTGATAAATGACATGTGATTAGGCAATTGTAAATATTTCCAAAAATGTTATATTAAAATTTTCAATACACTGTTGAACATCTCCAGTTCTCAAAAACTAATGGGTTTTCAATACTGCCTATTCAGTTTGAGATTATCTCTTAAAATACTCTTTGTTATGGTAAGTTTAACACTAACTCCCTATTGATGGTTCTACTATTTCTGGTTCTGTGTGCAAAAGCCACAGAGAACAAATCTAAACCTTTGCACCTGAAACAATGTAAGATAATTCAGAATAAGTATGTTCTTCATGTTAAATGGATCATCATCAATACTTCACTTCTTATATGCTATATTTAATAATCATTCATCACTTTTTCTCTCTTGAAACAACACTGCCAATTTTCAATCTCTCTCTTGAATTCTAATATCCAAACCAAAAAAATATTTCAGATATTGTCTGGCCATCAATTTTGTCATTTACTATTTTATTTTGTGTTTTGGAAATTATTTATTGAAACAATTTTGTAACACTAGAAAAGTTCAAAATTTAATTCTGGTTTAAGAGCTAACATATTCCATATCTGAACTTTTACATTGGAATCTATGTTGTCACATCTGAGGCCACAGAATTCAAGTTAGTCATCTATCACCTTGCCAAGTTCATCTAAAGCTAGGAACATCAAAATAATGTATAGTTTAAAAATATTTATATTTATAATCATTGCATTAATACATTATTAAGGATATCATATTATAAAATTTCAAAATTACTAATTTATTGAAATAAAATGTAGGAACACTAAAATTATTACTATAAGACTAAAAAGAAAAATGTCTCACTCTTTTAATAGAAATTGAAATATATTAAAAGTAGATCTGGTTCTCAACTCATGAATAAAAACAAAAACACCAATCAATCCAAAATTTGGGTATATGGTTGCTATGTACTAAATGTTTATGGACCCCAAAATTTGTGTGTTGAAACCCTAATTTCCAATGTGATGGTATTTGAAGATGGGGTTTTGAGGAGGTAATTAGGTCTTGAAGGTAGAGCTCTAATGATGGGATTATAGAAGACACATGAGAGAGCTTCCTTCCTCCCTCTCTCTGACTCTCTTTCTCTCTCTCTCCCTCTCTCTTCCCTCTCTGTACCATGTGAGGATACAAAGGAGAGACAGCTATCTGCGAACAAGAAAGAGGGCTCTCATCAGACTGAATCTTCGGGCATCCTAATGTTGCTTTCTCAGCCTCAAGAACTGTGAGACATAAATTTCTGTTGTTTAAGCCACCAAATCTCTCATAGCTTGTTATAGTAGCCTAAACTAAGAAAATGAACTAAAAAGTAGTAGTTGCTAAATATTATAATTCATTAACGCATTAAATATCAAAAGTAATTACAGATAGGTCACCACATTCAGTTATAAGCCTGAAAGATAAAATCAAGTAGGATGTTTACTCAAGCATAAAGTCTGTAATAAGTTACAAGTGCTTCAAGTTTTTTTGACTGATATACAGGTATTTCTGTTTTATCATTGATTTGCCTCTTCACTCCATTGTTGTCTCTTGTAACCTGAATTGTCAACCTCACGCTCTCTAGTGAATCATTGTCAGTGGCTTAAAAATATGCAGTGGTGTCACCAATCTTAAAAAATAAACAAAAATCAAACAAAATTGCTTTGCGGCTAGCCTCTTCCAAATATTGTTACATTTTTCTGCTCTCCTTAGCAACTGATGTTATCAACTGTGTTGTTTACTCCTGCAGACTGTATTTCAGCACACTTTACTTATTTTTCAAAAAATCAAATCTTCCTTTTATCCACACCAAGTTGCTCTTTGTGAGGGCACCAATAACCTGCCTGTTGTGAAGTCCAATAATCACCCCACCCCATTAGATATGTTCTATCTCTGCACACAGAATTTTAATTGACCATTTCTTTTTCCTTAAAATCTGGATGATACACATCTTTGGTTTTCCTCTTATATTTGACTCCTCCTTCCCTGTCTTCTTTGCCAACTTTGTTTTCTTCACTGAATCACTAAATAATGAAGCTCTTCAGAGCTCAATTCTAGCTTCATCTCTTCTCTCTATACTTTCTCCCCAGATAATCTCATCTATCTCTATGAATCTGAATAGCAATCTATCCACAGATTGTATTTAAATGTAGATCCCTAGGGCAAATATATTTGTTGAGCTTAGTCACTTATTTAGTGGCTTACAATATACTTGTTACAAGGATAACACAGAAGTATCTCAAACTTAACATGTACTGAATTCTTGATTTTTCCCTCAAGCCTTCTTTAACCCCAATCTTCTGTATTTCAGTGAATAATATCACTTTTTTGACCCAAACCAGTAATCTAGGCATTGCTTTTTATTTAATAACTTGTCGACTTACATGTTTACTATTGTCTCCCTGTATTCCATCTAGACCAGAGTTTTTTATTCTTGGTACTGTGTCATTTGGGTCAGATAATTCTCCATTGATGGGGCTGTCCTATGTATTGTAGGATCATTAGCAGCATCCCAGGCCTCTACCCAGTGTATATCGGTAGTATCTTCTCTAGTTGCAATAACCAAAAATGTTTCTAGACATTAGTAAATGTCACCTGGGGTACAAAATTTCTTCTAGTTAAGAATTACTGCCTAGATGGTAAACTCTATGAAAATAGTGATGATTTTACTTCTCCACTATGTCTCCAAAACCCAGAACAGTGACAGATATCTAACTTATAAATATATTTGTGTAATTAACTTTTTGGTTTTCTTGACACAGCATTATTGTAACATTATGCATAGAATATAAAATGTGTTTTTGATAATCAGCAAAAAAATAAAAAATTAAAAATACATTTCAGTGTAGTACTAAGTGCTACTTTTTCAGTTTTCATGTCTATCTTTACCAGTTATTTCTGTACCATATGCTGCTGGTAGAAATCTGACTATGGAAATTTGGGGACTTTTCACTACTGGCTTTAGTATTTAATATACATAGGTTTTCTCAACATTAGAACTACTGGTGCTTACCTGAAGATTCAGCTGCAATCTGTATACAAAATATTATTTGTAACACACAATTCCAAGGTACGCTCCCTTCTGCTGCTTGGCAAATACCTAAATTATAATAATATTCTTATTTTCGCTATTGTTCCTGCTGACCACATTTTTAGATTGTTGAGTAGCCACACAGCCAGTCAGTGAGGGCCATATATTTCTGCAATATAACCAGATCTCAGTGTTCACTTTCGATTTTTGTCTTAACAATATTTTTACCATTTTATTCTACTTTTAACAGTAATACCAACTATAATCATAAATTATTATATCTATTGGAATTAGAACTATGATTAAAACTTATTTATGCAATCTTCAATATAATCCTATAAAATCTTGACTATTATCCCAAATTTCAAAGTAAATTAAAAAAGAATTCATAAGATTAAGTGATAGCTAAGCTAGTTAATGATGAAGCAGCTAATAAATGATAGATCCCAGATCTATCATTTATTAGCATGGATAGATTCCATGCTTTCAATCATTTATCTCTTTACTGCTTCATATATACAGTTTGTCTTTTGTAGGCAAACTGCCTCATGGCATCAGGGATACTATAATCAGTCAAAAATTCAAAATGGCAGACAAAAATGCCCAACAATTGGGACCTACAGAAATGACTAATAGGATATCATGGTGACAAGAGCAGATAGATGGGGAGCCAACAGGAGACTGCAATATTATGCATATTTTAAAAAGATCAAGAGATGATGAACAAAGGTAATCACATGATCATCTCAATAGATGCATAAAAAGCATTTGACAAAATTTAACATCCTATCTCAATAAAAACTCTCAACAAACTAGGCTCAACATGTGAAAAACTTATAGCAAACATCACACTCAGTGATGAAAAACTGAAAGTTTGTTCCTCTAAGATCAACAACAAGGCAAGGATGCCCACTCTCACCACTTATATTTGACATAGTACTGACAGTCCTAGCTAGAGCAGGTAAGTGAAAAAAAAGGAACAAAGCCATCCAAATAGGAAAGGAAGAAGGAAAATTATCTGTTTGCAGATGACATGATTATATACAAAGAAAACCCTAAAGACTCTGTACACCAAAACAAAACAAAACCAAATAAACAAATTAAAAAACAACTTAAGACTAAGAAACCAATTCAATAAAGTTGCAGAATAAAAAATCAACATACAAAAATTAGATGCATTTATTTACACTAACAACAAACAATTCAAAATGGAAATTAAGAAAACAGTCCAATTTAGCATAACATCAAAAAGAATAAATACTTAGGAATAAATTTAACTAAAGAGATGAAAGACCCATACACTGAAACTAATAAAACATGATGAAGGAAATTAAAGAGGTACAGATAAATGGAAAGATATTTCATGTTCATGGACTGGAAGAATTAGTATTGTTAATATGTCCATACTACCCAAAGCAATCTACAGATTCAACACAATCAACTATCAAAATTCCAATGACATTCTTACAGAAATAGGAAAAACAATCCTAAAATCCATATAAAACCACAGAGGACCCCCAATAGCCAAAACAACCTTGAAAAGGAAAACAAAACTGGAGAATCATACTTCCTGATTTCAAATTATATTACAAAACTACAGTAATCAATACAGTATGATACTGGCATATATACAGCTACATAGAGCAATGGAAAAGAATAAAGAACCCAGAAATAAACCCACACATATATGGTCAAACTGATCTTTGACAACGGTGCTAAGAATACACAGTGGGGAAAGGATAGTCTCTTTAACAAAGTGTTCTGGAAAAACTGGATATCCATATATAAAATAACACCATACTCAAAAATCAACTCAAAATGGATTAAAGACTAAAATACAACCTGAAACTCTAAAACTCCTAGGAAAAAAATAAGGGAAAATATTCATGACATTGGTCTTGGCAATGATTTCTTGGATATGATATCTAAAGCACAGTCAACAAAAGCAAAAATAAACAAGTGGGACTACATCAAACTAAAAATTGTCTGCACAGCAAAGGAAACAATTAAAGAGTGAAAAGGATACCCTTGGAATGAGAGAAAATATTTGCAAACCATACATCTGATAAGGGGTTAATATCTAAAATATAAAAGGAACTCCTATAGCTCAGTAGCAAACAAAACAAACAGAAGAACCCCAAAACACAAAAAACCTGATTAAAATATGGACAAAGGACATGAATAGACATGTCCTTTTCAAAGAAGACATACAAATGGCCAACAGGTATATGAAATGATACTCAACATCACTAATCATCAAGGAAGTACAAATCAAAACCTCAATAAGCTGTTACCTTTCATCTGTTAGGATGGCTAGTATTTAAATAAAAAACACAAAAGATAACAAGCATTGAAACATACTTGGAGAAATTGGAACACTTGTACACTCTTTTTGGGGATGTAAAATGGTGCAACCACTATGGAAAATGGTATGAAGGTTTCTCAAAAATTAAAAATACAACTATCATATGATCCAGCAAGCTTGCTTCAAAGCATTTATCTAAAAGAATTGAAATTAAGATCTTGAACATTACACTCCCATGTTCATTGCAGTATTATTTACAATAACTGAGATGTGGAAGCAAAGAAAATGTCTACTGATGAATGAATAGATGGAGAAATTTTGGTATATGCATACAATGGAATATTATTCGGCCTTAAAAAAGAGAGAAATCCTGTCATTTGCAACAACATGGATGAACCTGGAAGTCATTATGCTTTGTGAAGTAAACCAATCACAGAAGAACAAATACTGTACCATTCTAGTTATATTAGGTATGAAAATAGCCAAACTCATAGAAACAGAGAATAGAATGCTGGTTGCCAGGGAATGGGGGGAGGGGGAAATGGGGAGTTGTTATGCAGCTAGTATCAGGTTTTAGTTATGTAAGATGAGTAAGTTCTAGAGATCTGCTATACAACATATTGCCTATTGTTAACAGTGCTGTATTGTACAACTAAAAATGTATTAGGGGCTTCCCTGGTGGTGCAGTGGTTGAGAGTCCACCTGCCGATGCAGGGGACACGGGTTCGTGCCCCGGTCCGGGAAGATCCCACATGCCGCGCAGTGGCTGGGCCCGTGAGCCATGGCCGCTGAGCATGCGCATCCGGAGCCTGTGCTCCGCAACGGGAGAGGCCACACAGTGAGAGACCCGCGTACCGCAAAAAAAAAAAAAAAAAAAAAAAATGTATTAGAAGTGTAGATCTCATGTTAAAATGTTCTTACTACAATTAAAAAGAAAGTCATACTCCTCTGCCAAATTACTAAAATTAACTCATTTTCTGATTCAGAACCCACTGACTGAAGAGATGCAATTTACAAAACTAGGACAAGAATACAAGTAGTAAGTTGCTCGGTTCTTCCAACAGAATCTATGATCCTTTTATCAGATAACCATAGACTGGGGAAAAAATATCTCAATATTTTTAATAATTATTGGTTATACAGACTGAGTTACCACTAATACCTGGGGTACCAGATTATCATAGGCTTCTTGATAAAGCAGAAGGTCTATTAATAATAGATTACAGGCTCAGATCTCTCTCACAATGTGTACTCTGGGTCCATGGACCTACTAGTCATTACTTCCTCATTTCCCTAATATACATTGGGAGGTACATAAAACCCATTGATCAGTGAATGGAAAACTTCTAGCTTTGATAGGGCTCCGGAGAAAGAAAGAACTCTGCATGAGATATAGGCTACGTTAAAAAAAAAATGATATTTTGGTCCATCAGTTCCATGGACTAGAGTTATTTGTAGTAAGGAGAGATACTATTTAGAGCCTTTTGCAAGCCCCAATAAGAGTAGTCACAGAAAGGAATCCTGAGTGTTTAGGAGGAAGTTTATGCCATTTATAGTGGAAAACTAAATACTATTCAAAAAAAAAAGATGCTTGCAAGCTACTGTACCCTAGAAGAACCTGAGCATCTCATAAAGGATCATGTGGCAGAACCCATCTTGATTTGGGTAATGTCTAACCCAACAAATTATAAGGTCAAGCAGGTCCTGCGGCAATAAATTATAGAATGGAAGGGTCAAACTCAATAGCAGGATGCAGCAACAAGCTCCAGAAATGGGGCTTTAGGTGCACAAATGCCCTATCACTGTCGCACATAAGTTTCTCCCACATCTCAGATCTGTAATATCATAATAAAAGCACATGTAATATCATAATAAAAGCACATGTAAAAGCATATGTAATATCATAATAAAAGCAGTCCTTTTGTCTAAGCTGATAGAGATGAAAAATCCAGAACTTGGCTCCGAAGGATTAGCTATATATTTGAAAAAATACCAAAAAATGAACTGCTATTGCATTGCAGTCTCATCCAAGGGTAGCCCTCATAGATAGCTGTGAGGCTAAAACCAAAGTACAAAGCTTTGGACTATGCACTGTCACCCATTTTCTGTGAAGAAAGAATCAAGGGCAGAGGTAAATGGCTGAGCTGGTTGGTAAAGGGCCTGGAAGGAGCAGGATTGAAAGATCAGAGGCAAAGTGATCTGGAAAAGAGATATATGGATGATGCTATGGGAGTTGGCAGAAAGTGTAAGAATCTTTATATCACAAGAGAATTTCAACCAGAATGTAGTCACTGTAGGAGAGGTACTAAATCACTAAATGGAGAAGATGTCAGCACACCTCTGTTATTAGTTACCTGAGTATCACATCAACAGAAACAGAGGTGATGGAGGACATGGAGGTTATGCATGGGCCCAGTACCATGGCTCCAAGACTGATGGAGTGCTGCTCCTGCCATTTGTCTAACCTGTCAGTAAAAGTTTTTCCTAACTGTGGTAGTTAACTGGTTAATTTTATGTGTCAACTTGACTGGGCCCCACGGTGCCCATGTGTTTGGTTAAGCCCAGGTATTTTGTTCTGGTTGTGTATGTGCATTTCTTTCTGGATGAGATTAACATCTGAATCAGATGGAGTAAAGCAGAGTACCCTCCTCAATGGATTGCTTTATCTAATCCATTAAAGGCCTGGATAGAACAAAAAGGCTGAGTAAGGGAAAATTTGTTCTCTCTGCCTACCTATATTTGATCCTGCTGCCTTTGGACTAGGACTCAGACTGGAACTTACACCATTGGCTCTCCTGCTTCTCAGGCTTTCATGCACAAAAAATAAATATTATTATATAGTATATCAATTATATATTTATATATTACATTTACTATATATTATATATAATAAATAAATGGAGAGCAAGAGAGAGAGGGAAAAAAAAGAGATTTATATCCTATTTGTTCTATTTCTCTGAAGAACCCTGACTAATACACTAACAAAGAAAAGTCCAAGACCAGATGACTTCACTGATAAATTCTACCAAGGATTTACAGAATTAACACTAATCCTTCTTATACTCTTCTCAAAACAGGAAAATAGGGAAAACTTTCTAATTTATTCTATAAGACTATCATTACCCTGATACCAAAGCCAGACAAAGACATCTCAAGAAAAGTAGAAAAGTAAATGATACGAGAAACACAAGTAACAAAAGAAAAAAAATAGATAAATTAGATACTATCGAAATTTAAAAAGTCTGTGCATCAAAGCCTATTAATAAGAAAGGGAAACAACCTACAGAATGAGAAAATTATATGTAAATCATGCATCTGATAAGTATCTAGTATCTAGAATATACAAAGAACTTTTCCAATTCAATAACAAAAGACAGCTGTCCAATTAAAAAATGGGCAAATAACGTGAATAACCATTCTAAAAAGAAGATATACAAATGTTCAAGAAGCACATGAAAAAATTATCAACATCATTAATCATTAGTGAAATTCAAATTAAAACCACAATGGGATACTACTTCACATCAACTGGTATGGCTATAATTTTTTTAAAGTGGAAAAAACAAATATTGGTGAAGATGCGTACAAATTAGAAACCTGGCACAATACTGATGGAAATGCAAAATGGTTCAGCCACTGTGTAAAACAGTTTAGCAGTTTCCTAACATTTAATCATAGAATTATGACTCAGCAATTCTACTCCTAGGGTACACACCTGAAAAGTATATAACAGGTGCTTGAACAAATTCCTGTAAACAAATGTTCAGAGAAGCACTACTCACATTATGCCAAAAGGTGGAAATATCCCAAGTATCCATCAACAGATTAATGGATATACAAACTGTTGTATGTACATACAATGGAATATTATTCAGCCATAAATGAATGAAGTAATGATATAGGCTATCATTACTCAATGAATCAACCTCAAAAATATTAGAAGCCAGACATAAAATGTCACATATTGTATGATTCCATGCATATGAAATATCCAGAATAAGTATATCCACAGAAGTAGAAGCAGATTGTTAGCTGCATAGGGATAGGGGAAGGAGGAAAGAGGAATGACTGCCCAGTGGGTACAGAGTTTTATTTTGGGGGTGATGAAATGTTTGGGAACTAGATAGAGGAGGTAGTTGAACAACACTGTAAATGTATTAAACACCAATGAATCAATCACTTTAAAAAAGCTGATCGTTATGTGAATTTCACTTCAATTAAAAAAAAAAAAAACATGAAAAAAGGAGTAAGAACACTAATTCCCTGACAGGTTTCTAAGTACTACCAGGTGGAAAGTGGCTTATCTCAGACCCATTCCAACTTGGAAAGAGCAATATCATATTTCATCCTGAATTGTTACACAACCAGTACGGATACACATTTTGGCTATGTTTGTGCTCTCTTGACCTCATTGCCTTAGTCAGCACTACAATCCAAGGGCTCCAAAAATATCTGATTTGCTGACATTAAGTCCAAGAATAGGTTTACATCAGAGGAAGTGAAATGGTGAAAGAATTCACTAAACAGCACACCATCCAGAGTGGATGGCTTGATAGGGGTGATAAAACAGATTTTTGAAGGTATAGATTAGGTTCCAGGTTAGAGACAACATCCTGCAAGGACAGGACACGGGTGCTTTAGAACACAGCATACACTTTACACCAATGATCACTACATAGTGGCCAGTAGGCAGAATATACGAACTCAGGAATTATGGTATAGGAATGAATGTCTCCACTTATCAACACGACCGTGGGGAATCTGTCCCTGCAATTTTAGGCTCTGTTGGTCTACATGTCCTAGTTCATACGTTTGGGGTACAGCAGCATTTTCAAAAAGAAACAGACTGAGAGTTCCTCTAAATCTAAAACCATGGTCAATGTGTTTACCTCAAGCCAGTAGACCATCAAGCAAATAAAGAAGCTACCATACTAGCAGCAGTAGTTGACCCTTATCTAAGGTTTTGGGCTGTTGTTTATAATGGAGATATAGAGGAATATATTAGGCACTCGGGTGATCCTCTAGGATAACTCTTGGAACTCTAGTGTCCAGTTTTAAGTGTAAATCAACAAATACAGTAACCATTTGCCTGATAGAGGCATGGTAACAAGAAGTTTAAAGCCCTCAGAGAGGAGAATCTTGCTCAACTCACCAGGCATGCCATGTAAGCCAATGGAAATGCAAGTTGAGGCTGAAAGTTATCAAGAATGAATACTGGAGAAAGGAAATGATGAATATTAATAAAGACTTTGGAAACAACTGGAGTAGCAAGGTTTATTGCTTGGCGCACTAACGCTTTTCTTTTATATTTTTCTGAAATTATGGCCGCCATAAAATTCTAAACCTGGAGAAGCTTTGCCTTGATTGTGTAATTTAGTATAAGACAGAAGAAAATCTATGTGGGGCAGGTCATGGGCTACAGTGGTATTTGTGGTGCTCCACTCAAGTCCCTTTTATCAGCTGATGCACCCATCCTCCAGCTGCTGTGAGTGTTGACTGATGACAACTCACAGCTGCTGTCTTTTCTGGAGAAAACCCGTTAGCCAAATGGATGCACCATGCTCACAAGACTATACCTGCCATACACATACTGGGCCATCTATTAGTCAATGACTGACCATCATGGGGTACATAAGACTGGTCGTCTCTCCTAAAGGTAGGCCTAACTCTTCGGTATAATGTGCACTCCAGTTTATTCTCATAGAATCTGCCTGAATGTAGTCTCTAGCTGAGGCCCCATTCTTGCTTAGTTTCTTACATTGCCCTCCTGTGTTTTCTTTACTCAACTTCTCCAGAAGGCAGTCCCCCAATACCTTGCTTAAACAAGAACTCTGGTCTCAGAGTCTACATCTAGGGAAGCAGAACTAAGATGTGGTTAATCATGATATGAGTTTGGGAAGACTGAAGTCTTGCTTGCAGGATGTTATAAGCAAAATTTGTAGTTGGTTTTATTACTGTGAATAATGAGGTATATTTTGAATAATGCTTATTAATATATTGCCTCTTCCAAAGATCAATCTGTGCTATATAATCTTTTATTTCCAAAGGAAAACTGTCAATGTAACAACAACAAAAAATTAACCATGAAAAAATGGAGACTAAATAAAGGTATAGCTTTATTTAAATAGCTTACTATGGATGGTATATATTTAAATAGCTTACTATGGATGGTAATACTGCTGATTAAATATTGACAGGGATATCTTGAGATGAAATGAGTAAACAATGAAATACATTTCACTCATCATCCATGGTAGGACTCGCCAGGTATTGACAAATTTTTGTAGGCTTGAATGAAAATGAAATAGAAACGTAAAAGAGAAAAAATAATAAAATAAGATTACATGATATTTTATTTAGAGGAACAGTAAGTAGAAAAATAAGTCCTTTTACATGTAGCTGTCCAGTTTTCCTAGCACCACTTATTGAAGAGGCAGTCTTTTCTCCATTGTATATTCTTGCCTCCTTTGCCATAGGTTAGGTGACCACAGGTGCATGAGTTTATCTCTGGACTTTCTATAGTGTTCCATTGATCTATATTTCTGTTTTTGTGCCAGTACTATACAGTTTTGATTACTGTAGCTTTGTAGTATAGTCTGAAGTCAGGGAGCCTGATTCCTCCAGCTCCATTTTTATTTCTCAAGATTGCTTTGGCTATCTGGGGTCTTTTGTGTTTCCATACAAATTGAAAATTTGTAAAAGAATGAAATTAGAACACCCCCTAACACCATACACAAAAATAAACTCAAAATAGATTAAAGACCTAAATGTAAGGCTGTTAATGCTGGAGAGGGTGTGCAGAAACAATAAATGCTGGAGAGGGTGTGGAGAAAACCCTCCTACGCTGTTGGTAGGAATGTAGACTGGAATAGCCACTATGGAGAACAGTATGGAGGTTCCTCAGAAAACTAAAAATAGAGCTACCATATGATCCAGCAATCCCACTCCTGGGCATATATCTGGAGAAAACCATAATCCAAAGAGATACATGCACCCCAATGTTCATTGCAGCACTATTTACAATAGCCAAGACATGGAAGCAACCTAAATGTCCATCAACAGAGGAATGGATAAAGTAGATGTGGTATATTTATACAATGGAATATTAGCCATAAAAAAGAACAAAATAATGACATGTGCGGCAACATGGGTGGACCTAGAGATTGTCATACTGAGTGAATTAAGTCAGACAGAGACAGACAAATATGATATTGCTTACATGTGGAATCTAAAAAAAGTGTATAAATAAACTTATCTACAAAACAGAAATAGAGTTACAGGTGTAGAAAACAAACTTACGGTTACCAGGGGGTAAGGGGGAGAGGGGAATAAATTGGAAGATTGGGATTAACATATACACACTACTATATATATATAATTGATAACTAATAAGGACCTACTGTATAGCACAAAGGAACTCTACTCAATACTCTGTAATGGCCTATATGGGAAAAAAATCTAAAGAGTGGATATATGTATATGTATAACTGGTTCACTTTGCTGTACACCTGAAACCAACACAACATTGTTAATCAGCTATACGCCAATAAAAATTTTTTTTAAAAAAAGAAAAAGAAGTCCTAATACCTAGGGTTAGAAGGCTTGAGATCCTCTAATTGAAAAATGCACATACACTATGACCCCAGTCAATTCATTTAGCCTATTTTGACCAAGGTCATCATATCTATAAAATATCAAAGTGGTTTTCTTTTGTGGTATGTTGGGACCAATCCTCTGAAAATAATTGTCATTATTTGCATGCTATTTTTAAAATTTGTTTTAAATTGTGTGTGTAAATAGAAAGCTAAGCAGACAGAATGAAACTTTTAAAGTTGGATTATTATCTATAGGCACAAACAGGAATTTAAACTTTTAGCATAAAGGTAATATGGAGTAGAATATTACATTTGACACTATTTTTCTTAATTTTCACAGGAAAAAAGAATAAAGTGAATCAAAATAAATTTTACCTCTTTTTATATCCAAGACCCATAAGTAACCTTAAAATCTTACTTAATGCATTTTTAAGATATTCTTTTCTTTTTAATGTAATGATTACTCTCAATGTATAAAATGTGACAAGCACAGTCATAACGATCAGAAGACACAATAAGCAATTTCAATTTGGGAAACAAGTTTAGTTATTGCAGTCATTCTCCACTTGTCACAGGTGGCAATACTTTACCAGAAAGATATTAGTATACTGCCCTCGTATAATTTATACTAATGAAAATTCAAAGAAGCCAGATAATATGAATGGATTTTCTACACAAAGAAAGAAAACAAGCTTGTAAAAATTGTAAAGAAGAAAAGAGTCATGACTTTTAGCTTTTATAATAATTATTTTACTGAGTTTTTAAAATGTCTGTGCCAAAAGTTCAGACAAGTACTTTGTAATTTTAAATGGAATTGGCTCTTAAGAATAAGATCTGCCATTTAGGTGTAAAACAATAATATTGGGATATCAGAGTAAGTAATTATCTCTTCAAAAGCTGTAGAAATGCCTTCCAGTTATTCTGTCAGCCTGTGGTAACAATATAAGGCCACCAGGAAGAAGTATAAATCTTAAATCCTGACCTTCTATTGTTTAGGAGATACCAAGGTTATATCTTTGTAGATTTTTTTTTAACCAATAAATTGAACATAACATTTTTTCTAAGATCTGTGTAGATGAAATTTCATCACCCGTCCTTTCTTTTATCTTTCAAAACAGTATTCCCCTTGCAACAGTAAGAACAGAACCACCCAAGCTGCTTAGGAAAAGGGTCCCTGCTACCCCTATTTTGAGGGGGAAAAGATATCTGGAGTCAAGGTAATAGAGAAGATCAGTGGAAATAAGTTATATCTATAAGTTATCCTGGAGATGTATTTGCTATCACCAATAAAAAATGAACACCCTAACTCTTACATGAATTTGGAAATAATTATGTCTAGAATTCTAATATTCTAAAGAAGTAGTGATGGTGGAGACTCTTAGGTTACACAGTAAAAATCTAAATGTATTTCAAGATGCCACATTCTGTATATGAGATTTGATGTTCTCTGGAGGCCCCCTTTCAGATAGAATTTGAAGTCTTTTCACACATGTATAATACATACAGCTCTTGTTTTAGTTGGTAAGTTGTAAAGCCAAAACCTTCATCCCACCACTACGTGGTTTGGTCTTCTCTTTCAACTCCAATGAATACGTTTCCTCATTGGCAAGTTGAAATTAATTAATACTGTCTTATTTACTTTCTAGTGGTTTTGTATGGGATAACATATTATTGTAAAATTATTTATGTAATATAAAATGTGAAATGTACAAATGTTTGGTGAACATTACAATGCTGTGTAAACTATTAGAATATCTTGTACCTTGAACCAGTTTATCCCCATGGCATTATAATGTTAGCATCATTCTGTTCCTTGCAGTTTTCATTCAACAGTTTATCTTGGAATTCTTTTTCTGCCAGTCCACAAAGTTTCTATTATTTTTAACTGTTGAAGAATATGGTGAAAATATACTGTATTTAGATAACTCTCTACCTGATTGTTACAAAAAATGCTGAAGTAAACATCTTATTACTAAGTGAAGGTTAATTATCAGTTTTGAATTTAATAGATCATCTAAATTACCAGATAATGTGGTCATACCAATTTAGAGAACCTCTAATAGCATATGAATATCTATTTTACACACTTTTGCCAAAAATTGAGATAGAAATTTCAACTTTTTAATAATCTCATGTGTGAAAATGGTCCGATTTTAAAATATTTGCTCTATAAAGTACCTGCAGAAAATTGCACAAACTCTAAGAATTCAATGAATTATTACAAAGTAGACAAACCCAGATTAGGAAATAAAATATTGCCAGCAACTAAGTGGGTCCCCAAGAAGTGGTACCATCCAAATATCACCCTCTTCTCATGTCTCAAATTAAATTCTATCCTGATATCTTACACCACATTTTAGTCTGAACTGTTTACAATTTTATTTAAATTGAGTGGAGAATATTTATTCTTTGGTTACAGGCTTCTTTTTTCCCACAGTATGCTTGTGAGATTTATTAATATTTCTGCAATATCATGGCATTGTTCATTGTAATTGCTGTATAATATTTTGTTGTATGACTGTACTACTATTTATGTATTTTATGCCTGAAATACATTTGCATTCATAGAAATGCAATTGATTTTTGTATATTGATCTTGTAACCAGCAAGTTTGAATAAATCATCTAGTAATTTTAAATATTTAACTGTAGGTTATTTTGTATCATGGCATCAAATTAACTTGGCAACTTCCTTGAAAATCAGTTGAACATCTAAGTGTGAGTCTATTCTGTACTCTGTTTTGTTTGATTAATCCATACGTCTATCCTTACACCAGTACTATATTATATTGATTATTCTAACTTTATATCAAATCTTGTAATCATGTGGTATCCATCCATCCATCATGTCCTTCTGCCTTAAGATAATTTGGGCTACCCTAAGTCTTTTGCCTTTCCAAGCAATATTTGAATTAAGGCTGTCAATTTCTTTAGAAAGTCTGATAGAATTTTTTGAAAACAACTTTATATGAGTTGTCTAGGAATTTCATAGGATTTGTATTGAATCTCTAGATCAATTTGGAGGGACTTGCCTTCTACAAAATATTGTCTCTCCTAATCCATGAGGATAATGCTGTCTATTTAATTAAATATTTTAAATTTCCATTTGCGATATTTTATAGTTATTCAACTAATATATAATTTCATTGTATTTATTTCCTAATATATACAGAGAATGACAATTTGTACCTAAAATATATATATATGATACACATATTTTTCAAAGAATAATGAAAGAAAATTTAGATGTTCATATATCAGGCTTTAAAGAAATTTCCAATGCATTCCATAATGTAGAAGTCATTCAGGCCATGGCCTAATTAAGGAAGTACTGTTCATGTTATGTGAGGAAAGGGATTTTTCATCAAAGAGCTGTAACAGCCTCTAGCATGCACCAGCTGGAATTAGCAGAACATACATGGGACTAAATTTTGAAATGGATAGAACAGGTGGGGTGTCAGAGTATAACACTGTATATAATAGCTTATTTGTCTAAGAGGCAGAAATCAGGATCTAATAACTCGCAGAAATCAGGATTTAATAACCTGGTAAGGTCATGTTGTAGCAATCTTAATTTGCTACTGGAATAGTTCTTTGGAGCTTGGAAGAAAAATGGAGATTCTGGAACTTCCTTGGAAGAGGAAGGGAAAGGGTTTTTAAAAGCCCAGGGAGTTGGACTTCAACCAGTAAAGCCAAAAAATCTACCAAATAACTATGTGTCCAGGGACAGCAGAGATGACCCTTTTTATCACTGTAGTGATAAGGAATGGACTAATGAGAGGATCAACAGCATTATTGAAAACCTTGGTGGTAACTGTCCTTTCTAAGCCAGTATTGATTGTAGAGGTTGCTGCTATGAACTTGACTCCCAAGTAGAATAAATGAAACAACAGAGTGGAAATTTTGGCAGTCCTTTAACTCAAGCAGGGCAGATTCTAAGGCAAGGCAGATAAACTTGGCCCCTAGACCATGGGGTCATGATTAGGGTGGGTAAGTTGGCAGTGTAATCTCCCATGAGTTCAAAGTTTTCTAAACTTCACAGAAATGTTTCTGAAGAAGGATTTCTGGATACAGGCATGTAACTGTAATTTTCTAAAAGTATAGCCCAAACAGTCCCCACTGCCAGTACAGCAGTCGAGCTGTTTTGTTGTTTCTCCCTTTCCTAATGAAGAATATAATATGATTTCTGCTATTCTGCAACCATTGCCCATGAAAAACCACATAAGAAAAATAGGAGCTCTGCTTATAATGATGTTTCCCATACATTCTAATCACTTGTGAGCTAACTTACATTGTAGAAATACCTATTGTATTAGAAAAGACTGGGAAAAATAGAGATGATATATATGTGCATATATAATATAAAATAATTTAAAAAATATATAATAGGATAGAATACAAATATTTATGCACAAATATGTAAGGGTCCCTGCAAGGAACACATACCACAACAAAACTGGATAATTGAAGATAACATAATAAAAAGACTTTTTTAATGTGTAAGAAGATTTAGAGAAAAATGGGGGGGGGGCAGTAAGATAGTTACTAAGAGCTCTTACCAACAGAACCTTTAAAAGAGCAATATAGTGAAGACAGCAACCTGACGGAAATTGTAGAGATTTTCACAGAGGAAGTGAGACAGCCCTTGTCCACCTGCCAGGGAAGAGGTAGTGAAATATAACTCTCCTCACTCTCCCCACCTTCTGATCATCAGCCAGTAGCAGGCTAATGAGTGACTGATGTGATCCACTTGCATCATCCTCACAGGTTAGAGAGCAAAATGGTGAGAGAGGGTGTCATGTGTGTGTGTGTGTGTGTGTCTGTGTGTGTTTTATGAAGCTCTTTATGATACAGATCAAAATGGTAATAGTGATTACAATTAAATCTGAGAAAAAAGGCCTACTTATAAAAGAGAACTTTCAAATGTTACCCTCCATATTCTCTATGGCATTTTATACTTTAAATTTTATAACAGAAATTAAATTTGTACAATCTTTTAATATAAATAGCCTTTTAAAAAACAATCCTGCATAGTGCTACTGAATTGTTTTATACACTATTGTCCTGTTTCCCAGTGTTGACGGTTAGAGAGTTAACTCATAAAATTAAAAGCAAGCCTTCCTTATTCTAAAGCCTTCAGTAAAAAAGCCTTTAAATAGGTTAGAGAAAAGTTTTTTATATATTATCTAAACTGTGATATCTAATACTGTAACATTTTTATAAAAGAGGAATTTACTGCCTTTGTATGGTTTTAAAACTGTTTGCTTGAGTGAAAAGGAAATCTATAATTTTACTGTTTATATTTTTCGGAGGATATGCACATTGAGGAAACTCAGTAGAAATGGAAGTTATAAAAATCTGTCTTACATCAAAGAATTACATTACTGACACCTGCTAAAGCCTGACTTTCCCAGCTCTTTGAAGCAATTATTGTTCTAAGCACGTTATTTCCAGCAGTGACATCAACAAAGAAAAAAAATGCATCTTTTTTATAGAATCTTAGTGCTTCATTACTTCTCCTAAAGCAAAAACAGTAATACTACTTCACTATTATTCCTGCAAACTTCTTTTTTATCACAGTGCAAGTCCATTTGTTCCAAAGATGTTTACTGAGCAGCACAGAGACTTTTTTCCCATCACATTATCAAAATCATGCCAACTTTTAAACTACTTTATTTAAGGCTACTGCAGAAGTTAGGAGTTTATAACCAGAAGAATGATAATTGTGTTTGTATATAGCTTATTCAACCTAATTCACAAGAGGAAAAAAGTCACTTCTATGAACACAAATTTTTATGGAACTATGTTATTTAATGTACATCAGCGATTCACAGCTTTATAAAACTCAAAATGGTAATAGTGACTATGTTATTGCTATTACTTGTGCAGTCCTCCCGAGCTACACACTAGCACCTGGGTAGAAAATTAACAAATACAGGCCTAATGAGTCATATACAACTTGCATGTAATTAACATGTAGTAAATAGACATTGAGATCATAATACCTATCAATCTACAACCACATTTTGCAATAAAAATATAATGGACATTTTTCTATGTTCAAAAAATTTCAGACTGGAACAAAAGTAAGATATAATTTCTAGTTCAATATATTGGTTTGGTGAATTTTAAAATATTCATAAAATCTATTATAGAAGAAAGTTTTCAGAAAGAAATACTTTGATTCATTTTCAGTGAGTATATTAATAATAAAATATGTTATTTTATTATATTTTAAATTTGATTTGAATACTTGAAAAAATATCAAATAATAATGAAAGCAAAAATGTTATATCTAAATATGATAGGATGTAATGGGACTATTTTCAGTTTTATTATGCACGGTATTGAATATTGAATATATGAGTGTGTTTATATATATACATGTGCACACGTGCATACACACATATTGTTTATCGGAGATGTTACCAGATGTTATACTAACCCCTTTTACCAGAAATACATTGTGTATTTAGCAAATAGCTTTAGCATTTATGAAGCTATTTTTCCTCATTGTGACATTAAAACTGTAAATTATGATTTATATACCTAAATAACTTGTACTATTAAAGTGACTAATTTTTATAATTTGCTTATTAACACTAAAATATGACCAATGATATTGACAGAGGCATTCATAAATTGCATGATTCTCACTTGGAAGTGGTTGAGGACAATGTGTGGAATTAGGAGATCATCCAGGGTAGATTTCTTACTAATACCACAGAATATGTTAGAGATTTTGTGAGTTCCAGACAAAGAGAGGGACTATCAGGGCCTAGGTATAAGAAAATTAAACTTTTAGAAAAATGCTACATTTGAAGAAAAGTTTTTAAAAAAACCTGAAACTAAATACATAGCTTTGATAATGTCAAGGTAAGAATGTTCTGGTCCTCATTCATCTTTCTCTTTGTGACATAAAAAGAAAGTTCATCTGCTGAAAATAAGAGGAGAGTAATGCAGGTTTTGCAGGATTTACATATTTGCCAGCCTACATGATCCTACAGCTAAGCTTTAGGCATATGTTGGTAGATGGCCCATAGGCAAAACAACAGCACAATCAGGCAAATAAATTGAGCATATTGATAAGAGAGCAATTACAGTCATGGAACATGGAGTCTAGACTGGGTACTGTCAGTAGGAAAAGAAGTCACAACTAGGGAGAAGTTATTAGGAGATTTAATAACATGAGGTTTTAAAAAGTAGGTGAATCTTAGTAATGTGAAAAAAACTAAAAATAGAGAATAGAATGACTGAATTAATTGTTTCTGAGTGGAAAAGACTCAACTGAAAACAAGATCCATGCTATTGCTAAGGGAATGGAGGAGGGGTAAAATTGAAATGGCTTTAAATTTATTTTAAAAGGAGGCCAGGTAACGGACATAGCTGAATATTGAATTTATCCACATTCATAGAACCACTTAGGATGATGGACAGACTTGGGTAGAGAGGAAAGTTACAGTTTAAGTAGCAAGATATTCAAATAATGTAGTAGGTAACAGTAAAATAAAGGAGGAAATGTTATATATGAACTGCCTAAGACATGAATCTTGTTTGCTTTTTGTTTTACTTAAGGTAGAAGAATAATGATTGGGCTTAGAAGAAACCTAGATTCCAGAAGAGCGGAGGAAATGAAAGCAAAAATCAGGAAGAAATTGAGATTTTTTTAAAGTTGATATTAATAATAATGAAAAAGGGACTCCAGATGGCACAGTGAAAAGTTTTGTAAAGGGAATTAATGTGGGATTGAGTTAGAGAATAGCAAATCCAGAGTAACATGAGTAACATGTGAATGAGGGTAACAGAGGAAATAAGAAGATAGGGTGAGAACTGGGGCAGTTAATCACACAATAGTTAATGGGAATGTGAGGTCTGATGAATTCAGCTGGCTCTAAAATAATTAGGTACGACAGTCTTCTAGTAAATAGTATATGGGGAAAGGATCAAACAAGCAAGTTTCCAAGTGAGAGTTTTGAAATGCACAAATATTTTGGTTTAAATATTACTTTACTACTCTAATTTCCAGCATTGAATGCAATGTTGCATTCAGCTCAATATTCAGATGAACAAGTTTTTCCTTTCTTTTTTTCTGGTATCCAAATTTGTCTCCTTTCCATATGTCACTACAGATTCTGAAGTTACAAGTGACTAATGTTTCATATTGCTTTTTTTCCCTCCCAGGTATACATCTTCTCTTAGAAGGCTTGGAGTTTTGTTGTATGTGATTACTTCCTTTCTCTTTCCATATTTTAACTGTGTTAGGTCATTTTCTAAATCCAAATATATGGGACACTCAACTTATATTTAATCTGAGATGATTGAACAAAACATTTAAGAAAACTATATCCTTGCAAAATGTCACCCCATCCAGATATTGACATAACTCATTGAAATGCAAAAAGTGCTAAATAATTATGTCCTTGATTGAAACTAAGAATTGTATGACTGCCATTTCATTTCACAGAATCTTCAACTGGTGAGCTACTCAGCATTTTCTAGTAAAACCAACCAACCAACCATGCAAGACACCTGGAAATAAAAGACATTTTTTCTTTAAGCAGAATATAATGGGTTTAGCAACTCAGTGCTCCATTAAACAGATCATTCTTCCATGTACTAATATCGAAAACTATATAAATTCTTATAAAAGGCAGAGATCTAAATATGCCATTTCTTTCCATTATAGTCATTTTTTTGGCCATTAATAGCTATTTATTCAACTACTAGCCTGATGATCTTCTCTAAAGAAAATTTAGATTGCCCTTGATTTCTAAATCTCATATGCATACATGATTAGATGGTATTGCAAAATTTTGAAAATAAAAAAGTGTTTATAAACAGAAACAATTCATAACCTAAATCCAAGAAAGATCCTAAATTATACTTTGGTATAATTTCATAGGATTTATTCTGTTAGCATACATCAATAATAATAATTCTATTTCATAATAGTATATTTCCCCTCGGTAGTAGTCCATTATTTGGATATTCAGAAATACATATAATACTTCTGTTACAGGAATTATGAGGGTATGAATACTTTTAATATTGTGAAAAAGACTGTTATAAACATTTTATTCCCATTAAAACACAATGCTGGCTATTAAAGCAAAATGTGAATAAGGGTTTCAAAGTCAAACAATTCTATAAGGCCTATTATATAAACAGCTACCCAGTGCCCCATTTTTCTCCTCTTTGTCCCATACTGAAGAATCATCCATTTCCAAATCTGTTACCTGTGTCTCTGCATTTTCTTCTGGTTTTAAATAGAAGTTTAAACAGTGTAATGATACTGTTCTCTTTTGATCCTTCATTTGAAGAAATTATCTAAATATTTCTCCTATCATTCAAAGAATAGCTGTTGTAATCAACAATCCCCAAATCTCAAGAGCTTAAAGAAATATATATATATATATATATATATATATATATATATATACACTTTATTTTTTTCAGTGCATTGTGCTAAGCAGAATTTTACAAAAATGATTCTTGGAATTTACTGTTGGTTGACTGGATAAGGAGCCAATTTGGACTTGGGCCCCTATTCTCCTTGTGGCAGGAACTGCACTCAAATTCAACTTCTCACTCTTCAACCCTTGCTAACTTTCTTTGTTAGAAGAGGTTGCAACATCTGCAAGCCTCCAAGTCTCCCAAAAACTAAGCAGTTGGATAACCCTAGTGAACTCCCATTAACAGCGGGTACCTTAATCCAGACAGCTTAGATTCATCTGCTCTGTTTGTACTGCAACTGACCACTTTGTTCCTCTGCTTTCCCCTTAAGAAAGGAAAGCAAGTTGGAGGAGTTTGGAAACAGGCAAAGATACTTCACTCGCCAAAAAATGCTAGAGTTGCTGAAAAACTCCATTTCCAAGAAATCTCTTAGGCTACAGTACACCTCTGTATAAAATCATAAGTGTTAAGGCACTCACATGCCTTTTCTTATTGAACCTTGCCTGATAAATCCCTACCATGACTAAAAAAATCAATTTTTTAACTGACAGCATCCAAAATCTTACTATATATTACCTGTGGATGATAAATAATCATACTCATGCATAGGGCAATTTATAGTTGCACCTAGTTGAATAGGTCTCCTGGCTGTTTCTCTACACATGATCTTAAGCAAAAGCTCAGAAGCTGAATTGTCTACAAGGCTGGTTAATGAAGGAAGAAGGGAGAGAGAGTACTAAAGCATGGGGTGTTTTTAGGAGCAGGAGTGCAAAATGTACCTCACTTGCTGCCATGTTTCAATAGACAGAAATAGTCAAATGACCCCCCCCCCCCCACCTATAAAAAGACTACAAATTGATGCTTAGCTCTTTGCCAGAAAGAGTATGTGCTTAATGAAGATCTAACCAGCCTCTGCCATATTCCATATGGAAGGTAAGGGCTGAAAACTTTTATCAGTTTTCCCAGATACGCACATAGATGTCAGTCACCCACAGGTCCCAATATTAACTGTAACAAAATAATGCTAGTGATCACATCATAGTTGTAAAAAATATTTACAAGTAGAATGAATAGAGGACTGTATCACTTTCCTAGGGCTGCCAAAACAAATTACCATGAACTTTGTGGCTTAAAACAACAGAAATGTATTCTCTCACAGCTCAGAAAGCCAGAAATCTGAATTCAAGGAGTCAGCACTGTTGATTCCTCCTGAAGGCTCTAAGGCAGACCCATCTCATGCCTCTATCCTAACTTTAAGTAAGTGGTTGCAATCTTTGGCATTTCTTGGCTTGTAGATGCATTTCTCTATTTTCCATCTTCATCTTCACATAGCCTTCTTCTCTGTGTCTCCCTATGCATCATTTTCTGTCTCTTATAAGGACACTTTCATTGAAATTAGGGTCCATCCTAATACAATAAGACCTCATCTTAATCCTTAATTACATCTGCAAAGACCCTACTTCTAATAAGTTCACATCCTGAGGTTGTACATCGACATTTATTTTAGAGGACACTATTCAACCCACTACAAGAGTGTTACTAAATTAATTTTATTATATAACTTTCACCTTTCTGAAGTTAATATTGCTTCATATTTTTCTCTTTAGTTTTCTGTATACACATTAATAATTTAGTGCCAGACTTTCCTACATTTTCTAAATCACTTCTCAATCTGCTAAAACACACAATGCAAATTTTGTTTCATTTTTTTATTTTTAGGAGTCATACCTTTTGGAGCTTCAGGACTCCTAATCCAATCTGGAATGTGTACTACTTTAGTCATGTTGCACTGCTGCATTTCTAGAAGTCTTTTCACTATAATCAAGTGAATTCAATTTGTGTTGCGCGTCTTCTTTTGATCTACTCCCACTACCTCCTATACTATTATTTTATAAAAATGAGTGTGGGAGCAAGTATTTTAAAAATTTGCATAAATTTGAGCTATTTTACCTTCACACTTGAGATTTAGCTTAATAGGAATCATTTTCATTTAGATTTTTGAAGGTTTTGATATTAATATACTAACTCTACTAGTTAATATACTAATTACTTACATAGGTTAAATTCCCACTTATGGAATTACTTGGCAAAATCTCATTAGCAATCTTCATACCTTATTGCCACATCACTTTTCCTAAATTAGTGTAACAATTTGTGCTCCAAAGCTGGGAACATGAATTTTAATATATGAGGAGTATAGATGTTTTAATGATCATCATCCATATCTTCTGAAAATCCAAGAGCAACTAATACGTTCATAGAGCAATTATCACGTTTCAATAAAGGCAAGAAATGACAGGAAAAGAAGACAAGTGATATGTTGCTTTTAGTACATATTTTGAATATATGTGTAAGTGTGTGTGTAATCCTTTTGAATCATTTCAAGTATTTTTAGACAAAAATGAATTAATGAAGCTGAAATCTTTGAAATCATCCTTGAATCCCATTTTCTTTCATATTTTATATCCAGTCCATCAGAAAATTCTGTTATGCCTATCTTCAAATTATGTCCTAAATCTGTTACAGGAATACATTGTTTCATTGGGCTTCACTTTATTGAGATTCACAATGAAGCCTAAAGTTAGTAGAAGGATGAAAATCCCAAAGATCAGAACAGAAATAAATGAAATAGAGATTAAAAAGACAATAAAAAAGATCAATAAAACCAAGAGCTGTTCTTTTAGAAGATAAACAAAACTAACAAACCTTTATCTAGAGTCACCCAGAAAATAAGAGATGTTTCAAATAAATAAAATCTGAAAGAAAAGAGGAGAAATTACAACTGATATGACAAAAATACAAAAGCTCATAAGAGATTACTCTGAACAATTACATGCCAAAAAACTGGACAACCTAGAAGAAATGGATAACTTTCTAGAAATTTACAATCTTTAAAGACTGAATCATAAAGAAATAGAACAATTACTAGTAAGGAGACTGAGTCAGTAATCAAAAGCCTCACAACAAATCAAAATCCAGGACCAGATGGCTTTACTAGTTAAATCTACCAAGTATTCAAGGAATATTTAATACCTATCATTCTCAAGCTCTTCCAAATATTTGAAGAAGAAGAAAAGCTTTGGAGCTCATTTTATGAGGCCAGCATTACCCCAATACTGAAAACAGACAAGGACATCAAACAACAACAACAAAACAAAACAAAAAACAGGCCACTATCTCTGATGAACATAGATATAAAAATCCTCAAAAATATTAACAAATGGAATTTAACATGCATTAAAAGGATCGTACATTACGATTGACTTGGAATTATCCAGAAATACAAAGATAGTTCAATATCTTCAAATCAATCAACATGCTACACCACATTAACAAAAGATAAAAATAATATGATCATTTCAACAGATGCAGAAAAAGCATTTGTCACAATTTAACATCCACTTATGATAAAAACTCTCAACAAAGTTCTTATAGAGGGAATGTACCTCAACATAATAAAGGCCATATATAACAAATCCACAGGTAATATCATACTCCACGGTGAAAATATGAAAGCTTTTCCTCTAAGATCAGGAACAAGACAACGACGCCCTCTCTCCTCACTTTTATTCAATAAAGTATTGGAATTTTAGCCAGAGCAATTAGAAAGAAAAATAAATTAAAGGCATATAAATTGGAAAGAAGTAAAAGTCACCATTTGCAGATGACATGACACTATATATAGAACCCTAAAGAGCTCACCAAAATCTATTAAAACTAATAAATAAAGTTTCAGGATACAAAATTGAATGTAAGACCTAAACCATAAAACTCTTAGAAGAAAACATAGACAGTAAGCTTTTTGACATCAGTCTTAGTGTTATTTTTTGGAACTAATTCCAAAGACAAGGGAACAAAAGCTTAAATAAACAAATGGGACACATCAAACTAAAAGCTTCTGTGCAGCAAAGGAAACCATCAACAAAATGAAAATGCAACCCACTGAATGGAAGAATATATCTGCAAATCATATATTAGATATGGGGTTAATATCCAAAATATAAAATGAACACATACAACTCAATAACATGAACAAAAAAGTCCAATTAAAAAATGGGCAGAAGTCCTGAATAGACATTTTTCTATGTCTATCTGTCTTCTATGAGGAAGACAGATGGCCAGTAGGCACATGAAAAGATTTCAATGACACTAATCATCAGGGTAGTTGCAAATCAAAACCACAATGAGATACCACCTCAAACCTGTTACAATGACTAAAAGACAACAAAAAAACAAGTGTTGGTGAGAACATGGAAAAAAGGGAACCCTTGTACACTGCTGGTGAGAATATAAATTGGTGCAGCCACCATGAAGGACAGTGTGGAGGGTCCACCAAAAATTTAAAATAGCACTATTATATGACCCAACAATTTCACTACTGAGTTATCTATCTGAAGAAAATGGAAACACTAATTCAAAAAGATATATGCACCCCTATGTTCACTGCAGGATTATTTTTAATACCAAGATGTGGAAACAACTTAAATGCCCATCAATAGATGAATGAATAAAAGTATATGTATATGTGTATACACACACACACACAATGAAATATTACTCAGTCATGAAAAGAATGAAGTCTTGTCATTTGTGACAACATAGATTGACCTTGAGCATACTAAGCTAAGTGAAATAAGTCAGAGAAAGACAAATACCACATCATTCCACTTATCTGTGGAACCTAAAAAACAAAAAACAAAACAAAATAAAATCCAGACCCATAGACACAAAGAACAGACTGTATCTGATGCCAAAGGGGAGGGGGGTTGGGGGGTGAAATGGGTGAAGGGGATTACAAAGTACAATCTTCCAGGTTTAAAATAAATAAGTTATGGGGATATAATGTTCATCATGGAAAATATACTCACTAATACTCTATAAACTTTGTAATGTGACAGTTGGTAACTAGATTTATAGTGGTGTCTATTTCACAATGTACTGTTGGATCACTATGTTGCATATCTGAAACTAATATAATATTGTAGGTCAATTATTACTCTATAATAACATAAAAAGCAAAAAAAAAAGGACAGAAAATGAAAAGAAAAAGAATCTCAAACATTATTATTAGAACATTGAGAGAGGCAGAGTGAACTGAGATTGGCTGGAGAGATAGACACAGGCCAGGATGTACAACAGCTTGCCACTTGGGATGATTATATTGAGAGAACTTGTCAAATATTTTAGTTTTTCTTAAAGCAGTGGAAAGACATTAAAGGTTTTTAGCAGAAGAATGACATGATCAAATCTGAAATTTTAAAAAGATCTCTCCAGTTTTTAGGAGAAAAAATTGTTCTGAGGGGAAATTGTTAGTGCAATGAGGATATTTTATTTAGCAGACAATTGCAGTAGTGTAGATAATGATAACTTCATTCACTCTCATGTAATACAGTTGTAAAAACCAGAAGTAAAAAGAGCATGTGGATTCATATACATGCAGTCCTATTTTTGACTAATGCTAAACATAGGAAGTAAAATATTGCAAGACTAAGCAAAAAAGCAAAAACTATGAACAAACCTTCAGACTTTAAAATCATTTAGTGCAGATAAAAGACTTGAGATCTGTTTTAAGTGTCAAAATTATGAATACAGTTCCATAAAGCTCTTCTATTTGTCATTAATAACATGTAGACACTAAGTTCTAATAACTTAATATGGAAATTAGATTTATAAGTCAACTTTATATTACTAAATTATGACTGCATATGCAGCCATAAGATAATAAATGCTTTGCAATCTGAGTAAGGAACAGATTGAAAAATTGATTGATTTTTTAATATAAAAACATCTCAGTCATCTTTAAGGAAACATTTTTGTCAAATGACACCTATAATGAAAATCTAACCAAATACTAAAATAATTAAAAATGTTTTCAACTAAGCCCGTGTGCCACTACTACTGAGCCTGCACTCTAGAGCCCGCGAGTCACAACCACTGAGCTCATGTGCCACAACTATTGAAGCCTGCATGCCTAGAGCCCTTGCTCCGCAACGAGAGGCCACCACAATGAGAAGCCCGCACACCACAACGAAGAGTAACCCCCCACTCGCCACAACTAGAGAAAGCCCACAGGTAGCAATGAAGATCCAAAAAAACAGCCAAAAAAATAATTAATTAATTTAAAAAAATGCTTAAAAAAAGAAAACAATGTTTTCAATCAGAAAAATAACTGATTTGCTGTGTCTTAATAGAGGGCTACATTCATGTTACAATAAATAGAGTGGCTAACTATATTTTGGAATGATTAAAAAAATATTTTTACTTATATGACAACATTCTGCTGATAAAGGTGTATATCTAAATTTACCTTTACTTATCAGAAGAAAAACTAATTAGAAAACCTCAAAAGTTCATAATACTGTCATTCTAAAGCAATAGTTTATAATATATTCGTTCTAAAAGTAATTCTAAAAAAAGATGAAAAATATAGAAAATGAGAAAAAAAGAAACCTACATTTTTTGAAGTGCATCAGAGCTTATCAACATTATGAAAAAAACAAGAACTTTTGGAAAATATTCTACCGAGTACTTATTCTGAACAAAAAAGACATCTTTTAATCATAAAATATTTAAATAGCTAGGCAAAAAATCATCTTTCTCCACAACTCACTCCTAAAATATATCTATCACACAGCAAGATTAATGAGGCAGGCTGTCTGCAGCTAGCACATAACTGCATGAATTCAGATTTTGCACCACATGTTCAGAGAATTTAAAGATAAGTTGGTGATTTCTAATGAGGCATTTTTGTAAAAAAACTTTTTTGCCAGCTGTGCCGTGTGTTTGATAATTTATCACAAAAGATATAAACATACTAAGCACATAACTAGGCAAACAGAAATTTTAATTACATTGTGAATACAAGTTAAGTACCAGAATATATTAGAATCCATATGTTATCAAAGTTGGAATTAGGAGTTGTTTTACCACTTTCCTCCTTTTCTTCTATTTTATGTAAGTGCTCACTCTGGGAAATAACTACTTAAAGATAATTTAAGGACTTGCTACCTACTGTTTTCTGTTCTTCTAAAAGTATGTCCATTGTTTCTAGCCTTATCTTAACCTTCCCATATTAACCTGCCTATCCTATGCCATTGCAAAGCAAGCGTCCTGACAGTTCCGTCTCAAAAGTACTTTCTAAATTTTCCTACTTTGCTCCATTTCTATTGATTCTTTGGTACAAGCCACCATCAACTATCACCTGGATTGCTACTAGAATTTCTCAATTTGTTTCTCTGTAATCAATTCTCCATATGACATCCAGAATGGATTTTTGTATAAAGGTGTATTGAGATATAATACACTATGGAACACAAATGTGAGGGTAAAATTGCCGTTTTGGTCAATATGTAGAATGCACATAGCACTTCAAAGGGCTTTTCTGTACCGTATTCTCATCAAACATCCCCAGAGGTAACCACTATTCTGATTCCAATCACCATAGAAAAATTTTGCCTACTCTTGAAATCTATATAAGTAGAATTGTGTTGCACTTACCTTTTTGCATCTTGCTTCTTTTGCTCAACATTAGGTGCATGAGGTCCGATAATGTTGTGTGTAGCACTGCTTTGTTTTATTGCTGTGTAGTATTCCAATGAATATACCACAATTAATTTATCTATTCCATTATAAATGTTCATTTTGGTAGTTTTCCAGTTTTGAGCTATTTTGAATAAAGGTGCTATGATCATTCTTCTACAAATCTGTAGTGGATATTGTCACTCATTTTTTTTTTTTTTTTTTTTTTTTGCGGTACATGGGCCTCTCACCGCTGTGGCCTCTCCCGTTGCAGAGCACAGGCTCTGGAAGCACAGGCTCAGCGGCCATGGCTCACGGGCCCAGCCGCTCCACGGCATGTGGGATCTTCCCAGACCGGGGCACGAACCCATGTCCCCTGCATTGGCAGGCGGACTCTCAACCACTGCGCCACCAGGGAAGCCACTCTAATAACTCTTGATGTTAAACATAATTGCACATGCTTATTGTCTATTTGTAAGTATGTTTTTCTGAAGTTCCTGTCCAAGATTTTTGCCCATTTTTGTTGGGTTTTCTGTCATCCTACTGATCAATAGATATTCTTTAAATATTCTGAATAGAACTCATTTGTTGGTTTTAGACAGATTAATACTATATCCACATTAATATGTATACATACATATGAATGTAGCAATGTGTACATACGCAAATATTGTGTCAAATATATATTATCAGTCTGAAGCTGATTTATCATTCTTATAAGTATCCTTTTATGAACAAAAATTCTTGTTTTTTATTAATCAAAATTTTCAATTTTTTTATGGATAATTTAAAAGAAATATTTATATACTCTATTTTATCTTTCACATATAGGGCTAGAAAGCTTCTTGATTAAATTTGAGACTTAGAGGGATGTAGACGTCATGGTTCATTCTTTTTCTATGTGTATTATTTGAACCAGTTCCATCAATTGAAAAGATTATCCTTTCCCACTGAAATATAATAGCATACTCACATGAATCATGTGTTCCATAAAAATATGAGTCTGTTTCTGGACAATGTATTCTGCTCCATTGGTCTACTTGTTTATCCTTGTGTACATTTTACATGTCTAGGACATCAAGTAAAATGTTGAAAAAGTGGTGATGTTACAAACCCTTGTCTACTTCCTCATCTAGTTGCAAATACATTAAATATGATTCTAAGTAAAAGATTATTTTAAGACACATTTTACTAGTTTACTGAGCCTCCCTTTTTCTAATTTGCTGAGAGTTCTATATTTTTATGAGAAAGAGGTGTTGGATATTGTCCAATGCTTTCTTTTTTGCATCTATTGAGATGATCATATAGTTTACCTTCTCTAAATGTTAATAAACTGAATTATATTAAGTGATTTTCAAATATTAATCGAACATTGCATTTCTGAAATAATACCAGGTAGTTTATTCATTTGCATCTCTGGGTTTACTTTGTAAAGTGTTGTTTGTTTTTTTTTTTTTAATTTTTGCATCTGTTCTGGTAACAGAGATATTTAATATTCCAGTTTTATTATGACTTTGTCAGGTTTTGATATTAGGCTTATACTGACTTCATAAAATGAGTCAGAAAATGTTCCCTTTCAATTTTCTGAAAAAATTTCTTAGATTCCTCATTTACTCTTTGAGAGAATATATTATCATCAGGATAAAGACATTTCTTAGTGGAAAGAAATTTAGAGATTCTATTTCTTTAATTGATATAGGGCTACTCAGATTTTCTTTTTTTTCAACTTGTTTGTTTCAATTTAAATAAGTTGTGCTTCTCAAGTGATTACTCATTTAATCATATTGTCAAATTTTGGCATTAGGCTACATATTATACTATTTTATTTTCTTTTTAATATTTTCAGGACTTGATATCCTCCTCTTTATACCTCACTCTGGTAATTTTTTTGCCTTCATTTCCTGTTGAGAAAACACTTTTGAGGTTTATTTTATTAATATTTTGTAAAAACTAAAATTTTACTTAACATGTATTTGTATTCTATTTCATTGATTTTGCTTTTCATTTTTATTATTTCCTTCCTTCTACTTTCTGTGGGTTTCATTTGATATTTTTTAATAGACTTTTTAAAAAACGTAGATAATAGAATTTGGTATTTTTAACATGTAGTTTCTCTAATATATTCATTAAAATCATACATTTTCCATAAGCAATACTTTAACTCCATTCCATGAGATTTTTCGGTCACATTTTTATTTTTATTCATTTCAATTTTTTTCTAATTTTCTTTTACTTCCTGGATTATTTAAAAGACTACTGCTCAATTTTCAAATACGTGTGTATTTTTAATTATAGCATTTCTACCTAGTTTATTTCCATCATGATCTGAGAAGTTTGAAGTTTACTGAAACTTCTTTTATGGCCAGACAGCATATGATTTATTGTAATATATCCATGTGCTCTTGAGAAGAATTATTCTGTGTTCTTAAGGTACAGGATAAAGGAGATGCTGAGAAGTTTTTTTTAATTGGTATGAATCAATTAGGACATTTTTCTTTGACTATTGGCATTTTATTAAACTCTATCCATAGGGTTTTAAATTTATAGGTAACTATATTCAGTTTAATTAAGAGAAAATCTTTGTACCCTGAAATTCTTCAGGAATAGGAGATAAGAGAATTGTTCTTAGGATTATATCTATAGTTACTATAAGGCATTTAAAAAAAAAAACTTTCCCTCTTTTTGTTTTTTCCTTCTTTTCGATTTTTCTCCCTTCCCCTTTTTTCTTTTTCCAAAAATATAAATTAATTTAATATGAAGATATCTATTTCAGATACTTTTACAGTTGTCAAGAACCTAGAGATGAGGAAGCACAAGAAAACAGTTCTTCAAGAAAGAAAACGAAGTATGTTCTATATTTGTGCTTTTATGCTTTAAATCTATTTGCTTACTGACCATTATTCCATAACATAGATAAAACCCCACAAATTATGTAATAATTTCATAATTATGAAAATTTTAACTTTAAAAATATAAAATACTTTTTCAAAATTCTGTGACTATGTGTTAAAGACTAAGATGTGTTTTTCTATGCTATTTTACTTCAACAGTTGAAGAAACATGCATTTATAGGTGATTAATTACCATCTCAAGAAAATGACAGATCAGGAAACTTGCATAAGCCTCCTAGATAGACTCATCCACCACAGGGCAGACAGCGGAAGCAACAAGAATTACAATCCTGCAGTCTGTGGAACAAAAACCACATTCACAGAAAGATAGACAAGATGGAAAGGCAGAGGGCTATGTACCAGATGAAGGAACAAGATAAAACCCCAGAAAAACAACTAAGTGAAATGGATATAGGCAACCTTCCAGAAAAATAATTCAGAATAATGACAATGAAGATGATCCAGGACCTTGGGAAAAAATGGAGGTAAAGATGGAGAAGATGCAAGAAATGTTTAACAAAGACCTAGAAGAATTAAAGAACAAACAAACAGAGATGAACAATAAAGTAACTGAAATGAAAACTACACTAGAAGGGATCAATAGCAGAATAACTGAGGCAGCAAAATGGATAAGGGACCAGGACGACAGAATGGTGGAATTCACAGCTGTGGAACAGAATAAAGAAAAAAGAATGAAAACAAATGAAGACAGCCTAAGAGACCTCTGGGACAACATTAAATGCAACAGCATTCACATTATAGAAGTTGCAGAAGGAGAAAAGAGAGAGAAAGGACCAGAGGAAATATGTGACGAGATTACAGTCAAAAACTTCCCTAACATAGGAAAGGAAATAGCCAACCAAGTCCAGGAAGCACAGAGAGTCCCATAAAGGATAAACCCAAGGAGAAACATGCTGAGACACATAGTAATCAAATCGGCAAAAATTAAAGACAAACAAAAATTATTAAAGGCAGCAAGGGAAAAAAGACAAATAACATACAAGGGAACTCCCATAAGGTTAACAGCTGATTTCTCAGCAGAAACTCTACAAGCCAGAAGGGAGTGGCATGATATACTTAAAGTGATGAAAGGGAAGAACCTACAACCAAGATTACACTACCCGGCAAGGATCTCATTCCGATTCGATGGAGAAATCAAAAGCTTACAGACAAAAAAAGGTAAGAGAATTCAGCAGCACCAAACCAGCTCTACAACAAATGCTAAAGGAACATCTCTAAGTGGGAAACACAAGAGAAGAAAAAGACCTACAAAAACAAACCCAAAACAATTAAGAAAATGATAATAGGAACAGGCATATCGATAATTACCTTAAACGTGAATGGATTAAATGCCCCAACCAAAAGACACAGGCTTGCTGAATGGATACAAAAACAAGACTCATATATATACTGTCTACAAGAGACCCACTTCAGACCTAGGGACACATACATATTGAAAGTGATGGATGGAAAAAGATATTCAAAGCAAATGGAAATCAAAAGAAAGCTGGAGTAGCCATACTCATATCAGATAAAATAGGCTTTAAAATAAAGAATGTTACAAGAGACAAGGAAGGACACTACATAATGATCAAGGGATCAATCCAAGAAGAAGATATAGCAATTTAAATATATATGCACCCAAGACAGGAGCACCTCAATACATAAGGCAACTGCTAACAGCTATAAAACAGGAAATCGACAGTACACAATAATAGTAAGGGACTTTAACACCTCACTTACACCAATGGACAGATCATCCAAAATGAAAATAAATAAGGAAACAGAAGCTTTAAAGGATACAACAGACCAGACAGATTTAATTGATATGTACAGGACATTCCATCCAAAAACAGTAGATTACACTTTCTTCTCAAGTGTACATGGAACACTCTCCAGGACAGATCACATCTTGGGTCACAAATCAAGCCTCACTAACATTAAGAAAACTGAAATCATATCAAGCATCTTTTCTGACCACAACGCTATGAGATTAGAAATGAATTACAGGGAAAAAAACGTAAAAAACACAAAGAAATGGAGGCTAAACAATACGTTACTAAATAACCAAGAGATCACTGAAGAAATCAAAGAGGAAATCCAAAAATACCTAGAGACAAATGACAATGAAAACACGATGATCCAAAACCTATGGGATGCAGCCAAATGCAGTTCCAAGAGGGAAGCTTATAGCTTTACAAGCCTACCTCAAGAAACAAGAAAAATCTCAAAAAAACAATCTAACTTTACACCTAAAGGAACTAGAGAAAGAAGAACAAATGAAACCCAAAGTTAGCAGAAGGAAAGAAATCAGAAAGATCAGAGCAGAAATAAATGAAATAGAAACAAAGAAAACAATAGCAAAGATCAATAAAACTAAAAGCTTGTTCTTGGAGAAGATAAACAAAATTGATAAACCATCAGCCAGACTCATCAAGAAAAAGAGGAAGAGGACTCAAATCAATAAAATTAGAAATGAAAAAGAAGAAGTTACAACAGACACCACAGAAATACAAAGCATCCTAAGAGACTACTACAAGCAACTCTATGCCAATAAAATGGACAACCTGGAAGAAATGGACAAATCCTTAGAAAGGTATAACCTTCCAAGACTGAACCAGGAAGAAACAGAAAATACGAACAGACACATCACAAGTAATGAAATTGAAACTGTGATTAAAAATCTTCCAACAAACAAATGTCCAGGACCAGATGTCTTAACAGGTGAATTCTCTAAAACATTTAAGTAAAAGCTAACACCCATCCCTCTCAAACTCTTCCAAAAAATTGCAGACGAAGGAACACTACCAAACTCATTCTATGAGGCAACCATCACCCTGATACCAAAACCAGACAAAGATACCACAAAACAATAAAATTACACACCAATATCACTGATGAACATAGATGCAAAAATCCTCAACAAAATACTAGCAAGCAGAATCCAGCAACACATTAAAATGATCATACACCATGATCAAGTGGGATTTATCCCAGGGATGCGAGGATTCTTCAATATACACAAATCAATCAATGTGATGCACCATAGTAACAAATTGAAGAATAAAAACCATATGATCATCTCAATAGATGCAGAAAAAACTTTTGACAAAATTCAACACCCATTTTTAATAAAAACTCTCCAGAAAGTGGGCATAGAGGGAAACTACATCAACACAATAAAGGCCATATATGACAAACCTGCAGCGGACACCATTCTCAATGGTGAAAAACTGAAAGCATTTCCTCTAAGATCAGGAACAAGACAAGGATGTCCACTCTCACCACTATTATTCAACATAGTTTTGGAAGTCCTAGCCAGGGCAATCAGAGAAGAAAAAGAAATAAAAGGAATACAAATTGGAAAAGAGTAAGTAAAACTGTCACTGTTTGCAGATGACATGATACTATACATAGAAAATCCTAAAGATGCCACCAGAAAACTACTAGAGCTAATCAATGAATTTGGTAGAGTTGCAGGATACAAAATAAATGCACAGATCTCTTGCATTCCTATACACTAAAGATGAAAAATCTGAAAGAGAAATTAAGGAAACACTCCCATTTACCATTGCAACAAAAAGAATAAAATACCTTGGAATAAACCACCTAAGGAGACAAAAGACCTGTATGCAGAAAACTTTAAGACACTGATGAAATAAATTAAAAATGATAACAACAGATGGGGAGATATACCACGGTCTTGAATTAGAAGAATCAATATTGTGAAAATGACTATATTACCAAAAGTAATCTACAGATTCAATGCAATCCCTATCAAATTACCAATGGCATTTTTTACGGAACTAGAACAAAAAAATCTTAAAATTTGTATGGAGACACAAAAGACCCCGAATAGCCAAAGCAGTCTTGAGGGAAAAAAACGGAGCTGGAGGAATCAGACTCCCTGATGTCAGACTTTACTATAAAGCTACAGTAATCAAGACAATGTGGTATTGGCACAAAAACAGAAACATAACTCAATGGAACAAGATAAAAAACCCAGAGAAAAACCCATGCACCTATGGTCAACTAATCTATGACAAAGGAAGCAAGGATATACAATGGAGAAAATAGAGTCTCTTCAATAATTGGTGATGGGAAAACTGGACAGCTACATGTAAAAGGATGCAATTAGAACACACCCTAACACCACACACAAAAATAAACTCAAAATGGATTAGAGACCTAAATGTAAGCCACGACACTCTAAAACTTAGAGGAAAACATAGGAAGAACACTCTTTGACATAAATCACAGCAAGATCTGTTTTGATCCACCTCCTGGAGTAATGGAAATAAAAACAAAAATAAACAATTGGGACCTAATGAAATTTCAAAGCTTTTGCCCAGCAAAGGAAACCATAAACAAGACAAAAAGACAACCCTCAAAATGGGAGAAAGTATTTGCAAATGAATCAATGGACAAAGGAGTAATCTCCCAAATATATAAACTGCTCATGCAGCTCAATATTAAAAAAACAAACAACTTAATCCAGAAATGGGCTGAAGACCTAAATAGACGTTTCTCCAAAGACGACATACAGATGGCCAAGAAGCACATGAAAAGCTGCTCAACATCACTAATTATTAGAGAAATGCAAATCAAAACTACAATGAGGTATCACCTCACACCAGTTAGAATGGGCATCATCAGAAAATCTACAAACAACAAATGCCAGAGAGCGTGTGGAGAAAAGGGAACCCTCTTGCACTGTTGGTGGGAATGTAAACTGATACAGCCACTATGGAGAACAGTATGGAGGTTCCTTAGAAAACTAAAAACAGAATTACCATATGATCCAGCAATCTCACTACTGGGCATATACCCTGAGAAAAGCATAATTCAAAAGAGTCATGTACCACAATGTTCATTGCACCTCTATTTACAATAGCCAGGACATGGAAGCAACCTAAATGTCCATTGACAGATGAATGGATAAAGAAGATGTGGCACATATATACAATGGAATAATACTCAGCCATAAAAAGAAACAAAATTGAGTTATTTGTAGTGAGGTGGATGGACCTAGACTCTGTCATACAGAGGGAAGTAAGTCAGAAAGAGAAAAACAAATATCGTATATTAACGCATATATATGGAACCTAGAAAAATGGTACAGATGAATCGGTTTGCAGGGCAGCAATTGAGACACAGAGGTAGAGAACAAACGTATGGATTCCAAGCAGGGAAAGCGGTGGGGTGGTGGTGGGGGAGGGGGGATGAATTGGGCGATTGAGTTTGACATGTATCCACTGATGTGTATAAAATTGATGACTGGGGGCTTCTCTGGTGGCGCAGTGGTTGAGTCCACCTGCCGATGCAGGGGCCACAGGTTTGTGCCCCGGTTCAGGAGGATCCCACATGCCACGGAGCGGCTGGGCCCGTGAGCCATGGCTGCTGAGCCTGCGGGTCCGGAGCCTGTGCTCCGCAACGGGAGAGGCCACAGCAGTGAGAGGCCCGCGTACCGCAAAAAAAAATGGTAACTGATAAGAACCTGCTGTATAAAAAAAAAATTAAAAAGAAAATGATGATATAATTAAGTTCCTTTTTTAGACACACATAAGTATCAAAATCAAGGTGTTGTTTAACATACAGAAATCGGTTGCATTTGTTTACAATAACAATTAGATACCAGAAAGGGAATGTAAAAAAAATACCTTTTAAAATCACATAAAAGAAATACTTAGGAATAAACCTGACCAAAGAAAGTTAAGGACTTTTATGGTGAGAACTATAAAAAACTGATAAAGGAAACTGAAGCTGATTTAAAGAAATGAAAAAATATCCCATGCTCTTGTTAAAATGGCCATACTATCCAAAGCAATCTACAGATTTAATGAGATCCCTATCAGATAACCCATGACATTGTTCACAGAACTAGAACAAATAATTCTAAAATTTAGATGGAACCATAAAAAAAAAAGAATTGACAAAGCAATCCTGAGGAAAAAGAACAAAACAGGATGCATAACCTTCCCAGACTTCAGACAATACTACAAAGCTACAGTAGTCAAAACTGTGGTATTGGTACCAAAACAGACATATGGATCAATGGAACAGAATAGAGAACACAGAAGTAAACCCACACACCTACGCTCAATTAATATTTGACAAAGGAAGCAAGAATATACAATGGAGAAAAGACAATCTCTTCAGCAAGTGGTGTTTGCAAAAATTGGACAGCCGCAGTCACATGTAAATCAATGATGTTAGAGCACACCCTCACACCATACACAAAAGTAAACACAAACTGGCTTAAAGACTTAAATATTATTTAAGACATGACACCATAAAACTCCTGGAAGATAAGATAGGCAAAACACTCTCTGACATAAATCATAGCAATGTTTTCTTAGGTCAGTCTCTCAAGGCAATAGAAATAAAGGTAAAAGTAAACAAATGGGACCTAGTCAAGCTTACAAGATTTTGCACAGTGAAGGAAACCATAAACAGAATGAAAAGACAACCTATGGTCTTGGAAAAAATATTTGCAAATAATGTGACCCACAGGGCTTTATTTCTGAAATATACAAATAGTTCACACAACTCAGTAACAAACAAACAACCCACTCAAAATTGGACAGAAGACCTAAACAGACATTTTTCCAAATAAGATATAAAGATGGCCAAAAAGCACATGAAAAAGATGCTCAACATCCCTATTAGAGAAATGCAAATCAAAACTACAGTGAGGTACCACCTCACACCAGTCAGAATAGCCATCATCAAAAAGTCTACAAATAGCAAATGCTGGAGAGGGTGTGGAGAAAAGGGAACTTTCCTACACTGTTGGTGGAAAAGTAAATTTTTGCAGACACTATGGAGAATAGTATGGACATTCCTCAAAAAACTAAAAATAGAGTTGCCATATGATCTAGCAATCCCACTCCTGGGCATATATCTGGACAAAACTATAATTTGAAAAGATACATGCACCCCAATGTTCATAGCAGCACTATTTACAGTAGCCAAGACATGGAAGCTGCCTAAATGTCCACCGACAGATGAATGGATAAAGATGTGGTATATATATATATACATGCATACAATGGAATACTAATCAGCCATGAAAAAGAATGAAATGCCATTTGCAGCAACATGGATGAACCTAGAGATCATCACACTAAGGGAAGTAAGTCAGAGATAGAAAGACAAATATTATATGATATCACTTATATGTGGAATATGAAAAATGGTACAAATCACCCTATTTACAAAACCAAAACAGACTCACAGACATAAAAAACAAACTTATGGTTACCAAAGGGGAAAGGGAGTGGTGGGATAAATTAGGAGTTTGGGGTTAGCACATAAAACTATTATATATAACCCAGGTAAACAACAAGGCCCTACTGTATAGCACAGGTAACTATATTCAGTATTTTATAATAATCTATAATGAAAAAGAATCTGAAAAAGAATATATATATATATATCTGAATCACTTTGCTGTACACTAGAAAGTAACATAAAATTTTAAATCTACTATACTTCAATTTAAAAAGTTTTCCAAAGCTATTTAGGTCAGCTCCTTTTCTTCCTCTTCAGTATTTAAGTTATTTATTTAAAATATAGTTAGATTCACTTGTAATTGTTTTTATTCTATCTCTCCTCCCACATACTTGTTGATATTTTTTAAAAAGTTACATAGAATAAAATCCACTTTTTGTGATGCACTTTTCTTTGGGTTATAACCAATGCTTAGATGTGTGGCTACCAACACAGTTTTATGCACTCCCATCACCCCAAATCCTCTTATGCTAGTCCTTTATAGATAACCTCTCCCAACATGCCTCAATTTATTTTTTTCACTGATGAAACTTTATCTAGGATATTTCCTATTTTCTCAATTGTGAATAAAGTTGCTATAAATATTTATCTACAGTTTTTTGTTTACATATAATTTTCAACAATGAGTGTGGGATTAAATAGGTGTAATTATCTAATTACATAGGTGTAGGACTAACAAGTCATATGGTAGATGCATGTTTATATTTATGACAAAGTACAAAATTATTTTCCAAAATGGCTGTACCATATTATGAGTATTCCCATTGCTCTTCAGCCTTCCTAGCACTGGATGTTGACAAATATTTTAGACATTGCAACATATGAAAGTGATACCTTTTGTGGTTTTAATTCTCATTTCCCTAATGACTAAATTATGTTCAACATACGTGCATTTGCTTATTTGCCATTTCTTTATCTTTGGTGAAATGTCTTCTCAGATCTTTTGTTCACTTTCAATTAGTTATCAATGAACTTAATTTACTTCCTCTATAGGTTAGTTGAAACTAAAACCACTGTATGGGCGGTAAACTCAAACACTATTACTAGAAGTGTTGTATAGTGTATTCTATAAAGTGGGATTCGGAATATGTAACAAAACTACATGTGAATTTACCCTTTCAAACAATATCTTTTCTCTAACATTTAACTCTAGAGATGCGCTCTACCAAACACACACACATACAAACACACACACACACACACACAATTAGAGCAGTTATCAATAAAAGTATATGTAAAAATAGAATATTGGTTGCAATCTTAAAACTCATCCATAGAAACCTTATTAAGCTATGGAACATCTATATAATGGAGAAATAGCAGGTACAAAAAGAATGATAAATATCACATATCTGGTGTAATATTAAGACTATATTGGTAAAAAAAAGCAAGGTGGTTAAGTGTAAAAATGTATAAATAGTAGGCAGTACAAAACCTCTTGCTTAGGGAAACAAAAATATATTTTCTTATTTAGAAGAATAAACAGGAAAGATAAATCAGAGCCAAGTGTAAATACTTAGCCATATAGGGTGACTGGGAATAGGATAAGCATGATAGCGATATCTATAATTTTTAATGTTGTTTTTGTTATATGTTATTTTGTCTTTCAGCCATGATAACAGTTTACATATATTAAAATAAAATAAATAAAAATCAAGATGAAAATAAATTAATAAAATTAAATAAAAATCAGGATAGGGTTTCCCTGGTGGCGCAGTTGTTGAGAGTCCGCCTGCCGATGCAGGGGACGCGGGTTTGTGCCCCGGTCTGGGAGGATCCCACATGCCGCGGAGCGGCTGGGCCCATGAGCCATGGCCGCTGGGCCTGTGCGTCCGAAGCCTGTGCTCAGCAACGGGAGAGGCCACAACAGTGAGAGGCCCATGTACCGCAAAAAAAAAAAAAAAAAAATCAGGATAAACTCTAAAATTGAGGGAAAAAATCTTATATTTATATCAAATTGATATTGTAACTGCAGAGAAAAAAATTAAAATTCAGTTAAAATTTGAACCTAGTGGTCTGCCAGGATACCCTGAGTGTGAATCTATCCTAAGGAAAAATGGAATGCAAAATATCTTGCATGTTTCTTTTTGGGCATGGTATTACTAGTACTTTTGCAATTATTTTTTGTGTATTGCAGGACAGAACAGATGAGTAGATATATTGATGTTTTGGGGAACCAAGTTTCTCACTCTGGGAAAAGGAAGTCAGAGCAATGGAAGTGGCGAAGACAAGGAAGAATACTGTGATTTTTACATTTGATTTGGAAATAGTGGTATTAATTCTTCATATTTTAAAAAAGATATTTCTTAGGTTGTCCTCTGAAAGGACTTGAAACTATGATACTACAGTACGATGTATCACCTCTATAATGTTTGTTATCTATAACTCTTGATTAAAAGAAATTAGGATGCTTTAAATAAGTTGCAAATTCCATCTAAGAGGCCAGGAAAATATAAGATGAACCTGCAATACTTTGTTCTATCAGAAAGCAAGGTAGTGTTAGAAGACTAAGGAGAGCATGTAAATAACAAAGGGAAATGTTTGAACTGGCTCTCAATTTTGAGACTATTTGAGCATCAAAAGCAGTGGCATGTGCATTATAATGTATTGAATAAAGAAAGCCATGAATTCATAATGACACTTGAAGATTGGGAAAAGGGAGGTCTCCTTATAGAAGAACAATAGCTATTAAATGTAGAAAGAAATGGGCAGAAGACCTAAATAGACATATCTCCAAAGAAGATATACAGATTGCCAACAAACACATGAAAGAATGCTCAACATCATTAATCATTAGAGAAATGCAAATCAAAACTACAATGAGATATCATCTCACACCAGTCAGAAAAAATCTACAAACAATAAATGCTGGAGAGGGTGTGGAGAAAAGGGAACCCTCTTGCACTGTTGGTGGGAATGTAAATTGATACAGCTACTATGGAGAACACTATGGAGGTTCCTTAAAAAAACTACAAATAGAATTACCATATGATCCAGCAATCCCACTACTGGGCATATACCCTGAGAAAAGCATAATTCAAAAGAGTCATGTACCACAATGTTCATTGCAGCTCTATTTACAATAGCCAGGACATGGAAGCAACCTAAGTGTCCATCATCGGATGACTGGATAAAGAAGATGTGGCACATATATACAATGGAATAATACTCAACCATAAAAAGAAACAAAATTGAGTTATCTGTAGTGAGGTGGATGGACCTAGAGTCTGTCATACAGAGTGAAGTAAGTCAGAAAGAGAAAAACAAATACTGTATGCTAACACATATATATGGAATCTAAAAAAAAAAAAGGGCATAAAGAACCTAGTGGCAAGACTGGAATAAAGATGCAGACCTACTAGAGAATAGACTTGAAGACATGGAGAAGGGGAAGGGTAAGCTGGGACAAAGTGAGAGAGTGGCATGGACATATATATACTACCAAATGTAAAATAGATAGTGGGAAGCAGCTGCATAGCAGAGTGAGGTCAGCTCGGTGTTTTGTTTTGTTTTTTTTCTCATCTGCAAAGTGGGTATGGTACTTTTTTTTGTTTGTTTTACATCTTTATTGGGGTATAATTGCTTTACAATGGTGTGCTAGTTTCTGCTTCATAACAAGGTGAATCAGTCACACACACATATATGTTCCCATATCCCTCCCCCCTCGCGTCTCCCTCCCTATCCCACCCCTCTAGGTGGTCACGAAGCACCGAGCTGATCTCCTCGTGCTATGCGGCTGCTTGTGATCACTGAGAGGGGTGGGATAGGGAGAGTGGGAGGGAGGGAGACGCAAGAGGGAAGAGATATGGGGATATATGTATATGTATAGCTGATTAACTTTGTTATAAAGCAGAAACTAATACACCACTGTAAAGCAATTATACTCCAATAAAGATGTTTAAAAAATAAATAAAAATAAATGTAGAAAGAACAATATAATTAGAAAATCATCATTGTAAATTTTCAAAATTATCACCCCTTCAATTGCTTATATATAACAAATGGAATAAAAAAGATACCTATATAATAGAGAGCTCTGAAACATACCACTTTCATCAAATAATCAAATCTAGCATCACCAGTAATAAGATGACATAGCGTGCCTCCTGATGTGATGCAGTGGAAAGAAAATGATATCACTTTAGTAGTATTGTTAGAAAAGAATATTTAACCTGAATCTAATCATGAGCAAAGACTCACTAAGATTCAGATTGTGACATTCTGCAAAACAGCTGTTCTTTTAATACTGATGTCATTAAAGACACACACAGCGAGGCACTTCAAGCATTTCTATATTAAAGGATATGAAAGAGAGATAACAAGTGAATACAATAACTTCATAGGTAGATCCTGGACGTGAAGAATAAAAACAAATCATAGTGATGTTTTTATAGGACCATTAAAGATAAATGAATAATGATTTTAGAATAATTAAAAGACAGTTGAATAAAGATTTGTGATAGGTCAAAGACTATGACATATAAAAGTAATATAAATTAGGACAAATTATATAACTTAATCACCTCTTAATGAAGTAGGTTCAGTAGATAGAACAGTTGGTTTCTATTTCCCTCTTGTTATCATACATCTGTTTGTTGGAAATGAAATAAAATCATCCATATTAAGTTTTCATATTGAAGTTTTCATAACATCCATATTTGTTTCTAAACTGCATTTGGGGACTATTGAAATTTAATAACATCAGAGCTAGATTTACCTGTATTTTCATTAACTAGTCAAGATATGGGAATTTCTAAACTCAATCCATTGTAGTGAAAATATAAATAAAAATAAGTGCTCCAAAGGGAAGGAAATAAATAAATGCAAATCAGAGAAGACAATTGCAATTTACTTTTACTATATTGGAAAGTGAGAATAGTGTATACAGAAAAAGACCTTTTTTTTCCCTTTAAATAAACATACTTTAATATGGAAAACAAACTGTTTCATCTTGACTAATATTATAGTCTATAACTTATAGAGAAAATGAAGCAAATGTGATGTGCCAGGTATTGGCAACACAATTAAAGCATTTATTAGTGTTATTTTAAATTAATAAAATTAAATGATATTTCTCAGAATAATTATTATTTATTGCTCTCAATTCCAAGATGTATGTTGGAAATGAAAGGCAAAACTCAGCACCATAAATAGAAAGAGAAAGCTAAAATGGGATCTTGGATATGTTGAAATACATACAAATAAGATTAAATAAGATGGAGGGTAAAGGTCTTATTTTCAAATTTGCCATATTTTGTTTCTCAAAACTTCTATTTAATGTGAAATCATGCCAAGAGCAATGTAAATAAAAACAGAATTTAGTATTGAAAATGCCAATGTTGATGCAACATAGTATACCATTTGTGTGTCAAGATTTTAAATTAGATTAAGCTTGACATAAGTGTAATTCTCACTTGGAATATTGGAAAGATTTTAAATTTATACATTATTAAATAAAAATGTATGAAAGTATTTGCCTGTATATCCATATGATTTTGGAATACCTCATTGTCAAGTGGCCTAAGCTATGCCAAGCTCTAGGAATACCTCTTAAAATGTTTGTCCCTCCTCTATCTGGAAAATTGCACTCATAAGGCTACAATATCAGCTTCTCTGTAAGGTCTTCTGTGATTCATTCAGAAAAAAATGATTATTCTTATTACTAAAGTCTCATAATATTTGAACATATTTTTATTGTATCATTTAATATTATCTCGGGTTGTTCATTTCAGCTAGGTATCTAGAAGAGAAATATGTGGATTGACCATTAACAAGGACAGCTTATTAAAAATATACACAATCATGATAAGGTAACATTTGTAAGTCATCATAGGGCAAGAACTCTTACATCTGGGCATATCATTAATATGGCTCCTCCATCCAATAAATCAGCCACACATTTTATGTGTCTCAGTCAACTAGTTTCCTGGAGATACAGATACCTCTGATTAGCCAGGTCAAGGTCAGTAGCCCCTAGCTGCGATACTTTTCTGGGTGAAACAAATTATTTATAACATCCCATAAAGGCATTATAATTTAGAGTTTTTCTTTCAGTTCCGTTTTGCTTTCTATACTTTCAACTTACTAAGAATTACTAAATTTCTCAAATATCCACAAAAGCTCTTTTTGGACCTTAGTTAATCAGCAAGGACAGCATATAGATGAAGAGTCCTGTTGTCCAAACTTAACCTTAGAGAATATTATAGGAGTGAAGTATGTTTGTATGTGTGTGGCTTACATGTATGCACAAATGTATGCTTGTAGAAACATATGTTAAGCACTAAGCATATCTTTGACAAAAAAACTTGACATTATTTTATACTTTTCTTACCCATTATACTATGAAAGTTTAAGAAAATAGAAACCATATATTTTCATTTTATATCCATTGCACCTAACAGTGACAGGTGTAAACATTAGGTGAATAAATAATGTTTTTTCAGCATCATCAACCAATCTAGTTAGAATATAAAAAATAAGTGATATGATTCTAGAGATAGATAACTAATATTGTGATATATTTCATTAAAGAGAGTCACAATCTAAATATGTTAACTATTTCTTCTAAACTCTCCTCTAAGAAATTTGGCAATCTCATGAATAAATTATTGCTAACAAGATACTGGAGATCATCTTCTTTAAAAACAATTTTTTTTTTAAATGAAGATGCTAAGACTCAATATTTAGGAAAGTATTTAAAGATACAGGGATAAAAAAACTGCCAAATCAGAATAGTCACATAGGTCTTTTATCTCTGCAAATTTAAACTTCAAGACAGAACATATGGAAGCCATAGCTGGTTAAAATTAATGCATTAGAAAACAGCTGTTAAAAGTAGATACACTGTGAAAGGAATAAAGGTTAATCGCTAAGAATAAAATGTTAGCAATATCAACCATCAGAGAATTAAAAATCAAGTTTATATAATAGGGACAAAGGCATAATACAATACTATCCAAGGACTACATTAAAATAAAACATAACTAATTTATTTTCTGGGTACTCTTTAAGAAGAAAGGAATTTATTCAGTGTTGGTTTTTTCCCCAGTAATATTTCAACTAAATATATTTAAAGCAAATAATGACCTGAACACTGAAATGAAGATTCAGCTAACTGAAAAAATACACTTAATTTGAGAATCTGAATATTTCATTTTAGGTTGAAAGCAGACAAAATGACCAGTTAATTTACTTCAAAAATGGCACTTTTATGATGGTGAAAAGGGGAATTTATTAATAATTATGCAGGTACAGCAGGAACAAACCAAGCCTATCCCAGGCCAAATGAGATATATGTTCCCTAAAATATATAAATAATTTCTATATATTTTAGTAATGTATAATTTTTACACATAAATAAATTTTAGATTAATCAGAGACAGGCAGATTTTTTTCTTAGTTGGAAATCTGCTTTTAAGTTAAATAATTTTATTTTTGTTGAGATGGAGATAAGCATCATCCTTGGTAGATAGAAATCAGTTCTTTTGTTTGGGAAAGTATATTTCACAAAACATTTGTTTATACAAAATATAAAGTCAAAATTCAATGTGAAACCTGAAATACTGAGAAATTTATTTTTATAATATTATACAAGATTTTTTATATTAGAAATTTGTAAACAATACATTTTTTCAGATTATCAGGTTGATTTATTGCTTGTTTACCAATCCTAAAACTTTTTGAGTAGGAATAGTTACTGATAAATTTTAGGTATCATTCAGTACTTCTAAGAGATATATGTTGAGAATTTAATAAAGATGATGTATATGTATGCATATAATCTCTATGTTATGCTCTCTCACTGTCTTCACCAAATTCTTCCTTTATAAAATAAAGGGTCCTATCTTCCCCAACCTGCACACATAGGCATAAGTAGGCCCTCTTTACAACCAGCAAAAAACTGAAACTGCTCTGTTTGAGTTTGAGAAAGAAACTTTGTGCCTGTCACTGAAGTATCCTGTGAGAACTACCCACTGACTGTCTTTTGGGACTGTCTCTGTGTATGAATCAAGATATTACACAGCTCCCCATCAGACTCAGCCTGTGGGAACAAACCCTGTCCAAAGAAAAGGAAAACTCAGAACTCCTGGACACTAGAAAAAATAGTGAAATATTGGTCATTTTCATTTATCTTGTTAAGGAACAAACACTTGAACAACTTATAGGGAGATTCTGTGTAGGGAAATTTTGGCTCTTTAACCAAGATTCAACTACAAGGAATCTGATAGACATTGCAAACTCACTAAGCCTACGGAGTGCCAGAGTGCTTCACAAAAGGGCAGAGGAGCAGGTTTATGTTTGTGTTAGTATTTTTACTTCATAAACACGTATAAGTACACAGAAATGCACATACTATTTCAAGGTAAAAGAAAAGAGGTATGGAAGAAATTACTATAAGGCTTCAGGATATAGAGAGATGATTCTAGATTTTAGGATTTGGATAGGATTCACTTTAAAGATTGAATTTAATTTGAACTTAAATGATGAATAAGAATTTAAAATATAGTTTTGGAGTGGAGAGCAGGTATATTGAAGACAACATTGTCATATACACACTCTCTTCCTAAGAGAAACCATTTCTTCCCCCTTGGAGTGCAAAACAACAATGGACAACATTAAAAATACTTAGCTCCCCAGATGTCCTTACAACAAAGGTTGTATATAGGAACTAGTTTTGAATGGACCACTCGTCTATTTCCCTTTCTTCCTCGCTAGAGTTCGCTAAGATTCATGAAGGCACCATCTTCCAAACTTAAGGGTAATGATTATCAGTTAAGATTGAGAAGGATATGGTGGGTTTGGGAAGAATATAAAAGCTGGATCTTTGTTAACTTTCTCAAGCAGTAGCACAAACCTTGTATTTTGTTAGGTGAGTAAAATAAAATTTATGTTTTGTTAATAAGACTGTAGTCAAGTATCTGATACAAACTGTTCGAATGCAGTCTTAGCAATCTTTTAATCTTATTAAAAAAAATTCAGCAGGGAAAAATCTATTATGGAAATTAGAATTGCACGGCATATATATGAACAGGGCAAGTCCTAGAGTAAGTAATATGTGAGCCAAGAATATGTTAAATCACTTTATAAGAGAAGATTTTAAGATTATAACTATGTCCTGAAATCGTAAGGGTTCACTTTTGATTCTGCAGGCCACTGGAGTTCTGGAATACACAGAGTTGTGTTACAGGAAGATTACTCTTGTAGCATTTTCAAGAATAGTTTTTGATGGGAAAGACTGCTAAAGTGAGACTAGGGTATTGACCATGTGGATGGAGAAGAAAGAAACCATGCATGGAATAGGTAAGCCTAGGCAGCAGGTTAAATGAAAAATGAGTGTGGGCTGGGGAGGAAGAAAAAAAAAGTAGCCAAAACAAAACTGGGAGTACAATTGTGTTATTAACAGACACAAGGAACACATGGTAAAACAAGTTTGGAAAGTAAGATTAGTTGAGGTTAACTTAATGTTTAAGTTAGTGTTGCATAAACAATATGTTTTGTAATGTAATAATAGACTGAAGTCTATTTTATCAATAAAAGCACTTTAAAACTGAGGCAAAAGTGACAAGGCAAAGATGTGAGTGTGGTCATTGGGTAACTTTCTTAGTTATATAATATTCATTGTAATATTTTAGAGTAGTAGTAGATGGAGCAGGGTTTAGAATCATTAAAATGCAGAATCAAATTTTAGTAAGGATAAAATAAGTCAAATCTATTAGTAAAGTCAATCTTATTTTTCAGCATAAACTTAAAATATGTTGTGTGGTTTATGTTTCAGAATGTGTATTATTTTAACTGTATGACTTTGATTCTTTCAGATGAAGCCTTCTTAAATGAGGAAGTTTAAATAACTGTTCACTAAGGCAATTATATCTGCCAAGAATGCCAAGAAAAGTCTGACTACTTTTACTGGTCAGGCTCCAGTTGTTGAACATGTGCTGAAATCCAGGCAGGCTGAATTCAAGGAGAGAATCATCAATCCTTCAAAATTTGAGTTATTTAGTAATGCAAAAGATTTTATTTCATGCTTTTAAGGGTTTTCTAGGAATAGCAAACAAAATTGCTTAAAATATCACATCAGGAATATAAACTGCATTAGTTTGAATACTATGCCTGGCTGCTTAAAATAGACCAAAAAAAGTAATGCTAAAACCAGATTTTAGAGAAATCTACTTAATCCATGAGGATTGACCAAAAAATTTCTTTTCATATCAGTTTTCTACTATTGTAGAAGACCATGCATGGGTATTGATCTACATCAAGTTTATAAGAGTTCTACTCAGTTAAGGAATTCAGTTAGGTAGGATATAAAAATATTCAATACATTTAGAGAAGATAATGCTGAAAGTGATTATTACAGTGGTTTCAGATTTATAAATCTATCTGTGATACTTTGAAGTGATAAATTCATATTTTTGTACATTGAGGAAGAATTCTTTGTCCTCAAAACATCATTTCTTGGTCTTATCCTTGATCTCTAAATATGTAAAGTAAAATTCTTTTCTTACATCTTAAGCTCCAACAAACAGAATTAAAAATAAAAGTGATGACTTTCATTGATTTGGGAAAAAACAGAAACTGCACATGCAGATTTTATTTAAAAATGAGGTCAATGTTTCAGAGAGGTGAAAAGCAACATTTCATTATTATTATCCTGCTGGATAGTAAATATGCTTGCTTTGGTTTTAGATATAGTTAACATCTTTCTGTTATATACAAAAGTTATAGAATATTCATAATATAAACTTACTTAGGCTCCTAAAGAGTTTTCTATAATCAATTATATAACATAGAGGTTAGTGTTCAATTTTGCAGTCAGAAACATTGGTGGACTCTGACTTTTAATACTGGGCTGGTTGAGAAAGACCTCTCATCTTATATTTCCTTTTCTGTAAAATAAAAATGTTTTTAGAACTTCTCTCAAATATGACTGTTAAATGAAATACTGTATGCAATAGCACTGAAGTACAAAACAACTTCCCTTTAGTCCTTTTTCCATCAAAATAGATTTTGAATAAATGCCTTAATTCAAGTCAAAACTAACTTACTGCAAAATTGTCATTTTCAAAATTCAATTTATGCCCACTCACATTATTTATTGTATGTTTATTGTTTATCTTAAAACAAGAAGTGAAAGAGAATCTGTAATAAAAAACAAAAAACTCATGCAAAGTCCAGGACCAGATGGCTTCACTGGAATGTTCTACCAAACATAAAAAGAAGAACTGATACCAATTCTCAAAGAGTTCCAAAAGACTGAAGAGGTGGGAATACTCCCACAGTCATTCTATAAAGTCATTCTATCATCACCCTGATACGAAGATCAGACAAAGACACTACCAAAAAAGAAAATTACAGGCCAATATCTTTGATGAATATAGATACAAAAATTCTCAACACAATATCAGCAAATTGAATCCAACAGCACATAAAAAGAATCATACAATATGATCAAATTACATTCATCCCAAGGTCACAAGGATGGTTCAACATATGCAAATCAATCAATGTGATATACCACATCAACAAAAAAAAAGCACAAAACCACATGATCATCTCAATAGGTACAGAAAAAGCATTGATAAAATTCAACATCCATTCATGATAAAAACTCTCACCAAAATGGATACAGAGGGAATATAGCTCAACATAATAAAAGCTATTTATGAGAAACCAAAGACAACATAACACTCAATGGTGAAAAGCTGGAAGCCTTCCCGCTAAAATCTGGAACAAGCCAAGGATGCCCACTCTCACCATCTCTATTAAACATAAGATTGGAAGTCTCAGCCACAACAACCAGACAAGAAAAAGAAAAGGTATCGAAACTGGAAGAGAAGAGGTAAAATTGTCAATATATACAGATGTCATGATACTATATATAGAAAACCCTAAAGACTCCACACAAAAACTACTAGAGCTGAAAAATGAATTCAGCTAGGTAGCCAGATATAAGGTTAACATACAGAAATCTGCTGCATTTCTTTACACTAACAATGAAACATCAGAAAGTAAAAAAAAAAAAAAGTCCTTTTAATATTGCATCAAAAAACAAACAAACAAAAAACTTAGGAATAAACATGACCAATGAGGTAAAAGACTTAAGCACTGAAAACTATAAAACACTGATAAAAGAAAACTGAAAATGGTTCAAAGAAATGGAAAGACATCCCACACTCTTGGATTGGAAGAATTAATACTGTTAAAATGGTCATACTACTCAAAACAATCTACAGATTTAATGGGATCTCTATCAAGTTACCCATGACATTTTTCACAGAACTAGAACAAGTAATCCTAAAATTTATATGGAAACACTAACGATACAGCATAGCCAAAGCAATCCTAAGGGAAAAGAACAAAGCTGGAGGCATAATTCTCCCAGACTTCAATCAATGCTACAAAGCTACACTAATCAAAACAGCACGGTATTTGCACAAAACCAGACATAGGGATCAATGGAACAGAATAGATAGCTTAGAAATAAACCCACACACCTATGGTCAATTAATCTTTGATAAAGGAGGCAAGAACATACAATGGAGAAAAGACAGTGTCTTCAATAAGTGATGCTGGGAAAACTAGATAGCTACATATAAAAGAATGAAATTATAACATTCTCTAACACCATATACAAAAATAAGCTCAAAATGGATTACAGACCTAAATGTAAGACTGGATACTGTAAAACTCCTAGAGGAAAACATAGGCAGAATGCTCTTTGATATAAATCACAGCAATACTTTTTTGGATTCATCTCCTAGAGTGATGGAAATAAAAACAAATATAAACAAATGGCACCTAGTTAAATTTAAAATCTTTGCACTGCAAAGGAAACCACAAAGAAAATGAAAAGACAACCTATGGACTGGGAGAAAATATTTGCATACAATGCAACGGACAAGGGCTTAATTTCCAAACTATACAAACAGCTCATACAACTCAATATCAAAAAAAAAAAAAAAACCCAATCCAAAAATGGGCAGAGGACCTAAATAGACATTTCTCCAAAGAAGACATACAGATGGCCAACAGGCACATGAAAAGATTCTCAACATCACTAATTATTAGAGAAATACAAATAAAAACTACAATGAAGTATCACCTCATACTGGTCAGAATGGCCATAATCAAAAAGTCTACAAATAATAATTGCTGGAGAGAGTGTGGAGAAAAAAGAACCCTCCTACACTGTTGGTGGGAATGTAAATTGGTACAGCCACTATGGAGAACAGTATGGAGGTTCTTTAAAAAACTAAAGATAAAGTTACTATATAATCCAGAAATCCCACTCCTGGGCATTTATCCAAAAAAGACAAAAACTCTAATTTGAAAAGATACATGCACCCCAATGTTCACAGCAGCACTATTTACAATAGCCAAGACATGGAAGCAACTTAAGTGACCACTGACAGATAAACGGATAAAGAAGATGTGATACACACACACACACACAATGGACTATTACTCAGCCATAAAAAAGAATGAAATAATGTCATTTGCAGCAAAATGGATGTAAGTCAGAAAGAGGAAGACAAATATACGATGTCACTTATATGCGGAATATTAAAAAATGATACAAATGAACTTATGTACAACACATAGACAGACTCATAGACATAGAGGGGGTAGGGATAAATTAGGAACTTGGGATTAAGAGATACACACTACGTTATATAAAATAGATAAACAACAAGGTCCTACTGTATAGCACAGGGCACTATATTCAATATCTTATAATAAGCAATAATGGAAAAGTATCTAAAAAGAATATATATATATGTGTGTGTATATATATATATATGCATATATACATATATAACTCAATCACTTTGCTGTACACCAAAAACTAACACATTGTAAATTAACTATACTTCAATTTAAAGAAAGAGTATTATTAAACTCTCACAAATAGTAAGTTGGTTTTATAGACAGTAATATATGTAGAACTTAAGAAACATAGTTTAGAGTGTAATAATATTAAATAGAATTATATCTATTGAATAATAATATTTTTGTAAATTAAAAATTCATCTGCATAAAACATTTTATAATTTGAAATATAACATGTCGAATGACATACTTAATATATATATCTCTTAAAATAACATATAAAGAACTGCACTTTTAGTTATAGACATTAATTTTTGTAGAAATAAATTGTACTTTCTGAAAAATGTCAGGTGCCAAAGGGAAACATCATACCTTTTAGTTATAAACCCTTGTTTTTGGTGCATTTAATATTTATATACATCTTCTTATACTATCTATATGTGTAACTTTATAGTTCTTTGAACAACATTTCATTTATACTTTAACATTCTGAGTTGGATTTGTGTTGCACTATTCTTGGTAACACACATTTAAATCAATTCGTAAATGTTGGGATTCTTGCCAATGTGGAGAACAATTAGGTTACTTAAATTAAGTGGTAATTTTCTAATTAATTCAATTAAATACTATTTAAGTGTATTTGTCTTGGGAGAGGATAATGTTAGAAACTATAGCTGGACTTGTAATCTGGCTGTGTGCCTAGAAACAGTGAACTGTGATATTAAGCAGTGACATAGTAACTGGGAGCAAATGGTAAGAAAAATTAAGCCATTGTGTCTAAGAGCAAAAAGCTACACATGGAGTGGGAGATTTATAAATTTGTCTTTAACTCACAGTCGTTTAAAAGTGTAACTGATCTGTGAATACTAAGACACAGGAATTGAGATTTGAAGTTTTTCTTACAGGATAGAATTTGTTGTATATCAGGTTCAGTTGAAATTGTATATAGAGGGCTTACTGGGGCAAGTCGTTGGGGTTGATACCAACAGGGAGTGAAGGCAGCCCAAGGAGCTCTGGAGCTGGCAGGACACTACAGAGTTGCCCTGCACTGTGGTGAGGCTAGACGTTTATATCCCCACACCAGTCAATGATTGGTGCAGATTATTTAGCCCAGGGCATTTCTCGGCGAGGGACTCATTTGGGTGCTGGCAGCAGCCAACATTTCCAGCAGCTGTGGGAATGAATATAAGTTTTAAAAAGCCTATAGGAGTATTTTTAAAACAAGTTTTAAAAGCCTATTTGAACATAGTGATAACTATTAACAATTACTTGTGTTTTCAATCAAAAACTGCTTTTAAAAATTTTTAAATTTAAAACCTAGTTTATCTCAAGCCAAAAATTTTAATTTACTTTTTATAACCCTAGTAAAATAAAAATAATCATATTCAAATTTTTATTCATTAAGCATTATACTTTGACACCTTTGTTGAAAATAAATTGACCATCTAAGAGTAAGTCTATTTCTGAATTCTCTAATCTGTTCATTTGATCTGTAAATCTATCCTCTCACCAATACCATAGTGACTTGATTAATGTAGTCTTGCTCTGAGTGTCAAAAATAGGTGTATAATCCCTTCAAATGTCTTATTTTTTTCATATTGTTTTGGCTATTCTAGATACTTTGTATTTACATACACATTTAAAAATCAGCTTTTCATCTTTAAAAAAGCCTACTAGCATTTTGACTGGGATTACCTTAACATCTTGATCAATTCTGGGAGAATTGCCATCTTAACAGTATTGAGTCTTTCAATAATGAACATCTTTTATCTCCCCATTTAATGTGGTATTCTGTAATTTACCTTGATGATATTTTGTAGCTTTTAGTTTGTAAGAGCAATACTTAAAAATATATACAACTTTACATATGTAAGTAGTCAAATCTATCAATATAGAATATTGGCCCAAAAAGTAGATAAATTCATTGATTTTAATATGCGTTTCTATCTTGGGTTCTAAAGCTCAGTTATTTTTTTCATTCCCTATTGCATTAAAATTACATGAAGTAAATGGCCTCATTCACATGTCTAGTTTCTCAGCTCAGATATCTAGAACGGATGAAGTAGCTGATTTCTCCCCCCAGGTGGTCTCTTTCCACATGGGACCACATCCTTAGGGAAGATAGACCAGGTTTGTTAAAAAGATGGCGGTGTTCCAAGAGTTAAAGCCTTATCAATTCTCATACTTGTTGATTTCCCATTGGTCAAAGTAGGTCACATAGCCATGCCCTGAGTCATCTGGAAGGGAACTACATGAGGGCATAAACACCAGAAGGCATGATTCATTGACAGCCATTGATCTAACAAACTTATACAAAAAATAACAGATGATGCCTAAATCTCAGCAACTTAGAACTTTCACATTACATTTCTATTATGGTATGGCTGTGGCTGTACTCCACGATAACATCACTCTGGAAATCTAGTGCACAGAGTATCCCCAATCTCAAATTACACTCATATTTCATAGGCCAAAACAAGTTGTTTCACCATACCTATTTTAACAGGAAAGAGATGCTTTATTCTACCTTGCAGAGGGATACTTCACACCAAATATGTGTGTATGTACAGTTGAACACTGTATAACATAGTTCAATTCTCACTAACATTTGATAAGGTCCAATTTATTAATGTTTAGCTATCTAGATGCAATAAAATGGTTTCACATTATGGTAATACTTTGCATTTACCTGATAACTGACAAGTATATTAGCTGTTAGATACTATGTTACAACTATTAGTAGTTCTAATAGATTGATTTGCCCTTTAAGTTTTCTTTGCTGTTAAATGCTGATGTATGTATTTTGCCTATTTTTATTAGGTTTTGTATCTTTTGCTTATAGATTCTTTGTTATTTTTCATGATATAATTTTGATATTAATTCTTTTTCAGATATATGGGGTTTACACATCTATTATTTTTTAAGGCAGATGAAGCTCTAAATATTACTTTTATTATTGATATAGTCAATCAGAGAAAAGATCTTCAGATTGGCAGCCTTGCTAATATTTTGTCCCAGAGGACAATTTGCCCTCCCACTTATGGACATCAGTGGACAATTGCAGGTGTCCTCAGGAAAAGCAAGCAGGTTATTAGCTGCAGAGAAAAGAAGAGACCAGAAGTCTTCATCTCAATGGGAAGTCAGAACTGAATAAAGGGAAGAAAAGACTGAACTGAGCATGCCTAGTTCCTTCTCTCAACTCCTCTATCAGGTAATCCCTTCTCTTCTCAAGAGGAATAAATAAGAGGTGGGGAGAGAATCCAGGTGTTAGGCTAATTAAAATCCCACAATATAAAAAAATGAAGCCAAGGTCTAACAGGTTCTTCAAATATCATCACCACCCAGCATTATCATATTTATTGATTCAATTCCTTAAATAGATATTGGAATTTTTAGATATTTAAAAGTTCTATTTTTAACAGTTTTATAAAGTGTTTTTCTAAGAATCTGTCTATTTCATAAAAAATTTTCCTTTGCATAAAGATGTTTATATATTCTCTTATCTTTTTAATGTCTGTAAGATCTGTAGCAAAGCTCCCTTATCCACTCACTAAGAATAATTAATGTCCTCTCTTAATTCTATTTGATCAGTCTTTCTAGAGACTTTTACATTTTCATAGTCTTCCCCCAACCCCAGTTCTACTGAGAAAGAATTGACATACATCACTGTATAAGTTTAAGGAGTATAGTATTATGGTTTGATTTACATATATTGTGAAATAATTGCCATAGTAAGTACAGCTACCATCCATCTTCTCACACAGATTTAAAAAAAAAAAAAAAAAAAAGGAAAAAATAAAGGAAACAAACTTTCTCCTTGTGATGCAAACTCAGGATTTACTCTCTTAACAACGTTACCTTATATTATACAGCTATAGGCATCAGGTTGTACATTACATACCTAGTGCTTACTTATGACTGGAAGTTTATGGCTTTTGACCACCTTCTTTCAAAAATTTGTATTTTTTACAAATTGAAGATTTGCGGCAACCCTGCATTGAGCAAGTCTGTTGGTGCCATTTTTCCAAAATAATTACCTTTTGATTAAGGTATATATATTGCTTTTTAAGACTTATGGTATTGCACAATTAATAGACTACAGTATAGTGTAAACATAATTTTTACATGAACTAGGAAACTAAAAACTTTTTGTGACTCGCTTTATTGTGATATTCACTTTATTGCAGTGGTCTCTAATCAAATCTGCAATATCTCTGAAGTATGACTGTAAATTTATTTCCTAAGTGCGCAAAGAAATATAATTAATTTTAATTTATTTTTATCTAACAAAGGTGTAAATATATCTTGTTAATTCTAAGAATTCATTTGTGTATTATTTTGAATTTCCTATGTATATAATCATATCATTTGAAACTGAGATTTTTGTTTGAATTATTATAATGTGTATAATTTATAAAATAACCTTGTCTTTCTGAACTGATACTGACTGTTCATGTGATAGTAGTAATAATCACTTTACTTACAATGTAAAGGAAAGGTTTTCAATGTTCACTGTTAAATATGATACTTGCTTTAATTATTTATATATTCATTTGCCACTTAAAGCAGTTTCCTTCCATTCCTAGTTGTAAGAGATTTCATTTTTTATTATAAATGGATATTTATTTTAAAATATTTTATGCCCTTATTAAAATGATCATATACATTTACTCATTTATCTATTAATGAGTAACTTACATTGAATTTTTTAAGTAATAACCTAGTTTAACATAATCTGGAATAATTTGAACTGGGTCATTAAGTAATGTATTTTTCATAGAATAGAAGCTTCATTGTAGATTTTATTTAGAATTAAAATTTATATTATGAATGAAATGAGCCTGTAATTTCACTTTTCATTATTTCTTTTAATTTTTTTAGTATGACATTTACCTGGAATAATTTAAAATGTAAGTCACAAAGAAAAGAGAAGTCTTTTAAAATTGGAAACAAATAAAACAAATGAACTTAACTATATATTAAATTAGTGGGACAGCTATACATATATACAAAGTACTTTCTAAAACATTTAATTTCTTGATCTTTTCATTGAAAAGCCTAGAAAAATTTATTCTTAAACAGTGGATTGAATTTCTAGATCTTCGGCTACAACCTCTAAACATTATTTCCAAGTGAAAATAATGAGGGATCTTTTAAGAAATGTTTTAATTCAGATCTGGAGAAGAAATGTTCCAGATGGGCATTTTCTTGAACTAGAAAGCAAGAAAACTATCAAATTTTAAAAGCACCTTGTCCAAAGAACACAAAAGGCCACTCAAAGGTTTTGCCCCTGGCCCAAGATGAGACAATCTGAGAATCATAAAGATAATAATTTATATTTAAGAAATTCATGAATTCATAATAATTCAATATTAAGGTTGTTAGGACAGCAATGTGTTAATCTGAAAATGGACAATTTAAGAATAAAATCAAGCATTATCTCATCTACCCTTACTGATTTTATTTCAGCAAAACCAGTTGTTTAAAATTTTTTTGACAGAAAAATTTATCTAATAAATTTAGAAGTAAAAATGGAATTAAAATATTACCATTTTGCAATTTATAATGGGACAATGAATCTAAATAATAATCAATATGATATTAAATGATTACATGAAAATTTAGTGAGGAAACTTTATAGTGGAGTGATCAGGCTGAAGCACTTTATCCACTAATCAATGTTTACATTAATAAACATGGAACAACTGAGATTTTATGCTTCATAATTTAACACAATAGGAAGTACAAAGAATCATGATTATTTTTATCCCCCAAAGTTGATAATAACTCTAATCAAACCTCTAGTTATATTTGCCATTTTATAGGAAATATGATGAATAGAGAAACTAAGTAAACGATACCACAAAAATGCAATTTGCCAGACCAGATCTGAGTTAGCCTATAAGACAGATAACGTGGTATTTCTAAGAAATTAATGCTCTTTTTAAAAAAAAGACATCTCTAAAAGAGTTTTTGTGCAACTTTTTGTGATATGTATAAAGTATACATGGAAGTCTTCACTGATTAAACCACCTTATCTAATAAATTCATGCATTATCAAAAAGATCTGATGCATTCATTTTAAAACCAGATGTGTTTTTAACAACCACAGTCATGAATAAAAAGGTAATTGGGAAAGTCGCTTACTCTAAAATCAGAAAAAAATAAAATCACATAGCTTATTTTACTGATGCAATTTTTAAACTCCTGTAAAATACTCTTGTTATGGATCAAATAATACAGAGTTATAAAATCTGAGTGTTCGAAGTCTTAAGACAGTGTTGCTATATAATGTATTGAATGGCAGAGCTTAAAATCATCATAAATATGTTTCTATTCCCTATTTTCCTGCAGATTCTATCCATTTGGTAACTAATGTTTGACATATCATAGATTCAAAAACTGAAATCATAATGGGACAAATTATTAGAACTGATAAAATATTTTGTTTGCATACTCAGAAACATACAAAAAGTATAGTGTTTCCTTAAGACAACTGCTATAAAATTACAAACAATGATATCTCTTCTTTTACAAAAGTCTTAAAAACCAGTTCTACTCTTGTAATATCAATGACAATAGCACCTCAGAAGTAGACACTGTTTACTGAGACTAGACAGAGCAAAACAGAAAATAGAAGTTGTTCTTTCTCTATTTGCTAACCAGTCTTAAAATTGATATTCGTTAGTAACAGTCAAATTCTGCTTTTTATACTAACTTTAGGATATGCAGATATGTAACATTTTCTAAAAGAAAGTTTTTCTAAAACATCTATAGTCTAATCAATATGTATGTATAGTGTGTAGTATGTATAGTTTTATACATAAATAAAATGAGTCAAAGGATATTGTGATCTGGCCAAGATCACAATTATATTACTATATTTAAGTATAGTTATGATGTGAAATGTGTTTATCACAGTTAAAATGTTTCAGGAACTATTCTATGTTGATTCGTGGGAAGAATGATCTTTTCAGGCAATCATCTATGGTCGAAGGAGAATAAATGTTGACCTCTCTGAATTGTGCTGCAAATGTATGAATAATACTGAACAGCAGAAACTGAACTTATGTAATGGCAATGCTGAGTCACAGCAAAAAAGTGATATATGAAACTATTAATGGCCCTCAGCAAGACTATCTCTTTTTCCTTGTGCCAATAACCCAAAAGATGAAATGTAACTCACTGTGAAGGACAAAAATAAATGTGTCAGATATGATATGTTAGTCCTAAAAATGAGGAAAAAGCACACTCTTTTGAATATCATATTAATAAAATTGATTAATTCCTCTCATCCCTTCCTCACCGTATCTAGAACAGTAATTTCAATGCATACAAATTCAAAGGTTTTGGATCACATCAGTCATTTTTCTTCACATAAGGAAATCATTTTAGCTGAGTTGTTCAGTTTTGGAGGCACTAATGATTTACTGAATTGTATTTTTTAATAAAATGGTATTTTTCATCACTGAAAGGAATGGTGACAACCTAAATTCTTGCTCATCACAGGTAATACACACAAAAAAATGACAAAGAAATATCAAGTCATGTGTGACCTTGGATAAACATATTCCTTTTATAAAATAGACCTAATTTTCCTAGTTTCCAAATTTAAGGAAAATGTGTAATTTATACAAAACTGATTAGAAGACTTAGGCAGTGTTTCATAAATGCACTTCTGTCATATATTAACAGCAGTGGAATAATTGACTAGAACTATTTCATGAGAATGTTAATTAACCATAATCAATCCCATGGCATTTTTTCCCCGTGGCAACAACAACAAAATAGCTTTAAACACAGACACGGACTAAAGAAGGGATTCTGTTAAGACTATGATGAGAAATTGTCTCCTTTCCTTTATGCTAAAAACATAATAAAATCTTCCTCTTCTGAGTCAAATGATAATTTGAGCTTACATGCAAATAAAGTTTTGAGTTCTAGGGAAAAAAGAGCTGGTATTTTACTTTCTCCCTCAGTATTTTTGGCAGGTGCCTGGAAAATAGATTAAAGAGCTTTCTTTGCCTCTTTTGTATCCTCAATTGAAATTTGAACAATATTTAACAATAATATCAAGTAATTTCACTAACCCACAAAAATGAATTGAGTAGGTTAGCTGAATCCTCTTTCTCTGTGTAATTCTTGGGGAATACCTGGAAAAGAGAGAGGTGGGAATGTTCCTTTATGTACATTTGCAGGGGAATACAGTCTCCCTTCTTCTGATGGTTCACATGGGGAGGGCTTGGATTTCCACCACTGTAATATCATCACAACCTTAACTAAAATTAAACTACAGTAAATAGGCAAAGAACAATAACAACTGAAAAAGAGACCATCAGATAAAATGAATGATAGTAATACTAGCCTACATAGATATTAATAACAAATATATGGCAATGGAAAACATATTTGTAATACAGATAATAAGCAAAGTGTCCTTACATGTTGTAAAGAAAAAGATGAAACATTAACAAAAAATAATGGTCAGGTATTATGAAGAGTAAATACACCAAAAAAATAAATACAAATCAGGAAACATAGCAATATTCAGAAAAATGCAAATAAAACAAATGTTGACTCATTATTGTCCTTTTTTATGTTTTACATGTTTCAAACTGTTAAAAAATTTAAAAGACATAAAGGTGTTATTGCTTTTGGAGATTACTAGAAAATGACACTCATCTATTGCTTGTAAAAATGTCAGTTATTTTTAAGACAAGCAATTGAACAGCACAAAATAAAATTTATTAAAATAAATTTTCCTTTTAAACACAATATCCTGTACCAGGATATCTACTCCATAGAAATAAAACACATTACATAGCAATATAGGTATCAAAAATTTAATTGCAAGCATTGTTTTTAGTGGAAGAAAAAAGCAGAAATAAAGTAGATGACTATTATTTGAAGGATAACTATATAAATTGTGGTATATCTCCACTATGAAGTATTATTCAGTCATTAAAAATAATGAATTACACATAGACCAGTAGACATGGAAGAATTTCCATAAAATATTGTTCACTGAGAATAGCAGAAAAGATTGTGAAAATGTTTCCACTTGAAAAACATAAGATGACTAAAAAACCCTATGTACTGTCTAGATAGTTAAAATAGTTAACTTTATAGTGCTTCATACTAGATTCTTTATATGAGTTATTTGGTGGAACATTGGTTGGGTGAATGGATAGGAGTTAGCAAAGTCAAAAGAAAAAAAAGACTATACCAAAAATTAGCAAGTTTGGTATTTGCATTTATGTTAAAAGTATTGTAAAAAATAATTTGTATAGTAGATGGCCTTAAAATAAGTCATTTTAAAATATTTGCTGATACTTAAATAGGCCAGGGTGGAGCTTTGGCCTGGTAAAAGTCCCAGTACACTTAAAGAATAAACAAAAAAACTGTTTGTGATAACCAGAGAGGCAGTAAAGGTAAAAGGTGAAACCCCAGTTTGACTAGTTGGGTGGAACTGACCAATCATGAAATACATTCTCATAGAATTTACAGATATAGCCACAGTTGCTTTCAAGATCATTGGTCATCATTTGTGTGAGCTCTAGTCTAATTACAAAGCTATAGACTATTGAGTACTGAGTCATCATGAGGTCCGGATTCCAACCCTGAAGCAGAATAAAAAGGAAGAGAGAGGCACAAGAGAGGGGAAGGAAAGGAGAGACATGGAAATTTGTCTTTAAGACACCTCTGGAACCTGCACTTTTGAGACACAGCTGCTTTTCAGAAAAGGAAGCCCTACTTCAGTTGCACTAACTCAAGCTACAATGTATTGGCCAAGGATATGACAGAAATGACTTTGTTCTGGAGAAAGACCTCAGATTTGATGTACAATCAGAAAGACATTGAGAGAGACAGAAAGGAGAGGGAGAGGGGGAAGAGGGGCGAAGAGAAAGTTGAAAGGAAGAAATTCTCTTACTGTGGTAAGGCTAGAGTTCTGGAAAATCAGAGTGAAACCATACTGTTAATCTCCAAACACCAGACTCCCTCAGCACCAGTTGCACTGTTAAATTAGAAATCTAAGACCAGAGTCTGGATTATGATTTTTTCAGTCAAAAAAGAACATGGCATCAGATTGCAGTTAGGGACTAACACATACTTCCTGTCAAATTTAAACAAATGCAGCTAAACAAGATATATCTAATGCTTTTCCTGGATCTGAAGAAGTTTTAATAATATATGTGGATGAGTTTGAGGTGGCTAAGAGTTGAACTTCTAAGTTAGATTGGAAAGTGTGGGAGGAAGTCAAGCATACTGGTGAGTCCTTCAAAGGAGATGCAAAGATTTAAATGCTCTTTTAATATCAATTTCTATAACTTACACTAATAATAAATACTAAAATATATTTAGTGCTTAAGTGTAAGGCATTATTCTAAGCCATTTACCTAGATTAACTCACTTCATCTTTCAATATCCCTATGAAGTAGGTACTATAATAATTTTTAATGACAGGACAAGAAAATTAAGGCACAGTTACGTGGCTTGACCAAGATCATATATTTAATAACTGACAGAGTTGTAATTCAAACCTAGGCAAACTGGCTCAAAATTCTGTGCTCTTCATCATTAAACTGAATATCATCTACTATGATAGCATGAAATTGGGTGAAAAGATAAATTATATTTAACAAAGGAGGTAGCTATGATGTAAGAGAAGGATAGGGAAAAACCTCTTTTGCTTTTTCCCATAAACCATTCTGGTCAGAAACAGAGTTGGTAAAAAGAGATCAGATCAGCCTACAGTAGCTTCCTCACCTGAGATTCTAGGAAGATATGCATGAAGCTCAGCAACAGTGAGATCTGGGGGAGGGAACTCTAAGTGCGCATCTCCTTGCATGTATCTTGTGGATATGCCAAGTTTTCTGGAGATCCCCCAGGGGAACAACCAGCCTGAGGTAGTGAGAGTTCTGTCACAATGGTGGAGGGAAATGGATGCATAGGTGAGACATGGGAGAAGTAGGTAAAAAGGATAGTCTCTCATCCATGTGATGAGATCAAACTTACGTGTCGTCATGATCTAGTTATTGTCTTAGAATGTGACAAAATGCAGATTGTTATTTATTCCTGTGAGAGAAGACGAAGAGGTCTTCCTTTTGCAATAATAACACTTTTTAAAAGCTTAAAACATTAAGTAACTCAGGTGATTAATAATTTAGTAATTGTACCCAAATCTAGCTGATTCCAGACCCTGGCTCTTTAAATCATTAATGAGGCACATAAAATAAATATTTAAACATCTGAAAGTAGATGACATTTACCATACAGACTTTGTGAAATGAGTGAAAAGAATCCAGAATATAATTCTAAGGAGTAAAAAACAGTAGAAATAGTAGAGGTAGAAAAGGAAAAACAGAATAGAATAACTGGTGTGAGTTGTCAGAGAAATGACTAATGCTCCAGAGACTGGGAACAGAGATTTTTGAGAATAGTTACTACCCACGTCAAATAACAAGGAGTCAGGCAAGATGAAGATTTTAAAATGTTCAATGGCTTTAAAATACCAGAGGTTTCTTCGGTTTTTGCAAATGTAAGAAATATGAAAAATATGTTGGTTATAATAAATATTGGTTATAAAAACTTAAGTTCAAATTCCTATCCCCACATCCTTCAAAATCCAAGTTAACAGTATTGTTTGGTCTAAAACAATGACAATATCTGATACGTTACTAAAGCTATTGTAATTCGTTAATGCAAGGGTCCCCAACACCTGGGCCGCGGACCCATACTGGCCCACACCCTGTTAGGGATGGGGCCTCAAAGCAGGAGGTGAGCGTCAGTCGAGCCAGCGAAGCTTCATCTGCCGCTCCCGATTGCTTGCATTACCGCCTAAATCACACACTGCACCCCTTCCACATCCGTCCATGGAAAACTCATCTTCCACGAAACGAGTCCCTGGTGCCAGAAAGGCTGGGGACCGCTGATTTAATGTATTCATAATAGTATTCTTGTTAGCACTTTAATATATTTTATAGAAAAAGTTTGAGAATATATTAAGGAACAAAACTAAGCAACCAACTACTCTTGTACTCATTTCACAAAGACATGCATTGCTGTTTAGTTCACTTTGAAATTCCAGCATAGAACAATTTGTTTGCTCAAGCATTACAATCTTAACTATGACAGCATAGCATTATCACCTCCCCCACTGATTCTCTCTTATTCTGGTTAAAATTATCACCCTATTATTTTGGAGTTTATCTTAACCTTTTAATATACTTTGCTTGCTTTTATATTCCTCACAAGTGTATGCATGTCCCCAGTATGTTAGTCAAAATCTATTCTTAGTAACCAGAAAAAAAAACCAATAGAAACAAACATAGGTGATTTATTTACTGCTCAACATAAGAAAAATAAATTTGTCCCAAACTGGAATATCAGGAGAGGGTATAAAAATGCAGCAATGATGAATCAGGAAGAAACAGAAAATATAAACAGACCAATCACAACACTGATATTGAGAATGTGATTAAAAATCTTCCAACAAACAAAAGTCCAGGAGCAGATGGCTTCACAGGTGAATTCTATCAAACATTTAGAGAAGAGCTAACACCCATCCTTCTCAAACTCTTCCAAAACATAGCAGAGGAAGGAACACTCCCAAACTCATTCTACGAGGCCACCATCACCCTGATATCAAAACCAGACAAATATGTCACAAAGAAAGAAAACTACAGGCCAATATCACTGAGGAACATAGATGCAAAAATCCTCAACAAAATACTAGCAAAAAAAATCCAACAGCACATTAAAAGGATCATACACCATGATCAAGTGGGGTTTATTCTAGGAATGCAAGGATTCTTCAATATACGCAAATCAATCAACGTGATACACCATATTAAAAAATTGAGGGAGAAAAACCATATGATCATCTCAATAGATGCAGAGAAAGCTTTTGACAAAATTCAACATCCATTTATGATAAAAACCCTGCAGAAAGTAGGCATAGAGGGAACTTTCCTCAACATAATAAAGGCCATATATGACAAACCCACAGCCAACATCGTCCTCAATGGTGAAAAACTGAAACCATTTCCACTAAGATAAGGAACAAGACAAGGTCGCCCACTCTCACCACTCCTATTCAACATAGTTTTGGAAGTTTTAGCCACAGCAATCAGAGTAGAAAAAGAAATAAAAGGAATCCAAATCAGAAAAGAAGTAAAGATGCCACTGTTTGCAGATGACATCATACTATACATAGAGAATCCTAAAGATGCTACCAGAAAACTACTAGAGCTAATCAATGAATTTGGTAAAGTAGCAGGATACAAAATTAATGCACAGAAATCTCTGGCATTCCTATACACTAATGATGAAAAATCTGAAAGTGAAATCAAGAAAACACTCCCATTTACCATTGCAACAAAAAGAATAAAATATCTAGGAATAAACCTACCTAAGGAGACAAAAGACCTGTATGCCAAAAATTATAAGACACTGATGAAAGAAATTAAAGATGATACAAATAGATGGAGAGATATACCATGTTCTTGGATTGGAAGAATCAACATTGTGAAAATGACTCTACTACCCAAAGCAATCTACAGATTCAATGCAATCCCTATCAAACTACCACTGGCATTTTTCACAGAACTAGAACAAAAAATTTCACAATTTGTATGGAAACACAAAAGACCCCGAATAGCCAAAGCAATCTTGAGAACGAAAAATGGAGCTGGAGGAATCAGGCTCCCTGACTTCAGACTATACTACAAAGCTACAGTAATCAAGACAGTATGTTACTGGCACAAAAAGAGAAATATAGATCAATGGAACAGGATAGAAAGCCCAGAGATAAACCCACGCACATATGGTCACCTTATCTTTGATAAAGGAGGCAAGAATATACAGTGGAGAAAGGACAACCTCTTCAATAAGTGGTGCTGGGAAAACTGGACAGGTACATGTGAAAGTATGAGATTAGAACACTCTCTAACACCATACACAAAAATAAGCTCAAAATGGATTAAAGATCTAAATGTAAGGCCAGAAACTATCAAACTCTTAGAGGAAAACATAGGCAGAACACTCTATGACATCAATCACAGCAAGATCCTTTTGACCCACCTCCTAGAGAAATGGAAATAAAAACAAAAATAAACAAATGGGACCTAATGAAACTTCAAAGCTTTTGCACAGCAAAGGAAAACACAAACAAAACCAAAAGACAACCCTCAGAATGGGAGAAAATATTTGCAAATGAAGCAACTGACAAATGATTAATCTCCAAAATTTACAAGCAGCTCATGCAGCTCTATAACAAAAAAACAAACAACCCAATCCAAAAATGAGGAGAAGATCTAAATAGACATTTCTCCAAAGAAGATATACAGATTGTCAACAAACACATGAAAGAATCCTCAACATCATTAATCATTAGAGAAATGCAAATCAAAACTACAATGAGATATCACCTCACACCAGTCAGAATGGCCATCATCAAAAAATCTAGAAACAATAAATGCTGGAGAGGGTGTGGAGAAAAGGGAACACTCTTGCACTGCTGGTGGGAATGTGAATTGGTACAGCCACTATGGAGAACAGTATGGAGGTTCCTTACAAAACTAAAAATAGAACTACCATATGACCCAGCAATCCCACTACTGGGTATATACCCTGAGAAAACCGTAATTCAAAAAGAGTCATGTACCAAAATGTTCATTGCAGCTCTATTTACAATATCCAGGAGATGAAAGCAACCTAAGTGTCCATCATCGGATGAATGGATAAAGAAGATGTGGCACATATATACAATGGAATATTACTCAGCCATAAAAAGAAACGAAATTGAGTTATTTGTAGTGAGGTGGATGGACCTAGAGTCTGTCATACAGAGTGAAGTAAGTCAGAAAGAGAAAAACAAATACCATATGCTAACACATATATATGGAATTTAAGGGAAAATAAAAAAATGTCATGAAGAACCTAGGGGTAAGATGAGAATAAAGACACAAACCTAGTAGAGACTGTACCTGAGGATATGGGGAGGGGGAAAGGTAAGCTGTGACAAAGTGAGAGAGTGGCATGGACATATATACACTACCAAATGTAAAATAGATAGTGGGAAGCAGCCACATGGCACAGGGAGATCAGCTCCGTGCTCTGTGACCACCTAGAGGGGTGGGATAGGGAGGGAGATGAAAGAGGGAAGAGATATGGGAACATATGTATATGTATAACTGATTCACTTTGTTATACAGCAGAAACTAACACACCATTGTAAAGCAATTATACTCCAAAAAAGATGTTAAAAAAATGCAGCAATGACAAATTATGATGGGCACTATTAAAAAAATTTCCATGGGAGCTGTAGGTTATGTTCCCTTGTAATTATGGTATATTAATTTCTATTTATGTCATCTATATTAAAAAGTCTTCTTGCAAAAATTGTTGGCTGCTAGTGCTTATACTCATAACTTTAATAACAAGTTAAAATACTTAATTTTGAAAACCACTTTATCTCCTACATCTTTCAACTAGAGAACAAAATATATTGTTTAAAGAAGTTAAAATTAACTAGCACTTTCATAAACTGAGTTCCTATTTCCATTTCTGTTATCATTTCTTTTCTCAGTTTATTTTAAATTATATTTGAGAGTCATTCCTATGGAGTGAAGTGCATCTGGAGTTTAGAGACACAGCTGCTTCCAGTCCTCCCTGTGCCATTTTGGGCAAGTTATGTATCACCTCTAAGCCTCAAGTTTCACATATGTAAAATGAAAGCAATATTCTAACTTACAGTGTATAGAAATCTTAAGCTAGATAATATCAGACTGGGTCCTCAAAATATTTACAGTGAGTGACTGTAAAGGCAGAGGGTTTCATCTAATAGAGAAGCCGGCAAAACATTCAGAAATCTTATAGACCTTAACAAAAAGAAATGAAATTCAGAGTTTGAGACTGCCGAGGTAACCAGAACTTGCATGGCCAAAATCCCAGGGAGAAGGGAGTCACAAGAAAATGAGTCCAACACATTGCTGAATCCTTAAGCTCCCATCTTGTGCAGGTAAAAAAGCAGAAAATGAATGAAAATTACAGTGAAGTTTTCAGTGGTGTCACAGCTTTTAGGGGTTTCAGACAGTCAAGGGAGGAGTGGTAGTAAACATCCTCAGGCGATTTATTTACTGGAGAGCTATAAGCTACCATGGGGAAACCACATATAGCCTGAGCCTCACAACAACAACAACAAAAAAAAAAAACGCCCTAAAACAAAGCAGGTAAATTAACCCAACAATGTATAAGGTGAAACTTCTGTAGAGGAAGATAAAATGTATCCATAATGTCTATAATTTTTCATATGCAATGTTAAGCATCCAAACCCAAACTATCAGATATATCATTAAGCAAAACCCAGAATACAGATAATAAAAATTAACTGATTGATGACCTTATGATTGTGGTTACCAGGGACAAACTTTAAAATGAATACATCTATAAATAAATATGAAGAAAAGTGATGCATATGTTAGTTTCCTATTGCTGCTGTGACAAATCACCACAGACTTAAAACAATACAAAGCCATTATCTTACAATTCTGGAAATCAGAAGCCTGGAATGAGTCTTACAGAGCTAAAATCAGCGTCAGCTAGGTTGGTTCCTTCTGGCAACTTTAACAGAGAATCATTTCCTGTCTCTTTCAGCCTCTAGAGACTGCTGGAATTCCATGGTTGTGGCCACCTCACTCTCGTCTCTGCTTCTGTTCTCACACTGTCTTCTCTCCTTTGACCTCCTGTCTCCCTCTTATACTTGTGTTTTCATTGTGCCCACCCAGATAATCCATGATAATCTCCCTTTCTCAAGAATCTTAATGTAATCACATCTACAAAGTCACTTTTACCATGTAAAATAACATATTTACAAATTCTGGGAGAAGGACATGAACATCTTAGGGCAGCCATTATTCAGCCTACCACAGATGCTAAAATGGAAAATTCTTGTGGAAATAAGAATTTATAAAAAGAATCAAATGTAACTCTAAAACTAAAAAATGTGTTAATTGGAATTAAAAATAATAAAAATACTTGTAACTACAAATTGGAAACGACAGTAGAAAGGATTAGTGAACTAGAAAAATAGGTCAATAGAAAATGTCCAGGCTAATGTATATAGAGAATTATAAAAGGCAAATAACTACAAATACTGAGAAGGCCTTACATATCTGTAACTCAAGCTTAGAATCCATGAAGAGCAGAAGGGAAAATGGAAGATAAATAATTTTAAGAGGTAACGCCCCCCAATTTTTTTTAAAGCTACAAATTCAGAGAAATCTATGAGATATAAATAGAAAGAAAAATCACTTCCAAGTGGTGATAAGATTAGTAAAAATGAACTACAAAGAAAAAACAGTGAGAGCAAATGGAAATACACTGTCTTCAAATGAGCTAAATAAGACTGCTAGGAAACTTCTCAAAAGAAATGATGGATCCCTCCCCCCCGCCCCCCTCTGCCGCCAAAAAAAAGATCTGCCTAAAGTCCTTGTAGACCAAGCTAGAAGTCTATATTAACTGAGAATATCCTTCCAATGTTGAAGAAATAAAGAAATTTCAAACAAAATTCAACATACAAACCAATAAAAGTCATTATTTGTAATCATGTATGTATCCAGCATAACTTTGATACTAACATGGCAAGGACATTTTATATATATATATAAACATATCTCTCTCTCTCTCTCTCTCTCTCTCTCTATATATATATATATATATATCTCCACATATATGTATCCGTTCTCTTTCTTATGAAAATATTAAGAAAAAATTAGGAACAGAATTTTACCAAACTGAATCTAGTTATCTAAAAGACAATACATTACAGTAAAGTTTGATAAGGTCCCAAAAGAATCAACTGAAATTTTAGAAGCAGTTGATTTTATTGGACATGACTGGAAAATTTTTAAAAATTAATTTTGAAGAAAGAAAATAGTTTTCCAAATATGCTTATATATACATCTATATCATTTATTCAATAAATCTATTTATATTTACATATTCATATTTATTTTTATATTCAATAAATATAAACTGTAGGTATAGTAGACATCAGACTCTGTATTCAATGTTAGGCATCTGTTTTAAACAAGATTCATTTCTTGCCCTCAAGTAGCTTGTAGTTTATTGAAAATATAGTTGAGGCCTAGTGATAGTGGTAAGAAAAAGAATAAAAGAGGGAGGAAACAATAAAAAGCATTTTCATTAAAGGGACTAGACAATTCCTAAGGAGGTATTGGTGTGAAATAAAGTTAGAGTGATGAGTAGATCATACAGTTTATGTCTTATGCTGTTCTGTGCTGTCATTTCATGTCATGTGATATGATGTGAAATTATATTGAGTAGAGAGACCACTTACTAATGGCAGTACTTGGATTTAAGAGCCTCATCACATTTGTCAGTTAAAAGATAACCTAGCTACAATGTGGCACATGGACTCGAAAACCCAAGAGGGGCTTCAAGAGTATAAAAAATTATCATGACACCTGTGAAAATTAATCAGAATAAACCAGGGAAATGACTGGAAATTTAAAAGAAGTATGTGGACTGTGAGGGAGAGGAGCAGTAGGAACTCTCATTTATTGCTGGTGGGATTGCAAAATAGTACACCCAGTTTGAAAGACAGTTTCGCAGTTTCTTACAAAACTAAACATACTCTTACACAGGATCTAATAATCATGCTCCTTGGTATTTACCCAAATGTAAAAAACTTAGGTCCATACAAAATCCTGCATGTGGATATTTATAACAGCTTTACTCATAATTGTCAACATTTGGAATTTTTGGAATTCCAAAATTTTGGAATTTGGAAGCAACAATGATATCCTTCAGGAGGTGAATGAATAAAATATGGTACATCCAGACTAAGTAAAAAGTCATGAAAAGACATGGAGGAGCCTTAAATGTATATCACTAAGTGAAAGAAACCAATCTGAAAGGGCTACATACTGTATGACTTCCACTATTTGACATTCCAGAAAAGGCAAAACTATGGACAATTGTTGCCAGGAGTTAGAGGAGAGAGAAGGATGAACAGGTGGAGCATAGTGGATTTGGGGGGCAACAAAACTACTCTTTGTAATACTATAATGGTAGATGCATGTCATTCTACATTTGTCCAAACCCATAGAATGTACTACACCAAGAGTAAACCCTAATGTAAACTATGGACACTGGATGACAATTATTTGTCAATGTAGGTTCATTAAGTGTAACAAATGTACCACTTTGGAGGGATTATTGATCTGCACATGTGTGGGGAAAAGAGGTATGTGGGCAATCTCTGTACCTTCCACTTAATTTTGTTGTGAACCTAACACTGCTCTGGAAAAAATAAAGTCTATTTAAATAAATCAATATAATTGCCTATTTAACCTGCAGCTGACTATAGACGCATGAGTGACCCTAGTCAAGACCAGAACCATCAGCTGGTCCGTTAATTTGTAAGCAATAATAAATATTTATGTTATTAAAGAAATATGTTGAATTAGTATATTCAAGAGACCTTTAAACAGTAATAATCAGAGGTAGAAGATTAAATGAGGCAGGAGACAAAGATAATACTTATGTCTCTGGCTTGTTCGAATTTTATTTTTGTCATGCTCTGAACAAGTAGCTGGAACATATGGAAAGATTTTTTGTTTCCCTTTTCTTCCCTCTGTCATCACATCTAAAACATTTTCTACACATATACATGTTCTTTTAACCGAATAAAAATTATAACTTGCTATGAAAATAACAATAAAAATGATAATAGTTATCACTTATGGAGTACTTACGTTAAGTGTCCTGCACTGGACTTTGTGCTTTATATTATTTAATCTATAAAATAGCCTCTTGATAGAGAAATTATTTTTCTTATTTTACAGAAACCAAAACTGAGATTTTGAGATGTTAAGTCACATAAAAAAAGTCTCAAGCTTATAAGTGGCAGGATCAGAATTCAAACAAAAAAAGCCTAGCAAACTAGTCTTTTAAATATTTATTTATATCAATTATATTTCTGGGAAAACACATGACATCTTCCTGTCTTGGTACCTCTGACCTGTCTTCTTCATGTCTTCTACTTCTATAATTAGGGCAATATTCCTTGTCATACTTGCCAAATTCCTCTGAAGAGCTAGTTCTTGAATCTGTCTGTTCAAATCCTGATTTCCTTCCACTTACTGAACCTGAGATGTTACCACTTACTGAACTTGAGATGTTACCACTTACTGAACTTGATATATTAGCTGAATTATCTCTGTGCCTCATTAGCTCTTAATAACTGTAAGTTTGTTGTAAGGATTAAATAGTCACACAGCATTTAGCACAGGATCTGGCAAATAAAAGCTCAAGTAGATTTTGTTTTGTTTTGTTTTACCTTAATGTTATTCTCACCTTCATGGGCCTTTTAAATAAACTACTTGAAAATTAACAGATCTTCCATTGCACATTGCTCATAAAGCAGTGGAGAGAGTTCAACTTTCCTTTCTCAAATTATCACTTTAGTTTAGGTTACTTTGGAAAGGTGAGATTATTAGTAAAAGAGGTAGCTATGTAAATGATGTAAATCAGAAGCTTAAATGTATAAAGTAACATCTTATAAACCTGGCAAGTGAATATTTCAGAAAAGCTAAATTGAACAGTTTACGGAAACAGCTAACACTGATATAGCACAATATGATAGAGAAAGGGACCCCTCAGAGTGTTTTATATATGTTAACTAATTTTATGCTTAGCATAAGCCTGTGAGGTACATACTATAATTATGCTCATTTTAGGGCAAGGAAACCAAGGTACATAGGTAAGTTATTTGACCAGCTAATAAATGGCAGAACTGGGATTCTAGATCAAGACCTCTGGCTTCACTCTTTGTGCTCTTAACCACTGTGCTAAAATTAACTATTCTTAACAACACTGTATCTTAAATGCTGGATATATGGACTAAAAATAATAAAGTTTTCTATAAAGCTCAGGGTGTTACAAACATCAGTTACTGTCCTGAGGTTTAACCCAAGACATTATTATTTTAACTAGAGATAGCTACATCTTTAATGGAAAGAGAGTTGGAATCCTACCCATTATCTAACATGACTTTTGTCACTTTCTCTAAGATACGAGGAAATGTGTCATTGAAAACAGTAAGAATCATATATACAATATTTATGACCATGGGATTAAAAAAATCTTTCGGTAGATGGTCTGGATATTATGATAAACTTTCCCTTTCCAGTACAAAGCTTCATATTTCCCTCACTCAACAAATTCACTAATATTGGCCCTCCTTTCTTGGAAAATGTATCTCAAACAGCAATCCCTGGAATGTCTTATTCCAAGGAAATGAAAACAGGCAAAAAGAATGAGAAGATGTACAAAAGGGGAAAAAATATCTGAATGATATATATTCAAAACTAAAAGACATTTTTAAATACTTAGGGAAAAAATGATTATACATAGATAATATGAAATTCTTTATATGTCATGCAAAATTATTACATCTAGTGCTACAGCCAGATTGGGATCTTGCCTTCAGCTTTTATCCTTACAATGTTCCAGCTCCTTGAGGATTAAGTGCAAAATCAGGAAGAATTTCTACTTTGGAATCTCTATTTTTCCTATAATATATTCAGACAAATTGATGTGTTTGCTGAGTTCAAGGATTAGCTTTTTATCTTATTTCCTTTCCTTTCAGAAAGATTTTTTTTTTATGGATGTAAGTGTGCCTTCAAATATTTTTAATTTGTTGCTTCTAATATGCAAGGCTCTGGCAAGTGGGGGATAAACAGTGTGCTATAATTGGGACTAGATTAAATAGAGGTTCTTTGCTTGTCTGCAAAATTTCTCATCTGTGTTCTGTACAGCTAAGGTATCTCCTAGGTAACTACCAGATAATTGATGTTTCGCTAACAGATTTTAAACATTCTAAAATGTTCAGTTTTTAATAGTGTTCAACCAGAAAATAATTTTCTACCAGAAATCTTAAGTTTATTTACTTTTGAAATTCCAATCCCTGTGGTTTTACTAAACTTCTAAGGATTTTCAAGAGTCCCAGTCTTGCTTGTCATTATTTAGTTTCTTATGTTAGTGTTGCAAATCATATATATATATATTTTTAAATGTATGTATAATATATATTTTAAATATATATATAATATATATTTGAAAGGAAAATGACATTGATTTACTTCTGTCTATTCACTTGTAATTAAAAAAGTCAGAGTTATTTAAACTCATGAACCACTTCTCAAAATTCATTCTACAAGACGCCATTTGATGAATACAAAGTAAAATTATTAATTTTTTGAAATTTGAATATATGAAGAAAATTTTATTTATAGAAAATAACTTGTTGACTTGTTCTTCAGGAAAATCAAACTAATACAATTTGTCATAGCTTGTATTTATGCTTATAAAAACAAACTTTTGAAAGTTTACTTTATTACATTGTTCTTGTTAACCTTAGTTTTACGCTGGCTAAAAAAAGCCAAATTATTCTTCTAAACCAAAGTATTTGATGGGAAAGTACTCATAATTTACAGAAATTCACAACTAATATTCAGTCCTCTTCTCTTTCATTAATTGCTCTAACATTCCCCCAAGTTATCAAAGAAGTAGTGATTACAGATATTAATTTGTCTCTGAAACAGTTCCAATAGGGTTGTGGGTTTCCCCACACCAACAAGCAATGCTCTGACACAAGCTGGGTGTTCTACAATTCAACTCAACTTTGATCTATCTACCTATCAGGAGATAGCATCAAATTCTACAGCTTAAGGGGTCAGTACCACAAGACTGCCCCTACTCCTCACTTCAGAAGCCAGTTGCAAGCCCAGGTTATCACCTGTGCTTCTGAACAACTGCTTATACATAAGAGATTTCCAGGACCCACTCCTCGTGTTTAAGAGCCACTCACAGAACTCAAACACTTTATGGAATAGATGCATAGGGTAGGGTATGGGAAAAGGGCAAGGAGCTTTCATGCTATCTCCCAGCACGCCACTCTCCCCAAATCTCCATGTGCTCACCAACTTGGAAGCTTTCTAAACCCTGTCCTTTTGGGTTTTATGGAGGCTTCATTACATAGACATAATTAATTAAATCATTGGCCATTGGCAATTGAACTCAATATCCAGTCCTTCTTCCCTCCCTGTAGGTGGGGAGAGAGGTGAGACTGAAAGTTCCAACTCTCTAAACACACTGTTGGTTCTCCTGGCAACCAGGCACCCATCTTTAGGTTACCAAAGAGTTTTCCAAAAGTCATCTCATTAACATAACAAAAGACACCTTTTAAACTCCTATCATAGAAAATTCCAAGGGTTTTAGGAATCAGGAGCTAGGGACCATGAACAAATGCCAAATATATATGAGAAATAAAATCTGGTAATCTAAATGACCAAATATATATTTCTTATAAATCACAATATCACAGATATACAGGGAACACCCTACCAGATATGTAAAACTGGCACAAAAGCTCAGTTTCCATGAGGGAAAATTTTTCTATAAATTTAATGTAAATTCATAATCAATAACCTAACACCTATATTTGTGAAATTTTATACGGTGTAAAACGTAATATATAGAAACCTCAATTAAAACAGAGCTGGGAGACCAGAAGGAGCAGCTCTCATGCCCTATGGTCATAGCAGGGCCCAAAAAGGAAGAAGAAAGACTTCTTTTTCTTGTCTGCCAAGAGTTTAGCTAATGTGAGACTGTCACAACTCAGCCAACCAAAAGTCAATATACTTCCAACTCGCAGTTCCTCCAATGGACTCTATTTACAAGAGCCCTCCCCTCCCAACTTCCTTTTCCCCTCTTTAAAAGAGTTCTCTCATTGCTGTGCAGGGACTTGCACATGGCTTGCCATAGTGGCAGAGCTCAAATTTCAATTCTTTGCTGATTCTGAATAAACCTGCTTTTGCTGGAGAAATAACTGGCCGTCCATTTGTTTAAGGTCAACAATGGTATTATAATGTAACAATAATTTGCTTATATACAATGAACAAGCCCGTTATGCAGAAATAGTGCTCTTTAAGCCTAGTTTCCCTATGGTAGCTTATGACCTATGATATGTGTCCCTTCAAACTGCTGGAAGAAAGCCTACCACCCTTTAGCTCATTATAAGTTTTACTGCTGAGAGTATATTTACTTATAATGAGCTCTTGAAAGAATTTTGGAGTGCTCTGTAGATAATCATATTTAAAAAACAATCAAATTTATAAGAAAAGAAGACAAGTTATCGGGCATGTATTCTACATTTTCGCTATATTCATTCAGGGCAAAATTGTACTTTTCAAGCATCTAACAGTTGTTGTGCAGGGTTTAGAGTTTTTGTATTTAGTCCTTTCCTCTATGGGCTGTTCCTATTTGGTTTGGTATAAGGATTATATCTGTAAGACATTTTAGATATCTTCAGTAATATATCCTATTGTGTTTTCCCTCAAAATTTAGTATTATCTAATCTGAAGTAAGTAAACTAACTCTTAATTTTTAAGAAATGTCTGTTCCAAATTAACTGAAATGAAAAATTTGGATGTCAGATATGTCAATGGAAAAAAAGCAAATAACATGAAAAAAGATATAATAACCCCAAAACACCCATACACAAAATTATTTTTCTATCTATGAAAATATCTCCTCACTGTAAAGGTATATATAAATAGGAACTTTTATATATTTTGTGATAATACTAATTGGTAACAATCTTTCTGGAGGAAAATCTGCATAATGTATCAAAATTTTTAAATTATGATAACCTTTGATCCATTTGTTTTACTCACAGGGATGCATAAAAAAGAATAATTAGACAAGTGTAAAAAGATGTGTGCACAATCATAAAAAACTGACATTTCTTCTAATAGTTAAAAATAGGATTAAGTAATCAATCTCTTATTATAGACATTAAAAATGAAACAGTACATACCAAACGATTATCATAGAAAAATACCCAAGAGAAGGTTATGAATAAAATATGTTAAAGAGGGTTACTATGTCTACTTCTCATTGCAACAAGTTTTACATCTTCTCAGAGTGAAAGAGAGGGACTATGGAGCTGTGCTGCTCATGGGACATCCTGAGACATATGCTACTGAAGTCACAACCAAGATATTTTTTGTAGTGGTTTGTTTTCTCAGCATTGTTAGGGTCAAGTAATGTCCTGTTCATTGATTCAGAAGAGTCTTAGCTGTGACCTGCACTAGATCCTCTGAGTCTCTGTTCCTTTCTCTATCTCATCACTGGCCCAAGTAGTCCATGTTGCAGTATCTGTCTTGGAATTACTTTTTTTTTTTTTTTTTAAGCACAGTGATTATCTGCCAAGGCCAATGAATAGCCCTATAAATTATATTTGCCTCCTTCAGCGGGAGTACTCACCAATACCTGGATCCCGTCCTCATCACAGAGGGGTCAGGGAAGAATTAAGGGCTCTCTCTTCTGCCTTAATAAATCAATGTATCATTCCCAATCAACGGTGGCCCAGCCTTATTGGCTCAGGAATACATTATGAGTTAGCTCCCTACATACCAATGAAGAAAGACAAAGACAAGCTCCATACTTACAGGTTTATTCCTTAACCAAACTGGAATTTTCTGTAGTGTACTCCACCTCAAGGGCCGATAATATTCAGAGGTGGTGAGAATTCTAATTCTTCATATTCTCTTTTCTTCCTGTGGACTTCTGTAAAAAAGAGGTTTTCCCTATTACTTTTTGGTTTAGAATTGCTTATGTCAACTTCTGAGATCTCAATATCCATGACTTATACCAAAATTTGAAGTTTAGACTTTGTCTTTTGATATGTAATAGAGAACTTATCATTTTTACTCCCAATAATCAAAGATGGACAATATGTTATACTTTTTAAGTGATAAAATTTATCGATGGCATATTAATCTGGAAGACTGTTTTTCCAAACACATCAAAAACAATATAGAATCATGCACAGAATTTTGAAGAAATATTCAAAAGATTATTAAATGCAACATTTTGAACATATAAAGACCTCACTGAATAAGATTTACATATACCTTTTTGCATTTTGATAATGCAATCTCTCTATATTAAACACAAAAGAATAAGCTATTATGTAACTTTATTTGTATTTCTGTTTTCTCTAATAAAGTCTAAGTTTGTTGTTGTCAGCAAAGAAACTAATTCACATTTCTCTATCTTAACTGTACCTAATTCATCAAAAGAAGCTATTTAGTGGATGGTTGGTGAATAAGTAGCAATTTCTATCTATATTTATTTTACTTTGTTATAGCTAAGTATATAATTATCTGTGTCTATAAAATGCCATAAGGGACATAAAAGTGGTACATACAAAACAATTTATGTATAAGCATAAAGTCTCTGTCTATATTACCCTAATCCTGGTTTGGTAGATTAAAGAAGGGTGCAAATGCTTTGACACTCTTCTTGTAGGAGGTTGTGTCTATCACCCTACGTCTTGAATATAAGAGGACTCTGTGGCTACTTTGAGTAATAGAACACTGTAGAAATGATGTTGTACCAATATGTAGTCAGGCATTAAGAGACTGGCAACTTTCACTTCCTCTTTTTCTTTCACTGCACTTTTTCTGGGAACCTTGTATAAGTCTGTCTATCCTACCAAAGAGACTACATAGAGAGGCCCTGAGACAAAAATATAAGGGAGTGGGGCCCAGCTGAGCCCAGTCTCCCACTGTCTTCATCAAGGTGCCAAGTGTGTAACTGACACCATGTTGGACCTTCCAGCTATCAGCCTAATTACACCAAGTGATACCAATTACAGCCATGCAATCCTTGGCCAAATTCCTCAACAAAATTTCAAAAGATATAATGAAATGGCTTTTGTTAAGTCACTAAATTTTGGAATATCATGTTATGCATCAATAGATAATTGGAAACATAAGTTTGGGGTATATTAAGGATGACAGAGAACAGCCTTGAATAGACTGATGTATTAGGATATTATGGCTATTAAAATAAGACTAGTTAATTTTTTTGTACACAGAAATGGCTACATAATTTTCAGGTCAGGCAAAATGAAAATGTGGGTCACCTTGTTCAAAAGTTATTAAAAATTCCAAGACAACAACAGTAGAGCATTAGACCAAGTACAGGGTCCTTCTGAGGGTAGGGTCCTTGTAACTGTACATGTCATATGCCCACAAAGCCTGCTTGTACATGAGCTTTAAAGTATTGATATGTAGACATAAAATTATTCAGTAATGTAATCATACTCCCTGTGATACACTAGAAGCAGTTTAATTATATTCAATTAATGTTAAAAACACTCTTTAGCATCCAGACAATATATCATCGAATAACTTAACTGTTATGACCATTTCCTTTAGGTATCAGTATAAGCCTTCAGTTATAAAGGCATAGAGAGAACCTTCTGTTATAGCTAAGAAAACAAGGATAGAATTAGAATATAAATAAAACACAGCAAAGATTATATTGACCAGACATACATTCATTGGAAATGTAACTGTATTTTCTAAAAAAAGTATATTTTTCAATGAGTGGCTCAAAATATTGCCTTTGAACACCTCCATCCGATGACTCTGAACTATAACTTATTGAATTTAAATTATATGTGGCCATGAACATATTTAAAGGTGTTTTATCCTTTAAATATTATATTTTCTTATTTGTTATTCAGTATTTCATGTCAGATTGGTGTATTGTGTAACTAAAGGTCTTAAAACTTTACTCATACTAAATCCCTTTCTGATTCCATATACTTGTGTTTACTTGCTATGCTGATTTTATGTTCAGCACCAGCTTTGTCATCAATCCCCTATATTACTCTGCCAGACTACCCTACCTGTGACATTAGATTTTGCATGAAGTTACAAAACAAAGAAACAAAACAAAACAAAAACCCCATTATTTTATAGTTATTTATTTTTTCAGAATCTCTCTATGTAATCTTTTAGAATTCTATCTCTAAATGCCTGAGAGATACAAGTGTGCAATATTAGTTTAAAAGAGATCTTTTCTGTTAGGAGATTTGGGAAAAATCCAACAACAACAAATCTTATTCCCCTAAAAGGATATACACAACCAGCCAAGTACTGAGAACATTCTAGCATGCTAGCACGGATTATATCCCGATGTTATTCTGTTTCCTGTTAATTTCCCAAATAGGCAGATAAGAAGGAACCCATAGGAGTAATTTTATATTTTTTGCCTCCTGGTTACAGAATTTCTAGTAAACTATCTTCTTTTAATTTAAAACCCTTTATTTTTCTCCAATTAAAATCACAATCAATATACAAAATCCAGGTACACTGTGGAAATATTGGAAAACTGAAATGAGTAAAATATGAAGAAACATCCACTCTTTCATTAACCATATGTTTCAATAATTATTACTTGATGCATATTTTATCGGAATGTGTTCTATGCATATAGAGTAAATAAATATACTGTTTGAAAACACATTTCAACCTTATAATACATTGTGATTATCCCTAAAAGTAAGTGTTCATTTAGCATATCATTTAATGACTACATATGTAAATGCACTATTTATTTAACATATATTAAACTATTTGATGCTTATAAATATATATATGTGTATGTATATACACATACATACACATATCTATCTGAAAAGATGCAGGTAGTCCTTTGCTAAGAAATGCAAGATTATCTTTAGAATATCTTCTTCGAAGTGTGAAAATCTTGGGCAAAAGTATACATATTTTTTATGTTTTTTAAACATATTATCCAATTGACCTCCAACATGGGTTTCAATTTTTTCTTTTTAAATTTTTAACAAAATCATTAAAATTAAATATTTTGCATACAATTTATATCATTATTATATATTGTAATTATTTTACATAAATGCCCTTATTAAACTTGTAAAACACCTTATGAGATTGGTTTTTTTCTTATTCCCATTTTATAAAAGTACAGTAAAGAAAGTTTGAACAATTTGCTCATGGTTACACTGCATTGTAATGGGAAAGTGAGTGATCTGTGATTTAAATCTATCCTTAGGCTATCTTAAATCTAGAGACTATACTAAGACTCTGGATTAATCCAGAGTCTATAGTCTTACATACTTAGGTATATTTATAATACATAAAATTTTTATATAGTAAGATCATGAAAACATTGCAATAAGACACAGAAAACTTGATGTCAAAGCTACCAGAAATCGTTGCACATTATTCCTCACCACTAGTAGTTTTACTTCCACACTAATTCAGCTTCTCTGAAAGAGAAAGCAAATATGTTGCTACTAGATAGTCATTATACTAGGTGTTTAAGTGTCTCTTAGAGGTTTTGTGATCCCAAGCTTAGGAAATGTGCTTTGATGAAAGATAAATAGTGGGACATTATTTTTAATATGAATAGAATGTTTTTTCTACTATGGTCAGTTTTAAGTGAGCATTTCTTTCCTTTTGCATGGCATTTATCTCACTGGATTTTTATTACATTGTTATCTGCTTCTAGTATTTCTTCTCCACTACACTGAAAGCTACTTAATGGTTAGAATCATTTGTGCTGATCATTGGATTCCCAATACTTGGCAGACTGCCTATTATACATTCATGTTTTCATTTATTGATTTGATAAAGATTTATTTAGCACATATTATTTGACTACAATATGGTTGACACCGGGGATTAAACAGAATACAAGAGAGACAAGCCTTGTATACTTGCTTGTCTTGTGCTTTAGTGGAAATGATAAATCAACTAATAAATATGTAAGTTACCCAAGTATATTCTTTGAATATAATAAGTTGACTCACCAAGCAAATTGCTATTAAATAAATTAGGAAAAGTCCTGGGTGTGATGAAAGCTTTTTGACCAGATGTCCAAGCTCAAGGACAGATCTGATATGCAGTCTTGTGGTCATATATGCTGCGGGGAGGGGAGTGGGGAGGTGAAGGGGGGCTATACTAGCATAGTCAAGAAAAGCTTCTCTAAAGTATAGCCTTATCAGAGTCCTGTAGCATGATAAGTAGCTCACCTGAGGAAACAAAGGTAAGAACACTCTGCACCAAGGGAACAGAAAGCACAAAAGTCCTGAGAGAGGCATGAGAGAGCTTGATAGAACTAATAGGAGAAGACAAAAGAGACTGGAAAGTAGTAAATGTTTAAGCTAGATGGGGAGATTCATGAGATGAGAGGTTGGAAATGAAAGCAGAAGCAAGTTTATTCAGGTATTGCAGGCTAAGAAATTTAGATTCTAACAAAAGTAAAAAGACAAGGAAAAGCTTTAAGGGGAGACAAAGTCTATAATTTACAATGTAACTTACAATTTTTAAAATATCACTCTGACCTCTCCACTTGAATAGATTGGAGGGAATAGTATTTGTTGAAAAGAAGGAGACCATTTGAGAATTTGTTTCTGTAAACCAGGCTGATGCAATTGTGGTTTGAGATAAGATGGAAATAGTGGAGGTGGTGTTGGAGAGAAAGAAAACTTCCTCTATGCTTCTAGGTTCTTCTGGCTGGTCTAAGAATTAAATTAATGACTGGAGAAAATAAAATTTAATTTTGCACATACAGGAACCTTGCATATATATGAAGTTTAAATACAGAAAGGTAAAAGGAAGTGGATATTCCATCCTGAGCTAAGGAGTGAGATAGGGGCCTAGGGCTTCCAAAGACAGGAAGGTCATTCACGAGACAATTAGAAGAGGGGCACATATTTGGAAATTAGTTGTTTGCCCTGCCGTACAGATGGGGCCATTTAGACAAAATTTATATCTGGTAATAATACTCTTTCTGGGAAAAATTCCCAATTTAAACTCTTATGGATAGTTAAGGGAGGTGCAGTAGTTTTTCTTGAGCCTATAGGCTCTCCACTGCCTTTAGTGCAAAATAATTCACATGCCAAAGTAGCACATCTTGGGTAGGCCTGCTCTGAAGCCCCACAATGGCGTAAAAGAGTGTATTTGAGATATATTTTGGACTTAGAAATTATACAGTTCTGTGAAGTTTAAATGGTTCTTTGGTTCTCTATAAATTTTGAGCTCCTGAAAGAACCATTTTTTAAACTATCTTTTAATGCCTTATGTCCATAATAGAACCATACCAAATAGAATGCTCAAAGACTGCTTAAAAAGAAAGAATGTTTCTTCTGGATAATAAATATCAAAACTTATCTGTAACTAAATCTTCTCCTTGGCCCATACATACATATCTTAATTTTCATTCCTTAATCAGCACATTCCATTCTCTTTCGTCCATTTCTCATAAGCAACTTAATTGAATTCCAATAGAAAAAATTAAGGAATTTTATGTTTCAGACATTAAGTTATATGTTGAAACTCAAAATAAATAAATCATGTGCCCTTTTTCTCAAGGAGTTCATAATCTACAGGGAAACAAAACTTGTAGAATTTAATTATATATAGTTATGTTTTCTTCAATATTGGCTTATTGCAAACCAAAATTCTCTGAGAAAGATTGAACATTTAAAAAAATCTATTTTAAGGTACTGGACTGCTGCCAGAAAAGATAGAACTTGCTGAGGTAAAATTCTGGAGAGAAGGAAATGCCAGAGAGAGCCCAATATTTGATGCTACTTTTTCTCTTGAGGTATTGGTCTATTCAAAAGCCATGATTAATGTGCTGAGAAGCTTGACAGAAAGAAGTAGCAGTTGAGATTCTGAGAACCAAAGCAGCTGGAACAGAGTTTTTGACAGTTTCATGCATCTGGGGCAAGAAAAATTTGAGTTTAGTGCCTGCCAAGGAGAAACTCTGAAATAAACATCCCATGAAGGGATACCCACGAAAAGAGTAAATGTGGAGCAGAAATTGAAAATTTGAATTAATCCTAGATATAAAACAAATCACCCCAAATATTGGCAGCTTAAAACAACAATCATTATGTAGGTTGGCAACTTGGGCTGGTTTTGCCTTGGCTTACTGCAGTGAGTGGACAGTTAGACTGAGGCTGCATCATCTAAGAAGTCCTCATTCATATGACTGATGTTTGGTAGGCTGTGAGCCAAGCGGTCTGGGTTATTTTGCAGATGTCTTCTCTAGTGAACTACTCAACCTTTCTCACACTGTGAAAGTGGGGTTCCCTTCAGCAAAAAAAGGTCATGGACAATATGCAAGTACATTTCAAGTTCTCTTTATACCGTATTTATTAACATTCTGTTGGCCAAAAGCAAATCATATTGCCAAGCCTAGATTCAAAGACTAAATAAATAGATTCCATATATTGATGAGAAGAGCTACAAAGAGTTTGTTCCCTTTTTTTTTTCTTTTTAGTCTATCACATTTTACAAGGTTAGGTCCAAATTGAAGACAGACGGTTAATCCCTGATGTGATTAAGGTGATTTCCCCTGGCTGAATTAGCTCTACAATTTTTCATATATAGTACCTGGTACTCAATAACAAATAACATGAAATCAAAAATACTTGTTAAGTGAAAGCCAAAAAGAAAAATTAACAATAGAAACAGGTTACAGGAGATCCAAATATTGTTAATATTCCCAGATTTTAAATAATTATAAATACTCAAGAAGTAAAATTAAATCAAATTATCAAAATTTTAAAAATACAGAGAAAATGGGGTACTTGTCAATTTTCAATATTCTAGACAAAATCTGATGGCAGTGAATAAAATGTCCTTGTTTCCTGGACTCAGTAGAGAGAAACTATTAGGCCCAGTGACAATATTTAAAGAACTATATAATTAATTCATAAATGACACTCAGCACTTAAAAAAGTCTCCAGGAAACTCCTGTTTTTAGTCCGAGTATTTTACATCTCTAGTTTTGTTCACTACACAGCAAAGAGGTTTTAAAAATTAATCATATTATAATTAATTAAGATATATAATCAACACTTCTGTTGCACCAATGTAAATAAAATCAACCAAAAAGGGAAAAATGTAATAAAAGGAATCACAAAATCATTGAATAACTATATTTGATTAAATCTGTCTTAAGGAAGAGAAATAAACCAAAAAAGAAAAGAAAAAAGTGAAAAACTGTCATCATGTCCTCCTCACCTCTTTTGCCTAACATCATGACTAACAAACATATCATATACAAAAATATATCATATATAAAATATATGTCATACTAATGTCCAAAAAGAATCATATTCCTCAAGCCTTATATACTAAGTCATGAAAAATTTTTAAAAAATGCCTAAAAACCTTTGCATTCTGAATAAAGCCAAGGAAAGTAAGAATATCTTGTTTCTAGCTATATCAAATCTAACTCAAATATCATACAATCAGAATTTATAATTTCCAGGTAACAAATTGAACTTGAAGTTTTGCCTTTAAATTCTACCTGGGTTTTTTTTTTTAATAAATTTATTTATTTATTTTTGGCTGCATTGGGTCTTCGTTGCTGTACTCGGGCTTTCTCTAGTTGCAGCGAGCGGGGGCTACTCTTTGTTGCCGTGCGGGGGCTTCTCATCACGGTGGCTTCTCTTTTTGCAGAGCACAGGCTCTAGGCACACGGACTTCAGTAGTTGTGGCACATGGGCTCAGCAGTTGTGGCTCTCAGGCTCTAGAGAGCAGGCTCAGTAGTTGTGGTGCATGGGCTTAGCTGTTCCACGGCATGTGGGATCTTCCCAGACCAGGGCTTGAACCCGTGTCCCCTGCATTGGCAGGCGGATTCTTAACCACTGTGCCACCAGGTAAGCCTGCCTGGTATTTTTATTCAGGGAACCACTGTTACAATAATTGGTCTCTCCTCCAAGGACTCAAGTAAAAATTTAACTCAGAGCTCAAATTTGTCTTTGAGTTTTCTTTGACACAGGTTATTTATAAATATTCAGAACAGCACACACAAATGTAGCAGATGCTATTTCCAAAGTCCATTGAGGCCTAGCAGGTGTTGTGCTATTCTCTTAGTGGTAGTGGATACAAGATGAATTTATCCATCTTTTACTAAGGGGATACTCTAACATATCTCAGACCAAAAACTTCACTGAAATACAGGCCATTGAAATTTCATAGGCTTTATCTGCAACCCCCAGAATTTTGTATGCTCCTAAGGTATTTATGGTCTCTATTTCTTCAAGCTCACCACCTCCTATCAGCAGAATGTCATTAATGTAATGACCAGCTTGAGATCTTTGATCTTGTGAGATGACCAACTTCCCTGTGAATTAAATTAGGACAGCAGAGAAGCTGATGTAGACAGATATGAGAGTGAAATGTTACTTCTGTGCATGACAGATGAACACAAGCTGTCACTACCTTTATCTGCTTATTGCTTGTAGGGGCTGGAGGTGGGAAAAGATGACCAGATAACAGTTCTTTTTTTTTTTTTTTAACCGGTTGTTGTCTTGGAGCATTTTAAATCTCTTCATTAATCATATTTTGACAGAACTCCAATTAGAATCACTACCTAAGTCTGTAATCCAATGTCACTCTTCCAGAACCCTCTGTCATTGCTCAGGATAAACCAACAAATAAAGGGAATATGAATGGAATCACTAAAGTTGCAATTTAGTCTCTGATTAGCACCAAGCTCTGTAATTTACCCATGTGGCATGAATCTGTAATTTGAAACAGTGCTTTAGCTTTACTATCCTGGTAAAGAGGGCTAAAGCCAGGGCTCTTTTTCACACAATAGCTGTTACTCCATTTTTCAGATATAGTTTGACACATATGTCTATTCCAACTGCTTGTTTAAGACCTGCCTGGAAACAAAACGGAAACACAGGACCCAAAAGACATATAGTGAAATGGTTTTGGTGAAAACTTCACAAATTATCTGGTCTCTGAACTCTAACATAAAGCATTCTGTATCTCTAGTTCAAGGCAGAGTCCCATAGATTCTGAAAGTTCTTATGCCAGTTTCTCTAGTGCACAGCTGCTCTCAAACATGACTGCTAGACTCTTTGGAGAAGACCTGGAGGAAGATTTAGAATCTTGTGGTGGAAATAATACTCAGTCTGCCAACAGGACAAAATTGACCCCAGGTACCAGAATCGCCTTTCTCTCCTCTTCCAGATTCTAGTCCTGCAATTCCTCACTATCTTGGTAGTTCTTTGATACTTTTAACAGGATATTTTCGTATATTTTGTCCACTAATTTTTGTAGTCTTTATCAAAAGCTTAGTCCAAAATTACTAAATTTACCAACACCTAAAGTACCTCTCATTTTGTCACTGGCAGAGCCCATTAACAATTACCAGGAAAACTGGGCTTCCCTGGTGGCGCAGTGGTTGAGAATCTGCCTGCCAATGCAGGGGACACGGGTTTGAACCCTGGTCTGGGAGGATCCCACATGCCGCAGAGCAACTGGGCCCGTGAGCCACAACTACTGAGCCTGCGCGTCTGGAGCCTGTGCTCCGCAACAAGAGAGGCCGCGACAGTGAGAGGCCCGCGCACCGCGATGAAGAGTGGCCCCCGGGCTTCCCTGGTGGCGCAGTGGTTGAGAGTCCGCCTGCCAATGCAGGGTACACGGGTTTGTGCCCCGGTCCGGGAAAATCCCACATGCCGCGGAGCGGCTAGGCCCGTGAGCCATGGCCGCTGGGCCTGCGCGTCCGGAGCCTGTGCTCCGCAACGGGAGAGACCACAACAATGAGAGGCCCGCGTACCACAAAAACAACAACAAACAAACAAAAAAAAGAGTGGCCCCTGCTTGCCACAACTAGAGAAAGCCCTCCCACAGAAACGAAGACCCAACACAGCATCTTCTTTAAAAATAAATAAATAAAAATAATTACCAGGAAATAAAAATAGAATCTGGGTAATAAAGTCTGACCTTTTTTTTTCTTTGTGTGTAGTCCAGCTTCACTTGCTCACAGGGTGCCGCGTTCACAGGCCTCTCAACAGCCCTTCAGACCCGAGTCCCAAATGGGAAACGGCAGCGCGAGCACTTCAGCTCAGCGGGCCGTGCGCAGAAGTGCTGCGCCCGACACCTCGATTCAAGATGGAGGCGGCAGCGGGCTGTGAGCAGAGACGCTGCACCTGGCACTGCGCTCCGGAGTGAGCACAGCTGCGCCGGCCCAGCGAGAACTGCACTCCTTCCCCTCCGAGGAGAGCCTTATAAAGCAGCCCCGCCCACAGCCTATCGGGAGAGCGTGTGCTCTAGAGTCTGACCTCGCACTTTTCCATTCTCTGATTAAAGAACAGTTTTCCTTTGCTTCTGAACAAACTCAGTCAGGTTCTGTTGGCCAGAACAACACTGAGCAGAAGGGCCCTTGTTGAAGACCAACTCGAGAGGGTTGATAAAAATATTTTAGCACCCCAGGTGGGATGGACCATGGCCTTTTAGCCTGCAGCTATGCACTAGACTCTGGGTTTATCTCAGCTCCAGTGGTAAGGTGACTGAGAGGTGAGAACAGGAAAAGGCCCAGGTCATAAAGACAACCTGACAAAACAGAACGAGGAGACAGGATCCAAGTTCAAAAAAAGACACTGAAGACGCCTGAGTGCAAAATGGTCCCAAGGTAGGGACCTAACTGGCAGGTGACTTGACCTCTTTGTCAGTGCTAGTTTCTTTGAAGTAAGCTGGGGAGCCTTGTGAGTTGCTCGCAAGGGCTGTGGGAACTGAGGGTGTACAGGCAGTATGGTACCACAGGTCAGGCCCAAAACCACAGGCAGGTGTGGTATTAGCTCAGAATGCTGTTACTGCTTATATTTTGCTTAATGGTAATGATCTGCCCTGTATTGTGCCTGTTACACATCTTACATTTTGTCCCTAGTCTGAGTGGAGGGAGTCAGTTTGTGGACTGAGCAACCATGGTGGTCTCACTGCAAAATGAGTCTGATTGCTGGGTCTATAGTAAAATGGTGCTGTCGTTCTCCTCTGGACTTTCATGAGAAATTGACCCAATAAGCACCTGGCTTACTCTTTATACTCTTTAGCTGCTGGTGTCTGTATTGCATTTGTGGTATTTGGTTGCAGTGCATCTCTACATATGTCAGGGATATCACGGAAGAGGGACAGATCAAGATCATAAGGGTCGTGCAGGGTATGCAGGGGTGGAATGTTTGGTCAGACACTCAAGATGGCTGTTCTCTTGCTCTTTGAATGTCTCCTGCTTAACCAGTCCCTGCTTCACTTACACCCTACTCACATGAATGTTCTTGCCCCCTGCCCCAGCTAGTTCTAATTCTCAGGCCAGAATAGCTCCACTTGTTAGTTTAAAGGGAAAAATCTGCCCTTGTGATGGTCGTTGACCTGAGGGGCAGGGAGGGATGCACCCCAGCTGCTCGTTTCCCTGGTAACAAATGAGCCAACCTGATGTCAATTCCAACTATAAATGGTAGCCTCCTTCTCCCCTGAGTAGCCAAGATCGCTGCCATATCCTGCCTGCAGTCTGCTGTTAACAGTGAGGTATTGCTCCAGGTCCTTTGGCCGCAGATGTGTAAGATCCCCTATCCAAAGAATTGTTGATGTCTCTGTCACTGTTCCTGGGCTCTTTCTTTGATCTGAAGGCTGGGCAACTACAAGGCTTGTAGGTCTGTGGGGTGCAGCCCAACAGCAAGGTAGTGGCATGTTTACCTCTGTGCTCCATTGCCCGGCTCAGTGGTGCCTCTTTCTGTAAACAGAAGATAATCCTCAAATTTATTTACTAAAAATGTGGAGTTTACTCTTGCAGTAGATCACGCACTCAGGGCTCTTATCATCTTGTATATTTTCCCCCAAATTAAAAAAATTTATAAACTAAACTAACAGAAAACTAGAATATAAATTGCTTGTACTTTATGGTACTTCAAGATCCCTTGTGCTTAGAAAACTGGTGCTTCTAGCTAAATCAGATCTGTGAAATGTGTGGGCTTTTTTTTTTTTTTCTTTCGTTGCTGATTGTGTTGTGTTATGTTTTGGTTTTACAGCCAACAAACTTGAGATACTGTTTCAACTATTCGTTAAAGCCACATTAGCAGAAATTTGTAAAAGGGGCCTAAGTTTATATTTGAACCATTTTAATATGCTTTCTTTTAGAATAGAAATCTATTTTCAAATAATCAATTTGCCTGCAACATGTGCTGTGCTTAATTTAATGCATAATAAAATAATCCAATATAAAATAGAGCCAATTTTACTCTTTAGGGGAAAAAAAGATGCAAATCTAGAGGAATCATGGATATAGTATCAAGATACTGATTCAGCTAAATGAGGTAGAGACTCAAATGTGCCTAAACAAAATATAATTTTCTCTCTTTGTCACTAAAAGAACAAGATAATATGGCTTTACATATTTCTTGTGCCCTGAAGTCCTTCTCTCTTCTTGTAAATCCATCTCTAGACTATTTCCCTGATCAGCAGAATCTAAGATGTTTCAAAATTAAGGGGAAGTTTCTTTCATAATCTTAAGGAAGAATTAGCTGAAGATCTGACCTAGAATCTGACTTTGGGAGTTGCTATATTATAGCATATATTGAATTCACAATCTAGTCAGGTCATTATGTGAAATGCTTGATTGAAATCCCAAGGAAAACCGGACTTTTTGATATATTTGGCTGACTGGTTAATCTGAATTCTAAGCACCTCTGAGTCTTCCTTGGAAGCAGAAGAAACAAATTCTCTGTTAAGAATGAGGCTGGGGCTTCCCTAGTGGCGCAGCGGTTGATAGTCCGCCTGCCGATGCAGGGGACGCGGGTTCGTGCCCCGGTCTGGATGGATCCCGCATGACGCGGAGCGGCTAGGCCCGTGAGCCATGGCCGCTGGGCCTGCGCGTCCGGAGCCTGTGCTCAGGAGAGGCCTGCGTAAGGCAAAAAGAAAAAAAAAGAATGAGGTTGTTTGGTCACTGATTAAAGAACTTGTAAGGAACTCATTTGAGGTAATTACCTTGCAAGTTAATGTCAATCTTTCCATGACTAATCTCTACCACCTTTCTGACTTTTTGAGTCAAAACTCACCCTGTCTCAGATGGATAAGAATTAAATCTGAACTCTGGTAAGATTTATATACCAAAATATTTGCAAGAATTTTATGATTTATTGTGATAGAAACCTGGGAATTATATGTTGAAATGGATACTGATGGTACTTGACCAAGGAGGAAAAAAATATGATTGTCTGTTGGACTGAATCTACTGATAGAGCACATTTGGTAATGAATCTGGATTTCATGCACTAGCTCATTCACCAGAGAGTAGATTTCACTTTTTAGTCAAGTTGTTAATTAAAACTTGCATTTATGTGCAGCCTGTGCTAATTCAAGATAAGCTGCAAAAATAGCAAATTTGGAGCAGATTTAACGTGTTCTACCCAACCAGCAAGTCTTCAATTTTGTCTAACTGAGAGGGCTCAAAGAATACTTTATTTACCATCACTGAGATATGCATTGGTGAGTAGGTTACCAGCATCTCTGAAATGTACTACTGGGATTGTCGTCTGTAGGGTGGAAATGAAGATGGGAGAGGCTGCCATTCCCTGATTTTAGTGAAGATGTCAGAATGCCAGAAATGTCATTCAGAAATGTCAGAAAGTGGAAGTAATTAATTCCAAGAAGCAAGAAGTTGATGACCATAATTGACATCGAGATAAGAATGGCATTGAGAATAGCTAGCAAACAGGGATCTTTGGTGTAGTTAAAAGAAGCTCTAGGACTTAAATATAAAGACATCTCTCTTAACTTGGATTCATTCCCTAAAACCCAAGACTGAGACAAAATCTAAGGTGTTTAACAGAGGATGTAATTTCAGGAAAAAAATAAATAACAAAAAGCCACAAGATGAATATGTCCATTTCCCTACTTCTATTCAGTACTGAGTATTTTTCTGGGAACATTAACTAATACAATAATGAGCACAAAGAAATCAATGTATTGATCATAAAGGGATTAATAAATCTGGGGAAGTAAATATAATGAAGAGATCAAAGGCCTAAGAACCAGACAACCCAAATGTTTGGAGGTTAAAGAGTTTTGGAGAAACCAGAAAAGGAGTTGGAGAAGGAAGAGTCAGTAAGGTAGGAGGGAAACCGAGAGAGTGTGGTGTCTACCAATACAAGGGAGCTATGATTTTTAAAGAGAAATGAGATCAAACCTAACAAAAGCTACTTACAGTTCAAAAATAAAGGATATTAGCAAGATGGAGGTCATGAAATAGGTAAAGGAACTTTCTGTGCAGTGGTGGGAAAAAGTCAAAATGGTAAGAATTCAAGAAAGAATGGGAGAAAAACAATGAAGACAAAATCAGGATTAGCATATGATTTATTATTTAATACAGAACAATTTTCTTCAGGAAAAACCAAACTGTGACTAACTCAGATAAACTAAGATGAATGATTCAGCCTAGGGAGAACACACAACTCTTTCAGTGATTTTTCTTTAAAGGAAAGTAAATATGGTGGCAGCAGGAGGAAGGAGTGGAGTTCAGAAATATGTGTGTTTTTGTTGTTTTCAGATGGCTGATGTAAATACATGTTTGAATGCTAATGGGGATGAATCTGTAAAGAGTGAAGAATTATAGATACATGGTAGAATTGCTGGGGCATTGCCAGGAGTAGTCAAGGAATGATATCTACTGCACAAAAGGATGGCTAATGGACAAGGTAGAAGCATGAATAATCCATCCATAATCATAGAAAAGGTAGAATGTTGGGCACAGGTACTAGTTCGGAAGATGTGGTGGAGGCCTGTGGAAGTTTTCACTAAAACAGTAATTGAAATCATTACCTAAAAATAAAAATAGTGGATAAACTTTTTCATCAGGGTAAAATAGATGTGTTTAATGCAGTCAATAAAGTTTTAATTAATATGGGATGTGTAATTAACCATAAAATATTGAAACCTAATTCATCTTATAGAGCAAATAATATTTTCTATAGATTGAAGAAAAGTGAAAATATAACACTAGAGATAATATTGTAAAATATACTTTTATGACAATATTTAACATCTTTTCTAAAGAGAATTCTTTTAAAAACTAAGGAAAAGATTGCTATAAATATGCACCTATCACATAAATAATGCTAATAAAAATTACAAATGAATACTAAATGCTAATGAAAAAATTGCAAAAGAATGGTAAATATAATCAATCACACTAGTATATAAAAACATTTCTAAATAAAATACATATTTAAATAGCAATAATCTTTTAATAAGTCACTTTGGTCAGGGCATGCAAACACAAAACTCACAAATTGCTGGTAGGTAATTAAGTTGGGGAAAGTTCTGAATTCTTAGCAATAACACCTGTAATTTTTGATGGAATAAATTCACCTCTAGGATTTTGAGACCAAGAAAGTAACCTAAGATGCACACAACTACTTATTTTCTAAGGAAATTATTTATAGCACTCTTTACAATTGTAAAAAATCAAAAATAATCAATGTTTAACAATAGGAAATGGTAAAATAATTGTGTATCAATATATTAGAATATTCTACAATTTAAAAATACTTAATGACATGAGAAAATGCTTACAGTGTGTTATGAACTGATTTGTATACCCTCAAATTTAATGTTGAAGTCCTAACACCCAGTGTACTTTAGAATGTGACTGTACTTGAATTACCTCTTTGAAGTAAGCCCTTCAAAGGGGTAATTACGGTAATTTAAAGAGGTAAATGAGGTCATATGGGTGAGTCCTAATCTAATACTGCTAATGTCCTTATAAAAAGAGGGAGAGACACCAGGGATGTGTGAGCACAGAGGAAAGATCATGTGAGGATGAAGTAAGACTTCTGCAGTCTGCAAACCAGGAAGTCTCAGGAGAAATCAAACTAGTCGTCCTCTTCATCTTGGACTTCCTGGCTCTAGAACTGTGAGAAAATATATGCTTACTGTATGAGCCACCCAGTCTGTGATATTTTGTTACTGTGGCCTGAGCAAACACAATACAGTCTTCTGTCAAATTTTAAAAATGTTAACTCTATCAATAGTGTGATCACAACTTTCAAAATACTTTATTCTTTCCAACTATATATCTATCTGAGATCTAGATTGAAGTATAAGTCAATGAAGGAAAGAAGAAAGAAAATAAAGGAAGAGATGAGAATATGATAGGTGTACAGATTTATAAAATATATATCAAGATTGTAAGGATTAGAGATGGATTATAAATTGCTTTTTTATTTTTTATATAATTTTTTATTGTAAGTATAGTTGATTTACAATAGTGTTAATTTCAGGTGTACAGCAAAATGGTTCAGCAAAAATCAGATTATTTTCATTATAGGTTATTACAAGATATTGAGTATAGTTCCCTTTGCTATACAGTAAATGTTCATTGCTTACCTATGTAATGTATAGTAGTTTGTATCTGCCAATCTGTTCTCCTAATTTATCCCTTACCTCCTCCCTTTCCCCTTTGATAACCATAAGTTTTCTATGGCTGAATGTGTTTGTTTTGTATATAGATCCACTTGTATTATATTTTAGATTCCACATATAAGTGATAACATATAATGCTTGTCTTTCTGACTTATTTCACTTAGTATGATAATCTCTAGGTCCATCCATGTTGCTGCAAATGGGAATACTTCATTCCTTTTAATGGCTAGGTAATATTCCATTGTATCTGTATACCATATCTTATTAAACCAATCATCCATTGACCATCACTTGGGTTTTTTCCACATCTTGGATATTGTAAATAGTGCTGCTATGAACATTGGGGTGCATAAATCTTTTCAAATTAGATTTTTCATCTTTTGGGGATATATGCTCAGGAGTAGGAGTGCTGGATCATGTGGTAACTCTGTTTTTAGTTTTTTAAGGAACATCCATACTGTTCTTCATAGTGGCTGTTCCAATTTATATTTCCATGAATAGTGTATGAGGGTTCGCTTTTCTCCACATTCTCTCCAGCATTTGTTATTTGTAGATTTCTTGATGATAGCCATTCTGACCAGTGTGAGGTGATACCTCATTGTGATTTCGATTTGCATTTCTCTATAATTAGCGATGTTGAGAATCTTTTCAAGTGCCTGTTGGCCATCTCGATGTCTTCTTTAGAGAAATGTTGATGTAGGTCTTCAGACAATTTTTTGATTAGATTGGTTTTTTTGTTATTGAATTGTATGAGCTATTTGTATATTTTGGAAATTAATCCATTGTCAGTTGCATCATTTGCAAATATTTTCTCCCAGTCTATAGGTTATCTTTGTTTTCTGTTGATGGTTTCCTTTGCTGTGCAAATGCTTTTAAGTTTAATTAGGTCCCATTTGTTTATTTTTTCTTTTATTTCTTTTGGCTTGGGAGACTGATCTAAGAAGATACTGATACAATTTATGTCAGAGAATGTTTTTCCTATGTTCTCTTCCAGGAGTTTTATGGTGTCATGTCTTATATTTAGGTCTTTAAACCATTTTGAGTTTTTGTGTGTGTTGTGAGGGAGTGTTCTGTTTTTGTTGATTTACATGTGACTGTCCAGCCTTCCCAATACTAGCTAAAGAGACTGTCTTTTCTCCATTGTATATTCTTGCCTTCTTTTTCATAGATTAATTGACTGTACATGTGTGGGTTTATTTCTGGGCTTTCTATTCTGTTCCATTGATTTAGATGTCTGTTTTTGTGCCAATATCATGCTGTTTTGATTATTGTACCTTTGTAGTATTGTCTGAAGTCTGAGAGTGTTATACCTCCAGCTTTGCTCTTTTTCCTTGGGATTGCTTTGTCAATTCTGGATCTTTTGTGGTTCCATATAAATTTTAGGATTGTTGTTCTAATTCTGTAAAAAATAAAATAAAATAAAAAGGTAATTTGATAGGGATCACATTGAATCTGTAGATTATTTTGGGTAGTAAGGCCATTTTAATGATATTCTTCCAATCCAAGAGCATGGGATACCTTTCCATTTCTTTGAATCATCTTCAGTTTCCTTTCTCAGTGTTTCATAGTTTCAGCATATAGGTTGTTTACTTCCCTGATTAAGTTTATTCCTAGGTATTTTTTATGGAATTTTAAACAGGATTGTTTTACTTTCACTTTGTGATATTGTCAGTGTAAAGAAATGAAACAGATTTCTGTATATTAATCTTGTATTCTTCTCCCTTGCTGAATTCATTTATTCTAATAGTTTTTGTGTTGAGTGTTTAGGGTTCTCTGTATAGAGTATCATGTCATCTGCAAATAGTGACAATTGTATTTCTTCCCTTCCAATTTGGATATCTTTTTTTTTCTTGTCTGATTACTGTGGCTAAGGCTTCCAATACTAATTTGAATACAAGTGGTGGGAGTGGACATCATTGCCCGGTTCCTTAATTTAGCAGGAAGGTGTTCAGCTTTTCATTGTTGAGTATTATGTTGACTGTGGGTAGTAAATGGCCTTTATTATGCTGAGGTATGTTTCCTCTATACCCACTTTGGTGAGAATTTTTTTAATCATGAATGGATGTTGAATTTTATCAAATGCTTTTTCTGCATCTGTTGAGGTGATCATAGGTGTTCTATCTTTCCTTTTAATGTGGTATATTACATTGATTTGTGTACGTTGAAACTTCCTTGCAACCTTGGAATGAATCCAACTTGATCATGGTATATAAGCCTTTTCATGGGTTGTTGGATTCAGTTTGCTAATATTTTGTTGCATATTTTTGCACATATATTCATCAAGGATATTAGCTTGTAATTTTCTTTCTCTCTTCCTTCCTTCCTTCCTTCCTTCCTTCCTTCCTTTCTTTCTTGTAGTGTCTTTTGTTTTGGTGTCAGGGTGATGGTGTCTTCATAGAATGAATTTGGGTGTTCCTTCTTCTTCAGACTTTCAGATAGTTTTAGAAGGATAGGAATAAGTTCTTCATATGTTTAGTAGAATTCCCCAGTGACATTGTCTGGTCCTGGACTTTTATTTGCAGGGAGGTTTTTATTATTATTATAATTATAGATAATATTTTACTTCTAGTGATTGGTCTGTTGAAATTCTATTTCTTCTTGACTCGGTTTTGGCAGGCTTTGTTTCTAGAAACTTGTTCATTTCTTCTAGGTTGTCCAATTTGTTGGCATATAATTGTTCACACTATTAAGTTTTGTGTGTGTTTTTGTGGTATCAGTTGTTATGTCTTCTCTTCCATTTCTTATTTTGTTTATTTGGGTCCTCTCCCTTTTCTTCTTGATGAGCCTGGCTAGAGGTTTGTCAATTTTTTTTATCTTTCAAAAAACCAGATCTTGTTTTTTTCAATCTTTTCTATTTGTTTTTCATCTCTATTTTATTTATTTACACTCTGATCTTTATTATTTCCTTCCTTCTGCTGACTTTGGTATTTATGTGTTTTATTTCCAGTTCTTTTAGGTGGTATCTTAGGATATTTTTCTTGCTTCTGAGAAAGGCCTGCATCACTATGAACTTCACTCTTAGAACTGCTTTTGCTGTATCCCATTGATACTATAAGTTTGTGTTTTCATTGTTTCACTATTGTGGTTAGAAAATATGCTTGAAATTTCTATCCTCTTAAATTTGTTGAGACTTGTTTTGTGACCTATTATGTGGTCTATCCTTGAGAATGTTCCATGCATGCTTGAAAAGAATGCGTATTCTGTTTTTTAGCATACAGTGTCCTGTAGATATCAATTAATCCATTTTCTAACCACAATAGTGTGAAACTAGAAATCAACCACAGAAAGAAAAATGGGGTTGGGGGAAGAACACATGGAGACTAAAAAACATGCTACTAAAAAACCAGTGGGTCAATGATGAAATCAGAAAATATGTTGAGACAAACAATGAAAACACAAACTTACAGTATCAATGGGATAGAGCAAAAGCAGTTCTAAGAGTGAAGTTCATAGTGATACAGGCCTTTCTCAGTGCTGAAGTGAGTGAGGTCCATGTGATCACAGTGAAACTATGAGCCATCTGTGCAGGTGTCCATGGTTCTGTCCAGAAGCAGTCAAGGATGCATCCCTTTCTCCATTGTGTTTGTTCCAGACCTAGTGCTAGACTGGTGCTGGGTGCCTGGGCACTGGGGCTGCAGGTATCAATGTGGTTGTGCCACCTCTGTAGGAGGACTCTCCCTGGACCTGTCTGCCCCAGATCCAACTCCAAGCTGTGGTGGGTGGAACTGGAGGACTCCTGCTGGGAAATGAACTGCTGCATACTCCTCCCCAGGGGCTGTCTCCCTGAGACACGTAATCTGTGGCACACTCAGTGTTCATGGTGATGAGATCTGTCACTGCCAGACCTACCCCCACAGTGTGAGCACTGATAATTGGCTCCCAGGTCAGCACCACCCATTAAGTGCATGTGCCCACACAGCCTGGGCACAGTCTGACAATGGGCTACAAGGTTGAGCCCAGGTCATACCCTAGGCCCTCTGGGCTATCTTCTTTGCAGCTAGACCGAGTTCTCTCCCCTGCCAGTCAACCCAAAATTTGGTGCCTAGTTTTGTGTACTAGCAGACCTGCCCAGTGTGCATTGTGATCTGGGAAGTGCAGAGAGGTGGCAGTCTGCAGCGCAGGTCTCTCTTAGCCCTGATTGCCAGCTAGCCAGCATGCGCACACTCCTTGTGAGCAGAGACCAAGCTCCTACAGCCCCCCTCAATATGTCCTGGTGGACCCACCAGTAGACAAGGGGGCTTCCCAGGTCAGCAGCCTACCCGTGTTTACCTTCATTCCTTCACAGATTCCTCCTAGGGATGCTGTTCCCATCCTGATGCCTTTTTTTCCCAACCTACCCAGTTACATGGGGATTTTTCTTGCAGCATTGGTTGTATAAGAGATTATCTACCAGTTTACAGTTGGTTTTCTGTGAGAATGTTTCCACATGTAGATGTATTTTTGATGTATTTGACATCTTCCTACGCCACAATCTTGATCCTCTCCTCTCTAAATTGTTTTTTCTTAATTGTAAGATATCTCAAGTATGATATCAATCATATACATCATATATAAAATCACTTTAAGGACAAAAGGTACTTTCTTTGTGACACAATTCAATATTATTGATACATTTTAGTAATGCCAGTCTCCATTATGCATCACTTTTTGTGGTTATTGTTTTAAGGTCAAGCACATAGGGTCAGATAACCACAGTGGTAAATATATCAAAACAATGTTTCAGTTAAATTAATATAGATGATACCAGAAGACACTAAAATATTTACCATTCTGTGATATTAGTACTAGATAAGACTGGTATCATAATGTGACACTTAAGTAGGCTTTCTTACATTTTGGTGAGGGTGAAATATTCTAATCAAGAACATTCATACTCCATTTTACATGTCTCACTCAATTCAGGTTTATTATAATATTAGTGATCTCTGAAATATTTACCTAAGAAGTTGTGAGTCTTTGTGTGTGCATGCATTATAGTATGCTTTTCATATTCTGGCCATCAGAGCTAGTTGAACAATTTCTGTATATATGGTTACTGAATATTTGTGTGTGGCCACTTAAGCACTCAGTTAAAATAAGCAATCTACAAAGCATTTCTGAGTTTTGTATTTTTAGCAACCTATATATACTTTTATGCAAACAGCTTTTTTTTTCCCCAAGTGATGGCTTTATTTATTTATTTACATCTTTATTGGAGTATAATTGCTATACAATGGTGTGTTAGTTTCTGCTTTATAACAAAGTGAATCAGTTATACATATAAATATGTTCCCATATCGCTTCCCTCTTGCGTCTCCCTCCCTCCCACCCTCCCTATCCCACCGCTCCAGGTGGTCACAAATCACCGAGCTGATCTCCCTGTGCTATGCAGCTGCTTCCCACTAGCTATCTACCTTACGTTTGTTAGTGTATATACGTCCATGCCTCTCTCTCGCCTTGTCACAGCTTACCCTTCCCCCTCCCCATATCCTCAAGTCCATTCTCTAGTAGGTCTGTGTCTTTATTCCTGTCTTACCCCTAGGTTCTTCCTGACATTTTTTTTCTTAAATTCCATATATATGTGTTAGCATGTGGTATTTGTCTTTCTCTTTCTGACTTACTTCACTCTGTATGACAGACTCTAGGTCTATCCACCTCATTACAAATAGCTCAATTTCGTTTCTTTTTATGACTGAGTAATATTCCATTGTATATATGTGCCACATCTTCTTTATCCGTTCATCCGATGATGGACACTTAGGTTGTTCCCATCTCCGGGCTATTGTAAATAGAGCTGCTATGAACATTGTGGTACATGACTCTTTTTGAATTATGGTTTTCTCAGGGTATATGCCCAGTAGTGGGATTGCTGGGCCATATGGTAGTTCTATTTGTAGTTTTTTAAGAAACCGCCATACTGTTCTCCATAGTGGCTGTACCAATTCATATTCCCACCAGCAGTGCAAGAGTGTTCCCTTTTCTCCACACCCTCTCCAGCATTTATTGTTTCTAGATTTTTTGATGATGGCCATTCTGACTGGTGTGAGGTGATATCTCATTGTAGTTTTGATTTGCATTTCTCTAATGATTAATGATGTTGAGGATTCTTTCATGTGTTTGTTGACAATCTGTATATCTTCTTTGGAGAAATGTCTATTTAGGTCTTCCGCCCATTTTTGGATTGGGTTATTTGATTTTTTGTTATTGAGCTGTATGAGCTGCTTATAAATTTTGGAGATTAATCATTTGTCAGTTGCTTCATTTGCAAATATTTTCTCCCATTCTGAGGGTTGTCTTTTGGTCTTGTTTATGGTTTCCTTTGCTGTGCAAAAGCTTTGAAGTTTCATTAGGTCCCATTTGTTTATTTTTGTTTTTATTTCCATTTCTCTAGGAGGTGGGTCAAAAAGGATCTTGCTGTGATTGATGTCATAGAGTGTTCTGCCTATGTTTTCCTCTAAGAGTTTGATAGTTTCTGGCCTTACATTTAGGTCTTTAATCCATTTTGAGATTATTTTTGTGTATGGTGTTAAGGAGTGATCTAATCTCATATTTTTACATGTACCTGTCCAGTTTTCCCAGCACCACTTATTGAAGAGGCTGTCCTTTCTCCACTGTACATTCCTGCCTCCTTTATCAAAGATAAGGTGACCATATGTGCATGGGTTTATCTCTGGGCTTTCTATCCTGTTTCATTGATCTATCTTTTTGTTTTTGTGCCAGTACCACACTCTCTTGACTACTGTAGCTTTGTAGTATAGTCTGCAGTCAGGGACCCTGATTCCTCCAGCTCCATTTTTCCTTCTCAAGATTGCTTTGGCTATTCGGGGTCTTTTGTGTTTCCATACAAATTGTGAAATTTTTTGTTCTAGTTCTGTGAAAAATGCCAGTGGTAGTTTGATAGGGATTGCATTGAATCTGTAGATTGCTTTGGGTAGAAGATATAACAATTGTAAATATTTATGCACCCAACATAGGAGCACCTCAATACATAAGGCAAATGCTAACAGCCATAAAAGGGGAAATCGACAATAACATATTCATAGTAGGGGACTTTAACACCCCACTTTCACCAATGGACAGATCATCCAAAATGAAAATAAATAAGGAAACACAAGCTTTAAATGATACATTAAACAAGATGGACTTAATTGATATTTATAGGACATTCCATCCAAAAACAACAGAATACACGTTTTTCTCAAGTGCTCATGGAACATTCTCCAGGATAGATCATATCTTGGGTCACAAATCAAGCCTTGGTAAATTTAAGAAAATTGAAATTGTATCAAGTATCTTTTCCGACCACAATGCTATGAGACTAGATACCAATTACAGGAAAAGATCTGTAAAAAATACAAACACATGGAGGCTAAAAAATACAGTACTTAATAATGAAGTGATCACTGAAGAAATCAAAGAGGAAATAAAAAAATACCTAGAAACAAATGACAATGGAGACAGGACAACCCAAAACCTATGGGATACAGCAAAAGCAGTTCTAAGAGTGCAGTTTATAGCAATACAATCCTACTTTAAGAAACAGGAAACATCTCGAATAAACAACCTAACCTTGCACCTAAAGCAATTAGAGAAAGAAGAACAAAAAAACCCCAAAGTTAGCAGAAGGAAAGAAATAATAAAAATCAGATAGGCAAACAGTTTTGACATAAAATAGCAGGCACTGAAACTGCCACAAGACATGAAAGAAAGTATACCATTTTATGGGTTAAAATTCAGGTTTTTGAATGGTTCAAGATTCCTTTAAAGGAAAGTTCCAAGAAGTCTATAGAGGAAATGGAGTAAAGTTCAGCAGATCACTAGAGCTATGTGTGAGTCTTGGGATATTATAGATGTGTAAACATCACTGCCTTCTAGGAGTTCAGTCCAGCAATTGAATCAGGTCTAATTGCTGATTGCTGGCCAGGGAGAGGTCATGATTAGAGGATTAGGAATAAAGAGGAGAACTAATACTTATGTAAAAATATCTGGAAATACGTCTCCATGAAAAATTGACATTAAGATTCTTGTAAGTGCATAAACATACTTTCAGGTATATTTGTGATTGATGACCATGTTTTTCAATGTGAGAATATAATTATGAAGACTTTGCAGTACTGTGATTTGCTTCATTTTCAAAGAAAATGAGAAGAGAATAACCCTAGTATTTTCCTATATTTTAAGAAACCTCTGTTATTAACTTGAAGCTGCCCATCCTACTTTGCATCTTAAATATATTTGAAAAACTGTAAAAATATACAGGAAAAGCAAATCATTGAAATAATCAAATTGTATTTTAATCAAAGATTGAATGACATTTCTTCTAATTATAATAAAGTAAGCTCCATTATGTAATCTAAAATTCCTTTTGCAGATATAGAGGAACCAGATTCAGAAGTATAGATTGAAAATGTGGCACCTGACAGTCCCATCATTCTAAAGCATTGTTTTATGACCTGCCTATATTTAATAATAGTTCTTTGGAGGCTCATACCCTTTTTGTGATTTACTGTGGTTATCCCTTACACCACCTGTGCCTGATATTAATTAAGAATTGGGGATACAATGTTATAAAAATGAAAATTTTTCTTTGTCATCAGAGGAACAAAAAGGCACTCAGTAAGTTCTTTGTTCATCAATGTTTGGTGACACTCCAACTACTTGTCCCAAGGCTGGCGTTTTATATCTCCACAGCTTGAAGCAGTAGAACAGCTGAAAGATAAAGCTTGCAATTTCAATAGTCAGCTTGGATATATAATCATGTGTTTCTGTCCACTTGAATTAAATGTGCTTAGAGACCTGAATGTGGCTCATGCATCCTTTAAAGCCCAGGATTGAAATAAAGAGCATGGACCTAGAAAGACTTGATGCTAGCTGTTAATCTACAAAATAGTCCATTAGTATCTGTCATTAACTGAGTGTTTTTATGTTCATCATGTTTTTAAGTACACCAACTTATAGATGACTATATAGATAGATTCCCAGAAAACATCCATCTAGAAAATTTTGTATATTAAAAGTATTTCTCCACATTAAGCCCCATAAAATGGGCTTTGTCATGACAAACATTAGATAGAATGAAGTAGCAGCTCTAAAGTTTCTAGCTTTCTACTATTAAGAAATGTAAAAACTAAAATTAAATCAAAGCATAAAAATATAGACTTTCTTTTCTCCCCTTCAATTTCCTAACCCTAAAGTAACCAGTGTTAACAACGTGGTATATAATTTTCTTTTTCTGTGTATATACAAAAGCAAAACATACATATAACACATGTATTACGTTTCTTTTATTTGGTTTTAACAAAAATGGGATCAAACTATATATAGTATCATTAAAAAGTTTTACAGGTAATATATCTAACTTTAAGAGCTGCTTATTACATAATTTATAATTAATATATTTTCTATTGATTTAAAATCAGATTTGTAATAGTGCTGCAAAATAAACCATACACGTTTGTTTAGGTGTATATATATTCATGCTTACTTTTATTTATTTATGTAGCTTAGATTAACCAGGTAGCAATTGTTTGGTCAAAAAGTATATGCATTTTTAATAGATACGATCAAATAATTTACAAATTTACTGAGGCAATTCACATTTGTATGGGGAACTTCATTTCTTCACATGTACTGCAGCGATAGAAATATTAAAAAAATTTTGCAGTATCTTAAAAAAGGTGAAATTGGTATATCATGGAATTTTATTCTACTTATAAGTTAAAGAACTTAAGAAACATAATAGCTAAGATAAATTCTGCATTTTACATAGAATTTTGTCATACAATTCAAATATTATCCAAATTTTGAGAATTTTATGCTATATGAAAATTTAAGAAAATGAAAGGGGCAAAAATGGAATAATTTTAATCACTTTATAGTGTGCGTTCTGGAAAAAGGGATGGAAAATGTTTCCAGACAAAGCTCAGTGAACTTGAAAAATTGGGAACAAAAGTGTTGATCTATATATTCTCATCATCTAGTGAGAGATACATCATAACAAGGATAGATGGCATTTAAGACAAGTAAGTAAAAAGTTGTAACGGAAACCTATTGGTGAATGTGAATGGAATATTACTAGCAGCAGCTTTGTTGATGCAAATTATAGAATGATACTTCCTGTGGAGCAGCTTTCATAATTCTTCTTTAAAATGCTACTAGAGGGTTTCTCAATTACAATAGAGCAGCTTGATTATAATTATAGAACTTTGGACAGGGAAACTCAGACAGAGGACATCAAATTTATAACTGGGAGATAATTGTATTTGACATTGTGTTGAAGTTAATAAGGATAATTATTGCCATTAAAATGACATTAAAAACCATTAAAACCTTGCAATTTTAAAGGCATAATTTTCCAACTTGATTATTTTGAGCATTTTTCCTATATTTAAAGAAAACTTTTCAAATTAGCATACATAGTGGTATAGAAACATATTTACTTATTTCAGGGTACTAAAACTCCACCAACCTTTTTATGAAATTTCAAGTTAATAGAAACATAATAATCAGTGGGATCCAAGTATTTATTCCTTTATAATTTAGATGAAATTTAAGACTTCTGCCTTGCTAATAATCTTGCATGCTGTACTATGATTATTCTAGAGTAATAAGTTGTTATGATGACAAACTTAAGTAAATCTGTTTATATGTTTGCTATTGATATGAAACTCTATTTTAAGAATAAGTACATCTTTAAAATAACAATTACAAATTAAATGATATTAGTGGGTATAATTATAACACTTTTGGGTATAATGGTGAGTTGAGGAGATAAAAGTATTTAGATCCAACTGGAAATAATGAAATTACTCTAAAAATGTAGAAGAGATAGGGAAGTCTGAGTCACTTTTAGAATTTTTCGATTGATATCATTCAAAGGCCAGCCCCTTCAGAGGAATTTTCTGCTAAAAATGGAGATGGAACCATAATAAAGAAGGACTGAAAGTGATTCAATGTCAAAAGAAATAAGTTTATTACATTACCTTTCTAAATAATATAGAAGGACCCGCGGTAGATGAGAGTACAAACTCTGAAAGGTTTTGGACACATTACTTAGAATAATTTTCAATGACATGTAGCAATGTATTTGAAACGATTTGCTCAAAGCTACAAAAGTCAAGCAAAGATACCTATACGCAGGGCTCATTGGGTAGGGTTTTTCCTAGATATGTTAAAGCTTAACCTTTTATACAGGGAAGCAGAATTGCAAAGCAAGCAAGATAAACCTCATGTTATATTTGCATGACTAAGATGAAGTAAAATAAGTATCAGTGTATATGTTGTTCCTACAAAAACTATTACGATTATCTCTTCATTTTTCAGGGCACTGGCTCAGCTTCAATAAGACACCACCTTAGATGTGACAAAATTTTAGTCTCCTTCACTTAAAGTCTAGGTAGCTTTATCCATCTTTAATATGTGGCATCCATTTCACTATCCACTATGAGTACTCTAAATCCCACCATCAGTTCTAGCAAGGAGAAAGGAGAAAATAAATCAAGACAAGGGTCCACTAGTTATCTTGAAAGATAGTACCTAGAAATTGCACATAACACTTTTTTGGATGTTACTTGATTAAGGTACAAACAAACACTTAGCATGAGATTTATTATCTTAACTATTTTAAGTGTACAATATGTTATCGGTGACTAGAGGCACAGTGTTGCACAGCAGATCTCCAGAGCTCATTCTTCTTGTCTAACTGAAATTTTTTCATTGTTGGCATATCACTATTGCTCATATCTCATTGGCCAAAATTTAGCCCCATGGTCATAATTAGCTCTAAGGGAGACTGTAAAAGATTTTGGTGGAGAGGAAGGGAAGGACAGTATAGCTATGTGGGCAACCTCATACTCTTTTATGTTTTTTAAGGCAAACTATGGAGCCAGCTGCCCAAGATCAAGTCCTAGCTCCACATCTTACTAGCTATTCAGTTTAGGAATGTATACTTCTCTGTGCTTCAGTCTCATTATATGTGAAATGGGAATAACAGTACTTATCTTGCAAGATTGATATGAGAATTATATGGAGTGGTTATTTGTTAAAGATCTCAAAAGAGTGCCTGGGATAATATCTGCCACATTGCCATTGAAAGAAGGGAAACAAATGAAAAGCAAATTATATTTAGTTTTAGTGCCATTTTGTTTAGAATATACCAGAAGTCATAGACAACTATGCGCTGTTAATAAGATAGAATGATTCAGCTGCTAACAACTCACATACCCAGACACACACACACACACACACACACACACACACACACACACACACACTCTCTGATCATTCTTGTGATTGAATCTTAGGAAAAACCAGTTAATGATGTAATAGCCTCATTATTTAGAACTATACCTGTCTCCAGTAAACAAGCCTTAGGTATAGTGAGACAGAACACAATAAGAGGACCAAGTCTTAAACTGTGTGGTACATCTTTTGGCTCCTTAGATCATGGTTAAAAATCTAAGTTTGTGCTCCTTCAATTTCCTAATATAAAAATAAGCAAACAAGCAAGAAAAAGAAACCCAATGTTATTCAACTCACCGTCAGAGAGAAGTTACTAACATCACATTTGTGGTCTGACATATCTGCTTGAAGTGAATGTCTGGATCACTGATGTAACTTACATTGGCTGGAGGAGAAGAATATTGAGTAGATGTTTAGCTGACTTGAGTTGTATTTTTGTTTAATCAATGTCACCTAAAAAAATCAGCATTCTCTTATTACTTTATATGAGCCAGATATTAAAACATTTAAATTATTAAAACCAAAGAGATGGACTAAAAAGTTAACAGATAAGCTGGTCTCAGATGTTTTTTTGTTTGTTTTTTGCGGTACGCGGGCCTCTCACTGTTGTGGCCTCTCCCGTTGCAGAGCACAGGCTCTGGACGCGCAGGCTCAGCGGCCATGGCTCACGGGCCCAGCCACTCCGCAGCATGTGGGATCCTCCCGGACCGGGGCACGAACCGGTGTCCCCTGCATCGGCAGGTGGACTCTCAACCACTGCGCCACCAGGGAAGCCCTCAAATGTTTTTAAGTTGACCAAAACTTAGTCTGATAAAAGTACTAAATGAATAAAGAAATTTTATTTTTTTGTAATTTAAAATTTTTTTTTTATTTTAAAGTATATTTGATGTCCAATATCATAAGTTACAGGTGTACAATATAGTGATTCACAATATTTAAAGATTATACTCCACTTATAGTTAATATAATATATTAACTATATTCCTGGTGTTGTCTAATAGATCCTTATAGCTTATTTTATACGTGGTACTTTGTACCTCTTAATCCCCAATCCCTATATTGCCCATCCCAGCTTCCCTCCTGAGGAGACCCAACAAGACCCATTGGTAGGTCTAGCCCCGGATCCTATGTAGTCACTGCCATGTGCTGGGGCCCAGTACATATGAAACCTTGTGTGCATCTTCCAAGAGTGGAGTCTCTGTTTCCACCAATCCTGTGGAGATCCTACACTCAAGTCCCACTGGCCTTCAAAGCCAAATGCTCTGGGGTCTCTTCCTCCCAGTGCCAGACCCTCAGGCTAGGGAACCTGGCATGGGGCTCAGAACCCTCACTCTTGTGGGAGAACCTCTGTGATATAATTATTTTCCAGTTTGTGTGTTGCCCAACTGGCTAACTATCTTTATTTTAAAGTCTATTTGTCTTATATAAGTATTGCTACTCAGGAGATGGGGATTCACTGTGGCTCAGCATAGGGGAAAGGACACTGGAGGCTGGGGCCCTAGGGAATACTGATCAGTGTGAACTCTCACAGAGGTCACCATGTTGGCACTGAAACCTGGCCGCATCCAACAGCTGGCAGGCTCCAGTGCTGGGATGCCTCAGGCCAAACAACCAGCAGAGTGGGAACACAGCCCCAACCATTAGCAGACAGGCTGCCTGAATTCATACTGAGCTAACAGCCACCTCTAAACACACCCCTTGACATGGCCCTGCCCACCAGAGGGACAGACCGAGCTTGACCCACCATTGGGCAGGTAGCCATCCCTCCCACTAGGAAGCCTACACAGGCCTCTGGACCAACATCACCCACCAGGGGGTAGACACCAGAAACAGGAGGAACTACAACCCTGCAGCCTGCAGAAAGGAGACCACAAACACTGAAAGTTAGATACAATGAGATGGCAGAGGAATATAGTCCACATGAAAGAACAAGATAAAAACACAAAAGAACAACTAAGTGAAGTGGAGATACGCAATCTGCCTGAAAAAGAATTCACAGTAATAACACTAAGGATGATCCAAAATCTCAGAAAAAGAATGGAGGCATGGATCAAGAAGATACAAGAAATGTTTAACAAAGACCTAGAAGAACTAGAGAAGACACAAACGGAGGTGAACAATACAATAACTGAAATGAAAAATACACTGGAAGGAATCAATAGCAGAATAACTGAGGCAAAAAATCTAAATGTTCTAGGGGCTCATCAGGTTTCCCACCTAGGGGTATGAGACTTGATTATATCATGAGTCTGCCTCTCCTACCTATCTCGTTGTGGTTCCTTCTTTTTCTCTTTAGTTGTAAAAGATCTTTTCTGGTAGGTTCCAGTCTTTTTCACTGATGGTTGTTCTACAAATAGTTGTGATTTTGATGTGCCTGGAAGAAGAGATGAACTCAGGGTCTTTCTATTCCACCATCTTGTCTGATCTCCACAATTATTTCTTAACTACCACATAAGTACTTACTATGTACCAAACACTCTTCTAAATATTTTACACATGATGATTCATTTAATAATCATAAGAGTCCTAGAGGGTAGGTATTATCATTTTAATTTTACAGATCAAAAATTTAATACCAGAGAGATTAAGCAAATAGCCCAAGATCACCTAATTTGTTTGATATGTAGCTAATATTTGATTCCTGGCAGCTGTGTTCTATTATATGCACACTTATCCACCATGTGATTTTTTTATTGACAAAAATTATAATCCACATTGGCGATACACTTAACATGATCTTCCTATATGTCTCTTACTACATAACAAAGAAATATATAAGATTTTCTGGAAATAAAGATAAATAATCTTGAGAGATATTAATGCAACATTATCATCTCACGCTAGATCAAAGAGAAACTAGAGCTACAACATGAGAAATCTGTTAATGTTCTATCTACTGGCATCTGGACCCATCTTCAGTTTGTTCCTTTGTTTGCTCATCCCATCTAAGCCAAGGTGTTCCTTCTGGGTTCTTGGACATATTTCCTTCCATATTCCTAAAAACCTTATATTATTGATTATATGAGTTTCCATGGAATATTCTACATCTTTCAACCAAAACGGAATCTTTAACGACCATCATGTAAACATAAATTCTCTAAATCCTTTCACACTGGGAAAAATCTTCCTCATCCTCTCCTCACTTCTCCTCTGCTACATTAGTCCTTCCAGGCTGCTACAACAGAATACCACAGACAGGGCTGGTTAAACAACAGACCCTAGTTTCTCACTGACAGCCATCTTGTCACTGTGTCCTCACATGGCAGAAGAGGGAGATATTTGGGGGTCTCTTTTATAAGGGCACTAATCCCATTCACATAGGCTCATGTCCTAATCACCTTTCAAATGCCCCACATCCTAATACCATCACATTGGGGGTTAGCATGCCAAAAAACAAATTCTGTGAAGACTCTAGAGAATCTAATAAACAGAACATTCATGGCGCACTGCTGCCTTTTCAGGTGTCAAGTTCTTTTGTGTCAAAATTTTCTAAGGTAGAAGGTTTGTCACTGAAAAATGGTCAAATAGTGCTGGCATTAAACTCTTATAGATGAAAATTACTTATTCACTTTAAACTAGAGGTTTTAGAGTAATAGAGTTTGGTGAGATTGCTAGCATATTTCAATAATATTTGAGATGAAAGTTTCACAAGAAACAAATTTTCTTATGTTCTTTGAAAGCTTTTGATTCCAAGAAGAACAAATCTGTGAACCAGCTTTCTCTAGACCTTACCAGTCTAGGGTACAAACAAGGCCACAATAATCTTAATACACAAGTGAAGCTATAGTAAAAGAGTTCTGTCAATGTTAACAAAGAAAAAAATTGTCTTGCTGCAGCAGATCTGTGAGAAAGCTGTCAGAGCACATTCTGCTAAATAAGAGGTACAACCAGAAGGTCAAAACTGAAGAGATACAGTAGCCTTGAGGCAAGATGTTATTAGACTGAAGCAAATTGAAGATTTCAACAGAAGTGGCATACAAACTTCAGTTGAGTATAGGTAAAGCTTAGTGGATGTGAGTCAGGACATAGATGACCAATAAAGATAGGCACCACCAGCTCCCCAGAACAGGATCCTGGACCTCCTTTCTCTGCCAGACATAAATGCTTCATTTGTTGTAATAAGGGGAGGTGGGTGTGAACCAGGGAAGGAGCTTGGAAGGTCAGGGTGGTGAAGGTGGACCACCTACTGGGTGAGAAGTGTTTCAACATTAAAATGCAGAAACCCATCACATGGCCTTTCCAGGGTGTACCAGCTCTCTGGAATGATAAAAAACAGGTATATGTTTGCTTCTGAGGAGAACGAGGTGGCTGGGAAACAAGCTTTGAAAAGAATCACATTTGAAAATGTGGGGATTTGAAAAATGTTTATATATTACCTATTTTAAAATAAATAGCTTTGAAAGAAAGCAAAATACCTGATCCTCCTTAAAAAGGAATGTAGAACAAGGTCTCCCAGAACTGCAAAGAAGTTATCTTAAAAGTCAGAATATTTACTATCTCCCCAAATTGATAGTAGCTTTCTTTATTCTGTGTTCATTGTTACAAAAGTATATTGTAGATTTAGAATCTTTTAAAATGTGTATGTGTGTGTGTGTGTGTGTATATATACATGGGCCATCCTATGATATAGCAATGGTGAAACAAACATGCTGCTTAATTTTGACTTGATCCTACTTAGGTAAGCTCACACTAATTTTATTCCATAAACCTTCACTTCTACATTTCACTTTGAGACAAAAATTAGAAAATCGTAAAACATACAATTAAAATTCTTATTATGAAAGAAATGCTAACACTTATAAGTGGAACCTAAAAAATAATACAAATGCATGTATATGCAAAACAGAGACAGACTCACAGATAGAGAAAACAAACTTGTGGTTCCCAGAGTGGGAAGGGACAAATTAGGGGTATGAGATTAACAGATACAAACTACTACGTATAAAATAGATAAGCAACAAATATATACTGTATAGCACAAGGAGTTAAAGCCACTATCTTGTAGTAACCTATAATGGAGTATAATCAGCAAAAATACTGAACCACTATGCTGTACACCTGAAACTAACATAATATTATAAATCAACTATACTTCAATAAAAATATGCTAAACATTTTATAACTTTCTAAAAAATGATTCTTTTACACATTATTTGATCTTCTTACAATGTAGCTGTCCTATCTGTAAAGTAGAATTGATGCGTTTGATTGCTCGTTTTTTACTTGTAATGGGCAATAAATCTAAATCCAGGCATAGATAAACTTCTGTTCTTTTTTCTTTCTTTAATTATTATTGGAGTATAGTTGCTTTACAATGTTGTTAGTTTCTGCTGTTATACCAAGGTGAATCAGTTATACATATACATATATAGACTCTTTTTTAAGATTCTTTTCCATATAGGTCATTACAGAGTATTGAGTAGAGTCCCCTGTGCTATACAGTAGGTTATATACACAGTTAGTTATATATTTTATAGTAGTGTGTATATGTCAATCCCAATCTCCCAATTTATCCCTCCCCTTCTTTCCCTAATGGTAACCATAAGTTTGTTTTTTACATCTGTGACTCAATTTGTTTTGTAAATAGGTTCATTTGTACCCTTTTTTCTTAAGATTCCACATATAAGCAATATTGTACAATATTTGTCTTTCACTGTCTGACATACTTCACTCAGTATGACAATCTCTAGGCTCATCCATGTTACTGCAAATGGTATTATTTCATTCTTTTTTATGGGTAACAGTCCATTGTATATATGTACCACATCTTCTTTATCTATTCCTATGTTGATGGACATTTAGATTGCTTCCATGTCTTGGTTACTGTAAATACTGCTGCAGTGAACATTGGGGTGAATGTATCTTTTCAAATTATGATTTTCTCTGGATATATGCGCAGGAGTGGGATTGCTGGATCATATGGTAGCTCTATTTTTAGTTTTTTAATGAACCTCCATACTGTTCTCTATAATGATTGTACAAATTTACATTCCCACCAACAGTGCAGGAGGTTCCAGTTTCTCCACACCCTCTCCAGAATTTGTTTGTAGATTTTTTGAGGATGAGGATGGCCATGCTGACCAGTGTGAGGTGATACCTCATTGTAGTTTTGGTTTGCAATTCTCTAATAATTAGTGATGTTGAGCATGTTGTCATGTGCCTGTTGGCCATCTATATTTTTTCTTTGGAGAAATAGCTACATGTTCTGCCCATTTTTTGATTTTATTTATTTATTTTTTTTGATATTGAGCTGCATGAGCTGTTTGTAAATTTTGGAGATTAATTCCTTGTCAGTTGATTCATTTGCAAATATTTTCTCACATTTGAGGGTTGTCTTTTTGTTTTATTTATGGCTTCCTTTGCTGTGCAAAAGGTTTTGATTTTAATTAGGTCCCATTTGTTTATTTTTTATTTTATTTTCATTATTCTAGGAGGTGGATCAAAAAGTATCTTGCTGCAATATATGCCAGAGAGTGTTCTGCCTATGTTTTTCTCTAATAGTGTTACAGTAACTGGTCTTACAATTAGATCTTCAATCCATTTTGAGGTTATTTTTGTGTATGATGTTAGGGAGTGTTCTAATTTCATTCTTTTACATGTAGATGTCCAGTTTTCCCAGCACCACTTGCTGAAGAGTCTGTCGTTTCTCCATTGTACATTCTTGCTTCCTTTGTCATGGATTAGGTGAACACAGGTGTGTGGGTTTATCTCTGGACTTTCTGTCATGCTCCATGAATTTATACTACCATTTTTGTGCCAATACCATACTGTCTTGATGGTAGCTTTGTAGTATAGTCCGAAGTTAGGGAGTCTGATTCCTCCACCTCCATTTTTCTTTCTCAAGATTGCTTTGGCTATTCGGGGTCTTTTGTATTTCCATACAAATTGTAAAATCGTTTGTTCTAACTCTGTGAAAAATGCTATTGGTAATTTGATAGGGATTGCACTAAATCTGTAGATTGCCTTGGGTAGTACAGTCATTTTGACCATATTGATTCTACCAATCCAAAAGCATGGTATATCTCTCCATCTGTTTGTGTCATCTTTTATTTCTTTAATCAGTATCATATAGTTTTCTGAGTGCAGGTCTTTTGCCTCCTTAGGTAGGTTTATTCCTAGGTATTTTATTCTTTTTGATGTGATGGTAAATGGGATAATTTTCTTAATTTCTCTTTCTGATCTTTCATTGGTAGTATATAGGTAGCAACAAATTTCTGTGTATTAGTTTTGTATCCTGAAACCTTACCAACTTCACTGATTAGCTCTAGTAGTTTTCTGTTAGCATCTTTAGGGTTTTCTATGCATAATATCATGTCTTCTGCAAACAGTGACAGTTTTACTTCTTCTTTTCCAATTTGGATTCTCTTTATTTCTCTGATGCCATGGTTAAGACTTCCAAAACTATGTTGAATAAAAGTGGTGAGAGTGGATATCCTTGTCTTTTTCCTGATTTTAGAGGAAATGCTTTCAGTTTTTCACCATTGAGAATTATGTTCACTGTGAGTTTCTCCTATATGGCCTTTATTATGTTGAGGTATGTTCCCTCTGTGCCCACTTTTCTGGAGGGTTTTTATCATAAATTGGTGTTGAATTTTGTTAAAAGGATTTTCTGCATCTATCGAGATGATCATATGGTTTTTACTCTTCAGTTTTTTAATGGTGTGTATCACACTCATTGATTTATGTATATTGAAAAACCCTTGTATCTCTGGGATAAATTGACCATGGTGTATGATCCTTTTAATGTGTTGTTGGATTCGGTTTGCTAGTATTTTGTGGAGGATTTTTGCATCTATGTTCATCAGTGATATTGGCCTGTAATTTTCTTTTTTTGTGATATCTTTGTCTAGTTTTGGTATCAGGGTGATGGTGGCCTCATAGAATGAGCTTGGGAGTGTTCCTTCCTCTGCAATTTCTTGTAATAATTTCAGAAGGATAGGTGTTAATTCTTCTCTACATGTTTGATAGAATTCACCTGTGAAGCCAGCTGGTCCTGGACTTTTGTTTGCTCTGTTTTTATTTTATTTTTTATTTATTTTATTTTTTTAACATCTTTATTGGGGTATAATTGCTTTACAATGGTGTGTTAGTTTCTGCTTTATAACAAAGTGAATCAGTTATACATACACATATGTTCCCATATCTCTTCCCTCTTGCGTCTCCCTCCCTCTCACCCTCCCTATCCCACCCCTCCATGCGGTCACAAAGCACCAAGCCGATATCCCTGTGCCATGCGGCTGCTTCCCACTAGCTATCTACCTTACGTTTGTTAGTGTGTATATGTCCATGACTCTGTCTCGCCCTGTCACTGTTTGCTGTGTTTTTAAATGACAGTTTCAATTTCAGTTCTTGTGATTGGTTTATTCATGTTTTCTATTTCTTCCTGTTTCAGTCTCCAGAGATTTTACCTTTCTAAGAATTTATCCATTTCTTTTAAGTTGTCCATTTTATTGGCATATAGTTGCTTGCAGTAGTCTCTTATGATCTCTTTTATTTCTGTGGTGTCCATTGTAACTTCTCCTGTTTCATTTCTAATTTTATTGATGAGTTCTCTCCTTTTTTTCCTTGATGAGGCTGGCTAATGTCTTTAATTTGTATCAGTTTGATTAATATGTGTCTTAGCCTGTTCCTCCTTGGCTTTATCCTGTCTGGGACTCTCTGCATCTTCCTGGACTTGGGTGACTGTTTCCTTTCCCACGTTATGGAATTTTTTGGCTATAATCTCTTCAAGTATTTTCTCAGGCACTTTCCCTTTCTTTTCTTCTAGGACCCCTATAATGCAAATGTTGGTGCATTTAATGCTGTCCCACAGGTCTCTGAGGCTGTCCTTATTTCTTTTCATTTTTTTCTTTATTCTGTTCTGTGGCAGTGATTTCCACCCCTCTGTTTTCCAGCTCACTTATTTGTTCTTCTGCCTTAGTTATTCTGCTATTGATTCCTTCTAGTGTGTTTTTCCTTTCAATTATTGTATTGTTCTTCTCTGTTTGTTTGTTCTTTAGTTCTTCTTGGTCTTTGTTAAACATTTTTTGCATCTTCTCGATCCTTTCCTCCATTCTTTTTCGAGGATTATGTTTCATTTTTACTATCATTACTCTGAATTCTTTTTCAGTTTGATTGCCTCTTTCTTCATTTAGTTGTTCTTGTGGGGTTTTATCTTGTTCCTGCATCTACAACATATTTCTTTGTTGTCTCACTTTGTCTTACTTTCTGTGTATGTGGTCTCCTTTGTGCAGGCTGCAGAATCATAGTTACTCTTGCTTCTGGTGTCTGTGCCCTGGTGGGTGAGGTTGGTTCTGAAGCTTGTGTAGGCTTCCTCGTGGGAGGGACAGGTGCCTGCCCTCTGGTGGGTGGAATTGTGTCTTGTCTCTTTGGTGGGTAAGGCCATGTCAAGAAGTGGCTGTGAGACCAGGATGACTTTAGGCAGCCTAATAGGTAGAGCTGTGCTCCTATCTTGTTTTCTGTTTGTCCTGAGGCTTTCCAGCACTGGAGATTTCAGGTTGTTGGGTGGAGCTCTGGGCAGCATTGCAGGACAAGCAGACTGGGGAGCCCCTTGGTCCTCCTCCCATCTCAGTTTGCCTCTTCTCACAGACTGTGATATACTCTGCAGTCAATAGCCTGTGAATCTGGAGTTTCTTGAGGCATTTCCAAAATTTACTTCCCTTGTTGAGTTTATATGACAACCCATAGCCTTCTGCCAGTTTCTGTCAGTTGTTGAAGGATCTCTTAGCTACAGCAGCCTCAGAGTGAGTAGTGTCCAGTCAGTCAAGTTGAATCCTGACTCCTACACCAACTGTCAGGGAGGAACAATTTTTCCTCTACCTTTCTAAGTCCTTCTAGCTGAGACAGGTTAGCAAGAGAAAATCTTGCAAAAGTTTAAGAACAAGTATACATCAGAGAAACCCAGGAAAACTGAGTAAACTCCTAAACTTCTGTTCATAGGTATTCCACCTCCTAATACAATGTAAATGCTAAAGGATATTACACACCTCAGGAAAGGTCATCCCCCAACAATGATATCATCAATGAACACCCTGATAACCATACAAACACAACAGTACTTACCTTCAACATAACAAAAAGTGAAAAATATTCTGTTGTTGTTGCCATCATATGCAAACCTGGTTGTAGAGGGAAAAATAATATAACCAGAGGATGAAGACACTTTTCAGGAAATGAATTATATAAGACTTCCATGTACTTGGTCATCAGTAAAATGTTCAAACTTCTCTAAAGTCTGATAGCATACAAAAATACTTCATTATAATATACTTTCCCAAATAATGCAAATATCAGACAAACCAAAATTCATGGGTCTTTTTAAAAAACTGTCCTTAACTCTTAAAAAATTTGCATGACAGAATTTTTTTAAATGCAGGAGGAAAGGTCTATATTAAAGAAGACCAAAGGCATATGATGATTGAATGAAATGCATGATATGTGATGGGATATTAGATCAGGGAAAAAAAGTAGGTGAAATAAAGCCATAAAAGACATTTAGGAATCATTCGGCAATATTTAATAAGGGTTTTACACTAAATAACAGCATTAGATAATGTTAAATTTCAATTGTGTGATAATTATAAATTTAGGGTATAAATTAATTATATAAAATATATAGATAAGACAATTAAATTATAAGAGAATGTCCTTTTCTCTTATGAGATACATGTTGAAATATTTAGAGATGAAGTATCAATTTTCTCAAATCAAGCACAAGTGTGTGTGTGTGTGTGTGTGTGTGTGTGTGTAGTCAGAGGTGTACAATTAAGAAAGCATGATAAAATGAGCATGCCAAGTATAAATCTTTGTAAAAGGAATATCTGTGTTCATTGTACTGTTCTTTCTACTATTCTGTGGATTTGAAAATTTTTAAAATAAAAAGTTGAAGATAGATTTCCCAAAGAAATTATGTGATAATTAGGATAAAACAAACTGGAAAAGAAGAACTCTGAGATAAAAAGTGGGGGGGGGGAATCATTATGTGAAGATTTATGCTTCTGTATGTCTATATTTCTGCTTCTACTGATATCTACATTCAGTAAAGTTCTATGCCATTCTTTTTGGCTACACACAAGATGTACAGAAAATGGTCCTGATGGTATGATGGCTTTGTGATGTGTTAATTTGTACTAAATATTCCAGAATTCAATTTTTTGTTTGTTTCTGCTTTGGGTGGGCAACAAGGGAGATTTGTGTATAATTTGAAAAATGGAAGGGAAGCAGAAGCTATTCCAGCACATAAATGTGACTGCTGATATGTTTAGTGTGAAGTAGAAGCTGGGCCTGTGATTTCTCTATACACACCTGGATTCCCTTTTACCTTCTCTGATTCCTAGGCACAGTGTGTGTTAGCTCCATGGCTCCAGCTTCTGCAGGACATCATCATCACCAAAGTCAGAAACAACAAGAATGTACAAAGCTTTCAGTCCATTCCAGTGGGATTCAAGAACATGTTTGTGGATTTCACCCTACTTAAAATCTTCCCTTATAGATTGCCCTTTCTAAGAGCTTTAAGTTACAGCATCAGATAAAGAGACAACAGTATTACAGAGAAAAGTGCAGTAGTTCCCACAGTTTGATAATTCAATTCCGTTTAATATGTCCCATTATAACAAATGAGATTATAGATTATATGTGGTATCTAGACAGATAGATAGCCTTATACTTATACACATAAATCTCTAGTTAGTTCTGCCTCTATTTTTGAACTGTGATTGATACAAAAGCATTTCAAATTAATAAGAGTACAAGATGGCAGAGTATAAGGAGGTGAGTTGACCTTTCTTATGAAAACATCAAAATCACAACTAACTGCTGAACAACCATCTACAAAATAATTCTGAAACCCTACCAAAATCATAGCTTACATCCAAAGACAAAAAAGAAGCCACAACAAGTTAGTAGGAGGAGTGCAATTGTGATAATATCAAATCCTGTACCTGATGGTTGTGTGACTCACAGACTGGAAAATTATACCACAGAAGTTCTCCCACTGGAGTGAAATTTCTGAGTCCCATGTCAGGCTCCCCAGCCTGGGGGTCTGGCAATGTTAGGAGGAGACCCCAGAGAATCTGGCTTTGAAGGCCAGTGGGGTTTGATCACAGGAAATCCACTGGATGGGGGAAATAGATACTCCACCCGTGGGGGGCACACATAAGGTCTCATGCACGCCAGGACCCAGGAGAAAAAGCAGTGACCTCATAAGTGCCTGGGGCAGACCTACCTGCTGGTATTGGAGGGTCTTCTGTGGAGGTGGGGCATGGCTGTGGCTCACCATGGGGACAGAGACACTGGCAGTTCTGGGGAGTACTCATTGGCATGAATCCTCCTGGAGGCCACCATTTTCTCACCAGGACTTGGCCCTACCCAAAATCCTGTGGGCTCAAGTGCTAGGAAGCCTCAGGCCAAACAGCCAACAGGGCAGTAACACAGCCCCACCCATCAGCAGGCCGATGCTTAGAGTCTTCCTGAGGACACAGCTGTTGGCTAAACACACCCCTTGATGTGGCCCTGCCCGCTAGAGGGACAAGACCTAGCTGCACCCACCAGTGGGCAGGAACCAGTCTCTCCCACCAGGACACCTGCACAAACCTCTTAGCCTCATCCACCAAGGGGTACACAGCAACAGCAAGAAGTACTACAACCCTGTAACCTGTGGAACAGAAATCTCAGTCACAGAAAGTTAGACAAAATGAGATGTCAGAGAAATATGTTGCAAATGAAGGAACAAGATAAAACGTCAGAAGAAAAACTAAGTGAAGTGGAGATAGGTAAACTACCCCCAAAAAAATTTAGAGTAATGGTAGTAAAGATGATCCAAGATCTTGGAAAAAGATTGGAGGCACAGATAGAGGAAATACAAGAAGTGTATAACAAACACCTAGAAGAACAAAAGAACAAACAGAGATGAACAATACAATACAACTGAAAGAAAAATCCACTAGAAGGAATCAGTAGCAGAACAACTGAGACAGAAGAACGGATAGTGACCTGGAAGACAGAATGGTGGAAATCACTGTTGTGGAACAGAATAAAAAAAAGAATGAAAAGAAATGAAGACAGTCTCAGAGACCTCTTGGACAACATTAAATGCACCAACACTCACATTATAAATGGTCCCAGAAGGAGAAGAAAGAAAAAGAACCTGAGAAAATATTGGAAGAGATAATAGCTGAAAACTTCCCTAATATGAGAAAGGGAACATTCACCAGAGTCCAGGAAGATGCAGAGAGTCCCAGGCAGGATAAATCTAGGGAGGAATAGGCTGTTACATATAGTAATCAATATGAGAAATATTTAAGACAAAGAAAAATATTAAAATCAACATGGATAAAGCAACAAGTAACATACAAGGGAATCACCATAAAGTTATCAGCTGATTTTTTCAGCAGAAACTCTGCAGACCAGAATAGAGTGGCACAATATATTTAAAGTGATGAAAGGGAAGAACCTACAACCAAGAATACCCAGGAAGGCTCTCATTCATATCTCATGGAGAAATCAAAAGCTTTACAGATAAGTAAAAGCTAAGAGAATTCAGCACCACTAGACTAGCTTTGCAATAAATGCTTTGCCACAAATACTGAAAGACCTTCTCCACACAGAAAAGAAAAGGCCACAATGAGAAACAATAAAATTACAAGTGGAAAAGCTCACCAGTAAAGGCAAATATATAGTAAAGTAGGAAATCATCTACACACTAGTATGATATCAAAATCACTATTCATTAGAAGAGGAGAGTACAAATTTCACGATATTGGAAATGGATTTGAAATTAAAAGACCAGCAACTTAAAACAATCTTGTTTATATACAGACTGGTATATCAAAACCTCATGATAAATGCAAACTGAGAATCTACAAAAGATGGACACACAAAAAGAAAAAGGAATCCAAATACAACACTAAAGTTAGGCATCAAATCACAAGAGAAAAAAAGGGGAAGGGAAGAAAAAAGCTACAGAAACAAATCCCAAACAATTAACAAAATGGCAACAAGAACATACATGTTGATAATTATCTTAAATGTAAACATATTAAATACCCCAACCAAAAGACATACACTGGCTGAATGGATAAAAAAAGAAGACCCATATATATGCTGCCTACAACACACCCACTTCAGATCTAGGGATACATAAAGACTGAAAGTAAGGGGATGGAAAATGGTATTCCATGCAAATGGAAATCAAAGGAAAGCTAGAGTAGCCATACTCCAGCTTTAAAATAAAGACTGTTAAAATAAATTGACTTTAAAAGAAAGACTGTTACAAGAGACAAAGAAGGAAACCACACAATGATCAAGGGATCGATCCAAGAAGATATAAAAACTGTAAATATGGGGCTTCCCTGGTGGCGCAGTGGTTGAGAGTCTGCCTGCCGATGCGGGGACACGGGTTCATGCCCCGGTCCAGGAGGATCCTACATGCTGCGGAGCAGCTGGGCCTGTGGGCCATGGTCTCTGGGCCTGTGCGTCCGGAGCCTGTGCTCCGCAGCGGGAGAGGCTGCAGCAGTGAGAGACCCGCATACCACACACACACAAAAACAAAAACAAAAACAAAAAACTGTAAATATATATGCACCCAACAGAGGAGCACCTCAATATATAAGGCAAATACTAACAGCCATAAAAGGAGTAATCAACAGTAAGACAATAATAGTGGGGGAGTTTAACACCCCACTTACATCGATGGACAGATCATCCAGACAGAAAATAAATGAGGAAACACAGGCTTTAAATGACACATTATATCAGATGGACTTAATTGATATTTATAGAGCATTCCATCAAACAGAATACACATTCTACTCAAGTGCACATGGGACATTCTCCAGGATTTATCACATCCTGGGCCACAAAGCGAGCCTCGGTAAATTTAATAAAACTGAAATCATATTAAGCATTGTTTCCATCCACATTTTCAGATTAGAAATCACCTACAAGAAAAAAACAGAAACACCTGAAGGCTAAACAATATGCTACTGAACAACCACTGGAACACTGAGGAAATCAAAGAGGAAATCTTAAAATACCTTGAGACAAATGAAAACAAAAGCACAGTGATCAAAAGACTGTGGGATGGAGCAAAAGCTATTCTAAGAGTGAAGTTAATACAATCTTACCTCATAAAAGAGGAAAAAATCTCACCTGAACAACCTAACCTTACACCTAAAGTAAATAGAGAAAGAAGAACAAAAAAAACCCAAGTTAGTGGAAGGAAAAGAATCATAAAATCTGAGCAGATGAATGAAATAGAGATGAAGAAAACAGAAACATCAATGAAACTAAAAGATGGCTCTTTGAAAAGATAAGCAAAATAGATAAACCTTTAGCCAGACTCATCAAGAAAAAAAGGGAGAGGGCTCAAATCAATAAAATTAGATATAAAACGGGAAGTGACAATGGACACCAAAGAAATACAAAAGATCATAAGAGACTACCACAAGTAAGTATATGCCAATAAAATGGACCACTTAGAAGAAATAAAGAAATTTTTAGAAAGGTACAATTTCCATAAACTAAGCCAGGAAGAAATGGAAAATATGAACAGACCAATTACAAGTACTGAAATTGAAACTGATTTAAAAACTCCCAAGAAAATTCCAGGACCAGGTGACTTCACAGTTGAACTCTATCAAATATTTAGAGAAGAGTTAACACCTATCCTTCCCAAACTATTCCAAAAAATTACAGAGTAAGGAACACTTCCATGCTCATTTTATGAGGCCATCATCACCCTGATACTAAAACCAGACAAAGATACCATAAAAAGAGAAAATTACAGGCCAATATCACAGATGAATGTAGACGCAAAAATCCTCCACAAAATACTAGCAAACCAAATCCAACAATAAACTAAAAGGATCATAAACCATAATCAAATGAGATTTATCCCAGGGATGCAAGGATTTTTCAATATCCACAAATCAGTGTGATACACTACATCAACAAACTGAAGAATAAAAACCATATGATCATCTCAATAGACGCAGAAGAAGCTTTAGACACAATTCAACACCCACTTATGATAAAAACTCTCCAGAAAGTGGGCACAGAGGGAACATACTTCAACATAATAAAGGCCATATATGGCAACCCATGGCTAACATCATACCCAATGGAAGAAATCTGAAAGCATTTCCTCCAATATCAGGAACAAGACAAGGATGTCCACTCTCACCACTTTTATTCGACATAGTTTTGGAAATCTTAGTCACAGCAGAGAAGAAAAAATAAAAGGAATCCAAACTGGAAAAGAAGTAAAACTGTCCCTGTTTGCAGTTGACATGATACTATACATAGAAAATCCTAAAGATATTACCAGAAAACCACTAGAGCTCATCACTGAACTCAGTAAGGTGGCAGGAAACAAAATTAATACACAGAAATCTCTTGCATTCCTATACATTAACAATGAAAGATCAGAAAGAGAAATTAAAGAAACCATCTCATTTACCATTGTATCAAAAAGAATAAAATACCTAAAAATAAACCTACCTAAGGAGGCGAAAGACCATACTCAGAAAACTATGAAAGGCTGATGAAAAAATCAAAGATGATACAAACAGATGAAAAGATATAGCATGTTCTTCAATAGAAAGAATCAGTTTTGTCAAAATCAGTATACTACCAAAGGCAATCTACAGACTTAATACAGTCCTTATCAAATTACCAATGGCATTTTTCACAGAGCTAGAACAAAAAATTTTAAAATTTCTATGGAAACACAAAAACCTCAAATAGCCAAAACAATCTTGAGGAAAAAAAAGGGACCTGCAGGAACTGGGCTCCCTGACTTCAGATTATACTACAAAGCTACAGCCGTCAAAACCGTATGGTACTGGTACAGAAACAGAAATACAGATCAATGGAACAGGATAGAAAGCCCAGAAATAAACCCATGCATCTATGGTCAATTAATCTATGGCAGAGGAAGCAAGACTAAAATTATATAGTCCATTAGGAAAAAAGACTGTCTCATCAATAAATGTTTCTGGGAGAACTGGACAGCTACATGTAAAAGAATAAAATTAGAACATTCATTAACACCATACACAAAAATGAACTCAGAATGGGTTAAACACCTAAATGTAAGACCGAATACTATAAAACTCCTATAGGAAAACTTAGGCAGAACACACTTTGACATAAATTGCAGCAAGATCTTTTTTGATCCACCTCTTAATGAAAATTAAATAAATATACAAATGGGACCTAATTAAACTCAAAAGCTTTCGCACAGCAAGGAAACCATAAACAAAATGAAAAGACAACCCACAGAATGGGAGAAAATATTTACAAATGATGTGACCTATAAGGGATTAATCTCCAAAATTTCCAAACAGCTCATGTGGGTCAATATCAAAAAAACAAGCAACCCAATCCAAAAAATGGGTGGAAGACCTAAATAGACATTTCTCCAAAGAAGACATACAGATGGCGAAGAGGCACATGAAAAGATACTCAACATCACTAATTATTAGAGAAATGCAAATCAAAACTACAGTGAGGTATCACCTCACACCAGTCAGAATGGCTGTCATCAAAAAGTCTACAGACAATAAATGCTGCAAGAGGGTGTGGAGAAAAAGGAACCCTCTTGCACTGTTGGTGGGAATGTAAATTGGTACAGCCACTATGGAGAACAGTATAGAGGTTCCTTAAAAAACTAAAGATAGTGGTACCATTTGATCCAGCAATCCCACTCCTGGGCATATATCCAGAGAAAACCATAATTTAAAAAGGTATATATACCCCAATGTTCATTGCAGCACTGTTTACAATAGCCAAGACATGGAAGCAACTTAAATGTCCATCAACAGAGGAATGGATAAAGAAGATGTGGTACATATATACAATGGAATATTACTCAGCTATAAAAAAGAATGAAATAATGCCATTTGCAGCAACATGGATGGACCTAGAGATTATCATACTAGGTGAAGTAAGTCAGACAGAAAGACAAATATCATATGGTATCACTTATATGTGGAGTCTAAAAAATGATACAAATGAACTTATTTACAAAACAGACTCACAGAGAGAGAAGACAAATTTATGGTTACCAAAGGGGAAAGGGAGTGGGGAGGATAAATTTGGAATTTGGGGTTAAACAATACATACTACTATATATAAAATAGGTAAACAGCAAGGACCTACTTATAGTACAGGGAACTGTATTCAATATCTTGTAATAACCTATAATGGAAAAGAATCTGAAAAAGTATACATATATTTATATACATGTATAACTGAATCACTTTGCTGTACACCTGAAACATTGTAAATCATCTATACTTCAAAAAAAACAAAACAAAAAAACCAGTGAGATTTTACTGGGTTACATCCCAGTAAACCCATCATAAATTGAAAATGCATTAAATCAAAAATGCATTTAATACACCTGTTACCCAACATCATAACTTAGTCTAGCCTAACTTAAACATGCTCACAACCCTTACATTAGCTTACTGGTTGGCAAAATCATCTAATACAAAGCCTATTTTATATTAAATTGTTGAATATCTCATATTTAGTTGAATACTATACTGTAAGTGAAAAACAGAATGGTTGTATGGGTACAGACTGTAAGTGTATTGATTGCTTAACTTGTGATCCTGTGGCTGACTGGAAGGAGAAGCTCTCTGTCACTGCCAAGCATCATGAGAGAGTATCATACCACACATTGCTAGCCCACAAAAAGATCAAACTTCAAGGTATAATTTCTACTGAATGTGTATCACTTTAGCACCATCATAAATTTGAAAATTTTAAATCAAACCACTGTAAGTCAGGGACCATCTGTACATTGCTGAAGTCCAAAACTCTGACAGCACCAAATGCTGACAAAGATGTGGAGCAACAGGAGCTCTCATTTGTAGGTGGGAATGCAAGATGATATAGCCACTTTGGAAATTTGGAGTTTTCTTTCAAAACTAAACATATTCTCATCATACAACCCAGCAATCATGCTCCTTGATGTTTATCCAAAGGGGCTGAAAACCTATGTCCACATAAAAACCTGCACATGGATGTTTATAGCCTCTTTATTCATAATTGCCCAAACTTGGAAGTAACAAAGATGTCCTTCATAGATGAATAGATAAATAAACCATGGTACATTCAGACAAAGAAATATTATTCAGAGCTAAAAAGATGTGAGATATCAAGCCATGAAGACATGGAGGAAAGTTAAATGCCTGTTATTAAGTGAAAACAGGCATTCTGAAAAGGCTATATACTATATGGTTCCAATTATATGGCATTCTGCAAAAGGCAAATCTATGGAATCAGTGAAAGATCAGTGGTTGCCAAGGGTTGGGTGGAAGGAGAGATGAATAGTTGGCACACGAAGGATTTTTAGGGCATGAAACTATTTTGTATAATGCCATAATGGTGATTATATGTCATTATACGTGTGTCCATACCCATAGTATGTACAACGTCAAGAGTGAACTGTAAAATAAACTATAGACTTTGGGTGTTAATAGTGTATCAATGTAGGTTCATTGATTTTAACAAATCACTGTGATAAGGGATAAAAATAGGGGAGTCGTGAACTTGTGGGGACAGGAAGTATATGTGAACTTTCCCCTCAGTTTTTCTGTGAATATAATAATGCTCTAAAAAATAAAGTTTATTAATTAAAATATTTTTTTAAATAAAAGATTCAGGCTGGATTAACCTGGCCTTTATTTGCTATTGTTTTTCAGTGATTTGTTTGGTGAAGAATCCAATTTATAAAACAGAAGACAATATTGTCTTATTAATTACAAAAGCTTTTATGAAATGAATTAGATATTTGGGTATCTTTACATCTTCATAAGAATAGAAATTTATTACTGATGTCTCCTGTTTATAGACCAAAAATGTGGACCTACCCCAAAAAAAGCACAAAATAAGTTGATAGAAACATTAAACCCAAGAAACACAAATATAACTTTAGAAGTTCTGCAGTGTATCACTTCTTTTTTCCTTCTTATTGCTATGCTTTGGCATAAAGAGTCATTAATTTATTTATTCATGCATACATTCAGCAATCACTTATTGAATTCCTATTTTACACAGAGGCACTGAGAATATAGTAGTGAGTATGCAGAAATAAATTTGCTTATAATGAGTGCTGAGTCCTCCCAAGTGGGAAGAGTTTGCTAAGAGGATATTTAATTTATTGGGGTGGGAGAAGAAAATATTGGATGTTTTATTTGCATATATATTTTGATTTTCTTTTTTAAAAATATATTTTTGTTTATGCCTCATAAGGTAAAAAGAAATCAGAATTCCGGTGCCTGTACAAATACATAAATATATGTAAATATATACATATTCATAGATAGTGGATTCACATTTTTTCTCCATGTGATCAAACAAATTTGGTCTTATGTAATGAGACAGATCTTAAAACAAACATACAGAACACATAATTACAAATTGTGACATGTTTTATGAATGCAAAGAACAGAGTACTCCTAGAGCAAGTGTGAAAAGTGTGGAAAAAGTGTTCCCGGTGGATGAAACAACACGTACAAAAGCTGTGATGCAAGAGCGAGCTTAGCATGTTGAAGGAACTGAGAGATGCCTAGTGTAGCTGAAGCCCAATGATCAAGGAAGGGGTATAGGAAGGTCAGATGATGCTGGTGAGTCAGGAAGAGGTCAGGTCACAGACAGACTTGTAGGACAGGAATGAATCTGAATTTAGTGTTAAGTGCAAAAACATTCTAGTAAATATTTGTTTTTTAAAAAGGAATGATATCAGGTTTATTTGTATACAAGGTAAGTCTGACTGTTCTTTATGTTTTTTTTTTGAGGGGGGTCAATTGAAAATGCCAAGGAGTCTGGCAGACACAAGGAATTTTGTTCAAATCTCATTATAAAAAATTCCCCTCTAAACATGATATGAAATTAGATGACATAAAACTGTGAAATGAAAAAAATTTCTGGATTTGCCCTTTAAGTTTTTAAGGCTTGTCATTTAAGCTATAACTAATAAGGGCATTAATGACTAGTTCTTTGGGCATGTCTAAAGTAACCAAGTTGCCATCAAACTTACGGATTCAGAACTTATGTCCTTTTTTCCCCAGAAAAACAAAGCAGCAGCAAGAGAAGAAGGAAAAGAAAGAGGGAGAAAGATGAGGAAAAGGAAAAGGAGGAGGAAGGGGAAATAACAAGCTAAAATCAGTTAAATTTATATAAAAATTTTGTGTCAACACTTAAAGTTTGTTGTCATAGTTATTCAACCATAAACTGTCTCTAACATCAGACTTTATTAGGAATTAGTGTTTATCTGACAAGTTGGCCTACAGACGTGACAAACTTCAATCGGGCTTACACAAATAAAAACCCTGCTTTGACTTTGAGTATCATTTTATTATTTAACCAACTTATTTCATTAAAGCCAGACATTGTACCTATAAGCATTTTATCAAATGGTGTGGATACAACAAGATGAATCATGGCATAGCTTTATTTTTCTTGCAATAGTGGTTATTTTATTTTTCTGTCCCAAATGCCATCTCTACTAACCAAATAACATTTATATTCACATTATGGAATTAACAAATTCTCCTTTTTAGGCATGAAAGTATACAGGATAATATAAACAAGTTCTAACATTTTATGAGGTTTAAATATTCACACTTCTTCCCTTATCTAAGCTTAGAAGGCTGCATTGAAAAGATGAATGTGATCTGTCTTGTCTTCTCTATTTTCTCTCCTATGTCCTGTACTCAGAGACTTTAGAGTAAGAAATAGAGGGAGATAAAACCTCTCATTTAATGTTTGAGGTTGTAGTTTGGATGGTAAGAGTTTAGAGAGACTGTAAAATTGTTTTCTCTGTTTAACACACATACACACACACCCAGTCTTCTGCTTATTTTTAAAATAATAAACATGAAAGCTTACCACCTCAGTCTGCTCCATCTGGCATACAATCTTTGGTTATATTTTTGATTTAATGCCTTAGCAGAGACCTCAATCATATTATGTTTCTTATACTTTCCTGAGGTTTGAAGTTTACAGAAGAAAATACCTTTTCTAAACTGCTTTCATCCTCAGTCTTTGTATCCTGCTTTTGCTTGTAATTAAATCCAACATTTTTAAACTCTCAAATAGAAAAGATCAGTCTTGGCAGGTCTTTTTCAATTTGAAAGACTCAGCAAGCTTGATTCTTGATTATTTTCCAGCTTTAATTATTTCGACTATGGAATGATATTTATCCTCTCATCCCTGAAGCACTCTTAAATTTTCAGAGTAGATACAACATTTTACCTTCATCAATCTTTGATTCTTTTGCTGACACAACTTAAAAGGTGTTGAGAGTTTTTGTTTCTCCTATAAACATTCTGAATACAACCTGAATCCAAAAAATTTAGCTTTGCTTTGGCATAGAAGAAAAATTCTCCTCCCAAAGGGATTTAATTGGTAAATGATTTTAGAAAAGAATAACTGGAAAAAGCAGAAGAAAAACTTTATAAATTTTTGAATTTTACCTAGGATTAGCTAATAAATGATTTTGTATCATCATAATATTTGAGGAAATTGGAACTATTTTAACATATTTTTAGATTATTTTGGGTTTATAGATTAACACTCCATGGTTCGGTAGAAAGAATGCAGGTTTTGGATTTGGATAAAGTTTCTAATCCTGGTCAATAATTTTGTAGCTTTGTTATCTGGGGGAAATCTCTCCAGGTCTCAGTTTCTATTTTGTAAACAAACTACATTTTAGAGTCCTTAGGGAGAATAGATGAAGGAACTGATGGTACTGCAAATTTCTACAGCACATTTCTGTAGAAATGTGCAAAGTTCTACAGCACATTTTCCATCCTTTACATATTCCTCCTTTCATCAAAGCCCAAAACTATAAAGATATCCATACTTCTCCACAAGGCAATAGGCTTTGGGGGAGTGAATCCTTATTCTAGCATCAAGGATTGCTCTTAATTGGTCTAATCCAATCATGGTACTCCCATTTTGCTGGCCAGTGACTGGTCTAGGCCAAAGTGTATGATCCAATTCTAGACAGAACATATGACAGGCACAGGAGTTATGGGAAGAGTTTCTTCCTCCCTAAAAGTGAAACTCTTTCATGATGAAAACATATTCTCTTTCCAAATATGTTTTAATGTCTGGATATAATGCTGGGGGATACGGCAGCCATCTTGTTATAAGCTTATGGATAAAATCAAACTGAAAATGGCAGAAAGATGCTGGAGTTCTACCTGTTATCACCGCTCATCTGATTAACCATTGCTGGAACCACAATAACTCTAGAAGTTTTGTTATGGAGATAATAAATGTTCCTTTATTTTAAGTACAATTTGTTATTTGCTGTAATTTACAAACAAAACATTCTAACCAATACAGTGATGACTGTAGTATGTGGTAGGTGCTAAGTGTTCAATAGATGTTATTTTCCTTATTTTACCCCATTTATCCCGAGAAGTGTTACACTAAGTATATCTGAAATTATTCTGCTTGATAGAAACCCAAATGCTGTATAGGAAAAAAAAAGGTTTGATCAACTGTTTAACTTGTTAAATCCATAGGGGAAATTTATAACCAGTGCTAATAATGTGCTAAGTTCATCATCATTTAAGAATAAAATTAGCTTCATTTGGCTAGATATCTCAGAGTGTAGAAATGAGATGAGAAAAACACTTTATTTTGCTCTTTAAAATATAACTCTATGTTTTTAAAAGTTGATATTAATTTGTTCAAACTAAAAATTAAATATTTTATTATACCATATTAAAATCAATATAATATTAAATAAATAAAAAGCATACTGAGCATCTAGCATACTAAGGGATCATAAAATGTATATTTCATTCTTACAATAAATCAAGGTTAAAGAAAATATTTAAAAGCTAATGAGAGCAAGGGTGCATCAGTTATCTTTATTTCTCATCTAGAAAATACACCAAAAGAGGTAATTCAATTTTTATAAAATGAACTGTATAATTCAAATCTAAGTTGTTTCCATGAATGGAGAAAAAAATCAAGGAAGAAACTTAACTATAGATGGTAATTCAAAGCTTCCCTGATTAAACTGGGAACATTCAGAAGGAGAAAAAACTTCTCTCTAAAGGAAGGAAGCCCTTGACAGATGAGAAAATTCACTTACATGCATTTTATGACACCAGGAAGCCCTGACCAAGTCCTGGGAAGGAGTTATTTTTCACTTTAAGAAAAATAGGGTGAGTACAAAAGAGTATCCTAATTAAGGACTGGAAATAAAGGATTTGGATAAATTGATGACATTTAAGGATCTTATCCTCATTTGAATTCTTTTAACAACTACTGTCTGAACCATATTGATGGCATTTACTTTTAACTGCATTCCTTTCCATTGCGTGTGTGTGTGTGTGTGTGTGTGTGTGTGTGTATGTACCACTTTTATCAATCCTAGTGCATTGTTATTTTAAGTAGCTAAGATATAGTCTCCATCCCTTGTCTTTTCTATTTTTTTCTTGGCACAGAAGAAAGGTTCATGAATAGGAGGCTTTTGATAAATTTCATAGGTGAGTGAAGGATAAACTAGAACTATAATTTATAATTTTGGTTACTTTTGAGACGATTTCTTTATAATTTATTTCTTTTGTGCTTATGCCGACATGTTTTGTAAGAAAAATATAAGTGAAAAATCACCCTAATAGTCTATAATCACCATGTCAGACTATAAATATGCTTTCAAAGCACAGGTTATTAAAAAGTCACTACCTGGTAGTACTTCACCCTATTTGATAGTAAATTTTTGAGAGAAATAATTTCTAATTTACTGAATTAGATCTCTATAGCAGTGGGAAGATCATTTCCACTTTCATGACTGCACCAAATCCAATGAGGAGAGCATTTATTTTGATCCAAAAGCAAGTTGTTATCCATTCTCAGGCCTAATAAGAATCTCTATGAAAATAATAAACTGCTAAGTAATATACACACACACACACACACACATGCATACATACACACAGCACTGATTATCACATTTTATCAATAGTTGACATCAAGTCTCTAGCATAATCCATCAACTAGAAGGTAACTTGAATAATCAACCCAAGAGCAAGGATTAGGCATTACTCATTTTTGTCTCCTGCAAAGTGTGTCCTATACATAGTATTTCTTTATCAATGTTTTTAGCAAATGAATGAGCAAATAATTACTAAAATACTTTTAAGCAATAATTGTTTCTTTAACAACAATTTAAAAAGAAATAGTGCCAACATGTAATTTCAATTTCTAATTTGAAACATTCAAATCACTTAAAGATAATCCTTTAATAGCCACTGTCACTGAGTCAAGAGTCAACCAAATTCTACCCACTCAATATGCTACTCCAATATATAGGTAATAGGATATAAAACCCCTCAGAAGCAGCTAGGATAATCCAGGACATGTTCTTCAGGTAAATTGAAAAGTTTCGGTAAATATCATAGAACAAGACAGGGAAAATTCAAAGCAAGTCAACTATCAAGGAAAACAAGGAGAAAGGTATTTGAATGCTAGAGAGAATAAAGATGAGGTAGGCAACTTCTGGCCTCTAAGCAACTTAACAAAGTCTGTTAGGTCAAAGAATCTTTACCAGTGATATTAGCAGTCAGCTTCCACCTTAATCCAAAGAAGGAAGTTCTTGTTTCCCTGTTCTGTTTTAAATTCTCTTCTGGGAGTGAATAGTACTAAGATCATAAACGTAGACTCCTTGGCAAATCCTGATGTTGATTTATGAAAGACAGACTTTAAAATTCTGGGAAGATGGTGGAGTAGGAAGTACAAGGGCTTTGTCTCCCACCTAGGCAATAATTGCACTGGCAGACTCTGTCTGATGTAAATATTTTGGAACTCTGGAGTCTATTAAAAGCTTGCAACTTCCAGGGGAAGGCTTAGAACAGGGATCCCCAACCGCTGGGCCATGGACCAGCACCGGTCCACAGTCTGTTAGGAAACAGGCTGTGCAGCAGAAGGTGAGTGGCGGGCGAGCCAGCGAAGTTTCATCTGCTCCCCATCACTTGCATTACCACCTGAACGATCCCACCCCCTCCTCTGGTCTGTGGAAAAATTGTCTTCCACAAAACTAGTCCCGGGTTCCAAAGAGGTTGGGGACCACTGGCTTAAAAGGTAAATTCAGGTTAATTTCAGTTCTTAGCTTGGCAGCAGATATCCAGCCTCCCCTTCCCCCACCACCCAGTCCTGTGGAAGGTGGTTGTGTACTTTTTCCTGGAGCAGCTTGTGCACAGCTTGTGGAGCCAGAGTGGGCAAAAGGGCTTGTCCTCCAAATATCAGAGTTCTGTGCTCTGCTCACTCATTGCTGCTTCTGGTCTCAGAAGTGCAGACTAAGAATTGTGTGACCACTGTTCTTGTACCTCCCCCTGTTGTTGCAAGCCCACTTTTTTTGCTAACTAAAGTGACTTCCAGGGGTTTTAAAGGGACCCTTTTCCCCCATCTTCATTATTTTCCCTCTTCTGGGAGACAGACATTAATGACAAGGGCATTCAAAAGCAATTACATATATGGGGGAAATTATAAAGTTACTGTACATGCCCAGGGAAAGGTAACGTTTCAGAAAACAGCTGAGAAGACCATAAGTTTATAGTTCAGGTTGATCCTTGCCAAAGAGCCAGCCTCTAACACTCAAAAAAACAAAAACAATAAACTAAAACAGCAGCAATAACAACAAAAACTCAGCAAAACTTGGGAACCAGGGAGAATATGATTTCAAGTGTTATCATGTTTTTAGGGTCAACTGTTCAATTTTCAACAAAAAAATCACAGGGCATACAAAAAACAGGATAACATGGTCCATTCAAAAGGAAAAATAATCAACAAAAACTATACTTGAAAAAGAACTGATTTTTTTTTGGGGGGGGGGGTACGCGGGTCTCTCACTGTTGTGGCCTCTCCCATTGCGGAGCACAGGCTCCGGACGCGCAGGCTCAGCGGCCATGGCTCACGGGCCCAGCCGCTCCGTGGCATGTGGGATCTTCCCAGACCGGGGCACGAACCCACGTCCCCTGCATCGGCAGGCGGACTCTCAACCACTGCGCCACCAGGGAAGCCCAGAACTGATATTTTTTGATCTAGTTCTGTGAAAAATGCCATTGGTAATTTGATAGGGATTGCATTAAATCTGTAGATTACCTGGGGTAGAACAGTCATTTTAACAATACTGATTCTTCATTGCACTGTTTACAATAGCCAAGACATGGAAGTGACGTAAATGTCCATCAACAGATAAATGGATAAAGATGTGGTACATATATACAATGGAATATCACTCAGCCATTAAAAAGAATGAAATAATGCCATTTGCAGCAATATGGATGGACCTGGAGTTACCATACTAAGTTAAGTAAGTCAGACAGAGAAAGCCAAATATCATATGATATCATTTATATGCAGAATCTAAAAAAAAATGATACAAATGAACTTATTTACAAAACAGAAACAGACTCACAGACTTCAAAAACAAATTTACTGTTACCAAAGGGGAAATGTGGGGAGAGGAATAAATTGGGAGACTGGGATTGACATATACACACTACTATATTTAAAATAGATAACCAACAGAGACCTACTGTATAGCACAGGGAACTCTGCTCAATATTCTGTAACAACCTAAATGGGAAAAGAATTTGAAAAAGAATAGCTTGTATATGTATAACTGAATCAACTTTCTGTACACCCAAAACTAACACAACATTGTTATTCAACTATAATCCAATATAAAATAAAAACTTTTTAAAAAGACCTGACAGCAGATGTGCTACACAAAGACTTTAAAATAACAGTCTTACAGATGCTTGAAGAACTAAAAGATGTGGAATAACTCAAGAAAATAATGTAGGAAAAAGGTAAAAATATCAGTGAAGAGAAAACCTATAAAGAAACCAAAAGGAAATTCTGAAGCTGAAAAGTACAATTGAAATGAGAAATTACTAAAGGAATTTAAAGGTAGATAAAGGAAGGTGAAGAAAGAGTCATCAAATTAAAGATAAGTAATGGAAATTACTGAATCTGAAGAGTGGGAAAATAAAAAGATTGAAGAAACATGAGCAGAGCCTAAGGAAACTGTGAGACACCATTAAGCATATAGTGAGAGTCCCAGAAGGAAAAGAAAGGAAAGGTTAGAGAGAATATTTGATAGATAATGGCTGAAGATCTCTCAAATTTAATGGAAGACATGAATATAAACATCTAAGAAGCTGAACAAACTCCAAGTAGAATAAATTCAAAGAGACTCACTTCAAGACACATTATAATAAAACTTTCAAAAGTCACAGATACATAGAGACTCTTGAAAGTAGCAAAAGAGAAATGACTCATCACATACAAGGGGTCTTCAATAAGATTATGAGTAGAGTTCTCATCAGAAACTTTGGAGGTTAAAAGGCAGTGAGCAGATACATTCAAAGTTCTAAAAGAAAAAAAAAAAACCTGCTAATAAAGAGTCCTATATCCAGCAAAACTTTTCTTCAAAAGTGAGGTAGAAATAAAGACATTCCCAGATAAGCAAAAGTTTAGGGAACTTGTTACTATTGGACCTGCTCTGTAAGAAATGCTAAAGGGAGCTTTGCAAGTTGAAATGAAAGGACACTAGACAGGAACTCAAAAGTGTTTGAAGAAATGAAGACTTCAATTAAGGTAAATACATGGACAATTATAAAAGCTAGTATTATTGCAACAACAGTTTGTAGTTCCACTTTTTGTTTTCTACGTGGTTAAAAACTAGTACTTTTTTTAAAAAACAACAATTACTAGTCTAAAAGCTGGTAGTATTCTAATTTTGATTTGTAATTCCACATTTTATTTTCTACATAATTCAAGAGACTAATTTATATAAAAGAATTATTAGTTGATGTTTTTGGGCACACATTTTATGACATCAACAACTGAAAGGACCAGGGATGAAGCTATAAAAGAGCATAATTTTTGTATGTTACTGGGTTAAGGTGGTGTAAATTCAAATTAGAGTGTTATAACTTTAGGATGTTAAATGTAATTCCCACAGTAACGACAAAGAAAACAGTTATAGAACATACACAAAAGGAAATGATAAAGGAATTTAAACATTTCACTACAAAAAAATCAACTAAACTCAAAAGAAGATAATAAGACAAGAAATGAGAGACACAAAAGCTATAAGACATATGGCGAAAAATAAAATGAAGAAGTAAATTTACACTCGAGAAACTAGGACTAGAGGGAAACTATCTCAACATAATAAAAACCATATATGAAAAACCCATAGCAAACATTATGTTCAGTAGTGAAAGACACATCTTTTCCTGTAAGATCAGGTACAAAGCAAGGATGCCCACTTTCACACTTCTATTCAACATGGTACTAAAAGATGTAGCCAACTCAGTTAGTGAAGAAAAAGAAATAAAAGTCATCTAAATTCGAAAGGAAGATGTAAAATTATCTCTTCACAGATTCTGTTCTCTTACACGTAGAAAATCTTAAAGAATCCACACACAAAAAAATTGCTAGAATAAATCAATTCAGCAAAATAACAGGATAAAAGTAAACAAGCAAAAAAAAGGCAGTTTTATACACTAATAATGAATAATCCTAAAAGAAAATTAAGAAAGCAATTTCGTTTACAATATCATTAAAAAGAGTAAAATACTTAGAAACTAACCAAGGATGTGAAAGTCTTGTGCAATGAAAAATAGAAAACATTGCTGAAAGAAACCATTAAAAAATGGAAACACATCTCATGTTCACAGACGGGAAGACTTAACGTTGTTAAGATGTCAATACTATTCAAGGCAATCTATATATTCAATACAATCCCTAACAAAATCCCAATGACATTTTGTGCAAACATAGAAAAACTCCCAAACTCATTCTATGAGGCCACCATCACCCTGATACCAAAACCAGATAAAGGTACCACAAAAAAAAGTAAACTACAGGCCAATATCACTGACGAACATAGACGCAAAATCCTCCACAAAATACTAACAACCCAAATCCAACAATATATTAAAAGGATCATACACCATGATCAAGTGGGGTTTATCACAGGGATGCAAGGATTTTTCAGTATCTGTAAATCAATCAGTGGTGTATCAGTGTGATACACCGCATCAACAAATTGAAGAATAAAAACTATATGATCATCTCAATAGATACAGAAAAAGCTTTTGGCAAAATTCAGCACCTATTTATGATAAAAACTCTGCAGAAAGTGGGCATAGAGAGAACATACCTCAACATAATAAAGGCCATATAGGACAAAACCTACAGCTAACATCATACTCAATACCAAAAAGCTGAAAGCATTTTCTCTAAGATCAGGAACAAGACAAGGATGCCCACTCTTGCCACTTTTATTCAATGTAGTTTTGGAATTCCTAGCTATGGCAATCAGAAAAGAAAAAGAAATAAAATGAATACAAATTGGAAAAGAAGAAGTTAAACTGTCACTGTTTGCAGATGACATGATACTATACAGAGAAAATCCAGAAGATGCTACCAGAAAACTACTACAGCTAATCAATGAATTTGGTAAAGTAGCAGGATACAAAATTAATACACAGAAACCTGTGGCATTTCTATAAACTAACAATGAGAGATCAGAAAGAGAAATTCAAGAAACAATCCCATTTACCATCACATCATAAAGAATAAAATACCCAGGAATAAACCTACTTAAGGAGACAAAAGACCTGTGCTCTGAAAACTATAAGGTGCTGATGAAAGAAATTGAAGATGATATAAATAGATGGAAAGATATACCATGTTGTTGGATTAAAAGAATCAATATTGTCAAAATGACTATACTACCCAAGGCAATCAACAGATTCAATGCAATCCCTATCAAATTACCAATGGCATTTTTCACAGAACTCGAACAAAAAAATCTTAAAATTTGTATGGAGATACAAAAGATCCCAAATACCCAAAGCAATCTTGAGAAAGAAAAACAGAGATGGAGGAATCAGACTCCCTGACTTCAGACTATACTACAAAGCTATAGTCGTCAAAACAGTGTGATAGTGGCCCAAATATAGAAATACAGATCAGTGGAACAGGATAAAAACCTCAGAAAGAAACCCATGCACCTATGGTAAATTAATCTAGGACAAAGGAGGCAAGATTATAAAATGGTGAAAAGACAGTCTCTTCAATAAATGGTGCTGGGAAAACTGGACAGCTACATGTAAAAAAATAAAATTAGATCATTCTTTAATACCATACACAAAAATAAGCTCAAAATGGTTTAAAGACATAAATGTGAAACCAGACACTATAAAACTCTTAGAGGAAAACATAGGCAGAACACTGTCTGACATAAATCACAGCAATATCTTTTTCAATCTGTTTCCCAGAATAATGGAAATAAAAACAAAAATGGCACCTAATTAAACTCAAAAGCTTTTGCATAGCAAAGGCAACGATAAAAAACACAAAGACAACACACAGAATGGGATAAAATATTTGCAAACGATGTGACCACCAAGGGATTAGTCTCCAAAATGTACAAACAGCTTATGTGGCTTAATGTCATCAAAACAAAAAACCCAATCAAAAAATGGACAGAAGATCTAAATAGACATTTTTCCAAGGAAGACACACAGAAGGCCAAGAGGCACATGAAAAGATGTTCAACATTGCTAATTATTAGAGAAATGCAAATCAAAACTACAATGAGATATCACCTCACACCAGTCAAAATGGCTATCATACAAAAATCCACAATTAATGCTGAAGAGAGTGTGGAGAGAAGGGAACCCCCCCTTCTACACTATTGGTGGGAATATAAGTTGTTACAGCCACTATGGAGAACAGTATGGAGGTTCCTTAAAAAACTAAAACTAGAGCTACCACATGATCCTGCAATCCCACTCCTGGGCATATATCCAGGGAAAAACATGGTCTAAAGGATACATTCACCCCAGTATTCATTGCAGTACTGTTTACAATAGTCAAGACATGGAAGCAACCTAAATGGCCATCAACAGAGGAATGGATAAAGATGTGGTACATATATACAACGGGATATTACTCAGCCATTAAAAACAATGCAATAATGACAGTTGCAACAACATGAATGGACCTAGAGATTGTCAAACTGAGTGAAATAAGTCAGAGAAAGAGAAATATTGTACAGTATCACTTATATGCGGAATCTAAAAAGAGATGATACAAATGAACTTATTTACAAAACAGAAACAGACTCACAGGCTTAGAGAACGAACTTATGGTTACCGGTGGTGGTGGGGGGGAATGGTGGGGGGAAGGTATAGTTAGGGAGTTTAGGATTGTCATGTACACACTGCTGTGTTTGAAATGGATAACCAGCAAGGACCTACTGTACAGCACCGGGAACTCTGCTCAATATTATATAACAAACTAAAAGAATTTGAAAGGGAATAGATATACGTGTATGTGAGACTGAATCACTATCCTGTGCACCTGAGACTAACACAACTTGTTAATCAACTGTTAATCAATTAACAACTGTTAATCAATTAATCAACTGTCAATCAACTTGTTAATCAATTGTTAATCAACTGTACTCTAATATAAAATAAAAAGTTAAAAAAAAGAAATACACATACCCTGAAATACATAATATGAAGATAGGAAATAAGTGACTCCTCTTACTCCTGACTGTGACAGTGCTCGGGTTCGTACTTTAATTACTGTAAATATCTGAAGTAAAACAAATGTACTCCAGCTTGTGAAATAAAAAAAAAAAGAAATAGAAAAATCCATCATAACGTTTATATGGAATCTTAAAGGCTGCCCAAATAACCAAAACAATATTGATAAAAGAATAACAAAGCTGGGAGACTCACACTTCCTGACTTCAAAACTTACTACAATGCTTCAGTCATCAAAACAGTGTGGAACTGGCATAAAAAGAGACATAAATATCATGGAATAAGAGAGCCCAGAAATAAACCCTCATATATATGGTCAAATGATTTTTGTCAAGGGTCCCAAGACTATTCAATGGGAAAAATACAATATTTTCAACAAATGGTGCTGGAACAACTGGACATCCAAATCCAAAAGAGGGAGGTTGGATCTTACCTAACACTACATACAAAAAGTGACTCAAATGAATCAAAGATCTAAATGGAAAAGCTTGAACTATAAAAATCTTAGAGGAAAACAGGGCAAAAGCTTCGTGACATCAGATTTGGTGATTATTTGTTGGATATGACACCAAAGCCAGAAGCAACTCAAAGGAAAAGAGACAAATTGGACTTCATGAAAATTTTAGAATTTTGTGCACTTAGAAACCCTATCAACAGAGTAAAACAGCAACCTAAATGGTGGAAGAAAATATTTGCAAATAATATATCTTATAAGAGATTAACATCCAAAATATAGACAGAATTCATAAAACTTAACAAGAACAAACAACCCAATATCAAAAATTGTCAAAGGAATTAAATAGAATTTGTATATCCAAAGAAGATACACAAATGTCGAATAAACACATGGAAAGATATTAAAGATCACTAATCATTAGAAAAATGCAAATTGAAACTTCAATAACTCACACCCATTAAAACAGCTAGTATCAAAAATCAGAAAATAATAAGTGCTGGTGACAATGTGGCAAAATTGGAATCCTTGTATACTGTTAGTGGGAATCTAAAATGGTACAGCTGCTATGGAGAATAATATGATGTTTCCTCAGAAAATTAAAAATAAAGTTACCACATGATCCAGCAATTTCACTTATGGGTATACACAAAAATTAATTGAAAGCAAGGTCTTTTAGAGATATTTATCACCCTGGTGCATTGAAGCATTATTCACAATAACTAAAATGGAATCAAGCCAAGTGTCCATAAATGGATGAATGGATAAGCAAAATATTGCAATATACATACAATGAAATATTATTCAGCCTTAAAAATGCTACATATGTTACACATGTATAACACATTCTACAAGATGGATGAAAATTGAGGACATTATGCTAAGTGAAATAAGCCAGTCTCAGAAAGAATACTGTATGATTCCACTTATATAAGGTACCTAAAATAGTCCAAATCAGAGACAGAAAGTAGAATGATGGTTGCCAGGAGCTGGATGGAAAGAGAGAATGGGGAGTTATTGTTTAATGGGTATAGAGTTTTAATTTAACAATATGAAAGAGTTCTGGAGATACTTTGTGGTAATGGTGGCACAATATTATGAATGTATTTAATCCCACTGAATCGTATACTTAAAAGTAGTTAACATGGTAGATTTTGTTATGTGTATTTTACCACAATAGAAGAAGAAAAATAGACTGTAACATTATGCCCCCAAAATGCTATATTACTTGGCTGACATTTCATGCCAGAATTTTTAGAATTCATCATGAGTCAGGAACTGATGTCAGAAGGGAATTACTGGTTTTAGGGTCACTGTGACATCTCTGATTGACTCACAGTGAGGGCAAATGGAGTTTTTTGGCTATCACTCTCTCCTGTGGATGACACTAGGATGCATATCTTCTAAGAAGGCTGCTCTACACAGGTTATCATGGAGCCAGAAAAAGTTTGTGTCCTTGGTAGAGAAAAGGGTAATGGGAATAAAAAATAATAAATAAATTAAAAAGAAAGCAATTAAAATTCACAATTATGGAGAAACTTCTTTGTAAAAGGTTTTCTATTATACATGCATATCTTAAAGGAGTTTTAATAAGTACAGTAAGAGAAAGGATTGATCATTGATCACTAAAGGTTAGGCTAAAGAAAGTAAATGCTAAGTATTCTAGGTCAAGAAGGAGTCTATTATATGAAAAATGCTATAATATGATACTTAAAATAATATATAACTCCTTCCAGTCTAGGAGATGCTGAATTTTCGGTAAGATAAAATTGTTCTTCTCACTGCTTCAACTTGGATAAGACTATATTATAACTATAATAGCTCAATAGAACCTCCATTTTCTTTTAAACCAATGCCTACCATTGCAAAATTTGTCTCTAGATTACGAACACCAGGCACCTTATTACATATGAAATATTCTCTTTAATTAACTTTCTTCAACTCTTTCTTCAGTTATCTAATATCAACTGATTTGCCAGTATCATAAATTTACCACCTTTCAATAGATTTTGTATATTATATTTGCATGTACACATAGTATACAAATAAGAACATACATTATAAAAATAACAAAATATAATCATTATACATAGTATGCAAGTATTATAATAAAGAATAAAAACATAATTTTTATAAAATTATGATACAATTTTACATAACATTTTAATGTTTATATGTCTGTTATGTTCTGGTTTCTGAAAATTCTATGCCTATTTCAGTGTCTAATTATCAGTTAACAATTCTCTGTTCAAATTCTTTCAATGGCTCTCTAATTAACTCATAATTTTAGTACACTTACATTTCATGCAATTCTTGACATAACTGAGCTTAATTCTACCATACGTTACTATATGTTTTCTATTTGTCCCATTATTTCTTTGCTCATGTCCTCATCCATTACTTACTTTTGAATTAACTGATAATCACCACAATTAGTTTTTAGTTATACATTTTTATATTATTCTTTCAGTGACTACAGTAAGGATTACTGTAAGCTTCCTTGAATTATTATAGTATACTTTATCTTCAAAAACAAGCAAACAACTACAACAAGGCTTGGAGGTCAAGATAAAGTATTTATTTGTCTCAGTATTGCTACAATATATTATCTAAAATGTTTACTTTTTAAAATGAGACATGAAAAGCAATAGGAGATTTTGATCCACATATAGGAAAAAAAGCAGACAATACAGAAAATTTTTGAGGGAGCTCATATGTTAGATTTATCAGAGAAAGACTTTGAACCAGTGGTTATAAATATATGCAAAGAACTAAATGTTTAAAAACTTTAAGGAAAATATGATAATTATATCTCATGAAATAAGAAATAAAAAAAGTGAGATGCAATTAATAAAAAAGACCCAAATAGAAATTTGGAATTGAAAAGCACAATGATAATAATAAAAACTACTAAAGTGACTCAGCAATAAATGTGAGCTGACAAAAGCAAACTTGCAGAAACATCAATATAGATTATTCAGTTTGAAGGGCAGAGAGAGACACACACACAAAATGAAGACAAAGAAATGTGGGATGCCGATAAGTGTGTCAACAGACATATAATGGAAGTTTCACAGGAGAGAAAAGAGATAAAGCATCAGAAAAGAAGTTCAAAAAATAACTTCTGATCAAAAATAAATGTAATGATAAAAGGGGCAATCCATTAGGAAGATATAATAATTTGAACATATATGCACCAGACAATAGAGAAAATTACATACAGAAAAACTAAATTTGAAGTTAAAAAATAGAAAATTCAACAATAGTTAAATACTTTAATATGCCACTTTCAATAATTGATAGAGCAATCACATATAATATAAAGAAGACTTGAACAACAGTATAAACTAACTAGACCTAACAGACGTATAGACTACCCCACTCAATAAAATAAAATACATATAAACTTCTCAAACACACATTAAATTTTCTCCAGGATAAAAAACATTCTAGGCCAAAAAAATATCCTCAGTAAATTTTAAAATATTGAAATTATACAAAGTATGTAATCCTACTACAGTTAAGTTAGAGATCAATAACAATAAAATTTGAAAAACTCACAAATATGTGGAAATTAATCATACCCAGTAGACTATCTATAATCTTTAAAGCTGGCAGCATAGCATCTTCCAGTCTTTCTCTGATTATAACTACTGGCTCTATCTTCATATCTCTTCTGATTTTCTTGTCTCTTTTCCCTAATAAAGACTCTAGTAATTACCTTGGGCCCACGTGGATAATTCTAGGAAAATCTCCCCATCTAAATTCTCTCAACTTAATCATATCTGTAATTCCCTTTTGCCAGGTCATTTTTGGACATTTTTATGGGGCTATTATGCTGCCTAATAAAACTATTAAAATTGACATAAGAAAAAATAGAAAATCTGTATATACCTATGGCAATTAAAAAGACAGTAATTAATTTCTCTCAAAAAACCCAGGCTCAGATGGTTTCACAAATGCTTGGTAAATTATATTTAAAGAATTGAGAGCAATCCTTCATAAACTCTTCCAAAATTAGAAGACGGGATATTTCCCAACTAATTTGATGAGGCCAGCATTACCCTTATACAAAACCAGAAAATTACAGAACAAGAAAATAAAACTATAGTGCAATAATCATTATAAATATAGATAAATACTAACCAACTGAATCCAGTATCTTATAAAAAGCATTATACACCATGACAAAATGAGATTCATCTCAGAAATGTGAAGCTGTTTTCTGACTTCCAAAAATCAAAAATATACCATATTAACAGAATAAAAGACAAAAACCACATGATCAACTAAATAGACACAGAAAAGGCATTTGACAAAACACAAAACCCTTCCATGATGAAAATATTAAATAGACCAGCAATAGAAGGGAATTTCCTCAATCTGGTAAAGGGAGTCTCCAAGAAAACTGTAGCTAACATCTTACTTAATAGTGAAGGCCCAATAGTTTCCTCCTAACATGAGGAATAAAAAAAAAAAGATACATACTTTTATCAGCTCTATTCAACACTGAAATATACTGAAGATATTAGCCACATCACATCATATGAAAAAATTAACCCCAAATGGGTTATAGATGTATAGTTAAAACAATAAAACTCTTAGAAGAAAACAGGAATAATCCATAATGACCTTTAATTAGGCAATGGTTACCTAGATTCCACACCAAAACCACAAGAAACAAATGAAAAAAATAGATAAATTGAACTTCACTGAAATTTAAAACTTTTGTGATTCAATGGACATCAAGAAGATGAAAAGATAACACACAGGACAGAAAAAAAATTTTGCAAATTACATAGTAGATAAGGGAATAATATACAGAGGACAATAAATAACTCCCAACTTAATAATGCAAGAAGGATTTGAATAGACATTTCTCCAAAGAAGATATGCAACTGGCCAGTAAGCATATAAAGAGATGCTCAGCATCATTAGTCATTAGGGAAATGCAAATCCAAACCACAATAAAATGCCACACTCACTTGGATGGCTGAAATAAAAAAGACAGCAATAACAACTGCTGGTAGGTATGTGGTGAAAGTGTAGCCCTCATATATTACACTCTTTAAAAGGTTTAATTAAATGGCATGTGAATCTTACCTCAATAATACTGTTAAATAAATAGTACAAAAAGTTCCAATATACCTTTCATTCAGCTTCCTTTTATATCAACATTAACAACAAAAAATATGTCTTACATAAGCAAAGAACATATAACAAAGCTAAGAAATTAACCTTAATGCAATATTATTAACTGAAGTACAGAACTAATTCAGATTTTATACATTTTCCCACTAATTTCTATTTCTCTCTGATAATCCAGGATCCCATATTGAATTCAGTTGTAACAGTTCTTCAGCCTTTCCTTACATTTCATTACTTAGACAACTTTGCAGAGTAACTGGCCAGTTATTTTGTAGATTATTCCAGTTTGTGTTTTTCTGATGTTTTCTCATGGCTGCTTTGAGTTATGCATTATTGGGAAGGATACCAGAGAGATGATGTGCCCATTTCAGGGGGCTATACAATAACACCATGATTTATAACTGGTTATATTAAACTTTATCTTTTGGCTAAGGCGTATCTGACGTATTTAGAATGTTTTAAAATTAGATTATGGTAATAGTTGCACAGCTTTCAGAATATACTAAAACTCCATTGAATTGTACACATTAAATGGATGAATTTTATGTTATGTTAATGATAATTAATAAAGCTGTTAATGCATTTATGCCCACCTATTTTACTAGAGGTACATTTCTCAAGTTAAGTGATAATAGTCCCAGTTTACTTTCTATTATTCAAACATCATCTAGTGTACTGCTAACAGTTCTCAGTATCAGAGTTAAGAAACTGGAGACCTATTAATATCTACAATTAAAGTCTATCCTGAAGATTGCAGTTAGGATAAAAACTGATCAATAAGTTGCGTTACATAAGGCAGAGTTTCCAAACACTGAGCCATGCATCAGCTGACCATTCTTTGATGCAGAAATTTTAAAATACAGGTTCTTTAGCCCACTTGTAGAGATGTATATTCAGATCTAAAACAGGGCCCAGGAAGATCACCAGAAATGAGACCACTGTACTTTACTAAATATTAGTTCTCTCCCTATCAGAATAACAGCTTCTTCTTCCATGGATGCATATTCTTAGTGCGCTCTCCTTTAGGACTCTTCTGCAACTCATTTTTTGTGATCTTCTAATGCTGTTTTTTTCAAGGTTCCTGAAAAACTATTCAGGCCATCCTTTACTCTACAGGAAGCATGTGTGTTTTTACAACTCAGGTCCCATCTCCTCCATACAAAATGAGTATCCTAGCATATTCTTACAACTTTCTCCACTTAATGTTTATATTTCAGGGCCACTCCTATGTGGGTTTATATGTGACAGCCATTTCATTTTCAGCCAGGAAACCATAGATTGTTTGAATCTATCTTTGAATCAAATCCCTCTGTTTTTTTGTTTTGTTTTGTTTTTCTTTTTTAAGTTAGCCATTGGGAACTACCTGGGAGAAAATAGGTTTAAATTAAAGGATAGACATCAATGAAACAGATGTAGGTGACAAGATCATTGGTGCTGTCTGTAAAAGTAACTTATTCATGCCATCTGGACCATCTGGACCTCAATTGAAAATATGTCACTCCTATCTTATGGTGGATTGCTTCTCCACCTATCCAAACTTATGTTTTGTAGACTTGATAACACCTAGTTAAGGATGGGTAGCTCCAGGTACATCAATATTTACTGTTTCATGATCAGATGCTCAATGTCACCTAAGTTTCAGTAGTATACCAGGAGTGATGTTTTTTAAATAGTTTGATGCAGAGAGCATGGCCTTGATTTATAACACAAAGGACTTATTCAGAAGCCTCTCCTGCTTGGGGCTACACTTCAATCTGAGTTACTGAACAAGTAAGTCTGAGGAGGATTGCAGTTGGGTAAATGCTGCTTCCAAAATTCAGAGAGGTCCAATAATCACTGTGAATCTTACGGATAGTGGCTGCTAGGTATAGTAACTTGCCTCTTAATTCATAGAGAATATCCTGTCATGCCTCAAAAATTAGACTCTTAAAGCTTTACCATTGAGGCAAGAGTCTGCTGGATCACATGTCAGAAATGACAGAGCAGTTTGTACTGATGTTTGCACATTTTCTGTGCCCTCTCATTCTCTGAGTTCCATCAAAAATGGCAGCTCTCTGAGTTACCCATTGTGGTAGGCTGAATAATGGCTCCCCAAAGATGTCCATGTCCTAAGCCTTGGAACCTGTGATTATGTTACATTACAAGCCGAAAGGAACTTTGCAGAACCTTCAAGTTAAGGACCTTGAGTTGGAGGGATTATTTGGGATTATCTAGGTGGAGAGATGTGATCACAGAGTCTTTATGAAAAGGAGGCAGGATGAACCAAGTCAGTAGTAGAAGTTGTGATGATGAATCAAGAGGCTGGAGTAATGCCAGGAATATGTCAGGATCCAGAGACTGACGGTGGACTTGAAAAGCTGAAAAAGATAAGGAAACGGGTTCTGTCCTCAGAAGTTCCAGAAGGAACTGCCCTTCTGACACCTTGATTTCAATCCAATGGGAATGATTTGGAGCTATCGGCTAGAAGATAATAAATTTGTGTTGTTTTCAGCTACTAATTTTTTGTAATTTATTACAGCAGCAATAGGAAAATAATATACCCACTACATGATTTAGACCTGTATTTCTAAGTATAGTAGAAATTGGTCTCCAAGCCCTAAGAGGCCTAACAGAAGCTATCCTTCTCTTCTGGTGTTAGGAAACACATTTGTTCTTTACCTTGGATAGAATATCTGAGAATATTTAGGCACCTACATTTTTATCTAAAATGAAAAACACGTAAATTTCCTGGCATGTACTCCAGAATATCCAGAGTACTTGCCTTTTTCTGTCATCAATATACTAGATCAGTATAATGTTCTTGGTAAATGTCAAGACAATTAAGTTTCCTTTGAAATATATTGTGATAGGAAAAAATATAGCTTACCATTTGGCCAAATATAAATATATACATGTGTACCACTCTTTATCCCAGACGCATGTGAACAGCTTTTGATACTCTTTACTGTTGGAGACTGAAAAGAAGACATTCACCAGAGAAACAGCCATATATTAGACCTAGAAGATCTACAGTCTACTAAAATAAAGTTACCATCTCCTCTACAAGAACTGTAATTGGAGCTATTCCTTGGTATGTTATAGTTGTTCAATAATATCCACCAATTTTCATAGCATTTGCAGTAAGTAAGAACAGTGAATTAAAAAGGAACTTAGCTTCTCCAATCCTGATGGCTTTTTGTTCTTCAGGTCAAGGATTTATGAGAGGATTCTGTCAACCACTAAGAATACTCATGCCATATATGCACTCTCAAAGAAGGGAAATAAACTTTATAAGACAAAATTCATTTAGGATTCAATTTATCACCCAGTCCAACTACCTATGTACTTACAGGGACTCTACTGGCTTTTGACACAATGATACCAGTGTCAGTTCAGAATGGGTGTCCAATGCCTATATCTAGTCTGGGCATTCCTCTTTTCCTAGTGTACAATCATGGGAAGAATAGGATATATGTATTGCATGTAATTGCAGTGGTATTTCAGAGTCCTTCCTCTTGGGGATTGACCTATCCTTTAAATTATGGCTTCTAGTAGTGAGAACTGACTCAAGTCTAAAAATGCTATGAGATAGTAAGGTTTTTCATTATGGTGTCCAATAACAACTTTCTGCTTTTAACAAATAAGTAGTTTATCCAAGATTACACAACTATTAAGTAGCAGGACCAAGATTTGCACTCTAGCTGTATAGGTTACGAGCTTCTGATTCAAAGCACTACACCATACTGCTTTTCCAACAAGGGAAAGAACAAATAATCAAAAACAGGAAAAAATATAGCATGTTCAACAAAGTACTGCAGAATTATGGTACTATAATTATTAGCCAGGAAAACTGATAATGCCATTCTAAACTTGCTGATCAGTAAAACGTTTGAACAAATAATTCAGTGAAGAGAATCACAGCAAAAATGTTAAATATATTATAAGCCCATGTCTATAAATGATATATATATGTGAAAGTATATGGAATCTACTATTATTGGTGATAACAACCATAAATTATTCTACTAAGGAGTTTGTAAAAGGACAAAAGAGAGGATGAGACACCTTATAGGTCATAGCATCAATAGAACATGATTTTAGGATAGGGAAAATTAACATGATTTTAAGTAGAGGAGAATAATTCAGTATAGAGAGAGCTATCAAGGATTCAATGACTACAGTAAAATTAATCATTAATAATTACTTGTAAGGCATTCTTTCTCAGTATGGTACATATAAAAATTCATTTCATCCTCATAATAACCCCATTAAAAAGCTCTTATCTTCATTTTCTATGGAAAACTCAGGCTCAAAAGGAATGAGTAACTTATTCAGGCACTTCGTTTTATGAACCCATGTTTTGCTCTATTATACTATAGCAGACTGCTTCATCTACCTGTAAGAGGCATAAGCTAGGAAAAAAAGCACTTATGCTTACATAATTCAACAATGCCAATTCCTCACCCTCAAAATCCAAATCAGTCATCCATATTTGCAACTTAATGCATCATTGCCAAAATTAATGTGGGCTCTTTACAGTATTTTGATTTTTTGAAAAGCTATCAGTGAAATTACTCTGAATGTTCAGTTAACTTGAACCATCAGAAATCATACCAAATGACATTACTAACTAAAAATATCTTTACGTTGACAGTAATTACAAATTGGTATTTATAAAGGCTTTAAAAACAGTTTTAAATAAAATGCTTTAGATTTAAATAGGAATTATCATTATTAAGATCAAACATAGTATCACAGGAAGGAGTTCTATAATTACACACTTTGGAAATCAATGCTGGATCTCACTTTGCTTTCTAGACTTAAGAACAGCAGTTTCTGTCTTTAGATTGCTGTAATTAGCACTAGCCTCAGATGCTCATTTACACCTTTGGCAGTTAAGGACAGTAAACTTGACTTTCACTGATGGTGTGGGTGTGTATAATCACACCAGCTTGGAGCTTTTTCTTTCCTCTGATTTTTGTTGATAACATTCACAGCAACCTTTTAAAAAATATCAAGGTGCACTTCTCTTGAAGTAAATGCTTTAACTCAGAGACCCTCAGGAGTGCATGGATAATTCATAATAAGATTTTAATTGATTGCCTTTTGTTTCTTTACTTTGTTGTTGGTCTCACATAGATAAATACAAAGAAAAAAATAAAATGAAGAAAAATAACATAGCTGAAGAACAGTTTCTTCATCCATATATAACCTAAGAATTTCCCACAAATGCTGATTATTATGAAATAAAAAGTATTAATACTTGCAGCAAGAGATCAAGGAATTTTTGGATGTAGTATTATTATACCCTATAATATACTATGTATATGTGATATACTATCATACTATACTATGATGAATATAGAATTTAGAATTACATAAGTTAATATTACACCTTAAACAAGAGAACTGAGTTATCAAACTCTGGTTTCAACCATGACCCAAGCTATATTTAATGATATAGCTAATTTAATGATGAATGAAATAAATTTTAAAATTCATAAAAATAATATTCCCTCAAATTATAATTTAATAAATAACCTCAAATTATAATTTAATTAATAATCATAACTAACTATGGTAGTATGGTCTTTTTTTGTAAGTTAAATATAGTACCAAAGTGAAATCACATCCATAGAAGTTACAGTGACCAAGTATCAAAATTTAAAAATAAAGAGTGTATCCAGCAATTCTACTACTGGATATATACCCAAAACAACTGAAATCGGTATATTAAAGAGATATTTGCATCCCCATGTTAGTGGAAGCACTATTCACGGTAGTTCAGAGGTAGAAGTAATTAAGTGTCCGTTGATGGATGAATGGATAAACAAAATGTGGTATGTGCATATAATGGAATATTAGTAAGCCCTAGAGTGGAAGGAAATTCTGAGAAATGATACACCATGGATGAACTTAAAAGACATAATGCTAAGTGAATTAATTCAGTCACAAAAAGACAAATATTGTATGATCCTGTTTATATGAGATATATAGAGTAGTCAAATTCATAGAAATAGAGAATAAGTAGAATGGTGGTTGCCAGAACTAGGGAGAGGGCAAAATGGGGAGCTGTTGTTTAATGGATATAGAGTTTCAGTTTTGCAAAATGAAAACGTTTTGTAGAATGATTGTACAATGATGTGAATAAAATTAATACCACTGAACGGCACACTTAGAAATGGTTAAAATGGTAACTTTTATGCTATGTGTTTTTTGCCACCATTTTAAGAGATGAAAAAAAGTGAGAATCTATGGGCTTAAAAAAAGTCTTAATTGTGCAGTATAAGTTCACAACGTCTCAGATGTATTTGCACTCTTAAAAAAATATGTATCTTTTACAGAATTCTGCAATGTCAACTTCTCATAACCAGTTCTTATTAAACTCTAAACTAGTAGTCCAGGTTTTTCAGGTTTTAATTTGGTTTTATTTATTTTCTTTGGTATGTATTAAAATTAAAAGACCACTTAAACATTCCCTGCAGTAATGTTCTAAGATGTTTTTGAGGGTAATTTAAAATTTTCCATAGTATTAAAAATAGAAAAATGAAAATGTGTTATTGTGATAAGAGGTTAAAGCACAGCAGAAGTGGTTTAATTGGCATGTACATTTCCACTTTAAAAATGCTTGTTATAACATTTGACTTCAGTGCATTTTTTTCCCAGCAAATTAAATAAAGAGTATACTTTTTTTTAACAGAACTGAGGAGATTTACTTAATATCTAACTCTAGGGAATTAATATAATGTGTGGAGAGTAATCTTTAAAAAGCTAAAGGCTAAATTGCTGAAATTGCTAAAAGCAGTTGTCTGGCCAGCTCGCGGGAATAAATGTGTTGAATGAGACAAAACATGAACAATTATTTAGTTATTTAAACTTGTCCCAAATTTTTCCATATTAATAGTTGTGATTAAATAGGTCATGTAACATTTATTCATCTGTCAATTAAATGTTTTACTTAGTTATAATGTAACTTTCTTTAGAATTGGATAAAGTGCTGTGAAATGCTTTCAGAATATTTTCCTTACAAAGGGGAATCAAAACCACATGAATAATACAACATATACTAAATGAATAAAAAATAATGAATAATATTTTAAACACTTGAAAACTAATTTGAATTCATTTAAAATTGAGTTTAGAAATAGTTTTCTTTTGTAATTTCTTGTTTTAGAAAGACAACTGCAAATAATTGAGAAAATCAAGTGCCTTCAGTGTTTTAACAATGTTAATTATGTTTTTCACAATAACTGTTCCTATTAAAATATGGTCTACTTATAAGAGCTAATAATTAAATGAAAAATGGAGTCTAGCAACAACAAATCATAAGGTTTATGCAATTATATCATAACTGGAATACATTTGGATTATTAAGAGAGTTTTAGGAAAGCTTCCCAGAAAGAAGATTGCTACATACATTTCATATATCTATTTCTTCCACAGTAACCACCAAAGTTAAAATTATTTAATGAGTTCTATATCCACAATTAAACAGAACTGTCACTTTAGTAAGCCAGAACATGACTAGTTAAAAAGAAGAGTCATAAAAATGCAAAATATTTTGATTATTTTTTAGTTATTACAAATAAGAAATATAAATATTTATGCTTGGGCTTCCCTGGTGGCGCAGTGGTAGAGAGTCCGCCTGCTGATGCAGGGGACACGGATTCGTGCCCCGGTCCGGGAAGATCCCACATGCCGTGGAGCGGCTGGGCCCGTGAGCCATGGCTGCTGAGCCTGCACGTCCGGAGCCTGTGCTCCACAACGGGAGAAGCCACAATAGTGAGAGGCCCGTATACCGAAAAAAAAAAAAAAAATTTATGCTTCCTACAATTTTTACTATCAGATTTATATCTGATTAAAAAAAAATTCTTTTTACCCTATTCCTGCACTCAAACTTCTCTAATTACTTGAATCTATTTGTCTAGAAGGCATGATTTATTTTCCAAAACCATCCTATCCTTTTCTTTTTTTTAAGTGAGCAAACAAAAATTCCAGAAATAAAAAATCTTTCTCTCAAAAGGAAACCTACTAGAATACTAAAATTAGAGTTTACGGATTCTAACTTAAGATCACTAAATTTCTGACTTTGGGAAATATTTCAAAAGTCTCTTCTATGAGCTAAATTAGCAAGTGGATAGCACAGTACACATGGCAAATTTCTGAAAACTCTAAGATCACCACTAAACTTGAAGCTACACAGTTGAAACATTGTTTAACTGTCTAATTGCACAGATCTGCAGGGAGAACTAAGGAACAATATTATGATTAAATAGTCATACGTAAATGGAGAAAATGAATAAATATTGGACCATACATTTAACATTTTGGCACAAATTCTGAGATTTTGGAAAACACAATGACAACACATCAACCTGCAAATAGAACAAAAGAAATGCTTGTGGAAAAAAAAGATGGGAAATTATCACCTGATTGTGTAAACTACATGTAGCTATAAATTTAGGAATAGTCTCTTCAATTAGAAAATGAGGAAATATTATGTACCCATTAGTTCTTCATATATGCAGCACACTTGAGAAATATAAAATTACACATAATTTTAACATTATTTATAAATTGTTTAAAATCACATTTAATAATATTCTGATTCTCTTTTTCTCTGTGTATTAAGAGTACTACTACCACCTTATCCTGAAAGGAAAAGACAATACAATTTATAATCCTAAAGGATTTACTTCTAGCTAGTTAGCACATGCAGAGCATCAATGAGAAGTTGTTTTCTTTCAATTCAAATTGTAAATTCCAGTCCTTTACCATATCCTCATCTGGTAGAGATTGGGAACAAGCTCTGCTGCCCTATTCCTCTGTTTTCCCCTCTCGAGGTTTTTCTTACTGGTGCCTGGGCTCAGTTATTGACAATAAGGTATCAAATGTCTCTCAAGGTCTTTAGAGCAAACTCTCCCACCCTGAACTCCCTCCTCTTCTTCTTCCTATCTCCAGTCTTCTGTCTCTTGTGATTCAGACTTTCCCTATGCTGTTTGTCCTTTGGTTTCATGGTTTCCTACTGAATGCTAGATATCCTAGATATCTGGTTCCTTGGAGATTTGGGAAGGTATAGGGTAAGAAGGGGAAATAAATCATTCCAATGGTCAGGTCTCTCAGGAAAATGTCTTTTCAAGATGATAATTAGTTACTTTAATGCTCATTATAGGCCAGGCACTGTTCTAACCACTTTCCATGAAGTATTTCATTTAATTCTGACAACTCTATGATAGATATCTTATTTTCAAACCCATTTTACGGTAAGCTGTGACAAAGTGAGAGAGAGGCATGGACATATATATACTACCAAACGTAAGGTAGATAGCTAGTGGGAAGCAGCCGCATAGCACAGGGAGATCAGCTGGGTGCTTTGTGATCACCTGGAGGGGTGGGATAGGGAGGGTGGGAGGGAGGGAGATGCAAGAGGGAAGAGATATGGGAACATATGTATATGTATAACTGATTCATTTTGTTGTAAAGCAGAAACTAACACACCATTGTAAAGCAATTATACTCCATAAAGATGTGAAAAAAAAATTAATACAAATATATATATATATTGAGGCTCTGAGAAACTAATGAAATAGCCCAAGGTCACATAGTAAGTGTCAGATCACATATTTGAGCCTGAGAAGTCTGTTTGCTATGCAGATTCTTAACTACTATCCTATATTACCTCTAATAATTCACACTGCCTTTGTTAATAAACATATGGGATTGCCTCTAATTTTAGGAAAGATTGCTTGTCCTCGGCTTTCATGATGTCCTGATATTTGCACTACTGCCAAGGAGAGAAAGGGAAAAGAGGAAGGGGAAAAGCCTGCCACACTGGTGTATCTCTTAATGAGAGGATCTGTTCAACAGTAGTCAAGCAGCTGCGTTATATGAAGAAATATTTGTATGCATTTGCTTTTCTCCAATGAAATGTTAAGGTGTGATGATTTTCACATAATTTAGTTCATATTATTGGGAAGTAAATAAACTTTCACTTTCAGACATTCTATGATTTTCATTTTCATGTAAAATGATGGTGCCATACTTGAAATAATATTTTGTTCATTAATCATTTTTATAATATTCCCACTGTTGTCAAACTATTCCAACCTAGCCACACTGCAAGACCTACTAAAAAGCCACAGTTCTTTCCATTTCTTCCCCGACATATCACCATAGTCCTTAGTGCCATTTCCCTAACATTTGCCTGTCTTTATATTCATTAGCATGTATTTAATGCTTAGTATGCCTTTTGTATAAATCCCTAACTCAACTAATACATAGAATTGTTATATAATTTTTTATTCTTATATACATGCATAAAATGTGTCCCCACAGGACCATGAAATGTTTGAATGTCTTATACATCAATAGTTCCTTACAGTATCTACTTATACTAGATGCCCAATACATTCCTGTGGTTAGGGTAATAATAAATTATAACTTTCTTTATATAAGGTAATACAAGAAAAGGATTTAGTTCAGTATCATTCTATATATGGATAAGTGTTCATTATTTATTATTATTATTCAGTATTTGTAATAACAGTATCACAAATATGTACTTAATAATGGCTCCAAACATTATAAATAACTTCATTTTTTAAACTAATTATAGAATCTCTATAGAATACCCATCAGTTACTGTGTCAAATGATGGAGACATAACTGGGGAGGGAAAAACCTGAAACTTTCAACCATATAATCAATTTGTGGAGGTAAACATTACAAAATATTATTTAAATAAATGCAAAATAATAACTCTAGTAAATTCTATAAAGAGAAGGTATAATAAAAAGAAGAAGAAAAAGAAGGTATTATAAAAAGACATACTAGTAGATTTCACATACAGAGATCAGGGAAGGCTATCCTAGCCAACAAGTAATTAATAAGCTAAATTCAGAAAATAGAGTGCACATTAACTAAATAGGGAAAAGAGGGTCTACTCTACACGGATGTCCTATGTTGGGAGGTGCCACATTATATTGTGAAATCTGAAAGAAGCCTATTGTGGGTGGAGTAGGTCATAAAATGATGATGAAGATGGAAAAGTAGTTGAGACTCAATCTTGCAGGCACTCTGTATTATGTTTAGGATTTTGAACTTTATTTTAGGAATTCCGTGAAAAACGTTGAAATATCTAAGAAATGGGTTACAGAATCAAATTTACTTTTTGACAAAAAACATTCTGGTAGCAGTGTAGAAAATGAATTTTCTACATAGAGCATAAGAGGCACTGCTCGTGCCTTGCACATATCCCTTTGGTCTCTACCATTTCATCGCAGACCAGCCAGACTTCCCAAAGCTAGTACTTGGATTTTTTTTTTTCTTCTTGGCCTGAGGACTTTTTCTTGCAATTAGGCTTCATTCTAATCACAAGTTTAGCAAGCTGGAAGTTCTAGGGAATTAATGACCAATAACTGACTGGAGTTGGTATATTAATACCCCAGACCCTTTGTTGCTTAGGTGGGCTAACCTTAAGCAATTTTCTACACTGTTTCCCAGAACTCCTTTGTGGGGTTAAGTTTCAGCTGCCACATGGTATCTAGTTTGATACTTAATCCTTTTTTGGAGTTCCTGCCTTACTTCTATACTGCCTTACAGGGGAGTAATTCTGAGATTACCTCCCCCCTTAACAACTCTATTGGCACTGAAATCTTTGTCTCAATTTCTGTTTCTGAGGAGCTCTAAACCAATATAAGGAATGATAGAAATGGAAAACAGGAGACAGGTTAATATACCTTTGAAGCAACCTTGAAGACATGCAGTGATAAAAAAGCATGCATTTAAATAAGGATCTGTAAGCAAGGCTTGTAAAGTTTTCCTTTCTGTTAAAACCCAGGTATCTTTCTTCAAAGTCAAAAATGATGGTAAACAGAGTAAACACTATCCTCAGTGGAATGAAGAACTTGGTGGCTTACTCTTTGATCTTTTTACAACTCTCTATAATATAATACCAAGTAGGTTGCTCCTGGATTTAACACATAGTGAGTAGTTTTTTGCTCTTCTTTTTCTCATCTGCAGTTTCTTGCCATCAAAGTGGCCTTTTTTTAACTTATATTCTGGATTTTAATGAGCTGTGTCAGACAGAGTCACAAGAGGAAACAGAAAGTATACTCAGAATAATTTGAGGAAATTTTAATTACAAAGAAATATTTTATACATATTTGTATGAGGTGACCACTATGAATAGTGTGTCATACTACAGCTAGGGATACTAGAAAGGAAACGGTTACAATAACAATACAGAAAGAAATTCCTAAGGAGCAGGCTACCTTGAGAGGACCAGGTGCCTTCCAGCTAGTGACAAAATCAGTCCGACAGAATGGCACAGACAGGACAACAAAGGAATAAATGTCTCAACCTCACTTTCCAACCATCTTCTGACTTCCTACCCAGGTTTTCAAGTTATCTGAACCCAATAGGAATCTAGCAAGTGGGGAAGCCACTGATGAAGTCCATAGAGTCATCCTCCAAGGGCAGATATCTGGAAGGAGAAGAGTGTAGGATGACTCTGGAAGGATAAACCAAAGGTACTTATTGTATATGAAAAGTACCAATGATGGATCTTTCTGCATCATAAAATTTATTGTATCCCAGGACAACCACATGAGCTGACATTATTCTTCTTAAAACTACTGCGCACATTCTTCCCAAAGATATTCATTCAGTAACAGAATCTTTAGAAAGCAGTGATTCTATGTATAAAAAGGAAAATAAAATATGCATTATCTCAGATAATGAATCAAATATCATAATGATTTACCACTGCATAATGAACTAATGAAGGTGAGAAATACGTGGTCAAAGTCATTCTTCAAAAAGAATGTTAGTTAAGCAGTTGTTTTATCTTAATATTTTAGTGATTTTTATCACTTATCTATTGCTGCATAGCAACCACAAAACTTAGTGGTTTAGAACAACACATTTACTATCTCTCAATTTCTGTGGGTCAAGTATCTTGACATAGAAACAGAAAAGTAACACAAAACTAATATGTAAAAATAAACCTAATATATCAGTTATAATAAATATAAATTCACTGAATTTTGTAGTTAAAAGACAGAGTGCAAATGAATAATAAACAAAGAAGATAACTCCTTCAATTTGTTGTTTATAACTTGCCCACTTTAAAAGTCTGAGTACAATGAATGAATATAATAAAACAGTAAAGGATTAGATTAAATATACATTCATTGATATGGACTAATATCCAAAACTATAATATTTAGTAAAAAGAGTTATTTATAAATATATTCAAGATGATTCCTGTTCATAAAGCCTAAGAAGTTTTAAAAGTAAACAATATACTTTTTAGAGATATTCAGAATCCATTGAAGAAATCAGTAAATGAATAAAGACTAACAAGGTACTGTTTCAAAAAATAGTATTTCACTAAATCAATTGTTTTTAAATTGATCAACTGAAGAAATTCTGTGCTAAATCATACAAGGCAGCTGTGTAAAAATATATTCAAAAGAAATAAGCTTTCGCAGTTTTCATCAAGCAAGGGAGTTGAACTCTATCTGGGACACACAAGCCACTGTAAAGATACATACCTCTTTGGAAGAGATCTATTCATCAGTTTTATCATATAAAATCACTCTAGCCTACAAAATAAAGTTCTAACATTAAAAAGAGGCCTATCATACTTGAACATTGCTATGTAACCACATTTGAACTAGTAATGCCATATGTCACCCTGTTGTTTTTGTTTGCATGTTTTTGCATTCTTCTTTTTCAATACCCTCACTGCCTCTTCCTAGACTGATTTTTATACGCTGCATATGTCAGCCTGCTACACATAATATTTTTATCTTCTGTTTTTAACTAAGCTCTAGTCTTAAGTTGCCCCTTCCCTGTTATTCACTCCATATACCAAGATTAGGAGAGCTGTTTATGATCACCACAATATCTGACTTTATCTCATAACATATTCAGGTTGTGTCACCCTTTGTTATGATAATTCAGAAATACCTTCACCTGCTAAATATTCTAAATTGTGTCACTTTCTCATTAGGACATTATTTTATTTATAATATGCTTATGTGAAGTTTAATATGTGATTTATCATTTCATTGCTGCATTTAACACTGACATTATCCAGAGTCATTATTACCTGATATTACTTGGGCACTTATAAATGAATTATGTATCTTCTTATATCTATTAAAACTTAAAAATGGGTAAAATTAAAAATCAAATACATTATTCAAAAATGGCCATAATAAAATTTTCTTAACTATTAAGAATTAAATTATGGTTACTTTCATAAAATATTATCATTATAATAGTATCTTTGAAACAATTGTTTTAAAATGTCATTCTTTTTATTTAAAATATTTTATTGAATTTTGATAGGCTCACAAACTTACAAAGAGTTTTAACATAGTACAAAGATAATTTCTTTTTCTGAAACCACTGAAGGGTAAATTGTTGACTTAAGCCGCTTCACCTTTGCATATTTTAGTCTGTATTTCCTACAAATAAGGACTTTTTCCTACATAACCACAACATTAACACCAAGACCAGGAAATTAATAATGATGCATTACTGGCATGTAATCCTTAGACCCCATTCAAGATTTTCCAGTTATCCCAATAATGTCCTTTATAACAAAAAGTCATTCTTAAAAACCTTTTAGATTTTATTACCATTTGACCTACATGAAAAACCACAGAACATTGAGCTGACAATAGTGTTAAAATGCTGCTTGACAATTTTCATTCTGCTAAGGGCGGCTGGTTCAGATTTAGTCCAATAAAATTCTGTCCCTTTTGAACTTTGTATATGTAAATAAAGAATTTCATCTCTTCCCATAACATCAGAAAGCAGTCTCTACTAAAACAATGACTTCCTCTTCATTCGAAAATATGTAAAATCCTTCACTATAGTGACAGAGCAACATTTGCAGTATCTAAACCATTACTTTTTTTTTTTTTTTTTTTTTTTTTTTTGCGGTACACGGGCCTCTCGCTGTTGTGGCCTCTCCCGTTGCGGAGCACAGGCTCCGGACGCGCAGGCCCAGTGGCCATGGCTCACGGGCCTAGCTGCTCCGCAGCATGTGGGATCTTCCCGGACCGGGGCACGAACCCGTGTCCCCTGCATCGGCAGGTGGACTCTCAACCACTGCGCCACCAGGGAAGCCCGAAACCATTACTTTTTGAAGCTGCCTAGTTATATCAGGTACTTCTGTCCACTCACTATATTAATGGCAAGTTAAAGTTACTATTAAAATCTTTCCAACCCTCTATTGGATGTGGTTCTGACACTCCAGGGCTAAAGATTGTATTAACGATGAGGGAGTAAACTGAAGTGAGGAGAAAAGCAAGAGGCATGTTTATGACTCATTCTCAAAAAAAAAAAAGAAAAATGTTACTAGCTTCTTTTGTTTATTTATACAGCAAATTTAAAAGAAAAAACTTTAAAATTTTCATTTTCTTTCTTTCCAATCCTTTTCCTGAATATCCTCCTATGCTCATTAACAACATTTCATTCAGTTCATCTCACCTTTTGACCTTGTTACCTTCTTCATGTATTCTTGAGAAAGTGTTATATATTCTGGGGGCACGGGGGAGTGTCACACAAAAAATACCTCTCAGTCTAGAATTTACACAATAAAAATGCATATTTTAATAACTGTCTTGAATAAATATGATACAGCATGCTTCTAAAATACCTTGAATAGTGTCCCGCAACAGAAAACATAGTTAAGTCAAGAATTGCATGTCAAAAATTGAACTGCATTAAGAATGGAAAAGCCGCACTTATTAGAGGTGAGAGCAAAGTTGTGACACATAATGTGGTTTGGCTCTCTACTGCCTAGTCTCAATAATATTATCTTGTGAGGTAAAAAGTTAAAAATTGGTCTTGAAAAATGCATCAGTACTTTTTTATGTGCATAATTTAGCTCCCTTTTAGAAGAGAGCTTATGCTTGGAATCACTTTAAATATTGAAGAAATAATTACTTTTTTCAAAGAAAACAATCTACTTCTCAAATGTCGTTGGTTAAATTTGGCTTGGTTCCCTATATGAATAGCCAGTAAATACTTGATATTTTGAGAAGATTGGGTTTTGAATCCTTCTTCTTTCACTTAAACACTTAATCACGTTGCACAAGCCACTTCACCCTGCTGAAAATTAGTGTCCTCTACTATAAAGATGTACTGATTTGTGATAACATACAGTTAATAACTCTTCTCTCAAGGGAAATGGGAGGTCAGCAAGCAATCAATAGTAGACATAAATATAAAAGAGCCGATGGTGACAGAAAGAAGCAACGAATAAATTAGGAGTTTAAAGTAAGTTCATGAATGCACACCACATACTCTCTAAGGCCTAGTGGGTTATCCCAGACAAAAACAAGAAATTATGAGATAGATTACAATGGAAAAAAGATGAGAATTAGAGTCTTTACCTTGATCATGTCATAGATACATTGATAAAGTGATCTATAATAAGTTTGGGATTAAAAATCAGAAATAAATGTATCACCAACCATGAAATTCAAAAAGAAAGGAAGAATGAACTAGTGGAAGGCATAATTTTGGAGTTATAATGAGACCCAGTCTCCCACAACAAAGCATTTAAGGGGTGAATTGGAGCAATAAAGCTTCATTATCAGCTCATAATGTGTGCTCAATAAGCTGTTGGAAATTGTAGATAGAACAGTAAAGTACTGTTAGCTATTCTTGAAGTAGGCTCGATGCAGAATAGCTCAGACAGAAATCCCACATCAAGACTGTACCTTACTAAGGGTTCATGTCTTTCTTTTCTGGAATCCTGTGTTAATTAACAGACAAGACTACTTTCATCTGAAAAAAAATGAAACAATCCCTTTTTCTCCCTTCTGGGAGAACACTTGGGAAAAAAAGCGAGACTACAAGCAAGACTACATCTAGTTTATTATCTGTGAGTCGATGAAATCAGTACCTGCTGTTCCATATCCCATTATGAACACAAGGGTAAGCGAGGAGGATAATCTTAACTCTTAACTTCAACTCTCCATTTACATTCAGAATGGTCAGTGTTAATCACCAGAATTAATTTTCTCGCAGTATCTACACACTTTGCCCTGTGGCTTTGTAGTTCTCTCCCACTGTGACTTAGAGATGAGCCATATGACTTGCTTTGGTCAGTCAGTGTCAGCAAACATGATACAAGCAGGGGCTTGAAAAGTGCATGCTTGCCTTTTTTGCATGTCCTGTCTTCTCGCCCTTGTAATTCTGTCACCAGTGTGAGATCAAACCTGAGCCTACTTGAGGGAATGTGAGGGACATGTGCAGTAGAACTGAGGCCATCCTAGATTAGCAAGCCCCCAGCCAGCCTACCAGCTGACTGCAGACTCACAAGCAAGAAGAGTCAAGATCACCCTAACCCAATCCAGATCTGCAGAACAACCAAGCCAACCCATAGATTTACAGGAAACAATCATCATTTTAAGACTCTGAGGTTTGGGGTGGTTTATTGGATACATTTTTGAGGCACAAGAAAACTGAAATACACACACACATACACACACACACACACACACGCACAGGAAAGCTCTGTATTATCCCAAATGAAGTTAATAACTGATCTCCCATGGGCCTCAATAACCTGGAGTAGAGTGAGTGGGAATGATTTCTCTATATCCACAGCTTAAGTCCCACATACCTTGGGAGACTTACCATTTTGTATTGTTTTAGAAAGCAACTTACTTCCCCTGGTAGATTCCTTGAGGAATCTGAGCTCTGAAAATGTTTTGCTACTTGCTGAGAGCCTGGAGAATAGAAGAATGTTGCTCAACCAATGTTAAATGGTAATGCTGTTCATGATCTACTTCCCTCCCTGCTTCTCCACATCTGTCCTTGTGCTGCTCGGTTTAACTTTATGGACTCTCCTGAAAACTAATGATTCCTAAAGGTTAAGGTTTTTCAATGAACATAAAGTCATGAATATTAGTTTTCTACTTTATAGGTTCATCATCTATAATGAATTCCAGCTTAAGCATTTTCCTTTACTTAATAACAAGGAAGGTTAAAAGATCTCTATTTCTTGTCAAGGCCTTATCAATAAAATTATAATGAAGAACAATCAAGACATACCAAAGGTTAGAAGTAGAGTTTTGGTGATTCTGCAGAGGCACTGTCTCCTGAAGGTTTATTTGAAACATAGGGGAAATGCACTTATAATTGATAATCTTTTATGGAATTAATATAACTTAAAATGCTCCATCAGTCTTAATTGAAAGACCAGGATGCCTAGCACAGGTAAGCATTCTGTGCTCAGTTAATTAAATTGTCTTCTCAGTTAAATAGTTTGATTGAAAACTGCTAGTCTTATTAAACTGGACTTTTAAGCTCTTAGGTTTGCAAAAAGAATAATCGTTCTGGATGCATTCTCTTCATTGCCTCTTTATAGGCTTACAATGTACTAGAAGGCAGATACGTATTTTCCCCCTGTTAAGGACACAGAAATTGTGCCACAGAATTGTGAAGTGATGTGCTTAAGATAACAAAGTTAATAGAGGCAGACAATGACACGTTATTTAACCTTTGGGTCCCAAAGCTATCTTTCTTTCTATGAAAACATATTGCAAACTCAAGTTTTCTTTTTGACAAAATGAAATTCTTGTTATTACCTAGAAATCTAAATCTGTGGCTGGTTTGTATTGGAGCAAAATTTCACTGATTAACTAACCTATGTAAGAACTATAGTTATACCTTTTAGAACTATAGTTCTGCAATCAAGACTTTAGGAAAACAGGGAAAAGAAGTTAATATCCAAAACTGACCCATTACCCCTTTATAAAAAACATCTTATTTTTGCTTTGAATATAGAGGCAAAATGTTCAAGTCATTAAAGCCTATGTTTGGGATCTTAGGAACCGGAATTAAATCCTATCTCTGCCACTTAGTGGCCAAGTGATCTAGAAGAAATTACTCAATTTCTGTAAGAATCAGGTTTGAAAAATTTATAAATCTAGGCTAACAATGATACTAATTTCATATGTTCCTGTAAGGAATAGATGAAAAGTACAGGTAAAGTTCCCATCATACTGCCTGACTCCTAGTAAGTATTCAGTGAATGGCAGCTTTTACTATTTTTATTGTTGTTATCATCTTGAGTTACACTAAACAAAGGTTAAGGTTTCAATTCCAGTGTACTGTCTGCAGATTTTCGAGCTTCCTATCAATTAACCTGCAGTGGCCAAATTTTTATCTCAAAATTGGATTATTTCTACCTTCTTTCCCTCTCTCAAGACCCAGGAACTTGGTATTATAAACATTCTCATGTAAATTGGAGTGTGTTTTATTAATAATATGCCTTATTAGCTCTAAGGAAGCACATATTAAAATTAAAAGTTAGCAATGGGTAACAAGTGTTATAGACCATAATTGATCTTGGAAGTAACACAGACTCAGCCCAGGCTACCTGACGGTTGATATGGCTATTATAGCTGCTTTTGAAATTTCCTGCTAGGTACATCTTCTTGCACAGATATATCTTCTCTTTGTAACTCTTGGCAGATCTGTCAACTCCGCAAAATAAAATACTGAAGCTACTTACTCCTTAACTTCCTAGCTCCCCCCAAATCCTACTCTAGCTTTCAGGCCCTCCAGCACTGGCATTGAAAACTCCACTACCTTCTCTGGAGACCCTAGTAATTGACCTTGGAAATTCCTGTCCTCTCTTTTACTTATCGATCTCCCTCCTGTTTTGTTCTGAAATTTCCTTATTGCTTGTTAAGATAAGGAGTAGTCATTTAAGAATTTCTATTTTTACTTTTATAATTCTAAGCTAGAATTTTCCAATGTATTCTTACATTATGCTCAAGAAAAGAAAGCTCCATGTTTACTTAATATTTAGAAATGCTTAATTATCACAATCCTCAGTAAAGAATGAAGCATTCTAAAAGATATGTGTATATATAGTAAATATACTAAAATATATAATATATCATAATATATTTTTATACTAATATATTAATAAATCATATACATATATTATGTCATAGGAAAATAATATCCTGTTTTGGATTTACTCAAATTTATTTTAACTCAGAACTTATTTCTTTCTTTTATATCAAAGTAGTTATTATATCAGTCAGTAATTATTATACCACCCTTCCTATTTCAAAGATTACACATTATTCTGTACTGTGCCTAATGTTCTCTTCTCAAGTGGAGACCATCTGTTCTCTTCAGCTAGTATATATAGCTACACGATATACAGCAAATAAGCAGGACATTTTCTGAATTTGGGGATAATTTTCCAGATTTTCTGACATAAATTCAGTGATGTGAGTCTTTGCTCCCAATTTATCTGGGAGTTGTTATCAAATAGCCTGTCTTTTGTTTTGTTTGCTTGTTTGTTTGGTTTTTATTTTTGCCTTGGACCTCTTTGGCAGTTTTGTTTAGCCTATGGCCTCTTTCTCAGAATAATGTTTTTAAACATTTTGCAGAAAAGATATTTAAAATAAATGTTTTAAATGTGTTTACAAAGGAAATTAATTATAATAAATGTAGAATATTAGAAGTGTGCTGTAGTTAAATATATGCATCTTGATTTTTTTTTTTTTTTTTTTTTTGCAGTACGTGGGCCTCTCACTGCTGTGGCCTCTCCCGTTGTGGAGCACAGGCTCCGGACGCGCAGGCTCAGCGGCCATGGCTCACGGGCCCAGCCACCCCGCGGCATGTGGGATCTTCCCAGACCAGGGCACGAACCCGTGTCCCCTGCATCGGCAGGCAGACTCTCACCCACTGCGCCACCAGGGAAGCCCATCTTGATGTTTTAAATAAATTATTGGGAGAGTTATTAATTGTCATAATTTCAAAATAATGATGAGAATAAAAGACACTAGAACATATTTGCAATTGGTGTAATAGGATATGAAAATGTCTGTGAGTTCTCTTACTGAAAAAGTTACAGGCATCACTAATATTACCATAATTTATTACCTGATATATATAATGGAAGAAAATATAAATTTCAGTTATGTTAGTGAGGAAAAAAAAACATATATATAATTTTCTTCATCTAAATTGATGGTCTCCCAGAATTCCCTCTGTTGTCTATGGTTAACAGGTTTGGTACTTCAAACTTACAGGAAAGTTTTTATTGCTGTTATTGTGTTTGCATGAAGGTTTATAGTAGGTAGTTTTTGTTCTTCTGTTTTTTTCTAATGTAAATCTTATAGTTCTCTTGAGGTATGCTGACGTTTTGTGCAGCACCATTTTACTGTAAATAATTTTTTTAATTGAAATATTCATCATTGAGTTACCTGAAGCAGTCTCATTCCCTCATCTTAATTTACTATGAACAACATTAAATGTCTTAAATTGCAGTTGACTCCTAAATAGTTGTAGGCTAAAGTGAATCAGATGATACATCTGTACATTTTACAGATATAAAGTGGCATAAATTAATGCCTAATTATCATATTTATATCACATTTATATGCATTTTTTGTTTTATGTAGATTGACTGCAATTATGCAACTTTATACCCATCACAAAATGCAATTTTCTTTCTTTTTTTCAGCAATAGAGAAGAATGATATACTAATTGTTCTCAGTATTGTAAGATTTAGAGTTTTATTTAAGTCTAGTGGACAGAAAAATTAAACATGAGTTCTTAGATCAAAGTTAATGCTTCAGAAGGTAACATCAGTAGCCTATACTTGAATATGCTACAGAATTAAAACTTTGGATGTTATTTGTGTAAGAAGTTAAAACTTTATACAGAATCATGTATCTTAAAACATTACAATTCTTAATAATTCTATATCCTTAAAGTTCATGCCACAATATTATAGTACTTTAAAGAAACTTTGCCATATATGTTTGATCATTTGACTTCCATTGACTTTAGTTTCTTAGAATAAACTAGAAACTGGGATAACATAAAATTTTTTGAGATAAAAATTAGAAGAAACAGATTTTCACAAATTCATAATGAATTATGTAGTTATTCTATGTCTACAAACACTGTACTCATTGGTATTTTTCTTCATACATAGCTGAGCATAAAATATTATCACATTTTCTTCATACTACTCCCAATGCCTTCCAGTTTTAGATGAAGAGTAAATTAAAAGCAACAGAAATCCATATTCACCAAGGGTAAATAAAATAAAGCAAAATAAATAACAGCTAAAATGAAAAGTTGGCAAAACCAAAATATATCTAGGCCTAGTTAGTACATGCATTAATTTATACTAAATATTTATTAGCAATTTCATAGTGGTTTGCCATTCATAAAATACTCTTACACAAGTGTATGTGAAAAGAGGCAAGGATTGATGTCATCAATGTTTTAGTTATTATATGTTATATCAAAATTATCATGGTCCTTTCAGACCAAACGTTGACAAACAGAGAAATTAGCTTAGTCCTGGGACCAGATGATATGTGAACTTCTTTCCTTCCCATGTAAATGTAAACTGTTTTGGACACTATTTATTGACTGGGATTTAAAAGAACATACTAGATTATTAAATGCTTTACTAGCCAAAGGCTGTGTTCATCTATTCTAGTAAAAATACTAGGAGAGCAGCTATGCTGGGGCTACATCTTATTTAAGTGGCACTTACTAGTCGATTAGGGGAAGTATCCTACCATTAACTGTCATGACTCTTCTGTGTGTTAAATGCTGTGTGGCACCACCCAGAAGCCCTTAAGGTTTGAAGGCCTTATCACACAGCCAGTGGAATTGCTGCTGGCAATTCCCTTTGAGAACTGCCCCATTTGAACAGCGCTGATTGCCTCACCATTAGTCACAACCCCCTTCCCAGGGCAGCGCACATCCAATGACTTATTAACACGATAGTAAAAATATGGCCTTCTTACACTGATTTGGTGAAATCTAAAGGGCAATTCATGCTCCAGATATGTCTGTGGGGTTGTCTGGGCATCTATTTAGGGCTGCAAAAGAGCTCAACTTGTTCCTTTGCTCAGTCTAGCTCCTTTCTTTCATTTCCACAGATGTTAATCCTAAAACCACTTCCTACAATCCCTCTTGCCTAGTTACCCCATGCATAGTGAAGTTAGGACTTAGAAATAAGAGCTTCAATGAGAAAGAGTTGACACATTCAAACATTATTCAAGGAGTGGACATCCTCTTTTAAGGACTCAGTCTGTTCAAACTTGGGTAAATATTTAGCCCTTTCGAAGAGACAAAAGCATCAACTTATCAGTGTGATGTCATTAATATTTTTGCCATAAAAATAACTTTCCTTCCTCATAGACTATGATTATCAATCATTCTTCTGATTTAGTTATTCCAAATAGATTTCTTTTTAAAGAGATATTTTACTCACTAGAAGGTATGAAACAATAGTTTCCTAAGCAGGAACGGTTGTAATTATAAATTAATAAGTTGCCTTCTAGTTATTTATAATATATAGTTAACTTGTGAGCTTGAGTAACTATGCTAAGAATTATTACATTTATAAACTTATGTTTCTGCCATGTGCCATGAACTATTATAGATGCTTTATATATCTTATTTTAGTTATGCCTCACAGAAATTCTCATAAAAACAAAGTCGATGTAAATATCTTCATTTTGCTAACAAGGTTGACAAAGTTTCAGTGACTTCCCTCAGAACACATAGCTAAGAAGCCTAATCAGATTTAAATTCAGGTCCATAGCGTGCTCAAATCCACATGAAGAACTAATCTTTCCTGGTGTAAATGCAAACTTGTTAAAGTCAGTAGACCAAAAAAACCCCCAAATACATAAAACAATATCAGAATATTCCTAGCAACAACGTTAAAACTCATCAATACTTATTTTTAGCTATGATTAAATTTTGTCTTCACATCAGAGACAGCACATATCACCAAATCTCTGTGAACTTGTTTTGGGGTGTATTCATTTGATCTGATGCACTGAGAATAGCTGGTAATTTTTTATAAACACACACACACTTTATTTAGAGATCAAATGCGTCTCTATTGGTTGTTGCATAGTCTTTCAAAAGGAAGAAAATGGCATAAATATAATAATAATAATAATATTAGCCAATATTAAACACTAGCATGTAGGAGGCACTGGTCGTAGCATTTTAATATGTTGATATAATTAGTACAACAAAACTTTTACCAGATATTTGTGATTATTATCTCCATTTCACAGATAATGTAACTGAGGCGTGGAGATGTTAACTAATTCACCAATGACTGCAAACCTTTTGAATGGAAAAACCAGAAGAGGGGATTGTGTCAGTTCAAAAATTGGAGCATCCAACAGGGATAAGGCAAAAAATGGGAAGATTAGAGGACCTTAAAAGAGCATACACCTGGGCTGTGGAGCTGAGGTGTCTGCAGCAGCCATTTCACTGGAGGAACACTGGTCTGAAGGGCCAGCACGGTGCAAGGCCTCTGCGTTGGCATCCTGCCAGCAAATGAAACTAGAGGAAGCACAAAGAAAAAGAGAGGGAAAAAAAACCAGCACCCAGCTGCTATCTGAGTAGTAATAGGGAACCGTCTGAAGTCCACAGGGAGCAGCACATCCCAATGAACTGGAGAATGCCGTGCAGATGAAAGGCTCTTGGTGCTGCAGCCAGAAGTCAGTGCTGTGCCTCTGACGTGGGAGAACCAACTTCAGGACACTGGTCCACAACAGACCTCCCAGCTCCACGTAATATCAAACGGCGAAAATCTCCCAGATATCTCCATCTCAACACCAACACTCAGCTTCACTCAATGACCAGCAAGCTACAGTGCTGGACACCCTATGCCAGACAACTAGCAAGACAGGAACACAACCCCACCCATTAGCAGAGAGGCTGCCTAAAATCATAATAAATCCACAGACACCCCAAAACACACCAACAAACGTGGACCTACCCACCAGAAAGACAAGATCCAGCTTCATCCACCTGAACAAAGGCAGTAGTCCCCTCCACCAGGAACCCTACACAACCCAATGAACGAACTTTAGCCACTGGGGACAGACAACAAAAACAACGGGAACTACGAACCTGCAGCCTGCAAAAAGGAGACCCCAAACACAGTAAGATAAGCAAAATGAGAAGACAGAAAAACACACAGCAGATGTAGGAGCAAGATAAAAATCCACCAGACGTAACAAATGAAGAGGAAATAGGCAGTCTACCTGAAAAAGAATTCAGAATAATGATAGTAAAGATGATCCAAAATCTTGGATACAGAATAGAGAAAATGCAAGAAACATTTAACAAGGACCTACAAGAACTAAAGAGGAAACAAGCAACGATGAACAACACAATAAATGAAATTAAAAATACTCTAGAAGGCATCAATAGCAGAAAAACTGAGGCAGAAGAACAGATAAGTGACCTGGAAGATAGTGGAAATAACTACTGCAGAGCAGAATAAAGAAAAAAGAATGAAAAGAACTGAGGACAATCTCAGAGACCTCTGGGACAACATTAAACACACCAACATTCGAATTATAGGGGTTCCAGAAGAAGAGAAAAAGAAAGGGACTGAGAAAATATTTGAAGAGATTATAGTTGAAAACTTCCCTAATATGGGAAAGGAAATAGTGAAACAAGTCCAGGAAGCACAGAGAGTCCCATACAGGATAAATCCAAGGAGAAACACACCAAGACACATATTAATCAAATTATCCAAAATTAAACACAAAGAAAACATATTAAAAGCAGCAAGGGAAAAACAACCAATAACACACAAGGGAATCCCCATAAGGTTAACAACTGATCTTTCAGCAGAAACTCTGCAAGCCAGAAGGGAGTGGCATATTTAAAGTGATGAAGGAGAAAAACCTACAACCAAGATTACTCTATCCAGCAAGGATCTCATTCAGATTTGATGGAGAAATTAAAACCTTTACAGAAGAGGAAAAGCTGAGAGAGTTCAGAGCCACCAAACCAGCTTTATAACAAATGCTAAAGGAACCTCTCTAGGCAACAAACACAAGAGAAGGAAAGGACCTACAATAACAAACCCAAAACAATTAAGAAAATGGGAATAGGAACATACATATTGTTAATTACCTTAAATGTAAATGGATTAAATGCTCCCACCAAAAGATATAGACTGGCTGAATGGATACAAAAACAAGACCCATATATATGCTGTCTACAAGAGACCCACTTCAGACCTAGGGACACATACAGACTGAAAGTGAGGGGATGGAAAAAGATATTCCATGCAAATGGAAATCAAAAGAAAGCTGGAGTAGCAATTCTCATATCAGACAAAACAGACTTTAAAATAAAGACTATTAGAAGAGACAAAGAAGGACACTACATAATGATCAAGGGATTGATCCAAGAAGAAGATATAACAATTGTAAATATTTGTGCACCCAACATAGGAGCACCTCAATACATAAGGCAAATACTAACAGCCATAAAAGGGGAAATCGACAGTAACACATTCATAGTAGGGGACTTTAACACCTCACTTTCACCAATGGATAAATCATCCAAAACGAAAATAAATAAGGAAACACAAGCTTTAAATGAAACATTAAACAAGATGGACTTAATTGAAATTTATAGGACATTCCATCCAAAAACAACAGAATACACATTTTTCTCAAGTGCTCATGGAACATTCTCCAGGGTAGATCATATCTTGGGTCACAAATCAAGCCTTGGTAAATTTAAGAAAATTAAAATTGTATCAAGTATCTTTTCCGACCACAACGCTATGAGACTAGATACCAATTACAGGAAAAGATCTGTAAAAATAGAAACACTTGGAGGCTAAACAATACAGTACTTAATAAAGAAGTGATCACTGAAGAAATCAAAGAGGAAATCAAAAAATACCTAGAAAGAAATGACAATGGAGACACGATGACCCACGACCTATGGGATGCAGCAAAAGCAGTTCTAAGAGGGAAGTTTATAGCAACAAAATCCTACCTTAAGAAACAGGAAACATCTCGGATAAACAACCTAACCTTGCACCTAAAGCAATTAGAGAAAGAAGAACAAAAAAACCCCAAAGTTAGCAGAAGGAAAGAAATCATACAGATCAGATCAGAAATAAATGAAAAAGAAATGAAGGAAACCATATTAACAAACTGAAGGAGAAAAACCGTATGATTATCTCAATAGATGCAGAGAAAGCTTTTGACAAAATTCAACACCCATTTATGATAAAAACCCTGCAGAAAGTAGGCATAGAGGGAACTTTCCTCAACATAATAAAGGCCATATATGACAAACCCACAGCCAACATCGTCCTCAATGGTGAAAAACTGAAAGCATTTCCACTAAGATCAGGAACAAGATAAGATTGCCCACTCTCACCACTCTTATTCAACATAGTTTTGGAAGTTTTAGGCACAGCAATCTGAGAAGAAAGGGAAATAAAATGAATCCAAATCAGAAAAGAAGAAGTAAAGCTGTCACTGTTTGCAGATGACATGATACTATACATAGAGAATCCTAAAGATGCTACCAGAAAACTACTAGAGCTAATCAATGAATTTGGTAAAGTAGCAGGATACAAAATTAATGCACAGAAATCTCTGGCATTCCTATACACTAATGATGAAAAATCTGAAAGTGAAATTAAGAAAACACTCCCATTTACCACTGCAACAAAAAGAATAAAATATCTAGCAATTAACCTACATAAGGAGACAAAAGACCTGTATGCAGAAAATTATAAGACACTGATGAAAGAAATTAAAGATGATACAAAGAGGTGGAGAGATATACCATGTTCTTGGATTGGAAGAATCAACATTGTGAAAATGACTCTTCTACCCAAAGCAAGCTACATATTCAATGCAATCCCTATCAAACTACCACTGGCATTTTTCACAGAACTAGAACAAAAAATTTCACAATTTGTATGGAAACACAAAAGATCCCAAATAGCCAAAGCAATCTTGGGAACGAAAAACGAGTCTGGAGGAATCAGGCTCCCTGACTTCAGACTATACTACAAAGCTACAGTAATCAAGACAATATGGTACTGGCACAAAAAGAGAAAGATAGATCAATGGAACAGGATAGAAAGCCCAAAGATAAACCCACGCACATATGGTCACCTTATCTTTGATACAGGAGGCAGGAATATACAGTTGAGAAAGGACAGCCTCTTCAATAAGTGGTGCTAGGAAAACTGGACAGGTTCATGTAAAAGTATGAGATTAGATCATTCCCTAACACCATACACAAAAATAAGCTCAAAATGGATTAAAGACCTAAATGTAAGGCCAGACACCATCAAACTTTTAGGTAGAGGCAGAACACTCTATGACATAAATCTAAGCAAGATCCTTTTTGCCCCACCTCTTAAGAGGTATGGAAATAAAAACAAAAATAAACAAATGGGACCTAATGAAACTTCAAAGCTTTTGCACAGCAAAGGAAACCATAAACAAGACAAAAAGACAACCGTCAGAATGGGAGAAAATATTTGCAAATGAAGCAACTGACAAAGGATTAATCTTCAAAATTTACAAGCAGCTCATGCAGCTCAATAACAAAAAAACAAACAACCCAATGCAAAAATGGGCGGAAGACCTAAATAGACATTTCTCCAAAGAAGATATACAGATTGCCAACAAACACATGAAAGAATGCTCAACATCATTAATCATTTGAGAAATGCAAATCAAAACTACAATGAGATATCATCTCACACCAGTCAGAATGGCCATCATCAAAAGATCTATAGAAACAATAAATGCTGGAGTGGAGAAAAGGGAACACTCTTGCACTGCTGGTAGGAATGTGAATTGGTTCAGCCACTATGGAGAACAGTATGGAGGTTCCTTAAAAAACTACAAATAGAACTACCATATGACCCAGCAATCCTACTACTGGGCATATACCCTGAGAAAACCATAATTCAAAAAGAGTCATGTACCAAAATATTCATCGCAGCTCTATTTACAATAGCCAGGACATGGAAGCAACCTAAGTGTCCATCATCAGATGAATGGATAAAGAAGATGTGGCACATATATACAATGGAATATTACTCAGCCATAAAAACAAACGAAATTGAGTTACTTGTAGTGAGGTGGATGGACCTAGAGTCTGTCATACAGAGTGAAGTAAGTCAGAAAGAGAAAGACAAATACCATATGCTAACACATATATATGGAATCTAAGGAAAAAAAATGTCATGAAGAACCTAGGGGTAAGACGGGAATAAAGACACAGCCCTACTAGAGAATGGACTTGAGGATATGGGGAGGGGGAAGGGTAAGCTGTGACAAAGTGAGAGTGGCATGGACATATATACACTTCCAAATGTGAAATAGATAGCTAGTGGGAAACAGCCACATAGCACAGGGAGATCAGCTCGGTGTTTTGTGACCACCTAGAGGGGTGGGATAGGGAGGGTGGGAGGGAGGGAGTGCAAGAGGGAAGAGATATGGGAACATATACATATGTATAACTGATTCACTTTGTTATAAAGCAGAAACTAACACACCATTGTAAAGCAATTATACTCCAATAAAGATGTTAAAAAAAAAAAGAGCATACACCTAACAGGATTCCCATTTCCATCTCCTCACACATGTATACTCTTTTATTCACTCCCTTATCTCTTCAGTTGTCTAATCTCTAGGTTTCAGTTGGAATCCGTAAGTAAATGGAAAGGAAGATATCTCTGTGTTGTGATTTAAGCATACTAGAAAATCAGTTACATTCAAGTTATTTTATTACTGTTTTAAACAGGATATTTTTATCATCAGGATCACTTCTTTAGGAGAAAGTATTATAGTTAGATGATATCACTTAAAACATATCATAAGACAGCAGACCTGATTGATGTGGAATACAGTTGAGTCCAAATCAGTGTGTGCTACATATGCATCAAAAATTAAGAGATTATTATGATTCATTTTCTGATTTAAGGTCTTACAGTCTAGGAGGAATGCTGCTCAAACAAATCTTAGAATTTTTAAAGCATATAAATGAATTTAAGCATACAAAAGGGAAAACAGAAATTTGAGAGCACCTTACATCTCAAACTAGATATTGGCAATTTAGTATGATAAACCTAAGTTCAGAGTGCTAGGAACTCTCTTAGGAGAGACTCCTACCACAACCTTGGAGAGAGTAAGTTTTATGAAAGAGAAAGTGCCTGGCTGAATCTTGCAGAATAGGTAAATAGAGAAAGAGTGGACTATACAGAAAGAGAAAAGATCATATAAGGAGACCTGGAGATACAAATGTTTGGTTAGTTCAGTAATCCACAGGTGGATAGTTATTCTTGGAGCTTGGAGTTTACATGTCATGTTGCCTATATAATATTCATGCTGCCTATGTAATATTATACAGTATGATATTATATAGGAAATATACAGTGTTACCTATACAGTATTCTTTCTCCTGTTTTCAGTTAGCTTGTTTGTTTGTTTAATGTGGATCTGATTCATTCAGGCTATCAAAGTATAAATCTCCTTCTCAGGCTCCCTTGCAGCTACAGGTGACCAGTTCTGGACAAAGCAGAAGTATATTAGATAGGACTTCCAATAAAGCTATTATTTTCGTGACAAAAAGGGACATGATCTGTTGTCAGGTATCTCTTTGGTGTTACTCTTTCCTCTTCTTTCCTACTGGAAACTTAAAAGAAAGTTCTGGAAATGCATTAGCCTTATTTTGGCTTTGAGGATGAAAGATACATATTGCAGGGTCCAGAGGGGAAAGATAAGGAGAGCCTGAGCCCTCAATGACCTCTTCACTGTGTTAATGTCCTATGAGGTCCCTATGGCTTATGAATATCTTGAGAGATCAAACAAAAGACAAAATAAGGAGGAGGGATGGCATCACCATTATTATTGATAGGTTTCAGATTGAACTATGTGGCTTAATGTGGAGCAAGATTGTTAACTAAATGTCACAATTAGGCAAACTTACTCACCCAGTCACAAGCAATGCTGAACCAGGGCAGATGTCCCTGTGTGGTAGGGGAAGAGACTTCTCTTGGAGGAGAAGTGAAGAATGTTTGCTTGTTATCTTCAGCTCACCTGTTAGAAAGGAAGTATGGAATGATAACGCTAAGCAGACACATTTAACTATCAGTTGAAGCACCCTCACTCCCCTGGAGCAGAGTAAATTAAGTTTTAAGAGATGCCAAAGGCCAGAATTACCATAATTAGTCCCTTTATAACGAAATAACGAAAGAAATAACAAGATTGGGAAAAAAGTGTTTCCTTCTGACATACTATTCCAGTCTGGGCTGTATACCTCAGAGTTATTATTGCCTGAGAAAAATAAGTTAAAAATTATGTAAGTCACCATTAATAGATCTCTCTTATGTGTAGCCAAACAGAAACTTAACTGATTCAACAGGTGGCACAATTTGACAGAAGTGTGTAAAGATATGTGGCTGTAATGAAGATATGTTAACAGTTTTAAAATCTATTCTGTATGCCATGGGAATGTTTTAAAAATTTGGTAAAGTATAACTGTGGATAACATAGTGCCTCCTTCTCCTCTGGTTGAAACAATGAAAAATGGAAATGGAATTGAGAATCCCGTGAGGATTATGGATTTCAAAAATATTGTAAAGTCATCATTGATATTACTTGGTGACTTATTGAAATGAGGGCGAGGAAAAGGAATAAATTAAGGACGACACACAAAATTTACTATTTGGTAACAAGAAGAAAAAGAGTAGAGACTAGGTAGAAAAGCAGCAGATGGAGGTGGGAGGATAAACTCAGTTTCAGACATTTTGATTTTGATTTACTGTGGGTCAACCAAAGTATAGACTGATCCAAATGCAGAAGGCAATGGAATGTATTGATCTAGAGCCCAGTGGTATTAATGGACTAAACATCTGTTTTGGAGACACCAGTCCAAAAAATCTTGGGTGAAATCATGAGGGTGCATGAGTTCATCTAGGAAGAATATGCAGCACAGAACAGAAATAGCACTTAAGAGAGAGGTCAGAAAACCTCAAGAGAGTGACGTCAAGGAAGTCAATAACATTGCTTAGGAGACAGTGTTTTGCAGCAACAATGTGTAGAAAGATCAATAACAAGGAAAAGACTTAATGAATGGTATCCCTTTTCTTCTCATAAATTATTTCATTGATAATCCTGGTAAGAGTAGCCTTAGCAGAGATGGCCATGGATGAGGCATAACAGATGGTGAAATGTTGAGAAGCAAATAGGAGATGAAAAAATGGACTCAGTAAATGCCGTCTATTCTTTCAAGAAGAACACACCTGGATTTAAAGAGATACACTGGGTAGAGGGAGTTTGAAAAGCATATTTTTACTGTGGTTATTATTGCTATTTTGTTTCAAAAATATGAAAACTAAGCCTTTTAAAGTAATGATGAAATATAGAACAAGAAAGGTTTGTTAAAGGAGCTTGAAGAAAATTAATGGGTTGTCACTCCCTAGGAAAGGATAGAATCCAGATCAGAATATATTCTGAGATCAAATAAAAAAAGGGGACTCTTGAGAAAGCAAGATTAGGATTTTGGAGACATGAGACAAAATAGGAAGCAAAACAATCTTATTTCACAATTCTGCCTGCATCTCATCTCTTTTTGGTGTAACTGAAATTTTGTACTTATTAGTGGTGGCCAGCCAATAACCCAGAGTCACATGCAATGATTTAGGAGCAAGTTGAAGGTAAAAAATAACTGCAACTCTACAATAATTTAATGTTTCCATGAAATCTCTAATTTAAAATCTCTTGTTAAAAGCAAGAGAATTTTTTTTTGTTCAGACTAGGGGTTCTATATGCATGATAAAATTGCTGTTTATGTCAAATTTTTCTCTTCATCTGACACTAATTGTTTGGGCATTATGAAAGATAGAATGACAATATAAAACAAATGAGCATTTTAAGCACTACAGGGAAATGGTGAATGAGAGAGAAACAACTATGACACTGATAATTATCAGCTATGCTAGAATCATGAGCCAGTAGTGTGGTGAGCACTTCAACCCATTTCTCTAATATTGTAGCTGATGAAAAGTATGTCAGCTCAGCATAGGTTTGATTCTCTATATTTTATAAAGGACATCAGACCATGAATATCTAGTGTCAGGATATTAAGGCATAAAAATCAAATAACATCGAGACACAGGAGACTACCCTAAATAACTTGAAATAGATACAGGAATGCAGGTAATAAATAAAGAATGGCATACTCAACAGGCAAGTGACACAAGTGGCACTTCCTGACACATGCCTGAGCAAAAAGAGCCATCTTCTTTTGGGAATATAGTCAAATATGTAGACAACTTCAGACAGACCACATAAAGGGGCAAAAAAGCCATACCTTGCCTTGTAAACCTATAAATCTCTGGCAACCAGTAGTGTGGCACTTGTCACAATATTAGGCAATTTAGTTTGGGGAGAATTTATGGTAGTCCTTTATCAATGACACTTTTGTGCCTCTCTCCACACTGAATTCTGGCTCTTTTATTTCCTATATATTTTAGGTAATTGTTAAAGCATGGGTTCTGGATTCAAATAACATAAATAAAATAAACTGTTTAGATACATGGGTTTTGCTAGTGAAATATTAAGACAGTTAGTTACCCCAAAACTTATTCTCAATACACTTGTTACCTTAAAATTAACTTTGTGCTGGCAAGGCTGTGTTTTAGATAAAGGAGGCCATAAGTATGTACTAAATAATTATTTACTTATCTTTCATTTCCTTTTAGCAGTTCTTAACTTTTCCTTTGTTGGGACCCAGACTTTTTATATCTTATTTATTGAAGTTCTCAGATCTCCATAGTGGCTCTTCTCTGCAGGACAGGAATGGCACTAGAAAATTCTTGAAGGAGATTATGTGATCCCAGAGAAATGGGGCCAAGTGAGGGTACTTAAGTGTCATAGACAAGGTTGGTGTGATTACCATCATAAGCAGCAGACTAAAGTGTTAATCAGAAAGTTCTGAGAAAGAGAGATCTTTAGTATTGGATAATGCAATTGATGTTCCCAGGACTGAAATAGATAGGCTGCCTGTTAAACGTTTACTTGATTTTATAAGCAGAAATATCCTGGGTCTGGTGAACAGAAGTCTAAATTCAATCACCAAAACAGAGAATGATGGCCCCTCCAAAATGATCCCTCTGAACTTGACAGAACTGAGCTTTTGAGTTCAGAGATCCAGAGCATCTTGAATGAAGGGAAAGTCAGGTCCCCTTTAGGAAGGACCCTGCTTAAATTTCCAAATTTCGTGTTGTAAATCTTACTCTTAGTCTCTCCTATAAACTCTTGTGGCTATTTATCAGGGCCGTCATACATGAAAAAGAAGGAAATAACTAGATATTCAAGGAGTAGTGGACAGTGGCTCTGAAGTGAAATTAATTCCTGGGATGCAAATACCACTATGGTACATCAAATTAAGGCCTTATGAAGGTCATATGATTAATGGAGTTTAGCAAGGATCTGTCTCACAGAAGGTACAATGGGTTCTTGAAAGCGACCTCTGGTTATTTTCCCATTTCTGGAATGCACAGTTGCAGTAGACATACTAGGAAATTGAAAATCCCTAATTTGATATCCTAGCCTTGTAGATTGATGTCTATTATGGTAAGAAAATCCAACTGGAAGCTTCTATTACTTCTGCCATCTTTCTAAGCAGTAAACCAAACACATATAACATTCTTAGAGAACTTGCAGAGGACAGTTCTACCACCAAGGACTTAATACCCACAAAAGAAATCCTTCCATATCTCCATACAATTTGCCCACTTGGGGTGTGCATAAGACTGGTGTATGTCAGAGAATTATTGTATTTTAATAAGTTATAGGCTCCATTGCAGCTTCTGCTTCAGATGTGGGTTCTTTGCTGTTGCACTTCAAAATATCCCCTGCCATCTGGTAAGCAGCTATTGATGAGTGAATTTATTTTTTCCCTATACCTATATTTAATGAAAACCATCAAAGTTATCCATGTAATTTCATGTTCATATTCTCCAGCTCTATTTCATAATCTTTCTATAGGAATCTTGATAGCCTCTTCATTCCACAGGACATCACACAGGTTCACTACATTGATTCTATCATGCTGGTTACACCTGCTGAGCAGGAAGTAGCAATTATCCTTGATACCTTGCTAGGGTACAGGTATGCCAGAGGTGGAAAATAAATTTCACAAAAAGTCATCGTTCTGATACCTCAATTAAATATCTAGCAGTCTAGCTGTCTAGTGTATGTGAAGATAGCCCTTCAAAGGTAAGGGACAATTCTGCATCTGGCCTCTCCTACCACTTAAGAAGAAGTACAAAGCTTAGTGGGCCTCCTTAGAGTTCGTAGGCAACATATATGAAATTTTCACTTGCTAATTCTACCCATTTACTGAGTAAATTAAAAGGCTGCCAGTTTCAGATAGATCCCATAGGAAAAGAAGTCTCTTAAACAGAAGCATACAACGCTGACACTTGGGCCATATAACTAAAATGCTTTGACGGGGCTTGACCTATCTATAGCTGATATAGATGTTGTATGGAGCCTTTGAGATTTTGGAGCAAAGTTATGCGCTCTTCCAAAAAAAAAATTTCTTTTTCAAAGAAATAACATCTGGCTTGCTACTGGATCCTAGTAGAGACTGATCATGTGACCATGTGTCAGACTTTATCATGAAAATTGACCTTCCCATCATAAACCGTGATGTTTTCTGACCTTCCAGGCCATAAATTTTTAAGTATTCCATCATCCAGTGGAAGTGGTATACACCATATCAGGATAGAACAGGTCTTAAGGGTATAAGTAAGCCAAATAAAAAATTATCTCTGATTCTCATAGCTTCTGTTTCTCCTATAATTCTTCCTCTCTCAATTTGCATTATGATCTCATGGGAAACTTACTATGATCAATTTACTGGAGAATAATTCAGTTATCGTCTACAGACAGTTATACATAAAATGCTGTATGTTTGAAAGCAGACAGCTACCTCCTTATTTGGAAGGAATAAAAACCTTCCAAAAAGGGATGTAGACTCTGAGAAATCTATCTTATTATTCTTTTTTTTTTTTTCAGGAAAGAGATATACAGAACTATGAGTCATCAATTCATGGGCAATAACTAACAATTTGCATAGATGATCAGGGATTCAGAAGGAATACAATTAGAAAATTGGTTACAAGAAAGTTTAGGAAGAAGTGTGAGACACAGTGATTACCTGTACCCCATCTGAATGCTTGCCAAAGAAGAGTGTATTAATTATCAGATGAAGGCAGTGCCCCAAACTGTGGATGGAAATCAGCCACCCTTGCCCTTATGCAAGGAACAAAGAGGCCATAACAGTAGGGATGGTGCTTAATGTTGGTTTAGCAATACGGATTTTGTAAATGCTCAATTATCGAAAAAGTCACCATGTTTCTTGCTTTTTACGATAGCCCTATTAATTAGGCAGAAGCACAATTTTACTATTGTGTTTATTTGTAAGTAAATATGATTAAGAGAGTTTGTATGAATTTCAAGTTAACAAAAGGTTTGTTCTGAATTGCGCTCTGTCAGATTGGTTAAGCTGGAACTCACATTTCCCTAAATATGCTTCACTATGTAGCTCCAGATTAGATTAGTCCAGAAAAGGAACTTGTGGGAAAAAATAAGTAAAACATTAGCTATTACTTTCTGAAGTTGTCAGATAAGTTTAAGAATAGATGCAGAGATATTTGGCAGTTCTGGCTTATCCTCACTCACCCCTGTTCTTCATCCAGCTATTTTCTCAATGGTTGGTTCTGCTGACCAATAGCTGCCCCAGGCCCATTGGCACATGGAGGTGTTAGAGACAGGAGCTTTACAAATACCACTCCAAGAGCCCACAGACTTTGTGCACTGCAGCTAAAGCAATGTTGGAAGAGAAACTGATAACACTAATTGCTTACATTTGAATATATAGATAAGAAAATAATAGAGAAAATTAAAGAAACCAAGAAAATCTTGTTCTGCAAAAAAAAATTGATAAAATTCTAAAAACCGACAAAAATAAAAAGAGAGAAAAGATAAAACACCAATACCAGGAATTAAACAGAGGAATATCACTACAAATCCTGCTATAATAAAAAGATAATAAGAGAATGCTATGAACAAGTTATGCTCATAAATTTAACAGTTTAGAAGATTTAGACCAATTCCATGAAAAACACAAACTAACATAACTCAATCAAGATTAAATAATCTGAATAATTCTATAACCATTACATAAATTTAATGTGTGATTAAAACTCCCCCCAAAAGAAATCTCCAGGCCCAGTGGTTGCACTGGTGAATCCTACCAAACATTTAAATAAGAATTAACCCCATATTTACACATAGAGAGGGTGGGAGGGAGGGAGACGCAAGAGGGAAGAGATATGGGAACATATGTATACACATAACTGATCCGTTTTGTTGTGAAGAATTCTTCAATATACATAAATCAATCAATGTGATACACCATATTAACAAATTGAAGAATAAAAACCATATAATCATCTCAATAGATGCAGAAAAAGCTTTTGACAAAATTCAATAACCATTTATGATAAAAACTCTCCAGTGGGTGGGCAAAGAGGGAACCTACTTCAACATAATAAAGGCCATATACGACAAACCCACAGCAAACATCATTCTCAATGGTGACAAACTGAAAGCATTTCCTCTAAGATCAGGAGCAAGACAAGGAGGTCCACTCTCACTACTATTATTCAACATAGTTTTGGAAGTCCTAGCCATGGCAATCAGAGAAGAAAAATAAAAGGAATATAAATTGGAAGAGAAGTGAAACTGTCACTGTTTGCAGGTGACATGATACTATACATAAAGAACCCTAAAAATGTCACCAGAAAACTAGTAGAGCTAATCAATGAATTTGGTAAAGTTGCAGGATGCAAAATTAATGCACAGACATCTCTTGCATTGCTATGTACTAATGACGAAAAATCTGAAAGAGAAATTATGGAAACACTCCCATTAACCATTGCAACAAAAAGAATAAAATACCTAGGAATAAACCTACCTAGGGAGACAAAAGACCTGTATGCAGAAAACTATAAGACACTGATGAAAGAAATTAAAGATGATACCAACAGATGGAGAGATATACCATGTTCTTGGATTGTAAGAATCAATATTGTGAAAATAACTATAGTACCCAAAGCAATCTACAGATTCAATGCAATCCCTATCAAATGACCAATGGCATTTTTTATGGAACTAGAACAAATCATCTTAAAATTTGTATGGAGACACAAAAGACCCCGAATAGCCAAGGCAGTCTTGAGTGCAAAAAATGGAGCTGGAGGAATCAGACTCCCTGACTTCAGACTATACTACAAAGCTACAGTAATCAAGACAAAATGGTACTGGCACAAAAACAGAAACATAGATCAATGGAACAAGATAGAAGCCCAGAGAAAAACCCACGCACCTATGGTCAACTAATCTATGACAAAGGAGGCAAAGATATACAATGGAGAAAAGAGAGTCTCTTCAATAAGTGGTGCCTGGAAAACTGGACAGCTACATGTAAAAGAATGAAATTAGAACACTCCCTAACACCATACACAAAAATAAACTCCAAATGGATTCGAGACCTAAATGTAAGACCAGACACTATAAAACTCTTAGAGGAAAACATAGGAGGAACATTCTTTGACTTAAATCACAGCAAGATCTTTTTTGATTCACCTCCTAGAGTAATGGAAATAAAAAGAAAAATAAACAAATGGGACCTAATGAAACTTCAGAGCTTTTGCACAGCAAAGGAAACCATAAACAAGACAAAAAGACACCCCTCAGAATGGGAGAAAATATTTGCCAATGAATCAATGGACAAACTATTAATCTCCAAAATATATAAACAGCTCATGCAGCTCAATATTAAAAAAACCAAACAACCCAATCCAAAATTGGGCAGCAGACCTAAATAGACATTTCTCCAAAGACATACAGATGGCCAAGAAGCACATGAAAAGCTGCTCAACATCACTAATTATTAGAGAAATGGAAATCAAAACTACAATGAGGTATCACCTCACATCAGTTAGAATAGGCATCATCAGAAAATCTACAAACAACAAATGCTGGAGACAGTGTGTAGAGAAAAGGGAACCCTCTTGCACTGTTGGTGGGAATGTAAATTGTTACAGCCACTATGGAGAACCGTATGGAGTTCCTTAAAAAACTAAAAATAGAATTACCATATGATCCAGCAATCCCACTACTGGGCGTATACCCACAGAAAACCATAATTCAAAAAGACACATGCACCCCAATGTTCATTGCACCACTATTTACAATAGCCAGGTCATGGAAGCAACTTAAATGCCCATTGACAGATGAATGGATAAAGAAGATGTGGTACATATATACAATGGAATATTACTCAGCCATAAAAAGGAATGAAATTGAGTCATTTGTTGAGACGTGGATGGATCTAGAGACTGTCATACAGAGTGAAGTAAGTCAGAAAGAGAAAAACAAATATCGTATATTAACGCATGTATGTGGAACCTAGAAAAATGGTACAGATGAACCAGTTTGCAGGGCAGAAGTTGAAACACAGATGTAGAGAACAAACGTATGGACACCAAGGGGGGAATTCCGTGGTGGAGTGGGCATGGTGGTGTGCTGAATTGGGTGATTGGGATTGACATGTATACACTGATGTGTATAAAATTGATAACTAATAAGAACCTGCAGCATAAAAAAAAAACAAACAAAAAAAACAACTAACACTAAAGTTTCTTTGGGTTATCTGTATTGAAATATGTTAATATAAATGTTTAAGATATTACAAGAAATTTTTAAAAATCTTATATGTTCGGATATAATGTTATAAGTCATAATTCTAGTTATTACTTTAAAATGTATATCTCAGAAATAACTGAATTTCCTTGTCAATTGCATTATTATAAACTTTCATCAAATCTTTAACTGTGGTCATTTTTAAGTCTTTTGTCACTTACAAACAGTTCTGGGTGTACTCTGATGCTTTTGCAAAAATGTTCCTTTAAAAGGGTTTCATCTTCAAAGAATTCATGGAAAGGATTCTGACAAGGACAGGTTTCTGGTAACTGACTATACTGCCAAACTGAATTAATAAGCATTTTCAGAAAACTGATGAATTCATAAAAGTGCTAACAAAAGATCAAGATGAAAAAAGAAATTAATTACCTGGGACTGAGTGAACTGATGAGGATGATTATAATTTTTGTGACTTTCTGTTTGAATAAAAAAAAAAATCCCACAAGGACTCAGAAGCAAAAATATACAAATCAATTTTCACTGCAAAGTAAAGGAGCTGTTACAGTGGAGGATTACTGGAGTGAATATCAATATTATAACATAGTATGAGTGTGTTTCGTGTTTGGTAATTGCAATCATTGTTGCTTTTGTTGTGTTCATCCATTTACAATGCTTGGTGTCAGTTTATTTATCTCTTGTAAAAATAAAATACAGTGTGTGTGTGTGTGTGTGTGTGAAAAAAAATTTAAAAAGACATTACACTGTGAATTTTCCTCCTACCTCCTCAAGTGTCACAGTTGGAATTAAGTTCTAACTTCGTTATCTTTTTACATAACTAGGTGTTCCAACTATATCTTCTTTAATTATTTTCCTCATTTCCCTGATTTCTAAATCTTTGAGTATTCCAAGATTCAGTCTCCATATAGCTTATCTTTTCTATTTATATTTGTTCTCCACAGTAATTAAGCTTTAAATGCCATCTATGTGCTGAGTCCCAAATATCTCTCTCTCTCTCTCTCCACCCCTTGCCTTCCAGATAGCTGAATCTAGCTGCCTACCCAATATTTCCACTTAGATGTTTGAAAGGTATCATAAATATAATGTTTCTAATACCAAGTTCCAAATCTTTCCTCCAAAATGTCTTCTAATAACAGTGTTCCCTATCTCAATGAAAGGTATCTTTAGTTTTTTAGTTTAGTTGTTGAGAAATCCTCAATGTATCTTTGACTCTTCTTTACTTTTTCATTACTAGAATACATCAACTAGGAATTTCCCTTAGTTATTAAAAAGACTTCAAATATCTTATCACTTCTTACCACATCCAGTGCATCCGCTATGCCAAAGTCACGATTTTCATTTGAATTCTTACAATAAACTTCACATTTTTCTTTCTCCTTATTTCTGCTTTCTCGGGCTCCCTGACTGCTACTTACAGTCTATCTTAATACAACAACCAAAGTAAAATTTTAAAAATAAATCAGATATTTAAAAAATTGTTCTTTATTCCACTTCCCTCCACTCTTGCTCCACTTCTCCCTCTTGACATCACCATCTTACAGTACACACATTTTACTTACTGGTCTGATTTTTAAATATCTTTTTCTCTCCTACCAAAGTATAAGCAATGAAAAGGCAAAGGTTTCTGTCTATTTTGTTTCCTGAGAAATGCCCATTTCAACATTTCCTGACACATTGTAGACATTCAATAAATACATGTTAAGTGCATGAATGAAAAGAATAAATAAATGAATGAAATATAAAATTAACAAGACCTGAAAATGGTCTGAATGTGAAATGTGTAAAAGAAAGAATTTAGGGCTTTCCCAATGGCGCAGTGGTTGAGAATCTGCCTGCCAATGCAGGGGACACGGGTTCGAGCCCTGGTCTGGGAGGATCCCACATGCCACAGAGCAACTAGGCCCGTGAGCCACAACTACTGAGCCTGTGCGTCTGGAGCCTGTGCTCTGCAACAACAGAGGCCGCGATAGTGAGTGGCCCCCGCTTGCCACAACTAGAGAAAGCCCTCACATAGAAACGAAGACCCAACACAGGAAAAATAAATAAATTAACTAATAAACTCCTACCCCCAAAATCTTCTTAAAAAAAAAAAAGAATTTAATATGACCCTGAGACTTCTTGTCTGAGTGACTATGAGGATTGATGGTTTCATTAAACGAGAGACTGTAAAATGTTGCAGGGAATTGGTCAGAGGAAGATAATGATTTTGAACATGTTGGATTTTAGTCATATCAATGAATCAATGTTAAACTAGCAATTATAATTTATTATAAGAAGGAAAGCTAGCCTAAGATGTAGATTAACAAAAAGGTAGGTCATCTTTGAATTTCTTAAAATGTATAAACATTTTTGTTTTTTTACTGTTTTTTTCCTTCCAGCATAATGCACATGTGGTGGGACAGATTTTAAACCCAATTTTGTGGGTATGTTTGGGATTATTACTTAAAAGTGTAGGTTTTTTAGTTTCCTGAATACCTGCCTTGGGAAATCTGATGAGAACCTCAAAGATCTTTGCAAACTTCCTCAATGACAGATAGAACTGATGACTACCTATAAGTCTGTTTGGTTATTGAAGGGGAGATAACATACCAATACGTGTTCATATGCAGTGGATAAACAAACACAGAGTGGTTTAAAACAGGGTCTCTAAATGAAAGTTGCAAAGATAGATGCTCCAAATTACATGCACTGATTTGCAGTCAAGACAACTCTCACATGGACAGCTCTAAACGTGTGCTCCAGGGTGAGGAAAAGCAGGGATTTATTTATATTTGTTAATGATTCTCCCAGCAGGCTAGCCAGTAATTTAATAGAAGAATTTGAAAACATACATAATTAATTTATAGCTTATAGTATTGGAAAAGCAGTTAACTATCACAATAATTAACTTTGAGTTTTAATACTTGTGGGTAGATTTTGGTCTCATCCATTAGAGTCTGGCCACATTGCTTCTGCTTGGGTAATGCGTTCCTTGAAGCACAGAGAACTTACAGGTGAGATTTTCTTTGATACGATAGGATTCCAAACAAATATGATGAGTTATTATCCAACAAAACTGTTCTTTTCTTAAGCTGCTTTAAGGAGGATTTTTAATTTGAAATCTATGATGTTTCCAGTATTAATAAACTCTGACTGCACACACACTTCCTAGCCACCTAATTTACCTTTCTTAAATTTAATATTTCAGTGCTTTAGAAACACTTGATATCAATGCAATTTGATCACCTACACACACTTAATCAGAGAAAAGACATTACTTTACATGTGATACCCCAGCACTCCTTCTGTGCAACTAGGAAGTCAGTGTCTGGACTACATCCTCTTTTCCTTATGGTAAATAGAGAAAAAAAAGAGAAGTAAGATTTAATTAGCAATAAGCATGAATAATGAAAACACTAAAGAATGTAAGAGATCCTCACTAACAAAATAAAAATAAAGCTAATATAATGCCTTATGGCAATAATTTTGATTAAAAAAAGACAGTGGAATCCATTATACCCAACTATAAGCAATTAGTTTTAAGGGGGAATAATGAAAAACTCAAATTTAGTGCACAAAATTTTCCTTCTCCCTAAATATATAACTTATTTACTGTGCTCTATTAAGAATATGACTCCTTTTAAAATTATTTGAAAATTGTACTTTTATTCTACAGTGCATAATAAAAAGCATACATTTCAAACTCTCTCACAAATAACACAGAATGGGGAATAATGTAAAGGATTTTGCTATAAAAAATTTAGTGTTTAATTGTATTTTAGTATTTGATCTAGTATTTAGTAATCTTTGACTTGATGCAAAGGATAATTATGACTTGCATAATTTTAGCTACTTTAAATTTTGGCATTTTTCAGGTAATGATTCTCAAGAGATGCTTTGACATTTAACATGCCACTAAATGCTAGGAATCTGGAATATAGCTAACATTTGTCAAAAATGATATTTATTTTAGCTGTACCCCAATAGAAGAAGTAATTACACTATTCCCAGACAAACTCCTTGTCATTACCATGACTCCCTAGTATTGCTCTTACCCAGATGTGTGAAATCAAGCATGCTACTTTATCTCTCTCATATTTACTTGATTACATTACATCAAAGTTTACTTCCAGTTCTCGAAATAATTCTGACTGTATTATGATTTTCTGATGACAGTAATAATTTCATTCTCTATACTGACTTTTGATTTAATATAATTACTGCCTTTCTGGTTAGAAGTGAAGACTAAATGTTTAAAAATGATACAAATAAAATGTGTATAGGTGTAAGTTATCCTAGACTATTTCTGTGAAGTGATACTCTTTCAAAGATAATATCCCATCTGCATTTCCCCCTGGTATTTCCTGTATCCTATCTATGCTTTCAAGCTGACGACTGGTTCTCATTGCCCCAAAATGGGGACAGGACACAGCCCAAAGAAGAGAAATGTGTAAGTCTTGCCTGGTGTTTGAGTACCCCAAACCTAAGCCTATGTAGTGGTAAGGTGTGGGTGGGAGAATTTAGATTTGGAATCTAAACAAATTGTTTCAGAGAAAGAAAAAGTAACATTAGTTTCCTGGGCTGGAAGGACTATGTAAACTAAAGAGTGGGGCCAACAGTATTGGTCTAAGAATAATGTGTCGTATTTCCTGGTCAGAGTTCCAGGAAGTCTCCAGAGATCAGATATATGGATATGGGTATATCTAGGGAAATGAAGTCATAGAATCCTCATTGAAATTAGTATGCCCTATATATCCAGACAAAACTATAATTGAAAAAGATACATGCACCCCTATGTTCATAGCAGCACTATTCACAATAGCCAAGACATGGAAACAACTTAAATATTCATCAACAGATGAATGCATAAAGAAGATGTGTTACATATATATATGATGGAATATTACTCAGCCACGAAAAAGCATGAAATGATGCCATTTGCAGCAACATGGTTGGAACTAGACATTATCATACTAAGTAAAGTAAGTCTGAAAGGGAAAGACAAATACCATATAATATCACATATGTGTAGAATCTAAAATATGACACTGATGAACTTATCTACAAAACAGAAATGGACTCCCAGACATAGAGAACAGATTTGTGGTTGCCAAGGGGAAGGGGAGGTGGGGGAGGGATAGAGTGGGAGTTTGGAGTTAGCAGATGCAAACTATTATATAGAATGGATAACAAGGTCCTACTGTATAGCACAGGGAACTATAGTAAACATCCTGTGATAAACCGTAAAGATTAAGAATATAAAAAATAGTGCATATATATATATATAACTGAATCACTTTGCTCTACAGCAGAAATTAAAAAAAAACATTGTAAATCAACTAACTATGCTTCAATAAAAGCAATTATTATGCCCTATAATAACAAGGAAAGAACAAAGATACTTGCTGGATATCTTGCCTTCTATGACATAAAGGTGATTGTCACTTGTACACAGAATTTTGAGAAGTTTCACAATTATTTCTTTTCATTCTGCCCTTACTTTAGTTTACTGCAGGCAACAGTGAACCTATGTTACCTTGCCCCAGATGACTTTGAGCTTAAGACCCAAGACTTGTTTTAACACATGGACTGTGGGCAGAGTGGAACTCCCCAGTTCTAAACAGAGGCTATAAGAGGCATAATGTGTTTGTTCTTGTCTCCCTTGTGCTATGCCATCAGTTACAAAAAAAACACAAAAAAACAAAAAAACACTTTCCAAGTAGCTATTACTCCTCCAGCCAGGGTCCTGGAATGGAGAACACCTGATCTGATTTGCAGCCTGATGCTGGGTCCAGCTGAGTCCGGTTAAGCCCATGTAAGGCAAGCCAAGACACAGGCTTTTGGGTGAGAAATAAATTTTGTCATTCACCACTAAAATATTGGTGGTTTTTAATTACAGCAAAGACTAACAATTATAAGATGTGACAGAAGAAATATGAATTATCTTAGCAGATAACTACAAGGAAAATAACTTAAGAATTTAGCATACCAACCCCCCCCCCCGCCAAAAAAAAAAGACAATCAACCAACCAAATGCAATATTCTAAAAGCTCCTTAGGATTTGGAGACTATCCTGGAAACTGGTTGTAGCAATACCTAAAATTGAACAAAATTAACTTTTTCCAGCCAATTGAGAAAGATTGATAAATGGAGAGAAGAGAATAAAGTGCAGATTGAGGAAAAACTGGAAGTTTGAGTTTTTTAGATAATAGAGTTTAGAGATATGCTGTCCAATATAGTAGTCACTAGCCACATGTGGCCATTTAGTGAATTTAAATTAATTAAAGTTAGATAAAATTAAAAACTCAATTCCCCAATCACACTACAATGTTTTAAATCTTAATACCTACATGTGGTTAATTACCCTATTGGAGAACACATATTATAAATATCATCATCACAGAATGTTCCATGGGACAATGCTGGTCTAGAGGTCTCAGTGATTTATCCTTTATATGGATAATAAACAAGATAAAATAATTCCTATGTTTCCATCTTGGGCAAACAGAATATTATGGGATATTGTATTATTCCTGAAAATTTTCACTTATACCTTCCTCTCTTTTAATATAGACTTGGGCCTATAAGTTGTTTTGGCCATATGTAAAGAAGTACATTTGACGTGGTCAGGTCTGAGCAGTAGCTTTAAATATGACTGCATGGTTCATCTCCCCACTTTGATTTTCCCCTTTGACATAAAAATTGGCATGTCTTAGATGAGAGCTCCTTCTTATTCTGAGGTCCAGATGAGACAGCAGTGGAGCAAAAATCAGGCTAGAGCAGACCTACACTCCAGAGAAAATCCAAAGGCAACGTGAAACCCTCGTACACTGTGAAAATAAACATTGTTGCTGCAAATCACTGAAATTTGAATTATTTGATTCCTCTAGCAAATCTAATCAATACCAACATGATTCAGAGAACAAGGGAATTTTGGAGTAGAAAATAAAATTTTAGTATGTTGAGTATAAGATGCCAGTGTGATGGCTTAGTGAAGATACCTGGTAAATATGTCCAGTAGATATTGGCTTCTGGAGCTCAGTAAAAATAATTGAGGTGGGCGATACAAGATTTGGGCATAAGCTGCACAGAGATGATCAGTGAAATTTGGGAATGGATGCTATTATCTATGAGGGATTCATAGCATAAACAAGAGTTTTGAAAATGAAATCTCATTTTAGTAGATGCATGTTATCATTTTATAAACCTCCAAATATGTATTTGCCCTTTGCTAGATAAAATATTATTATAATTGCATTCTGGAAAAATGCTTCAACCTTCAACCTGCTTTGCATGGGTTTAGCTGTATCTAAAGCTCCAGAGGTGGGCTTTCTCTGGCTAAACCAATCCAAGTATTTCTTTTCCTTGTATACAATGATCACTATCCCTCATGATGAGTGAGACATGAGAAGGTATTTGTGAGGCTTCTGGGAAAGAGACCTTTTTTTCATATAAGCAGGAATAGATTATCTTCCCCTGGATGGTGTAGTATGACTGTGAGGTGTACAACTGCCACAGCAATGTATGATTCAGGCAGATTTTCTGAGGATGCTGGAGTAAGGGTGCCCAACGTGGAGCCCAAAAAGAAAACTGGCACCATGATAGAAAAGAGTGAAAAATGAAGGCACAGAAGAAAAAAAGTAATCAAGGTGCTTGATGGTATTATTTGAACTTTCTAAATCTTCACCCTAAACAGCCCTACTATTTGTCTTTTTAGTTATGTGACCCAATATCTTCACCCTAGTGATTGAGTTAATTTGATATGAATTTTTAATATCTCACAATAGAATTCTAGCTGGTATACAAAAGAAGCACAAATATGAATAAATGGCTAAAGGAAAAACATTTAATTAAGCCTTGAAATGGCATGCCACAGAAAACAGGAAGAAAAACAGAATAGGCCATGGAAGAGTGCTTCAAGTAAAGGGAAAAATTGATAATTCAGATGCTACTCAAAAATACAGTAAATAAAAACTGTAATGTTCTCAAAATTTTCACTGCATTTAGTAACAAAAACATATTTTGGAATAAAGAATGCTATGAACTGAATGTGTCACCGGATTCATATGCTGAAACCCTAATTCCCAATGTGATGGTATCTGGAGATGGGGCATTCGAGAAGTGATTAGCTCAGAAGGATAGAGGTTTCATGATGGCATTACTGTCCTGAGACACAGAGAATTTCCTCTCTCCCTCTCTTCCTCTCTCCCTCTTTTTCTCCTTCTCTCCTAATCATGTGAGAATATGAAAAGACAGTCATCTGTAAACTTCACTAAGAACCTGACTTCTAGCCTCGAAATCTGAGAAATGTTTGTGTTTAAGCCACTCAGTCTATGATATTTTATTTATTATAGCAGCTACAACTAAGACAAAGCATAATGCTTTATTCGAAGGTATGAATAAATTACACTGTGGAAATAAAACAGATTTCTATAGTTTGGGAATGACTGAGAGTTTTTTAAATAGAGCAAAAGTAGACAACATCCGCAAAGAAATTTGGCTATGAAGTGGGAAAAACAGGTAAACTAATTGGTGGAGTAGCGTATGAATTTGAGGCAAACTTTTTATGTTTACTCTTTTAAGATTTTTGTTTTTTAAATTTTCATACATATGATCACTTAAATATATGGTAATATGTCAATACAGAGAACTGGACAAACTGAAAACATATGAGAGAGTTGGGATAAGGAAATGGATCCATACCACAAATCAAGTGGGAAAGGGAGGAAACAAAGGCTTATATTAAGACAGAGCCTTGTTCTAAATGTGGTATTAGGAAGTTAAAAATTTTTTATTATTATTTTCTCTTGAAGTTCTGAAACAAGAACTTTACATGAATAAGTGATGAGGTGTTTGACTAAGTTTGCAATAGGATTTGTAGAGAAGAGAGGAAATTATGAAAATGAAACATTTAGGAGAAAGCACTGAGGGTTTATTTAACGTCGGGAAACAAGAATCTGCATTGTGTTGTATAACATGGGGTATAGAGTCCATTTGAATGTGGTAGTCAACGAGAATAATGGCTGGATTTAGAGTACAGCGGACTCATTCATGTTAGGTACTACACTCTTCAGTAACTGAGAGAATGGTGATTAAAATTGAGTAGTTGGAGGAATAGGCACACCCAGATGGCATAATGCTCAAAGGAACAGATGATTTTAACATGAAGGTGATGCAATAATGATCTTGAAACTATATTCAGGAGTGAATTGGCTATCATTCCTGTTTCCTAGTACTAATGTAGGTGGGATACAAGATAACGAGGAGGCTATAAGAAGAGTAATACCCTTAGCAGACAGCCAGATTTCAATTAGTGCAATGAGATTGAGGCAAAGTATACAGAAATGTTCAGGTTGTGGGAGAGTTTTATAGCTGAGAATGTGAGTTCCAGAAGGCAGAATGACATGTTTTGATAAAGAGAACAACAATGGGAAAGAGAGTTGATATAAAGGCAGCAAAGCATAGATAAACCTTGTGAACGTACTACATTTTTTTTAAAAAATGCTGAATTGTATAGCTTAAAAGAGTTAATTCTAGGTAAGTGAATTATATCTCTATGAAGAATAATAATTATTAAAAGTATGGAGATTAGTGAGGACTAAAGGTACTTTCATGGTTGATGAAAAGTTAGGAGCGAAATGTTAGAATTATCTAGACAAAATTTTCCCAAAGGAATTAGATCCATTCATACCCAAGAGAAGGAGGTAACTCATGCTCCTTCCTACAAAGAATCAGCAGCGAATAGTCAAAAGTAATGAATAGACGTACTTGACGGAGACAGCGTTCACTCTTAGCTGTAGTGCTGGCTCAGCTGGTTTGTCAAGAAATCTGAGCCCTGACAAGCACTGGTGCATAACCATGGGGCACACAATAAGCAATCTGAAGTAGTCAGAAGGAATAAAGAATCAAACACACACACACACAAATTAAGTAACAAAAATATTATTGCTATAGCACCATTATCTCCCCGAGAGTAGATGAGCTCCTGCTCTTGAAAAACAGAGCAGCAGATATTGTACCTCCTATGAAAAACATAAACCTCTAACATTTTTCCTTTGTGTCTATTATAGATTTTTACTGTCCCACCAGAATTCATTCTCCAAAGATAGGATTCCAGTTAGGAAAAAAAAATAACATAAAATAAAAAATAAAGAACAGAGATTGTTCTCCATTATATATCATCTATTAACAGCAGAAGAAAATGTCTGTTCTGTTCTGGGCTTAGTGTTGAATTTTGAATAGCAGAGAAAAACAGAAAATGAAGGCAGTCCTCACTGACAAGTGTTCCACAGAAATAAACCTGAAATGCTACAATATGGCAATTACATTGATATAATAGACACCCAAGTCCCTTGTAACAAACCCAAGGGCCTCAGGAGGAGGGAGAAACACTATGTTATCTATCATGGAGAGATTCACTTCATGTGAAATTCATTGAGTCCTATGGGCTGTGTGTTGAGATTTTGCTGTCATTTTAATATAGCTAGGTTTTTCAGAGTTGTTTTAAAGGCATTGTATTTTATAATACAAACAGAAAAGGAAAAGATTAAAGATGATTTAATAAGAATAAAATAATGATTGATGACAGACATATCGGGTTCTGAGACAACGTTGAGAAAACTGATTGTAATCAAGAATAATCTGTATTATAATTTCTTGATATGTTTTTCTGGACAACTGGACAGGAGAGAAAGGTAATACGGTTTAAGATAAGAAGGAACAATACATTTCCTAGAGAAAAATTAAGCAGTCTGATTATGTCATTCATTTATAAGACCCACAAGTTTAAAAACATTAAATCATGTAAATTAATAATAAATTCATAATTAAGAGAGCCTTTGCCATTCTTATAATGTGAACAATGTAAAAATGTGTCAACTTTCCATAACCTATTGTTTAATGCCCAACAGAATTACAGTTCATGTCTTGGGAACTGATCAAAAGACTCCAACTTTGATTTTCTTGCTCTCTAGAGTTAAGTTATTCAGAATCTCTTTATTTTGATATCAAAGGAAGGTCTCTACCATTCATCAGAAAATTTCAAGATTCTTCTCTAGTACTATTTTGTTTATTCTTATCTATTTCTGGATGTGCCTTTGTTAGAACAGGAAAAAAAAATCAGAACTCTTTGTGCCTCATGCCTTAACACTTAAATGATAGCACACAAGGCAAGTTTCAGAGATGTCATTTGAAGTCTGAGAGCCTTTTAATGTTTTCTAATTTTTCAGTTTTAAAATTTTTAAATGACATTAAGTATGGTAGCCTCTTTTGCCATTTTTGGGACAGAAAGTGATAACATTCTGACTTTTGCGAGTAACAGGGTTACAGGACAGTGGCATGAACATTTATAATGTAGAAATGAGGTAGTACTCCACCAATAGAACAGTTGATATGAAGTGAGAATGAGAAATGTTGAGAAAAGATGTTCTATTTTTTTCATTTATGAAACAGCCATTGTTGAATTGTTAGGAAATAGTTAATATTTGGACATTATTAATAAAAACCAAAGAAAAAACACTGAAGTGTATTATTTCCTGATGAGCAAACAATAAAGTAGAAGGAGATTCAGATTCAGTTAAATAGAGAGAAATGGAATAATGGTGGTGGGAGCACAGGTGAAATCACAGACAACCCAAAACTTGTGATTAATAGAAACTGATCAACAGTGATATCCAAAGGAGAGAAACAATTTTGGAATGAATTCTGGGTAAAGCTTGGCTAGGAAGATGGGATAGAAAAACTTTTCCAGCTGAACTCATTGGGCTCTAGTTAATTAGTGTACTGCCTTATCCTTTTCCATCCATCCTCACCCCCAAGAGGCTAAGGAAGAGATGCAAATTCTTAGTATTGGTTACTTGAGGAAGGGAAAATAGAGGATGGGCTGGTAATGGAGTACTTCATGGAGAGGAAAAGTCAACTTAATAAAAGGGCTAAATATTCACCTACTCACAGAAAACAAACAGTTAATGTGAATTAACAATGTGAATTAACAGACTCAAACACAAGACAACAGGGAGTCAAGAGGACTGTGAGAAAGAAGTTCTTACAAAAGGCATTGAAATTTAAAGGAAAATGACTGAATGCCAAAACAGAAATGAAAAGCAACAATAAAAAATGCATGCATGTCTACGGACAGGTAAAATTCTTGTGCCACTAACTTGCTTTTCTTGCATGAAGAAACAGAATAAATCACAGACCAGATCAGGGTTTAGCTTTGTAAATTAATTAATGGAAGAAATACATTTTCAATAGCATATATCAATAAAAGGAGGGAGAGTAAAAACAAAACACAGAAATCTGAGAATCAGAAAGGAAAATATCAGTAACATCCATCTAATCACTAACTTGATAGATTTCTCAGACATACTGGCATAAATATCATTTTTTTCGGATGCTTAACTCAGAATATCAGAAACTAAAGTTACTTTATATCCAAATCATATCAGCTCCCTGAAGAAAAATAATTTAACTTTTCATGTTTACTTTCTAACAGGAGAGGGTCTGATAACAGGCAATATGAAGGTCTGAATTGTTTTTCACCATGTAGCAAAAGGAGATGTTTTTGCCCAAAAGTTTTACAGAATTAAAAATTAATTATTGACAAAGTTGCACTATAAAAGGTATATATTTATATATGCTAGTAGGAATCTAAATGTAGACATATATGTTGAAATTTGTTCTAGCATTATTTTTATATAAGTACCGCACGCTAACCGATTGTGCCACTGGAGCTTCTCTAGCATTATTTTTAAAGGGTAAAATTGGGGAAAGGAAAAAATGTGGCATAGTCATATGATAAATATAGCAGTTGAAAGTTAAAAAACTAAAACTACTCAGTCAACACAGATAGATCTTCAAAATATACTTGTGAATGATAGAAGAAATTGCAGCATTATGCAAATTGTAAGGCATTTATGTTAAGAAATACATAAAATATAAAATTTCCATGGCTATGTATTAATATTTGTAATTTTAAAAAGATTACACATGGATCAGTTACTAGTACATGCCTCTAAAAAGGGGGTAGTGTTCAAATGGGCTTTTATTTTTAAAAGAAAATTATTAATTATATAACAAAAGAATATTCTTAATATTGATATTTAAAAAACATATATAATCAGTAATTAAATATACAAGTCTAAGTAATAAATGGACAAATATACACATACATAATTCAATAAGGAAGAAATTCAAACGCCTGATAAATGTGAGCAAATTCAAAACCACCTTCAAAGATGTCACCTTCCTTCATAGTAAACTAATATAAAGTTGTTTAAAATCATAGAAGTCTATATAGGAAAGGCCGGTAGATATAGGTTCAAAACAAAAAAGTCTACTATTTTACCCTCCAGATGGAAGAATAAGTTGGCAGAGTTTTGAATTTAAAAATTGCTCAAATTTATCCCAACCCTAAAAGTTTATTTTGTTGACTCAGAAATGCTACTTCTAAGAAATTATCTCACAGAAATAGTCCGAGAAGTATGAAAGTTTTAACTAAATTATCCTTCATAGTCTTATTTACTGTATGGAAATTGGAAATAACACAAATAATATGCACAGGGAAAGGAAAATCTTTATAAGCATTACTCCAAGAAAGGGCATTTTATGGCTATGAATATCAGAAAACACATTTAGTAATGTAGATACTTTTTTTTTAACATCTTTATTGGAGTATAAAGGCTTTACAATGTTGTGTTAGTTTCTGCTGTACAATAAAGTGAATCAGCTATATGTATACATATATTCCCATATACCCCCCTCTTGAGCCTCCCTCCCACCCTCCCTATCCCATCCCTCTAGGTCATCACAAAGCATCGAGTTGATCTCCTTGTGCTATGCAGCAGCTTCCCACTAGCCATCCATTTTACATTTGGTAGTGTATATATGTGATTCTTATAATATAAAGCTGGGTAGAAAAGCATACACAATTTCTTATATGTTATGATTGCAATATATTTAAAGTGTATTGAAAAGTAAATTAGTAAAATTATTCCCAAACTTCGTATCTGGGTAAACAGGTTGTAGATGACCTTCCCTGTTTTTATGCTTTTCTGTTCTATACTTATTTTAATACTGAGCAGGCATTATTTTTAAAGTTAGAACAACAAGAAACGAAGGAGTGGGAGATGTAGCATACAGAAATTATTCCTAAAATGTGATTTTCCTCAGGCCTTGCAAACCTACAGACCCCTAAATTTCAAATGCACATTTTAGGAAGCTTTGCATAACTGCATAATACTACCTCCTATTAACTATGGTTTCTAACCTCAAAATTCTGTTCAAGAACAAATACATTCTTAGGGTATCTAAACTGATAGAACACAATAGTTCCCTGTTGCTGCTGTCTTTTCAACTCTTTCAGATGCACCCTGCCTATTCCATATGCTTTTCCAATACTGCCTTGTCTCTTCATCATTGAGATCACTTCTGTCCTTCCAACATGGCTGTCTTGGTCAGATATTAGTATTCCAAGTTACTCAGCCTATGCTGTGGTCTCTTACTCTCCACTAGGCTTAGAAATTTTTGGCCCACCAAGTAGAGCTGGAACCCAAAGTCAATATGACATGATCAATATGAATCATGTCCTCATATTATACTGAGGGTTTTTTTGGCCATATTTACTGACAAATAATTGACATACAACATTGTGCAAGTTTAAGGTGTACAACGTTTATACTGTTTTAATTAACATTATTGTTGTATCAAATTAGACCAGTAAATTTATACATATGGAGAGACCTTCCGTCTCAGATATTTCATTATAGGAGAGGAGTTATTTTGATTTTGTTTGGGACAATATCTTTTTTTTCTAAAAGTTAATTTTTTTTACAATCCTTAGCCAGCATTTAATTGTTCCCGTGATAAATAACCAATATTTGGTTACCTATCACACAGAGGGCAACAATGCCAGATTACAGTCTCCCTTCAGGAGAAGCAGGAAATAGACATCTTCTCATCCCATTCCTGCTGTAAAATACCAGTCCTGAGCCAGGGATAAAGGGAAAAACTTGTATGAGCTGTGAGACTGAAGTTTAGATTGAACTGAATTTCCTAATACCTAAATCAGAGACTTCCCTTATACTCCAAACTGATTGTAAAAGCTCTGGAAACTTGCAGAAATATTATCCAGTGGTGGTAAAGAGGAAAAGTCAAGAATCCCACTCCAAAGTGATAACTGGAGGAGGCATAGATGAGCGGTGACCACCCTCTCGTGGATAAAGATATGGGTATATAATTCCCTTTGAGTGTTATTCAGTAACAGTAACTCTGTACAACCCTTGTTGAGAGAGAATAGACTATGGAGACATCAGCAGATCAACATTACAGGTCAACATAGCAGACAAGATTAAGGCCAAGATCAAGAATGACCTTGTTATGTGAAGAACCAGAAAAGGGCTAGTGCCTAGGAATAGACAAAAGTATTTAAAAATTTGAAGCTGGACAGCTGGATTCTTACAAGCCATGATAAAAATTTTGGAATTTAAACTACTTATAGTTCATAGAAGAGTTCACATTTGTAGATTTTCCTACCAAGCTTATGTTAACCTTCTCTAACTACAGCTCTGTAAAATGCAGGGAATTTTCTTCACTTGTAGGTGTAATAACAATTGATGTTTTGGGGTAGGGGGTGGAGTATCCCTAACAGAATTTAATAATCAATAGCAGTTATTTTTCTATATTATTTGTAGTTACTCTTAAAATTTTATTTTCTCAAAGGATCATCCAGGAATGAATTTTTCATTCAATTCCTCTTAATCAAAATCTCATCATTCACACTTTTATATTTAAATTTCTCTGTATAGCATTGCTGAATTTCTAAATATTTCAATGAAACTTTTCAGGTGTATTAACTGGAATTAGGAGAGAATTCATCAGACACTACTAATTTACTATAGGAAATATTCTCTTTTGTCCTTCAAGATAACCTCTTTGAGAAAAGAATTTATGTCTTTTATCTATTTTTACTCTTCTCAGGTAAGAACACAAGTTTACAACAGGATTATTGATAAGCCCTTTTGGTAGATTTTATTGCAGTCAAACTTGTAGAGATACAAATCATACAATTAACATATATTTTAGTGTCTTTTATGTCCCTAGATGCCAGAAACCTTGGAAAATGACGTGTAATCTGACATCAAGATTCTTTCACTTGATTTAAGGAAACAGTAACCTAAGAGTTTGTAAGCAAATCATACATGTGGCATGATTCAAAAGTGAATTTGAACTTGAAATTCTCTTTTAAAATAAATAGCAGAGTAGTCAGATAAGGCAGAAAATAGCATTATAAGTTACAAGGATGTAAGTTATTCATTATAAGTGCTATGCTATTTTTAATTTTAATTTTTAATGAAATTAGGAGAACTCTGAAGAAGAAGGAATTATCAGGAAAGATGCGGCATTTATAAATTTGCATTTAGCCAAAACAATGGTATTTATAACCTTTTGCAGGTCAATTGAGTTCTTGATAGAAGTGACATTTAAGTACAGTATTTCAGAAGGTTGTTGGTGATTTCTAAGAGGAAATTTAATAAAATTTATTAAAACACTACTTTTATACCATTTTTACTTAAATTATATGCTTTACTTTACCTGAATTTGTTGAACAATTGATTGATCAATCTATGCCAACTAATCAGAGACATTTTGCTTTGTTTTTATCCACTTGACTGTAAATTTCCAAAAACAACACCACATCTTCTTGTTTATGAACAGAAAATATCCTGCTTCCTTTACCGACGTGACATCAGACCTTGGACAAGAGTGTCCAGAATACAGGTTTCTTCCTTTATCTGTTTTATTTCTTAATTTTCATTGTTTGTTCTTCATTATGCTTTCTTTCTTTTTCCCTTTACTTTCATATAACACTTCAAGTTTCTATTCCAATCTTATTTTACATTTTTATTTTCTGCTTATCCAGCAGTACTTTATTCAACTCTAAGTGCCAGGCGCACATATTTTTATCTAGTGAGCTATAGATGACCTAAGGATTCAAGACTTGTGTCTATGATGGAAAAGGAGATAAAAAGCAGAAACTTTTTTTAAAAATTTATGATTTACTACCTGTTCCCTTCAAAAAACAATTGAGGAGCACTAACTTTATTGAAATAAAAGTTGATATTCTTTATGTATGTTTCTTGGGAACAAAGATTATTGGCTTTGGTAAATATTGTACAAAAATAGCTCATTGTAGAAAATGTAGAGAAGTTAGAAGTGGCATTTCTTTAAGAAGTTCACTTTTGTGTTTATTGGTATTTGAAACTTTTTCTCATTGACCTTTGAAGATGCCATAGTCAACTCTTGAACAGGACTGGTTCCATTTGAATACTGAGGATTCCACACATTAGCTGTGTGCTATTGTGCAAGATACTACTCCACATGTTAACTTTTTCACCTTTAAAGGTTAAGAGTACTAACCTAGGTCAAAGTGTTGCAGTGAAAATTAAGTGAGTTAATACATATAGTGTCTTGTACTTAATAATTACATAGTAAGTATCAGCTATAATTATCATTGTGGTTACTCTTTAAAAATCTAAAAACTAGATTGTTTATATCGTTTAAAAATGGCCTGGTTCTAGAAAACAAATTTATCGCATTCAAAAATTTCACAGAGAGTAATTAATCCTAATGCTAATGAAAATTAGATATCTAATCTAAAATTAGATAATCTAAGAAAATTAAACTGGAAAGTTTTTCCCACTTTCCTCCTACATTATGTAAAAATAATTTTGGCTTACTGTGCCAAACACACAAGTTTGTTGGTTCTCGAAATTCTGGTTTAACTTGGTGTCCTAGTGAGAGAAATGTTAGTTAAAGAATAGAGCTCAATATTTTATTCTGAGATTCTAAGATCGAGAAAAAAAAGAATAATTATTGTAAATTTTTGATGCATTTATTTGAGCAACAGAAGTCTTCTGATTTTTAAATAAAAAAATTAGTTCCATGCTCTGAAGTTTATTTTTAATAACTTATTTTTCCAAGCTAGTTTCAAAGTATCAAATTTTCATGAAACAGTAAACTTCAAAAGTTTTAGTTCAGTACATACAGCAATTGTTTCTTAATGAATGAAACATATACTCTGTTTATGAAGAAAATAAAAAAGATAAAATGTGACTTTCAAACCAAATCTAACATCTAACATTTAATAAATAGTATTAGTTATAAAGATTATATATACATACAGACACATATAAAATATGTATAATTATATGTTATAGAATATGTATAATCTACTCTTTGTTGTGTACTTTGGTGACAAGTGTGTAAGTCATCAGAAAACCATGTAATAACCAACTTTTTAGGATATTATCAAGTTTAACATTAGTCCAGGGAGTTTGAACAGAATGACAAGAATCACTGACTACATACAGAGAATTAAACTTTCAAATATGACCTAGAATCATTCCTTAATATCAGATTTCAAATGAAAGCTTAAATTCATAGGTGATTTGCCAATTTCAACCATAATAAGCTATAAAATATCTAACAGAGGTTTGCTCTTGAAAGGAACTCTTCTCCGTTCGGTTTTATTGCATGTCTTAAATTCTCCACTACCTATAAAATGCATTTTGATAAAGTGAAACTTAAAAATATTAGAATATAATCTTGCCTATTTCCCAGCACAAGAAGTTTTATCCAAACCGAAGTATGAGTATATAAAAGTCATGTACATTAATATAGTCCAGAGCTTCACATGTACATATCTGATACATAATTACATTCATCCCTTTGATGTCTAAAATGTGATTACTATTTTTGTGATTTGGGCTCAAAAGAAAAGAGAGTATCCAGCTGTTCATTCTAGGTATCAGAGGAGGTTTTCTTCTTAATGAGAGATACTAAAGTTTTATTGTCAGACAATCAAATTTATCGGATTATTTATTAATGGCCACATTCCATATGATTTATCTTACATATAAGTTTTAAACAGATTTATAGAAAGTTATATCTTAATCATAATATCAATTTATTTATTTGTAATTAAAAACACAGAGAAAGAGAAATATTATATGATATCATTTATATGTGGAATCTGAAAAAGAAATGATACAAATGAACTTATTTACAAAACACAAACAGACTCACAGACTTAGAGAACGAATTTATGGTTACTGGGGGGAAAGGTGGTGGGGAAGGATAGTTAGGGAGTTTGGGATTGACATGTACATACCGCTATATTTAAAACGGATAACCAACAAGTACCTACTGTATAGCACAGGGAATTGTGCTCAATATTATGTAAAATCCTGAATGGGAAAAGAATTTGAAAAAGAATAGATACTTATATATGTATAACTGAATCACTTTGTGGTACACCTGAAACTACCATATTGTTAATCAACTATACTCCGATATAAAATAAAATGTTAAAAAAAAAACAAAACATAGTGGAATAATTGTGTTGGCATGCCAAGATCTCCTTCCTAATTTCTAAGTGCCTGCAGAATTCAATTAGCAACAACATTGTTTTACAAGCATTTTGTCAGAATAAAAGTAGATGAGGAGTTTGTACAATATTTCAGCTCCAGGGAAATTAACGCTGCTTGTATGTAGAACGTCTCAAGACATCTATTTTTATACTTTTGATCTCACTGTCAAAGAATGTTATAATTTGACTATATTCCCAAGTTTTAGAATGAATCTATTTTAAATATCTACTCTCCTTCCCAAAGTTTTACTCCCAGCACTACAGTAGATTAATTTTAATTAAATAAATATTTACTAAGCACAACAGATTACTTCTTATCCAAATCAATAGAGTTGGGTAATTTTTTAAAAATTCCTCAAAAACTGGAAATCAGAAAAATAAAATCCCACGGATGTCAATATTTTATATTTATTAATATTCATTCACCAAATTTTTATTGCAAGTACAAAGTATTTTCTTTGGGCTTGGGTGTACTGTTTGTCATTTGTGTTGACTTTATTTTGTACATTACACCCATAGCAGATTATCTTCTATTTTTATATGATATTTTGTTTCAAGTAAAGAAAAAAAGTGCTAAACCTCTATCAAAACTAATGCAAACTATGATAAAGGTAGAAAAAAGTGTCCAACCTCTATCAAAACTAATGAAAGCTATGATAAAGGTAGAATATAGAAGGTGCCTAGGAACACATAAAAGGAAGCACTTAAGTATTACTGAAGATCCCAAGTAAATTTTCCAAATAGGCAGATATTTTGAGCAGAGTCCTAAAAATATAAGACTTTTCAAGGAGTTCAAGGTGGGAAATTCATTCTAGTCAAATGGCACTGGATGTTCCAACACCTGGAGGTGATCAATAAATAACTCAGAAACTTGTGCCTTATTTTCAAACAATGGTAGAAAGTTAGCTGAGGTCTATGTTGTAAACATTCGGTTTTACCTAGAGACAAGGGATTTATTAGAGGGCTTGATTCAGACAGGTTTTTGTTTGTTTGTTTAACCAAATTTGTAGTTTACATGGAAGTATTCACATGTAAATTCAATACCTAAAATATGGAAATAGAGAAAAGTCTTACTTCCAGTTCTAGGATCTGACACTTCCTGAGTGATTTGGGGCAAATTTCTTCAATGTACCTTGGATGTTGGCAGAGATCTCACTCTCTTTCCTTAACCCCAGATCTTGGGCAAAACTACTCCAACATGATTACCTCAAGCTGAAATTCTATGGCAACTCACAGCCTGGACACCTGATTCTTCCTCCCCAGATCCTTTCTTATCTCACTCACTCAAGCAGGCACAAGCATACCGACAATATGATAGCATCCTCTAGGAAAAGCATGGTACCAGAGACTAGAGCATGCCTGGTCCTGGGATTAATATTTCCCCATCCTTTTTCAATGTCTTAACCTCCATCTCTTGTGGCTCTGTGGGGAGCTCAGGATGCCTATATTAATTTTACAAAGTGGAGATGGACACAGAAGACAGTTTTGTCAATTCTTTTAAGTTTTAAAAGTACATTTCTTTACATATGCCATATAAGTGGACATCAAAAATATCACCACCAATGTATTCCAGAGGCATGACAAAACTATTTTTGTAGTTCAAAAAAACACTTGTATTTAAAATTTCTCAGCACCATAGAAGAGCATATCAACTGGCCAATACAGATTTATTTCCTTTTCTTTCTTACTAGCCATACCAAAATAGCCAGACTAAGTTTATCTGTCTTTATCTATCCATCAACCATCTATCTATCACTTATCAATCACCTACCACTTATTCATCTTTATTTCTTCCACTTTCCTCTGATTCTTGCTCCTACTCAGGATGGATACTAGCCTCCAGAAAGGTCCCTCCTATGTAGTTTGAAGATGTCTCACATGAGTTCATTAATGAGAACCTTCAGGTTCAGTTTCCCTAAGGCATCTACAATTTTCCCACTTTGTTTATTGATGCACTCTTCTGTTGGGCACTATCATGTACTACAGATAACATGCCTGTATAGCATTTCTGCTCCCTGTAGGCACATTTCTGCTTCCATTGGTACTTTTTTTTTTTCTTTTAATGGGACCCTGGCACTTTCACCAGGATCACAGGCACCCTGATCTGTTGGAAACTTTCTGGAGCTGAGTCCCATAGTCTAGGAAGCATTTAATATGTAGAAAGTGTTAAAGGTACGGTATGTTTCCTACAGAAGTCAATCAATTATATCCTTCTATCATTTTGTGTTGTAATTTACCACATTAGTACCAAAACACAAAGCTTCTTGGAAAAAAAGCTACTGTGGTTCCACGTATAGCTTTTTAAAAATCCCTCCACACGTCTCAGATGTGCTGGATGGGAAAACCACAAGGTGCTAGGCAGGAAGAAAAATCCTTGTGAGACATCCAGAATGCTGCATTCCCAATCACCCAAACCCTCTGTCAGGGAACAACACTTTGTTACTTGACCATGTATGAATTCCTTAGGAGAATATTTTCCAGGAAGCTCTGAAGTCCCTTCTCCTAATTAGCTCTGATAGATCTTCCTTATCAGGTCACCAGCCATTGTCAGATAGAGCTGAAGCCCAGCACTGACATCTCCAAGGATCATTTTAGAATTCTCTCTGAAGCTCAGGAGCTACATGCTCTTCTCTGTATAAGATTCTATTTTCCCACATGCTCTTGCCACACCTCTCTTGTGACTCACTAGTAACCATTTTACATTTTTTCATCTAACATTGATGGACTAAACATATGGCTGCTGGATGAACACTGAACCATTCAGAGGTGAGGCAATACCTACCCAGCACAGGGTATGACTGTATGCATACAAATGCACTTCAGTGTGCTGGGAGAGGGGCCTTACATCAGCACGCAAGCTTTTTAAGATATATGTATTTGTACTTCTATACTGAAACAGTTCTAGCCCCCAAAATGAACTATTTTACTTATCTAAAATCTCTGTAGGAAAGAACATTTTCTAGTTTAAAAGGTGAAATAAAACTATATTTCCCAGATATATTAATTAAGCATGTTTTCAAGAGTTCTTTTTTCTCTCCCCACCCCAGACTTCTTGATATAATGTATTAGAAAATTTTCAAATGTGTTTTTTTTCTACCTGGGCACTCCAAAATATTTAGTATATTTGTGACTACCTATGAAAATACTAGTAACGTCTGCACTTATACCGTGCAATATAGAACTATAGTCCTTCTTTGTTATTTTTTTTTTAAAAGAATCCTTTGACGAAAAGCAAAGCATCCTACATACAGAATTAAAGATGAGATATGCAAAATGGTTCAATATAAATAAATAAAACCCAACATAGTAGTAGAATAAAGTAGGAAAGAACCTAGGGGTAAGACAGGAATAAAGACACAGACCTACGAGAGAATGGACTTGAGATTATGGTGAGGGGGAAGGGTAAGTTGTGACAAAGCGAGAGAGAGGCACGGACATATATACACTACCAAACGTAAGGTAGATAGCTAGTGGGAAGCAGCCGCATAGCACAGGGAGATCAGCTAGGTGCTTTGTGACTGCCTGGAAGGGTGGGATAGGGAGGGTAGGAGGGAGGGAGATGCAAGAGGGAAGAGATATGGGAACATATGTATATGTACAACTGATTCACTTTGTTATAAAGCAGAAACTAACACACCATTGTAAAGCAATTATACTCCAATAAAGATGTAAAAAAAAAAAAAAGCCCGCACAAAGTTTTTCCATTATACAATATTTTATATAACATACTTATATTTATATTATTTTAAATATAAATGGATACTTCCTGCAATACAAATTAACAACACAATTTATATATATGTAACTATATTTTTCATCTTCATAATTGGAAATGAATGGATAAAATCATTTATTTTTCTTGAGCTACTATATTTTCATATTGTGAAATAGATTCATTAACATAAGCAATTCTAGTCAAGAGTTCACAATAAAAGAAGTAAGAATAAAAGATTCCAAACAAATGCCTGTAGTCATTAATCTCTAACAAGCTGAAAGGACAAAAAATTATCTTGCCTTAACATACACTTTTTTTTTATCAGTATGCCCATCCAGTCCACTCAGCAGGGCCACTTTATTCCCCTATTTGAATGCAGATTTCTAGATGTCAGATTTAGAGTATCTCAGGGATGCTAATTTTCTCTACTTAAATATCACCTTACATTCTGAAGTCCCCTTAGGATTCTGTGACTCCTGTGAATGCAATAGTCTCTTTACTATGACTTTGAAAATAGTTCCTAAAATAAGTATCTCAAAGCTGAACTTTAAAATTCAGCTTTGAAAACTTATCAGTATTTATTATTTAAAAACATCTTTGAATCATGGATTCTCTTTATTTTACAAACATGCTTTTCTAGATAGGTTAAGTAATCAAATTCATAAAAACATTATAATTTCCTTTGCAACTGTTTTTGGCAGCTTTCCATTTGATAGACCTTTTCTTTTCCTATAATTCCTCAAGATGCTAATACTAGAACTGGGGAAAAAGTTTAGTTTCTAGTGTAATGTACTGATTATATTTTCTATCACAAAGCTGCTTGCATATATGCAACAGATCTAGTCTTGGTTAAGAAATATGAGGTAAATAAATATCCTTTCGTAAAATGTCCTTCAGAGAAGACAGAACAAACTCTTAAGGTTTTGAGCTGGCCGCAATGCCCAAATCATAATATTGTAAATTGTCTTAGATTCTTCTCCATTTTAATATCTCCCTTCTCTCTCCAGGAACACCTGTCCACACTGTCCCTTTGTGATATTACGCTCAACAAGGTATCAGCTGATTTTGGCTAATCAAGCAATAGAGTTATTTGTGATCAGTATTTAGGTGGATGAAGATATTGTGTAAAACATTCAATGATATAAGGAAGAAATATTTAATTCTGAAAGGTCTAACATGGGTCAGAGTAACTATATTGGTATCTGTTATGGGGTAAACTGTGTTCCCCAAAAAGATATGTTGAGATTAACTCCCAGTATTTGTGAAGATAATCTTATTTAGAAATAGGGTCTTTGTGGATTTTATCAAGTTCAGATGAGGTCATACTTGATTAGTGGGTTCTAATCCAATACGTCTGGTGTTCTTACAAGAGAAGAGATACAAACATACAGAGAGGAGAATGCCATGTGAAACAGAGTCAGGGATTGGAGAGGTTCATCCGTAAGAAGTTCTGAGGATTGTGAGTAACCGACAGAAGCTAGGAGAGAGGCATGGAACAAATTCTCCTCCAAGGCACCAAGAAGGAACCAACCCTGTTGATATCTTGATTCTGGACTTCTAACCTCCAAAGCAGTGAGAAAATAAATTTCTGTTGTTTCAAGCCACCCAGTTGGTGACAATTTGTTATAGCAGCTCTAGGAAACCAATAAAGTGTCCTTGTTTGGCACCCTTAAAGGAAATTATTTGATGTATACTGCTGCTCCATGGAAAACCTATGGAAAAACAGTAAAGATACATAAAGATACATGTTCAGCAAGTTTGTGGCCTTTTAAGTTAAAAATGGGAATTAAGATCACAAACTTAAAAGTCCTGATAGAAGTGAAGTGTATATTGCAATTTATCATGTCAAAAACTATTATTCTGATGCCCGGGCTATGTGGCAATAAAAGCTGATACCAGTCTATCATCTTTCTGACCATGTTTTTATGTGAAAACTTGATGAAAACAATCATAAAAGGAAAGGTATTCACAAGGAGTAAAAGAATGAAAGGAATGTCAGATTTTGGATTGGGTGGTTTAAAGATGAGCTGGCACTGGAAAAATGAAGTGCCAGATATAAGTTACCCAGGAGTTGGGGAGTCCGATATTTAGTCTTGGCTCCTCCACCAACTAGCTGCCTTCATATCTGTTAAGTTTTCTGAGCCTAGGTTTCCTCATATGGAAAATTAAAAGTTTGACCCGACACACTGGGCATCGACATTCTACCCAAATCACTGGAGGTAACCAACCTGACAGTGATACAACTTTGATGTATCCACTTCTTCAAACTTCTTTCAAGTCAGAAAAACAGGAAACAATTTATCTTGACTTGTTTAACATTGGAAAGACAGCTACTTGCAGCTAACTCTAAACAAAGTACAATATGAAAATCAAAATGGATTAAAGACCTAAATGTAAGGCCAGATACTATAAAACTCTTAGAAGCAAACATAGGCAGAACACTCTGACATAAATCACAGCAGTATCTTTGTGGATCTACCTCCTAGAGTAATGAAAATAAAAACAAAAATAAACAAATGAGACCTAATTAAACTTAAAAGCTCTTGCACAGCAAAGAAAACCATAAACAAAATGAAAAGACAACCCACAGAAAGGGAAAAAATATTAGCAAATGAAGCAACTGACAAGGGGTTAATTTCCAAAATATATAAACAGCTCATGCAGCTCTATATCAAAAAAATAAACAACCCAGTCAAAATATGGGCAGAAGATCTAAACAGACATTTCTCCAAACAAAACATGCAGATGACCAAAAAGCACATGAAAAGAGGCTCAACAACCCTAATTATTAGAGAAATGCAAATCAAAACTACAATAAGATATCACCTCACACCAGTCAGAATGGTCATCATCAAAAAGTCTACAAACAATAAGTTGCTGGAGAGAGTGTGGAGAAAGGGAACCCTCCTACGCTGTTAGTGCGAATGTAAATTGGTACAATCACTATGGAGAACAGTATCGAGGTTCCTTAAAAAACTAAAAGTACAGCTACCATATGATCCAGCAATCCCACTCCTGGGCATACATCTGGAGAAAACCATAATTTCAAAAGATACATGCACCCCAATGGTCACTGCATTTACAATAGCCAAGACATGGAAGCAACCAAAATGTCCATCAACAGAGGAATGGATAAAGAAGATGTGGTACATATATACAATGGAATATTACTCAGCCATAAAAAAGAATGAAATAATGCCATTTGCAGCAACATGGATGGACCCAGAGATTATCACACTCAGTGAAGTAAGTCAGAAAGAAAAAGACAAATATCATATGATATTACTTATATGTGGCATCTAAAAAAAACGGTACAGATGAACTTATATACAAAACAGAAACAGACTCACAGACTTTGAAAACAAGCTTACAGTTACCAAAGGGGGAAAGTGGTGGTGGAGGGGAAGATAAATTAGGAGTTTGGGATTAACCTATACACACTATTATATATAAAATAAATAATCAACAAGGACCTACTTTATAGCACAGGAAACTCTACTCAGTATTCTATAATAACCTATATAGGAAAAGAATCTGAAAAAGAATGGATATATGTATGTGTACAACTGAATCACTTTGCTGTACACCTGAAACTAACACAACATTGTAAATCAACTTTACTCCAATATAAAATAAAAATTAAATTAAAAAAGTACAAGATGAGAATGCTTACCAAAATGACATTAAGATTTTAATATCATCCAACCACTAAATCATTTCTCTCTCCCTTAAGACCTAATATCTATCTTTATCTAAAGATCTTTTCTTTTTTATTTAACTTCATCTGCTTGTTGTTTCTTAGGTGATGTGATTTCACTTTTCAACATTTTCCACTACCAGAGTTATCTCTCACTTTTGACAGGGACAAAATAATTCCAGTTCTCTCTTTAGAGTAAGGGTGTATTTTGGGTATCTGTGATATAGGATTTCCTTCATGTTCTTGATTATTCTCCTGAAACATGTCTTATTACCCAATATTCTCCAATTTCACAAAACAAACCGACTCAGGCATTATTCTTTAAGATAACATAATTCATTTAAGAAGAATTATATCCATTTAAAAGAATTCTTGAGTTTCATAGTTTAACACCAACATCAAGGAATAGGAAAAAGGAGTAAAAAAACCTTTCACTCAGTATCACACACTACTACTTCTTGTATTCATTTCTTTCCAGTTCAAAACTAGAATTAAAATAAAGTTGGAAAATTTATCTTAACATTGCATAAGTGAACACTGAGACTAGCGCTGTCATGTTTCTAAATATTCTGGCAAGTACTACTGTCTGCTATGTAGGAATTATTTTCTGATTATTATAAAGACAAGAAATTTACTGAGCCCTTTTCTTTCTTTTCTTGTATATGTCCCTCTCAGAAATTTTTCTAGGATTTTGAGTCTCTTTCCTCTGATATCACTAATCAGCCTGGCAAGCTGGCCTTAATTCTCCTTGTGGGAAAAATCCTATCCCTCTAGGATTCTGGGAGAGTTTAAGGTATAGGAGGTGCCCTTTCCCCTTGCCATCTTGACTCTTTAGCCTCCACAAAATAACACATTCAGACTCCATACAAAATATAAATAACTAAGAAAAAAAGTTCCAATGCTGGAGAAACAAAGGTGAAATCTCTAACTAACCTGAACTTTTCACTGAACATTTTTTTTTTTTTTTTGCCGTATGAGGGCCTCTCACTGTTGTGGCCTCTCCAGTTGTGGAGCACAGGCTCCGGACACGCAGGCTCGGCGGCCATGGCTCATGGGCCCAGCCGCTCCGCGGCATATGGGATCTTCCCAAACCAGGGCACGAACCCGTGCCCCCTTCATCGGCAGGTGGACTCTCAACCACTGTGCCACCAGGGAAGCCCTTCGCTGAACATTTTTAAAGAACGGATTATCAATGCATGCCAGCTCCCAGTGGGAACTTCCAATGCAAGTTTCTTTCACTCCTACCTATGTCTGTTTATCCTCAAGTTCAAGTTTTCTGCTCCATCCCATAAACAAAATTCATTCCAAGCCTCTCCCTGTGAGCCTCTAAGTAGTTTCTTTTTTTTAGAAAAATATTATCTATTCTCTTGGGAAGAGAGTTTGCTTCCTAACTCAATCCTATGTCTTAAGAGTCTTAAGTAGTATCCAGAGACTCAGCCAATACATCAAAATTTGTTGCAGCTCTGTTTCATTTACATGCAGGAGATGGCTTCAGGCCTATGAGCAAAGATAGAAGTATTGAAGTTTATTTTTAATATTTCTACCAGAAAAGCAGCATGCCTTTGAGTTCTCTTAATCGTCGATCAATAATGTTAGCTCTCCTCGTGTATCAGATAGGATGGTTTCACCATTAAGTTACAGAAATCCTGACCTAAAATGGTTTATGAAATAAGTATATTCTTATATAACAGTAAGTCCCAAGGTAGGGCAAGTTTCAAATCTGCTTGATTCAGTGGATTCATGATGCCACCAAAGACACAGATTATTTTCATTTCCTTGCAGTGTCATTCTCTATTTTATAGTCTGTGTAAAGCATTCTAGGCATCATATATAGATTTGAATGTATCCCCCCCAAAAAAACAGAGACCTTCTCTTCAAGCAGCAAGTTTTTTTCCAGAAGACCCTCAACAAACTTTTCTCATGAACTATTGGCAAGATATGGGTCACATGTCCATTTTCTAAACCAAATACAAATAAGGGGAATTGACTTCCCCTTGGGCCAAGCAGGCCTCATCTGAGGTGAGCTGGGGGTTCCCTGAGGCACAAGCTGAGCAAAGTTTATGCTCTCCTGGGGAAACAAAGGTAAGAGGCGTAGGTGCTAAGTAGACATAAATCATTGCCTTAAAGAACCTTTTATTTCCTCTCTTAGAAATGACAGTAATTTCTAAATTCAACACCAGGATAAGGCATGAGCTTTTCTTAAAATTTTCAACTCAGTAATTTCCAACATAGTCAGGAGAATAGGTGAAAGAAACCAGGCACAAAATGGTCTCCTCAGCATATTAGGAGCCTATCTCTTCAGGTCTACATGATCATTAGAAATTAAGAGAGATATTAAACAAGTATCTTACTATCTTTTTTGGAAATAATAACATTTTCCCAATCAGATAAATAGTCCTCACCTTTACTCAGTTAAACCATTTTTATCTCATAGCATGAGGGCCACCGTCTTATTTAAAACTTCTCAGATTGCATAATATTTTCTTAGTGTTGTGCAGGTTTGAAGGCCTCCACTTTGTCATTCAACTTTGCCAGCCATAACTTCATTCTCTTTTGATCAATGTTTCAAAGACCAAATTGGGCATCAGAGAAACTCTTTCAGGATACACTTTTTTCATGTTGTTTCAAGTCTACTGTCTGGATTTAGAGTAGAAAGCCATTCTTGAAAACAATCTCTACAAAGAGTAATGTCTAATTTTTTTGTGTCCGATTTTACCTAACCTTTATAAGAAATTAGCATTCTTAGACTGATCCTTTGTAATTGGCAGGCTTCCACCTATGTATTATTGGAGACAAATTTTAAAACTGGACTATATCTTTTTGTCAATTCTAGAACTCTATAATAGTGTTGTTTCCCCTACAATGGCATTGCAGAAACAATAAACAGAACCAAAAAGCTTTTCATAGATTATCTCTTAGCTCAGCTGAAATATGAGTAATAGAATTTGCCTTTCCATCCACAGGAATGGTACTGAGATCAATAGACAGTATCTAGATAATTTTCCTTATTTATTGAAATGCTTATGTCTTTAAAATTTGAATTTTGAACGCTAGCATCTTCTCACTTCAATAGTTTACTTGGCATCTGCATTGGTTTTCTACTGTGCATCTCAAATGCAAACAGCATGTATTATTCTCCCAGGGCTGCCATAACAAAATGCTAGAGACTGGGTAACTTAACAACAGAAATTTATTTTCTCACAGTTCCAGAAACTAAGTCCAAGATCAAGGTGCTGGCAGGGTTGGTTTCTCCTAAGTCCTCTCTGCTTGGCTTGCAGTGAGCAACCCTCTTGCTGTGTCCTCACATGGGCTCTTCTCTGTGTACATGCATCCCTGCTATCTCTCTCTATAAGGACACCATTGGATTAAGGCCCCACCACAAGGGCCTTATTTTATCTTTACCTCTTTCAATGCCATTTCCTTAAATACTGTCATAGTCTAAGGTACTGGGTGTTAGGACTTTAACATATGAATTTGGCAGGGACACAGTTCAGTCTATAACACTGCAAAACAGACATCTTGATTAACCACCTCAAACCTCTTTTCCTCGTTTTCTCAAGTCTAGAGGTGCCACCATCCAGCTAAAGCTGCTTAATCTCTCTACCCTTCTCTGAACTCTTCTCACTAACTTTCCTTCTACTACCCTGATCCAGGCCTCAGTTATCTTCTGTCTGGACTATCAGCCTTCACATGACTCTCTTCATCATTTATTAAACTCCAGCCACATTAGTTACATCTCTGTTTCTCATATAATTGAAATTTACGTCTACTTAAAGGTATTGTTTTGAATTTCCCTCTACTTCAAATCTTCTCTCCAAGTCCTGAAATGTATGGATTTTTTAAATCATTAATCTCTTCTCAAAAGTCCTTGTTTCTAACAGCTTTATTTTCCCCCGATCATCCTATCCAAATTGTCGCTCCTTTAACTCGTCCTCCAAAATCCCTGTTTTATATTGTGATCCCTCTGTGAATGTTACTCTTTATCATTGGTTTGTTTATATTTTTCCTAACCCAACTTATATGTATGTTCTTTTAGAGCTAGGGTCTTTTCTCTTTCATTCACAACTCAAACAGGACCTGGAAAATAAGAAGAGCTCAATAAATACTTCTTTAATACTTAAGTAGAACAGGTCATCAGGAATGATGCTGATCCGTATGACATACCAAAGATCTAACCAAAACCACTCTCCTTTTCTGAAGGCTGTGAGAGAATATTTCATGCCTGACCAGCAAATGCTTCCTTGAACACCACTTCTATTTTTCAGACAAAAAAAAAAAAAAATCCTGAATTATATAACTGACAATTTCTCTGGTTCTATCTCATGAGGCACCAGCAAAGGAAATAAAGCATAATATTTATTTCTGAATACTGAGTTATTTCTGAACTCTCTGCTAGAAGACACTGGCATATAAAGCTTCTTGTGGAATATAGCTATATTCTAAATTCCAGACTGTGGTACTGTTGTTCAAAGTATAAAGAACGTTAGAATTATTCTGATGGAAAGAGCTGAGCTACCTGTGTCAGCACAAACTAATCATTTCAGACATGAAACTGAGAGACACAATACTGCCTGGTTCATCATATGAATATTGAAGTCATTCCAAAACCTGGCAGAAATTATGGTGAAGAAGACTCTAAGACTGGTTCCAAAATTGTTAATAAATTACAAGACTCATGTGAAGTCCATAAATGATTGCAAAATGTAGGGACAGAAATGGCAGAACCGGAATGGAATATACAATGGAATATTGGCCATAAAAAAGAATGAAATCTTCCAATTGCAACAACATGCATAGATCTAGAGGGTATTATACTAAGTGAAATAAGTCAGACAGAGAAAGACAAATACTGTATGATTTCACCTGTATGTGGAATATATAAAAAACAAACAAAAAACCCCAAATCAATAATGATGACTAAGAAATAGAGTTATAGGTACAGAGAACAAATAGGTGGTTGCCAGAAGGGAGGGGGTTGGAGGAGGAAAGAAGTAGGTGAGGGAGGTTAAGAGGTACCAATTTCCAGTTACAAAATAAATGAGTCACAGGTATGATATGTACAATGTGGGGAATATAGTCAATAACTTTGTAACATCATTGTATGGTGACATATTGCTATCCTGGTGATCATTTTGAAATGTATAGAAATATTGAATCTCTATGTTGTGTAACAGGAACTAACATAGTATTATAGGTCAATTATACTTCAAAAGCAAACAAACTCATAAAAAAAGAGGTAAGATTTGTTATCAGAGGTGGAGTAGAGGGAGAGGAGGAATTGGATGAAGGCAGTCAAAAGGTACAAACTGGGCTTCCCTGGTGGTGCAGTGGTTGAGAGTCCGCCTGCCGATGCAGGGGACACGGGTTCGTGCCCCAGTCCGGGGAGATCCCACATGCCATAGAGTGGCTGGGCCCATGAGCCATGGCCGCTGAGCCTGCACGTCCGGAGCCTGTGCTCCGCAACGGGAGAGGCCACAACAGTGAGAGGCCTGCATACCGCAAAAACAAAAAAGGTACAAACTTACAGTTATAAGATAAATAAGTATTAGGGACATAATGTACAACATAATAAATATAATTAACACTGATGTATGCTATATATGAAAGTTGTTAAGAGACTAAATCCTAAGAGTTCTTATCACAAGAAAAAATTTTTTTCTATTTCTTTAATTTGGTATCTCTATGAGATGATGGACATTCACTGAAGTTACTGTGATTATCATTTCATGATAAATGTATGCTGTATACCTTAAACTTATACAGTGCTGTATGTTAGTTATATGTCAATACAACTGGAAGAAAAATATCTGTTATAACCTTTAACAAAATAGCAGAACTGGATAATATATCTCTCAAATAATCAGATGTTCTTAAAAAATGGCAGAACTGGAGACTATATCTCTCAAATATTCAGATAATCTTTTGGGTAGCAAAATAATCATCCAAAATGGCAATGTGAGCAAGGAAGACACTGACCTCTTCTTTTTATCTTGGAACAATACATGATAAAATAGAGTTGACTAAGACATGATTTTAGATGGGCCTTCCCCCAAGTAGCTATGTACATTCAATAAACAAGTTTTTGGTCAAGTTTTGAATTACAGTTATCTATAATAAGGAACATTCTTAGCTACAAAACATTCTTAAAAAGTAATTGAGATACATATAATTATGCTAAATAATTGAAAATATGCTGAATTTTAAAGCGAGCTAAAGTGTTAGTTATTTTTAAATGTAGGTGTAGCCTCTATTAGGAAGCTCAAATTCAGCTTTATTTATAATTGAACATAGGAACAAAATCTCAAAAAGATTAAAGATGTTTTGCAAGAAAAGGCCTCAATCTAATGTTTGAATTTTAACACAGAAAGAGAAGCCCTAACACCAAACTCAAAAACAATGAAACACATTTACAGACACCGTCTTAAACAGACCAAATCTAAGGTGCTTATTTTCTGAAGTTTGCATTTACTGGGAATGAGTAATTTTTAAAAGTTTGTGATATATTGCAAAATGATCACCACAATAAGTTTAATTAATATGCATCACCAGAGAAAGTTATAATTTTGTTTTCTTGTGATGAGAACTTTTCTTTTTTTTTTTTCGGTACGCGGGCCTCTCACTGTTGCGGCCTCTCCCGTTGCAGAGCACAGGCTCCGGACGCGCAGGCTCAGCGGCCATGGCTCACAGGCCTAGCCGCTCTGCGGCACGTGGGATCTTCCCGGACCAAGGCATGAACCCGTGTCTCCTGCATCGGCAGGCGGACTCTCAACCACTGCGCCACCAGGGAAGCCCGATAAGAACCTTTAACATCAAATAATTACACTGTATACCTGAAACTAATATGATGTTACATGTCAATTATATTTCAAAATGTCCATCAACAGAGGAATGGATGAAGAAGATGTGGTACGTATATACAATGGAATATTAGCCATAAAAAGGAACGAAATTGGGTCATTTGTAGAGGCGTGGATGGACTTAGAGAGTGTCAAACAGAGTTAAGTAAGTCAGAAAGAGAAAAACAATTATCATATATTAACGCATATATGTGGAATCGAGAAAACTGGTATAGATGACCTTATTTTCAAAGAAGAAATAGAGACACAGAGGTAGAGAACAAATGTATGGATACCAAGGTGGGGGGGAGTGGGAGGAATTGAGAGATTGTGATTGACACACATACACTATTTATACTATGTATAAAATATACAACTGATGGGAACATACTGTATAGTGCAGGGAACTCTACTTAATGCACTGTGGTGTCCTAAATGGGAGGGAAATCCAAAAGGCAGGAGATATATGTATGGCTGATTCCTTTTGCTGTGCAGTAGAAGCTAACACAACATTGTAAAGCAACTATACTACAATAAAAATTAATTAATAAAAAAATCTTAAAAAATCAACAAAATATCATTTGATGAATGTCAAATATTATGAGATAATCAGAGTAGTCACTATTATGTCCTTTCACAGTTGAGGAAACTGGGGCTGAACAAAGGTAAGAGGACTTTCTCTTCCAAGGTCACACAACTGGTAAATATCAAGTGAAACATGAACCTAGGTTCCTTTTATTATTACTATTGTTATACCGGGTGTAATCTCATCGGCAAATGGATCTCCATGTAAATATACCAATAAAAATTTCTAAAAGGAAGAGATCTTATCTGAAATGTCCTTAGCAAGACATTCTTGGCTAAAGGATTACGTATACTGAACAAACCCAGGATCCATAGATTTATCAACCTGGGCTCCCCTTGTTTGTATTAAGGATTATGTAAGGTGGTTACTGAGAAAACTGACATTTAGAGAAGTTAAGTTACTTGACTTAGGTTCACATGTTAGGTGTAGTTGACTATTAGGTGTCGAGACAAGATTCCTATCTAGCAAGTCTGACTCTGGATCCTGCACTCCTAACGACTACTCTCCAGGCCTTTCCATTGGGCACTGAAAAGAAAATTTATAGAAATTTTCTAAGATCCTTCCAAATTCTGAAAATGTATAATTTTCCAAAGTATTCTGACCATACGGTATTTAAAAAATTCATTTGATGTGACATGTTTAGATTCATAAAATAATACATTTTCTTTAAAAATATTTAAAGCACTAGGACAAAATAAATCACATTAAATTACAAGAATACCTATGCATTACAAGAATACAAAGAACATACTTGTAAATAAGTTAGAAGAGTGCTTATCAGTCAAGGTTTTAAATGTTCTTATACACTAATTAGAAATTAAACAACAACAAGAGGTTTTTCTTATACAACAAGTTCTTAACCTCTATATATTGCTTACCTTTATCTAAATTAGGTTTACAAAATGTTGAGACAAACTGTCCTTTTTACTCTATCATGAGAACTCAAGTAGAAGAACAATAATAGTAAAATGATAATATTTAACAGTTTATATTTATTTATTCTGCAATCCCAAAATATGGTTAATGTGGATATCACATGGAAAGAAGTTGATTTTGGCAATGACACATAATGATCGTGGCAATAACACAAAAATGGTGATGCTAAAATAGCCAAAAAATACATTTACTTAATAAGTGACTAAGGAACAGGTATTGTTTTATCCCCTTTACTATAATAGGCAGGAGTTTTACGTACTGAAACTTCTTGATAGATCTTATCACAACACTGGTCTTCTTACTTATTCTACTTATTCAATAATGCTTAACCTGAAAAATGACCTTATTTTAAATCATCAATGTTCTTAAGAACATATTAGATTTTGAAATATTTAAAATCCTTACATAGCATGTTTATGTATACTATATATGTGCATATGTGCTATAAATATATATGCACTAATTTAATATATATGTATAGGCATATATATATGCATATGTGTGCATATATATGCACACACACACACATATATATATATATAATTAGTGAATAGTTGTAATAAATGGCCCAGAAAGATAAATATCTAAATTTTGATATTTTAGGTTATTTTTCAAAATCAAAGCTTTTTAAATCAAAGATGCTATAAATATTTCTATTACTATTTTTCCATAACCCATAATTTTAAATCTCAAGACCTAATAATTGATTCAAATATTTACTTTTTTCTTCAACTGTAAGCTAGGTTTTGTTCTACTCTATGTCACATGCCAAATTAAATCTTCTGAGCTGTACCATAATTCATGTCAGTTCACATGAACTCTGGCTAGAGTCATTTATGAAAAATTATTGTGATCTTATTATTCATAGAAACCATCTGTTCTCTTTAATAAAGCTCATCACCAAATTGTAATTTTATATATAGTGTGTCTTGAGATGAAGCAAGAGATGTGGAACTACACTGAAATAGGCTTTCAAAATTTCGATGATCTTGATTTTTCTTCATCTAGAATGTTATGAAATTTCCTGCATAAGTATATGTGAAATAAATGAAGTAAATATATATGTACACACACATATATATTATGTGATAATGAACCCATGACTTATGAATAGATATGCAGCTGTAGCTATATAGGCATATTTTGGAGGTAATGAGAGTTCAGTTCCAAACCACTGCAGTAAAGCAAATATTGCAATAAAATGGTCACAGAAATTTTTTTGTTCCCAGTGCATATAAATGTTACATTATACTGTAGTCTATTGTAATAGCATTGTGCCAAAAAACCAATGTATATACCTTAAACAAAAACACTTTATTGCTAAAAACTGCTAACCATAATCTGAGCCTTCAGCAAGTTATAATAGTAACATCAAAGATTACTGATCACAGATCATCATAACAAATATAACAATAATGAAAAAGCTTGAAATATTGTGAGAATTACCAAAATGTGACACAGAGACAGAAAGGGAGCAAATGCTGTTGGAAAAATTGAACCCTGTTCAATGCAGGGTTACCACAAAACTTCAACTTGTAAAAAAAATGCAATTAAAGTGAAGTGCAATAAAATCAGATATGCCTGTTTTGAAATACTGAAAATCAAATCACTTCTATTAAATATCTTTAAGCAATGATCATGTCTGGTTTATTGTAAATGGAAACATATTAAATATTATATAAAAGAATTAAGAATATATATTTATGATCAAAAGCTTTCAGAAACATGCTATTGGATAGAAATGGAAATATTTTTCCCAGTTAAAGTTGCCTTGAACACTACTCAGAGGAAATGATAGCAATCAGCACTCTGTCATGTCTTAGAACAAACTACTAAATTGACTTTGGGACTTCAAAAATCTAAATTGGCAATATATATTTTCAATTTACAGTTTCTAAATTGCTTATTTATATTTCCAAAATTCATACAAACCACTGTTTATTCTTTAACAAAATACCAACATTAGCTCTATAAACTGAATTCTTAAACATGTAAATCCATGAACTGTAACCTTAAAACGTACAAAAACATACATTTGATTTTTCCTCTTTTAATATTCAATCTATCCTTAGGTAATGAATCACAAACATATGGGAGCCCCAAGCAAGGGAAGGACAATGAAGAATTTACAAAGAAACTTCATCTTAAGGCATGTAAATGAATAAAATCATAAAGAAGCTAAGTTTAGGGAAAAATTATTCAGTTTTGAATCATCATCATCATCATGACTAAAGTTTAAATGCTGCTGTGGACTGAATTTTGGTGTCCCCCTCCAAGTCATATATTGAAGAGCCAACTTCCAACACGATGGTACATTAGCACCTGTGGTGTTTGGGAAGTAACTAGGTTTAGATAAGATCATAGCAGGGAAGCCCCTATTTTGGGATTAGTGCTCTTATAAAAAGAGAAAAAGACACCAGAGCTTCCTCTCGCTGTCATGTGAGGATACAGCTAGAAGGTGGCCAGAACTGTGACAAATAAATGTCTGCTGTTGTATAAGCCACTTCGTCTCTGGTATTTTGTTACAGCAGCAGGCTCACTAAGACAAATGTTCACAATGATCAAAGGCTTTACACATCTCATCACTAGTCTAGATGATGCCTCATCAATAGACACTGTGAGGTCAGAAATTTCTGCCTTTTAAAATGACCCGATCCCACCCTACCACCTAAAGCAATGCCTGACACATATCAGACTTGAGTAAATATGTGCAGAAGGGAGTAACAATCCACTTAACATTTGAATAAACAAATTTACATAAATTAAAACAAAGCAAAAATAATATGACACCAAGGGATAAATAATGGAACATTTACTATGTACGTGAAGCACCTCAGCCAGACCATGATGGATGAATTTCACTAGTCCAAAAAGAAGAAAAAGCATTTTAAACAAAGGAATTATGAAGATAAAAGTCATGAAGTCACTGAACCTCGTAGGCTATGTAGGAGAAATATGTCTGTCCTGACTAATAGACTGTAAAGCTCACAAAAAGCAGGGAGTAGTGGTACGGTGGAAAGTGGGTAAATGATGTGAAAGATTATCGCAGAGCTCCAGTGAGAGGTGGTGAATGCCTAAACTATGATGTTGGGCAGTCATATCCTGGAAAATGTTTACTAATCGCTCTTCAAAAGGAAAGTATGTATGGGATGGAGTGTGCATTGTGTGTGTGTGTGTGTACCTATATGTGCTAGTAAAATTCACAATACCACTTGAGGGTTAGTTTTACTATTTTGGTTATTCCTTTACATAATTTAATAAACAGCAATTTAACAAAACTACATACACTTAAAAAATATACTCCTTTAAATTCAGTGTGACTGGCTATTTCTCACAAAATCTACTACAAATTTTTATCATTCTGGCACTTATGACAATTTCACAAAATCAGATTCTGAATAATGTTTGATTACTAATGAAAGGGGAAGGAATCACTCAAGTCAGTGATTCATAAGCATAGTTCCAATATGAATATTGTTTGAGATCTTCATGTACATTAATAGGTAAGCCAACATGAAACAATGAAGATCTATGCCAGAACTTCAATTGTCAATGACATGAGTGAATTCTTTGCTAAATCTGATTGTTTTAAGAGTGATGTGCGAAAGAGAAAAACAAATATCGTGTATTAACGCATAGATGTGGAATCTAGAAAAATGATACAGACGAACCAGTTTGCAAGGCAGAAACAGAGACACAGATGTAGAGAACAAACGTATGGACACCAAGGGGAGAAAGGGGTGGTGGTGGGATGAACTGGGAGATTGGAATTGACATATATACACTAATACGTATAAAATAGATAATTAATGAGAGCCTGCTGTATAGCAAAGGGAACTCCACTTCACTGTACAGTAGAAACTAACAAACATTGTAAAACAGCTATACCCCAATTAAAAAAACAAAAAGAGTGAGGTGCAATATTTCCTCAATTTTTTGGTTCTATTTATAACATAAGGGCTACCTATATGATAGACTTTAATCTACATCAAAATGTTCTCCATTATTTTCCTAACTCTAGGCAATCAGCAGAACAATAAATCAAGCCCTAATTTGTAATGTTCATCCATTTGCATGGTGTAAACCCTGCAACCATGCCAGATTCCAAGCTACCAAGGGAGCTTTCACTGCACATGAATTTGGGAAGAGATGTGCAGCAATACATCATGATGTAAAATTTCTACTCTATACATACAATAGATATAAGATCAAGAGCATAGGCAAAAGATAAATCAGTAAGAAAATTAGGAAGTAATGGTAAAAATTAAATAATTATGAGCTTTGTTCATAAGTTTTAATTGTAGCTTTATACAATTTAATTTTTAGTAATAGCTGTGTTTAACAACCAAATTACAAAAATTACTGAAATTTAACCATTGGCTCTCACAAGCAACCTCCACCACATCATGATTGGGGTTACCACATTTTGGGTTTAAAATCACTTTTAAATTGGGGCTTACTCTTTATGAAAAATGTAATATCTATATCTTAGCCATTAAAAATATATTCAATCACTCTTCTAAGATCTTTCTCTAAACCAATAGAGAATTATATTTTAAGTAAATGGGAGGTAACCCAGATTCTTTAAGAAATTAAAATTAAAAAAATAAATAAGTGAAATTTATTTGACCACAAGCTTGGACATAATTGTTGCACAAGCCTTTTCTTTCTCCAAAGAATTTGGAATTCCATTAGAAAGTATACTCAATAGTTTGCCAAATGAATTATTATTGATTTGCATAAATTTGGTTTCACAGAAAAAATATGAGAGTTGAATTAAACATTGAATTGAGAGAAAAAATCATTTTATAAGATTAGAGATATTAATTTGAAAATATTTTACATGACATAAAAGGGAAATAGCATGTTCATTAGACGTTCAGAATATAATTATATCTTTATCTTCTCTTGTGGTTTAAGGCTAAAACCAGTTTCTAGGAAAGAAAGGAAGTCCATAGATATCTGACAAATGTGTAAAAACAAAAAGGTTATCTATATATATAGAGATAACCTTTACATACATACTATTTATATATGCCTGTGTGTGTATGTGTGCAACTTTTCTCCTAAAAACAAATGTCAGATATTGTGGGGCATGTATAAGTCTTGCTTTTACATGGTTTTTTTTCTGTCAAATTCATAACAAAAGACAGAATACTAGACTGGAGTTTTAAACCATTGTGGTATCTTGGGAAGAAATTCTTTATATTTTGTGTTTCTTCCTCACTAATAATAAACAAACAATTTTGTGTCATCAAGGTAAGTGGTTGAGGTATCTATTTTGAACTCAGGCAGTTCCATATATTTTGGAAAAGAGTTTATGAGTCATGATAGCATGACAATTTTATTATGAAGACAAATGTCAATCACTCAATTTCAAATATATTCTTTACTTAACACTGGCATTGGTGGTATAGTGGTGAACATCACTGCCTTCTAAATATATTCTTTACTGGGAACTGAGATTGATGACACATTGATCATCTTGCAAATGACAAAAAATATACTATCCGGCTAGTGACATACTAATTACAATTACATATATAAATGTAAAATATTTTAAAGTCTTTTATTTCAGAAGTAAGAATATCAGACACTAGTGCCTTTTATAGTAGAGATCAAACTTCTTAATTTGTAACTTAGGCTTAGAAAGATATAATAAGGAAGATGGTATCTTTATGTCTAATAATTAATTTGCTATCTGCTTACTGTAAGCTAAGTGATGAGTGAGTCATTTTTTAAAAAACCAAAATGGAAAAATTCAATATATCTTAAATGTTTTGAATTTATGGATTATTTTAAAACTGTGCAGATATTAAAATATTGCTAGGTAGTATTTTAGAACATAACTGCATGGAGCTTCAAAATAAATCTTAAAAGATTAACAAACCTGAAAATTAAGTCTCCAAAACAAACACTTGTCTTGGAAAATCAGCTGAAAAGAATCAAAGAGTGTAAAATTGTATTGGAGCAAACTACATGATTTGGGTTAGAGTCTACTTTCCTACTCAAATTGAAAACCTCACCATAATCTTTTCTGTAAGGTTTGGCTTTCAGTTTTTTCAGGGAAGCAAATACATGTGCATGTTTTTTCATCTTTGCAAAATAAGTTTTTCCAAGAGCAGGTATTAACTAGTTTTTTGGTAGTTCAGTAGTCAATGATTATTTTTATTACTGAATTATAAAATTCAGTGAAAGAGAGAAATAAACTATGTAAGTTCTAAGATGATATAAAAAGTGTAATGGGTGTTTAGGGAATAAAATTGATGCTTGAGAAAATGACAGAATATATATGAGAGAAAATGACAATTTAGCCTGGAACTGAAGAACAAATGTTTTATTAATAAACTGATAATAATAGCAACATGTAATAAATGAATCATATGTAATATTTTAAAATAGTTATGCTAAAATGAAATACTTAAAATCATCATGAATATCTAAGATATATTTTTAAAGTTTTTCAAAATACACCTATACTAATGCACACATTATAAAATTATCTTGAATATATGAATTATGAAAGTGAATACCCCTATCAGGATCCCAAGGAAAAGAAGGCATTCACAAAATGCCATAATAGTGCTTCCCTGGTGGCACAGTGGTTGAGATTCCGCCTGCTGATGCAGGGGACACGGGTTTGTGCCCCGGTCCGGAAAGATCCCACATGCCGCGGAGCAGCTAGGCCCGTGAGCCATGGCCACTGAGCCTGCGCGTCCAGAGCCTGTGCTCCGCAACGGGAGAGGCCACCACAGTGAGAGGCCCGCGTACAGCAAAAAAAAAAAAAAAAGAAAAAAATGCCATATTACAACAGCACTGTAACAAAGACAGATTATGAAAATGACTAAGATATTGCCTGTCTTCATGTATAAATATTATATTTATCCCAAAAATTGATGTATTGATGTAAGATAGATTCTTGTCATGGAATCAAAAACAAAAAGCTGAATCGTAATTAAGAGATCACGCTGCTATTTCAGAAGTATCTCTAGAAAGTCTTATCTTTTTGATCTATATATTTAGTTACAATCTTAGGAATAATAATTAATTTTCAACAATAGTCACTATTAAGGCTTAAACATGGTATGAGATCTCTGAGAAAAGAAAAAGCACAGAGAAGAAAATATAGTGAATCAGACTCTATTTTCAACATGGAATCACGGGAGTTACTATGTTGGTGAAAAACAGAGAATGACTAGGAAAACAAGAATGGAGAGAAAAATGGCATTTTAAAGTTTTTTTGCAAGAAAAGGTAGACTTTGATTTCAAAATTATTTAGTCCTTATAAAATAGGAATGGGAGGATAAAACCAATAAAATTTTGGTAATAGATAAAGCCAACAATCTACATAGGTTTTGCTGTTGCTGTTTCATATCATCTGCTTCAACATGTCACTACTCTAAATGCTTCTTTAAAAATACAGTAAGTATACACACATACACACACACACTTAATGATACAATATACCTGTAGTAAAAGGAGAGTTAGTAGGTACATATATATAACTAATATGTATATTGTATTTCATGCTATATAGAAGTTATAAAGGACAAATAATAACCCATACCTTCAAATTGCTAGCTAGTTAATAAATGAAACCATTAGAAAAATACTAGACAGACAACAAATACGATAAAACAAAATCATTAATAAAAAACTTTTGGCACTCAAGCAAAAGAAGGAGGGAGAGAGTAAGAGAACATCTAATTTAATACTGGCTTTTTTTTTCTCAATACTAAAGACTGGAAAACACATTGACAAGTCAAGTGGAAGGAATATCACTCTAGAGAATAATGTTAAGTTAGTACTAAGTTCGATAATGGACAGAATGTGTAAAAAATAGGTTGAGTGGCTAACTGAATGGGTTGTAGAGGAAATTATGATATAAAATATGATCAGACCTGGAAAGACTTCAAATGTCATCATCACCACTACAATCATCGAATTTATTCTGTGTCTAGTGGTATTTTATCAAAGTCTTGAAAACGGTGAAAACACAGATTTCCTTTTTTGTAAATTGTATTTAACAGATGAGAAAATGTAAAGTATTTGGGTCAGAGGAATGAGAAGGGGAGTTGTCACCAAAGAAAAGGAAGATGTTTCAAAAGGAAGGAGTATGTATACTAAAGATAAACTTGATCAATGGCATAGTTTTGTTTGGAGCTGGCACTAAGTTCTAAGCGAGAACCTAGGATGATTTTTTTTTCCTACAGGTTGTATTTCAGGGTCATATAAATCTCCAGAAGGATAACATACCATAGGACTTCAAAAAGATTACAGACTAAAATTCCGTAATAAGAATATAAATATGGTGCCTTATTGCAACTAAGGTTGAAGAGCATAGTGATATGAGTTTTCCATATATAAAATTCCTATAAAACTCAAAAAAACAGTGTGAAGTAACACTAACAAAGGAAAAGTACTTTATAAAAATGTCTCTTAAAAAGATTTTATTTCTTTATTTTGAATCCTACCATTTTCCCTGGAATCTCACTTTATTTTATTTTACATTCTAAATGCTTTAGTCAACGGAGTTTTATTGCCAAATTTTGAAGTCATATGTGTGGGAAAACTTTCTTTCATAGGACATTTTCCCACATTATTTTCTTACAAGACATCATCAATAGGAACTGGGATAGCTGCTTGTTCATCTCATTTTTCACTCATTTATTTATTTTCCTGTTACTGTTAGAGAGAGAAATACTTCGTGTATTGTCTCATCTCCAGAAAGCATACTAAGCATAATTTGGCTTAGGCCAAGAAAGTTTAAAGAAGGTAATATACCATAATGAAGAATAGAAAAGAGAGACATAATAGCATCCTAAATATTTTCTGGCTTTGTGTATATCCAACTGAATCCTAACCTCACGAAATTTGTCTGAATGTCTTAGAACTTTACATGTAAGTTTGATTTTTCTTAAGCCAAGTTTGTTTTATTTACGTAATTTATAAAATCCTCAATACGACATAGACTCATTTCGATGTTACTTGTTCCTGTGAATTTCTGCCATGCTCTATTGAAATTTGGCCCTGATTCATATATTTTGTGATTTTTTTATTTAAGGAAGATACTCAAATAGCCTGAGATTGAATAGCTGCATTACTTGGAATTCCCAAGTGATTAGTCATTTTTCCTTTCAATATTTAATTCTAATTCCAGTTGTTATGAGAACCATAGTCATTCCTGATACTAATTATTTCCCCTAAAAACATAAATATGCTAATCTGTTCCCTTTTACATGTTTACATTCAGGGAATTCTTCTAATCATTGTCTCTATCTTTCCATTTTTCTCCCTCTCTCTTCCATTAGGAAATTCACACACAAGCTGTATTTTTCTTTTCTTTTTTTTTTTTTTTACTTTGCTGGATCCCTCCTCATCCTTTATAACCCAAGATATCTCCTATTCTTATTAGAACAACATATCTCTGAAAAGTGCATTTTATTGCTATAAAAACATCTTAAGAAATTCATATATGCACTTTATGTTAACTCATCATCTTTGAAGACAGTGCAGAACACTGTTGAGTTGGTCAAAGATAATAACAGGTCAATATACTTTCTATCACTGCTAAATCATTTAACAAAATATATTATTTCTGATACTCATACTAGCATCTCTACAACTTTGCCAAAGATCAACATAATAACATTTAGAATGCCTTCTCAGGGGCTTCAAATCCCTTGATTATACAACAGAACTCACATTTTATAGTATTACATGTTTGGAAATCATATATTCAAATATATTCAAATAATTTTATTTATAATATTAATTAAATACATCCTTAGTATGTTTTTTATTTGCAAAATTGTATCCTATGCATATTAAACTTGTTCTTATAAAAAATGATTATAAGTGCTTTTGTTTTCTCAACCCTTTACTTTTTAGCTGATTATTACAACACATCTATCATATTGGGCAAAAGGGGACAATCCATTAACACTGCCTTGGAAAATTATGCTTGCTTTGAAATTCGCATTCTCCCTGCAAGTGCAATCAAAATAAATTGTGCTACTTATCTTATAAATTGATTTTTTGGACCACTTTGGAAGATTTCTCTAGGTTTTTTATCACTGACTTTACAAGAAAAGAGCACTGCATTTAAATGTCATAGTCCATGTCCTTACTCTGTGCAAGTAACACTCCCCATACCCACATCGTGGATTCTAAATACCAGAGCACTTCACTTTAATAACACGTCATTTAACATGGCTCTTGATGGTCACCGAAAGAAAATGATTAAATTAAATCAGGAACACACAAGCATTCCTGTGAACTAGCTTAAGTACAAACCCCTTGGTCTTCAAATTCTGTGTAACAGATGGAAGTAAAATTAAAAAAAAAAAATAGAACTTTGGTGTTGACCATACAATGCTATTATGGCTACAAAGTATGAAAAGATGAATTTGATATCATAAAGTAGATATGAACTTCACTGAACTGATGAAACAGGTAGATAAAATGTGAAAATGATTTATCACAGCAAAATTTTTTAATTATTTGGAATAATAAAAATAAGGATTTGTAAAGTTTGATTGTCATTCTTACTAGGGAAAATTGAATTTCACTCTGAATAATTTTATTCAACCAGTCAGTGAAAAAAAAAACTAAGTGTTGGGACTGATTTTAATGGAAATCTATTCTAAGATAACCAACAATGACCTACTGTAGAGCACAGGGAACTGTACTCAATATTTTGTAATTTTGCAATAATCTATAAGGGAAAAGAATCTGAAAAAAATAGATATATATGTATGGATAACTGATGTATACCTGAAACTAACACAAAATTGTAAGTCAACTTTACTTCAATAAAAATAAATTTAAAAAAATAAAAATAAAAAAATTAAAGGAAATTTAATTACTCTTTTGATCTTTATACTGTTATTTCTTTTCTAAAAAAATCATAACCAAAGTTTACGTTTGAATATCTATAATAGTAGAGACTCAGTACACCCCAAGAAAGCCTATTTTATAACTGAAAGACTATTAGAAATAATTTCATAAATATATTCATATGAAATCTTTTTACTTTAATTTCCAAAAGTTTGGGAAGCTATCCACCTGAGACCACACAGAATAAACTAAGATAGTACACATTCGATACCATCAAACACGTAAAGAAGCAGCTGATATATAATTTACTGTCCAACCTTCTCAAATTTAGTTGCACTACAAAATTAAGCATACTCAGCATTCAAATATGGTTCTAACTATGGCTATCTCTCTAGAGAGCACATTAGGAAGAAAGCATTTTCTCTACACATTAGCCATTAAATACTATAAAAAATATTTAGAAAACTCCATCCTTGCTATTTTATTGTCTGTTACACTCTCTCTATATATCTGAATGAAAAAGAGTCATTAAACAAATAGAATCTAAAACTTTGTATAGTCTTTCCTACCTAAGCAAAGAATAAGTGTTCTAGAAAGTCAAGAAATTAATATAATCCTTTGAAATGAGGAAAACTACAAGTACTTAAATGAGGTCGCATCTTTCTCTATTTGACAGGAAGTTTCTAATGATCTTTGTCCAAATCATGGTATTTGGATTAAATGTTTTTGCTTTATTGTTTTACTTTTTAAAATTTTCTTGTTAGTTTTGTAGTCATTGTTCTCTAACATATTGTCCTAACCTGGGAATAAAATACTTCACTGGGAAGTCTTTAATAATCACACAAAAAAGTTAAAGTAGAGATATTCAAAAATTTTTAAAAATCTGTCAAAATTATATTAACTTGTTAATAAACATTGAGGCCTTTTTATCTGTACCTCCAAAGATGGCAAGAAAAAAAGAAAAAACACTGAAACACCTAGTAGTTTTTTTCATTTTCTATATGTATTTTAATCTCCAGACCCATTCCAGGACTAACCATGAAGACCTATAGATAGTTAGTAAATTTTTCAATAATAACTGCTTATCAGGACTCTGCAAAAAAATTAGCTCTATATAGCCCAGAGAGGGACTTAGGTATAAAAGCATTCTATTTGCTTTTAGATATATCTAATAAGAAAACATTATATTTCAAAAAATAGTTTCATAGGAAAATGGGCTGAGAATTATCACAGAGTACAAATATTCAATTTCTATGTATATTAATACTGTGAATGAGTTGTCCAAATAAAAATACTACATTATGATTAATTGTAAGATGTGTTCTACCTTGATAGTATAAATACATCTAGCAATTCTTAAACGAATCCATGTTGAAGTTGAATTAAATCATATTCAGAGCCATTCCTAGTTTGTACCATATCAGAAAACTGCTACCACAAATCTGATGATCATTAGTAATCAAATTATTAAAAAGGAAAGAAACAGTGGAAAAGAGATTCTGGACATCTAAATATAAGGAATACTCACATTTTCTCTTCTCCTTAAACTTTAAATTATAAAGAAGTTATTGTGGGACTACAGAATCTTCAGATTTTCATTTCTGGCTTAGAATTGGCTCCCTTGTGACTTCTGTTAACAAACATTAACTGGAACATGTTTACATAAAACTAACTCTTACTACATTGACTATCATCACTAGAAGTATTGCTAATTTCACACAGTAATAAACAGTTTCCCTGGTACTTGCCAACAGCTAGAAGTGGAGAGGAGAGAAATTGTCTAACAGTGCTACTACTATGTGAACACACAGAAATCATGTTCTATATGCCATTCTGTATAACCCATGCTTACAATTCATGTGGGTGTTCTATTTTAGCTCTATAATAATGCTGATGATCAGAAGAAGTAAGTGTTACTCTTTGTTTCTTCTTCATCACCTTAGAAACAGATCTGATTGTGTTTAATATGAGATAAATTAACTAGAAGAAAAAAAAGATTAGTCATAGAGTAGAGGGCTTCCCTGGTGGCACAGTGGTTAAGAATCCACCTACCAATGCAGGGGACACGGGTTCGATCCCTGGTCCGGGAAGATCCCACATGCTGCGGAGCAACTAAGCCCATGCGCCACAACTACTGAGCCTGTGCTCTAGAGCCCACATGCCACAACTACTGAAGCCCGCGCGCCTGGAGCCTGTGCTCCGCAACAAGAGGAGCCACTGCAACGAAGAGTAGCCCCCGCTCGCTGCAAATGGAGAAAGCTCGGGCGCAGTAACGAAGACCCAATGCAGCCAGAGATAAATAAATAAATATTAAAACAAACAAACAAACAAAAAACATAGAGTACACATTTTAACTTGTAGTATTCTATATTCTTTATGCAACAGTCAGAAGAGAGTGCATAATATATAGACTAAAATGTCCCAACCTTATTTTTGACTGAAACATGTTGTTTGTAACTAATTTAAACTTGTTAAAGAGTCATTTTCTTGACCCAGTTCCAGCAGTCATATAACTCTTCCAGTTCACTCAGAATCTTAAATATTAATACTTTAAAATTAATACATACAAATATATATACACACGTATATATATTTGTATTATATATGTTTATACAAATTACGTATGTGCATATATACACATGTATATGGGTGTATATATTTACATGTGTGTGTAATTGAAAGTTTTACCTTGCTACTTGTGTGTTTTTAAGAATATCCTTCTTTTTCCATTTAAAGTGAATAAATATTTATTTAATGTGAACATTATACCTAGGACTCTTAGACAAACAATGGGAGTATAATCCATTTAAAAGATACAATAGGGCTTCCCTGGTGGCACAGTGGTTGAGAGTCCACCTGCCGATGCAGGGGACACGGGTTCATGCCCCGGTCCGGGAAGACCTCACATGCCGCGGAGCGGCTGGGCCCGTGAGCCATGGCCGCTGAGCCTGCGCGTCCTGAGCCTGTGCTCCGCAGTGGGAGAGACCACAGCAGTGAGAGGCCCGTGTACCACACACAAAAAAAAGGAGTTTCACACGTTACAAAATATTTAAGAAACACAATAGCATAGAATTTTGAATTCACTTTTCTGCTCTACATACTAATGATACCAGCTCATAAAAATCACAACAGTAGGCAAGTTGGAATACATATGTTTGTTTGTCCTTTGTTTGCGGGTGTGACAGAGAAAAAAAGCAAGTTTGAAAGTGAGAATTAGAAAAGAATGACAAAACGAAGTGAGTGAAATGAGGAATCACCACTATTTGTAAACCAATAGAAGTCGATTTTGGTGTAACCAGTTATTAACTTGTATTTCGTGTAAAGCATTTTATTAAATACATACTAAAATATATCATTAAAAAACAAATATTTAGGTCTAAACCATGGTGAGGGTGTGTTAATTTTGCATCAATTCTTATTCAAGTTATTTCAGTAATTTAACAAAGTAGAACTTCATGAAACATCCTACAAACTCTTGACTTCTAAATATCCACAACTTTTCCCTTAAACTTGCTGGAATGTTTTATCAGATGTATCAGGTGGCATTGCTTGAAATTTGCTCTGCCTACTCAAACACTAACAGCAATTTTATAATGTAATTATGTGGAAAATCTACTTTGCTTTATCAGACTTTCAGCATGTCAGGACAAGTAAATAAACAGATAGTGCATTACTATCAAGTTTTCTTAATACCCAAGGCATCTATATTTTTTATTAATCCAACTTGATCCTCTAGCTATTTTAGGAATGATATTATTGACTGTTAGTATTGACGGTGTAGAGAGATTTTTTTAAAATAACTTAAAATAGACCTGCAGGAGCTATAAAATTTGTCATGTTTTCCTTTTTATGAAGTAATCCAATAGATAAAATAACATGTGGCAAAAATAATAGAATGCCACTGAATCCATCTACAGAAATAACTGTAAGTAAACATTTTAAAGACAGATTAATAGTTTCAGTATTATTTCTATGGCTTCCAGATTCCAATTCATTCAGAGAGTGAGGGGGGATAAAAACGATTTACCAAAGGATTATTTCAGTGCATACATTTTGTTTTTAATTTTAAAACATTTTATTGAACTAGTAATAGAAGAAAAACATTGCTTGACATAATAAAGAATAATGTATTTCAAATGATCATCTATCATTTTACTTTGTGGTGACACAATGGAGGCATTCCTATTCGTATCCAGAATAAGATGAGAATATTTGCTATCACCAATAAATTTTGGGTTTATCCTGGGCATTCTAACCAATGCAAAATGAAAAGAGGGAAAAAAGTACACAAGTAGAAACGTTGTAAAGGAAAAATCAAAGTTTTTGCCAATGACATAAATTTCTTTTTTTTGAATTTTATTTCTTTATACAGCAGGTCCTTATTAGTCATCAATTTTATACACATCAGTGGATACATGTCAAACCCAATCACCCAATTCCTCACACCACCACCCACACCACCTGCCACTTTCCCCCCATGGTGTCCATACGTTTGTCCTCTACATCTGTGTCTCTATTTCTGCCCTGCAAACCGGTTCATCTGTACCATTTTTCTAGGTTCCACATATATGCGTTAATATACGATATTTGTTGTTCTCTTTCTGAATTACTTCACTCTGTATGACAGTCTCTAGATCCATCCAAATCTCAACAAATGATGCAATTTCGTTCCTTTTTATGGCTGAGTAATATTCCATTGTATATATGTACCACATCTTCTTTATCCATTCATCTGTCGATGGGCATTTTTGTTGCTTCCATGACGTGGTTATTGTAAATAGTGCTGCAATGAACATTGGGGTGTGTCTTTTTGAATTATGGTTTCTCTGGGTATATGCCCAGTAGTGGGATTGCTGGATCATATGGCAATTCTATTTTTAGTTTTTAAGGAACCTCCATACTGTTCTCCATAGGGCTATATCAATTTACATTCCCACCAACAGTTCAAGAGGGTTCCCTTTTCTCCAAACCCTCTCCAGCATTTGTTGTTTGTAGATTTTCTGATGATGCCCATTCTAACTGGTGTGAGGTGATTCCTCATTGTAGATTTGATTTCAATTTCTCTAAAAAGTAGTGATGTTGAGCAGTTTTTCATGTATTTCTTGGCCATCTGTATGTCTTCTTTGGAGAAATGTCTACTGAGGTCTTCTGCCCATTTTTGGATTGGGTTGTTTTTTTAATATTGAGCTGCATGAGCTGTTTATATATTTTAGGGAAAAATCCTTTGTCTGTTGATTGGTGTGCAAATATTTTCTCCCATTCTGAGGGTTGTCTTTTCATCTTGTTTATGGTTTCCTTTGCTATACAAAAGCTTTTAAGTTTCATTAAGTCCCATTTGTTTATTTTTGTTTTTATTTCCATTACTCTAGGAGGTGGATCAAAAAAGATCTTGCTGTGATTTATGTGAAAGAGTGTTCTTCCTGTGTTTTCCTCTAAGAGTTTTATAGTGTCCAGTCTTATATTTAGGTCTTTAATCCATTTTGAGTGTATTTTTGTGTATGGTGTTAGAGAGTGTTCTAATTTCATTCTTTTACATGTAGCTGACCAGTTTTCCAGGCACCACTTATTGAAGAGACTCTCTTTTCTCCATTGTATATCCTTGCCTCCTTTGTCATAGATTAGTTGACTATAGGTGCATGGGTTTATCTCTGGGATTTCTATCTTGTTCCACTGATCTATGTTTCTATTTTTGTGCCAGTACCATAATGTCTTGATTACTGTAGCTTTGTAGTATAGTCTGAAGTCAGGGAGCCTTATTCCTCCAGCTCCGTTTTTTTCCCTCAAGGTTGCTTTGGCTATTTGGGTTCTTTTGTGTCTCTATACAAATTTTAAGATTTTTTGTTCTAGTTCCGTAAAAAATGCCATTGGTAATCTGGTAGGGATTGCATTGAATCTGTAGATTGCTTTGGGTAGTATAGTCATTTTCACAATATTGATTCTTCTAATCCAAGAACATGGTATATCTCTCCATCTAAGGTATCATCTTTAATTTCTTTCATCTGTGTCTTATAGTTTTCTGCAAACAAGTCTTTTGTCTCCCTAGGTAGGTTTATTCCTAGGTATTATATATTTTTTTGTTGCAGTGGTAAATGAGAGTGTTTCCTTAATTTCTCTTTCAGATTTTTCATCATTAGTTTATAGGAATGCAACAGATTTCTGTGCATTAATTTTGCATCCTGCAACTTTACCAAATTCATTGATTGGCTCTAGTAGTTTTCTGGTGGCATCTTTAGGATTCTCTATGTATAGTATCATGTCATATGAAAAAAGTGACAGTTTTACTTCTCCTCCAATTTGTATTCCTTTTATTTCTTTTTCTTCTCTGATTGCCATGGCCAGGACTTCCAAAACTATGTTGAATAATAGTGGTGAGAGTGGACATCCTTGTCTTGTTCCTGATGTTAGAGGGAATGCTTTCAGTTTTTCACCACTGAGAATGATGTTTGCTGTGGGTTTGTCATATATGGCCTTTTTTTATGTGGAAGTAGGTCCCTCTATGCCCATTTTCTGGAGAGTTTTTATCAAAAATGGGTGTTAAATTTTGTCAAAAGCTTTTTCTGCATCTATTGAGATGATCATATGGTTTTTATTCTTCAATTTGTTAATAGGGTTTACCACATTGATTGATTTACATATATTGAAGAATCCTTGCAACTCTGGGATAAATCTGACTTGATCATGGTGTATGATCCTTTTAATGTGTCGTTGGATTCTGTTTGCTAGTATTTTGTTGAGGATTTTTCATCTATATTCATCAGTGATATTGGCCTGTAATTTTTTTTTTGTAGTATCTTTGCCTGGTTTTGGTATCAGGGTGATGGTGGCCTCATAGAATGAGTTTGGGAGTGTTCCTTCCTCTGCAATTTTTTGGAAGAGTTTGAGAAGGATGGGTGTTACGTCTTCTCTAAATGTTTGATAGAATTCATCTGTGAAGCCATCTTGTCCTGGACTTTTGTTTGTTAGAAGATTTTTAATCACAGTTTCAATTTCATTACTTGTAATTGGTCTGTTCATATCTTCTGTCTCTTCCTGGTTCAGTCTTGGAAGTTTATACCTTTCTAAGAATTTGTCCATTTCTTCCAGGGTGTCCATTTTGTTGGCATAGAGTTGCTTGTAGTTGTCTCTTAGGATGCTTTGTATTTCTGTGGTGTCTGTTGTAACTTCTCCTTTTTCATTTCTAATTTTATTGATTTGAGTCCTCTCCCTCTTTTTCTTGATGAGTCTGGCTAATGGTTTACGAATTTTGTTTACCTTCTCAAAGAACCAGCTTTTAATTTTATTGATCTTTGCTATTGTTTTCTTTGTTTCTATTTCATTTATTTCTGCTCTAACCTTTATGATTTCTTTCCTTCTGATAACTTTGGGTTTTGTTTGTTCTTCTTTCTCTAGTTCCTTTAGGTGTAGAGTTAGATTGTTTATTTGAGATGTTTCTCGTTTCTTGAGGTACGCTTGTATAGCTATAAACTTCCCACTTAGAACTGCTTTTGCTGCATCCCATAGGTTTTGGATCATCTTGTATTTATTGTCATTTTTCTCTAGGTATTTTTGGATTTCCTCTTTGATTTCTTCAGTGATCTCTTGGTTATTTAGTCATGTATTTTTAACCCTCCATGTGTTTGTGTTTTTATATTTTTTTCACTGTAATTCATTTCAAATCTCATAGCGTTGTGGTCAGAAAAGACGCTTGATGTGATTTCAATTTTCTTAAATTTACTGTGGATTGATTTGTGACTCAAGATATGATCTATCCTGGAGAATGTTCCATGCACACTTGAGAAGAAAGTGTAATCTGCTGTTTTTGGATGGACTGTCCTATAAATATCAATTAAATCTATCTGGTCTATTGTGTCATTTAAAGCTTCTGTTTCCTTATTTTCATTTTGGCTGATCTGTCCATTGGTGTAAGTGAGATGTTAAAGTCCCCAACTATTATTGTGTTACTGTCGATTTCCTCTTTTATAGCTGTTAGCAGTTGCCTTATGTATTGAGGTGCTCCTATGTTGGGTGCATATATATTTATAATTGTTATATCTTCTTCCTGGATCGATCCCTTGATCATTATGTAGTGTCCTTCCTTGTCTCTTGTAACATTCTTTATTTTAATGTCTATTTTATCTGCTATGTGTATTGCTACTCCAGCTTTCTTTTGATTTCCATTTGAATCGAATATCTTTTTTATACCCTCACTTTCAGTCTGTATGTGTCCCTAGGTCTGAAGTGTGTCTCTTGTAGACAGCATATATATAGGTCTTGTTTTTGTATCCATTCAGCAAGCCTGTGTCTTTTTTTTTTTTTTTTTGCGGTACGTGGGCCTCTCACTGTTGTGGCCTCTCCCGTTGTGGAGCACAGTCTCCGGACGCGCAGGCTCAGCGGCCATGGCTCACGGGCGCAGCCGCTCTGCGGCACGTGGGATCTTCCCGGACTGGGGCACGAACCCGTGTCCCCTGCATCGGCAGGTGGACTCTCAACCACTGCGCCACCAGGGAAGCCCAAGCCTGTGTCTTTTGGTTGGAGCATTCAATCCATTCACGTTTAAGGTAATTATTGATATGTATGTTCCTATGACCATTTTCTTAATTGTTCTGGGTTTCTTTTTGTAGGTCCTTGTCTTCTCGTGCTTTTCCCACTTAGAGAAGTTCCTTTAGCATTTGTTGTAGAGGTGGTTTGGTGGTGCTGAATTCTCTTAGCTCTTGCTTGTTTGTAAAGCTTTTGATTTCTCCACTGAATCTGAATGAGATCCTTGCCAGATAGAATAGCCTTGGTTGTAGGTTCTTCTTTTTCATCACTTAAACATGTCATGCCACTCCCTTCTGGCTTGTAGAGTGTCTCCTGAGAATCAGCTTTTAACCTTATGGGTGTTCCCTTGTATATTATTTGTCATTTTCCCCTTGCTGCTTTCAATAATTTTTCTTTGTCTTTAATTTTTGCCAATTTGGTTACTATGTGTCTCGGAGTGTTTCTCCTTGGGTTTATCCTATATGGGACTCTCTGCGCTTCCTGGACTTGGGTGGCTATTTCCTTTCCCATGTTAGGGAAGTTTTTGACTATAATCTGTTTAAATATTTTCTTGGGTCCTTTCTCTCTCTCTTCTCCTTCTGGGACCCCTATCATGCGAATGTTGTTGTGTTTAATGTTGTCCCAGAAGTCTCTTAAGCTGTTTTCATTTATTTTCATTCCTTTTTCTTTATTCTGTTCCGCATCAGTGAATTCCACCATTCTGTCTTCCAGGTCAGTTATCCGTTCTTCTGCCTCAGTTATTCTGCTATTGATTCCTTCTACTGTAGTTTTCATTTCAGTTATGGTATTGTTCATCTCTGTTTTTTCGTTCTTTAATTCTTCTAGGTCTTTGTTAAACATTTCTTGCATCTTCTCCATCTTTGTGTCCATCTTTTCTGAGGTCCTGGATCATCTTCACTATCACTATTTTGAATTATTTTTCTGTAAGGTTGCCTATCTCCACTTCATTTAGTTGTTTTTCTGGGGTTTTATCTTCTTCCTTCATCTGGTACATAGCCCTCTGCCTTTTCATCTTGTCTATCTTTCTGTGAATGTGGTTCATGTTCCACAGGCTGCAGGATTGTAGTACTTCTTGCTTCTGCTATCTGCCCTCTGGTGGATGAGGCTATCAAGAGGCTTGTACAGGTTTCCTGATGGGAGGGACTGGTGGTGGGTAGAGCTGACCTTTGCTCTGGTGGGCAGAGCTCAGTAAAACTTTAATCTGCTTGACTGCTGATGGGTGGGGCTGGGTTCTCTCCCTGTTGGTCGTCTGGCCTTAGGCAATGCAACATTGGAGCCTACCTGAGCTCTTTTGTGGGGCTATTGGTGGACTCTGAGAGGTCTCATTCCAAGGAGTATTTCATAGAACTTCTGCTGCCAGTGTCCTTGTCCCCATGGTGAGCCACAGCCACCCCCTGCCTCTGCAGGAGATCCTCCAACACCAGCAGGTAGGTCTGGTTCAGTCTCCTCTGGGGACACTGCTCCTTCCCCTGGGTCCCAAAGCACACAGTACTTTGTGTGTGCCCTTCAGGAGTGGAGTCTCTATTTCCCCCAGTCCTGTCAAAGTCCTGCAATCAAATCCCACTAGACTTGGAAGTCTGATTCTGTAGGAATCCCTCCTCCCGTTGCCGGACCCCCCAGGATGGGAAGCCTGACATCAAGTTCAGAACCTTCACTCCAGTGAGTGGACTTCTGTAGTACAAGTGTTCTCTAGTCTGTGAGTCACCCACCCACCAGTTATGGGATTTGATTTTACTGTGATTGTGCCCCTCCTACCATCTCATGTGGCTTCTCCTTTGTCTTTGGATGTGGGGTATCTTTTTTGGTGAGTTCCAGTGTCTTCATGTTGATGATTGTTTAGCAGTTAGTTGTGATTCTGGTGTTCTCGCAAGAGGGAGTGAGAGCACGTCCTTCTACTCTGCCATCCTCGTTCCTAATCTCAGTGCATACATTTTTATACCTCCACAAAATGAATGCAGGGCTCTGCTAAATTCACTATCTAAGGTTTATAACCTATTATTTTTGTCATTTTCTCAAATTGATTCTATTTTAATTATTCAAGTCCTTGATTACTTTTCACTCTCTTGATTAATTCCTCTTACACATTTTAAAAGACATTAGACATATTTTTTTCTTTATGTTCACGACTTCATTCCAACATAGCTTTTCTCTAAATATGCACAGTTAATAAGAAAAATTGTAAAAATAATTATCAGTATAAATAATATTTATTCCTATGAATTCTTATGCATTTATATAGAATATGTAGGAGGTTTTTGAAAGATGTGTCATTTTTAAATTATATTTTTAAAATGTGGAGTCTAAGCTTACATCCTTTTTCTTCCTCACAGCTCTTAATAAATGTCTCATACATATGGTATTACTATTGAAATAGTAAACTAGTATTAACAACAAACACAGGTAAACTGTTCACTGTAAATAGTAAAACATTTCTGCCACCATTTTTTTTTAAGCTGGTAAATTCATTTCTAAAGAAAGTAATTGTTGCCTGAGGTATTTAGCTTAAGACTATGCTGTTTTGATATTTCACAAACTGAACGTGATTTTAACAACAGCAATACCACACAAGTTACAAATATATTATTCAGAATTATATTATTGAAATGACAGAAGCCCAATTCAAAGCATCTTAGGAGGTAATGGGAATTTATTGGAAGAATACTCAATTCACTTATATAACCACAAGTAAGGCAGTGTTGAGCTTGTATCTAAAATGCCACTATATATTTTTTTTTTGTTTTTAACTAGAACTAAAGGAAATAGTTCAATCCCTGAAAAGTGAAACTCAGAAGCTGACCAAATGTTTCTGACCAAAAGGGGAAGCAGAGCTGGGAGAATTCTTTTGGCTTCTTTGACCCACTATTTTTTGGTGCTCATTACTCTCCTGGCTAATTTTCTTTTTTTAAATTTTTATTGGAGTATAGTTGATTTAAAATGCTGTGTTAGTTTCAGGTGTACAGCAAAGTAAATCAGTTGTACATATATCCACTCCTTTTTAGATTCTTTTTCCATATAGGCCATTACAGAGTATTGAGTAGAGTTCCCTGAGCTATACAGTAAATCCTTATTAACTAATCAATTTTATATATAGTATAGTAGTATGTATATGTCAATCCTAATCTCCCAATTTATCCCTCCCTCCCTTATCCCCAGTCTTCATAAGTATGTTTTCTACATCTGTCACTTTATTTCTTTTATAGATAAGTTCATTTGTACCCTTTTTTTAGATTCCACATATAAGTGATATATTACATTTGTCTTTCTCTGTATGACTTAACTTCCCTCAGTATGATAATCTCTAGGTCCATCCATGTTGCTGCAAATGGAATTATTTCATTCTTTTTCATGGCTGAGTAATATTCCATTGTGTGTGTGTGTGTGTGTGTGTGTGTGTGTGTGTGTGTGTATCACACCTTCTTTATCCATTCCTCTGTTGATATATATATATATATATATATATATATATATATATATATATATATATAATCACATCTTCTTTATCCATTCCTCTCTTGATGGACATTTAGTTTGCTTCCATGTCCCAGCTATTGTAAATAGTGCTGCAATGAACATTGGGGTGCATTTTCTTTTTGAATTATGGTTTTCTCTTGCTATATGTCCAGGAATGGGATTGCTAAATCATATGGTAGCTCTATTTTTAATTTTTTAAGGAACCTCCATACTGTTCTCCATAGTGGCTGTACCAATTTACATTCTCACCAACAGTATAGTGTTAACAAATGAAATTAGAACATTCCCTAACACCATACATAAAAATAAACTCAAAATGGATTAAAGACCTAAATGAAGGCCAGACACTATAAAACCCTTAGAGGAAAACATCGGCAGAGCATTTTTTGACATAAATCACTGCAAGATCTTCTTCGATCCACCTCGTAGAATAATGAATATAAAACCAAAAATAAACTCATGGGACCTTGTTAAACTTAAAAGCGTTTGCACAGCAAAGGAAAACATAAACAAAATGAAAAGACAACCCTCAGAATGGGAGAAAATATTTGCAAATGAAGCAACCAACAAGGGATTAATCTCCAAAATATACAAACAGCTCATGCAGCTCAATATAAAACAAAAAACAACTCAATCAGAAAATGGGTGAAAGGTCTAAATAGACATATCTCCAAAGAGGACATACAGATGGCTAAAAAGTACATGAAAAGAAGTTCAACATCACTAATTATCAGTGAAATGTAAATTAAAACTACAATGAGGTATTACCTCACACCAGTCAGAATGGACATCATCAAAAACCTTACAAACAATAAATCCTGGAGAGGGTGTGGAGAAAAGGGAAGTCTCCTACACTGGCTACTTTTCTAAGCCACACAGTTAACTCATTTCCTCAATGTAGATGTCAAATTTTTATTTCATGAATTAAAAAAAATTTGTATTTAATTATCCACGTTTTTCCTAGGAGAAATCATCTCTCATATGGCTTCAATTATCATCCATACCCAGATAAGTCATATTTCTCTCTCCATCCTGGGATGCTATACAGAGTTCCAAACATCAACATTCAGCTATTTAATTGACACTGTGAATTATATATATCAAAGCCAACACAATATCAATATAAGACATTATTTTTTCCTAGTCCAGTATACCAAAATATACAAAAAAGAAAAGTTACTGGCCATCTTCAGTGATCTTCAGGTCATTAAATGGATTTGTCATTCATATGATGAAACTATTGGAGTAAGGGCGTTATACCTGACCCTTCAATTTCCCTTACCTGAGCCCAACATACATACCTTTACACTTTACACTTTACACTTTACAATTAAATCCAAACATCTAATCCATTACCAAGTATTGTTGAATGCCTCCTGATGTGTGCAATTCCTCCATTTGCTCTATCTCCACCACCACTACCTTAGTCCATCCTACATCAATTCTCAATTAGGTTACTCAAGTAGATTACTAAACATTTTATATTTATTCACATATTCTCTTCCAAATAGTTCTCAAGGCAGTGTCTGTGATTTGCTAAAATACAGATATTTTCATGTGAAACACATTCTTTGGATCTTTGTTGAAAATGCTTGAATATTTCTTTCGCTGTATCTCTTAATGTAAAGAGAAAACCCTTAATGTGACCTCTAAAACCATCACTAGTTAGTCCCTATTTACCTCTCCAAATTTCCCTGGCACCACATCCCGTTTATGCTTTTCTCTATACAACCTGTGTTTAATTCACTCATATAAATCATAGTCACCCCCACTATCATCTCTTGTCGGTCCCTCTGTGTGGAATGCTATTTTCTCCCTTTAATTCTTGGTTAATTCTTATATCTTTAAGGTCTCAGCTCAAATTTGAGATCCTCATAACTTTTTTCCATCCTGGTTGGGTCAAATTTTCTGTTACCATTGGCACCATTTACACTCTGTCACCGTTCTTATTATGGTGAAATGTTGCACATATTTCTGTTATTACTTAAATATTCTCTCTCTTCAATCACTGGAGTGTGAGTTTCATAAGACAGCAAACATATTCAGCTTTATTATTTTATTCCCAGCTCCCAGGAAAGTGCTCAGAACTATTTTGTGCTCAGTTAATGTTAAATAACCAAAGGTAGAATGAATATCTACATTCAGGTATAAGAAAAAAAGGTAATTGTTTCAAGAGCAAATTATGTCTCCTTTAAGAGAAAATAGCTACTAATCATAGTAGTAGATGGTTCATTTAAACACACTGATTCAATTAACAAACAATCTCTTTCACAACAATAATCAGACTAGAACTTAAAGATTTAAAATAGTACCACTTTTACCAGAAATAAAGTGATATTTTATATTTTATATATTATATTACCAGTATATTTTCAAGCTTTTTCAATTTTATCAATTTTACTGAGCTCTAATTTTTATGCAATAAGATACCCATATTTAGGTATAGATACACTTTTTTTTAAGTTCAAGGAGATCTGACAGAATCTTGTAAGCACCACAGCAATCAAAATATTAAATATTTCTATCTGCCCAGGAAGTTCCCATATTCTTGTTTATGGTCAGTCTCCACCCCTCCCACCCACACATACATCAGACAACCACTAATCTAATTTATATCACCACAGTTGGTTGCTTCTTCTAAATATAAATGTACATGGAATCAAACTTTGCAATTTTGTGGCTGCCTTTTCTCAATATACTTTTTTTTTGAATTTTGTCTGTTGTAGCATATGTCATTATTTTGCTACTTTTATTAACAAAGTTAATATGAACAATCTTGTACACGTCTTTTTGTGGATGTATGCATTGATATCTCTTAGATGAACAGGTAGTATTGAAATTACCAGTTTCCAAAGTAGTTGTACCATTTCACCATGCCATCAGCAGTACACAAGAAAAGAGGTTCAAACAATGTAGTAACAGTTTTGGAAGGGCTCCCACTGGCCACATCTGGGGTAAATTGTACAATAAAGCTATGAGAGGAATAAATGATAGTTTATTTAAAAAAACAGGAATCCTGAAATCCATACTGATATAAATAATTAAATCGGAGAGATGAGAAATTTCCTTCTTACAGTAGAACACTAACTAAAAAATGTAGAAGGAGGGAATTAGAAAAATCATCATTTAGTCACCATGAGAGTAATAATTTATTGAAATAAAAAATATCAATGGATGTTAATAAAATGTTAATAAAATGAAAAAAAAAATCAATGGATGTTAATAAAATGATGTTAATAAAATGAATGTTTATTGAGGGATAGGATTTTTACATATTCTCAAAATATCACTCCACAAAAAACATTTACTAAAAATGAAAACATTATAACTTTACAATGGAGAAATCTGGTAGATTACACCTTAATCAAGTGATCTAGTATCACCAATAATAATAGGACACGTTGATACTGGATGCCCCATAAGATGATATACACTTAAGAACACAACATACTTTTTGAAGCATTCCTGCTAAAAATGAATATTACTAACATAATCATGAAGAAATATTAGACAAAATCTAATTGAAGGGTATTCTACAAAATAATTAGTCTGTGGTCTTTAAGGATTTCACAGTTACACAAGAAAAAGAATCATCTGAGAAAATGTTTCCTACTGAAGGAAACTAAGAGATATCATAATGAAATGCAAATAAAATAAGATAAAATGTTACTGGATTCTGGACAGGAATCTTTTTCTTTGAAAACAGAAGAATAAAACGTGGTGAAGTTATAGTACCTAATCTAAAGTTGCAGTAATAATAAGAGTAACCTATTGGCATAAGAATAAACAAATATATCCATGGAACAGAACAGAGCCCAAAGGAACTGAGGTGACTTTATGATGAACTGACAATTATTCAAGAAAAAAATCTGCTGAAACAAGTGGATATCAATTTGGATATCCAAAACAAAAACAACTCCTTGACTTCCATCTCACAGCTTTCACCAAAATTAATTTATGTATTAGATCTGTGAATAAAACCTAAAGATGTTAAGCTTCTAAAAGAAAACAAAAGAGAAAATCTTTATAACTTTGAAGTAAGCAATGATTTCCTAGAATAAACATTGAGTACTTCCTTACTTTGGGGCACGTCAAGATATCCCAAGCTTGTTTTCTCTTCCTGTCCCAGTCTGGGATCAGCTATTTCTCCTGGTATCTCAGTTTCCATTTAGTGGAGAATGGTACATAGAAACTAAAATCTAAGTACTATTTGTGCTCCTTGCTATTAGGTCCTCTCAACAGAGAGAATTAGAAAATATATGTATGTATGTATGTATGTGTATTTATATCTATACATTTATATGTATAGTAAAAAAATTATTTCTCATTTATAGCTCCAATTCTAAGCCAACACTACAGTGTTCATTTATTCTTGTATTTTCCTTATTGGTATCTTCTCTGAAAGTAAAAATATATGGTTCCCATTATCCTCATTATATTTTCTGACTTGGTCACAGACACATACCCGTATACACAATATATCCAGTCACACGAAACTACCAATCCCCTCCTTGGCCCCAAAACACCTAAACGGGCTTTGCTGACTTTGCTGGTCTTGTCAGCCTTGACTGCCATCTTCCGCCAGTCCCTGTCAGTCCTGCCATTTCCAACACCCAACTTTATAGTACTCCTCCACAGATGTTGCTAGCACTGGTATCTCAAGAGAAGAAAAGAGAGAGGAAGAGAAGGCAATAGAAAAACAAATGAATCTTCTTTAAGCAATGGGGAACTGAAGGGAAACAGAAATTCTTTACTGTTCTTTTGTCTACTTGTTTTGTCAGTTACTGAGAGAGCTCTGTTTAAATCAACTACTATTATGAATTTATCTATTCTCCTTTCAGTGCTGTTAATTTATGTTTCATGTACATTGGCATTCTAATGTTAAGGACAAACACCCATAAAACTATCAGAACTTCCCCTTTTATCATAATGAATTGTCCATCTTTAACTTTGATAACACTCCCTATGTCTACTTTAACTATAATATAATACATATTAGCTTTCCTATAGTATTTTTTTATCCATCCCTTTGCTTTCAACTTATCTGTGCATTCTTTTGTTTTTCATTATTTTTCATTTTCAAATTTTTTAATTAACTTTTAGCTTTTGCTGTTTTTTTAATAGGTTTATTCTATTTAGATTGACTATTATGACTTCATGTAATAGGTACACAACAGTATAATTTCATTTTCAGCCTTTCCTTTTTTTCTAATGGAGTCATATATTTTATTTCTACCTATTTTATGAATACATTAATATAATTTATTCTTTGTCTCTTACAGAAATAAGAGATAAAAAGTAAAGGTCATTTTGTGCTTTTTAAAAAAAATATTGTTCACAGAGTAAACTTTCTGGTGCTTTTCATTTTTCTTGAAAATCTGTTTTTTATTTGTTATCATTACCTTTAGACTGAAGAACTTCCTTAATCATTTCTTATCATACAGGTCAATTGGTAACAAATTTCCTCACATTTAATTTTTCTGAAAATATATTTATTTTATTCTCAATTTTGAAGGATAAATTTATGGAATATGGAATCTATCATGACAGTGTTTTTTTGTTTCAGTACTTTGATGATGTCATTGTATGGTCTTTTGAGCTTCATCGTTTCTGATGAGAAATTAGCTAGTGAATACATCATATTCCCATTTGTGTAATTTTTCTGATTTAAAACTTTTTCTCTGTGGTTTATAACAATATAACTATAATGTACACTGTTGTGATTTTATTTGTATTTTTTTAACTTGGTATTATACTTCTTGGATCTGTGATATTATATTTTTGACCACCTTTGGGAAATTTAAAGGCATCATTTTGTTCTAGTTTTTTTTTTTTTTTTTTCTGCCCCATAATATCTGCTCTTTATCTGGAACTCTAATTATGCCTATGTAAGAATGCCTGATATTGTTCTATGGGTTATTAAGGTGCTGTTCACATTTTCTTTTTCTGTTCTTCAGTGTGATAATTTATGTTAATCTGTGCCCAAGTTCACAAATTTTTTTTCTCTATATAGTCTCAAATATTTGGTTAAGCTCATCAATTGATTTTTTAAAAATTTCAGATAATGTAACATTTCACTCTAGAACTTCTGTTCTTTTTAACTGTTCCATTTCTCTGCTCACATTCCCTATATATTAATGGATGTTTAAAGTCTTTGTATGCCAATTCTAACCGGCAGGCCATACTGGGATCTTGATTAAAGGTCTTTTCCTGCTTCTTTACATGTATAATAATTTGTAACTACATGCTGGACATTATGTGACACATTGGGTGGAGCCTGGATTATATGACCTCCCTTTAAAGGATACTGAAATATTTTTGAGTAACCACTTATATTTCTGGTAAATTCTTTCAATCTTTCCAGGTTTCTTTTATTTTTTAATTTATTTTCTTTCTCTTAAAGTATGTTCTTTCTGGAATCTCAACTAAACACCTGGAATACACAATAAGATCACTCTACAGTGGCTTGGTGAGAAATGCAACATTTCTCAACATTGTGCAAATTTGTGTGTCTCCACTTACCTCTCAGCTTTGTAGTAACTGCTCTGTGCTAAGCCTTGCCAATTCTGTGCTTATATATTCCAAACTTCTGCCAAAAAAAATTGCAGTGTACCTCGCACAGTATATGGGGTTATCTGCTTCAGAGTTCCCTTCTCTACAGTACACTGTCCCACAAGTTCGAACCATTTTTACAGTCTGTAACATCCATCTCTGCTTCCTCATCTCAAAATACTACCATACCCTGCTCTTATTTTATCTTCATGTACTCTGGTCTACAATGTGCCTCCGATGAGAAAGTAGAGTCTAGCATCCAGCTGTCTCCTCAAGAATACAGTTTTTACTGCCTATTTGCTAATGTCTAAAAACAGTTGACTCATTTTTTGCCTAGCTATATAGTTGCATCAGAAGGGCATTTCTGGTACCAGTTACTCCACCATGGTCACAAGCAGACCAATTTTATTTACTTTATGGTAAAAAGATTATAAGAGTGAAGGGATTATTTTTCTCCCATTTAAAACCCTAAATAAGAAATAAATATAAATGTAATTTAATAATATTTAGAAATTCATTTTGTCCGTTTGCTCTCCAGTTCCTTCGATTTCTATGAAAATTTTCAGAAGAAAAGCATATAAATAATTATAAAAATAATATTAGTATGCCAATTCATTAATTGCTAATATTTTGCCATTTTTGCCTCTGTCTTTCTGGATGGAGATATAGACAGAAAGGTATGTATGTATTTGCTGAGCCATTTAACAGTATTTAAAACCACAGTCCCCCTCTCTATCAAAACAGAAAATACACATATACAGACATACATAATATTGCCTAAAATTTTTTAAAATAGACCACTTGGATTCTATTTTAAGCATACTTTATTTAAGCAAATCTCAGGCAATTTGACTCAAATCCCTCTTTTTCTGAATTCATAATATGTGAAAATAAAACACTTTTAAAAACGCTTTTGGACAAAAAAAAATGTTAATCATTCTATGAGGCATAATCTATCTGAAGATTACTCCCACTGTTAAAAAAATTTTTTCCCTCACTTGAACTGAAATCAATCTCCCTATATGTTCCATCCTCTGTATGTCCATTTTTGAGGTCTTAAAAACCAATATCTAATTTCTCATGCATAGAATAAACTTTCAAATACTTCAATATCTTCAGGAAGCTTCATCATTAGTGATTTACCCATTACTCACATAATAGTATTTTAGTTTACCTCTTTGTTTTATTTTTCAGTTTGTGTTTAAATTCTAATAAATGGAGTCTCCAAAACTGATTTCAAAAATCTAATAACTTATTATAAATACACTCCTGTGTTCTGGAAATACTGATTAATTTTGCTTGGCTGGGAATATATCCTCTGTGAAGGGGAATAGTAAGAAATGAAATGACATTGAGCTAAGCTCCTGGTGGGGGGGAACTTTCATGCTTTCCAAGTTATTTTATTCTGTGTCTAATAAGAAACCATTTTTGCTTTAAACAGGATTTTCTTATGATTACAGATACACTCTGGAATAATTACTTTGACAGTGGCAAGTAATTTGTATTAGAAAGTTTAGAGAAGGCACTTAAAAAATGCTGAGTGAAGAAAGGTAGGCAGAAGTTCAATTAACAGGCTCATGTGATTATATTAGTGAAAAATCATAAGGTTCTGAATTACATTGATGATAATGGAAATATTAATTATATACCAATGGAGATTTCAAAGAGGAAAAACCAACAATAGGCAATTACTTGATTGAGAATAAAAAATGAAATAAAATAAAAAATAATTTTGTATTTTGAGTGCTTTTTTCATACCACTAACAGAAAAGATAAGTCAGAACAGGACTGGGTATAGGGGAGAAAGATGATGATGATGGTAATCATAATAACAACAACCACATCATCACTAATATGCCTCAGGTACAGTTCCAAGTGCTTTATAAGTATGAACTCACATAAATTTCACATTTTTCCATGAGATAAGTACTATTATTATGTCTATTTTATAGATGAGGAAACTGAAGCACGATTAAGAAATTTTCTGAAGTTCATCCAGGCACTAAATCATACAGCAGAGTTTTAAACCCATATATATATATAAATGCAAAAGTCTGTATTTTTTAATAAATTTATTTAATTTATTTATTTTTGGCTATGTTGGGTCTTCATTGCTGCACGTGGTCTTTCTCTAGTTGAGGCGAGCGGGGGCTCCTCTTCCTTGAGGTGCTCGGGCTTCTTGTTGCAGTGGCTTCTCTTGTTGCAGAGCATGGGCTCTAGGTGCGCGGGCTTCAGTAGTTGTGGCACGTGGGCTCAGAAGTTGTGGCACACAGTCTTAGTTTTTCCGCAGCATGGGGGATCTTCCCAGACCAGGGCTGGAACCCGTGTCCCCTGCATTAGCAGGAGGATTCTTAACCACTGTGCCACCAGGGAAGCCCAAAAGTCTGTATTTTTAACCCACTCTACCATGCTGCCTTCATATGACTAGTTGAATTTATTGGTCAAATAGTTCTTAGAAAAAAATTAATTTTAAAAACTATATTTAAAGCTTCTAATAAAATCACTATAGCCAGATTATAGAATTATATTTAGATGCAGTGTATATTTAGATATATATTTACTGTATATTAGGATGCCTGGTGTACCTTTGGCTCAGATATAAGTCTCTTTAAACAAGATCAATACGTGGAGATAAGCCTCTTTGATGGTGTGAGTCAAATAGCATAATTGAGTTATGTGGGAAAGCATAAAACTTTCCTCATTCCAAGCAAATCAGTGAATTATTTCTTCTGTTTTCTTTACTCTTATCCACAAAATATCAGTCCTATTTATTAGGTATATTATTCATTTCCTTTTTTTCACGAAGTAACCTAAAAATATTAATGCCAAATGATGATTAATACTTCCCAACAGCCTGAGCTACTGAAGTGAGACAACTCTTGGTGGAATGAGAGAAAATTACAGGAAATATGTCCAAGAACAGAAGAATAATTCATTAGCTATAATCAATGTTAATTCAGTAATATGTTTGTCTCATATTTTGTTTTAGATCTGTCAGCCCCAAACTTCTATGAAGTACAGAATATTTTATGAGTTAAGAAACAATTACATGTTTGAATGAATAAGCTAACTATAAATCAAACCACTCATTATTTTTGAACTGAAGGGAAGAGGAGAGAGGAAGGGATTAAATAATGTTAATAATTCCATCTAAGTGTATAGATATATGATCAAAATTATATATGATCAAAATTAATCTACACATTGCCTAATTAGTTATATTTCAACTTTCAAATCATTTTCTCAGTAGTATGTTTTAAGTGCATTACACTTAATATATCATTTTATATCTAATACCAATAATAACAAATGAGGTATGAACTATTAGCAGTTTGTCCTTGACACGTGACATGAGTGAAATGATTTCATCCAGATGAGAACCAACAGTGAGCTAGTAATGTAATGTAGTCATTAATTCTTTTTCTTTAAACTCTCTCTCCACTGGTTCATTACATACATATGCTCAATAATTTTTTTCTTCTTAAAACATGTATATATATAAGGATGCACCAACGCCCGCACACCTGTCATGTGTACATGCACAGGTCCACACCTAATATAATTTTGATTTCCTTTACAGCTAACCTTCTGTAATCTGTTGTCTAATCTTTATTTTATCTAGTCCCTCATCTCTACTCGTACCTCAATCCACTCCTATCAGGCTACTATACAGTAGTGTGCTGAAGCTGGCTCATATCGGTGCTCCAGAGAGAGTTCTTACATTTTCAGAAATATTTTGAGCTAAGCACAGCATTATTAACATTTGCTTGTGGTAGAGGTTAGCCATACCTCTATTAAAAACTTTGATTTATAATTAGATACAACACTTCTTCAGACCACTGAGAACAATGATATAAGACCCTTAACTTCTGGTATCCCTAACTAGACTACAAGTTTTCTTACCACAAGGATTATTTCTATCTTGTTCACCATTGTATTCCCAGTCCTTGACTTAGAGTTGCTCAAAAATATTTAACACGTAATGTAAATGAAAAGAGTGAGGCATGCAATAGACAGGACTCCAAATAGAAGTGAAGTTAAAAAGAAAAGATAGGGAAAAAATGTTGTTTCCTCTTTTTAAAATTTTCATCAGTTTTTCTCTGATAATAATTGCTTCAGCCATAATTCATGTCAAACATTTTTCCTAAGACTACAAACCTCAGGGTTTCACATGATTTTTTTTTCTGTACTTTATATTTGGGACAAAAAGTCTATTAAAGTTTAGCATGATGAGAAATATAATCTCAGTTAATATTTGAAGCTTAGCTCTTTTTTTCACAATTGAAGAAAAGAAAAATTACTTCTACTCCAAATGTAGGCAATTTCTAAACTGAGATAAGCATGTGGGATGAGAGCCAGAAACATTAAGCAATAGTACATATCATCTAGCAATTTGAAGGGTAAAGTGCCCCACTGAAAGCATCCAAGTTCTTAAGAATGAAGTAAGAACGTTATAATTACATTATATACATCAATTTCAAAAACTCACAGTAAATAAACAGAAAGTACAGGCATACCTGGGAAAGACTGCAGGTTTATTTCCAGACCACTGCAATAAAGCCAATATTGTGATAAAGTGAGTCACATGATTTTTTTCTTTTCCCAGTGCATATAAAATTTGTTTATATTATATTGTAGTCTGTTAAGTGTGCAACAGCATCATGTCTAAAAATAATGTTCATATCTTAGTTTAAAAATGCTTTATTGCAGGGCTTCCCTGGTGGCGCAGTGGTTGAGAGTCTGCCTGCCGATGAAGGGGACACGGGTTCGTGCCCCAGTCCGGGAAGATCCCACGTGCTGCAGAGCGGCTGCGCCCGTGAGCCATGACCACTGAGCCTGCGCCTCTGGAGCCTGCGCTCCGCAACGGGAGAGACCACAACAGTGAGAGGCCGGCGTACCAAAAAAAAAAAAATGCTTTATTGCTAAAAAATGCTAATCATCACCTGAGCCTCCAGCAACGTGTGATCTTTTTGCTGGTGGAGGGTCTTGCCTTAATGTTGATGGCTGCTAGTTGCTGAAGGTTGGGGTGACTGTGGCAATTTCCTAAAATAAGACAATAATGAAGTTTGCCACATTGATTAACTCTTCCTTTCATGAAGGATTTCTCTGTAACATGCAATGCTATTTGATAGTATTTTACACACAGTAGAACTTTCAAAATTGGAGTCAATTCTCTCAAACCCTGCTGCTGCTTTATCAACTAGGCTTATGTAATACTTTAAATCTTTTGTTGTCATTTCAACAATCTTCACAGCATCTTCACCAAGAGTAGATTCCATCTCAAGAAACCACTTTATTTCCTTATCCATGAGAAGCAATTCCTCATCCGTTAAAGTTTTATCATGAGACTGCAGCACTTCTGTCACACCTTCAGTCTCCACTTCTAATTCTAGTTTTCTTGTTATTTTCACACACCTGCTGTTACTTCCTCCACTGAAGTCTTGAACCCCTCTATAAGAGCTAAAGTCAACTTCTTCCAAACTCCTGCTAATGTTGATATTTGACCTCTTCCTATGAATTATGAATGTGCTGAATGGCACCTAAAATGGTAAATCCTTTCCAGAAGGTTTTCAAATAGACTTCACCCACACCCACTAGAGGAATCACTATTGATGGCAGTTATAGCCTTACAGAATATATTTCTTAAAATAGTAAGACTTGAAAGTCAAAATTACTCCTTGATTCATGGGCTGCAAAATGGATGTTGTGTTAGCAGGCACTCAGCATTTTTTAAGTGCCTTCTCTAAACTTTCTAATCCAAATTACTTACGACTGTCAAAGTAATTATTCCAAAGTATATCTGTAATCATAAGAAAATCCTGTTTAAAGCAAAAACGTTTCTTATTAGACACAGCAAGCATCATACTCAATGGTGAAAAACTCTAAGGTATCTAAGTTTTTGTTAAAAAGTGACAAAGGCAGGTGTTGCTGTTTTTTATCTTCTTGCCTTGAACATGGGCATGAGATTAAACCTACAGTAGACATTTTGAAAACATAAGGGAAAGTAATAGTAACCAAATTTATAAAAAGTAAATATTAAATAGCAGATTTTAAGCAAAATAATGAAATGTGAAGATATCTAAATCACTTATATGAAAATATTTATTGTCAAGTAAATGATCACAGTATATCGCAAAAGTTTTAAATGGTATACAAACTACTCAAAAAGATGGTAACATTTTGTAAATATATGAAGATGAAAGAGAAAAGTGTAAAGAGTCTGGGTATTCTCTGGCAGTGGAATGAAAGAGTTGGGGTGATAGAATTTGTCTATACCAGATGCAGCCAACAATGGGGCTGTATTCTCAGTTATAGTACTTAGAACAGTAATAAAGCCAACCAAAAACTAATTAGTGATTTATTATTAATATGTATCAGTTGGCTTTTCTGTTTGTTTGCAGAAATAATATCTTCTAAGGACAGAAAACTTGGAAAATAAGAATATAATCAAGAAAAACATCTTTGATACTTATTTCACCAATTTTTTCCATTTTGTTAAACTACTCAAAATCAATGGCTTAAAACAATTTATCATTATTTTATTTCAATATTATGTGGGTCAAGAATCTGGGTGGGGTCAAGGGGCTTATCTCAACTTCTCAACATCTGCTGTCTCTGCTGGGATGATTTGAATGGCTGGGGCTGGAACAACTAGAGCTGGTGGAGCTTCTCTGTCCAGAGAGACTCTGTCTCTGTCTCTCTCCTTACTTCCCCCAAGGCCTCTTGATGTTACTACCTTGAGCTTTCACACTGCTTGCACACAGAATGGTCTGACTTCTCCAATGAAGGTCAGTGCTCCAAGAAAAAGGAAGTGGAAACTGCCAAGTCTCTTAAAGGCTAGGTCCCAAACTGGCAAGCATTAGTTCTGTCATGCTCCAAGCCTAGATTCAAGGGGATGGGATATAGTTCCTATCTTTCAAAGGGAGGAATGTCGAAGAATTTGTGGCCATTTTTAATCTGTCACGATTTTATGTATGGATTTGTGTACATGATTAACTGGTCAGATATCTTTCAATTAAAATGAAACAATATAGCTTAAGAAAAAACTTTGAAATAAAAAATGAAACAATATACAATAAATTGTCAGATTGATAGAGAAGACTAAGAAGAGTAGGTAAATATACTGGCTACTTAAAAAAATCCAGTTAGTTTCCAAGAGAGGCTAGACACACGGTTCAAACTATGTTATCTCTCTCTTGCTTTCACTCTCTTTCACTTGCTCAGATGTCCATGGAATAACCTGAGTGGACAGACTTTATAGGACTGTCATAGGACAGTACCTATAACAATATTGTAGCATGGAAAAAGGGGCCTGGTTAGCCAGCCTGAGCCACATAACCGCCCCTGTGGCTGGAGAGATAAGGCCATGTAATTCTTTAGGTAAGAGAAGATGCATTAGACATTACTTACTACAAAACAGAACTACCATATGACCCAGCAATACCACTACTGGGTATATACCCTGAGAAAACCATAATTCAAAAAGAATCATGTACCACAATATTCATTGCAGCTCTGTTTACAGTAGCCAGGACATGGAAGTAACCTAAGTGTCCATCAACAGATGAATGGATAAAGAAGATGTGGCACATATATACAATGGAATATTACTCAGCCATAGAAAGAAACGAAATTGAGTTATTTGTAGTGAGGTAGATGGACCTAGAGTCTGTCATACAGAGTGAAGTAAGTCAGGGGGAGAAAAACAAACACCGTACGCTAACACATACATATGGAATCTTAAAAACAAAAGTGGTTTTGAAGAACCTAGGGGCAGGACAGGAATAAAGATGTAGACGCAGAGAATGGACTTGATGACACGGGGAGGGGGAAAGGTAAGGTGGAATTAAGTGAGAGAGTGGCATGGACATATATACACTACCAAATGTGAAATAGATAGCTAGTGGGAAGCAGCCGCATAGCACAGGGAGATCAGCTTGGTGCTTTGTGACCACCTAGAAGGGTGGGATAGGGAGGGTGGGAAGGAGGGAGACGCAAGAGGGAGGAGGTATGGGGATATATGTATATGTATAGCTGATTCACTTTGTTATAAAGCAGAAACTAACACACCATTGTGAAGCAATTATACCCCAGTAAAAATTTTTTTAAAACATTGTGTCCACTAACTTTTAAAGGGATATAGGTAAAGATAGTGTAATAAAATTGTCAATAATTTAAGGATATGTTCACCATCTACATGTGTTTTCTGTTTGAATTATTTGTGTTTCTGATTTAATACCTGCTATTAAGTAGAATTATGGGGTTTTTTTAATATAAGAAAATTAACAGTACTTATTGCAGTTTAAATAACAGTAACTGTGACTTGAATATATGTCAGGAAAATATATCTCAAGGTTCTATATAAAATAATGATTTTTAAAATGCCATTATATTTTGTTAACTATGCACAAAGTATTAAATTATAAAGATAGATAATAGCAGAGTACAAGCTATATATCTCCCCATCTGAACATTAGCTCAGGAGGCTGGACCAACTACTCAATTTTCTCTATGTCAGATTTGAAATAGTCTCAGGAAAAGGTTAAAATCACTCCCTGTCAATCATTATCTTTCAGAACCAACATCAAGCCCAGGAGGGATAATTGTTAAAATAGGTGGCTTCTAAAAGAAAGACACTTGCTGGGATACAGTTTATTCTCAGTATTTCCCATGGATGGATAACAGTAGAGTCCAAGGGTAGAGCAAGCTTCTGAGACCAGTCCAACCAGCATTTGTCCTATATTCACTGTTCTTTACATCAAGGGGACCTATATGCTGGGGGATTTCCAGAAATGTCTTTCAAATGAAGGGAGGTCAGGAAATAAAATGTAGCATGCCTGAATTTGTCCCCATAATCTCTATATATGAATTTCCATTTTAAGAATGACAGCTTTGATTAAAGTCAAATTTAGGAATACTAATGAGGGTCAAGAATCAAGCTTGTATGGAGTATATGCTGTTAGGATATTGTTCAGAAGAAGATGACTGAATTGTTAGAACAAACAGGAGTAAAAATGCTGTTCTAGGTGTGGAAGGTAAAACAATGCAACTGATAGAATGTGCCATATATATATATATATATATATATATATATATATATATATATATATATATATATGCCATTACCCGATTGAAAACAATCTTTGTCATTTAAATGAATGCTTTTCAAACTGTGCTATCAGAGTCCAGAGCTTTCCAGATGTTGAGAAGAGTCAAGCAAGAGGATGCTAAGTGATTGGGATTTCTCACATATAATCCAAAGCCCACAGCAAATCTATCTGGATCATAATAATTTTGTTTTTATTAATGTACGTGATTGGATTTTCACAAAGATTTTATTTGAAGGAAAGAGTCCATTGCTATAAAGATATAGAAACTACTGAGCTAGACTTGTTGCCTCTTCAAATATTAATATGTATTTAGTCATTAAATTTCATGCCATTGTAAATATCTTATTCATTATAATCATGTATACCAGAGATTTTAAAGGATCATAACATTTTAATTTTAATTATTAAACAAGGTTTCAGGCCTCATTAAAATCTAATATTGATAATATTTTAATGAAAGGATTGATTATGCATCTCTATTTTTGAACATTTTTAGAAATTTGTGGTATAACTATTTATAAGCCTTGTTCCATACAAATATATTTCATAACTGTATTTTAACGACCATCATACCTGAAAACTATACCATGAAAGATGTACAGATCTAAAAGGAAGAAAACCATCAGTGGCTGTGATGACTTTATGCTGATTAGCATGTTTAACCCAAACAACGAACTGCTCATGGGTTTTTACTGAAAGGTTGCTAATAAATATTTAGAAACGAATGGGAATGTTTTTGAAATTGTTATTAAAATGGTAGAAACCTCCCTTGAATCTCTTCATTTAGAAGATTTTAAAGAAATAAGAAAATCCTATTTGCAATTATCTTTTTTTCTGTTTTTACGTGCATTACATAAGATTTTAAAGATGTTACTAATCTCATTATGACAATAAAGTCATATGGTAACTGTTACAATTCCAGACACCTGTTTTCAAAATGACACTGTTCATAGCACAAATTTCTTTTGAAAAGCATTAACTCTATCATTTATTGTAAAAAGGTCACCTTTATGTTGAAATAACTTTTATATTTATTTTCAATTTACAAACAGTTTATCAATAGGTTATTACTGACAATCACTTATCATTTAGTAAAATGTCAACAAATTCAGGGCAATAATTTTTTTGTAAGAGAAAAATATATAATTCATCTTTAACTTTGACAATTCTTAGGGACTACATAACAGTAACTATGTTAGTCTGTACAAAGATTTTCATGATAATTTATCTCAATAGAAAATATAATAACATTTTACAATTAAAATGTGTTTTATTATAGTAGTAACCATGTTTAGGATTGTTGGTTCACAACTATAGTATGTTAAATCAGCTGAAAGTATATGCCACAGTGACAGCAAAGTGACAAAGCCTCTGCCTCCCTGAGACTATATACTTTATGAAATGAGCTAGAGTTCCAATAACAAGCTATATATTAAGTTGTGAAAACTAAATGCTTTCATGATTTAGATAAAAAATTTAAATAAAGACATTCTACTATTTCTTCCTGTACTTCTATGGAGCATATAATAAACATAGTGATGGATATGCCTGTCATCATGTAGACAACAATATTCTGCCAACAGTGTACACCTATTTGATCGCTGTTAGAATTCAGCCTATATACCGTTACTAGAGAGGGTAAATTTCATTAAGTCAGACCTCAAAAAGCTTTATGTATACCCCCTTGGCTACAGATAATGTGCAGATGACTCACCATGGCAATCATGGCTTACTGTTTTCATATCTAAATCAGCCTTTTTACATGATCTTATCCAGAAAAATGAGTTATTATATGCATCAGTCATATTGAGAAACTTGCTTTTTACTGGATATGTTCTATGTTTTCCCACCTTAGGGCCTAAGCTATTTCATTTCCTTCTGCCTCTCTTGTACAACCATCACTGCTTCTACAAACCCTACTTCTTTCAAATCCACCTCATGATTCTTTCATTTTTAATTCCCTGAATTGGGACTATTCTGTGTGTGTGTATCAATGTGTGTGCATGTATGTTTCATCACATATGTGTACTGTCTTGTTTTATATGACTATAGGCATATGCTCTTTCCCTTCTACTATATTAAAGGGAAGGATCATACCTTTCTCATGTTTATATTCTTTTAAAAACAAATATCTGGAAACATTATGAACTTGATATATTTGTTGAATTTAAATTGTGTTCATTAATGAGAACTTTTGCTCAATACAAGAGCAAATACAAGAAATACAAGAAAAATAAATCAAAACCAGTTTCCTAATTTCCCTGGATCAGCAGTAAGTAAAGAATAACTTGTCAGTGTCTTAGTTATCTTCTATTCTAGCTTCAGGAACAATATTAAATTGCCTTTCCTTGTTTATTTTTTATAAATGGTTGTTTTATTTATAGTAATAATTATTTTACATGATGTTAATGTTGCTTTTGTAACTTAAAATTGTAATTAATTATTTTCCTAGATGAGTTACATTTAACATAAGAAATTATGAATACTTTTATAATAATTTGAGACCATAAAGAAAAAATGCATAAAATCCTTAATAACAGAAGAAAATGTTCAAGTATAGTATTCACACAAAGAATGAAAGAAACATTCTGTACCATAAATAATTAATAAGCATTGATAAATCCAATGCACAATCTTCCTAGGTATTCAACCACATAAAATAAATAAATCCTAAATGTGACATTCCAGCGACCTACTTAAAAAATCCTGGAAGATAATAATGTATTTTTAAAGCCATTTAATAAGCATTCAGCCACATTTCTTTTTTGAAATAAGCTTTTTTCCAATTAAACTGAAAAAGTGAAAATGGTTTATGCTTTTATTTGATGTGATAACCCCATATGTCAGAGTTATGGCATACAATTTCAGATAACACAAAGAAATAAAAACTAACTTAAGGGTATTTTTTCTGATATACAATTTTTATGATTATAATAAATATTTCTTTATTAAAATCTCATGTTATCTGTTGACTGAAAGTGAATTAGATCATCAGTAGACATTGAAAGTACTGCTGTAAATTTTAAATTGGGTTGTTGCAAAAATAGTTCACTGACATAATTACTGAATCTAGAGAATTGCTTAAGAAACCCATTGGAAAAATAACCTTTTAAAAAAATTTTCTGTCCTCAAGTGTCCTCATAACTTTTCATTAAATGGTCCTTTCTATTGACTAAATTATTGCCTATTGACTTATTATTTCTAAGGTCAACAACTAACATTTTGAAAAGCAAACCCTGTGAATAAGAATGGAGTGTTTGGCTTCAATAATAGAATAAAGTTTTGCTAGTTAAAGGTTATCAAAATGTTTATTTAACCAGGAAAAAGTGATTTGTTCAACATGGGCAGTTGTCTGTTTGGTTTCATGAATCATTGCAAAGTATAAAAAGAAACTTTAGGGGATTTACCATTCAGAGTAAAATAACTGTCTTCTAAAATCATGGTTCTAACAAAGGAAAAGTCTTCACCTCTCAACTGAATGTATCTGTCCAAAAAAGAATATACTGAGAAATATTAGTAAATATATAAGGAGGTTTTCTAAAGCTATTGAAAGTGCATGTGTGTTGATATTTACCAAAGTAATTTATGGTCCTGGGCAAGTGCTTTAGTTTGTTTCAATTCTGAAGAGAAGATTTAAGTGTACAATATAAAAAAAGGTGAGCATATTCCTCCCATTTCCCTATAAAAAACATTTGAAACATTTGTAATGTATGTAGACATTCTGTTCCAGTGGGAAACATCAGAAAACTTTCTTTACCATATTTTACGTATTCATTTACTTATCCATTAAGTAACTATTAATTGTCTAATATACAACAGTTACAGGCTTAATCCTGACGTCTCATGACTTAATTTCAAATGCAGTGATCATGAATGTGTACAGATTATGTGAACAGAAGAAGGGACAGCTATTCCAAACTGCAGTTAGTTAGAATCAGCTTTCCAAAGGAACAGGCTGAATTTCAGTAGGTGAGTAAAGATTACTTGGACTCAGAGAGGAGAAAATGATATTCTAGAAATAAGAAACAATAAATGCTAATAAAAGTAGCACAATGTACGTGGGGAGAACAGAACTAAACTGGATCTTTGGAAACATAAAGTACAAGGCACAGCATGACTAGATATGTGTCTGGGAAACAGTCAGAGGGCACTTCATGGCCACCCTTGAATATAAGGTAAAGTACCCCACAAGTGAAAGAAAATCCTTGAATGTTTTTAAGCAAAGGAATAATGTGGTTAAACTGCATTTGAGAAAGAACCTGGTGGCTCTTCAACTATGAATTTGAGTAGAGCAAGCAGAAAGCAGAAAGAATGCTAAAACAGAAAAATATAAATAAGGTCCTGGTTTTTTTGTGTGTTGGAAGAGTAGTGTTTTCGTGTGTGTGTTTCTTTTATCCTAAAACATTGGTTGTTAAACAATTACCAACATTTGACTGCCTGTATCCCACTAGTAATCAAAGACTATACCCTGTTATTTAAAAAATCTTCAGAAGTAAAAAGAGATAAGATAGTGTGATATTAGTAAAAAAAAAAAAAAAAAACTCTCTACAATGTCTCATAAAACCATGCACATGCAATACCAAATTAACTGAAATGTTGAAAACAGTAAAAAGCATGTGTCTCTTAGCTAAACTATAATACACATATGTTAGAGGTTTAAAGGGCTTGCATGTTATAATCTATAAAGCAATGGCTTTCTCTACAGAAATTACTGCATTCACCAAAGGCAGAAGTTATTGAGTCACACTTTTTTATCCAAGGACCTCTAGTCACCCCAGTCCTGCCATGTATGTCTCAATATTTGAAGTAAGCTTCTATTTTTTCCGAGAGGTTCTTTTATATGACAACCACTTTCAGAAATCTCTGCGTAAAAAAGTGTCATCAAGGAGGAAAAAATCTCACAGGCACATAAAAATTATATTTTTTTAAAAAAATCCAAATGCTAAGTCAATTGCCACACAGTAATAAACATATTAAGTATGACAGTGTTTGATGAATATAGATGCAAAAATCCCCAATAAAATACTAGCGAACAGAATCCAACAACACATTAAAAGGATCATACACAATGATCAAGTGGGGTTTATCCCAGGAATGCAAGGATTCTTCAATATATGCAAAGCAATCAATGTGATACATCATATTAACAAATTGAAGAATAAAAACTGTATGATCATTTCAATAGATGCAGAAAAAGCTTTTGACAACTTCAACACTCATTTATGATAAAAACTCTCCAGAGAGTGGGCACAAAGGGAAGCTACCTCAACATAATAAAGGCCATATAGGACAAATCCACAGCAAACATCATTCTCAATGGTGAAACACTGAAAGCATTTCCTGTAAGATCAGGAACAAGACAAGGATGTCCACTCTCACCACTATTATTCAACATAGTATTGGAAGTCCTAACCACAGCAATCAGAGAAGAAATAAAAGGAATACAAACTGGAAAAGAAGAGGTAAAACTGTCACTGTTTGCAGATGACATGATACTATACACAGATAATTCTAAAGATGCCACCAGAAAACTACTAGAGCTAATCAATGAATTTGGTAAAGTTGCAGGATACAAAATTAATGCACAGAAATCTCTTGCATTCCTATACACTAACAACGAAAGATCAGAAAGAAATTAAGGAAATAATCCCATTCACCATTGCAACAAAAAGAATAAAAACCTAGGAATAAATGGACCTAAGGAGGTAAAAGACCTATACTCAGAAAACTATAAGACACTGATGAAAGAAATCAAAGATGACACAAACAGATGAGAGATATACCATGTTCTTGGATTGGAAGAATCAATATTATGAAAATGAATATACTATCCAAAGCAATCTACAGATTCAATGCAATCCTTATCAAATTACCAATGGCATTTTATACAGAACTAGAACAAAACATCTTAAAATTTGTATGGAGACACAAAAAACCCCAAATAGCCAAAGCAACCTTGAGGGAAAAAAACGGAGCTGGAGGAATAAGGCTCCCTGACTTCAGACAATACTACAAAGCTACAGTAATCAAGACATTATGGTACTGGTACAAAAACAGAAATATAGATTAATGGAACAGGATATAAAGCCCAGAGATAAACCCACACACCTATAGTCAATTAATCTATGACAAAGGAGGCAAGGATATACAATGGAGAAAAGACAATCTCTTCAATAAGTGGTGCTGGGAAAACTGGACAGTTACATGTAAAAGAATGAAATTACAACACTCCCTAACACCCTACACAAAAATAAACTCAAAATGGATTAAAGACCTAAATGTAAGACTGGACACTATAAAACTCTTAGAGGAAAATGTAGGAAGAACACCCTTTGACATAAATCACAGCAAGATCTTTTTTGATCCACCTCCTAGAGTAATGGAAATAAAAACAAAAATAAACAAATGGGACTTAATGAAACTTAAAAACTTTTGCACAGCAAAGGAAACTATAAACAAGATGAAAAGACAACAATAAGAATGGAAGACAATATTTGCAAATGAAGCAACGGACAAAGGATTAATCTCCAAAATATATAAAGAGCTCATGCAGCTCAATATTAAAAAACAAACCCAATCAAAAGTTGGGCAGAAGACCTAAATAGACATTTCTCCAAGGAAGACATACAGATGGCCAAGAAACACAGGAAAAGGTGCTCAACATCACTAATTATTAGAGAAATGCAAATCAAAACTACTGTGAGGTATCACCTCACACCAGTTAGAATGGGCATCATCAGAAAATTTACAAACAACAAATGCTGGAGAGGGTGTGGAGAAAAGGGAACCCTCTTGCACTGTTGGTGGGAATGTAAATTTATACAGCCACTATGGAGAAGAGTAGGGAGGGTCTTTAAAAAACTAAAAATGGAATTACCATATGACCCAGCAATCCCACTACTGGACATATACCCAGAGAAAACCATAATTCAAAAAGACACATGGTCACAAAGCACCAAGGTGATCTCTCTGTGCTGTGTGGCTACTTCCCACTAGCTATCTGTTTTACATTTGGTATATATGTCAGTGCCACTCTTTCACTTGGTCTCAGCTTACCCTTCCTCCTCCGTGTCCTCAAGTCCATTCCCTACGTCTGTGTCTTTATTCCTGTCCTGCCCCTATACTCCAATAAAGATGTTAAAAAAAAAAAGAAAAGACACATGCACCCCAATGTTCATTGCAGCACTACTTACAATAGCCAGGTCATGGAAGCAACCTAAATGCCCATAGACAGACGAATGGACAAAGAAGATGTGGTACCTATATACAATGGAATATTACTCAGCCATAAAAAGGAATGAAATTAGGTCATTTGCAGAGTCGTGAATGGACCTACAGACTGTCCATACAGAGTGAAGTAAGTCAGAAGGAGAAAAACAGATATCGTATATTAACGCATATATGTGGAATCTAGGAAAATGGTACAGATGAACTGGCTTGCAAGGCAGAAATAGAGACACAGATGTAGAGAACAAACGTATGAATACCAATGGGGGGAAAGTGGCAGGCGGGGTGGTGATAGGATGAGTTGGGAGTTTGGGATTGACATATATATACTAATATGTATAAAATAGATAACTAATAAGAACTTGCTGTATAAAAAAATAAAATAAAATACAATTCAAAAAAAAGTACGACAGTGTATAAAGCACCACGTTAAATATTTATATTAATATTTTACATACTATCTCATTGAATTCTCATGCAAGATCTGTTTTTTTATTATCCTCAATTTCCGTATGTGAAAATTAGGACTTGGAATGGTGTTGTTGTGCTGGGGGGCCTCACAGTTTAAAATTGGTTGAGTGATGACTGGAATCTAAGTTTGAGATCCTAGACCTCTTTCTCTTATCTAGTTGCCTAATCTGCCTTAACATTCTCTACAGTAAGTCTCTTTGGATAAAAATGAAAGAGGAAACCATGTGAAAATCCCACAAAGTGCAAGCCAGATTACTGATACAGAAAATGAATTTTAGAAGATAAAACCCAGAGCTCTCTTTAATAATAAAACGAGCACTGGTTTTAGAGTCACATATATCTTAATGGGATTTCCTGTTTCATCAGTCAGATGAGCTGGGTGAATTTGGGAAAATTAGCCAATCTGGGCCTCAATGCTGTCATCTGTAGCACAGTTATGAGAATTAAATATGAAATTGCCTATAAAGCCTCTAGTGCAGACCCAGGTAATAATGAGTGCTCATTAGCTTGTTAATATAATTGCACTGCTGAAAGGTGAGCCAGAAAAATAAGTGAAAGAATAGAAATATCAATATTTATTTCTTTCTCAAAAGCAACTTGCAGCTGAGCCAACAATAATGCTTTCAGACACGGTGTTGACTTCAATAATAGTTCAGTAAGGAATTCTTTATATATATAAAACTTTGTTTTTTTTTTCTGCTTAAATTATAAACTGAGGCTCAAGAAGGAAAAGAATAAGATAAGAAAAGGAGGCAGAACTGACCAGCTCTATATCATTCTAAAAATATTATAATTTCCCTAGGAAATTATGACTAAAATGAAAATAATGCCACTAAGCTAAATTATAATCAATTATTATCAAATCTATAGAGTTTATGTGACTATTAAGGACATACTTTTGAAAACTAGTATGGAAAGAAAGATTAAATGGGCCTGACATTTGCAAAGTGTTAGGTAAAGAACTATTCTTGCTTTCTATTAACAAATACAAAATGAATTTATGGGAATGAACAGTAAAAAGTAGCAAATGATAAAAGGTAGTGTGGGACAAGATAGAAAGTGTTTATTATAACTCAGTATCTTCTTTGCCTGTCCCCAGAATTGATCTCAAAAGTTTAACATTCTGATAAGTACTTTCACTGATATCTCACAGCTGTTAATCATTCTTGTTACAGGCGGTACCACTGTCACTTTCCCACAAACAACACTTCTTGGGTCATGTCAGTGTCTGCAAGCAACACCAGTGTCAGTTGTTGGTTCTCTTTTCACACTGAAGCAATGATCTGAGTGTGAAAGCAAAGCTACTGTTGATAATTGGCAAGGTATATTCAACACTCGGAAATCTGCTTCCTGGATTAAAACATCCATCAATTTCTGAAACACTCTTCCCATCTGTCTCTCTTTAAAATAAATTTTTTTAAAAAATGAGTATCTGAGAACTATTTCATATCTTTGATATTTAGAAATGTACATAATACAAAGAAAAATATTCTAGTTTCTTTTCTCCTCCTTTTATTGTCACTGAAATTTGTAAATGATCAATATTGTGATCCTAACATTTATTCTCCGTATAATTTTAATTTACTACTTAATAATATGTTTCTATAGAAGATATAATAACAGGACAATTAAAATGATTGGAATTTCTTCTATGTATGCAAATCATAAAATGAACATAATTTTATCAAATCCTTAAATAATACAGAGGAGAAATTCATAACTCTTCCTATCATAGTAAGCAATAACCACATACACGTAAACAGAAATATACACAAAACCTCCTCCATAAGAACATAGACGAAGGTTTTCAAAAGCGTCATAAGGCAAAAACTTTTTTTACAGAGGAATATATTTGAGTAATACTTATTTAAACAACCATTGCCATTCATATTACTGTGCTTACTGAATAGGTAAAATATTCAGTATTTTCACCTAGCTTTAATAGCAATAATATATATTACTTTTATTGAAATTTATCATGCACAAAGTATCTCTATAAATATCATCACTCATGACCCACACAGTCTGGAAGTAGGCAGGTGGAATCATCCTTCCTACTCTATAGATAATGAATCTAGGGTTTACACAGTCAGGTGGCTAATAGGTAGTAGTACTGAAATGATAAACTAGCACTTCTGATTCCCATTTCGCTGCTCATTTTCTTTTATCCAATAATCTGCTAAACTACAGTGACCTTTAAAAATACTTCTCAAGTTAAAATACTTGAAAGAATAAGAAAATTTAACATACCAAAATAAGAACTTGTCAGGCACTGAATGTGACACCTAGATCCAAGGATAAGTGCAATAAAATTCAAGTTCTCAATAATTTCAAGGTCTAATAGGTGAGAAGTTATATTTAAAGAAATAATTACAACACAATATATTTAAGAAAATACAACTATCTAGGACATGCCTCATAGTAGCAGGAGATGAGGATCGATGCATAGCCAGGACATGGAAAGCCTTGAATGCCAATCCAAGGTTTTTTTCCCCCTTACAGATAATATAATACAAATGAAATGCAAGCAGGATAGTAATAAGACTTGCATTTTGAAAGTCTATATTAGCAGTAGTATAGAGAATAGATTGGAGGGACATGAAGAGAGAGTTCAGAGGCTATTTTAAAAATCTAGAAGAATGAGAGAAAAGAGAAATTAAATAAATAACAAGAAATGGGGATCAAATTTATATAATACAAAACCAATTAAATACTCAAAATAATGAATGACTCCCAGCACATTTATAGAGAAAACGGTGAATGGTAGTACCATTCAACAAAATACATAATACATATGTAATAAACCACAAATCTCATGGGAGACTATGAATGAAGTGTATTTTGTGACATCTGGTCACTCTGAGTTTGAAGGGTATAGGGAAAGTGAACCACAAAACCCCAATGAAAGGCTGAACTAGGGAAAGAAGGACCACTGAGAGACTGGCTTTACCAGAAGTAACTAAATCTGAAAATCAAACAACTGGTTTCTAGGTTTTTAAATACATACATAAATACATACATACATACATACAAAAAAAGGTAAGAATTTCAGCCAGATTCCTCGAGTGCCAAAACTATTAAGTTTCAAGTTAACAGTATTTTCGAATGGAAAACAGTGGGTGGCTTTTCCTTTACCATAATAAAATAATTTAAATCTGCAACATTTGATACTTAGAGAACACTATGGTAAAGTAGCCGTCTATCATTGTCACTAAGATATGCAGTAAAAAATTGAAAAAGTATGTCATTGGATCCTTCATGAAACCAATTAAGACAGATTAAATTTCTTCTTCATCCCCCTACTCCAGAACCCCCAAAATCCAATTTATCTTAGCTGAATCCTGTATCCAGCTCTATGTGTACAATTGTATTTTTTTGTTGCCTAGACAAATAATATACAAAACATCCTGTAGTTAGCTTTTTAGAGGGTAAAATGTAATTCTCTCAAAGAAATGTGATGGCTTTCTGGGAGTTAACTGGTTAAAATAAATTTTACTTAAAGGATACCATTAGCTATCTACTGTAGTGGGGATAAGCTATCTCTCTGGTAAAGTTAAAATACCAAGAAAAAGAACTTGAAATAGAATCGAAGCATGACCATATAAAACATACTATATTATATATAAAGAATAAGTTAAAAGGAGAGGAATGGCCTGTAAGGGACCTACATGGATGAAACTTATTGTCCAATACATTATAAAGATAACTGATTAACTGTACAAATTGGAAACATCTCATTTTAAAAATAAATATAGGCAATTGGAAAAAGGGACATGGTAATTGGTTTCAAGTCTACTGCCAAAATGACTAACATGATCAAAAGTATGAATAATGTTCTCTATCTTACTAAGTTAAATACAGAGACACCCAAATATAGGATTTTGTTTCAAAGCTATGGTATATTTTAATTCACGTAGATGAAGAGGAAATAAAGAGCAAGGACTCTAAACTCTAATTACCCAGGATGACTTGAATAAAATTCCTTGGACAAATTTCTCATTAATGAATTTTAAAACTACTGAGACAAATTTTGAATTTTCCATGCAAAAACTTACCACTGGTTGTCAGAAAAAACAAATATTCATGAGATTTTGTATAACAAAAATTTTGCGTACTGAAAAGAATTCAAAATTTTAAATAAACTCATATACACACATGCTCTTATTAGACTCCTAGACCCACTGCTTACTAGTTACGAGTGATTAAAGTATCTTTCATTTCTCTGAGACTAATTTTCTCATCAGTTAAACAGGAATAATAATAACTGCCTCGAAGTGTTGTTATTGGATTGGAAATCACAAAGTGTAGTACAAAGCGAACTTCCTGGTACTTAATACACTCTCAAAAACAGACAGAAAATACAAGAATTTCACTTTAGAGTCTAGTTCTGTCATAGACATATCACTTCCCTTCAAATAGTTTATAAATAGCAAGTTGTGTAATCCCTCTAAAAAATTTTCCCTATAAATCCACACTACCAACTCAATCACATCCTTCAAGTCTTTGCTCAAAAATGACCTCATCAGTGCCTATCTTGATTTCTGAAACTTACCCATCCCTTTCCACCCTTAGTATACATCATCCCTCTGAATTTGGTCTACTTTTTTTTTCCATAACATTTATCATCATTAAACATACAATATTTTTTCTACTCATTATGTTTATTACTTTCTATCAATACCTATTCATTATATTTATTAATTTCTATCTACAATTCCTTTCTAGACTATAGGCTTCAAGTAATCAGATTTATTTTGCTGTTTCGTTTGTTCACTGACGTGTCCTAACATTTAGCATAGTGTCTGACACATGATGTATATTCCAAAATATTTGCCTTTGAATGAATATATTAATTAATTTAGATAATCCTCACTTTTAAAGACACAATTTGCTGTAAATATTGTCTAGAATAGGAAAATGAGTGACCCTATTCCAATGTTTATGAGTAAGAAACACTAAAATAAGAAATCTTCCAAAAGAAAAAAGAAAAAAGCATACTAATCTAATCTGAAATTGTTACATATCCTCCAGTAGAATTAACAATAGCCACTTACACAACATTCCTAGATAATGCCTAGCATTTTACCTAACTCACTGAATTGCTTTTTGAAAATTCTCTCTACATCTTTATATTTGGAGATACAATTTATGTGTCAACTTCTCTTATCCATGTAGTTGTTCAGAGTACTCTTTTGTTAAATAAAATATTGGAAGTATTTTCATGACAAGAACTGTGTGCTTGAGAGCAAAAGATACGTTATAAAAGGCTTTAGATATTCAAACGCAGACATTGATATTCATCTATCTTTCCAACTCATCTGTGAGATGTAAGACCTGTATTTTCCTTGGATTCCATGAAATTTCTTTCTTTTTAGCACAGCGCTGTATCTCAAATATGTATCCCCTTCACTTTGAAAAGATGCCACACTGGGATGTGCCTTGCATTGACACAATGTAGGGGAAGAGGAACACTTAAAATTGTGAGAGGCATTTATATTTAGGACTCTTCATCAACTATTGCATTTAGGATGGCCATACATCTCCTTATCCCTAACCCCTTCAAATTGGCTTAGTGTACTTTTTTTTTGGCCTGGGGGAAAGATTAGCTTCAGCTAGACCATAGATATATTTCTTAGAGAAACAAATGTTTCACAGAGTTCCCAGAACTGGCAGATTCTGAATCTCTTTATTCTCTGAAATCTGACAGAATTCAGGTTCAAAGAAATGAGAATACAAGGCACAGCTTGTTTTACTGAGAATAACATAGAAGTTGATCTATGTCTAGTTTATATATAACTATGAACACTGAAACCTGAAAAAACCATTCATTCACTTCACTCTCTTGAATTCAATTAAACATAACAAGTGTATAAATAAATGTATTTTACACACAATAAAGCATGATTTATGTTAAAAATAAGCAGTGAATGCTTACTACACAATAGGTACTCCTGCTGTTCCCAGATATAAAAAGTTGAATAAGAAACAATCTTAGTACTTAAGAAGTTTACTATTTTTGATAAACCGAAGCAAAAATTAGGTTTATAGGGAGTACAAAAGAGGGACTGCTTAATTCTAACTGTAGGGCTGAATAAAACTTTAAAAAGAAGGTTGCACTCGATGGGGCACTGAAGAAGTTTCATGATTTTGCTGAAAGAGGTAAAAGGATTCTAGCTAAAGTAAATAACATAAAAAAGACATATAAGCATGAAATTGCACAGATTACTAGAGGCTTTCATAGGTGCCTGTTGTGACTGGAAATTTAGTGTCAGAAGGAGATCTATGGGCAAGAAAAAGTTGGCGAAAAAAGTGAGCGAATTGTTTAAAGCCATATATTTTTAGAATTGTAAATGACAAAGACATTAGATTTTACTGTTTGCCACAGAAACTTTGAAACCATTTGAATTGTGTCAATATTTAGAAAGATAAGTTAGTTGTTTTAGATAGAAGCGTAATGACTAGAGACTGGAATAAGAAAATGTTAAGTGAATAACACGATTACATAAAGAACTACAGTATGGTAGTAATAGTGGCAATGATGTACTATTTTTCATTTTTGACACACTTATAATTTAGATCATTAAATTATAGCCTATGAACGATATTCTTTTAGTACATATACCTATGTCTCTGAAGTCACCCTGAAAACACTACATTTTTTATTTCAGAAAACTAGAGGTATAATTTGGTTAATTACCCATGTGAGACAATGACATTAATCTAGTGCTAAAAACAGTAAAGTGCCCAAACATGAGTAGGTAAAGCTGTATGTGGATGGAGTATGAAAAGAGCTTTTCAGCTAGAATGACAGCAATTCTTAAGGACAGATTACAAATTTCCTATATGAAGTCAGACTATTAAAACTGGAATTTATTTTAAAATAACATTACAATAGAATTTTAAAATGTGAAATCCTTGGGAATAAATATAAAAATTAAAAAAAATAAACTGCAATCTCTAAGGCCAAATAGAAAACTTTGTTCAGAGAAGTTAAAGAAATCCTTTAAACACATGAAAAAGACATAAATAATTGTGAGAAAAAACAGTATTTATGATTAGGTCTCGATAGTGTAAAATACCAATTCTCTGATATTGGTCTTTAGTCAGTATATTCCCAATTCAATATAATTTAATATAATCGAAACATCAGAATATATTTCTTTGGGGCACTAAACAAGCTTACTCTAAAATTTAAGAACAGGAAAGTTTCTTGTAAGAAGAAAAAATGGAAGAATTGAGCCTACCACATTTCTAGACTTACTATAGTGTTATAGTGATTTAGACAATGTAGTAGGCAGAATAACGGCCCCCTAAAGATTTTCATGTTCTAACTCCCAGGAACTGTGAATATGTTACTTTTTTTTTTTTTTTTTTTTTTGCGGTACGCGGGCCTCTCACTGTTGTGACCTCTGCCGCTGCGGAGCACAGGCTCCGGACGCGCAGGTTCAGCGGCCATGGCTCACGGGCCCAGCCTCTCCACGGCATGTGGGATCCTCCCAGACCGGGGCACTAACCCACGTCCCCCGCATCGGCAGGCAGCGTGAATATGTTACTTTTTATGGTAGAACAGATTTTTTCAGTTATGATTAAGGTTAAGAACCTTAAGATAGGATGATTATCCTGGATTATCTGTGTGGGCCCAGTTTAATCACAAATCCTTAAAAATGGTAGAGAAAGGCAAAGGAGTTAATGAGAGAAATGTGACGGTAGATGTGGAGACAGAAGAGATTCAAAGTCTGAGAGAGACGATCCAACATCGCTGGCTTTGCTGTTGGAGGCAAGGAATGCAGGTAACATTCCTTGTAATCCTAGAAGGGCTCTTAGTCCTACAATCACAAGAAACTGAATTCTGCCAACAAGCTAAATAAGAAAACAAAAATCCCAGAAAGAAAGGCAGTCCTGCCAACACTTTGGTTTTATACCAGTGAGACCAGTATCCAACTTGTGACCCATAGAACTGTAAGATAATAAAGTTGCATTGTTTTAACCCACTAAGTTTATGGTAATTTGTAACAATAGCAACAAACAGAAATAGTCTCATACATATATCAACACTTCATCTATGTAAGAGATGACTTTAAAAATCAATAATAACAATCTTTTCAATATATGAGCTGGGATAAAAGTGTAACCATTTGGAAAAATAATATTTAATATATTTAATATTTAGAAAAATAATTATTTAAACTTCTAAATATATAAAGCAAAGCAGCAAAGATCTTAGAAGATAATCTAGGAGAATATCTTCATGATATATTGATATTTATCAAAAGTCACCATTAAAAGTGTAGAAAGGCAAAGTTGAGAGTGGGAGAATATATTTGCAATATATAGTATTATATAATACATAAACAGAACTCCTATAAATCTCCAAGAAAAGTAAGACCACTTTGAAAATTTGGTAAGGAACTTGAACTTTACTGAAAATAGAGTAAATTGGTCAGTAAACAGAGGGAATAATAATTGACTTCATTAGTAACCAGGAAAATTCAAATTAAACTCAAAGCTCCTCTGCAAAATGGGAAGAGGGGGAAAAAGGGGGTGTAAGGGGGAGGAGGGAAAGAACGAGGAAGAGAAAGAAAAGAAGAGTGAACTTCTGGTTTCTAATTCTGCCTGGAAAAAGCTTAGAAGTCATCCTAATAACAAATAAAAATAGAATAAAATATAACTTTTCTTGAATCTGTAAGAAAAGGGAAGACACAAGGCAAACTGCAACCCCCAAGACTGCAGAGACACACAGTTGAATACAGGGAGTCACGACTTACCAGAGCAATGACTCATGAGTGGAAACTGCCGTCAGGATCAGTGCCTTGGGAGGAAACACTGAACTGTAAATGACTAATTGCTTGAGGTTTTTGTGGATAATTCTGGGAGTTAGAAGCTCCAGGAAGTCCCAGTCATGCAGGTGGGAGGTCACACACTTTTGTGTTTTACCTCCAAGAACTTAACCAGATTCTCACAGTAAATAATGCAGGAAAATACTTCCATGCTTCAAGCAGGAGGAGAAGAGGAACCATTTTGAAATACAGCAGAACACTCTGTTCTTCTTAACAATCTAGGCCTCAGGTGAAACTAACCAGATCCTAACCTGTGGGATTATCAGAGCCTACTTGACCTGGGGAAGGGGAATACTGGATCCCACCTGACTCTAGCCTTCCATGTGGAGAAGGGGAATATCCAAGTCCAGCCCACTCTAGGCAGAATAACGGCCCCCTAGAGAAGGGGAAGCTCTGAGAAGCTCTTGGGAAGTTTACAGCCCAGAGGAACAGGCTCCTAAAAGACTGACACCTAATCCTAGGACTATAGGATGATTCCCCTTCCCCCACTCCTCACAACCACATTACTAACGCCTAATTATAACAGTTTCTTTTATCATGTACAGCTGTCAAGAAAAATTACAAGGCCTAACAAAAGGCCAAAAACACAATTAGAAAATACAGAGCAAACATGAGGATCAGCTGTGGCAGGGGTGTTGGAATTATCAGGCTGGAATTTAAAACAACTATGATTAAATACGCTAAGGACTCTAATGGATAAAGTAGACAACATGCAAGAACAGATGGGCAATGTAAGCAGAGAGAGAGAAATTCTGAGAAAGAAAGAACCAAAAAGAGATGCCAGAGATTAAAACAACACCAACTGTACGAGAAATAAAGCAGGCCTTTGATGGGCTTATTAGTAGATAGGACAGAGCTGAGGAAAAGAAATCTCTGAGTTACAGGATATATATCAGTAGAAACTGAAAACCAAAAAGTAAAGAGGAAGAAGACTAAAGAAAACAAAACATAATATTCGAGGACTTTGGGACATCTACAAAAGGTCTAACATAAAATTAATGGGAAAAGAAAGAGAGAGAGTGAAAGAAAGAAAGAAAGGGAGAAAGAAAGAAAGAGAAAGAGAGAAAGAAGGAAGCAAGGAAGGAAGGAAGGAAGAGGGAGAGAGGAAGGGAGGAAGGGAGAAATGAAAGCAGCTCTTTTGCCCCTTTTCCTGTTTGCCCATTTCTGTTCCCCTCTAAACTTGAAAGAACCTAATTAATCTGTTGATTCTTTTCCTAGATGAAAAGAAGAATTAAGTAGTTAAAGAATGACTAGCTCTCTGCCCCCAACAGCCCCCTTATCAATACTGCAGGCAGATCACACTAGCATGATAACTTCTGAAAAGAGAGTCAGCCAGCCTGCACACAATGGAGAACAATGCAGGACTTAACCTCCTGCCTCAAAGAGTCACTGAGATTCTTCCACCATTTTTCCCTTTAAAAACTGTCATGGCTCAGCAGAATCTTTGGAGTTGGTCTCAGGACATGAGTCAACCTTCTTTTCATATTGCTGGTTTTTCTGATTAAAGCACCTTTCCTTTCTATTGACACATGCATCTCAAATTAATGGCTTTTGGGTAGCAAGCAGCCAAACCTGAGTTTGGTGAAAAAAAGAAAGAAAGAAAGGAGAGAAAGAAAAAAATATTCTCATGGATTATCCCTCACTTCCTCTAGATCTTTGCTGAAGTTTTACTTTCTCAGTGAATAACCTATTTAAAATTGTAAAGTACCATTCTGCTGAAACTTCACATTCCTTCCTCCCTTTCTTTGTATTTCTCTATATTTGCTATGATCATTTGGTCAATACACGTTTCACTTATTAATGCAGTTGTTTATTTATTTGTTTGTTTTTATCATCTGTGTAAAAATGTTAGCTACATGAGAGCTGGAAATTTTTAGTAAATCAGAAAATAAATAATTGAATGAACATTTATGATACATAAATTTCTCATGACTTCAAAGGATTTTTCCTATGATGAATGCACATTTGATGATCATTATAAGTTATTTGCAAGTTCTACAAATTTTGTGTGGCAGTATTTTTTTAAAGAAGTATTTTTACAAGGGAATCAATACCTTATTTTATTTATTAGAATGTTAATTTAATCATGTGCCTTCTGAATCTAGGCTTGCATTAAAAAGTAAAGTTTCATTGTAAAAAAGCCCCTGGTCCTTTGAAAAAATATATATATATTTACTATGTCATGATTGTGTTACTGCTCCACAGAAATATAGCATCTTGGGGTTTACCAGAGTAAGGATTCCAATAGGCTGGTCTTCACCCAGAGAAGTCTACATTTGAACACATGGGAATGGTATGTATGTAAAGAAAAATTGTTTATAATTTTATAGATAGAAGGAAGCTTGGAAGATTTTGCCTGCTGAGGGAAAGTTTGACAGCTTGACAGATTTTAATTGGCTGTCTATTCCCAGTATTGAAGTGAGCAAAAGCAAATAAAAGAATAAGAGGAAACTGGGAATAAGAGGCAAAGATATTCAAAGAAATGTTGAAGAAAAAGACCAGAATAACTGATGTATGGATCTGCAAAAGTACAAATCAAATGATGAGAAAGCACTGACAGATATGAGAATGCTATAATTCAAAAGAGTTAAAGGTTAAGAAGAATTGAATAAATTATGAACCAGAGAGCATTATCAAATAGGGTAAATATATTTTTGTTCAAAAGTATGTTTAGATAAAAATATTAGTGTTAGGAAGAAACTAGTTGAATCAGAGTGAAGATTGGCTTGGCAGGAAAAAATAATCAACATCTGTCACTTTCCTCCTTTTTGGGGTGATCTGTAAGAACAACAATAGAAATGGTAGAAAATTCCCTTGGGTGCCAAGTTACAGAAAAATCTGAAAGCCTATGCTTTTGGTAAGAGTGATATAAAAGTCAAATGGGCAAAAATATCAGCAGAGAAATGGTCTAAAAGCGGCAAATTTGAAAGCACTATATAGGTTAACATCATGTGGTTTGGGCAAGGTCTAACAGAAGATAAGAAAAGAAAACTCTACCACTTCAAATGTGAATACATGAATATCTGTGCCTCGAAGTACGTTGGCTGATATGAAAGTAAGAAAGATCAAAATAGAGTTTTACACACACACACACACACAGAGGGTTGCCATATTTTGCTACCTACTGAGTTTTGGACTTTGAAAGATGGAAAATATCCAGGAGACAATGATGAAAAAGTGCTAGATTGTTACAGCCAAAAGTATCAAAAAGCATTCCTCTCACTAAAAGTATGTGGTAAAAGTTCAATAAAATGAAAATGAAGGTAAAATTGTTGAGCAATAACTAATATTAAGTGATATTTACAAAATTCCTTGGTGGGAACCATCATGCGTGTAAGACACACATAATATTAGTAAGATAATAAAACAAGATACCTTAAAGAAAATAAGTCAAAAAAAGTCCAAGTTAAATTTTAAAAATATTTAAAACCATTAAATTTAAATGACACTACAGATTATAATTGAGCAATAATAAATCAGTGAAGCCAAAAATGGCAGAAAATAATTATTGACTTATTCTGTGATTAACATCCCAAGTTACATTATACCTTTTACTCTATTGTTTTAAAGAACAGTTTGTCCATGTTCACCTTTTCACAAAATGTATTTTATAGTATATTTACATATGAATAAAATATTACATTATGCATTACAGGTATAACCCCCTTTTATGTTTTGCTTTATTGCACTTCGCTGATATTGTATTTTTTACAAATTGAAGGTTTTTGGCAACTCTGTGTCGAACAAGTCTATCAGCACCATTTTTCCAAAAGCATTTCCTCACTTTGTGTCTCTATGTCACATTTTGGTAATTCTCACAATATTTCAAAAATTTATATTATTATTATATTTGTTATGATGATCTGTGATCAATGATCTTTGATGTTACCGTTGTAATTGTTTTGGGGGCATCTTGAACTGTGCCCGTATAAGACAATGAACTTAATGGATTTTTGAAATGACAACAGAGGATTTACTATATTACGTAAACTTCGTTGATAAAGCAGTGGCAGGGTTTAAGAGGATTGATTCCAATCTGCAAAGAAGTTCTGTGGGTAAAAATGCTATCAAACAGCATACTAAAGAGAAATCATTCATGGGAGGAAGAGTCAATTGATGCAGCCATCTTCATTGTTGTCTTATTTTAAGAAATCGTCACAGCCACCCCAACCTTCGGCAGCCACCACCCTGATCAGTCAGCAGCCATTAACATCAAGACAAGACCTTCCACCAGCAAAAAGATTACAACCCACTGAAGGCTTAGATGATGGTTAGCATTTTTAGCAACAAAGCATTTTTAAATGAAGGTGTATACAGTGATCTTTTTAGACAGGTGCTATTGCACAGTTAATAGACTACAGTATAGTGTAAACAAAAATTTACATGCACTGGGAAACCAAAAAATTTGCTTGAATCATTTTATTGTGAAAGTCGCTCTATTGCTGTGGTCTGGAACAAAACCTGCAATGTCTCCAAGTCAAGGTATGCCTGTACAGTACATTATTACTGAACACAAACAAAAAAATTTGGTTGTTTTTATGCCTCATTTATGGCTGTAAGAGGCAATGGAATAGGTTCCATGGAAAAGTTTGACACAGTAGTATGGAAGAAAATATATATATATATATTATATATATATATATGTATATTTATAATGCGTTAAGTGCTTAATAAGTCTTAGGAATGACATTAAGCATGTTACATACATTCTTCCATGCAAACACAACATCTCTAAAAAAGATAAAGTTAGTTATAAGTGCATTAAAGTGATATCCCAAAAGAGAACTATGAAAGTTCAGAAAAGGGACCTATTTCTTTCTGCAGAAATTTCTCCAAAAATGATGTCCTATGATAACTTGCTTTAAAGCTTGACCTTGATGAGAAGGTAGGATTTGGATACACAGGGCAGAAGAATACAACATTCTATTGATATATGGGTGCAATACTATCAACAAAGATATAGAAATTGCAAAGCAATGGACACATGAAAAGAGAGGAGTGTAGTTGATATGCAGCAGATATGCATGGTGGGAAGTAGTGAGAGAAAAGAAAAGCTAGGCTGTTTCATGTTTGCCATATTCAATAACAGTATGTGAGGTCATGGAATTAAATTTCTTGATTTTTATTGTCATTTTAAAAAAAATTTTTTTTAAAACTTATTTAGTTTATTTTTGGCTGCATTGGTTCTTCATTGCTGTACGAGGGCTTCTCACTGTGGTGGCCTCTCCCGCTGCAGAGCACGGGCTCCAGGCGCGCGAGCCCCAGCAGTTGTGGCATGCGGGACTAGTTACTCCACGGCATGTGGGATCCCCCCAGACCAGGGCTCAAACCCACGTCCACTGCACTGGCAGGTGGATTCCCAACCACTGCACCAATAGGAAGTCCCCTATTGTTGTCATTTTAATTGTTCCAGTTATTTTGAAATCTATGACTTGTAGAAAGTATTATTAATATTCTCATTACTAAAAGTAAGGTCAAAATGTAGATAATGCCCTTTAGCCATTAATTCTACACATATTTGTTAAATGTTTAATTATAAGCGAAGATAAACATATCATACTGCTCATTTTGACTATTTTTTATCTTATCCTTACAATTTTTGATAGAAATAAAATACATAGATTTTTGATAGAAAACAGTGACTTTTCTGAACATTCATACTAAGGATTCATTCTGTCAATGATACAGTTTCTCCTAAGATAGTGATAGTGGACATACTCTAAGGTAACCCCATTGACTCACAACCTTGTATAATCCCTTCCCCTTGAGTGGGAACACAACTTGACTTGCTGCTGGCCAACAGAATATGGCAAAGGTGAGGGGATTTTGCACATGTAATTAGTCTTAAATCACTTGATTTTGAATTCCTCAAAAGAGAGATTATCCTAGGTGGGCCAAATTTAATCAGGTTAAAGCCCTTAAAAAAGGGACTGGTGGTCATCCTGAAGTCAGAGACTCACTGTCCTGCTGGCCTCAGAGAAGTAAGACACCATGAGTTCTACAATCATAAGAAAGTAAATTCTTCCAGCAAGCTGAGGTAACCTGAAAGTGATTTTCCCCCAGTGGAACCTCTGATGAAAATTCAATCTGGCTGAATCTTCTATTGCATCCTCACGAGACTATAAGCAGAGGACCCTGCCTACAAGATGCTCTCCTTGTCCAAACTTTAGTCAGGTTCCTCTGAACCCTCTTCTCAACTAGGTCTTTACCTTTAGACTTCCATGTCCATCTTTGCATTGCCCAGTTTTAGCAAAAATCCTGCTGAGTGAGTTTAGCAAGAATCCTCACCCTTAATATCTGATCACACTCAATATCAGATCAAATTCCTTGGCTCCCCACCCTGGGTATCTGATCACCCTGGCCTGTGTTCAGCAAGAATTCTGTCACATTGGTTTAGCCAGAATCCCTCCTTACCCCTGATGTTTCCTCTTCGTAATTACCACTTTCCTCTTTCCTCTTCATAATTACCACTAAGTTTGTGGTAATTTTTTATATCACAATAAAAAATTAATACAGCAGCCAACATAAAAATATATATTTTCTCCTTTTCAGTAACGGGAATGAAAATTTAAAAATTCTACATGTGAACACAGACTCCCCCCCCTCAAAAACAAGAGTAAAGAATTTGCATGTGAGGAATAAACAGTGCTCTCCCAAGCACATACTCATGGAACACTGGTTCCTTAAATCTTTTGTGGATCATGGGGTTAGCAAGTATTATCTTTCTTACTTGTTTTTACAATCTTTTCAAAGTATTTGTAAATAAAGAGTGAAAAAGCGTTAACAAAGCAAACAAGAAGCAATCAGGAACATTTGTTTTACTAAAGATTTTGACAATGTGGATAAATATGCCTATGGAGATGTGAGAACTGACTGCAAAGATTTCTAGAGATAAATTCTAATATCTTTTCAAGGTATACAGGAATTATTCACAAAGCCTTTGTTTAGCCACATTTTTTAAAAGGATTTAGATTGATAAAAGCTCAAGCTTTTAATGCTGGTTTTCTTGACTTATGTATATTGACTGATTTGGTTTTAACTGGAATGAACTACCAAGAGTTAAATATTTCATATGTGAGGATGTTAACTCTAAGTGGCAAGGGACCCCAGGAGAGTACTGAATAATAAATAACAGAGTTTCTTCTTTGTTAGCCTCTCACACCTATGCTTACTGAATATCATGCTGAGTATCCAAAGAAAGTATGAGTTTGTTTGAAACAGAAGCAAGATACTACAGAGCCAACTTCAGGCTAACTTCAGAGCATCTCTTGCTGTGCCAGCCAGACAATTAAATCACCACATTCCCTTGGTGAGTTACCTGGAACACAGCAGTGCACAGAAAATGGACTTGAATTTATCTTGTTTTTAACCATTTTCTTACAACTATTTCAAGTGGGATTTTAAAGGATTGATTCTTAATGATTGTTTGCCTACTCTGCTATTATATTTCATGTAAGTGGATTTTTCCAACAGTGACATACAACACATTTTACTAAACTGAGTAAATCTTAAATGGAAATACAATTAAATAACTACATTGATAAAACACTGAAAATAAAACAGAGAGTTTTAATGGCCACATAAGAAAGTGGCCTTGTAATATTAATCAGCTGCTGTGGCTACAATATGATGATATGACTAAGATCAATGATGAAGTAAAACCAAACAATAATGCTGAAATAATGTTTTTGTATTATAAAATTGAAAGAAAGAGGTTAAACATGTAAAAAACTCAACTCTGAATGAAGGAAAAGGAATCTTATATTCACTACTAAAACCACATGTTGAAGGATGATAAACATTCAGCCCATAAAGAGCATCTTCCAACTGTGAAAGCCATCTGTTTTCCTTTTAATTGGGTAAAGCTAATCAACTGTTATTCCAATAACAATGTAAAATCTCATCCACAGGATTATTTTTTTAATTAATTTTTATTGGAGTATAGTTGCTTTACAAGGTTGTGTTCGTTTCGACTGTACAGCAAAGTGAATCAGTTATACTTATATGTATATATGTCATCACTTTTTTGGATTTCCTTCCCATTTAGGTCACCACAGAGCACTGAGTAGGGTTCCCTGAGCTATACAGTAGGTTCTCATTTATACATAGTATCAGTAGTGTATATATGTCAATCCTAATCTCCCAATTAATCCCACTCCCCACTTCCCCTTTGGTGTCCATATGTTTGTACTCTATATCTGTGTCTCTATTTTTGTTTTGCAAGTAAGATCATCTATACCATTTTTCTAGATTCCACATATATGCGTTATGGTATATATATGATATATACGATGTTTGTTTTTCTCTTTCTGACTTATTTCACTCTGTATGACAGTCACAGAATTATTATTTTAATAATGATGTGTAATGGACTATGGATTCTGCTTTTAAACCATTCACATTGCCTCATCTTCAATTCTTTTAAAATTCTGTTGAATTACACAACTCAAAGAAAATAATCATACTTTGTCAATGTGAAAAACTAAAAAGATTAATATAATTTAATCCTTCTTTGGTTTTTAAGAGAGCATTTTTGTAACAAAGACATCTCTTTTCTATATATTCTTAAATTTACTGTGTGTGGATTTGTCTACTCTATATTATGGTGGTTTAATTTATGTACTAAAATGTTTCTTTATAATAATATCCCAGTTGGAGTTATACTTTGATGAAAATCTGTTAAATACCTTCCAAATTTCACAGAGTTTGTTTGGAAAACTCTAATTTCCTTAAAATAGTCATATTAGCAAGTTAAGGTGTTAACTTTAATTGTTACCATTGTCTGAATGTTTCTGTCTCTCAAAATCCATATGCTGAAAACCTAATGTCCAAGATGATGGTATTAGGTGATGGGGTCTTTGGGATGTGATTCGCTCATGGGGGAGGAAGCCCTCATGAATGGATTAGATTTATGAGAGTCAGGAGAGAGCAGCTTTCCCCTCTCCACTCTCTGTCACGTGAGGATACAATGAGAAGTTGGCAGTCTGTAGCCCAGAAGAGACCCCTTACCAAAACTCAACCGTGCTGGCACCCTGATCTCAGGCTTCCAGTCTTCAGAACTGTGAGGAATAAATTTCTATTACGTATAAGCCACACAGTCTGTGGTATTCTCTTAAAGTAGCCTTAACAGACTAAGACAGTTGTCTACCTGCATATTTTAGTATTTTTATACTTGAGTTATATTAAAGAATGATAATTGTGACAGACTATACTCTCCAAGAAAGGTCACAAAGGCTATCTCCTATCAGACACGCTCGTCTGTAATGTGGCATTGTCACTCTATTGTCAAGAGATGGAGTGTCTGTAAACACCCCTTTTAACCCAGTTAAGTCCTATAACAGCCTTGACTAATAGAATACAACAGAAATGATGCTGTGCCAGGTCCAGTGGTTCCCATTAACTAGCCTGGAAGCTTCTACTGCCTGCCACTTGGAAGCTGCTCAGCTTTATGAAGTACAATTACATGCTATGAAAAGTTCAAAGTTCATGCTCATGGAGGGTGAGCTATCCTGTAGAGACAGACAGAGACAGAGAAACAGAGATCAGAATCATCAAGGTTCCAGACATTTGAGTAAAAAAAATCCATTTTAAAAGTGAAAGCTCAATCCCCAGCCAATACCACATAGATCAGAAATAAACCACCTGTATCATTCTCTTCCAGAATAACATAAAAGTTTGGGCAAAATAAAATAATTTTTACGTGATTACTTTTCAGGGTGTTTTTATTAATTTTTTCACATGGGTTTTGTTAACCGGAAGCAGGATGCTGCCATAATAAGAGAGAGGAAACTGGAGGGGTCTTAAAAAGACTGTAAGGAGAGACTGGAAGACAATAAGGGAATTGTGTTCAGACTAGAGAAAGCAGACTATGTACTGGTGGAAAGTTTAGTGAAACTGGTGCCTATGATAACATAGAAAACAGAAAATGTTTTTAATGAATCCAGAGAAGGAGATATCCAGAAAGGAAGTTGAAAGTACTAACTGGTTTCTTTCAGCTATAGAAAACCCAAGCCACTTTCAGAGGCCATGGAAGATGAAACTACATGGAAAGACAGAGACCAAGTCCAAGGAGCTCCAAGGCACCTGACATGTAAGCAAAAGGCCATCTTGAAAGTGCTTCATCCAGCTTTAGTAGCCCTGGCTGACAGAAACCACATTCAGATACAAACCATCCACCCAATCACCTTCCAAATGCATATGTCTTAAATTGTGAGCAAAATAAATTGTTTCTTTAAGCTACTATCTTTGGAGTGGATTTTTTATGAAGCAATAAATAACTAGAATCTAATGATTGTTTTTTAATTAACTATTATTTAAATAAATTACTCCATTAATTTTTCTAATTGCAGAAAATGTTAGAATACTGGCTCTAAATATGGCAGTTTAAGGTCACAGAAATTTCTAAACAGTAAATGGCATCTGGATTTAGATTTAACAACTGTGTAATTAGATGTTTAGAATTGTTTTGTATTTTCTAAAAACTACATTACTTATATAAAAGGATTAATTTTTAGTAAATGTTATTGTCTTTATGTTTTATTTTATTTAAGGGAACCAAATAAAATAGGTAAGTCTAACCATTGACACATCCAGAAATGATAGTGTGTGTGCCTATATGTATGTTTATGTATGCTTCCTCTCTGTCCTTTGAATATATTTCACTGCCATCTGCCATCCATTTTGGTTGATGAGAAGTTTGTTTTCAGACCATTGGTCATTCTTTTGTAGTCAAATTTTCTTTTCTCTCTTACAGCTTTAAAGATTTTTTTTTTCTCTACTATGTTCTGCGGTATCACTAAAATGGAACAGGGATGGATTAATTGTATTTATCCTTTTAGCAGTCTGTGTGTATTTCAATCTGAAGACAAGATAATTCTTCAATTCTGAAAATTCCTTAGCCATTTTCATTCTAGATAAGCTTTCCATCTACTTTCCTTTCATATTAGCTATGATTGAGTCATAAGTATATTCTCTATACTCTCAATTTCTCATTTTTAATTTTTTTATCATTCTATGCTGCATTCCTTGTGAACTTCTCAGGACACTTCCAATTTGTTATGGTGAAGGGTATGCTGCCATAAGAAGTTTTATTTTTATGTGTTACTGTATTTTAGTATCCAAGATCTGTAATTGGATTTTAGTATCCACCAGTTTTTACATGAGTCTTTCTGTCTTTATTTCATTATTTCCTACTGTTTTTAGGGATGTTATATTTTTTCTATTTTCTCTTTTAGAAACATTGTCTAAATGATTGTCAACATACACTAAAATCATTTTGAAATTGCTCTAATGCTTGCATTTCATTGCCTTGCTCCTATTTCTCAACTGTTGGTTTTGCTGATCAATTTATTTCAGTGTTTGCTCTTCTCATGTGCTTGACATATTTGCAAAAGCCTCACATGTGAATTCTCTCTTTCCCTCTCTCTCTCCATCCCCCCTTTCCCTACCTCCTCCCTCCATCTTTGTCCAATGGTTTTGCATCTGCTTTCACCTGGCTTCCCCAGCCCCGTTCTGGAATTAGGACTTGTATCAGCTCTCCTACTGCAACAGCCAAGGGCTATTCCAGATGTAGTCACTGAGCTAATGGGTAGGTTATCCCAGACCCCATCTGGGATGATTTCCTCACTTTCCTCATTCTTTCAAGATTAGCTGCTTTATGAAAGTCATAGCTCTTAGAAATGTTCAGTTCTTTTCGGGTCACCTTTCTTACATGGATGGGAAGTCTTATTCCAGTCTTCATCTCCATGTCACGCAGCTGGTTCTTTTCTTCTGTCCCAGTGATTTGCCACTCAATATCTTCACCCCACAGGAGGTAAAATGTGATGATGCCTCTGCTTAAAGTTCTTAACATTAGGATGCTCATAATACTGTTACCAACTTATAAAAATATTTTTTTTTAATTTTAGTTTTTTCATGTTTAGAAGAAAGGGGAAGTTTAAAATATGAATTCACAAAGCCACCTTGATCAGAAATCACCTGAGAATTCACTATCGCTTATGTTCCTCCTAAGAGTATGTTCCCCATCCTCCAGTATAGTCACCAAAGCTTCAACCCTAAATATCAAACAACATCCACCTTTTTCAGATATCTATATGCTGTAAATAATTTTTAACTAGGGAATGGGTAAAGATGATAAAAATATCCATTAAAAAGAAAAGAGTTTAGACAGTTATTAAAATATCTAAATTTCACTGCATAAAAAATATAAAATTAATAATGATAAAATATACTTTAATAACAGCTTTTCTTTCCTCCTTATCCAGAAACAGGAAAAGATCTAGAATACCTGAACTAAGAGTTTGCTTCAAATTCTACTAGTTTCCATTTTGTATATATTTGATCCTGTTGTGTATCCCTGGCTGCCTTGCAGAAGTTTTACATTAGTGTTCCGTCATTAATCACAGACAGTCATTATTCTTTTACTTCTTAATCTTGGTAATGATTATATAATACTCCTTTCCTTTTCTGTCTAACCAGATCCCTGGAAGTATATTTCTCTGAGTGGGGTCTATGTTCTTGCTCTGCTCAGGATAGGTGAAAGATTTTTTTTCTTAATTGAAGTATAGTTGGTTGACAATGTTGTGTTAGTGTCAGGTGTACAGCAAAGTGGTTCAGATATATATATATATATATATATATATATATACACACACACACACACACACACACACACACATTCTTTTTCAGATTCTTTTCTATTATAGGTTATTACAAAATTTTGAATATAGTTCCCTGTGCTATACATCAGGACCTTGTTGTTTATCTATTTTATATGTAGTAATGTGTATCTGTTACTCACAAACTCCTAGTTTATCCCTCCCCGACCTCTCCCCTTTGGTAAACATAAGTTTGTTTTCTATGTGAGTCTGTTTCTATTTTGTAATTAAGTTCATTTGTATCATGCTTTTAGACTCCACATATAAGTGATAACGTATGATATTTGTCCTTCTCTCTCTGACTTACTTCACTTAGTATGATAATTTCTAGGTCCATCCATGTTGCTGCAAATGGCATTATTTCATTTTTTATAGCTGAGTAATATTCCATTGTATAAATATACTACATCTTCTTTATCCATTCATCTGTCAGTGGGCACTTAGAGGTAAAATTGTCATTATATGCAGTTGACATGATACTCTATATAGAAAACCCCAAAGAGCTCCACACAAAAACTGTTAGAACTGATAAACAAATTCAGCAAGGTAGCAGGATACAAGATTAACATACAGAAATCTGATGCATTTCTTTACACTAAAAATCAATATCAGAAAAAGAAAGAAGAAAAGGAATCCTTTTTAAAATCACATAAAAAAATAAGTAAATAAAATACCTAGGAATGAACCTGACCAAAGAAGCAAAAGACTTATATGCTTAGAACTATAAAACATTGATAATGGAAACTGAAGATGACTCAGAGAAATAGAAAGATAGCCCATGTTCTTGGTTTGGAAGAATTGTTAAAATGCCATACTACCCAAAGCAATTTACAGATTTAATGCAATCCCTATCAACTTATCCATGACATTTTTCACAGAACTATAACAAACATTCCTAAAATTTATATGAAACCACAAAAGACCCAGAACTGCCAAGCAATACTGAGGGAAAAAAACCAAAGCTGGAGGTATAACCCTCCCAGACTTCAGATAATACTACAAAGCTACAGTAATCAAAACAGCATGGTATTGGCACAAAAACAGACATATGGTGAAAGACTTTTTAAACTAACTTTGTTGCAGAAAGATGACATATGTTTTCATCTGACAAGAGTGATCTCCACTGACAAAACAATGTAAATTCCATGAATATTCTCACCTAACACCATTGAATTCAAAACACAATCAGTAGTTGTTTTGCATTAGTGCTTTGTTACTCCATGGTCACATAGTTACTCCTATATCACATTGGTCAAATAAGTACACACTGTGTCAAATACCAATAGTATATATAGAAAGGCACAATTCTTACTTTTTAGCAGTCTATTTGGAAAGACAATGATAAACACTTTCAATGTATTAATTTTGTTCTGTGCAGGTCGGATTGAAAGAAGAAGATGGAAACAAGAGAGAGATTAGGTAGGAGAAATTTGTAATAGCAATTTGAGATAACAAAGGCCTAGATCATAATGATGTCATGAGAATGACAAGAGCAAACCAGGAAAGACACAAAAAAAGGAGTCAGTATACCAGGAGACAGGGCCTGAGAAATAAAAGAAAGAGGAGTAAAAATGATGATGATGATAATAATAACAAGGGTGAGAGCAGCGAGAACAATAACAGGTTATATTTGCTAAGTGCTGACTGAAACATTTCAAGCAGAGGAAAATAAAACAATGTTAGCAGCAGGGACAGAACCTGGAAAGAGAGTAATTTAAGTGAGGAAAATTACTGAGTTATAGAAATTCCAAAGGTGATGTGACTGTGGGTTGTACAAAGGAGAAGCCCTGAGTCACTTGAAGACTCAGGCATCAACAGAGACAGAATTTTAAAAGGCAGCAAGAAAAGGTGGAGCAGAGTCTTAAAGAACACTCAAGAAACTGAATAAAATGAGAAGAGTTTTATCTTCGAAGATTGAGTTACTTTTATCAAATGTATATAAGTTCTGAGGACTTAGAAAGGGAAGTTTACATTTTCTTTATCACTACAGCAAATAAGTAATGAAGTGTATCTTTTTTATTCCTTTTTATTTCTAGATCTTCCTTAATATGAATATTTATGCTCTAATTATGTTGCTTAATTGCCAAATAGCATCTCTCTAAAGCATCAAATCCCTGTGGTAAAAGCCACTATAGAAAACTAAAAATTCCACTGCTTCTTTCTGTAAATGCCTTCTCATTTTCATCTGTTATTTAATTCAAAAGAAAAGTTATTATTTTAGACATGCAGAAACATGAAGTATGCCTGAATCTATAATGGCCAATGGAATTATCTCTTTGGAATGTCTTAAAGTACGCTGAAATACATAGTGAATTAATAAAACTGCAGCAATTTTCATGAATTTTTTTTTCAAGCAAAAACAAAGATCCAAAAGGGAATAATTACCATGATATAGAGACTGGAGTGACCATTTCAGTTTGTTTCATATTGATTTTGCATTCCTATTTAATAATTTTTAACAAGTCGGCATGTGGAATATCCCTAAATAAACTTTAAGATGAACATCTTAGTATGTTCATAGTATGACACAGTATGACACGTAGTGTCATTTGTGTTCCTTTCTCCTTGACACAAGAGCCTCCTCTGTAGAGTGTTCCACAGAGAATTCTATAACACTGGGTGGCGCTATATACTAAGAGAAAAATATTTATTTAGCTTGCATATAGGTTTTTCTAGCTTCAGATCATTTTCACAGTCTAGATATCAAGAGATATTATTTTTCTGGTCCTTCTGATATTCCACTCACACAAATGTCTGCTGCAAACTGGCCTATTAGCAAGGAAATGTCAACCATGTTGCTCCAACTAGGTAACATGTTCATGATAAAGCATTATGACACATAAACTGCAAGAAAATTAAAACATTTGATAGAGAAGCATTTTCCCTCATGTTGATGACTGAGGATATTTGTTGGAGGGAAACATTAAACAAATTACAAATTTGCAGAAGTAGTGAATTCCAAAGTAGCATCATATTTTCTACAACTTTGTTGTTTTTTAATAGTGATGTGCTAATTCATCAGGTGTAATACTGAAGTTATTTAATTTACTCGCCTGGATCTTCCCAGAGTCACTCACACAGATTGAGCTATCTTTTTCATGAAATTGGATACCAAGGCATTTGTATTCAGAAGGGATAAATATAAAGGTTTTCTGAAATGTTAACAGAGTATCAATATTTATTGTATAATAGAAGACCAAAAAGTACATTGGAAGAATATATTAATTAAATATTAGAGTCTCTGATTAAAATAATAACAGAACATAAAATACATGTTTGAAAGCAGGAGCTTATCATTTTTTTCTCTTACAAGTGATATATAATTAATATGTATTGTTTTTTTAAGTTATCAAATAAAGAATAATATTAGCATCTGAATGTCCTCTTTCGTCAGCATCCTCCCTCTGTACTTACCATTCATACCCTAAACCAAGAGATAAAACTTGGTGCATCCAACCAATCCTTTTTATATGCATGATGTAAATACATATATATATATATATATATATACACACATATATACATATATACATATATATGTACATTTTTTATTTTAAACTGATAGGATCATACCATGCATATGGTTCAACAATTTGCTTTTTAAATTAAAAACTTAAATATCATTCTGTGTCAACATAAATGTCCAATTTTTAAAGCAGCATGATATTCTATTCCATGGATATGTCATAAATTCTTTAACCATTTTTCTAATTGAATTTTTAGGGTTTTCCCCCCTTTATTACAGGCAATGTTAAAATAAACATCTTGTGCATACATCTCTGTGCATGTGTGTGTTTCTGTTAGACCGATTTTAGAAGTAGAATTGCTGCGGCAGAAGAGATGCACACTTTCTTAACTTTGTCTAATTCTGAATTTCCTCCAACAGTGTTGGAGAGTGGTTTGTTGGAATCTAGTAAAGTGGTTTGTTGGAATCTCAATGCCAGTTCTTGGCAAAAATAAACAGTATCAATTTTTAAAAATGTTTCTCATATTTAAATGTTGGGATGCTATATCTGTGTCTTCACTGCTGACTAAATGTGAAATTGTGGATTATTTTGTATTTGTATTGGAATTTAGGGATTACATATTCATATCACCTTTGTACATTGGCAAGCTGGATTAATACTTATTTTTGTACAGCATTATAAGAGATTTTATATTATATTATTTACTTTTTGTTAATAACAGCCATCTAAATATTTATTCCAGCCTGTCATTTGTCTACTAGTACCATTTACACCATCTTTGGTGAATACATGCTGTAAGTTAAAAATCATCTTATCATTCTTTTTTTTTAATGAATTCTGATTTTGTGTCTTCCCTAAGAAAGCATTTTCCATCCCCAAATTTTCAAAGTAATTGAATTTATTTTTTTAATAATGCTTTTATCATTCAGATTATATTTATCTCTTTAATTCTTCTAAACTTTAATTTTTATATGGCATGTGGGAGGGAATTAAACTCTTTTTCTCAAATTTATAGCCAATTTTCCAGGCCATTTATTAAAGCAGTTATCCTTTCCCCATTAACTTGAAATATTTGTTTAATTATAAACTGAAGAAATATTTTTTGAGGTTTTGAATAAGTGTTTACTTCCTTTGGCTTTATTGTTTGCACTTTGTCTTATTTTTATAAAACTTCTATCATTATATTCAGATGATATCAATATCACTCATAAGCTAATTTTTAAAACATATTTGATTACATGTGGTATCACTTCTCAAGTTATAATACAACTGAGTTAAGCTAAACAAGATTAATATTCTTCTTCAAAAAATGTTAAAATAAGCTTTTCTACTTTTAACTTTGTTCCTCAGTTCACAGAGTGACTCTTTTTAATATTCATTAAATATTATTTTTCTCAAGGGATTAAAAAATGACTGTCCTGGACCTGGAAACTAACAGTCATATTGACCTAGGCATGAACCAATTTGTAGAAGGAAAATAGATGTTGATTTAGTAATTTTGCAATTATTGTATCTGTACTTCAGTGGCTATGCTAAAATGTGTCTGTAAAGCTTGACTTTTTCAGATTCTAAGGCTAGACAAACTAAACATTTCTCCTCATAACTTAGGTGAAGCCCTTTTGGACTAAATATTTGGGCTTCTGAGACACCTTCTAAAAATATGATTTTGTGATAATTTTTTGACCTAAGGTTCTCTTTTCCATTTGGAATATCTTAAATAGCAAAAACAGTTCTCCACATCTATTTGATAAAAGTGCAATACTTACATTATAGTGTGGGATGCTATAAACTGTTTTTATTTACAACATGTCTGACACCAAATGTGTGGGTTTTTCATCACACCAACAAATTCTCCAACTTTCTGGACACCAAATGGGTGTCCTACAATTCAACTCAATTCTGACATTAATTACCTGGAGATAACACTGCATAAGTTGAGGACTCCGTCACACAAAACTGCCCTCCACTTCAAATGCCAATCACAATCCCAGGCCTCCCATATTTCTGACTGACTTCTATAAATCAGTTTGATGACTTGCTAGAATGACTCACAGAACTCAGGAGAGTGCTTTACTTACTATTACTACTTTATTATGAATGATACAATTCAGGAACAGCCAAATGGAAGAGATGCAAAGGACAAGGTATAGGGGAAGGGCATGGAGCTTTCATGCTCTCTCTGGGCACATCACCTCCCAGCACCTCAACGTATTCACCAAACAGGAGATTTAATTACATAGGTATGATTGATTAAATAGGTGATCACTGGTGATTAACTTAACCTCCAGCTCTCTCCCACCCCACCTCCCCAAGTCAGTGGTGGGGCTGAAAGTTACAACCCTCTAAACATGCCTTGGTCTTTCCGGAGACAAGCATCCATCCTGAAACTATCTTGGGGGCCCTAAGATTCTAAAAGTCACCTTATTGCATAAACTCAGGTATGGGTGACAGAGGCTTATTATAAATAACCAGAAAGATGCTCCTATCACCCCTATCACTCAGGAAATTCCAAGGTTTTTAGAAGCTCTTTTAGGCACTGAGGACAAATACCAACTATGTATTTCGTATTGTATTACAGATGTTTACACGAAAAACACAATGTAATTTTCTAATAATATACAATTTCATGCCTCTAATATTTATGTTTATATGAGAAAAAGCACTAAATTTTGCAATATTTAAGAATTATTCTATATATTAAAACATTTAAATGATTTCTTATAAGCAAAATTTCACTGTAGTCATAATGAAACATTGTAATAATCTTTATGGTAGAATGTATTGATTAAGCAATGAAATCTAAGCATTGTTTGAGTATTTTTCAAATATAAAATACATTCATAAACAGTGTGGACAATAATTGTCTTAATACATGTATTACTGATTCATAGTTCAGTTTCCTTCAACTTGATTTTATTTTGTATATAATTGGAACCATTAAGCTCTACACTTAAGATCATGAAGATAACAATCCATGTGTCCTACGAAATCAAAAAAATCCATTATATAAGGTTATTCTGATTCAACCAAATGCATTGTTTGAAATATGCCTAGTTGATAGTAATTACATCATGTTATTGCTTTATTTTCCCCCTCAGTAATTGTTATTGCTTTAGATTTGGGATCTACACACATAGCATTCAAATATCAACAGTAACAACTATTCAATGTATTTGTCATATTTATTATAATTATTTTCGAAACTAGCATGCATTTAAGATAATTGTTAAAAATCTAGTCTAACTTCACTCTACATGGGTGATTACAGAATCTGGACTTTCTTATTTTTAACTTGCAATCAATAAATGACCACTGAGATTTCTTCATAACAATATCCCTTATATCCAATGTGTTTAAATGTATCCCTTATATCCATTGTGTTAAACATTTTAAAACCATATTATTTTAATTTGCATACTAAAAACTTAACATTGTAAATAATTAATATTCCATAAGGAAAGGAAATAGGTAAGATTATTTGCTATATTATTTGTATTAATTTAGCTTTTGTAAATTAGTTTGAAGACTAAGTTAAGATTATAATATATATCTTACTGTTTTGTGAATAATATGATTTCATACATGGAAGATTTTATTAAAGTCTAACATAGTTATTGTTATCAATATTGATTATTTTAACACATGATGAGAATTGCATGATTTTTGTGCATATGTTCAGATATTAATAGGCTGTAATATTCATGTATTTGAGGAAAACATAAGGCACGCACTTCAATGTATGTCAACACTTGATTTTGTTGAAGAATTTCCATAGCAATTCTTAATTTTTACTAACATGAAATTTAAGGCTATTTAAAGAACAGTTAGTAGATTATTACAACTGTATTAAAGAAAGTTTAATATTTTAAAAACTATACCTTCATTTTTATTTTATTTTCTTTACTAGTTTTATTTCAAAAGAAGCCAATAATTGGCATTACATTGGTACATTAATGATAGAAGCTTGATGGACACAATTAGGCAATTCTATCATTGTAATCATTATTTTTGACTAGATATAAAACATATATGCTCAGATGTGTATGTCTATAAATTCCCATATATTTCTTTTTTCTTTTTTTTTGAGTGTTGGACCATAGTTTATTCCTGCAAGTCACATTAAAAAGAAAAAACATGTAACATGGAGGTGGTGGGTAAATGCTGTTGTTAGAATCTTGCACCACGAAAGTTCTCCATGGCACAAATTATACCCCTTTTGTTATCATAATAGATATACATGAATTTTTAAAATTTAGAAGTGCCATTCTTTTTTTTTTTAACAATCTTTATTGGAGTATAATTGCTTTACAATGTTGGGTTAGTTTCTCCTGTATAACAAATGAATCAGCTATACATATACATATATCTCCATATACCCACCCTCCTTATCCCACCCCTCTAGGTGGCCACAAAGCACCGAACTAATCTCCCTGTAATATGTGGCTGCTTCCCACTACCGCTCTATTTTATATTTGGTAGTGTATGTATGTCAATGCCACCCTCACTTCGTCCCAGCTTACCCTTCCTGCTTCCCATGTCCTCAAGTCCATTCTCTATGTCTGCGTCTTTATTCCTGTCCTGCCCCTAGGTTCTTCAGAACAATTTTTTCTGATTTTTAGATTTGATATATATGTGTTAGCATACGGTATTTGTCTTTCTCTTTCTGACTTACTTCACTCTGTATGACAGACTCTAGGTCCATCCACCTCACTACAAATAACTCAATTTCATTTTTTTATTGCTGAATAATATTCCATTGTATGGATATATCATATCTTCTTTATCCATTCATCTATCGATGGGCACTTCGGTTGCTTCCATGTCCTGGCTACTGTAAATAGTGCTGCAATAAACACTTCGGTACATGATTCTTTTTGAATTATTGTTTTCTCAGGGTATATGCCTGGTAGTGGGATTGCTGGGTCATATGGTTGTTGTATTTTTACTTTTTTAAGGAACCTCCATACTGTCCCATAGTGGCTGTACCAATATACATTCCCACCAACAGTGAAGGAGGGTTCCTTTTCTCCACACCCTCTCCAGCATTTACTGTTTGTAGATTTTTTTTATGATGGCCATTCTGACCGGTGTGAGGTGATACCTCATTGCAGTTTTGATTTGCATTTCTCTAATGTTTAATGATGTTGAGCATTCTTTCATGTGTTTGTTGGCAATCTGTATATCTTCTTTGGAGAAATGTCTATATAGGTCTTCTGCCCATTATGGATTGGGTTGTTTGTTTTTTGTTATTGAGCTGCGTGAGCTGCTTGTAAATTTTGGAGATTAATCCTTTGTCAGTTGCTTCATTTGCAAATATTTTCTCCCATTCTTAGGGTTGTCTTTTTGTCTTCTTTATGGTTTCCTTTGCTGTGCAAAAGCTTTGAAGTTTCATTAGGTCCCATTTATTTATTTTTGTTTTTATTTCTATTTCTCTAGGAGGTGGGTCAAAAAGGATCTTGCTGTGATTTATGTCATAGAGTGTTCTGCCTATGTTTTCCTCTAAGAGTTTGATAGTTTCTGGCCTTACATTTAGGTCTTTAATCTATTTTGATTTTATTTTTGTGTATGGTGTTAGGGAGTGTTCTAATTACATCCTTTCACATATAGCTGTCCAGTTTTCCCAGCATCACTTATTGAAGAGGCAGACTCTTCTCTATTGTATATTCTTACCTCCTTTATCAATGATACGGTGATCATATGTGTGTGGGTTTATCTCTGGGTTTTCTATCCTGTTCCATTGATCTATGTTTCTGTTTTTGTGCCAGTACCATATTGTCTTGATTACTGTAGCTTTGTAGCATAGACTGAAATCAGGGAGCCTGATTCCTCCAGCTCCATTTTTCTTTCTCAAGATTGGTTACTCAGGGTCTTTTGTGTTTCCATACAAATTGAAATTTTTTGTTCTAGTTCTGTGAAAAATGCCATTGGTAGTTTGATAGGGATTGCATTGAATATGTACATTGCTTTGGGTAGTAAAGTCATTTTCACAATGTTGATTCTTCCAACCCAAGAACATGGTATATCTCTCCATCTATTTGTATCATATTTAATTTCTTTCATCATTGTCTTATAGTTTTCTGCATACAGGTCTTTTGTCTCCTAGGTAGGTTTATTCAGAGGTATTTTATTCTTTTTGTTGCAATGGTAAGTAGGAGTATTTCCTTAATTTCTCTTTCATATTTTTCATCATTAGTGTATAGGAATGCAAGAGATTTCTGGGCATTAATTTTGCATCCTGCTACTTTACCAAACTCACTGATTAGCTATAGTAGCTTTCTGGTATAGTATCATATCATCTGCAAACAGTGACAGCTTTACGTCTTCTTTTCCGATTTGGATTACTTTTATTTCTCTTTTCTTCTCTGAGTACTGTGGATAATACTTCCAAAACTATGTTGAATAATACTGGTGAGATGGGCAATCTTGTCTTGTTCCTGATCTTAGTGGAAATGCTTTCAGTTTTTCACCTTTGAGGACGATGTTGGCTGTGGGTTTGTTATATATGGCTTTTATTATGTTGAGGTAAATTCCCTCTATGCCTACTTTCTGGAGGGTTTTTATTATAAATGGCTGTTGAATTTTGTCGGAAGCTTTTCCAGCATCTATTGAGATTATCATGTGGTTTTTATCCTTCAATTTGTTAATATGGTGTATAACATTGATTGATTTGTGTATATGGAGAATCCTTGCACTCCTGTGATAAACCCCAATTGATCATGGTGTATGATGCTTTTAATATGCTCTTGGGTTATGTTTGATAGTATTCTGTTGAGGATTTTTGCATCCATGTTCATCAGTGATGTTGGCCTGTAGTTTACTTTTTTTGTGACATCTTTGGTTTTGGTATCAGAGGGATGGTGGCCTTGTAGAATGAGTTTGGCAGGGTTCCTCCCTCTGCTATATTTTGGAAGAGTTTTAGAAAGATAGCTGTTAGCTCCTCCCTAAATTTTTAATAAAATTTGGCTGTGAAGTCATCTGATTTGGGGCTTTTGTTTGTTGGAAGATTTTAAATCACAGTTTCAATTTTACTGCTTGTGATTGGCTGGTTCATATTTTCTTTCTTCCTGGTTCAATCTTGGAAAGTTGTGCTTTTCTAAGAATTTGTCTATTTCTTTCAGGTTGTCCATTGTATTGGCATATAGTTGCTTGTAGTAATCCCTCATTATCATTTGTATTTCTGCTGTGTCAGTTGTTACTTCTCCTTTTTCATTTCTAATTCTGTTTATTCGAGTCTTCTCCCTATTTTTCTTGATGAGTTTGGCTAATGGTTTATCAATTTTGTTTATCTCCTCAAAGAACCAGCTTTTAGTTTTATTGAGCTTTGCTATCTTTTCCTTGATTTCTTTTTCATCTATTTCTGATCTGATCTTTATGATTTCTTACCTATCGCTGTCGGTTTTTTGTGTTCTTATTTCTCTTATACTTTAGGTGTAAGGTTAAGTTGTTTATTTGAGATGTTTCTTGTGGTAGGATTGTATTGCTATAAACTTCCCTCTTAGAACTGCTTTTGCTGCATGTCATAGGTTTTGGGTTGTTGTGTATTCGTTGTCACCTGTTTCTAGGTATTCCTTGATTTCCACTTTGATTTCTTCAGTGCTCTCTTGATTATTAATATATTGTTTAGCCTCCATTTGTTTGTATTTTTTACAGTTTTTTTCCTTTAATTGATATCTAGTCTCATAATGTTGTGGTTGGAAAAAATACCTGATATGATTTCAATTTTCTTAAATTTACCAAGGCTTTATTTGTGACCCAAGATATGATCTATTGTGGATAATGTTCCATGAGAACTTGAGAAGAAAGTGTATTCTGTTGTTTTTGGATGGAATTTCCTGTAAATATCAATTAAGTCCATCTTGTTTAATGTGTCATTTAAAGCTTGTGTTTCCTTATTTATTTTCATTTTGGATGATCTGTCCATTGGTGAAAGTGGGGTGTTAAAGTCCCCTACTATTATTGTGTTACTGTTGATTTCCCATTTTATGGCTGCTAGCATTTGCCTTATGTATTGAGGTGCTCTTATGTTGGGTACATAAATGTTTACAATTGTTATATCTTCTTCTTGGATTGATCCTTGATCATTATGTAATGTTCTTCTTTGTCTCTTGTAATAGTCTTTATTTTAAAATCTATTTTGTCTGATATGAGAATTGATACTGCAGCTTTCAATTGATTTCCATTTGCATTCCCATCACTTTCAGTCTGTATGTGTCTGTATGTGTCTCTAGACCTGAAGTGGGTCTCTTGTAGACAGCATATATAAGGGTCTCATTTTTGTATGCATTCAGCCATCTATGTCTTTTGGTTGAAGCATTTAATCCATTTACATTTAAGGTAGTTATCAATATGTATGTTCCTATGACCATTTTCTTAATTTTGGGGGGTTCGTTATTGTAGGTCTTTTACTTCTCTTGTGTTTCCTGCCTAGAAAAATTCCTTTAGCATTTCTTGTAAAGCTGGTTTGGTGGTGCTGAATTCTGTTAGCTTTTGCTTGTCTGTAAAGATTTTAATTTCTCCTTCAAATCTGAATGAGACCCTTGCTGGGTAGAGTAATCTTGGTTGTAGGTTCTTCCCTTTCATCACTTTAAATATGTCCTGCCACTACCTTCTGGCTTGCAGAGTTTCTGCTGAAAGATCAGCTGTTAACCTTATGGGGATTCCCTTGTATGTTACTAGTTGGTTTTCCCTTGATGCTTTTAATATTTTTTCTTTGGGTTTAATCTTTGTTAGCTTGATTAATATATGTCTAGATGGCTTTCTCCTTTGGTTTATCCTCTATGGGACTCTCTGCACTTCCTGGACTTGATTGGCTCTTTCCTTTCCCATGTTAGGGAAATTTTCAACTATAATCTCTTCTAGTATTTTCTCAGTCCTTTTCTTTTTCTCTTCTTCTTTTGGGACCCACCCTATAATTTGAATATTGGTGCATAATGTTGTCCCAGAGGTCTCTGAGACTGTCATCAATTCTTCTCATTCTTTTTCTTTATTCTGCTCTGTGGTAGTTATTTCCACTATTTTATCTTCCAGGTCACTTATCCGTTCTTTGCCTCAGTTATCCTGCTATTTATTCCTTCTAGAGAATTTTTAATTTCATTTATTGTGTTGTTCATCGTTGTTGTTTGCTCTTTATTTCTTCTAGGTCCTTGTTAAGTGTTTCCTGTATTTTGTCCATTTTATTTCCAAGATTTTGTATCATCTTTACTATCATTACTCTGAATTCTTTTTCAGGTAGGCTGCCTATATCCTCTTCATTTGTTTGGTCTGGTGGGTTTTTACTTTGCTCCTTCATTTGCTGCTTATTTCTCTGTCTTCTCATTTTGCTTAACTTACTGTGTTTGGGGTCTCCTTTTTGCAGGCTACAGGTTCATAGTTCCTGTTGTTTTTGGTTTCTGCCCCCAGTTGGTGAGGTTGGTTCAGTGGTTTATGTAGGCTTCCTGGTGGAGGGGACTTGTGCCTCTGTTCTGGTGGATGAGGCTGGATCTTGTCTTTCTGGTGGGCAGGACTGCATCTGGTAGTGTGTTTTGGAGTGTCTGTAAACTTATTATGGTTTTAGGCAGCCTCTCTGCTAATGGGTGGGGTTGTGTTCCTGTCTTGCTAGTTGTTTGGCATAGGTTGTCCAGCACTGTAGCTTGCTGGTCATTGAGTGGAGGTGGGTCTTAACTTTGAGACAGAGATCTCTCTCCGATTGATATTATGTGTGGCCGGGAGGTCTCTGGTGGAGCAATGACCTGAACTCGGCCCTCCCACCTCAGAGGCTCAGGCCTGACATCTGGCCAGAGCATCAAGACCTTGTCAACACACAGCTCAGAAGGAAAGGGAGAAAAAAAGAGAGAAAGAAAATAAAATAAGTCATTAAAATAAAATTTTTTTAATTATTAAAAAGTAATTTAAAAAAAGAAGAGAGCAACCAAACCAATAAACAAATCCACCAATGATAACAAGCACTAAGAACTATACTGAAATAAACAGAAAAATCAGCCAGTAGTCAGTCTCATATAGCAAACCCCAAGTCTATAGTTGTTTCCAAAGTCCACTACCTCAATTTTGGGATGATTCGCTGTCTATTCAGGTATTCCACAGATGCAGGGTACATAGAGTTGCTTGTGGAGATTTAATCTGCTGCTCCTGAGGCTGCTGGGAGAAATTTCCCTTTCTCTCCTTTGTTTGCACAGCTCCTGGTGTTCAGCTTTGGATTTGGCCCTGCCTCTGCGTGTAGGTCACCCTCTGGCATCTGTTTTTTTCCCAAACAGGAGGGAGTTAGTGGGGTGGCTGATTAGGGGATTCTGGCTCACTCAGGGCAGAGGGGAAGGAGGGGTACACAATGCAGGGCGAGCCTGCGGTGGCAGAGGCCAGCATGACGTTGCAACAGCCTGAGGTGCGCTGTGTGTTCTCCTTGGGAAGTTGTCCCTGGATCATGGGATCCTGGCAGTTTCAGGCTGGAAGGCTCCTGGGAGGGGAATTGTGGATAGTGACCTGTGCTTGCACACAGGATTCTTGGTGGCTGCAGCAGCCGCCTTAGCGTTTCATGCCCATCTCTGGTGTCCGCGTCGACAGCAGCCGCTCATGCCCGTCTCTGAAGCTCGTTTAGGTGGTGTTCTATATGTCCTCTCCTCGCGCACCCCGAAACAATTGTTTTTTGCCTCTTAGGCTGTTCCAGACTTTTTCCCGGACTCTCTCCCACTTAGCTGCGGCACACTAGCCCCCTTCAGGCTGTATTCACACAGCCAACCTCAGTCCTCTCCCTGGGGTCTGAATTCTGAAGTCCGGGCCTCACCTCCCAGCCCCCACCTGTGCTGGCAGGTAAGCAGACAAGCCTCTCAGGCTGGTGAGTGCTGGTCGGCACCGATCCTCTGTGAGGGAATTTCTCCACTTTGCCTTCTGCCCCCTTGTCTCTGTGCTCTCCTCCATGGCTCCGAAGCTTTCCCCCCACTCACCCCCCACTTCCACCAGTGAAGGGGCTTCCTAGTGTGTGGAAACTTTTCCTCCTTCACAGCTCCCTCCCAGAGGGCAGGTCCTGTCCCTATTCTTTTGTCTCTGTTTTTTCCTTTTTCTTTTGCCCTACTCAGGTATGTGGAGAGTTTCTTGCCTTTTGAGAAGTCTGAGGTCTTCTACCAGCATTCAGTAGATGTTCTGTAGGAGTTGTTCCACATGTAGATGTATTTCTGATGTATTTGTGCAGAGGAAGGTGATCTCCACATCTTACTCATCTGCTATCTTGAAAGTCCTCTCCTTGTACTTTCATCTTTAAATATGTAATTTCTTACTCTAGCATATTTCAAAAACTTGCATTTTCATATCATACTTAAAAGAATATTTTAGATAATATAGCCGTACAAATTCCCATTGTCTCCCACAAAGATTTCTTGAAGGTATTTTACTATGTCATTGATACTTCAAATATCTTTACTTATAATGTCTAAACTAATCCTGTTGCTCTATCTACCCTGCTTCTTCACATATCACATTTCTAACCATCTTATAAAGACTGAAGAATGTCCTGTCTGCCACATGGTATTGCTTTGGATGCTTGGGTCTTAGTACATGGATGTAACTGAAACCAACTTTTTTATCTAAGCAATTTCTAAGAGTGAAAATACTGAAAATTTGCATACAGCGCCCTTGTGAAATTAAGTTAAATTGAGAAGTTCTTGACAGAAACAGAACAGAAACCTGTTTGCCAGCCTCAAGTGTCTCCTTCAATGCCTAAGTTGGGTTTATCACCTTTTGCTTTAAGGGACTTCATGGCCAGCACTATTCCAACTAAAGGGAGGTTTGCTTGGGCATTCTATGACAAATGAACATCTTCCTTTGAATCCGTACCATAGAATCCAATATTTGATTATAAACTAGGGTGGTGAGAGGATGAATGCAGACATGTGTGCCTCTATAACATTTTAAGCTGAAGTTTTAAAGTCTTTGAATTCATAAGCTATTTCTTTTATCTTTTTTTAATCCCAAAGAACAATCAAAAAATAAAGGTATTATATAAATGCTTATCTTTAAAAATAATTATTATTTCATAGAATTGTAAAGATTAATTAATATATGTAAAATGATTAGAATACAACAGCATGATGCATAGTATTTTATATATAATTGCTATTATTTTACGAGAATTAACATAGAGAAAATCGGTCAACTTTAGAGAGCAGCTACCACCAGTGCAAAGTGTAGTGAAGTAGGCATTAATCAGAAGAGGTATTTACTATTTGCTTGCCTTAAGAAAACACACTTCTCTTTGGTATTTCTTTAAAGAACAAAATACGGATTGAGTCCCCTTTCATTAATTTTGGTTGCTGAATTGTGTTTCCCTTTGAATACCAGATTTAGTTTAATTTGGACAATAGTGGTCCCATGTTTTATTTAAGTTTATTTGCAATAACCAAAAATTCCTAATAAAAGCAACTGTTCTAATAGTTAATTGGGATAACAGAAGAAAATGTTATAAATCAGAAACAAACAAAAAAAAAAAGAGAGGGGTGTGGCAAGGGTTGAAAATGAAAGTACTCAAATAAGAACAAGTCAGAAATATCAGCCACACCCAAATGTTGTGTAAATTCTTCAAGTTTTGTACCTTTATAGACTGAGGCTCTGTTAAGTTTTCAGTTAACTCTTTAGTCAGTCTCTCTTCAAGGAAAGAGCATTCAGGGATAGGCAGCTGGATTTATATTGATGAAACTGCACATAGTTTAATGAGGCTAGAGTTATGATAAACAGAAGGCACAGCACAAAATAGGAGAGAGTGTGTATTTCAAACTAAAGAGTGGTTCTACCAGTAATGGGGAGCCACTGTAGATTTTAAGCAGGTAATAGCATTATCACGTTGCATTTTAGAGAAAGTATTTTGGATTCATTAAATTAAATTTGTATATTCATTCACTTAACAGATATTTGTTGTTATATATGCCAGATAATTTTCAAGATGCTCAGGATAGCAAAGTGAACAGGACAAAAAAACAATCTTTTTCATGGAGCTGACAAAAAGTAGGACAGTTTGACAATAAACAACTAAAGAAACAAGGATTAAGATTTTAGATAGTGAAACTATCATGAGGAAATAAGCAGAATTAAGTGATACAGTGTGATTGATGGGTGTGATCAGTGGTTGGCATCGCTAAATAGAAATGATGATACCAGACTATCTCTGAGGAATAACATCATATTTAAGACCAGAATGAAAAGAAGGAAGTCACCACTTGGACTAGAACCAGAGAATGGATAACTGCAAAGAGCTGGAGGAAGACAGCAAGGCTTGCTAGAGAAATGGAAAAAAGTCCAATGTGGGAACAGCAAATTTTATGAGAATGAAAGTGGTACAACCAGAGGTTTAAAAGCTAGTTTAATAGCTCATGTAGAGTGTCATAGCATAGGACATGGGAAAAGACTATAATTTTGAAAATGGAAATCTCTTGGTTGATGTTTAAAAAATGGAATGATATGATCTTAATTACATGTTTAAAGCACAACATTAGCAGCTGATTGAAGTGTGAATGAGAATATATGCAATACGGAAACTAGTTAACTCCCTAACTGATATCTCCTATCAGAGGTGACAGATACTGGTGATTTGTCCTAAGTGGTAACAGAGGAGATGGTGAACATAGAGGTGGAGCTGCAGGTACTCAATGGTAGGATGGATAAGGATGAGAAAAAAAATTCGGGTATCAATAATTAAAACTGTATCTGATATGTAACATGGCTTCATGAAAAGATGCGAAAGCCATTTCAGGGTTATGATGATAGAAGATGAGTCCAGATTATATTCAAGACTACAAAGAAAAAGGAAGTAACCATGTCTTTCTCCATTTAACAAGTCTTCATTTCCCAAGATTAATTGCTCTCAAGTCTGCTCTTTCATCCATCAAAGCCATTACAGTCTATAGTTTTCCCTTAGTAGTAATACTTCCCTTATTGGGTTACTGTGAGAAATAAATCAGATAGAAACAGACTGTACAGTCAGGTTATATGAAATAGCCCTTTATGTAAACATACTGGCAAAATTGTATGTTTCAATATAGTAATATGTAAAGTGTCATATAAATATTATTATTAAGCAGTATTTATTGAATAAATTTTAATTATTATTTATGATGTACTAAATACTGCTCTAGATGTATTTAACATAGTAGTAAAAATGTTAGATGATAATTATCCTTATCTCTTATTCTATTAAGAATTCTATTAATTTTAGATAGAAAAGAAAAACAAATATATAATATGCAAATAAATTATTCATCCAACAGAGATTTATATTGAGCACCAACAACTTTCTGGGTACTGCTGTAGGTGCAGGAAATACAGAAGTGGAACATAACTGATAAAAATCTCTTCCCTCATGGAAACCACATTCAAGCAGGCAAGCAAATAAGAACAACAACATAAAAAAACAGATCAGATTAAATCCTGGGAAAATATTTACAATAGAGGATGGCATAGACTTAGTGGGTGTCAACTTTGGTTAGAGAGCAAGTCATGTCTCACCTGTACTCAAAAGAGGGGTGACTCATTGGGAGTCACCTTAGTGTGTGTCTATCACAGTCCCCAAACACTGAGCCTGATATATTGCATATATTCTACAACATACAAAGATGCTGAAAAATGCTGATATATTTTCAATAAAGTTTTAAATTTTATGCAGTTTTCACAAATAACATACAATATGAATATGAGTAATATTTAAGGATACTGAGTCTTAATGTACCTTTTTAAATGTAAGATAACATTCACAATGATAATAATAATAATATATTGCTTTAGAGTAAACTATCTTACATTTAAAATGATCAACAGTTATAATGTTAGAGAGGAAATTAATTCTTTTTAGTTTTCCTAAACGGAAATGACCGTATGAAAGCAAGAAAGAACCTGAAAGATCGTTAGTGGCTCATTATCTTTCATTTCCTTACAAGACTAAAGGACACATTGCAGTTAATATCTTCTTAACCAACTATCTTTCCACTGACGTTCTTCTAATGTTGCAGACTGGTGCCACATAAGTCTCTCCACTGAGGGTGACTGGTTAAAATCCTCAATCAATTATATGATGCAAGTTAACATAACCTAAGTCCCTTTCTCAAGAGGATGAAGGTAGAATAATGGAAAGTGGGGGGACTTTAAAGCCAGATAGATATGACTGGAATCCTACTTATTAGCTGAGGCAACTGGTTACATTCTTGAATCTCACTGAGGCTTAAATTCCTCATCTGTTAAATGGAGATAACTGTATCACTCTTATAGATTTATGGCAAGCCTGGAAGGAGAAAATATATGTAATTAATTGAGGACACTATCTGACACCAAAAAACTCAGCTCAATAAATTTTTGGCTTTTTCAGAATTAATAAAATTATTGTTATACCCACTTCAGCCTTCATCTTATGTTAACACCAGAAAATTTTGACGGTTAGTTAATTAAAAATGTTATTCATAGGTGATAAATCAGACACATTTTACCTCATCACTTTTCATTTACTATAATGGTAACTTTTAAAATGAATGGTCAGAAAACATTAGAACAGTTCTTTTGTTTGGGTGCACTTATTGCTAGATTCTAAGATAAATGGTTTCCACAGCTCCTGTTAAAAACAGAAAATGCAAAAATTTGGCAGGTAACTCTTCTCATCAAGTTGTCCTGCCCTATTTTATCAGCAACATTTGTCATCATTCTTTCACAGTGATAAAAAATTAGTTACATTTTCCTTATTGTACCATCACTATCTGTATCTCTGAGATTGACAAATGTCAATCTGTGTTCCCACAGAAAAATTCACATTTTGTCTTGTAACAATGTCGATCAGGAGTTCCTTGAGATGGGGTTAATTCCTCCTCTCTGTCCTCTCACATCTAGGATAGAGCCTGGATAATCAACACTAAGTAAATAATTGGTGAAATAAAAATGAAACCATAAGTGTTCAAATTAAAGACATAGGTATCTGCTGACACAATTTACTAGTGTAGAATCACAATGGGTTCTTGAAATCTCTTATGGACTGAATGTCTGTGCCCACTCTACCACCTCCTGCTAATTCATATGTTGACGTCCTAACACCTGTGTGACTGGACTGTATTTGGAGAGGAGACGATAAAGGTTAAATGAGTATATAAGGTCAGGATTCTAATCCAGTAGGGCTGGTGCCCCATAAGAAAAGGAAGAGATACCAGAGCTCTCTCTCCAACATTTAAGGATACATTGAGAAAGTAGCCCTCTGCAAACAGGAAGAGAATTCTCACCAGGAACCGAATTGGCCTGCACCTTGATCTCAGGTTCCCCAGCCTCCAGAACTGTGAGAAAATAAATTTCTGTAGTTTAATCCAGGCTGTGGTATTTTGTTATGGCAGCTGGAGCTGACTAAGACAATTACATTTTATATAATATGATGGATTTTATACTTTATATTATATTCTTCAAGAATTAACTCCTCACCTGACTAACCCTGCTAGTAGAATGTGTATAATTAGTTTACCAAAGCAAAATTAATATTAATAAATTTTGGAAGATAAGACTGCATTTGGCATTTGGGACTTAGCTAAATGATATGCAGACGTAAATGCATGGAGTCTATTAAAAATCCCACTGACTGCCAAGGATCACATATAGAGTTGAGCTGCCTCCAGTTTTATACATCCATTGCAGAATTTGTTCTACTTTGGGTATTTTAGCCAAACAGGGTGCATTTTTGAGACCCAAATAATATCATTTAATAAAGCTTGAACCATGGAAAACATAGTTACAGCTTCTCTAAAGAACCTACAGTAAAAACAACATGTATAAAAATATTTCATTCATGAATCTACTCTGAGATTGAATCCTCCTAATATTTTATTGACGTAAGAGTTTGGACTCCAAATTTTAAAATAAACTAACAAAAAGACACTCAAGTAGTCAGTAGGAATTTTTCCAGAATAATAAATCTCTACTTTTTAATCTATAACTCTTCTGTGGTATGGGACAATATAGTTAATCTACTCTTGTCTCAATATCTCTGTTTATCTCCATAATCTTTGAAATAAACAGGCCAATAAGTTAGAAAGTTTTGGGTCTTACAGCTGATTTATTGAAGGAAACATCCTTTATCATAACTTCTCCTTTATGATTTGGACTTGAAAGAAACTCATTAATATATACAATGGAAAGTACCCTCATATTAATTCAGGGTACTCTGGAAGAATTATATATGGCAAATTCTCTCATTTCATCCTTACACAACTCTAAGAGATTGGTATTGCTCCTGTTTTACAAAACAATAAATGAAGCAAAGAATTGATAAGTAACTTGCTTAAACTCATATTGTCATTAAGTGGTAGATGTGATTTGAATTGCATTTCCTTTAGAAGTCCTGAAAATATTTTTCCAAAATTGAGGAATAAATAATAATGATGATGCTAGTTAAAAAATATAATAATAATGAAGTACAGTTTCTTCCCCAAAGCTCTTACAATGGATGTATAGTCTCTCACTTAAACACTTAAAAATAATTCAAAGATGTCTACAAAAGATATTAAGTTACATGTAAGTAAGTAGAACATAAAGTCAAAGAAGGGAGAGAAAATAAATACTAAAGCCATGGAAGAGTTCACAAGCAAAACAGTTTAGCCAATAGTGTTCATTTTGCATCTTAAACATAATAACATGTTATATGTAGTTATTTGTAACGTAAGAATGTTTTTCCTTGCATTCTACAATGCCAGGGTGTGTTATGCATGAATATATTAAGTATTATTTTAAACTCAATTTTGAAATGAAAAAAATCTGAGTTTAAGGACATTGAGTGACTTATCTAAAGTGACTTAGCCAAAAGATGTCAGTGCTGGATCAAGAATCCAACTTTTTTACTCCTGTCCCAAAACCATTTCTTTAAATCCTCAAAGCTGGAACAAATGCCACTTCCTCCCCCATAAAACTGTGCCTAAAATTGCCTTCAAGCTATAAGGAATCCATACATCTTACAATAAGAAATGTTAATATTCATTAATCAAAGCACTTGTTTATTGGATTTGTTATCAAGGTAAAAAACATACTTTGAATAAATATTTAATATCCTCCTAAGGGCACCAAGCAAATAACACCATTCATCTTCTAACCCTTGTATATGCAGGCAAGAAAAGGTTGCTAAGGAATAAAGTGCTTGCAGAACTCAATATTAGACTGTTTAGATTTACAAATTCTTGGTGGTAGTACTGTTAGTAAATATAGCCCATTTGTCACTTTTTTATTTTAAACTCAGAATGGAAATAACATAATCTGTCACTCTCACAGTACATGCTGAGTTATGAAACCAATAAAATTTAGATCAAATATTAAGTAAAAGGACTGACATAGGCAGACCAATGGGTATAGATTGACATAAATTTACTGAAACTTTAATTTGGAAAAAATGCAAAGAAAAAGAACTACTAAAAATGTTTAACACTTTCAGAGTGCAGTCTCATTTTCAGATGCATCACCAATTATAGGACTAGCATAAAGATGCAGCGTTAATGTATTTATGATCACTCCTAAAACATATTTGAAAAAGACATTAAAGTCTTATATGGTACAGATGGCTTCAAACACTTTAAAATATTGCCATTTTGATCTATGAGTAAAATTTCTAAATGTAGAAATGGCATCACATGTCATACAATCTAATGACAACTTGTATTACTTGTAAGCCAAAAATTTTTACAAATTAGGTAAATACTAGAAATAATTAGTAATTAGGGTACCAATAGAGTTCTGCTCTTCCAGTTCTGTCTTTCAATAAATTCACATTTTTATTAATACCCTTTTCCTTCATTTTGCCTCTTTTGGTACCCAGAAGAATGCCTCTTATCATTATGTATTTCCAAATAAGAGCAGCCTAAGTGGAATTCATTAATGTCCTTCTTTTATAGGTTAATATTTGTAAGCTTAAGTAACTTAGTTATTAATGACAGTTCAACACATTAGATTAATTACAAGAGATAGGAGGCAGGATTTAATTTGATCTTAGCCTTTTGAGTCATAGCTCATTGAGTTAAGATATACATTTAATCAGTAATAATACTTGTTGCTGGCATGACAAAAAATTGCAGTTTCAATAAAATCTATTTAAAGTTTTTCATGAAATTCTGATTAGGTCGATATATTTTTCTTTGTATATATATATATATATATATATATATATATATATATATATATATATAATCTTTTTTTTTTTTTTGTAATTATAATCATTGTACCTTCCTTGGTTTCCCAGGGAAGTCAACCATTAAAATATAAAAATCCAGACACTTCATCTTATTTTTCTGTTTCTAGAGAACATAATATTGTCATTTTAAATGGTTTTTTACATATTTGCATGCAAAAATAGGTGCATTTTAAGACAGTAGTTCATTATTAGTCAAACAGATTTCATTAACATTTTCTTCCCTGGAATTTAGATCCAATCAAATTTAGATTCTCCTTATGTAAAATGCTGAAGTTAAAAACATTCAGAATAAAAATCTCAAATAAACAACCTAACTTTACACCTCAAGGAACCAGAAAAAGAAGAATAAATGAAGCCCAAAGTTAGTAGGAAAAAGGAAATAAAGATCAGAGCAGAATTAAATTAAATAGAGACTGAAAAGACAATAAAAAAATCAATGAAACCAACCATTGTTTAATGAAAAGATAAACAAAATTAACAAACCTTTAGCTAGACTCACCAAGAGATAGAACTCAAATAAACAAAATCAGGAATAAAAGAGGAGATGTTACAATTGAGACCACAGAATTACAAAGTATCATGAGACTACTATGAACAATTATATGCCAACAAATTGGACGGTCTAGAAGAAATGGATAAATTCCTAGAAATATACAATTTTCCAAGACTGAATCATGAAGAAATAGAAAATCTGAACAGACCAATTACCAGCAAGGAGATTGAATCAGTGATCAAAAATTCCCCAGCAAAGAAATGTCCAGGACCAGACGACATTGTTGATGGATTCTACCAAACATTCAAATAAGAATTAATACCCATCCTTCTCAAACTCTTCCAAAAAATAGAAGAGAAGGAAACACTTCCAAATACATTTTAAGAAGCCAGCATTACCATGTACCAAATCAGACAAAGATACCACAGAAAAGGAAATTACAGGCCAATATTCCTGATGAACATAGATGCAAAAATCTTCAGCAAACTATAAGCAAACTGAATTCAACAATATATTTTAAAGGATTATACACCATGATAAAGTGAAATTTATTCCAGGGATGCAAGGATGGTTCAGCATCCACAAATCAGTCAATGCGACAAACCACGTTGACAAAATGAAAGCTAAAAATCATATGATCGTCTAAGTAGATGCAGAAAAAGGATTTGACAAAATTCAGTGTAAATTAATGATAAAAACTCTCAAAAAATTGGGTATAGAAGGAACATACTTAAACATAATAAAGGCCATATATGACAAGCCCACAGCTAACATCATATTCAATGGTGAAAAGCTGAAATCATTTCCTCAAAGATTTGGAACAAAATGGGAATGCCCACTCTTACTAATTTTAATAAACATGGTATTGGATGTCCAATAAAAATCATTCAAATTAGAAAAGAAGTAAAATTTTCACTAACTGCAGATGACATGATATTATAGATAGAAAACCCTAAAGAATCCTCCAAAAAACTGTTAGAACTGATAAATAAATACAGAAAGTTGCAGGATAAAATATCAATAAACAAAATTCTGTTGTATTTCTATACATTAATAACAAACTATCAGGAAGAAAAATTAAGAAAACAATCCCACTTACAAGGTCATCAAAAAGAATAAAATACCTAAGGATAAATTTAACCTAGGAATTGAAAGACCTATACATAAAAAATTACATTACAGTGATGAAAGAAATTGAAGAATTCACAAATAAATAGAAATAAATTCCATGACCATAGATTGAAAGAATTAATATTGTTTAAATGTCCATTCTACCCAAGTAGTCTATAGATACAATGCAATCCCTATCAAAATATCAATGGCATTTTTCACAGAAAAAGAACAAACAACCCTAAAATTTGTGTGAAGCCACAGAAGATCCCAAATAGCCAAAGAAATCTGGAGAAAAAACAAAGCTGGAGGCATCACACGCCCTGATTTCAAATTATATCACAAAGCAATAGTAATCAAAACAGTACGGTATTGGCATAAAAACTGACACATAAATCAATGGAACAGAATAGAGAGCCCAGAAATAACCAATGCATACATGGTCAATTAATTTACAACAAAGGACCCAAGGATATGCAACAGGTAAAGGACAGTTTTTTCAGTAAATGGTTCTGGGAAAACTAGACAGCCACAAGCAAAAAAAAAAAAAGAAAAAGAAATTGGACCACTGTGTTACATCATACACAAAAATTAGCTCCAAGTAGATTAAAGACTTGAATGTATGATATGAAGTTATAAAACTATAAAATTCCTAGAAGAAAACAGATACAGTAAACTCCTTGAACCTGGTCTTGGCAATGATATTTTGGATTTCATACCAAAAACAAAGGCAACAAAAGCAAAAATCAACAAGTGAGACTACATCAAACTTAAATTCTCCTGCAGTAGAAGAAACCATCAACAAAATGAAAAGCCAACATACTGAATGGGAGAAAATATTTGCAAATCATATAGCTGATAAGGGGTTAATATCCATAATATATAAAGAATTCATTCAACTCAACAGTGAAAAAACAATCAAATTAAAACATGGGCAAAGATCTGAATAGACATTTTTCCAAAACAGACATTCAGTTGGCCAACAGATGCATGAAAAGATGCTCAAATCACTAATCATCAGGGAAACACAAAACCATAATGAGACATTATCTCATACCTGCTAGAATGGCTATTAAAAAGACAAGAAAAAATAAGAATTGAGAAAAGATGGAGAAAAGGGTACCCTGCTTCACTCTTGGTGGGAATACAAATTGGTGCAACCATTATGGAAAACAGTATGGAATTTCTTCAAAAAATTAAAACTAAAACTATCATATGATCCAGCAATTCCACTTCTGGATATTTATCCAAAGAAAATAGAAACACTAACTTGAAAAGATATATGCACTCCTATGTTCAATGCAGCATCCTTTACAACAGCCAAGACGTGAAACAACCTAAGTGTCTATTGATAGATGAATGGATAAATAAAATGTGGTATATATATATATATATATATATATATATATATATATATATACACACACACACACACACACACATATATACATACACACACATACATCAGGCCAGGCCATTTATATATATTTGACAGGATATTACTCAGCCATAACAAAGAATGAAATCTTGCCATCTGCAACAATATGGACAGACTTTGAGAGCATTGTGCTAAGTGAAATATAAGTCAGAAAAAGACAAATACCATATGATCTCACTTATATGAGAAATTTCAAAAGAAAACAATCTCACAGATACAGGGAACAGATTGGAGGTTGCCAGAGGCAGGGTTGGGTGCTGGGCAAAATGGGTGAAGGGAATCAAAAGCTACAAACTTCTAGTTATACAGTAAATAAGTCATGGGGATGTAATGTACAGCATGGAAGCTATAGTTAATAACACTGTACTGTATATATGAAAGTTGCTAAGGGAGTAGATCTTGAAAGTTCTAACAATAGAAAAAAAATTCTGTAACTATGTATGTTGGCAGATGTTAAGTATACTTATTATCATGATCTTTTTGTAATATATACAAATATTGAATCATTAAGTTGTACACCTGAAACTAATATAATGTTATATGTCAATTATATCTCAACAAAAATAAATAAGTAAATAAATACACAATATAAATAAATAAGTACAAGCCCCCAGAATGATGTCAAATCAATGAAATTCATCAGAGAATGAGTATTTAGTAGTTAAACATTTCCAATATTTTCTGTTCTCATTCTTTATGAGTCAGAATTATTTTAACAGAGATTGATTATTTTCTTGTGAATTTTAAAATGGAGACTTGTTTAATCAATCTATGTCCAGATCAAAATTTTAAGATTTTAACTTCTACTTTTAAAATGATATTTTTAGATCATTATTTTTAAAGTCAGGTCTTCCATGGCTATACTGGGCAGATTAAAATGTTATGAAGATTTTTTCTTTCATTGATAGAAGTCAATAACTATTTTTACTCTTTTAAGAATGGGTTTTTATTTTGTATTTTATTATACCGAATATGTTTTATCAGATAATAACAAATGTATCTTGTAGTTTTTAATATGACTAATTAGATTGGGGTTCTTCTGACAGTTTTTATTCTACTAAGAAATTTACCATTATAATTTTAAGTTGTGTCAGGGTTATTTTGAATAAATGCTAAGACACTGCTTTCTATACAGTAAGCCCAGAAGTAAATGAAGAGTTGGTTACCTTTGCATTCTGATTTAACACAACCCATTATTCCAAATTACAGATGTATAATCTGTCATTTTACTGTCATTATTCTTTGCAGAATTGAAAAACTTTCTGTTTTTTTAAAGCACCCTATTAGTATGCATAAAACCCATAGAGAATCCCAGGCTTACCGTGGGCAAAAATATTAATATAAGCACTAATTTTCAGAATACTTGTTTTTTCTCTTCCATGCAACTGTTTCACAGCTTAATTCCGTCCAGAGTTACAAACATTCTTGTATTATTTCCCTCCTCTTTCTAATCAATGACTTTGTATAAAATTAAATCAACTCTGAAATAATGATATATTAATTTAATATGAATAACATTCTAGGCTCTGGGGAGTTGATATTATTACCATTCTCATAAGCAAAGTAGATGCCTAAGGAGACATAACTGATGATCAGCAAAACAAGCATTGGAACTTGGGTCTTTAGTTCATTTAACATGAACTGAAGAATTCACTACTTTTGTTCTCTTCAAAGAATTCCTGACATTATCAAATACAAAGAGTAAAAGCTAACAAATCAATCTCTCTCTCTCTCTCAGTATCCATAAACTTCTACTACTAACTAATCTTTGTGTGAATGTACACACACATGTGTGTGCACACACACAATACTGGAATGGGAGTATTCTTGTTCTTTTTTAAAGGGGACTAAATGCCAAATTACAGTAACTATTGCATCTCCTTTTTATCTTAAATAGCACTGGGAGAAGTCAGCTGCTGATTCATTCATAAATGACAGATGAAAGCATGAAACACTGAGAAAAAGTGATGGCTGAGTGGTTAAGAAGCTGAACAAAGTTTTCAATAGTTTCAGACCAGAATGGAAAATAAAGTTCAGAGCTAAACAGTGTGGAGTGTGCAGTCTTTAAACTGTGACAAACATCATTAGCATACCTAACACCTAGATGCTGGTGTTTGAGTACTATCTCCACTGAAAGGGACTAGAACACCTCAGAGAATTGACTAATACTAGGACTGGGACAGGGAAAGAACAAGATGACCCTGGAACATCTTGTGTCCCAAATTTAGGAATTGACTAAAGAGTGATAAAAATATTCAGAATGACGCTGAAACTAACTAAAAGATGATCCCACTGATCAAAACTGGAACAAATTTATCTTTAAAGTACATTTGAAATGTAGCAGTTTATAGCACATTGAATAAAATTGGAAAAATGTGAGTCTATATGGATAAAAATTAATAAATGAACAATATGAACATTTGAAAAGGATCAGGATACTTTTTAAAGATTCATGTGTTCACCACAAGGTTAAAAAGTAAATTCACACTCACCTCTGCCTTGCAGACACCTCTTTCATCAAGTGATGAAAGCATGTGTGCTAAGCAAATAGTCTACTGAGTGATATTCTGGGTCTCTTCCTGGCTGACTATGAGGAGGAATCCAATTAGATAATGCCTCACATTGATTTGAGCTTTGCCTTGCCCATTTTTTCTCTTTTTTTCATGAACTTCACTGCTTGGTTTTATACCTCCTTAGTAAAGGCTTAGCATTTTAATCCTTGCTTTAGTCACTGTTATTTTAGGATATTATCTAAGCCATTTGGTTTTACACTTGAAATTCAAGCAATATATACCCATATCAACAAAATCAAATAGAACAATCCCTATAAACATCACAATAGATACAGAAGAAGCATTTTAAAAAATTCAAAATTCAATTTATAATAAAACTATTGCCAACCTAGTAATAGAGAAAACTTCATTAGCTTAATTAATATCTACAAATAATAGCATAATTAATGATTAATCAATATCAGTAGCATAGTTAATAATGAAAGATATTTTTATCTGAGTTGAAAATATAAGAATGTCCCTCAGCATTTATAGTCACTATTTGATATTTTATTAAATGCAAGAAAAAGAATTACAAGAATTTGAAAGAAATAAAACTGTCATTGTTTTCAGGTGACATGATTAGTTACATAAAATCCTTAATCTAAAATATGTCTATAGGATTAAAATGCAATGTAGTAAGATCACTTCATAAAATTTCCATATACAAAAATCAATTGCATTTGAAGAAACAATAAGAAAATAACATATTAAGATATAATAATATTTGTAATTACTTTTAAAAAGAGATTTTTGTGAATAAATCTAGTTGCAAGAATTAAAAAAATAAAAAACTGCACAGAAATACATAAATACTATTGAGAGAAATTAAAGGAGCTCTTTAAACATTTAAGAATATATCATGTTCACGAATAAAATGATTCAGTATTATAAAGAAGTGATATATAGATTTGATTCAATGCAAGCATAGGAGTGTGTTGTGTGTATACATGTGTGTTGGAAGTTGTTTATTTTCAAATTTATATGGAAGTGAAATGAACCAAGAATAGCCAAGACAATACTGATGAAGCAAAACACTAATAGAAAACTTAACTTGGTAGATATCAAGACCTATTTTAAAGGTTCTGTAATTAGAAATGTGTGCTATTGGTGCAAGGAGAACCCAAATAAAGTAATAAAATACAACATTCAATTTACATCCAATGTGGTATTTCAGAGCAGTAGGAGAAGCCTTTACAATAAATTGTATTGTATCAATGAAATATATATCCATTGATCCCTACCTCACACCATACACACACACATATAAATGATTATATGTAAATTGTATATATAAATGTTAGAGGTAGAGCATTATGCTTCTAGAAAAATATCAATAACAAAAGAAAATAATAATAAGTAGGTATGCATAATTAATGTACATTAGAAGAGTGGGGATTTGTGATATAATTCATATAGAGAAAAATTCATGTTTTAAGATGTACAGTTTTATGAGTTTTAACAAATTTGAAGCTTAATTTTAAAACATCACAAATTTGTAAAGAAAATAATATGATAAACTAGACTACATTAAAATGTATGAAATTCTGCTTACCAAAAGATATTATTAGAAAGTGAAAAGTCAAGCCATAGAGTAGAAAAAAAAATATGCAATTCATATTACAACCAATTATTTGAATACTGAAAGTATATAGAAAACCCCATTAGTCAAAAAGAAAAACTATTGAAAAAATGACGGAAAGATATGAACAGATATTTCAAATCAAAACACATTCAAATGAAAAACAAATTAAAGTATGTTACAACTCATGAGGGAAATGTTCATTAACATCACATTTTTGATCCCAATCTATACTCACCAAAATATACAAAAATAAATATACAAGTCACATGTTTGCAAGGATGTAAAGTAATCAGAAGTTAAAGTAACCAGAATTCTCGTTCATTGATGATGCAAGAATAAGATGACACTAATGCTTTGGGAACCTCATGATATCTACTATAGTTCAAAATATGCATGCTCTATGACCCAGCAACTCCATTGCTACTATATATGCAAGAGAAATACATTGCAAATGATGTACACAGAATGTGCATAACATTATTATCCATGAGAACCAAAAACCCTAAAACTACTCAAATATCCATTCACAACAAAATGAGTAAGCAAGCAAAAGGTAGTATGCTCACACACAAAGGCCTATTATTATACAACAATATTGATAAATAAACTGTATTCATATTCAGTAACTTGTATGAACCTCACAAATATGATGTTAAGTTTAAGAGGACAGTCACAAAAGAATTCACACTTTTACTCCATATAAATAAAATGCAAAAGAGGGAAAATAATCTATGATTTGAGAAGTAATGTAGTACTTATCTTTGGAGAGATTTATAGGGGGTGCTGTAGAGAATGGGTAAGGTTCTATTTCATAGAATTGAACAGATGGTACACTTTTTGATAATTCATCAAGCTTTACACTTAGGATTTGTTTCCATTTACATATGTATGCTATACTGAGATGAAATATTTATTAAAATTGGTTAGTACCTTTAGTCTATCCTCTATTTTTAATTGAAATATAACCATATTAAATTAATTGCCATGAAGAAAATTTGATATTCACATATTACATACCAGGTTTATTCCATAGCTTTGAATACTCCCTGGAACATTACTCTGTAGTCTCCAAATTACATGTACAGCATGAGAAGATGGTAATCAAGTCACCTCAGTCAATCAAAACTTGTTAGCTAATAATGTAATGGCAAATTGTAGGAAATTCAGTGGGCACCAATTTGAGGGTCAATCCAGCCTTCTTTTCTGGGTACTGCCTGCCACACCCAGGTTTGCTTCTTTGTATCACTGTTTCTTTTCTCTTATTCGATTCTCCCGGCTACAGGTGACTGAATATAGGTGAAAATATTACCTGGGACCTTTTCATTCTATCTTTTGGAAAATTGGAATTTAAGTTAAAAATAGCTTACCATGAGCCGGCCTATTAAATAAAGGTTATATAAACCTAGTAGCCATTAATGCACCAATTTCCACTCCTTTAGCCCAATAAGCAGAAAACACCAGACTGCAGAGAAAGGAGAATGGGACAAATATGCAGAAAGTAGAAAAATGGAAATTTAAGAAGAGAAGTTTGCTGGCTTTCCAGTATAAAACTGCAGTTTCTTGCTGAGGTTCAATGCCATTTCTGCCTTGGACTACACAAGAATGTCCATTAATCCTATAAAAATTATATTTCTTTCACTCCTGTTGTTTTTAATGACAAACTTCATCTTCATCATAATTTTATCCAGGATATTTTGTATTTACATTGTATGTGCATGAGAGTAAGTGGGAAAAAGAGCAATGTAAGTTTTCTAAAGGTAAAGATATTTATGATGGGATAAGATGTACTTTGATATCAAGAAATTTAGATTTTAGAAGTTAGAGTATCTTGGTTAACTGATTATTTTTATAACTAATTAAAAATACAGAACCAAATCAAAGGAAACTTTTAAATGACAGAAATTGCAGGCATATAAATAGAATAAATTGTAGTTAAGGCTATAATTATTTGTCCCCATTGACCAATAATATCATTCTAATTGTAGATTTACAATTCAGCAGACCATTATATTGTAGTAAAAGTTTGTACCAATACTAAGTATTTATACAGAATGCACAACGCTGAACTGTCTACAGAAGCCTTTCATTACTGTGTATAAAAAGCACTCCCTTAGTGATGTAATTTAGCTACAGTTTTAAGTTAACAAGCAATCTTAATGACTGTGTATAATGTTAACTGTGAATATAACAGAAAGGTTATAGAATAATATGCATATCACAGAAGCAAAATTATAGTAGAAACAATCAGTTCTTTATATTTTTGTGCATTTAAGAAAAAAAAAGCTCCATTTTTCCAGAAATTAAAAAATAAAACAAAACAAAACAAAAACCCCTAAAAACTCTTATGCATTGAGGGAAGGAATTAGGGGTGGGATTTGTGTGTGTGTGTGTGTGCGTGTGCGTGTGTGTGTGTGTGTGTAGACAAACTTGCTTCAGAAGACATATGGATTAAATCTCATAAAAAGAAACACAAAATGAAGGCATTTTATATTAATCAAAATTATCGGATAAACTAAATTACCTTTTTTTTTTTACAAAGTCATGAAATGCAAGGCTGTCTTTATTTTATTTTTTAAACATCTTTATTGGAGTATAATTGCTTTACAATGGTGTGTTAGTTTATGCTTTATAACAAAGTGAATCAGCTATACATATACATATATCACCATATCTCCTCCCTCTTGCATCTCCCTCCCACCCTCCCTATCCCACCCCTCTAGGTGGTCACAAAGCATACAGCTGATCTCCCTGTGCTATACAGCTGCTTCCAACTAGCTATCTATTTTGCATTTAGTAGTATATCTAAGTCCATGCAACTCTCTCACTTTGTCCCAGCTTACCCTTCCCCTCCCAATGTCCTCAAATCCATTCTCTAGGTCGGCATCTTTATTCCTGTCCTGCCCATAGGTTCTTCAGAACCATTTTTTTTTTTATTCCATATATGTGTGTTAACATATGGTATTTGTTTTTCTCTTTCTGACTTACTTCACTCTGTATGACAGATTCTATGTACATCCACCTCATCACAAATAACTCAGTTTCGTTTCTTTTTATGGCTGAGTAATATTCCATTGTATATATGTGCCACATCTTCTTTATCCATTCATCTGTCAATGAACACATAAGTTGCTTCCATGTCCTAGCTATTGTAAATAGAGCTGCAATGAACAATGTGGTACATCACTCTTTTTGAATTATGGTTTTCTCAGGGTATATGCCCAGTAGTGGGATTGCTAGGTCATATGGTAGTTCTATTTTTACTTGTTTAAAGAACCTCCATACTGTTCTCCATAGTGGCTGTATCAGTTTACATTCCCAACAACAGTATGAGAGGGTTCCCTTTTCTCCACACCCTCTCCAGCATTTACTGTTTGTAGATTTTTTGATGATGGCCATTCTGACTGGTGTGAGGTGACACCTCATTGTAATTTTGGTTTACATTTCTCTAATGATTAGTGATGTTGAGCATCCTTTCATGTGTGTGTTGGCAATCTGTATATCTTCTTTGGAGAAATGTCTATTTAGGTCTTCTGCCCATTTTTGGATTGGGTTGTTTGTTTTTTTGATATTGAGTTGCATAAGCTGCTTGTAAATTTTGGAGGTTTATCCTTTGTCAGTTGCTTCATTTGCAAATATTTTCTCCCATTCTTAGGGTAGTCTTTTCATCTTGTTTATGATTTCCTTGCTGTGCAAAGGCTTTGAAGTTTCAATAGGTCCCATTTATTTATTTTTGTTTTTATTTCCATTTCTGTAGGAGGTGGGTCAAAAAGGATCTTGCTGTGATTTATGTCATATAGTGTTCTGCCTATGTTTTCCTCTAAGAGATTTATAGTGTCCGGCCTTACATTTAGGTCTTTAATCCATTTTGATTTTATTTTTGTGTATGGTGTTAGGGAGTGTTCTAATTTCATTCTTTTACATGTAGCTGTCCAGTTTTCCCAGAACCACTTATTGAAGAGGCTGTCTTTCTCCATTGTATAGTCTTAACTCCTTTATCAAAGATAAGGTGACCATATGTGCATGGGTTTATCTCTGGGCTTTCTATCCTGTTCCATTGATCTATATTTCTGTTTTGGTGCCAGTACCGTACTGTCTTGATTACTGTAGCTTTGTTGTATAGTCTGAAGACAGGGAGCCTGATTCTGCCAGCTCCGTTTTTTGTGCTCAAGATTGCTTTGACTATCCAGGGTCTTTTGTGTTTCCATACAAATTGTGAAATTTTTTGTTCTAGTTCTGTGAAAAATGCCAGTGGTAGTTTGATAGGGATTGCATTGAATCTGTAGATTGCTTTGGGTAGTAGAGTCATTTTCACAATGTTGATTCTTCCAATCCAAGAACATGGTATATCTCTCCATCTATTAGTATCATCTTTAATTTCTTTCATCAGTGTCTTATAATTTTCTGCATACAGGTCTTTTGTCTTCCTATGTAGGTTTATTCAGAGGTATTTTATTCTTTTTGTTGCAATGGTAAATGAGAGTGTTTTCTTAATTTCTCTGTCATATTTTTCATCATTAGTGTATAGGAATGCAAGAGATTTCTGTGCATTAATTTTGTATCCTGCTACTTTACCAAATTCATTGATTAGCTTTAGGAGTTTTCTGGTAGAATCTTCAGCATTCTCTATGTATAGTATCATGTCATCTGCAAACAGTGATAGTTTTACTTCTTTACTGATATGGATTCCTTTTATTTCTTTTCTGTCTCTGATTGCTGTGGCTAAAACTTCCAAAACTATGTTGAATAGTAGTGCTGAGAGTGGGCAACCTTGTTCCTGATGTTAGTGGAAATGGTTTCAGTTTTTCACCACTGCGAACAATGTTGGCTGTGGGTTTGTCATAAATGGCCTTTATTATGTTGAGGTAACTTCCCTCTATGCCTACTTTCTGGAGGGTTTTTATCATAAATGGGTGTTGAATTTTGTCAAAATCTTTTTCTGCATATATTGAGATGATTATATGGTTTTTCTCCTTCAATTTGTTAATATGGTGTGTCACATTGATTGATTTATTTATACTGAAGAATTCTTGCATTCCTGGGATAAACCTCAGTTGATCATGGTGTATGATGCTTTAAATGTGCTGTTGGATTCTGATTGCTAGTATTTTGTTGAGGATTTTTGAATGAGTGTTCATCAGTGATATTGGCCTCTGGATTTGGTATCAGGGTAATGGTGGCCTCATAGAATGAGTTTTGGAGTGTTTCTCCCTCTGCTATATTTTGGAAGAATTTGAGAAGGATAGGTGTTAGCTTTTCCCTAAATATTTGATAGAATTTGCCTTGTGAAGCCATCTGGTCCTGGGCTTTTGTTTGTTGGAAGATTTTTAATCACAGTTTCAATTTCAGTGCTTGTGATTTGTCTGTTTATATTTTCTATTTCTTCCTGGTTCAGGCTTGGAAAGTTGTGCTTCTCTAAGAATATGTCCATTTCTTCCAGGTTGTCCATTTTATTGGCATATAGTTGCTTGTAGTAATCTCTCATGATCCTTTGTATTTCTGCAGTGTCTATTATTACTTCTTTTTTAATTCTAATTCTGTTGATTTGAGTCTTCTCCCTTTTCCTCTTAATGTGTCTGGCTAATGCTTTATCAATCTTGTTTTTCTTCTTAAAGAAACAACTTTTAGTTTTATTGATCTTTGCTATCATTTCCTTCATTTCTTTTTCATGTATTTCTGATTTCATCTTTATGATTTCTTTCTTTCTGCTAACTTTGGAGTTTTTTGGCTCTTCTTTCTCTAATCGTTCTAGGTGTAAGGTTAAGTAGTTTATTTGAGATGTTTCTTGTTTCTTGAGGTAGGATGTATTGCTGTAAACTTCCCTCTTAGAACTGCTTTTGCTGCATCCCATAGGTTTTTGGTCATCACGTTTTCATCGTCATTTGCTTCTAGGTATTTTTTGATTTCCTCTTTGATTTCTTCAGTGATCTCTTGGTTATTTAGTAGTGTATTTTTTAGGTTCCATGTGTTTGTATTTTTTACAGTTTTATTCCTGTACTTGATATCTAGTCTCATAGCATTGTGGTCAGAAAAGATACTTGATACAATTTCAATTTTCTTAAATTTACCAAGGCTTGATTTGTGACCCATGATATGATCCTGGAGAATATTCCATGAGCTTTTGAGAAGAAAGTGTATTCTGTTGTTTTTGGATGGAATGTCCTATAATATCAATGAAGTCCAACTTGTTTAATGTATCATTTAGAGCTTGTGTTTCCTTATTTTCATTTTGGATGATCTGTCCATTGGTGAAAGCGAGGTGTTCCTGTCTTGCTTGTTGTTTGGCATGGGGTGTCCAGCACTGGAGCTTCCTGGTTGTTGAGTGCAGCTGGTCTTAGTGTTGAGACGGAGGTCCCTGGGAGAGCTTTAACTGATTGATATTACGTGGGGCCAAGAGGTCTCTGGTGGTCCATCATCCTGCACTCGGCTCTCCCACGTCAGAGGCTCAAGCCTGACACCCACCTGGAGCACCAAGATCCTGTCAGCCGCATGGCCAGGTATGTGGGGAATTTCGTGTCTTTTGCAAAGTCTGAGGTCTTTTGCCATTATTCAGTAGGTGTTCTGTAGGAATTGTTCCACATGTAGATGTATTTTTGATTTATTTGTGGGGAGGAAGGTGATCTCCACGTCTTACTCCTCCATCATCTTGAATGCACTTGGACTACTTGAACTTTTAATCCTCAGTTTTCTCAGCTGTAAAATTAACACCAAAAAAATCTACCTCATAGATAAATAAAAGGATTGCCTTAATTGGAATGATGTTGCTAAGTTCAGAGAAAATATTTGATGGATATGCTTAATGCTTATGTTTAATAGATTTGTTGCTACTCTTGTAGTGACAGTAATAGTAGGAGTAGCAATAGTATTTTATTACTTTGAAGATTTATCTCTATCATATCTGAATTAGGACTTATTGGACTAACAATAGGACATCCTGGGCCCTGCTTTGTATCACCATTACAAGAGAACAGTGAGCTGTAGAAATCTGATTAGTAGACGTAGTTAAAGTGCTACAGAACCACAGATAAAGGTTCACTAGGAACCCATTATTTAAAATAAAAAGTAAAACCTCAGTGAACACTGTCTAATGAACTAAGCGTGACTACTTGAAATCATTACAATGGATAAAATTTATGTTCAAGTCACTGAAAGAAACTTTTCTTTTCTCTACCCTATGGTCATGAGTTTCTAATTGAAAACCAGTGAGAATAAAGGGGAAAAAATTACTCAATGAAAGGGAAATGAATTTAAAACTGTGTAAACTCATCTAATATAAACCTTAGTTGACATCTGAGACGGGGAAATGGCTCCAAAATCAGTGAAGAAGGCAGCCAAATCATAAAGGTTAAGATCAAAACAGTTTTTTTTTAAATTGCACTTATCTCTTTCAAATTTGCATACAAGCCACAATGTATGCTAGAAAATTAAAAAGTGATCACTCTTGTTAAATGGTCTGTAAATAGTAACTAGATAAGTATCATTATCTTAATCAAAACCATTCATTAAATTCACATCTAAATTGGCTGGTGGTGCAGTACTGGGCATTGGAAACAAGGCAGCTTAAAATGTAGTGATCTTTACCCAGGGGGCCGGGTGGTGTGGAAATGGGAAAAGAAACTGTATATCTGGCATAAAAGACAAATGAAGTAGCATTAATCAAATATATTAATAAGAAAAGTGTAGATATTAGGTTTAAAACGGAAAAAATAAAGGATTCCTTATATTTCTAAATGACTCTATATGAAAAGTATCTCATTGTTCCTTTAAACAGAGAGATTCATCAGTACATTTACATCACAAGAAGACTGATTTAATCCCAATTTTAAAGGTCACAGTAATTACATATATTGTGGCACATTTAACAGATATCATCTGAGCACATTTGCAAAAGCCAAAGGAAGTAGCCAGTGTAGGGTACACTCAGCAACCCACAAATCTCAAAATTGTCCCCTTCAGAATTATCATGATAGAAAAAATCTCTCTATATGAGTTTTTCCATAATGAGTTTTCATGTGAGTGGTTGACAGTATTATAGCATATTATAACTAATGTTTAACATAATCAGGATATTATAGCCTGTGTGTGCACGCACGTGCTCATATTGCAGTAGAGAGGGATACAATCAATGTATCTGAAAAGGAGATAACTCTACAGAGCATTCAGAATTCTGCACCCTGCACTTAAAATGTGTCTCTAAGTCAAAAGGCCAAATACTGAAGATAATTAAAAAGCAATGCCTGGGACTTCCCTTTTTGCACAGTGGTTAAGAATCTGCCTGCCAATGCAGGGGACATGGGTTCCATCCCTGGTCCGGGAAGATCCCATATGCCACGGAGCAACTAAGTTCATGTGCCACAACTACTGAGCCTGCACTCTAGAGCCCGTGAGCCACAACTACTGAGTCCACAAGCTGCACCTACTGAAACCCATGTGCCTAGAGCCCATGCTGCGCAACAAGAGAAGCCACCTCAATGAGAAGCCTGGGCACCACAATGAAGAATAGCCCCCACTCGCCACAACTAGAGAAAATTCGCACACAACAATGAAAACCCAACGCAGCCAAAAATAAATAAATAAAAAGCAATGCCTACAAGAATTAATAAAAAAACTTCATGAAATCATGAATTCTTTAAGAATATTCTAATTAGATTTGGAGAATACCTACCTCATTTCATTTGTACAAGTCTTGTTGTGTATTGAAAACATACAGAAAATGTACAGATGTTTTATAAATGGACACACTTTAAAAAAATGTTTTTTTATCCTCAGGTAAAGGAAAGATAGCATCAGCCAATCAAAGGAAGAAGCAAGAGCGATTCAAGGAGAGACTTTTTTCATTGCTAATTTCCAGAGGGAATTAACCAATTTTCTGTATTATGATCGAATCAGCATATTGAGGATTGGACCTATAGATAATGTCAAAGCAGAAGGGGTTCTTTCAGCTTTGTATGCCTGTTGAATTTTAACTATGAACGGCTGCTGAGCTTCTGTTTGCTCCATGATTACTGGTCAGGTTTCATCAGATTGGAGCCTGCTGTTTAAGCTGTATTTAGGACATGACCCTAGCAGCTGGCTCTACTGAATGAGCCGCTTCAAGGTGGTTATTACTATGCATGTAATAACTAAAGAATTTGGAAGAGCTACGAAAAGCTCTAATCCTTGTGTACTCTATTGAATATTTCGGTAGATTTGAAATCTAACTAAGCAAGGAGCATATGAAAAATAAAAGTATGGTAATTTACACTAAAAATAACTTTAATATTACCATCTGGATGACAGAAAATGCCATATGACTTTGTCAGAGTAAACAGAATCTATTTTTTAAATACCCACAACTTAAAAAAAGTTTGAGAGTTTTTACTATAAATTTACAAAAGCATTGTTTAAATGATTGGTGTTTGAATAATACCTGGAAAAATGAAAAATGTCAAAATAAATTTACTTTTATATCCAAAGTCTATAAGGATGAAGATTATATCTTATTCAGCCTTATACCCTGTAGGATATATCATATTGCAGTCACCCATAAATGTTCCTTGAATTTGAAAATATAAAATGAGAGCTTTGGAGGTCTACAGAAATTTAAAAACCACCAAAAAATGTGCATTGTAATATGAAAAAATCCTAAATGTCCAGAACTAAATCTTGCATTTTCTGTGTATAGGACTGAAAATAAAAATAAGGCTAATGATAAATATATTCCAATTTTATAGGTAAAGGAAGAAAAGTACTAAGTATATTTTTACTAGGTTTTGTATTATCTGACTCCAGAAAAAATAAGAGCTGTATCATTTTTCACAGAGTAAACAACTTGGATGTGGTCAATATAGTCTTTTACCTAAATATATTGGTCATCAAATACTTCAGTAATAGTTACCACTATGAGGGTTACCAAATAATTTGGAGATAGGAAATGACATACATTGAAAATGATTTCTAAATATTTCTATGTAGTGTGATAAATAAGTTTGTTTTAGGGCAACAATCTAGGGTTGCTTAAACACTAAAATATTTATTGAAACCTCCAGGAAACATCATGGCATTAGAAACCCCTGAATTCCAGAATCTGACCAAAATGTGTAATGAAAAATTAAAATGTTGGGCTTGAGGGCATCCCTCTGAAACTAAGATAAGGTGTCAACTATATTTTATAACATTATACAACATTACAACGTAGTATTGTTTTCACTCTTTAAAAATAGAAACATAGAATTTAAAAATATTTTTTCCTTCCCCTTTCCTAAGGCATAAGTAAAACGTCCCCTTGTTTCCTTTATTCTCCCTACTCTATCTGAATGACATACTACAGCTAAATTATATCTGATGAAGGGCTGTTTGTATGGATCTCTGACAGTAGGGTCAATTTCTGGATTCACAAGTATCTCTGTGACTTTCTTCTCATCTCCCTCCAGCTTATTATGTCAGCAGAGTCACACTCAGTGGGGATATTGTAACCTCCCTCTAGGGAACTACCATGACACAAACATTTATCTCCCCAGGACATCTGGGGATAATCTTTCAGGTTGTATAAAGTTAATCTCACTTTTAGCTTTACCTGCAAAGTTCAGGAATGAACATTTTGTACAGCTATACAAATAAATGTTTTGAGTTAGGGCTTCTTTCTATTGACCTGTCTCTATTCAACAGAGACTTAATGGATTCATTTTGCTTTCATTCGATTCTTTCCGATTCATTCTAAATGCTTAATGCAATTGCAGGCCATTATATTGCAATTACTCAATAAGGAAATACTTTCAAGTGGGAGCTTATGAAAACATTTTATAGTATTTCAATTGGAGCCAAAAAATAACTTCAGGTGTAATCATTATGAGAAAAAAACAACAACAACTGCACAGTAAATAGAAAAGTTACTCTAAGATATTTTTCCTTATGTAGGCTGTTAGAGCTGAAATATGGAGAGTTAAAGAAAACTATATTTTGTCCTCTCTTTGTACTAGGTTATGTATGAAGAGTTTGGTTGGCAGATGACAATGAATTAACACTGATTTATTCTGTAATTTTCAACAATTATATTGTGACATGTCCACGTACACTAAAGTACTTTGATTTCCCTAGAATGGTATCAGGATGCTTTTTAAAGTCACATTTTTAAAAGCAAAATTATTCTGAAATGTAAGTATAACATCTAGATTTTATAAATTAGTAAGTTTGTTTAAATAATCTATAGTTAGGCTTCTGAAGATAATGTAATGGCTTTTCACTTTTAAATTATATATTAGAATTACTATAATTTAAGTTATATATAATTTTATATGCAACTGCATTATAGCATTTGTAAACTCTTGCTAATAAATAAAAATGAATATTATAAATAATAATAATGAAAGGCATTAAAGACTGAGTTAAAGTGCTTAGTACTGCAAAGAACTCAAAGTAATCAAATCCAGTAATCATATCAAATCTTTTTCTTTACATAGGAATTTTCTACACTATACCTAATATCTCATACTTAAATGTAAGCTATGTCAAATTATTATTGCTGTTGAATGTTTAATTTTTACGTGATTTCAGCACTTATAAAGAAAACACATTTTTAAAGGACTGTTCACGTATGACAGTCAATCACAAAACTGTTCAGTTTGGAATCATGATGTCTCATCCCCCTTTCCCACCCACACAGTGTTTAGAATGACTCAGTTAGTGGTTCCTCTTCTAATTAAAGGGAACCTCCTCTAGGCTTTATTCCTTCTCCTTTTATCACACCAGAACAAAAAAAAAGCACATAAAATAGAACAAAACATGAAATGAAAAAGTACTATGGTACCAAAAAAGTGTAATGAACGATCCAACCTGTCAGTTTTTAGAAAGGATTAGTACTGAGTGTACATGGAAACCATGTTAGGTAAGTTAACAATGCATTTAAAAGTCAGTCAGAAAAATGTGGAGCAGTGCTAGTTGTTCACTTAATAAGATCGAATTTGTAAGGCGGCGGTATGACTGGTTAGTTCTTATTTCATATTCCATATAAGTTAGTTATGTAAGTTAGCTAGTAACTCTATAATATAGATGTAAGATCTTCAATACAATTTAAAATAAATTGAATGTAGCTCAAAGTAATGTATTTTAAATCTGAGCTTCACTTTTTAAAAAAATCAGTATTGAAGGATGAATCATTAAGGAAAAACTTACTTGCCACAGAGCCAGGAGCTACAGAAGCTACAAAGTGACAGGAGCACATCAGAACCAGGAAGAGAAAGTCCCTACATCTTCCAGCAACTCTACTGGCAAAGCACTCTACTGAACATTAGTTCAGCTGGCAAAGAAGAAATTGAACAGCTGAGAGGCAATAAATTGATCATTGTCACAGTTATTTGTTATGTCTCTTTTACCTCCTCACCTCTTTTAACTAGATTTGTAACACTGATTCTCCAACTAGCTTGGTTTCTCTTTCTTAACAGAATATAAAAAGTATTACGACCTCAAAACATTTAAAATCCTTTATTTTAATAATAATACATATTTTACAGCACTATATGGATTTAAAACATTTTTCCTAACTTATAAAGCAATCAGAAAGATGGAAAAACCTATTAACAACATTTCACAGAAGACAAATCTAAAGCAGCCAACCCAGTTCACTTCTTCACTCTTCTCACAATAAGCTCCTATGTTAGAATACTGCTTAAAAACATATGCTGGTTTCCTTCTTCTTACGGAATGAAATCTAAATTCCTTAATTTGGCAAATAGACGTTCACATTCTGAACCCAACTTTCGTTTTCATCCTTTATTTTCTTTTAATGTATCATACTCAACATTCACTCTGAAGACACAACATGGCTCACTTTTTCCTCATTAAGTCATGTTTCTTTTTGGCAAATATACTACTCAGTGTATTCTATTTCTTCTTCTGGCTCAAAAAGCCAAGGTCAATAACTGGAGTAATTATGTACATTTTTTGGCAAATATACTACTCAGTGTATTCTATTTCTTCTTCTGGCTCAAAAAGCCAAAGTCAATAAGTGGAGTAATTATGTACACTTGGTAGAAATGGAAGAACTATATTACTTTATTACTTTTAAGTATAGTAAGTTAATACATGTAATGTGTTCAGAACATTGCCTAGTACATTCTAAGTGCTCCATAAATGTTAACGCTTTTGTTATTTTTTGCTTAATTTCAGTTTTCTCACCTCCAGCTTTAGTGAAGTGGCTCTGTTAGAACTAGTACACACTCTGATTTTCCTACTTCTGGAGTGAATAGCGATCTAAGAAAATACTGGGCAGTACTGCTGATTAAATTGTAGGAAAAATATCAAGTGGATTACATGGTGACTCCCACTTCCAATTCCCCATGGCCAGAGTGTTTCCTAATTTTTGCCATTGCTGTTGCCTTTCCATCATCATAATCGTCATATATAAAAGTAAAACACGAGTCACCGTGGTCAAGTAACATAGTGCTAAAGTGTGCCATAGCATAACCCTAGACCTATGGAGAGTAAAGGAGCTGAGTGAGGGGTAGAAGCAGACATGGCACATTAGGGAGAAATCAGCATATTAAAAGAAGGATGTATGAATGCTGGAGAGAAAACAAAAGGTGCCTACTACATATATCCATTAAAAGTCATCACTTTTAAAGAATTCCAAAGTAACAGAATGCCAAATATAAGTTGAAAAATTCAGGTGCCTTGATAATTACTTCCAATTCTGTTATTTTCGAGTCAAATATATCAATGGTCCAGAGAATGTATATTTGGTCCAAGGTCAAAACCTGGGAAACATCAGAGCCAGGAGTAGAACACAGCTATTTTAATTAGGTTAGTGTTCTCACAAAGAGTTATGCTTTAAAAAGTGCTTTAACATAAGCCAAGAAATGTAACTAAATTAGAAATATCAGCAAAGAAAACTAATAATTTGCAAACTGCTGCATACTAAATAACAAAGAAGGAGAATTCTGCTGAATACTGTATCAACCCTTCAGATCTAACCAAAACTCACAAAAATTCCTAAGAATGCATTTTTCCAACTTGTCTCCGAAACCATTATTTGATATTAGCTCTTGACTTCATGTTTCCCATTAGCTGAGTTATTTCTGGAGTGTTGTGCAGATTTAGCATATCTGTTTGTGCTGGGCTTTTCAGCACTTCTAAGGAATGCTGACGTTCCTTGTTTCCTAATAGCATACTCTCTTTTGACATTGACGATCATGTTATATAAGTTGTGTGAAGCCAAACAAGCACGAAAAATTGAGTATTACTGACTTACAAATTTTCAGGGAACGTCTCTATCAATTTTGTGTTCCAGAGAAATTCTGTAATACAAAGGCTAAGATATTTATCTCAGGATTCAGAAGATGAGTTCAATCCCAGTTGGAACTCAGAAGCTGTGTGACCTACAGAAATTACTACTACTTTGTACCTCAGATTCCACATCTTTAAAATGGATATGATACTAAAATTTAATCTACAGTGTTATTTTTATGGTTAAATGAAATAAAAGTATATAAGTCACTTAACACTACCTTGCCCTCAGGAATCACACAATTAATGCTGTGATTGTTGTTGTTGTGGTTGCTCATAGTCTGTGGGGCAAGGAGTTCCAAGGTCTGGAGGAGAAGCTAATAGTCTCACTACAGACAGAAAATGAACTGCTGAAAAAAAAAAAAAACCACAGGGACACCAGACCTTTTTGGAGACGATAAAAATGTCAGCATCCAAATATCAAAACCTGGAAGGTTGGAGAGAGTATTTATTGCAAAGAATGTCTCAAATATGGATTAATTACAGTAGCTAGCTACATCTCTTTGGGTAACTCTTTTCCTCTAAACTTCAGTTTCTTCGTCCCTACAGTGATATTTGTGGCTTACATTCAGTGAAGGATACTCTTTGCCAGGCATTGTTTAAACATTCAAAACAATCAATCTTATGAGTTAACTTCAATTACTTTTCCCCTTTCAGAGATGAGGAAATAAATTCCAGAGAGGTGAGATGAATTGCCCAAGATCATCACAATTTACTGGTGGAGCAGAGCCATGTAGTTTGGCTCCAGAGTTCAAGCTCTTACTCGGCAATTCAGCCTCCGCTAGGCCAGCACAGAAACTATTTGTAAGGCTTGTCTAAAGATGAAGTGCAATATACATGTGAAACAATGAGCACAGAGCCTGTCACATAGACAAACTGCAATAAGTTTTAGCTATTACCATTAATATAATACTGTTGAAATAAAGAGTCCACTAAAATCTGACACTTTATTATACAGAAAGCACTTAAATGTTTAGTTGACCCTTGAACAAAATGGATTTGAACTGTGTAGGTCCACTTATATGTGAATTTTTTTCAATAAACACTACTACAGTACTATACAATCTGCAGTTGGTTGAATCCACAGATATGAAACCATGGATACAGGGGACTAATTGTAAAGTTATACTTGAATTTTCAGCTGTGTGGAGGGTTTGTGCCCCTAACTCGCATGTTGTTCAAGGTTCAACTGTATTTTTTTCTGTATAAATAAAAAAACAAATTTGAAAGCTAAATTCCATGATTCAAGGAAGAAATTGTATACTTATTTGAGTGAATGGCTTAATAAGCCACATTTTCTATGCTTTCATCTGTTATTATATTTTAAATGTTTATGAAATTTTCTGTCATATATAGTTTCCACTTCATTTTTTGTCAAAGCAGTTTTCTGTTATAAGAATAATATAAAATACATATATATATATATATATTTAAAAAATATAATATCACCCAAGCTTTGGGAGCTATTTTTTTTACCTGACCTAAATTAGAGTGAATGAGCACAAATTTGTGGACTTATACATCATATTTAGCCTTTTTGAGCTTGGTTTCTAAATTCTATAAACTAGAAATCATAGTAACTGAATAACTGGCCCTAGGTAACAAATGTGATAGTGAATTTGGAAAAAGAAAGGTCTTACAAACTGTAAAATTCTTTTAAGAAGTAGAGGAGTTTGTCTTCATTTTTAGCAAGATGTATTTCAAAAACAGGATGTATTTCAAAAAAAGATTTATTTCAAAAAAAGAATATTAGCCCATGTCTCTAAGAGTTTGCATTTCAAATGAATTCTTCCATTATCCTATAATGTTAAATATATCCCAAGCCAAATCCATCATTTTCTTTCCATTAAACCAGGGGCTTCTTTCAACCTGTAGAAAAGTGTACTACTACAAAAGACAATAAAACTTCTAGGTCATAGTAGATTCAGGGAAACCAGAGCCCTTGTCAGAGACAGTATAACATGGTGTTTACAGTATTCTGTATCTGTAATATCTGGGTGTGATTCTTTGCTCTGCTACATCCTGTTTTATGACCTTAGGAAAGTTACCTACCTCTGTTTTCTTATCTCACTCATTTGAAGCCTGTATATTGGGTTGGCCAAAAAGTTTGTTCGGGTTTTTCCCGTAAGATGTTACGGAAAAATCCGAATGAAATTTTTGGCCAACCCAATACTTCAAATGGCTACTGTGGGCACTAAATGTATTAATTTATGTAAAGTGCTTGGAAGACTCTGACATAGATCGTACATTAAATAAGTGAGAAATTATTCAATAATGTTTGTAGTTTGAACATACTAATTAATCATCCTTTCTCCCTTTCAAATTCTGATAACAGACACAAGAATTCAAATGGGAATTAACATACAATATCAATTCTCACTTGTAGAGCTAGATTACAGAATATGATGGAGTCTTCTATCCCATTTGGGACTGAAACCTCTAGACCCACCCAAGGCTGCCTTACTCAGATAGAGAGGCCAGAGAATGGCATAACACACTTCTTTAGGACCCACCTCTCCACCCTACTTGGAGGTTTCGGCCAGAGGATAAGAATAGAGGAGGTGGGAGGGCAAGAGAATGAGAATGCACTGATAGCAACTGATACATTGAAAAGAGGAAACAATGGATGTGAAATTCAGAAATCAGATAAGTCATTCAGCATCCTAAAGGAGAGGTGAGTGAGGTGATAGAAGGATGGCTCATAAGCATTTACCAGGGAACTTCTCCCTTGAGAAAAGGAGCTGAACTCTTTTTTACGGAAAACAAAAACAAAAATGAGGTAAGGGAATAAGCATTATCTGACCGGAAATTTAATATGGGTCAGGACATCAGTTGCTTAGAAACACCTTCTGCAAGTATTTGTTCTTTTCACAAACACTGACTGAGACCATATTATGTGCCAGGTATTGTGCTTGCACAGGGTGAAAAAAAATAAACCAAGATTAATAGTCAGATTCAGTGATGTATGGATTTTAGGTCTCATTAAGCAAGTTAATAGAGGACCCTGCTTAGAATCTCTACAGAAGATTGTGTACTCCACAATGTATAGGTAATAATATTTCTTCCCAATATATCAGTGTCCAACACAATTTTTTTATAGTATGCCAGAATATGTTCTTAAGCATTCTACAAGTGTTTGGTCTAGTGCTAAAGAAGGTGGACTAGATAAATACTCTCAAATTTTTTCTTAGCACAGAGTTCTTTAAGCAGGATAAACTCTTATTTAAAACCCTGAAATGTAAGCTAATAAAAGATATTCTGCTTGATATCACCATTATCACCTTCAGCTTCCCCTGAGGACTCCTAAAGAAATTTCACCTCTAAAGCATTTATTTGCAGACCACTGGACACATGAGCAACAAGGATTTTTTCCAGTTTATTAAAGTGTTAATTCTAAGAAACTCTAACATATATATAGTCAGAAAGCTTAAATGAAAAGACATTGCTAGAAGAATCACCACTCTCAAAACATTTTCTTTAAAATGTAACCAAAAATTAGGAAACAAAAAAACCCTGCACGTTTCTCAGTATGTCTTAGTAAACGTGCTTTTTCTGAATCATGATCAAAAAAGTTATTAATTATAAGGATAATGCTATATAAATTAAAATATTGTTTTAATTCTAAACTTCTCTAAAAATATTTTTGCTTAAGTGTAAATTATATTAAAACATTCATGTAAGACAATGTTTAGCAGACTTTCCTTCTTAAAGAGTTTTCATTTGTCATGTTCTCTGAATATAAGCTACTGTAATCATTCCCTACTATAATTCTATGTATTTCTAAGTATTTGTAACAAAATTTAAGCCTGAACATGAATATTTTTATAGATAAATGTATTAAAATAGGTTCTGTCAAGTATTCTTTTGCCCTCATATGTAATATAGTAACATATATCAATCCAGTATTTTTTAATGACAGCTCTAGCTGTTTTCTTTTTACTGTGCCTCTGTTCTTCCTGCTTCTTTAAAATACAGACTATTGAGAAGAAGTGAAGCCATCAGAATACCCACTTTATATTAGCACTCATAGTACACAGTAAAGTTGAATGAAGAAATTGGCAGAGGATAAGAGCTTGACAGGGTTTTTTCTGTTCTTCACTATTTTTCTTGGGCACATGCAGATGGCTGTTTAAGAATGGCCACAGTGTTCAGCCTAGGTTTGCCAACAATGCAGACTTAGAAGATAGAATAAAGAAAGTCATCAATGAGCACAGTAATGGCAGGAAATGGTTCAAAAGAGACCCCTGTGTTGCATACAGAAATATCCTAAAAAGCCTAGAAGTAACTTCAGTAATCATTAATTATAAAATTTAGGTTTTCAGTTTTGGCAGAGTGTACATAGCCAAAAAAAAAAAAAAAAAAAAACCAACAACAAAAAAAAACTGAGCTGAATAAGGTAGTTACCTAAGCTATGGGAAGATAATTTTTATAACTAGGATATCATTAATCCATTTATTTTCATTTATGGCTTTAACAAATATCTATAGCTTAATGATGTGCCAGGCATTACACTAGGAACCAGAGGTAAAATATTGGGCCAGGGACTTCCCTGGCAGTCAAGTGGTTAAAACTTCGCCTTCCATTGCAGGGGGTGCAGGTTCGATCTCTGGCCAGGGAGCTAAGATCCCACATGCCTCGTGGCCAAAAAACCAAAACAAAAAACAGAAGCAATATTGTAACAAATTCAATAAGGACTTTAAAAATGGTCCACATCAAAAAAAATCTAAAAACAAAAATATATATATATATATATGTATATACTGGGCCGAAAAGCCTTGGTTATGCTTTCACAGAACTTTCATCCAAGTAAAACAGACATACAGTTAAACACACAAATCTAATTAAGAGCGATGTATCCCATAAAGTACTTTCTCTAGGGAGCTGTCTGCTATCCTCGAGAGACCATGAGCTTTGAGGTCCCGGATAATTGCTTTCAGGATTCTTACTCAGACACACAGTAGTTTTTTTTTACCTCAGAAAAGTTATTTAATCTTTATAAGACTGTTTCACTAACTGAACAATAGCTAAACTTGTTTCATGGTTTTGCCTCAAATGTTAAATGAAACAGTAAATGTAAGGGACATCGTAACTGGCACAATGCAGGTATTTGATGTGTTACATCTGTTGTCTCAAATTTTCAACAATAAAAGCAGAGATTAATGAGGTCCTGACATTTTATTTAAGTTAGTCTCAGAGAAATTCTGTGGGCCATTCCAAAGTCATTACTGTAATTACGGTGAATACTTTGCTTTCGGGGTATGTGTAATGTTATTCCAAGAGAATTAATTTTATACATTCCCTTTATTGTATTTTTGCTTTAATTTTTCCTATATATAAGTATTTTTATTTATATAACCTAAGGAAGAATATTAAAAAGCAGAATTGACCCTCATTATTTACTGATCATGTTTATGCCAATTTACCTAGCAGCTAACATTTATTTATAACACCTAAATCAATATTTGCAGTGCTTTGGGGTGATTTGCCTACGTGTACGAAGTGAAGGGAAAAAATTGAGTTGTCCAACTGCCATGTTCCCACCTGCGGTGAGAGGAAGCAACACTGCCTTCCTTGGCTCTCATATGGACAACACCAGGGGATGGAGATGGTAGGGGGAGTATGGGTAGTGTAAGAATCTCCTGCTCTGAGGGCAACTGGATGGGGTTCGAATCCCGATTCTGGCATCTATTAGTGGGGGTGGCCTCAGGCAAGTCACTTACTCTGAAACTTTGTTTTCTCTTCTGTAAAATAAAAAAATAAAACCTACCAGAATTAGTTGTTTTTATGATTTGATTATAATCTATGTGAGATATATGTTTGTAGGTAGGCAGGTAAATCGATAGATATGAATATATTTCCACTAGGAACAATGATTCGGAGTTTGCTAATTCAGTGTTTGCAAGACTTTATAGAACTTAACTACCACGAATAACAGAATTGACTGCAATTTTTTTCTTATACAGTTGACCCTTGAACAACACAGATTTGAACTACATGGGTCCACCTATATGATTTTTTTTTCAGTAAACATTTAGTACAGTACTATAGGATCTGCAGAGGTGAAACCATGAATAAGGAGGACAGACTAAAGTTATACCCAAATTTTTGACTGACTTAATGTTTAGGCCCCCTAATACCCCCACATTGTTCAAGGGTCAACTATATATAATTCAAACTCTATTTTCAACTCTGTGTGCTATTAAAGTAATTACTAAACAAAATACTACATTCTGGAACATACCCCAAATACTTTGGTTAATTTCCCTTTGGAATAGAAAAAGGCATTAATATTAGTCTTAGGGGACAATGGGCTTCACACAAGAGATAAAGAAGGTCACTTTATTATAAAGTGATTCAATGTTTCCCTGTTTATGGCATGGTAAAGCAATTCAGAATGTATTTGTTACTCCTACAGATGCAATTTTTAAATGATAAATGGTAGGAAAGTTTAATGTTCCAATTTGGGAAAAAAGAGTTATCAGATTATCACATTTCAACTGCTTAAGTAACTGAATTAAGTAGTCAAAATCATGAATGAAAGTACAGTGAGCATAAGACACCCTCAGTAGTCTGTCAAGATATATTTTGTATAAATAGAGACAATTCACATACCTATGTTTAGACTGATTACTATTAACTATCTTTATAATTAGATATAATACTGTAACTTAAAAAAATTCCATTATTTGAAATCAAATATTATAAAAAATCCTATGATGTTTCTATGAGTTAAAAGTATAAATTTTTAAAATCTGAAATATAGCTGAACACAATACTCTTACTTTGGCCTTATGATCCAAATACCTCAGAGGGAATAGTTTAAACTTAAGCTTTGAGTTACTCAAGATTTGATCAAACAATAGATTCTGAAAAATAAGCCAAAATAAGCCACAATAATTTTAAAACAATCTTTCTGTGTTAAGCATAAGGCTCTTTCAGAAAAGTTTTCGAAGAGATTTGTCAGGCAATGCAGACTGCAGTTGAAAGTGTTATCTCAAAACTTTCCAAATATGCTAAGCAAAATCAGCTGTCCAGAACTAGTGTTCATATATATTATTGTATGTTAAAGCAAGCTCGTGCTTAAAGAACTAATGGAAGAAAAGAAATTTCAAAATACTTCTCATTTGGACAAAAAATAGCTCCATAAATAGCTGGAGTGACTTGCCAGCAAATATCCTAGTTTTTATTCCTTTTTCTCAGATAGCTAATTTACAAGGTCCATTAAAACATGTGTTGTATATATGAATGATTTTGTTAAAATAAGGGAAAATTTTATTAGTTAGAGTATATATCCTACTATTTCTTTGGATACTAACCTAAAATAAATTGGCATTTTTCTTCAAAGACTAGTATGTGGTAGTGTTGTGACCTTGAATTTACCAACTCATAATATATTGAGCAGCCCTGCAAATAGGTAAAATAATCACTTTTTGCAACGGTAAAAGTCATAATTACAATACAATTCTTATTCTGTCACAATATGATTTCTATAAAAAGACATAAAATTAAGTAGGCAGGTGCCTGAATAAAGTTACATAATTTTTTCAGTGTCATGTAACCTGAGCGCAACTTCTAGGACTACTGTTTTTTTCAATATGAATACAAATTGTTCAGGGATCACAGAGACATTTCTTTTCTGAACTCAACCATACAAATAGAGCTCTATGGATATCAATGCAGGAAATAGAAGTTGGCAATGTTTAAAATAACATCAGTTAGGTCTGGCTCTGTGGATTTGCCACAGAATCAGACAAAATGAAAATGAGAAGAAAACATCTTGATATTAAATAAGAATGAGATATTTTTAAGCAGAAATTCAGCATTAGGAATTCTAGCCTCATTAATAGTACAAATAACTAATAGTCAGTTTATTTGAACTCTGGTACCAGGTTATTTCTACTATGCTACAGTGCTTCCTTGAAATGGTTTTGAAACACAATTACACAATTCATAAACATATTAGCATTCCATTGTAGCTGAGTTCATTATTAGATGTATTGAAATATACCTTGGATCAAATCATGTTCCTTAAAACTCAACCTCCACCAAAAAGTCTTATAAATAAAATGATAAGCCTACAAGGTGAGCATTCAATTTGTATCATCAAACCAGCAGAAGTAGAGTCTATACCATTCATTCTTCAGAATCATAAGCCAGGAAAATATCAGAGAAGAAGGAAAAAATATTATACTTCCAGAAAGCCAGAGCATGTAAACCATCCTGTGATAGGCAGTATAAGGTCCCCTCCAAATATGTCTACGTTCTAATCCCCAGAAACTATGAATGTTACCTTACATGGTAAAAGGCATTTTGAAGATGTGATTCAATTGAGGATATTAAAATAAGGAGAAAATTAAAATTCTGGATTATCCAGGTAGGCTCAATGTAATCACCAGGCCCTTTATAAAACTGAGGCAGAAGACAGAAGAGCCAGAATCAGAAAGACAATAATGTGATCCAGCCCAGTCATGCTCATTGTGAAGATAATGGAAGAGACATGAACCAAGGAAATGCAACTGGCCTACAAAAACTGAAAGATGACATGGTAAAAGATTCTCTCTTAGAACCCCCAGAAGGAAAACAACCCTGCCAACACCTGGATTTTAGACCAGTGAAAGAGATCAGGACCCATTTTGGACTCTGGATCTCTAAAATTGTAAAGATTATATATGTATATTTGTGTGTGTGTGTATGTATTAAAGCAGATTATTCTGAAGGTGATGGAACTATTCTGTACCTTGATTATGTCTGTAATAGTATGTCAGTATGTGTTTGATAAATCTCACAGAAGTGTAAAATAAGAGTACTAAATTTTACTCTAAGTAAATTTTAAATTTTTAAAAGGTAACTTTAATTTTGAAGAAGTGTTTCAAATTTGTATTTAGAAAATTCTCTGATTTCTTTTGTTTCCCATGTATATTATTTCATATTACCACCATCTTCAAAAAGCAAATTAATGTATTCTTTTTTCATTAAATACATTTGAAATACTGGTATTGATTGGATTGGAACCCTATGTGTGACCTTTCACATTCTTTTGAAAGAACAGAAAAAATTATAATTCAATTATTTATTCCTTGAATAAAAATTTATTGTGTTTCCTCTATGTAATATATTTGAGTTGAGAGAAGCATGAATGGAAAGATCATAGGGTGATCTAAGGGACCATATCAAGCAATCTAAACTATGTGTAGTTGAAGTCACAGAAGATGAGAGAGGGGGTTGCAGACAAAATACTTGAAGAAATAATGGCCATTTTCCAGATTGGTTGAAAAATAAAAACCTGCAGAGGTAAGAAGCTCAGAAAACTCCAAGAAGCATTAATACAAAGAAAACTACAACAAAACACATCATATTCATAATTTTGAAAACTAATGATAAAGAGAAAATCTTTGAAGCATATGATAGTTTTGATTATGAGTCAACCAAATTTTATTTCATTCCATGAGCTTTATGGTCATATTATTATTATATTTGTTTTAAAATGAATAATCCAGCAACACTTTGTAAAATGCATCACACTTGAAAGAGATTGATTATAAGAATAAAAGGGGGGGATAGAGATAAATTGGGAGATTGGGATTAACATATATACATTACTATATATAGAATAGATAACTAATAAGAACCTACTGAATAGCACAGGGAACTCTATTCAATACTCTGTAATGACCTATATGGGAATAGAATATAAAAAAGAATGGAATGTGTATGTATAACTGATTCACTTTGCTGTACAGCCAAAACTAACACAGCATTGTAAATCAACTGTACTCCAATAAAAAAATTAAGGAAAATAGAATAAAGACTCTGAAAAAGATGATTACTAGCACAAGTGTGAGTTAATGGTGACATGAACTGGAGTGGTAGTATTAGTAGAAATAAGAAAACAAATGTTCAGTTTCTTTAATAAAACTGTGTTCATTATTTCCTTAAACCCATTTGCAGAATGTCTACAATAAACTGTGTCCTGTAACAAGAGCTGAGGGAATGAAAAACATAAATAGATTATTAGGACAAAAATGAAAAAGTGTTATAAAAAAGATATTTGCAAGATATTGGTTTTGGGAGATAATTCATATTTCTGCCTATCATTAACAGTCAATTTGTTCCAGACTGTCTTTTCAAGAATACTGTTATAAGCAAAGAGCCTTAGACTGATGGTGGTGTCTCCTACATTCCATGGTAAGAAAGAGAGATGTCTCCTGCTGCCGGCAACCCCAGGTTTATTTACATTCCTGGATAGGGAAGATAGAGATGCATCCTTCTCCTCCTTAGCACAGATATCCTTGTATTTCAGTATAATAAGATAATGTCTCTCTCCATAGGGGAACGTGGGCAGTTTTCCAGCAGCCCTTTTATAAGACTGAGGTTTCCTAACCTTGCGGTTCCTCTTCTATAACACACTGCATGTGCAGGCAATATTGAACCCTCTTTTCATCTCTTTGTGAGAATTGGAGCTCAGAGAACTGGCATAATATATAACTCTGGCTACTGTGATTGCATTAAGAAACTTTCTTGTATTTTGGACCAAAAGCCTTGGATTTTCTGCCATAATTTATGAAATTGTGACAGACTAACTAACTTACCTTTAGGTTGGGTAAAGTCTCATACTTTTTACAGTTTCTGATTTTCCAATGAGGGCATAAAGGAGAGAAGGGATTAAATATACAGAGAACTCAGCTAAAACTTTATTATCACAACTGACATTGTGCTGGATCTTGAAGAGCAAGTAGAAATGTCTGACCTTGGAGGCAGGGGAAGCTGCTTGCCTTTTAATCTAAAGAGAGCTTTTGTGAGCTATAGTGCCAAAGCCATATTTTTTTCAATCTAGTAAATAATGACTAATACTTAGCCTGAAGAACCGGGAGAATTTTTTAAAGTAAGCAAAATCCTTTCCACAAGCCCCAGAAATGCAGGCATACATCCTTCACACTGCCCTTCCTGCCTCTGGGATGAGGTTCCAAATCTTTAGAATCAACAATAATGAAAGACTTTTATACATGTGTTATATCTACTCTACTCCTGTTCAGGTGGGGAGATAAGTAGTCTTGAAGACCAGTATTATATAGGCAGTGTTAGTTATTTAGTTAGTTGTTAGTTAAATGCATTATGAAAAGGTTTAGAAACCTTTAAAAAAAATTTTAAATACAAGAGAAAGTTTATAAATTCTGAAATAGATAAGATGAATTGACTGTTCAGTCACATTGTTGACTTACAATAGAAGATAATAGCATTCTAGATGAGGGAAGTTGCTTGGCATTTAACCTAGGGCAAGTTTTTGTACTTATAAATGTCAACTGAGGAGAACATTATAAGCATGGCTTTTCTTTGTTTTTAATAAATTTTGCAGCAAAATATTATAAAGTATTGTATACTTCTATTACACAACTGGCAGAAAATAGTAGGTACTTAATTACATGAAATGAATGCATTTTAGGTCTCAGTTGGGGATCCCCAGATCCTCAAAATCCTTGTAAAATTGACTTATTCCACAAACCACTTCCCAGTCATTACTTCTTTTTGTGGTAGTCCAAAGTCCTACACAAGATTTTCAGCAAACTCCTGAGAAGCTTCCTTTTTCATATAAGGTCCTGCTTTTGTACATGTGGGAAAAGGTACATTTGCTTTTTTTAAATAGTCTTCCTAAAAAGAATGCTAATTATACTATATTTTATCTAAAATTACACAGTTGTTTTACAGAACAAGAAAATATCTAAAAATTGAATAATAAAAATTAACATTGTTACCATGCGTTCAATCTTTTCAAGGCTGAGAACATTGTACTCAAATTGGAGGCTCTGGCCAACTGAAAACAAAATCATTAAATGTCAATGTTTCTTTGGGTATTTTTATAGAAAACATGGACGGGCCTTTGAGATGGCCAGCAAGAACTATTGCCAGCATCACCAGTACCTTTTATCTGGGAGAATGGAACACAGAAAAACGGGAGACTATACAGGTATTATAATACAAGCATTGATAAATGGATGGCTTTAAGGAAAACTTCTGGTTTAGCAAATTGCCTAGAATGAAGAGATTTAATCCATAGGCAAAACAATTCCAGAAAGAACCCATGGTCTTGCTATACCAGCACAAAGTTTTCTCCTTTAAGGATATGGTCAGGTACATTTAACACTTAAACCTGTGTAGAAAATTGCTGAATTCCTTTCAGAGTTGCTGAATTGTTCAAATTAATCTGAGGCAGGTGTTAAGGTATGTGATGTGGATGCTGTCCAGAAACTTAGCAAGTGGAAAAGATACTCTGCTAGTATTTGCTGAGTTAGATAATCACAAATGCATGATTACTAAACTGTGTGATTGAATATATGGTCTCAGTATTTTCTATGGACAGACTTGTGTCCCTCCATAATTCATATGTTGAAGCCATAACACCCAATGGGGCTGTATTTGAAAATACAGGGCCTTTAGGAGGTGATTAAGGTTAAATGAGGTGATAAGGATGGGTCCCTAATCCAATAGGGCTAGTGGCCTCATAAAAAAAGGAAGAGAGAGAGATTGCTCTTTATCTGTGCTCCCATGTGAATACACAGTGAGAAGGTAGCCTTCTTCACAAGCCAGGAACAGAGCTCTCACCAGGAAGGAATCAGCTAGCATCTTGATGGGGGACTTAGAGATGTGGGGAAATAAATTTCTGTTGTTTAAACAACTCAGTATAAGGTATTTTGTTATGGAAGCCCAAGCAGACTAAGACAGTATTTATTGCCTAAGTCTTAACTGCTGCCTCATAGACATGTGTCAGTTTCACACAAAGAAGACAGCATTAACAGCAAGATCATAATTTTTAACAGCCCATGGAAAAGAAAATCACAATTTCTGAACTCAAAACTAAAATTCTTGGTATGCTAGGAGTTATTGCCATGGCTTTATTTAGTTTTCTGTCACCTTAGATGTATTTCTTTCTGTTCTCTATTGGGGTATAAGTTTTCTTGTTCTTCCTAACCTAACATTCAATCATCATAAGCTAAGTTATATCTGTTGCCTTAAAACATGGCTTACATATTAGGTTTTCATATCTAGAATGATGTACGTATTCATATTCTTCATATATATAAGACATTTTAGAAGAATAGGAATGGTTTGGATGTATAAAATAAAATTTTATTTTTATAGTAACTATTAATAATAAAAAATGAAATATTTAAACTGATGTTGCTCAAAGACCCCAAATATTGGTCATTCAAAGCACCAGAAAAATATGTATTTACTAATAATAACAGGGTCTTGATTCAAAGTGGGGATATATTCTAAATCCCCATTACCAATTTCCCATAAAATAAATATTTGGGACAATGAAAAATTTTAATAACAATCACAAAATATTTTCAGTATCAGATATTCTGAAAATTTTTATAGTTAAATCTAAATCTCAGAAGCCATTTGATAGCATAGAACCTGTCTCTCCATAATTTAACTAACTTTTAGTTGTGAAAAATTTTCTTTATATAAAATACCTGATTCTGGGTTTGCTTATAATACCCAATAAATGATTTCATTTTATAGCATTCATTTTATTTTATTTTAATGAAAATAGTGAACTTTATTTTTGTTTATGTAGCTGAAATTCATAAAATTTCTGCACAAATATTTTAATCAAGAAAAATAAAGGAAAGATTTTATGAGAATTAAAATGTTTCTATTAAAATACATATAAATGTAATTTCTAACTAAAATCATCAGCATGAAACTATTTACTTCAGTTTGCAGTTCCCTAACTTATTTTCTTTCCCTTCATGACCATTTCACTTGATGTTCCATACAAAATGACAGTAAGAAATTAAATTTGGAGGAAAAAACTTCTTTTAATCCTAATGATCATGCTTCCTTAAGAAAACTAAACTGATATTTTCCTTAAGAAAGAAGAAAATTGAGCCAGATACTGGAATATTACAGCATTTTAAAAGCAAGTTAAGTATATATATACACTAATCAACATCATATTTTCTGTTCATTTTTACCCAGAGTACACAAGAACAATAATGACTTTCTCATTTCCTGTTTGACTAGTATGTTTTAAGTGAACTCCTATGTCTGCACTTGGAGTTAGACTGATAACTTTCTATTTGAGGATGTAACAAGTTGGGCTTTTTTTCTAAGCAGAATTATTTCTTTATATAAATTAAATAATAAAAATTAAGTAATGCTTAAATAGAGTAAAACTTTATTTTTTTATATATGTATCTTTATATGATCATAAATCATATGGATATCCTCTCCTCATTTCGTGCTCTATTCCCCAATAATCCTTTTGTCCCTAACTTTTTGCTATCATTCTGTTATTCTTTTTTTTTTTTTGCAGTACACGGGCCTCTCACTGTTGAGGCCTCTCCCGTTGTGGAGCACAGGCTCCAGACACGCAGGCTCAGCGGCCATGGCTCACCGGCCCAGCCGTTCCGCGGCATGTGGGATCTTCCCGGACCGGGGCACGAACCCGTGTCCCCTGCACCAGCAGGTGGACTCTCAACCACTGTGCCACCAGGGAAGCCCCTGTTATTCTTTTTTGAGTTTAAAAACTATTCCCAATCAACTTTCATTCTTTAACACATTCATTTCTCTAGAACTTTATAGGATCTGAGATTTTACCCTATCGGAAAGCTCACAGTTATCCTGCCACAGTTTTATGAATGGTGGCAGCAGACATGAGACTTCCAGGTCAGAGACAAAGTATTTTATTACTCACAGCATAGCAGACAACACTGGCCTTATATTTGCATCTTGATTTTCCAGTTCCATGGGGCAACGTAGAGTACCCAATTTGGTCACTGCATGCAAAAAGAGTTTATGTCACAATAAACTCTTTTTGTGTCACCTCAGACTTAGGGAACCCTGATATTTTATAATGTAATGGGCTGCAAGGAAACATGCCAGAACTTTTCCCCAGACGGAGATGTTATCTTTATTATCTGACACAGTAAACAAACATATTCCCTGCTCTATCGGAAGACATTACATTTATCTTCCAAGTTTTTGGCCTCACAAACATAGCTGAAAAGGCCATCTGGGGATGAAAGCTGTCAGTGCCTCTGCTCACAAGACAGGCAGAAATGTGAGTGATCCAAGGAGAAGTGTCTCCCAGTATAACTCCCCCACCCCCCTTTTATTTTTCTAACTTTATGTTTATGAATTAAAAAAAAAATTAGTAGCTACCTGACTGACTAAACACATACCAATACACACACACAAGCACAAAACACAGCGTACACACATATGTTTTTCTTTTATAATATTTAACTTATATTTAGGATCACTGTAAAAATTATGTGGGATGGTACATAAGAATGTGCTTTGTAAAGTACAGTTTATACACATGTAATTATTGTACTGTCAGCTTATCTGTCTAGATCTCCTTCTTTTCCAAATTTTCTTTCCACTTAAGTATTTCTTAACAAAGTTTATTGCTTTCCTCAGGGGAAAATAAATTCTATATTAGAGAAGAAGGGTTCTATATTAGCAGAATGGCTTCTGAGATTTAGATTTAACTATAAAAATATATAGAATGCTGAAAATATTCTGTGACTGTCATTAAATATTTTCATTGTTCTAAATATTTAGTTTATGAAAAGTATTAATAGTAAATAGTCATTCTAATAATACCCTTTAAAAAAAAAATAAGGCCTGAACTGTATTTAACCAGGACAGCACTGTCTGATAGTAATATAATGAGCCACATAAGTTATTTTAAACTTCCAGATATTAATATCTTCCAGATCTTAATATCTTGTTCAACCCCTCTCCCTTCACTCTTGGTATATATCAGCCATATCCCTCGAGTTGCACCCTTGCTTTGTTACTCCCTTTACCTTTCTTTCCACTCCCAGAGTCAGGATATGGTTTCTGTTTTCTCCTGTTGCTGTTGGACTCCATTTGCTGATGCCCAGCAGCAAAATTTTGTAAATATTTTACCTTCCGTCTCTTTTAAATGGGTTCATCAGGCCTGAAAAAGTAATCCAGTCCCTGAGGTACCTTTTAAAAACAGAGTTTGTTGGGAAGGAATCTACCAAGTGGACTTGAGAAGTAACACAAATTCTGCCTTTAGTGTAGTAGCTTTTAATTCTGTGTTTTCCAGTACGATAAACAATAGCCACATGTGTCTATTGAGAACTTGAAAGGAAAAATAAGATTAAGTGAGAAAATGAAATCTAAAAACAATTGAGCCATATCCAACAAAAATTAGTACCTGAATGAGATGTGCTGGAAATATAAAATACACACTGGATATTGATTGTAAAAAAATCTCTCATTGCTTAGGCATGCCCTTTCATATTGTTCTCAAATTTAGCTTTTGTATTTAAAAGACAATGGTATCAGCAAAAGAGTCTCAAAGCCATGTCTTTGTGACATTATCTTGTAATGTGAGCAAAGAAGAAACACAAAATGTATTGGTGTAGCTTTTCTGCTATGTAACTATGGATCAGACAATTTCCTCCAAGACAGTTCATTAAAAAGGCCTCAGAAGCCGTTTCCTCTCCTTGTGATGTACGTTGTGCTCATGTAAAGTAGGAAATGACTGCTATTAGTTTTTGTTATATCTTCTGGAGTTTCTTCTGCTTCAGAAACTGTACTGATTTTGGATTTGTCAGTCAGACCCCTCAGGTGTGCCATATTTAATTGGGCTACATAGAGGCATCACTAGTTAAATAATACACATTGCCATGAGCTGCAGCATTTTTCCCCTCTGATTATTTTTGAATATGCCACACTCAAGAAAGACTCTGAAACACAGCAAAGTTAACAATGCTTTGTCATAAAATAACCTTGTTAAATCACAGGGCTACTAATAAACTCAATCTTGTTCCATGTTATTGAGCTTCTGCTGCTTACTGGATCGTGCTGATGGGAGGCCCCTCTCATACCTATCCTTCTATCTTTTTTCGATACGCGGGCCTCTCACTGTTGTGGCCTCTCCCGCTGCGGAGCACAGGCTCCGGACGCGCAGGCTCAGAGACCATGGCTCATGGTCCCAGCCGCTCCGCGGCATGTGGGATCCTCCCGGACCAGGGCATGAACCCCTGTCCCCTGCATCGGCAGGCAGACTCTCAACCACTGCGCCACCAGGGAAGCCCTATCTTTGTTGTTTTTCGTGCCTACCATAAAAGAAGTCCCTTTCTTGTTATCTCAGAAATATGTAATTTTGATCAAATGAGTCACTGGATAAGCAAGGGCAGACAGGTAAGTCATTTAACTTAGGGAAAAAAAATATTAAACATAAAATAAATAATTTAAAAAGTAAGCTAAACCAAACCCAAAGTCAACTGATTTATCTTTTATCTAAAGAAGAATTTTTCCTTATTATGCCTACCATTATGCTGTATGGCTAGAAAAACAAAACTTGCTATGATAGATGAACAAAATATCCTTTTCCCCCCAATTTCTCTCTAGACTTAAAAAAAAAGTATCATTTTATTTTTCCTTAGAACATAATAATAATAAATTTATTTAAGTAATAGTATTTCATATACATATTTATTGTACAAATTACTACATGTTGAGCACTAGGCTAGGTGATGTACACACATTTTCTCTAATCTTTACCATAGACTTGTAAGATTTCAATTCCATTTCAGGTAAAGAAAATGAAGCTTAAAGAGGTTAAGTGAATGGATAGAAGATTACAGAACAGCCATGGTGACCCTAAAGATACTTGCAGTGTAGAGTATTAATTATTGAACAATATGATTAAAAGCACAAACAACAATTAAAGAGTAATTTCCCCTAAAAGAAAAATTGAGCATAGCTACATACAATATATATTTCATGAATGAGGAATGCCTACTAATATGCCAACATAAATTAATAAATTGTATTTTCTAAAGTTCTCCATCCAGTGAAGAGAAGAATTAAGAATTTCAGATTATTGCAGTTTAACTATGTTTTTAGTTATAAAATAGACATTTTCTCAGTGCTACTTTAAAATTGGTTTCTCATTTCTGACTTTTCTCACCAACTTTATTTCAAACAGTAATTGCCAGTGGATTCATAACATTCTTAGTTAAGTATACTTTTTAAATTTCTCTAAATGAAACAAGAACTAAAAGTAGTAACCAATAATTGTATTCATAAGAATGCATAATGTAATTAGCATATTATCTTGATGTTTAGAAAATTAACAGCTCTGCCTCAGTGCCATTGTTGTTGATTTGGAGTCCGTCCATTCCTCACTTTCCACAACATAATTTTATTATGAGCATTCGTTAGAATAATTTGGACAAATGGACACTGAAAGCACTTACTGGAAGGGAGTAAATATGGTGGTGGAATTACAACATTGCTGCTTTTCTATATAAAACAATTCACTATTCCTAAAAATGAATATAGAACTACCTAGCTATCAGTAAGGTAGTTAATGAGAGACAAGACATGGAGATCAACACACTTTGGTGATCTTACCTTTTCTGTATGACTCCTTCCTCTCATTTATGCCTCTTGTGTCCTCCCTGAACAGTTTAACTTATCACCGTCCCTGGGTCTTGACCTTCCAGTCAACTATTGTTGAGTCATCCAGACACACCTCAGACCAGACAGCCACCTCAGAATGTATTGGGAAAGTGGAGGTTGTTTTTGCACTTGGGTTGGGATGAGTAATTGTTCTGCCAAAACATTTAAATTATATTTTACTTTACTTCCTGATATCTTATTTTTTATTCTAATACCTCACTAAAAGAATGCCTGAAGCCCAGCTTTGTTTATCAAATTAAGCAGGCATTTGGGACTTGTATATTAGAAACAGAGGATATCAAACCAAGAAACAAAAAAGTTAAGAGCCATAAACTGTTGAAAAAAACACATCTTTATCCTCCTCCCAAAGATCTCCCTCACATCAGAAATTAATCCAGTAATTCAGCTAGGTTTGTACTAAAAAAATATTACAATGACCTTTGTTGTCATTATTTTGTGACATTTAAAATAGTCTATAAGGTAAGATACAGCTATTAGATATCACAGTATGTAGGTGCATTATATAAACTAGAAATTAATACTATTTTTCTCTTAATGAGAGAAAGAAACCTAAAAAATACAAAAGATTTTTAAATGAATTAACACTTAAGTTATGTCTTTAGATTTGAAAGAGAATTTAAAGCCTAAATAATCATGCTCATTCAACATATAGGTTCTATTCGCTAAGGGCGGGGGTGGGGGGGGCTAGAAATCGGTCAACCTACACAAGGCCATGTGTCAATCATTTTTTAATAAACACTTGATGCTTCCTGTTTTAGTTACAGGTGGCAGGTGATAATGGTCAAATAAATGGTAAAGTCTGGATCAAGTTCCTTTCTCTGAACTTCCAGTTTTCTCCATTTTTGGCCATTAAACTTGACCATTTCTCCCATCCTAGCCTCTCCCACGCTTTCAGAATTGAAAAACTACCAAAGACAAAAAAGAAAAAAAAACATTCTTTTTGTTTCCTTTGCAAGTCTATCTCATGTTTTTTTTTTTTAATTTTAACAATGTGTCAAAATCCCAGATGCAAAATCCTAACAGTTTAATATGAGGCATGTTTATGATATGTCCCTACAGATCTTTGTAAGTACCTCTATAAAGAAAAAAGAACACAAAACTGTCTTAGAGAATATTCTGAGAGGAAAAGGGAATAATAATAATAAGCTTCTGACAATGAAAGCTGAATGGCCAAAGAAAATCATTTGCTTATTAATCAGATTTTAAAGTGTTAATGGTTCATTTTATTCTTACCAATTTGGGAACAAATTTAACATTTGTTTATAATTTTCTTTTTTTTTTACTTTAGGTATGCAATTAAACAGTCAGATGATTTCATAGATGGTAAATAAGTGGTTCTTAGTTTCTTGTCTTTATTTTCTCATTGACAAAATGAGCCAAATGGCCCTAATGGACCAAATTTGACCTAAAGACCAAATCACTATCAGGGACAAAAATAGAATGAGATCACAAGAGGTTTTATACACAAAACATCTCTTCAACATTTAAGTATTATAACTGCCCACTTATTACCCTTCTTTCTTTTTTTAGATTTTTCTAGCCAAAAAATCTAAGACAATGAAGATTTACTTTAGTAAGTTTGTACATCAGGGATATCATAACAAGCAGCACACTTAGAGAAAAATAAACCTCGTTTATGATAAATATTACAATCAGTATATTAAAACTAGTACTAGTTGTCTAGAGTTAAGAGACTAGATTTGGATCCTCCACTAGAAGTTTTAAGTGGCCTGGACTCCAGTGAGATGCTACTACTTCTTTCTGAATTTCTATAAATAAATCTCAATCTTTGCTCATGCTTTGCTCAAAGTACAATTTTGTAAACCCCCAAGTTGACTACATAATGAGGCCATGTTCTCTCTAATCCAAGTATTCTCTATCAGGGCATTCTCTCTGTTTTCTGTCTGCTCTATCAGCATTTTGAATCTACTTTGATAAAAGGAGGGTTTCTTAAGCCCTTTTAGAGGAAAAGGTCATTCCCAGGTTGAAGTGAAAATTGAAACAGAATCATCCATTTCTGAAGCACAGATGTCTGGGTCCTTCCGGATGACGTTAACAGGACGCTAAAAGGAGAATTAACCCAAGAGGAGAAAAATATCATATTCATGTCGAAACATCTCAAAGGATCAAAAGAGAAATAAGACCAAATCTGAAACCAAATTATTTATTATCTCCAAAACAGTTCTCCACTTATTGAATGTGAGTATTCATATATATTCTCCTTTAAAATTAACACTACTAGTCAAGTTTTGCATAAAGATTCAACTCTAATGATTCTAAGAATTGATTTTGAAAATAACAAAATATGGCAACCATTAAAGAATTTAAAACCTCTTTTATTTTTAAACTGTCACATAATTCTATCTTTTGTGTACCTGATTTGGAATTAATACATGAGTGACTTACAAACCTACCCCATCACATTATACAAAATATTTGTGATTTTCAAAGGCCATGCTCCTATTTGTGCATAAACTGCTAAGCTTCCTAGAACTTTCTATTCTCTCTCACACAACCTTTTAACGCCTGAATGACTTTGAAATCTTACATCAATGTCATTATATTCTGAAAATCTTTGCTCTTTTAAACCAAACTTAATCCTCAGAATCTTTTTTTAATGTGTTCACACAAATACATGTATACCTTTTCTATTGTTATGATGCAATGATGTAAATATTTACTAGACCATCACTCCTGCTAAGTGTTGAGAAACAAGAAGGCAGATGCTTCCCTTCTAACCCTTCATGACCACTGTTTATCACAATGCGTACCACACAACACAAACTCAGTATTTTTGCACAGATGAATTGTTATAATGTAAACTGCCAGAATACTGTTGATAGTAGGAAAAAGCACCTCAGTTGTCTTGTAAGACTGATTTTACTCAGGTATTTTAAGGGCTGCAGACAACAGAACCACTCAATTTAATCCAAGTTCTATATATAGTGATAATGTTGGAATCAAAGTACTACAGCATCACAGAGAAGAAAACTTTTCATGCATTTCTGGCTTCTATTTGGCCATAAGTAAAGCTTGCAAATAAGACAAGATTTCTTCAATGTTCTGGTTTAAATTTTTTTCCACCTTGTTAACAAGACCCCCCTCCTCAAGCCTGTTGCTTATTTTTTGGTTGATCTGCCTAGTTTTCTTCTATTAATAAATGCTCAAGTTTTCATTGCTTGTTGTTGTTGTTATCTGTAGTTGTTGTTTTATCTGCTGCTAAGCTCTTACTCGGAGGGTTCTTTGATACTGGATATCATCTTCTCAGCTTGAAAATTAGGACACATACATAAAATATTGGGAACCTTCCTAGTATTTTATATCTCTATACTTTAGAGCAGAAGTTACAGTCCCTCCATAATCCAACTTGATTTGGTATTTCTATGGGGGTGTTTATTTAAGGGCTGTAACACACAAAGCCTCAGTGTAAAAGAGCATATTAACAATTAGCACCAGGTTGGGTTTTCAAACAGGCAGTGATACAATTTTAAGAGTTCCTCAAAGTATTCTAAAGATTGAGAAAACATTTGTGTTATTACAAAGCCATAGTTTAAAGCTTATGAGACTTCCACCTTACTAAGAAAAGCATTTAAAACAACCCGCAGAAGATAGGGTAGCACAAAAATAGGTGGATCTGTAATTATTAGGAGCATTATAATGGTTCAGCATACAAAAAGAGGATTACTCCTTTACTTATGAATATTTAATGATAAAACGTTTTCTTTAATAGTTAGCCACTAACAGGTTTTCTACATTTACCATGTCTTAGAAATCTTGACTCTAGAAATTTTCTTTGTTTATGAGAGAAGTAAATTTAAGTCATGCTCACTCTGGACTTATGTTTGCACTTCAAGCCAAATCTGCTTTTATGAACAGTATTTCTGTTTCAGATAAGTGTTTTTGCTTCACCAAAGATTGGATCCAAATTCAACTGATCTGATAGAGTTTTTCTACTGCTATTGCCATAGGTTGCTCATATCTTTTATTTGGACTATTGAAATAGCCACTAGAGACTAAACTAATACACCCTAAGCACTCCAATGACAGTGTTCTTCATAAAATGCAACTCTGATAATGTCAAAAGGCATTGTTGTATAGGTATTAAGATTGCGAGTTCAGACTTCATGTTTCCACAAATCATCAATGTGTTTAAACCATCCATGACACAATTCCCTCCTCTGTGAATTGGGAATAATAATGTAGCCTACTCCATAGGACTGTTGAGGGAATTAATAGTGAGTTCATGTAAGATACATCAAATCCTGGGAATTTTTAAGAACTCACAAAATGTTAGGTATTAGTGTTTGCACCATGTTTTTAAAATGTACAATTATTCCCTACGGAATACAGAAGTAATTTAAGGATCGTTGCATGGAATCTCGACAAACTGGCCTTAACCAACTTTGCAAATGTATCTCAAAATAGTGACTATACCCTCCTTACTCCAATACCATTCTATATTCTATTTTTATACAGCCTTTATTGGGTTAGAATTTACACACCATAAAATTAACCCTTTTAAGATGTACAGTGCAGTGGTTTTTAGTCTATTCACAAATTTGTGTAACCATCACAATGATCTAATTTTAGAACATTCATCATCCTATAAAGAAATCTCATACTCCTTGGTAGTCATTCCATTTCCCATTCACTAGCCTCCCACAGCCCTTTGCAACTACTAATCTACTTTCTGTCTCTCTAGATTTGCCTTTCTTGACATTTTTATATAAATGGAATCATATAAGATATGGTCTTCTGTGTCTGGCTTCTTTCACTTGGCATAAGGGTTTCAAGGTTCATCCATGTTGTACCATGTGTGAATACTACATACAATTTTTATGGCCAAATAATATTCTGTCCACTCACCTGTTAATGAACATGGGGGTTATTTGCAGTTTTTCACTATCATGAATAATGTTGCCATAATTGTGTGGACATTTGTTTTTATATTCATTGTGGTATGTACCTAGGACTAGGATTGCAGAGTATCGTAACTCCATGTTTAACATTTTGAGGCATGCCTATTTTCCAGTATAGTCACAGCATTTTACAATCCCACTAGCAATTGTTTGAGGATTCCAATTTCTCAACATCCTCACCAGCACTTATTATTTTCTGTCCTTTTTTAATTTTAGCCATTCTTGTGGGTGTGAAGTTGTATTATAGTCTATAATTTTACACTCTCTCTGTACTCACACCTCTGGCCATTTATTTCTGCTGCTCTCTGTTTACCACAGTCCCCCTTTCTCCTCCTACCTGATCTCCTATTGTGGAGCTGAACCCCTATTCTGCCTTCAAGGCTAAAAGTCTCACCTATCCTAAGAAGCATAATCCCATGTACCACTAAAAATGGAAATAATCTTCCACCTACTCATAGCACCTTAATCTCTATTACAGCATTTTAAATGTTTTGCTTTATAACAAAAGTAAATATTATATTTTTATCAACTTCCTCAACAGAAACTGAAAGGCAATGACCTTCTTAACACAGTGTTTGCCACATAGAAGACAGTGTTTCCCAAATTTCCATTTGACCAGTCATTCATTTTGATAACTAGAGAAATGAGCCTTTTGACTAAGGCACTTCAAATGTTTTCCAATAAAATACTAAGATGCTTTTTAAATAATAAATGTGCTTCTTAGATTATCTAGAGATAAACTGAATTGACATTTCACAATATTTGTTAATAATTTGTTTACCTGTTAGCCTCCCTCATTTGATTTCAATTTTCTTGAGTATGGAAATCATACCAGTGCCTAGAACAATTGAATAGAGCTATATAAGGCTGCAGACTTTTGTTTACTCAATCTATTGAATTACAATGAAATAATAGTTGTAGTTTCTGTCCCCTCTCTCTCTCTCTGTCTCTCTCAGCAAAGGACAATGACACAAGGGCTAAAATATCATTTATTTCTCTGGCTGTAATACTCTCACAAATTCAAGTATGAGTCAAAATGATGTGTCTTTTAGAATTACATTAGGTTACCTGTGAAAACTTTTTAACCACTGAAGGGCTGACATCCAGATATACTCACATTAAGTATAGAGATGTGGGGTTTGATTAAAGTTTATTGAGTAGAAAGAGAAAACAATTGATGATACATTTTTTGACACTGGTTACTGCTTTTACTTTATGGAGTACAATACATCATTGGTCTTGCAGAAATATAAACATGAAGAGCTCTGGTCTTACTATAGGACACCTGAGCTGTTCTGCATCAAATATCCTCCAAGAAATTCTCTAATCATTCCCCTCCCTTTCCATAATGATGGCAATTGTTATGTATTCATTCAACTCTTACTCTGAACCAGACACTGTATCAATTCCTTCATATAGATTATCTCATTTAATATTCACAAAAAACCCAAAGAGATAAATAGTATATTTTATCTCATTTTATATTGATACATGTGCAACTGAGAAACAGAGTAGACAAGTAACTTGCCTAAGATCCCACCACTAACTAGTGGTAGAGCTAGAGTTTGAACACAGGCAGATTGTTTCCTTAGAAAACACTGTCTCCTTGTATTAATTCCAAAATTCAAGTAAATATCAGAATTCACAGAATACAAAATAAAAGCAGTGATTCTTAGAACTACTTCAAGTCCAGGACTCCATAGTTAGAGTAACATTACTCCTTATCTTCTGCCCACCCAGCTCTTTATTCCTCTCCTTAACCCAGCTCTTCATTCTTCTCCTTTCTCTCATATTTTATTTTTAAATACTCAATAATTAAATTAACTTTTAGAGCTTTACAGTGTAAAGTGCGGCAATTGATTACTCTTGGGTTATCTCAAAGTCATGGCTAAGAATTACCTGAAATTTTACCAAAGTAATCATGATACATGCTACACAATAGATACAGAACCTCTGAAGAACATGAAGGATACCTACATCCATGTCAGACAGAGAAACAGAACTATCTACTAGGAGCCATGCTTCAACAAAGCAGATCACATTTACACTAAATATATAGAATTGTATATTGCAGTCCACTCTTTCCAGTCCCCAATGTGATAATCTCCTTTGGCTTGATATAATTCTATAAACTGCTCCATAAAGAACCATTCTTGGAAACATTATTACTAAACAGCTAATGAAGTTGACAAGGTGAAAAAAGAAGGTAATAGATGACATTCATATGTCAAAGATTTCTTCAAGGACTACTCTCTTAAAGTACAGTATAGACAGGAGGGTTGATTCTCACTTGCTATTTTATGCCCAGAGTTTCTTGTCTGCTTGTTTGGAACTGCAGTAGTACCACCACCAGAAACCAGAGTCAGCTTAGATGCATGGAATGAGCAATATATTTCTTTCTCTCAACACTACTCACTGCACCCATATTTTTATAGAATCTTGAAAGAACTCTTTGGCATTCAATACCTGATAAATTTTATTTATTTATTTATTCATTCATTTATTTACTTATTTACCTAATTATTTTTTTAAAGATTTTTTTTGATGTGGACCATTTTTAAAGTCTTTATTGAATTTGTTACAATACTGCTTCTGTTTCATGTTTTGGTTTTTTGGCTGCAGAGCATGTGGGATCTTAGCTCCCAACCAGGGATGGAAACTGTACCCCCTGCACTGGAAGGCGAAGTCTCAACCACTGGACTGCCAGGGAAGTCCCAATACCTCATAAAATTTATTCAGACATTTAGATTCCTACTATTAAAATGATAGGATAGTTTTTAGACCTTTAAAGAAAAATCATACTCTGAGTTGTGCCAGTGGCTTAGCACATAGATAAATTTTGGAAGGCCACATTAATTTTGAAAAAGAAAACAATTTAAACATGGGCAGTAGATTAGTTTATCAGTTTCTCTCTACATGCTTTCACAGTAGCCATTTCCCTACTGCACCACATTTATTAGTTCAACCCCTTTTTTACTCCAGCTTCCCCTTCCATTTCTTAGCGAAATAATTTCTCCTGATTGATTTAGGCTATTTTCTAATAGAGTGCCTCTTCCCTGAATATAGATTTTAAAAAAAGAAATAAATAAATAAAGAAAAAAGAAATGTTTGATGAAGAGCAAAAGGAATAGCAAACACTGTTAACTCAGACGCTTAGAAATTCTTGGAATGTTGAACTGTTGCATCAATACATGCATTCATTCATTCAACTAACAAATATTTATTGGGTCAGACATGTACAGGATATTAGAATACCTCTCTGAAAAAGACATAATCTTGTGTAACTTACTAAATACTGAATATTGTATGCTTTCCCCCACTATTCTGACACTAGTTTTTCCCTTTATTCTTCAATAATTCTTCTTATTTCTCAGTGCAACTATGTGCTAAAACTCTTGAGTTTTCTATGATATGTAAATAAGCAAGACATACTATCACTGACAGGAGCAAAGCAGTAATAAATTTAACTTCTTAATTGTCTCAAATCACTAATATTTTTCTTTAAATATAAATATTACAGATAATTTTAGCACACTGCAATTATGTTATCAACTACTTTAAAATAATACAAAAAATTTGCATAAGTTCCAGCTATTTTCAGCACTTGAAGTTCATACCTTCTGCATCAGTGGCATAATGACAGATGGTATGTTTCCTTAAAGAGTTTTTTTTTTTTTAATACCAAAATGTGTGCTAAATGTGGATAACCTGCTTATTCTCTTCTAAACAACAGTTTTATGAGTTTTCTGTCCAAAGTTTAATTAGCTCTTCCACACTCTGTCCCTTTATCAAATTGTTATTTCCATTTTCATTTGGGTTAAGAAAAAGGTTGTGATGTATGTTTAAAACATTAGCTAGTCACCAAAGAGTAGAACTGCCTCCTGTGTTCTGCCAAGGAGAGTAAATTGCTTGGAAAGATGTCAACACTGAAAAACTGTCAGTAACTTTTTTGGCCGCTGTTGTTCAAAACATTTTATTAGTACTTGATCGGTGTTTTTAAAACAGACCAAAATACACTCAGGATTTATAGACTTTGGAAACAAATGATTATATGTTAAGCCAAAATTCTTTTCTTTCTCATTATATTGTTTCCACTCAAACGTATGAATCCATATTTGAACCTCTGACATTATATTTTTTTGATATGAGATATGTTCCATCTGGACTCCATCCAGACAGCTTTAATAATTAAAGTACCAGCTAAGTATGGTACATTATCTCATAATGATGAGGAAAAAGCTTACAACTAAGATTTAGGAGACCTATATGCAACCATTGTGGTAGTCAGATTCCCTAGGTCTTGGTTCTGAAAAATATGGAGATAATTTCTGCCTATCTATTTCAAGGGGTTTTTGTTAATATAAAATGAAATTAGCACCTAAATTAACTTTTCTAAATTACAAATAAGTGCATTTGTGTTATAGATACCTGATAGCAGTAAAAGTATACCAAAGATTTTTAAGATAATTGGACAATTTTATTAAAATACATCAAAAGTGTTAAGTGCAAAGAGCAAGACAGAAATGCTCACATAGAATATATATGCTTAGAAACACTGGAAGGAAGTACACTAAAATGTTATCTGTGTTCTTCTCTTGTTAAGGTACTATAGGCAAATATTACTTTCTTTTTTAATCTTATCTACATTTTTTTTCAAATTTTCAATAGTGAGTATACATTAGTTTTATAAGAAAAATATCAATGTAAAACTTGAGAATTATCTTTTTCACATGTTTCACTTGATTTACTAACAGTGAATATAGAATTTAAACTTTATATCTATATTACTGACAATTGTTTTAAATAATCAAGATTGGGTTATTTACACTGAAGTATTCACAATCCTAGCTCTGGATCTGTCTCTCCAATATATTATCTGCATCTCCCTTCCATTACGAAATGAAGAGAAATATTTTCTGTCTTACATAGTTTTAAGAAATAGCTTTCATGATTATTTCTTTTTCTTTTCCCCTGCTGCATTAAAATTTTATACTCTAATTTTCCATGTGATTAGCTTTTTTTAATCTAGTTTTTCCTCCAGAGTGTGCCATGCTCTTTCAGCTCTTTGTACCATGCCTGAATGCTAGCTAGAAAGAGTAGCTGATGTCTTGCTTGTTCCTGGGTTCCACAGACAAGGCAAATTCAGTGCCTTTACTCCTGCAACTCATGGATAATGATAAAATGGCTCTCATACTGAAGAACAATTAGAAAATGTGAATTGAGAACTGAATTTGGTATAAGATGCCCTCCTGAAAAGTATAACAAGTGTGAAATACTTTTCAATAGTTCTATAATACTAATAAAGTTGAAAATTGAAATCAATCTTCTTCTCTATATTATTTCCACCTTATAATAATATCAAACTCTAAAAATTTTGTAAAAATTAAGGTTTGGTGCTATAGACTTCAGGTTCTTTTCTTATAACCTTATATGAGGAGTTCAAGATCTCAAAAGCAAAAATGAGGATGGGAAAGGGAATGTTTGATGGTAAGAAAGATAATTTTCCCCTAATACCTATCAGATAAAATATTTTAGAAAAGTAAAAGGAAATTAAAATGTGGCTCATATATTCCTTCTATGAATACTCTTCTTCCTTCCCATTAAGTTCCATGAGACACAGTGGATTAACTCTCTCAATGGTACCTGTGTTCCCACACTGAAGTTAACTGAAAAAAGACAAATCTTTCAATATTCTGATCTCATGCAAAGGTCATAAGGTGCACTGACTAATGAATGAATAAGGCACTCTGAAAACCATCTAAAATATAATATGTAATTATCTATCATTAGGGGAACATATCAGAAAGTTTTGTTTTCATTTTTTAAACAATTGACTTCAGGCCAGCTCCTCATTTTACTTTATTTTTCTCATCTTGCTCTGGCTTGTGTTCAGAACTTCCATTGACTTCCAGAAGGATTTTTGCATTTGGCTCAGCTTCTATAGCAGAACACAAGATATTGAACAGACCCGTACTGCTTCTGAATATCTCTAAAATAACAATGTTCCACCTTCGAACTGTCTATCCCGTCATGGATTTTTCATCATCAACATCAAAAACTGCAAGCAACTCTGCACAAAATATTTTATAAAATGAATTCAAAGAGTGTAAAGAAGTTTGCTTATTTTTTTGTGGAGTTATTTTAAAGTTTCCTGTTATTGTGTATATATTATTTCATGTAATCTTTACAATATTTTGTGAAATTTTTAGGGTAGATACAAGTTTCTCCATTGTGCAGAAGGGAAAACATGGAATAGAATTATTGGCCATTAAAAAATAACTCTTAGTGGCACGGACATATATACACTACCAAATGTAAAATAGACATCTAGTGGGAAGCAGCCGCACAGCACAGGTGGATCAGCTCGGTGCTTTGTGACCACCTAGAGGGGTGGGATAGGGAGGGTGGGAGGGAGGGAGACGCAAGAGGGAAGAGATATGGGGATATATGTATAACTGATTCACTTTGTTATAAAGCAGAAACTAACACACCATTGTAAAGCAATTATACTCCAATAAAGATGTTAAAAAAAAATAACTCTTAGCTCTGTCAGTAGCCTCTGTACTTCAGACCTCTGAAAGGTTTCAGCATTACTTAAGGGAGTTTTACACATCATTATAGTACACCAAGTATTGGGTCACATACATATGTATTATAATTTTAAAATATTTTTAGGTACCATTTGATTAATAAACCATATGCCAGTTATACAGTATTTGTATAGTCATAATATTTTTGCATTATGTACAATCTCATTCAGGGGCTAAAAAAGAACAATTATTCTTATATACAATCTCACTCAAGCTTATTTTCTGGTATTAAAGAAAATTCAACATGTAAAGAATAAATGCACTGAACTGCATTTATGCTCCTAGAGAAAGTGGCACTAGGGGAATAAAACAGATTATTCAAGATGATGGGTTAAGACAATATTGAGCTTAACAAATTTGCATCTAAGAAACCATATATATGGACCAGATGTAGTCTAACTATTGAGGCTGTCAAAAGAAACTCTACATCTTAATATACTTTTATTGGTTCTTATTTTTTTAATAAGAGATACGGTGTATAATACACAATTCCCAATTGAGAGCCTAGCTCCCAAAAAAGACAAAGAGCTCCTAGCCCCAAATCAAGTTAACTCAGCCTTAGAGAATAAATTTAAGCAGAAGTAATAGGCCTTACCTTTCAATGTGAAATTGCAGAGACCAATTAGTGAAGTTCTGAAAGGTTCCATTCTAGGAGCAATTCTTCACTGTCTCAGTCAGAGACAAACTGTAAAATGAAGGGGACTTTTCTCATTATGTTTGCAATATCTTCAATAGCTATGACAGTAATACAAATAAGAAGCCATCAGTATGAGTGAAGAAAGGAATCATATTTGAAAGAACCAAGTTAGAATTCTCTAATGTATTAATAAAATATTGAATGAAGCAATTCCAATTTCCACTTTTACAATACTATAATATTCACTATGGTCTTAGAACTATGGGAAGAAAGTTGACATATAAATGATGACAGGAGAGAGGACAGAAAACGGAGAAAATTTTTTTTAGTGAATAACAAATATGGTATGAAAGGAAGAGTAAAATCAAAGATCCAACATGCCCTGAAGGTGGAATACCTTCCTTAATACCACTTATTAGAAAAAAAAAGCTCTAGAGCTCAAAAAATGCATTCAAATTGATTCCCTCTCATTATTACAACTGCATTGCTTCATTTCAGCCTCCTTTCTGACCTTCCAGTTATACACCTTCTCATTCTCTCCCTACTTCCACACTCTTGCCTCTATTTATCTCTCTAAAAACAAACTGAATCATGTTAATCTAGTATTTGAAAAAAGGAAAAACATAATAATAAAAACTCTATTAATGACCCATTCTGATATGCTCATATAATATGACAGAGATCTATTCAATCTCTGTATAATTTGAAGAATAAATTATCACATGAAAAAGACTGCAAGTGAATATATTTAAATTTACCTAAAATAAGGCAAATAAATTAGTAACTGAAAAACTCACTTTTCAAGAATATGTCATAAATGAAATAATATTTTTCATTTTTATTCTTGTTTTTTCTAGCATTATTTTATTTTTATAATTGGAGAATGGTTCATTTACAGTGAATATTTCCTTTATGAACACTACAAAAATAATTATGGTTTATTCTTTAATCAATAAAGACTACTCTGAAATAATCACTTCATAATGATCAAAAGGTCTTATCAATAATTTTTGTTTCAAACTGGCTTTTCAAAATTTCTTTTTTTTTTTTTATTTGACAGGTGTTTATTGTTTGTCAGACACTGTGCTAGGCATTGGAAACAGAGGAGTGGATAAAACAGACATAAGGACACCAGCCACTGGATTTAAGGCTCCCCTTAATCCGGTATGACCTCATGTTAATTTAACTAATTACATCTGCAAAGACTCTATTTCCTCGCATTCTGAGGTTCTGGGTGGGCATACATTTTTTTTAAATTTTATTGGAGTATAATTGCTTTACAAAGTTGTGTTAGTTTCTGCTGTACAACAAAGTGAACCAGCTATATGTATACATATATCCCCTCTCTCTTGGACCTCCCTCCCACCTCCATATCCCACCCATCTAGGTCATCACAGAACACTGAGCTGAGCTCCCTGTGCCATAGAGCAGGTTCCCACTAGCTACCTGTTTTACACGTGGTAGTGTATATATGTCAATCCCAATCTCCCAATTCTTCTCACCCTCCCCTTACCCCCCATGTCCACATGTCTGTTCTCTATGTCTGCGTCTCTATTCCTGCTCTGGAAATAGGTGCTTGATATAATTAGTATGAGTATTTATGTAAAATGACAGCTAGATGAAATACCACTATCATGGATAAGGAAAATGTACAAAAGTGTTTATCATCTATTTTTATTTCCCAGTTTAATATACTGTTGTATTTTATTTAAGACTATAATTTTAAAAGGCAATAGACATCACTGAAAGGTAAGACTTTTAAAAACAGATTTAAACTCCAAAATACAAGACACCAGAGTTTATGTCATATTAAGTGCCACAAAAATATTTTTAAATGTTATTTAAAACATTATTTTAAATATTCCCTACTTTATTTTTTTAATTAGTATATCAAGTGAACTTAATAATATCTGCTTGGCTTTTAAGTTACTTAAGCAATAGTTATAATAATATTTTCTTTTAGAAAAAAATGATATAAAAATTCAATTTTAAAGTCTAATAAAAAATACAACAAAATTAAGTTAGACTGCATATAATATACATTTGAGGTATTTTGAAAATACAGCAGTGAAGAAGTCTTTCCTGCTTGAGTATGTAAGAAGATGTATGTGAAGGTTAACAGTTATGCATATGAAGTCAATCCAAATATCAAAACTTTTATAAACAACCAGACTGTTTAAAAACTGTTTATAAATCTGAGGTTATGATTTTTTGTTTTGAATGCATGTTGGATACCTAGTTAGGATCATTTAATGTTGACCTCTGGACCTTCACCCTTATATCATATAAAGTGGCCATTTTCATATTTTTCTATGCCTTAAAAAAGTATGATATAAAGGCAAAAATAAATAAATGGGATCTAATTAAACTTAAAGTCTTTCGCACAGAAAAGGAGACCATCAACAAAACAAAAAGACAACCTACTAAATGGGAGAATACATTTACAAATGATATGACTGATAAAGGGTTAATATTCAAAATATATAAACAGTTCGTACAACTCAACATCAAAAAAACAAACAACCCAATTAAAAAATTGGCAGAAACCTGAATAGACATTTTTCCAAAGAAAACATACAGGTGGACAACAGGCACGTGAAATGATGCTCAACATCATTAATCATCAGAGAAATGCAAATTAAAACTACAATGAGATACTACCTCACATCTGTCAAAATGGCTATCATCAAATATACCACAAAAAAACAAATGGTGAGAATGTGGAGAAAAGGCAACCCTCGTACACGTTGGTGGGAATGTGAATTGGTGCAGCCACTGTGGAAAACAGTATGGAGGTTTCTCAAAAAACTAAAAATAGAAGTACCATATGACCCAGCAATTCCACTCCCAGGTATAAGTCTGAAAAAAACAAAAACACTAATTTGAAAAGATGCACACACCCCAAAGTTCGTAACAGCATTATTTTAAATTGCCAAGATATCACAACAACCTAAGTGTACATCAACAGATGAATGGATAAAGAAGATGTGGGGGTATATATATATACACAATGGAATACTACTCATCTATAAAAAAGAAAAATTTTGCCATTTGCGGCATATATATACACATATATATACTATATTGCATTGTATATATATACATATCTATATATACTACTTAGCCATAAAAAAAGAATGAAATTTTGCCATTTGCAACAACATGGATGGACTGTGAGGGTATTATGCTGAGTGAAATTAGTCAGACAAAGACAAATACTGTATGATATTACTTATATGTGGAATTTTAAAAATACAACAAACTAGTGTATATAACAAAAAAGAAGCAGACTCACAGATATAGAGAACAATCTAGTGGCTATCAGTGGGGAGAGGGAAGGGGGAGGGGCAAGATGGGGGATGGGATTCAGAGGTACAAACTACTATGCATAAAATAAATAAGCCACAAGAATATATTGTACAACACAGGGACATAGCCAATACTTTATAATAATTATAAATGGAATATAACCTTTAAAAATTGTGAGTCACTATATTGTATACCTGAAACTTCTAACATTTTACATCAACTATACATCAATAAAAAAATAATAAAATAGAATACCAAAAAAAACAAGCAAAACAGATGAACTCATAATTTTAAAAAATTATGATATATTAGACCCATTTAGATATCAGGAGCCAGAACTTAATCCAAAATTATAGTTTGTAGAGTTCCAAAATTTCTACTTTGTGTCAAATAAGTTTACCAAAAAATGAACCAGAATGACTTTTACTTTTAGTCAATGCCCTCAGATGCAATTGAATTAGCTATGATGTTCTATCTTTTCTATATAAAAAAAGAAATGTGTGCTCATATATGTTAACACAATACCAAAAATCTATTGGGGAAGATGATGTATTCATACACAATTTCTTTAAAGCACTATGATTTGTTTATGCTGCGGTTAATATGGAACATTAACCTCATTACTGAGGTTGTTTATGATTTGTTTATGCTGAGGTTAATATGGAACATTAACATTTTATTGGAAGGTAGGTATCAGTAAAAACACATAGTGCAGAAATGTATGAAATCAGCAAAAAGAAAAATAAATAATAATAGTATACTTTCTTCAAGGAAAAGAAAAATAAATGTGAAGTAGATAATCAATATGAACTTAAGCTTTTCAATCACTTATATACATTTAGGTATTAAATTTATTCCTTTTTTTTTTTTTTCCCCTAGAGGAGTAGTTGGGTTAGAAGGTGGAGGTGGTGCCAAAGGCTTTATTTCTGCCTATTATCTTTTAGTTATGCCAAGTCATTACATAATGGTTGCAAAGAAAACCAATTAATTGCAGTTCAGAAGAAAATAAGAGTTGAAAATAAAAATCCACACAGACACTTTAGACTCACTGGAAAGACTAATGTCAAGATACAGGGAAGTATTTGTAATAATTTTATCTTAGGAAGTGCTATTAACATTATTAATATTTCCATTTTTTATGAGAAAACTACTTACTATGACTTTATTAGTACATTTAAAATGATAGAAACCAAAAAGTGTTTTATAATATTTTGCTGATTTTAAACATTAATGCATACTTTAATAATAATTTTCAGAGTATATTTTGGAAAAATAACATGAATAATTTTAAAGAAAAATTAAAACGAAATATTTCACCATACAGAAAATTATGAACAAAATAAACTCTCCATATAAATATACTGAATAGAAGTTTAAAACATGGTTGCTGTGAGTGTGAGTTAAGGCCATTCATTACACTGACCTTATATTTTAGCTGCACCTACTTGCTGTGTGAACTTGAGCAATTATCTAAACTCTTTCCCTCAATATATTCATACTCAAAACTAGATTAGAAATTACTTATATCATAAGGTCATCTGAGAATTAAATAATTTAATTACTGAAAATTTCTTAATGCAGTCCTCAGACCCCTAGTAAATACTAAATAAATGTTGGTACTATTATTATTAACTGATTTGTCTTATGATCTGTGGATTGTAATTGTTGCCTTGACTTCTTGACTTAGCTGTGTTTTGTTAACATGGTAGATAGCAGTTCACCGAAGTTTCTGCCTGGAATTTTCTGATCTGGCTTCATCTACGTAAGCTGCATCAGCTTTGGGCTTGCAATTTAGTTTACACTTAACTAATTTCAAGTTGAAGAAATGTGTCCTGGTAAAAAGCACATATGTAAATTGGTTCATGTTCAGCTCTTAGGATTTTAGTTTAGGACCTGAGATAGATCACTTATTGAAACTCATTGAAACACCTAATAAACATTTAAATTATTGCATTTCCATTTTTCTTTTTTCTTTTAATCAATTTTTTAAAATTATACAGCAATACACTCTTATTGTTACAAGTACTAATTATAGATATCCAGAAAAAATTCATAATCTTTTCCTGAAAAACCTTCAGTCTATCCCCAAAAGTCTTTATCACCACCGTCAGTAGTTTGTCTACACCTTTTCATTCATTGTGTATACATGCATGTGTTTGTCTGTGTGTATCTAACACACACACACGTATCCACATTCTTATGTGTATATGTAAATATATATATGGGCATCATCCTTTTATTAACTTATTTGACAGAAATAGAGATATATCTATTAACTAAACATAAAATGCAAAAAAACACATAAGAAATGGTTTATGTTTTGTGTGTAATCAGAAGCACCATGTATACTTATATATACACACACATGTATGTACATATCAGCATAATATATAGAGTAAGGAATAGAGGTTTCATTGCTTTTAAATTACTTGACATTCTTTCAAGTTATACTATTATTTTTTCCTATAAGTTATATAATATATAATTAAAAGTTATATATATGTGTAATTTTAAAAAATGATATATAATAGGCAAAAGTATATCTGAGACATTAAATAAAAAGGAAGATATCAGTAACATATATATAATATATTAATTTCTCTATATAATCTCTATCATACACATATGTACATATATTTGTATATAGATGTTAGCATAATCAATCCATCTATAGATAAATTAAATATAAAGAGATTCAATACTTTTAAATTAGCCCTTGACATTCCTACAAGTGCTATGTTGTTTATAAAGAAACACACAAACATATATATATATATATATATATATATATATATATACACACACACATTTATACAATTACTCAATTGGTAGACATCATATAACATACACATTTTTGCTTCCATGAACAACTTGCAATAAATATTCTTGTATATATGTGTGTGAGAATGTGAATTTATAAACATACATACATGTACATATTCACACATATGATAGAGGGTTTTTTTGGAAATTAACATCCTAGAATTTCTGGGTAAAAATATGCACATATTTAAAAATTATAAAGATATTTATAGCATAGACTATTGAAACTGTGGAATGGTGCTAAAAATTCCAGAGTCTATGGCACAAATAAATATCTGTGTAAAGTTTTTTACTCACCTATTTTGCCACTGGAGGGGGGGAATGTAGTGACAAAATCTTGTCACCAGAGCTAGAACCTTAATCCCAGCAAACTGCTTTTCAGAAAGATTTTAGCAATCTATACTCCCACCAGAGGTACTTACCTCTGTCACAGTATCATCAGCCAATGGATGTCACTGTCTTTATTTATAAACACTAACTTTATTGGTGAAAACTGTATTACATTATTATTTTAATTTCTACTTACTTGACATTTAGTGAGATTGAACAAATTTTTATATATTTTATTGGTAAAGTGATTACATATTTATCAATTATCTATTTTCCTTTATTTTGTTTCTCATCAGTTAGAAGGGATTGTTGTTATATTATCCATATTGACTTTATTAGTCATAAGTTCACATTTTATTTGTGACTCATTTATGTTGTCTATTGCCATAAAACTATTTAATTTTAAGCATTTAAATATGTCCACATTTAGACATATTAAAGATATTTTTATGGCTTTTTTCTTTCTGTACATAGCTTCACTTGTTTGAATTACACTTGTGATCATAAAATTTCATTTTATTTTTTACAGACTATCTCACAACCACATTTCAATGTTATACATACCTCTTATGAACATCAATACAATAGTCATGTTTTGAGAGAAGGATGAATAATATTTTAAGTTAAACTATCCTGTCAGCTTCTAAAATGCACATGTTACGTGCACCCAACTGTAAACAGACCAATATAATATGTACACCAGGTCAAGACAAACATTTTTCAATGTAACTTGAAAAACATAACTTGCCCAAAAGAGGAACCACCCTACCTCTAAAAGAATATCTGCTGGTAGGGTCAATTTTTTTTTTTTTCCTCTAAGGATGGGAGAATACTTAGCTCTGTTCAAGCACCCACATGCATAATTGAATTTCTGGAGTTCTGCACCACAGAGCATGGAGGATAAGATTTTAACCAGGAATATTTTAGAACAGATGTTGTCAGTTGTCTACTTTGAACTTTTCTATCAAATGTATGATTTTGAATAGTTATGCTTCTTGGATGGTCCTGCCAGGATGTGTCAGCTGCAAAATGTATCAACAGTTAACTTAGTAAATTGACCTAGTGGGTGGGTTCTGTTAGCATTCTCCATTAAAGATTGCATACTACCTTCCAAACGCATTAGTTTTCTTCTTTCCATAGTTGACATCAAACTGCACTTTCTGGCACTAGTTAAAGAAAATGATCAAATCATTTTTCAAACAACCACTGGTTTAGAATAGAAAAACCATATTTTTAATACAGAAAGATATTTTCACATTTACTACAGTAATAGCATCTGGATGCAGTTTTTTTCTAAAAGCTTATCAATATGTTTATAACAATACACTTTAATGAATATGTAGTTCTTTGAATGAAAGGGCAGTGTCTTCATGTTTGCCAGACTGAGGTTTATCACAAAACTTGAAGAAGAATAATAATACTGATGTCTGAAAAAATTGCTAAAGAATACATGAAAGGAGGACTTCATTTTATAACACTTGCTTTGAAATCTGATATTTTCCAAAACCATTTTCACTCAGTCTAGTCTCATGGTAGTTTTTAAACTGAAAGCTTTGAAGCACTTTTGCCAATTTTGGATCAATAAGGAACTGATGTAATTCGATCCATAAATACTTTCTAACCATAGTAAAATACTGATAGATTGATGAATGTCATGACAACTCTTATGATCTTAGCTATTATCAATGTAAACTGAGAGCAAAACAAAGACAGAACAGCAGTAATGCTTTAAACCAACTTGGCCTCTGACATATTGAGTAAATTTTCAAACCCAGGCTGGGAGCTTATTGAGGAAGAAATAGACCTGGAAATTAAGCTAGCTAAATTTTTAAATACTATCATGTATTAAGTGTTTACATTATGCCAGGAGCTCTAGTAAGAATGTTACCTATATATTGACTGACAACAGCCAAATGTGATAGGCACTAATATTAATCCTTTTTTGCAGACAGGAAAAGGTAGATCTACATAGTGGGACAACTTCCTCAAAGGAATTCACAAAGCTAAAATATGAACCTGAATCTGTGAAATTAAAAAACCCATGTTTTTTACAACTACATAAAAGTATATACTAGATAGAGTGTATGTAGTACGTTACTGCTAGATTTGCCTCTTTTCCTGTGTGAATTTTTCCTTTAATTACTAAGATTTCTTATCAAAACAAAAGCAAGAGTTACAAATATCTGATTACTCTAACAGAGGGCAGAAAAAAAAGGTTTCTAACATTTCCATGATATATAGTTGGGAACAAACTCTCAGAAAACTGTTTCACAGTAATGTTTATTATTTATAGGTGTAACCAGAAAAGATGAAAGTAATTTTGGTAAATTTAAAAAAAAACAGACATTCAGAGCAAAAATGTATGAAATTTTGATTTTAGAAGCCTGTTCATGAGATTATAGCTATCAGCACACCATCTCAGTTTTTCTTTTATTGTCCATTCATCATTCATTTATCCATTTAACAAACTTAGGGTAGAGCTCTGCTAAGCAATGTGGACATAAAGATGCATAACATATTTCCTCATCTTAAGACAAATTTTTATCTAATTATAATACAGTGGGATAAATGTTTCAAAATAAATAAAAGATAGTTAAAAACAAAGTACTGTGGAATAAATAATGAAATGACTATTTCTACATAATACATTTGAAGACTCCTTTATATGAGTGTTAGGTGAGATAAAACTTCAAAGTTCATAAGGCACAAAGATGGGAATCTAGTCTTGAAATAGGAAACAGTGTAGTTAACTAATGGTACATATTAATGTCCATTGTCACACAAAACATTTTTATCACCCCTACCCAAAACCCCACAAATACACCCAATGCGTCACCAAATTGCATTGTTTCCAGAACCAAAAGCGACAATGCATTACCTTACAAAAGTAGAAATTTCGAAAGAATATTGGTATCAGTGAGATACTGTAATTTAGTATGAGTTGTACTCAAAAAGCCTTATTTTGAGCTTTTAATAAATCACTGATAAAGATTTAAAACAATAAGAAAGACTTTTGCTTTAGTAAGACAGACTAGGTAATTTGAACCAACTCTCCTACTGAGACAACTAGAAAATATGAACAGGAGAAAATTTATTTTCTTGAAAGCTTTAGAAAGTTTAAAAAACAATGAAAGTGATAGTATCAAGATCCAGAAGAATAAAGAAATGCAGAGAGGAGAGCCTAGAATTTTTCACTATTTATTTCCTAGGGGCATATGTAGATTATAGAGATGAAAGGGTCTATGATGCTGTTCCATTTGGAAGAGTGTTGCTCATGATTCATATCCTTTCAACTGGGAATATCTATTGGTTCTTCCTGTGGAAATATGTCTCTTTTCCCCAGGAGATTTAAGGAATCATCTCATGTAGCTTCTTTGGGCTATTCTCTCTCTCTCTCCTCTAACTCTCTTACTCTCTAATTGGAGATATTTTCAATGAAAATCAATATCTTGCTTTTCTAAAAGTTCCATACATAACAATCCACACTCCTAAACAAAATATTCATCTCAATCTAAAGTAGAAGTCATTGCAAAGGAGGTAGAAACATAGTAGTCCTCCGTATTAAATATCTCCACCGAATAAGTGGATGAAAAGTGAATAACTAAAGCATGAATTCTGATCCCAGTCCTGTCACTAGCTGCCAATATGATCCCGACGTGTCCTAGACTCTGTACCTTAATTTTAGAAAATTAGGAATACTATTATCTTTCTCTCCAAGTTTTTTTTGTAAGGATCAAATAAGATAATGCAAGGGAAGTCTTTTGTCAACCATAGGTCATTTTTTCCCCCAAATTAAAAGATACATGGGTTGAATTTAAGGGAAAAAAAAAACTCTCTACAGGAGAGAACTGCCTTTAAGTCTTTCCTGACTGACATCTGGTTTTTAGGAAAAAAAATAACCTGCCATTTCTAACTATCACACGTTTGCCACTCTCCTTCCCACGAACTTTAACATTCCAGTTACGAGTACTATTAAACTATGCTGACAGTAAGACTAACAGAAAGAAAATTTTAATTAACATAAATTATTCTTATTTAATATTATATCAATTTAAATGTGAACATTCAATATAAAATACCACTGGTTCTTGACTGGAAATCTAAATGAGTCTTTCAATATGGAACAAAAGTGACATCGTGAGAATATTGTATTGTCCTTGGGGATGCATTTTTTTCAATGTTCCCTGCCTTGATTTAGGATATCATTTCTTAAAGAGGTCTCCTGGGAAAATAATTTTATGAATCATATTATCTGAGGAAAAAATCTTGTAAGTGGTACTATCACTGGCCTGCCATTCACAAAATAGCATGAAGGTATAGAATTAACTCTAAACCTAAAAATTAAAGATTAGATTCCTAATGTCTTAAAGCAAATCAGTAAGAAAAATACAAATGTACAGGTCATCCCGTATCTATTATCAGAATAAATACAAGCAAGAGCATGTAGGGAAGACAAAATTTGTCAAAAAAACAAACTCTCTAAAAAGATCTGCCTGAAGAAATGTCAGCTGTCCATAATCCCTTTCGCAACTTGGCAACTACTGAGTGGCGGAAGGGGAAGACAGGACTTGGAAAGTTTTCATTCATGCATCTGGTAACACTTTTAACAATTACTGTTACTAAACTCCACTGGGATTTAGTGAAAGGTTACTATATCACAGACACCAAAGCTACTCATCACTCTTGCTACTCTGCCACAAATTCTAGTCACTTCAGTTACCAATTATACTCTGCTGCATTCAGGGTCAAGGAGATATTTTCGGTTTAAGGCAGCCCTATCATTTCAAGAAGAGGTATTTCCATGCCAGGCATCTTAACTCATTACTGCTTATCTCTGACTCATTCCGAGTTCTTTGGGTTCCAGAATTCCCATTTCTTTATTTTACCTGAAACAGCACCATGGGACATTATCTCCAGACCTGCACAATATATTTACCTCCTCATCAGGCTATGCCAGGGCAGCTGGGTTTTACAAGGGTATACTATTTTCCTAGGAATGCCATAACAAACTACCACAAATGGCATGGCTTAAAATAACAGAAATTCATTGTCTCACATTTCTGAAGGCTCAAAGTCCAAAATCAAGTTGTTGACAAGACCAGGCTCCCTCTGAAACCCGTAGGGGAGAATCCTTTCTTGCCTCTTCCTAGCTTTGGTGATTTGCAACAAACTTTAGCATTCCTTGGCTTGCCCCTGCAGAATTTCAATCTCTACCTCAGTTGTCACATGGCCTTCTCCCCTCTTCGTCTCTATCTCCATCTGGCATTTTCTACTTCTCATAAGGACACCAGTCATATTGGATTAGGGTCCACTCTAATGACCTCAGCTTAACTACATCTGCAAAGACCCTATTTCCAAATAAGATCACATTCCCAGGTTCCAGGGATTAAGACCAACATATCTTTCGGAGGAACACAATTCAACCCATAACAAAGGGCTAGGGATGCTTTTCCTCAGCCCTTGGCGCCATGTCCTTTTGAAGCTTGCAAACCTTAATTCTTATGAGACAGCCAAATAATTATACTCCTCAATTCTCCTCATTTACTTTGGGGTAAAAGGAAAAATTCTGGATTATTCACTTTTTTGTACTAAAGTATATATCCATAGCCTTTGCCATCTAATTTTGCAGTGCCATCCTACTGTGGATGACAAATACTTTCCTGCCCCTGTGCAGTAAGACTTGGTTGGCCAATGAAGTTTAGTGGGTTCATTGAAAGACTAAACTGTACTTGCTTGATTTGGCCTGGTTCTTGGACTCCTGCTGTAACTCATGAGAAGAACATGTCCCAGGTATCTTCTGGTCAAAAAAGAATGAGAAAGATGTGGAATTTTCTAATCCAATCTTTAACGTGTAAACAAGACCGACAGATCTGCAGATTAAAGAAAAGGTAACCCTGCTGACCCACAAAACTCTGAGCAAGAGAAATAAGTATTTGTCTTTTTAGGCTACTAAATATTGGGGTAGTTTGTTTCACAGCACTATTATAGTAATAGCTGACCAATATGTTCTATTGTGTTCTGATGACTTAAGATATATGCCCACTTTATCACTCCCTCTTCTCTAAAAGTTTCCTGATTGATTTTGCAGGTTCTTCTTATTGAAAATTATTTCAGGCTTAATTTATTAAGAGAGCTACTCAATATTAAAAGAAATATGTCTGTCTTATGAGCCATTTATTTCAGAAATTATACTTCTGATACTATTTGTGATTATCACAATTGGCCTATCACATATTCCACTGAAATTAACTTCCCACAGAAGATAATAGAAAGAAACAGAAAAGGCTAAATCCTTGGGCATGTGTGAAATAATTTCAGGGGCCTCTTATATAAGGTGACCATACAATTAATCGTGTACTCTGGGACACCTTTGAGAATGAAAGAAGATACTCTTAATAGTTATGCCACAGTCAGTCATAAACCAGACTTCCTGAGCATTCTGGCATGTATGATCATGGTTCTTATGGTGAAACAACACTGAAGCACATAAAGAGTTTAATTTTCATCATTGTCTATTCAGCACCTTAATGTCTTTCATATAAATGCTGGTTAAGATATTTGCATTTAGATTTGCAAGGTACAGAAATCAGAAAGAGTAACTCCAGAAAACTCCCAAGGGGAAAAGCAGCTATTTATCTTTTTTGGATACAGGTTAATAGTCTGTATTTATTGTTAGAGCAATGCTTACTGAGGAAGATTCACAAAGAAAATATTTCAGAAAGAGTTCAGGCTCTTCAGGAAGCAGGTTAACTTCCTTTTGACATTTCCAATTCCAGGTATACAGAGAACTGATTTCCTTACTGGACAGAAGGAGAACAAATCCAAATAATATGAGTTTTAGCCTTATATACCCCAATTATTCTCAAAGCCTTCAGCACTAGTTTTCAGAATAAAAGATGATTCAGCTCTCTGTTTTTCTGTCTTCCTGCTAAGACATTATTTATCACTTCTATCTATTGACATTACAGTGATGGTGGAAAAGCAAAGGTGGGTAAAACTGGTGAGATCTTAGCACAAATCAAAGGAATAACTCAAGCCTGTATGAGCAGTTATGCATTCTTCAATACCATGCACTTGTGATGAAAAAAATGAAAATTTCAACTAAGAATGTCCTTGAGAAAGCAGTAAATATATTGATTTTATTAAATCTCAACGCTTGAGGACATATCTTTTTAATTTTCTGTGCAGTGATATGAGAAATACATATGAAGCCTTTCTGCTATATAATGAAATACAATGGTTGTCTCACAGAAAACTTGCATGAAAATTTGTTTACTGTGTCACTGAACCGAAAGCAAGTGCATTTTCATAAAATATCATTGTCATTTGAAAGGATGTCTGACACACAAACTATGGGTATTGAGACTTGGGTGTTTGGCAGACATTTTCTCAAAAATGCACAAAGTGAGCCTGCCATGCCAAAGAAAGCAAGTGAGAGGTATGTTGCCAAGAATTCACGTAAAAATTTGAATCTGGGAAAATGCCTACCCACTTCCATGAACTTAAAAGTTCCTACTAGGTAAATAATTTTCTGAGACAATCAGAGGTAATATTAATAAAGGTGATATTTTGCTATTTGATTTATATATTGAAATGTGCCAGAATTTTGGAAGAGTTCCATAACTCTGTAAACAAATACTTTCCAAATGGCCATTGCATGATGTTACAAAATAATGCATGGAGAAATGATACAATCAGAGTGCAAAATAGATGGTGGACTTTAAGGTAACAATGTAAAAAATGTTCATTGATATTGTTTAATATTCTTTACTAATTTTAAAGAAATTACTAATGTTGAGTTTTGATGTAGAATCAAAGAAGACTATTCCAAAATAAGTGAAAAGGCTATTGAAATATTTTTCTCTTTCCAATTACATATCTGTGTAAAGCCAGATTTTCTTCATGTTCTGTAACCAAAATAATATAGTAGGTTGAATCCACAGACATATAGAAAAATCTATATGTCTTCTACTTTACCAGACATTAAAGAAATTGTAAAGCTATTTTAAAAATCATTCTATCAGTAATTATTTTTTATTTTGAAAACTGTAGTTATTTAATTTAAAAATATTTTATGCTATCATAGTGAGCTTACTATTATTCATACTTTAAAATTTGATTTTAATTTCCAACATAATAAATATTGGTAGATCTAACTCATGTGAATACAAACTTTTTTTGTGGTACTCAGCAATTTTTTAACACAATAAGAGAGTCCTAAAAGCAAAAGTTTTGACTATCATTGCTCTAGTCAAATCCTTTTTGTCTCTTCTGGATTCAGTTTCATTCTGTTTTGTTTTCAATTGATAAAGATAGAGAGATAAAAATCACTTTTTATTTCCTAAAAACCCTGCTATGTATAATCCCAATTCTAGTCAACTCTTGTTTAATTCTTATTTTAAGAAGAACATTAATAAAACTTACACCATAAAATTATCTATTGGAAGCACTGCACTGATGGTAGAAAAATCAATTTGTTGAGTTTTATGCAAAGTACAGGCCAACTAAAGGGGCAATGATATGATTATGATCATTCTGTTGTGTCTTTTCCATGAAGTATTATGTGAAATTAGAAGAGTTACACTGTAGATTTCTCCTCTGGATGAGATTATCCACCCATTTCCATCTCCTTATCTATTGTGAGCTGCTTTCAAATTGTTAGAGTAATGGGTTGCATAGCTAATGTATTTGTTCAGGAAGAAAAGGAATTGTTTTGACGTACATTAAAAAAAATTGTTCTGATGTTTTCGTAGGATTAAACTTATTTTTGCCCCCCTAGTTTGGTGATAGTGACTTTTCAATCTGTTTTTTTTGTTTTATTTTGTTTTTGTTTTTGAAATTTTTGGACTTCATGATATTTTTTAAAACTCTCAGTTTCTTTGTGTTCTGATTTAATGCTTAAGGATTTCATTGAGAAATTTACTACTCCCTGATGACTTACTGGGGAGCCAGTTTCAAGGGGAAGTGAATTAAGTTCTCTAATTTTAGGCATATTCTATTCACTATACCCCTCACATTTATGACTCCCAATGCTGTAAATGTAAAAGACAAAAGAGCTTTAAAAGACATTAGAAAAACTAACATAGGAAAAATGGATAAAATGAGTTTTAAAATGAATTTATAAAATTCAAGAAAAAACTCTTACAGATCAACAAGCATACGCTTTGACAAGCTGAAACGCTAAAAGTGGATGGATGGTGCTCTGTACATTGGAAACTTCAGCTCTGAAAATCAGGGCAACAGATCCTTGACAAGTAAAGACACTGGATGTGTCTAGTCAGAATAACAGTAAAGGATTTTTTTCTTACTTTGTGACTCAAATTTGTAAATTATATTGGAAATTAATATCTAGATATATTCAAGATATGCCCTATTCTAACAAGTTTTTATTGAGTATCTACCCAAGTTTCTTGCACACACAAGACCTGAAATGTGTGTTTGTTGAATAATAAATCTGGACTTAGTTCCATGTTAGTTTTCTCCAATAAATTTCAACATGGAAAAAAAAAATGCACCCAGTATCCAGACTCCTTACTTTGCCTTTGATAAATCATTCCCAGTCCAACTCTGGCCCTGAAAACATCCCCAGTATCTTCTTTTTTTTTCTGCTCCAATTCCAACTCTTGGATGTAAAAATTAAATACATGTGTGATCTGGAAATATATCAGCAATGAACCTTGGCTGCTCTACTCAGACATGTGAGTATTTAAGTAATAAAAGGTTAATACTATACCAGAAGGAGCCAGGAACTCTTATTCTTCCTGCTTAGTACATATAGAAGAGTCAAATGACAGCATGTGGCAGACTACAACTCAGAAAACAATGTGTGCCAGAAGTTTACAGAATAAAATATCCAAAGCCCCAGATGTATAATAAAAGGTGCCTAGAGAAAGAGGAGGGGAACACATTTCTCCTGAAATCTTTTGAAATTCTTCCTTTTAAGTCTTTTGTGGGATTTCGGCTGTCAAAATGGCAAAGTAGACACAACATGAGGAAAAAAATGGATAGAAGAGTTGTATTTTTTATACTTGCAACTTGGGTTGCCATAAAGCTTTGGGTAAAGAAAGAGTGAACTTCACAGCAGTGTAGGATAAATATTGCTTGCTGTAAGGTGCTCACATTTCCAAGCTCAGCTGGAGGTGACTATTGGTTTAGTAGTGCAATGCTATAGACATAATGTGCAAGATTAGAGCAACTCATTCAATATTTCCATTCAACAACAAACTGTGAAGGTACAGTTCTATGCCTTGCAACCTCACTTCATAAAATAAGAAAAATGATATTATATAGTTGATCCTGTCAGTGAGGTTGGGAACTTAAATCAGTTTGTTCAGCTCAGAATGAAAAAAGATTTACTCTGGAGAGCCAGCAAATGCTATCTGAAAGTAGACGATACCTTACAGTGGTCGACCTGGAAGGAGTTATTGAAGTCCATGAGTAAAGAAAGGTCAGGAAGTGCTGAAATGAATATTCCGGAATATTCAGAACATCAAGATAACTTTAGTTTAAAACTCTAGAGCTAAGATCAAAAATAGATCAAAAAAAATTAGATCAAAAATAAATTTAAGAAAATATAAATTTTAAATTATTTGAAATATCACCATTAATGACTATAAAGAATACTTCATCCTGACAAATATATTCCACTTCAAAATATCCTCACAATTCTAATTTTGAAACTCTCTTTTCTTGAAGGTTTCTGAAGCTTTCAAGACTATTTTGTTTATCACCATGGAGTTTTGGTCACAGATTTTACTTCCCTCATCTAGTTTTATTTTGCTTAGCCTATGTAATCAGAGACATCTATTTCACATTTCATGAGTTCTCAAAGTCTACTTCATGTTGTATACGATGGTCTTATTTAAATAATTAAAGTTGGAAAGTCATTTTAGCTTTTACAAACGAATACTTGAAAGCAAAATCAACTCAATTATAAATTACCAGTTTCTCCTAATAGTATGCTTGCTTGAGGAACTTTATTTGTATTAGTAAACTAAATTTTACTTAAATAAAAATGTATTTATCTTAAACTACTTAGCTTATTTACTATAATCTAAAATACCTCAATGCATATTAGGTACACCTTATATTTTTAAAAATAAATTTTCCATATAATATATGCTAGTTTATAGATCAAATCTTTAAACTTTAGCATGTGCTAGTAAATACTTATGACAATATAGATACTAGTAATCATTATTATATAAAAGAAAGACTATTACTGGTGGAGTAGCTTTTACTGTACTTACTTCGGGCAGATAACAAGTACATATTACCTCTGGACAAAGTATAAAAGGCACTGTAGAGTGATCAAAATTAGACAGAAATTTAAGAGCATTTGACTCTTGAAAGAAAGGAACTGGATTGGATTAGATCCATGTTTATACAGATATCCCCCTGAGGACATTCCCATGTCTGAAGGTCATGGAATAGCTAAAAATTCAGGAAAAAGTCACAGACTTATTAGATTGAGGTATCACAAGACAAAGTTTAGAGCTGTCAGACTGCTGGGAATTGAAGGAAAAAGCAAACTGAAAGAGAAGGGCACACAGAGAGGAAGCTGCAAAACTTGTATATAAAATGTTCAGAAACTATGCGTGCATGAGGAAGACTTTAAGAAGTCCAACAGAAAACAACATGTTGCTAACAGCACAAGACAAAAATTGGTACATTTTAGATGTTTGGTAAACACATTGGGTTTTCCACTGATATCCAAGAATGGCCATACTTTTTTCTCAGGTCTAAGGAATTCACTCTGAGCCTAAAGGCAAAACAAATACAGACTTGCTCTAAGAAATCATATAACCAAGACTTCAAGATTTCAAGTTAATCAGCCAGTTACTTAACTATCATCTAGAGCAGAAATTTTCCAGAGGAAAATAACAGGAACCAGTGTCTTTAAAATAAACCATCCAGACTACAGTAAAAATTAATAAATGTGAACAGGAATATCTAGTCCACAATCAAGAGAAGAAGCAGCACACAGAAACATATACTTAAATAACACAGAGGTTAGATTAATAAGTACTTTAAAGCAGCTAACATAAAATGTTCAAGGAATTGAAGGAAAATCTGGTCATAATAATCAAACTGATGGATAATTTCAACAGGTAAATGGAAACTATAAAAAGAAACTATGGAAATTCTGGGACAGGAAATACAATATGTGAATTTAAGAATTCACAGGCTTCAGAGAACACTAAAGTTGGCAAAGAAAGAGAGAGACAGAGAGGTAGAGAGGAAATGTAAAGATAGTAGAAGGAAATATATCTAATGTATACATCAGAGAAACAAAATTGAAAAAAAAATCAAGCAAATATATGTAGCTGTGTATCCATAAGAGGAGAAAAGAAAGAAAACTAAAAATAATACTTGAAGAATTGTTGAAAGAATATATAATTTATAGATCTAAAAAACTCAGAGAACTCCAAGCTTTATAAATATAAATAAACCCACATTCAGTCACATTATAATCAAACCGCAGAACCCCAAATGTGAGTAAAACTTTGAAGATGCCAACAACAACAACAACAACAACAACAACAAATACTTTAAATATAGGGGAGCATTGATAATAATGCTGGCTAAATTCTGATCAAAGTATGTGAAGGAAAAAAGACAATGGTGTGATATCTTTAATGGGCTGAAAAGAAAAAAAATGTATATATAAACCTAGAATTATATATCCAGTTTAAATATGATTCAAAAATGGAGAAAATACTAATATATTTTCAGGTAAACAGGTGCTGAATCTATCCTCATAAAACCTAAACTATAAAAACTGCTAAATGAATTTCTTGAGACTGAAGGGAAATGCTGTAAAATGGAATCTCAGCTCTACAAGAAGGAGCAAAAAATATAAGAAATAGAAAATACCTAGATATATATATAAAATATATAAAAAACATCTTAATTTTTATTCTTTTAATTTCTTTTTAAAAAAGTAACTGTTTAAAATTATAACATCCTAATGCAGAGTTTGTCATTTGTGTGCATGTGTGTGTGTCTGTGTGTGTCTGTGTGTGTGTCTGTGTGTATAAACAATATCACAAAGGTTGGAGATATTGCTTGAATCTTGCATTTTACATTCATTTTACATTAGCTCTGAGAAGCCTTTGATAAATTATGAATATGTATTATAATCCCTAGAACATCATTAAACATACAAAAACTAGAAATAAAAGGCAATAGAGAGATTTACATGGACCAAAAATAATATTTGATTACCACATAAAAGAGAAAAGGAGGAACAGAAAACAGAACAAATGTAGAAAAAAGAAATATAAAATGGTAGAGCTAAATGCAACCACAAAAAGAATTATAATAAATTTGAATGAACCAAACAAAAGGAGCTAGAATGAATTGAAAAAGGTAGATTTATTGTCTATAAGTTATTTGCTTTAAATAGGACACAGTTGATTAAAAGTAAAGTATAAAAAGATATATACCATGCAAACATTAATCAAAAGAAAGCAAAAGTGCTTAAAGTAATAGGAAACAAACCAGAATTTAAACTGAGGAATGTTATTAGGGATGAAGTGGGACACTAATATGAATAAAGGGTCAATTCATCAAAGGTACAAAACTATCATAAATAAGCGTCATCTAGTAACAGAATCTTGCCATAGATGAAGCAAAAACAGGTAAACAATCTACAGAGATGGAACAATCTACAGAGATAGAAATTAAAATCTACAGAGATAGAAATAAAAATAATATTTACATATGTTGGTGGGTATTGGCTAGAAAACACATAAGGAAAATTTCTGGAATAATGGGAAAAGTCTATGCTTAATTTGGGTGGTGGTTATAGTTTTATACACATTTATCAAAACTTGAGTCGTATATTGTAGATTTATCCATTTCATTACATGTAAATTTAACCTCAATGAAAAACTCAAAGGAACAAATATGGGTCAGACAGTTATATACGACACAAGATTTCATTTATTATCTGCATGAACATTATGAGTTAGATATCATTATTTTTTGATATGATGGAACTTATTTTAAGAGAGATTAAATGATTCACTCAAGGTCACAGAATTAGTTAGTGGCAGAATCAATATTGAAATGCAGTTTGGTATTTATTCCACTATACCATATTCTAATTTAAAAGATTCTATGTAACATAAGCATTATAATCTTTTATAAAATCATATGGTACTAATTTTTGGTTATGCTTTTCTATTTTTTTTCTTATTTAATGATCATTTTGCTGTAAATCACGTACCTGCTATATGCTCAAAGGTTTATGTCTTGACAGTAAGGCCATTGTCAAGAGGCTCTTTCTTTGTTTGGAGTGGAAAAGTTAAGATAGCTGAGATAAACTTCTTAGTGATCATTAATAGGTGGAACATTCCAAGAATTACAAAGTCCTACCAACCACTATGTTAATTGAATAGAAGCTAATCATAGGTGTAATATAAGCCATACATAGGCAATACATTCCAACATTACCATTATACCAATATGTTAATAAAATTATCTTTTTGTGAGGGCTCAGGGTATTTTTTTCTTCCTTTGTTCCCTATTTCTATTTTTTTAATCAACAAAAAATTTCTTTTTTCAAAGGGTAACATATTTTTTAATGTGATTCATATTTAAAATGTAAATTAAGTGATTCAGAGGTTTAAAACTGAAGTCCTTGACTTGTTTGAGATTCACCATCTCCTGGGAGACAACTAAAAATTAACAGGAGTGATCAAGCCTTATTTTTGAATAGTAACTCTCCCCGAGGGAACTTTCTGCAGCTTAGAATAACAGAGAATCTGTAGTCCTGGATTTAACAAATTTTAAAATGTAATAAAATACACAACAGTTAAGTTGTACAAAACTATCCTCATTGACTTAGAAAGCTCTTGAGAATCTTGCAATATGTTAGACTCAATCAGCATTGTGAACATTGTGATTATCATTGCCTATCATAGACTAATAAACTAGTTATTTGAACTTTCAACTGATTTGAATTCTACATAAAGGAAGTCTATTATGTTTATAGAAGCCTTACATTTTAATTCAATCAATAATATTCTTGCTTTGCATTTATCAGCACTTTATATATATTTCATCTTATATAAGTTTAATTTGTATTTTTTGAATTTATTGCATTTTTGACACCCATCCCTTATTTAGTATTTATTCAATCACTTATTCATTCACTTCATTCACTCTCAGATGATGCCATTATTTTTATTTCACAGAAAAAGAAGAAAAAAAAGACACGATCAGAGATTTTCCGCCTCATGCCAAACACCAAATTAGTCAATGAACCTATATTTGTGCCCACATACTCTACCTATAATCCAGATGTAATCGGCAATCACCCCTATATATGAATTGGATCCTAAGAACAAACGCAAAGACATTGCTCCTACAATTTTGGGCTATCTACTTTATCATTGTCTTTGCCTTCACATCTGGATCATAGCTTAAAAATAAATCATGCTTTAACATCTCGCATCTTAAAACCAACCAACCAGCTCTTCCCTGATCTCATGTCCTTCTGCCAGTACTGACGTTTCTTTCCTGTCTCACTGTTATGGACTGAATGTTTGTGTACCCTTAAATTCATATGTTGAAGTTTAATCCCCAGTGTGATGGTATTAGGAAGTGGGGCCTTTGGGGTGATTAAGTCATGAGGTCCTTATGATGGGATTAGTGTCCTTATAAAAAGAGACCGGAAAGCTCTCTTGCCTCTTTCTGTCATATGGTACAACAAAAATTCAGTAGTCTGCAGCTAAGAAAAGAACTCTTACCAGAATTTGACCGTGTTGGCACACTGATCTCAGACTTCCAGCCTCCAAAACTGTAAAATAGATTTATGTTGTTTATAGCCACCTAATATCTATGGTGCTTTGTTATAGCAGCCAGAACTGACCAAGACACTCTCCTCACAATAAAATCTTCAAAAGAGTTGTCAATACTGATTGTTTCTACTTCCTGATCTTCAATTCTCTCTTGAATTCTCTCCAGTCATTACTCACCACCACTATTCCCCTAACATCTTTGTTGTCAAGGTCACCAATAACCTTCTCTGTGAGAAGTCCCACAGTCAGTCCTCACTGCTCATTTTACCAAGCCTATCAACACCACTTGATAAGTTTATCATTTCCTCTTCCCTAAAATATTTCTTCACATTTCTTCTGGAATACCAGTCTTTCTTGGTTCTCTTTCTTTGCTTGTTCTCTTCTGTGTTGTTCTCAGCTCTATCTACAATGTGTAGACCTGTGACTGCAATGACACAGGCATGCATTAATACATTTTGAATGAATAAATTAATGAATACTTGTGTTTAAAAGCCACTCTTGCTCTTCAACTGAAGGTAATCACAGAGTAGAGACAAATATAAGCATTAAAAAATGACTGCTAATCATTTATCTCTTCTAACGACGGTATAACATGAAGAAAAAATGTTCCTATCAATATCATAAATACAGCCTAAGACAATTGTCATGTGACTTTTCTTGTATAATATTAAACCACGAGATTTTTTTTTACAGTTTTAATATTGTCTTTCTAATCAGAGTATAATTAACATTGCTTTGCATTTGTATATAGTCTTAATTTTATATTTATCTACATTGTGTATATGAATGTTACAAATATATATTTTCTTCCACATGTAAGATTTCCTGTGCAGATTACATGCTTGTCAAAAGCTTTCTCAAGTTAAATGATGAGAAGATAGCTCCATAGAAAATTTCTGTTTTAAGACCACTACAAAACTTAAACTTTCCATTTGAACAAAATAACAACAAACAAAAATTAAAATGTGCCTATTGTCCAAGAATTACTGGTTTCTTTAACATTACCCCTAGAGACACAGCAGGGTCTCTGTAAAATAAGAACAAGTAGAACAGTAAAACATGAAATTACAACATAATTTGGCATGTATGTGTATATTTATTCTTTGGTTAAAAATAGTTCATTATCACTGAGGAGATTATTCAAACAAACGGAAGCATTACCATCTAAGAAGTCATGAGATTAAAAAGGAGATATCAATACTTTATTTTTTCAGAACATACTTCAGAATACTTGAAGTATGCTCAAGTAGCATAATTATCCTATTCATGACCAGCTCACTGTTTTACCTGTCAAACTGAGTCTCTTTAGGTGAAAAAAAATCATCATATAATGATTAGCAGACAGATGTGATTTAATAAATATTGAGAATAAAAGCACTGCACAATTTTAATGGATCTGTAATTGTAATTCCCAAGTATCTTTCCTTCCTCAACTAATTGGGTAATGACATTGCTAGAATTAATCCAAGGTCATCAGCTTGCACACAGTGCAGATGGTTTCTCCACTTTACGGGTATACAGGGGATTCGAGACTACTATTGCCTGCTGCTTTTCAAACTAATTTTTATTCTTAAAAATCCACATTTTCACTGCAGCTGAACAGCTAAGCCATATGTTACTTTGTGAATACTTTAAATTATCTGGTGCATGTAATTATTACGCTAAAACTAGCATGCATTAGTACTTTTCGATTTTGTTGTAAGAAAAAAACACTCACAGTACTCTGCTTTGTGTGTGTGGCTTTTTTTTTCCTCTATGTACCAAGCTTTAGTTTAAATTATGGCTCCAATGAGAATTTTAACCTAAAATACATTGGTCGGCTGATATGTTTCCTCACATGTAACATATACCAGCATAGTTCAGATTTTGCCTAGTGCTATTTAAGATACTATGTTAATCCATCTAGCTACTAGAAAGTTTGGCTTTGAGATATCTTTCCAACTTCCCCTGTGGTAGCCATGATAAATAGGAACAAGGTATTTCTGTGCTTTTGTCAGAATTCTGACATGCCAATGGCACGTTTGACAATTTGGGCCTTTTCAAATAATGTAATAGGTAAAACGTCTTTACTAAAAATAGGAATATCTGCCACCGCCGCCGCAGCACACGCCATGGGAGCCATGACTGACGACGAAGTCATACGGAAGTGTCTCCTCATAGATGGAGATGGTGCTGGAGATGATCGGAGAATTAATCTGCAGGTGAAAAGTTTCATTAAATGGTACAGCTCTGGATCCCAGGAAGAGGGATACAGCCAGTACCAACGTATGCTGAGCACACTGTCCCAATGTGAATTTTCAATGGGCAAAACTTTGCTGGTATATGATATGAATCTCAGAGAAATGGAAGACTTTGAAAAAATTTACAAAGAACTAGAATGTAGCATTGCTGGAGCACATGAAAAAAATGCTGAGTGCAAAAAGCAAATTCTTCAAGCAAAATGAATACGAAAAAATCGCCAAGAATATGATGCATTGGCAAAAGTGATCCAGCGTCATCCAGACAGGCATGAGACATTAAAGGAACTAGAGGCTCTGCGTAAAGAATTAGAGCATCTTTCACATATTAAAGAAAGTGCTGAAGATAAGCTAGAATTGAGAAGGAAACAGTTTCACGTTCTTCTTAGTACCATCCATGAACTTCAGCAAACACTGGAAAATGATGAAAAGCTCTCAGAGGTAGAAGAAGCTCAAGAAAACAAGCATGGAAACTGATCCTAAACCATAGACCAACTAATCACTCACCATTCCCAAGAATACTGAAGTAGCAACATGATCTTAGTGTGTTCAGAATTTGTTGTGCTCTTGAGACATTTAAAGTTTTGGCAGTGAACTACGTTGCTTTTAAATATTAATGCACAGTTCATTCATATTTCTTCACACAAAGGGAGATGACTTCATTATATATTTGTTTTTATTGAAATGCCTTTTTTATACTTAAAAGATAGGAAGCAACACCCAAAAATGTTTAATGAAATGTTTTCAAGCCAGATATGTTAGTGCTCATTGGTATTCTAGGTAGTTTTTAACTGGTAACATTGCTTTGCTCACAAAATAAGTGGAAGATAGTAAGAAGGTGGCATTTCTAGGATGTACATGAGAAAATGAGTCAATTTCTGGAAATCATTACCACTTTTGAAAATGAAGTCCATGAATAGGCTCTCAGGAGGGCTGTGAACTTGTGAAATTATGTACAAAATGTTTGTGGTGTATGCTTATTGTGGGAGAGGTTCCATGATATTAAGAATCACTGATATCAGAGGTAATTACAGATGCAAAATAAATCAATATGCATTACTTTCTAGATCTCTGTCCTTAATACTTGAGCAATGTGGTTGTTAAATGTTTTGTTGAAATGTTTTCTTTCTATCATTTTGTTCTGTAGGAGTCATTTTCAAGAGTCTTGCAAAAAGGATTTCATGATCTTTGTAAAAAATTAAGCCAGGTCTGAATCAAAAAAAAAAGTAATATCAATCATACTTATTTGATAATATTTAACAGTCACCAAAGTGTTTTCATATTAAATATACTTTCATAACACAAAAGCAATCTGAGCTCAGAAGGCAGATGAATCATTATTTTGCATATGAAAAACTCAGAGATCCAAATGATTCACTCAGGGTCCCACAGCCAATAAGTGACAAAACGAGGTTAGGACTTGCTGCTACTTTGGTCTTCCTAGAGCTTATTCTGCCCCCATGACTAGGTCCAGGGTCCTGTCTTTTTCATTTTCGTCTTACCCCATTCATAGATTAGGAACTAGCCATGTGAGGCAGATAGGCAAGATGAATCTATATTAGCCAGCATTCTCCAGAGAAACAGAACTAATAAGATAAGAACGATAGATAGGTAGATAGATTGGCTTATGCAATTATGGATGAAGGCAAATCCCAAGATCTACAGGGTGAGTCTGCAAACTGGAGACCCAGGAGAGTCAGGTCCAGTTCAAGTCCAAAACCCTGAAAACCAGGCGAGCTGCTTGTATTGGCCCACTCACACTAGGGAGGAAAAGCTGCTTTACTCAGTTCACTGATTTAAATGTTAATCTCATCCAAAAACACCCTCACAGACACACCCAAAATACTGATTAACCAAATATCTGGACACTCCACAGGCCAGTCAAGTTGACACATAAAATTAACTATCACAAAAACAAACTAGTTTTTTGCTATAATTATATATTTTTCTATACTGCTTCCCTAATTCACATAAGCTTTGTTAAAATCAAGCTCCATAAATCATGTTGTAAGTAGATGCAATAAATCTTTACACAAACAGAAACTATATATATGTGCATATATATATATTCAAAAGTTATCACTATAGCGAACCAAACAACCTAAAAGTTTATATCATACTCTGTAAAGTATCTGAAAAATGTCATACAAATAACTGATCCTCTGTGTTCCAAGGGAGAATATATCATAGAACTTGAATGTAGAGATAAAGTGTGACCTAAGATGGACCCTGAAAGACAGATTATAATTAGTTAAATTAAATGAACAAAGAACGCTATTCCAAGCCTAAGAAAACCTGAATAAGGTGAAAAGGCACAAATCTGGTGAACAAATTTTGAAAAACGTGTTGGGGACCATCAAGGATCAAATAAGATTGATGAATTAGGAGGGTTATGGATAATATCAATTTCCTCAAGTAGGCAGGATCTGATTCAGAGTAAAATGGGATCAACTGATGGTTTTGAGCAAAGAGGTAATTGATGAAAGTAGTCAGGTTTCTGAAAAATTTGCTTGAGGTGATGAATAAAATTGATTCAAAAAGGCATAGACATAAAAAGGAAAACAAATGAAAATTCAGAATCCTTGGCACAAATTTATGAGTATATATAACAGGGTAGTTGCAGAAGGATAAAAAAGGAAGGAAACAAAAACATTACTAAAAATAAACAACTGTTTGAATATGTAAAAAAGGAAAATTCAATGACATATCAAGATTTTAAGACAAGATAGCTCGGGGGATGATGGTATCTCTGATACAAATTTAGAACCAGGACTGAGGCTTTGGCAACACTCACAGCTAGTGATATATAAGAACAATTAAAACCAAACCAATGAAGAAGGAAAAGAAGAAAGGATCATAAGGAAGAGAGAATCAAATTGGAAATTTTACTTGGAGGAGAATGTGTCAAAAAGAGTAGATGGGGCTTCGCTGGTGGCGCAGTGGTTGAGAGTCCGCCTGCCGATGCAGGGGACATGGGTTCGTGCACCGGTCCAGGAAGATCCCACATGCCGCGGAGCGGCTGGGCCCGTGAGCCATGGCCGCTGAGCCTGTGCGTCTGGAGCCTGTGCTCCGCAACGGGAGAGGCCACAACAGTGAGAGGCCTGCGTACCGCAAAAAAAAAAAAAGAGTAGATGTTCCAGAGAGGGGAAATAAATAACAGACTTACACACACAGAGAAGACAGATTAGTCTGAGGTTCAAACAGGGAAATAATTGGTGGAACTGTTTAGATTCCTTCTACTAGATGAACATTCTGTACACTAATCAATCGCAGAGGAAAAATTGTCACTGAATTCTAATTGCTAACTTTCACTACTTAATCTCTCTGTGGAGATAAGAATTAGTTATGGAGTGTTTATGTAGATGGCAGTCATCTTGTTTTCCACAAACTCATTTGCATGGAAAAGCGTACATCAGTTAGACACCTGTCAAAATAATTAGCTAAGCATGAGATAAGGCCTTTTAGATTTTAGAACATTCCAAGTATTATCTTTTTTTTTTAATGTATAAAACCAAATCAACACATTTTACAGAAATAATAAGCACTGTATATAATTCTATAATTTTTGTGTTCCTTTTTCTTTGGTTTTTCTTATCTATTTAATAAAGTATCTAATTTAGTAAAATAAAACATTACCAGCTGGTAATCACTGAGATAATGAGAAATGGAATTTCTTCTCACTGTTCTCATCCCTCTCATTCTATGTTAGGCATTGTGAAATTGAAATAAAATCCATTTCAATTAAAAGAGCTCTCTTCTCTTACCATAGAGCATGATAAACAGTATTACTGAATTCAGGTCAATCATAATTTAATCACCATGTATCCATCATTGAACACCAAGTTCACAAGAATATATCCTTTTCTTCTGCATGATGTGAAAGCCCAAGGTTGAAGTATACTTGAAAGCGCTTGTTACTGAGGGCATTCTCTATTTTGCTCCACCTCTTGAGCATGGAACAGGGAACCAAAGATCAGAGCTTGTAGGTCTGGAAGATGTGATGTGATTTGGTGCTTTATAAATGTTTATTTTACAAATATTTAGCCTGCTTCTTTCAGTGAATCTACTGTCCACTATTAAAATTTGAAAAATGTGAAGTTGATACTAGTTCCTTTTATTGTTTACCTTTTAGATGAAGACATGTAATGACATGATGGTCATTTTGGTAACTTAACTTCCCCAATTTCCATGTCCTCAGATGATTTTAAAAATTGAACAGAACAAACTACTTACTATCCTATGTTTTGTGGATATGAAGAAAAATGAGAAGCAGCTCCTGTCCTCAAGTGTGTTCTACAATGGTTAAAGCATTTATAGTTATTGATCTATTAATTAAAAGAAAAAGACATTTGAAGGTCATTTCACGCACAAATGCTTGCCTTTCTTACCTACTTTGTACTTGTCAAAAGTGATCCTAGGGCTTCCCTGGTGGCACAGTGGTTGAGAGTCCGCCTGCCGATGCAGGGGACATGGGTTCGTGCCCTGGTCCGGGAAGATCCCACATGCCGCGGAGTGGTTAGGCTCGTGAGCCACGGCCGCTGAGCCTGAGTGTCTAGAGCCTGTGCTCCACAACGGGAGGGGCCACAACAGTGAGAGGCCCGTGTACCCCCCCCCAAAAAGTGATCCTAAGCACACAAACATTATATTCTTCTAATTCAAGGTGTCCCACTTTTGTCACTATTGACATTTAGGGGCAGATAGTCCCTTGTGGGGCTTTCCTGTGCATTGTAGGGTGTTTAGTAGCAACCTCAGTCTCTACTAACTGGATGCTAGTAGTGTATCCCTGGGCGTGACATTGAACGCTCTGTCCCAACATTGCCAAATTGCCCAGGTTGAGAACCACTGCTCTCCTTGTAGTGAGGACACCTACATTTAAAAGGCAATCAGAGGTGTACATTTTTTTTTTTTTGATTCCATGTATAAGCAATATCATATGATATTTGTCTTTCTCCATCTGGCTTACTTCACTTAGTATTGTAATCTCTAGGTCCATCCATGTTGTTGCAAATGGCAAGCCAGACAGAGAAAGATAAATATCACATGATATCACTTATATGTGGAATCTAAAATAAAATTTTAAAAAAGATGCAAATGAACTTATTTACAAAACAGAAATAGACCCACAGACATAGAAAACAAACTTATGGTTACCAAATGGAAAAGGGGTGAGGGAGGGAAAAATTAGGAGGTTGGAATTAACATATACACTCTACTACCTGTAAAATAGATAACCAACAAATATATATATATATATATATATATCTGAATCACCGTGCTGAACACCTGACAATAACACAACATTGTAAATCAACTATACTTCAATTAAAAATAGATATTAAAAAAGAAATACAAAAATTAATTAATTAAATCTGTGCAAAGAAAAAGAAAGCCTCTTCACAGCCGCTTTGCCCCTTTTGCATGCAAGGACGCAAGGAGTTTGGGACCCGGAAGAGGTCCCTCACCTGACCACCTGCACCTGGTCCCAGTCTTTCAGCCTCCAGAACCATGAGAAATAAATTCCTGTTGTTTATAAAATAAAAAACAAACAAACCAAAAAAGGCAATCAGAGGAAAGGGAATCCACAGAGGAGACTCAAAGAAAGCAATCAAGAAATAGAAACAGAACAAAGTCTGAGAAACCAAGAGAGGGAAGAATTTCAAGAAGGAATCTGGTCAGTGGTGTCTTACACTGTGCCCAGTAATAAAGATAAGGCTCTAGAATGGAGTTTAAACAGAACATTTCAGGAGTGATTTTTACATATTGACCTTTACCACACAGCATCTCCTCTAGCCCAGTAGTTCTTAAGTCGCCATGCACATCTGTGTCACCTAGACATCTCAAACCCCAGAGATTCAAATTCAGTCATCTTGGAACATGCTGTGTTACATGTACATATTTTGGAAAAGAAATTTACCTGAGACATCCTGGAATGTGTCCTAATTCACAGCTATTGTTCTAATCTCATTTTCTGCTTCCTTTATTTCCTCTGTAATTTTCTCCTTGTTTTTAGCAGTGTGGAATAGTATAAAGAATGTTGAACTCAGCTGTTCCGGTCAGAGTTCCTAGTTCCCAATTTAACACTAAATAAATGTGTTTACCAGACAAAGTCCCTTATACTCTCCACCTCAGTTTAATTACCTGTAAAATTGGATTGGACAGTTTCTCTAACACTAATCTTCTACATATAATCTGAAAAAATAACCAAAGTAAACAGATTCCTGGTGGAAATATTAGTTGATCCATTCCAATCAGATACAAATATTATGAAAATAAAGAAGTAAACCACAGATTATAGAGCAAACTATAGTCTAAAATGTGATACAATCATCACACAGTAACTATGTAATAACATTTCAAATTGTAATATATCTGACAGCCGGAAAAAAATCCAAAATAGTATATAATACTAGATATCCAAATAGAATAATTAATTCTCAAAGAAATATTCTGAGTGATTTACATTTCAATATTCTGAAGAATGAATTCTCACATATCTGCATACATGATAGATTTTTTTCTACCAATGATATCACTCTATATATTTAGTTTGGAATTTTGCTTTTCATGTACATTGACTGCAGTTCCTTTATCATCATGGAAGTTGTCATCTCTGAAATGACCACTTGAGAAAGTCAAGAAGCAAGAAGCTGCTGCTACACACTCTACTCACTATCGCCACAATGACTTCTCAAGCACAGGAAGCAGGGGAAGAGGTAACCAAAGCTGCAGTTTATGGATTCATGCACCTGATGGAGAATCCACAGAGTCAACCTGCACATGGGGTAGTGAATGAAGAAAGCCTGGTGCCTGACATCAGCACGCTTTCAAACTTTGTTTCAAACAGCCAAGTACCTCAGAAAGAAGGGTTCTGCCTTGTCACCTTCCAGACCTCACACAAGTGCATCTTATTAGTCGAACCTAAGTTGTATTCAGATGGAAAGCACCCTTTAGCTTTTAAACATCTCCCCAAAGAAGAAGAATATTTGAGAGAGTTTAAAGAATGCACCACAGTGTATTTCTGAATTTTCCTTTACAAATGGAGTAGAAAGAGCAACAGTAATCTCTTTGAGTTGGTAGTCTTTATTCTTGGCCATGATAGTATATCAGCAAAGAACTTGGGCTATCCTAAAGGTTTAGTGGCTGTTGATGTGGTTGATGTGACTATTAAGTAATTAATCATAAAAACAGTCGACATAAACTGAAGCAGGAAAAGTTTATTAGTTAAATGTTCAAAATCTGAATAAAACTACTTGACTAAAATTTTAGCTCTACCATTTGGCTAATAGGACTGTGGGCAATTTACTTAAAATCCCTCAGAGATTTTCTTACACATGAAGTAAGAGTAATAATATTACTCTTCATGTTATTGTGAGGATTAAAAAAGAAAATCTGTGGAAGGCATCTAACTCAGTGACTAACACTTGGTATAAACAGGGCTAATGGTAACAATAATTAAGTCAAATTGATTGTATTTAACAGACCTATCAAGACCATCCTGAAAGAATTTTTGAAATTATTATGGTAGTCACCCATCCACATAAATCCAATTTGTCTATAGGTAATTGACCAAATGCTATGTATTATACATGCATATGTATATATTTTTTCTCAGAATATTTTATGGTTAAAATGGTAGCCATATTTTACAGCCTGAAATTAACTCTATTTTATTATGCAATAGAATCTTTGGGAGGAAAATCCCATCATCCAAAAAGATGACTTAAAATTTTTTTGATCAAATTTACAGGTCTATGGTATCTCTACAGTCATTCATTTCATTCATTTATTTCATTTGAATTTCTAAAACAAACTGTAAACTGTTTAATAACTTCTAGACTGCTTGAAGAGAGACATTATTCCCCAGATTACTAGCTCCTTAGTATGATTATGACATAATGAGAAATTCCTAGGATGGTGCTAAGTGTATAATACAGGTTCTAAATAAATACCAGTTTCCTTTTATTTTCACAGTTCCACAAGGGCTTGGACAATGTTGTCTTCATTTAGAATTAATAAGTCAGTGAACAATGTGATATAGTAGCAATGTATCTGGTGAATTTGAGGTTCTTGATGTCTCGTCACAAAAAGAATTCAGTGAGAGACAAAGTGATAGGTAAGAAATGGAATTATTTACAGAGAAACACACTCCACAGGGTGTGGGCCATCTCAGAAGGCAATAGAGCCTTGAAATATGGTATGGTTAATTTTTATGAGCTGGGTAATTTCATAGGCTAATGAGTGGAAGGATTATTCCAATTATCTTGGGGAAAGGGCAGGGATTTCCAGGAATTGGGCCATTGCCCACTTTTTGACCTCTTATGGTTGACCTCAGAACTGTCATGGTGCTGGTGGGTAGGTCATTTAGCATGCTAATGTATTACAATGAGCGTATAATGAGGCTCAAGGTCTACTGCAAGTCAAATCTTCCTCCATCTTGGACCCAGTTGGTTCTAACCAGTCTTTGTCACGTTCTATGGCTATGTCATTCTTTTAAAGCTTGTGCCCTGCTCCCTTCCTTCCTGTTTCAGAAAGAACATGAGTTTGAAATTAGGTTCATATAATAGGTTGAAAAATGCCCACAAATTCCTCCTTTCCCCACATGCATGTCCCTTGGCAATGTGACTTTGCCTCTCCTCCTATTAAGAAGTGGAGAAATGTTCTCCATATGGACTTAGCCATATGACATACTTCACTCAATGGAACATTAGAAAATACAATCTAGAGTCTTAAAAAGTGTTGAGTATTGGGTGGTTGTCATCTCTTGTTAAAAACCCTCCACCGTGTGAACAAGCTAAGGCTAACTTCCTGAATGATGAAAAACAATATGGAGAGAGGTCCCAAGCCTTCCTAGACATTCCATCTATCCCAAATATGTGAGTGAGGTTTCCTAGACTATTCAGTCTCTTTCTAATCAAACGAATTCAGACTGAAAGAACTGCCCACACAGCCTACAGAATTATGAGGAAAAATTAAAATGTATTGCTCTATTTGTAGTGAGGTGGATAGACCTAGAGTCTGTCATACAGAGTGAAGTAAGTCAGAAAGAGAAAGACAAATACCGTATGCTAACACATAAATATGGAATCTAAGAAAAAAAAATGTCATGAAGAACCTAAGGGTAAGACAGGAATAAAGACACAGACCTACTAGAGAATGGACTTGAGGATATGGGGAGGGGGTAGGGGAAGCAGTGACAAAGCGAGAGAGAGGCATGGACATATATACACTCAAAATGTAAGGTAGATAGCTAGTGGGAAGCAGCCGCATAGCACAGGGAGATCAGCTCGGTGCTTTGTGACAACCTGGAGGGGTGGGATAGGGAGGGTGGGAGGGAGGGAGACGCAAGAGGGAAGAGATATGGGAACATATGTATATGTATAACTGATTCACTTTGTTATAAAGCAGAAACAAACACATCATTGTAAAGCAATTATACTCTAATAAAGATGTAAAAAAATTAAAAATTTAAAAATTTAAAAAAATGTATTGCTCTAAGCCATGTACTTTGGTGTTCGACTGCTGAACTGGAAAAAACTAACTGAAAAGGCTCATACTACAGTTCTACCACTTAATAAAGCTGTTTAAACTTGGACATGCTACTTACCTTATTGAAACTTAATTACCTTACTTGGAACTTTGAGATAACTTCTGACTATATATTGTTGTGTTAGGTAGTTATTCAGACATTAGCAGCAAGGAGGTGACAGTGGTGAGAAAACCAAGACGAAATCAAGTCACACACCCAGCCATCTGGGGACTCTCCCTTGACACCACCCAGATGGGTAAAACTATGGTCTGGTCGTGTGGTGGGCAGCTTATCCTGATAAAGAGGGGCACCGTAACACGAGGGAAATTCCCCGGGCTGTGCATGCCCAGACGAGACAGGGGTATAACCTACAGTAAACCCAAACTCATTATACCATCATTATAGCAAAATCTACATGTGGTTTTGCACCACCACCCCACCCCCATGCCCCATGGGCATTTCTTACCAAGTCAAGGGTGAGAGCATGCACAGCAGTAAACTTGTTACATATTTTGGGACTGTCAATCAAATAATGATCCACTGTCACTCACCCCCACCACCCTGCAAAATGCTCCTTAAAAGTGCCCTGAAGCCTGTATAGGAATGCTGCTTTCAATTCGCAGAAACAGCCCACTCTCCCTCTCTGAGAGTGTACCTATGCTTAAATAAACTTTGCTTTGTGCTTAAGCTTAAAGTGGTAGTTTGCTATTCTTTGCTTACTATCGTGGGACTGAGATTGCTGGTCTGGGTCTTCCATTGACCTCTTCGGTTGAAGCTATTTCGTTACAACACATGTCAACCTGGTGACACTGTGGTGAGAATTAAAAGAGATAACATGTTTAAAACCCTTAGTACAATGGCTGGTATCTGTTAGGGACTCAGCAATATTCCTTGCCTTTCCTTTCCTCTCCTCTGACAATTTCTGTCATAGAGTGTCTTTTGGGCCACAACATATGCTTGTACAAGATGTACCAAGCACAAAAGTATTGCCAACTAAAAATTGGCACTTGCCATCTGCCTCTACAAGGATCAAGTCACTAGCCACTGTGGCCACTGACCTTCAACACACCCTGAAAGAAGTTCAGGGTGGAGATCAGGAATGAGGCACTCTGTGCTCTGGGAAAAACTGGCAGAACAAGCCTTCACATAGTTAGATATTTTCAGGAGAAGATTTTATGACTCCAAATTCTTGCATCTTCTCGTATCTAGAAAAGCACTAAAATCACTGAAGGTGACATCTGCTCCTCATGACTAGCAGAAAGCCTCTGCCAAAATGTGTGCTCAACTGCAGGTATCCCCCTTCACTAAAACCATATATAACACTGACCGTCCCCCCACCTCTTCGGAGAAGTTCCTCAGAGCTATCTGAGATGTCATCTCTTGGGCTGTAGTCCTCATTTTGCTCCAAATAAAACTTAACTCACAACTCTCATGTTGTGCTTTTTTTTTTTTTTTTCTGTTGACAGTACTAAGTCTAAAGAAGCAGTGGGGCCTGTAATACAATCCATGTTATGTTTCCCAAACTGTACGCTCAGGTTTAGGGTTTTCTTTGTGCAGAGGAAAGGGTGCCTTACCTTATTCACACAGGCCTAACTAGAACTGGATTGTATGCTTAACAAATGTCTGTTGACTTGCATCAAATTAACTTATTTGGTAATGGAAAAGTTGAGTTTTAAAAACTAGAATAGCAAAAGTTACCCTGGCTGATTTCAAAATCTAGACGAGTCATCCAAAACCCATCCTCACCTTTCCTTGATCTCCAGTGAATTTCATTTCAGTATTTATACACATGGCTACATTCTAGAAATAATCATCACTTATCATTTTTCAGCCTCAGAAAACTTAAGATGTAATGATGCACTGTACTTTGATTATAACCGGTATCCTCTACTGTTCTGACTTCCTTAATTGTGCTACATTTGGACTTCACCTCTTTTGATTCCCCCATCTTCTCCAGTCAATCAACAGCCTCTTTCAACACTCTCTTTTCCACCCAGCCTGGATTGTATTGAGAGAAAAAAAAAAATAACATAAAAATGTAGATGTTTTACACATTAATGTTCTCCAGGCACAGCTGGACGTTAAACACTGCTTAGAAATCCTTGGCTACTTTCCTCTGCCTTTCCTCAAAGTGACCATTCTGAATCTTCATCACACTTCTCAACCTCCTAACCTACTCTCACTCATCCATCTACTCACTCATTCATTCAAATATTTACATTAAGTTTCTACCACACAATGTATATTTTGATGGCACATGGAGATAAAACAGTGACCAAAATATGGTGACCTTTTCTGTCAAGAAGCTTATATTCTACTCTGAAAAACAGAAGATAAACCAAAAAACAAAATAATTATAATTTTTAGTTTTATGGACAAAATAAATAGGATGCTCTGAGAGAATTTGGATGGGGAAGGGGATGTGGAGGTGGCATTCTTATATGTTAATCAGAATAGAACACCTTATGGAACACATTTAAGTTGGAATTTAAAAGTTGAAACGATAGTCTTAAGAAGAGCTATGAGAAGATGCCCTAGCAAATAGCACAGCATTGGCAAAGACCTTGAGTTTGCAAAAAGTACAGCGTTCTAGAACCTGTCAGAATTTCAGTGTATCCAAACCACGGAGAAATTTTAATGTAGGGTTTAACCATACATAGGAAGTAGGGTGATTCATTCACAATCATGCAAAAGAAAGAAAGGAAGAAGGAGTGAGGGAAGCAGGGAAGAAGGAAAGAAGGAAGGGAAGAAGAGAGAAGGGAAAAGAGAAAGAAAGAAACTTAGAACACATGATAGCACAGTTAAAGAAGTAAAATGTCTTACTGGCTTATTAGCTCACAGACATTTTGGAAGGCAGAGAAGACAAGCTTGAAGGCCACACAAAAGGATACTATGCCCAAACTATACTGTAGGAGTGTGCCAGTGAAGAACCCCTGTGACTGCTTCTACCTCTCTTGGCATCAGTGACCCTGGGCACTGGTGCCTAATTCTCTCTCATCACTGGTCCTAAAAGCCTCTATTGCCATCCTCAGCTAAACATGGGTCCCATGTGGCACCTGTTTCCTCATGTTAATCTTTTGTGAATTGAAGTTCATTGTAGACATGCTTAGATAGCAGGCGCTAGTTTCCAAGTCTGTGCCTTTGTTGCAAAGGAGTCTAGGAGAGTAAATACCTGGTTTCTACCTTGGACTGGAGGAACTCAACTCATAAGAAATTTCCCAAACTTAAGAAATGTGGTTGGCAGCTAGATGCCATGACATTTTTATGCTGTGAAACATATAATGCCAAAATCTCAGAAACTTACAATGGAAGTTCATTTCTTGCTCATGTTTTATATATATATATATGTGTGTGTGTGTATATATATGTGTGTGTATATATATGTGTGTGTGTGTGTGTGTGTGTGTGTGTATATATATATATATATATATATATATATATATATATATATATATATATATATATATATATATACACACACTGTAGGTTCTCTGATTCTCTGCTCCATGTTTTCTCATTCTGGGTTGTAGGTTGAAGAGCAACCCCTATACCAGTTATGCCTTTTTTTTGTGAAAGAAGCTAAGATATTCCATGCAATCACATTTAATGCTTCAGTTTGCTAAACATCATGGCTATTCATATTCTTTTGGCCAAATTAAGTCTCACGGCCATTTTTTTAAGTTAAAAAATATGAAATGAAAAAATAGACTTCTCCAATTGCAGGGGCTGGGGAAAGAGGAGAGGAGAAGTAAGTATTTGTAAACAATAGTCTATTAACACAGTCTAACCTCTTAGTCACAAATATTTATTTCCTTTTCCCCTGCACAGAAAACATACCTCAAGGAAGACATCCTAAATGTCTTATCCAATCAGGGCATCAGACTGTGAATCCATCATTTTGTGATAATCTCTACTTTATATCTAAATGATGGCACTCCTCCAGCTCACACATCCATCATAAAATGGTATATTATCCACCAAAAAGCATTACCATTTGAATAGAGAATAATGAGAGACACAGAGCAATCAATCACTGGTCCAACAATATCTAAAATTCAGCTAGACAAACACGGCAGAGATCCCTCTTCTTGGTAGCTGAGCATGTTCCTCAATTAGTTTTTGATTCTGTCTGCTGGGAGGAATTCCTCAGTTCACTTTTCCCCATGGGTCTAAGCCTTGCCTTCTGGGAAGAGTTTCCTTTTGATTAGTCTCCTTGGCAACATGTGATGAGAGTTTTCTGCCTTTTTCTTTCCAATAGAAATTAGAAGCTAAGGGCTTCCCTGGTAGCGCAGTGGTTGATGCAGGGGACACGGGTTCGTGCCCCGGTCTGGAAAGATCCCACATGCCGCAGAGCGGCTGGGCCTGTGAGCCATCGCCGCTGAGCCTGCGTGTCCGGAGCCTGTTGCTCCGCAACGGGAGAGGCCACAACAGTGAGAGGCCCACATACCGCAAAAAAGAAAAAGAAAAGAAATTAGAAGCTAAAAGTTCATTTTACATATTGAATAGTCACAAGCTCTTCTACAGATTAGCAGTGACTTTAAAGTTACAAATCTCTCAAAAACAGGGTTGAATTTTATTTTTTACCAATTTGATGCTAATCAGTTTAATATTCCAATAGCCATACAAACTGTTATTTTGGAGACATGTTTTTCTCCTTACATTAATTCCAGATATTTTCAGTATACCTGCCTTTCATTGGATCACACTCTTAGCTTAACCTATTCTGAACTATTTAACTCACCTAAAAGGACTTACAAAAGGCAATTCAATAATAAATAAAATACATTAAAATCTATTCTGAGATTTTAACAAAGAGCTAAACCATGCTTATGATTTGTGTTTTCCCTTGAGCATGTGTCTTAATAGCTACGTTCATGATTTGGTCTTTGACCTAAGGATGCATCTTTTTTTTTTTTTTTTTTTTTGTGGTACGCGGGCCTGTCACTGTTGTGGCCTCTCCCGTTGCGGAGCACAGGTTCCGGACGCGCAGGCTCAGCGGCCATGGCTCACGGGCCCAGCCGCTCCGCGGCATGTGGGATCTTCCCGGACCGGGGCACGAACCTGTGTCCCCTGCATCGGCAGGCAGACTCTCAACCACTGCGCCACCAGGGAAGCCCCTAAGAATGCATCTTAATGAGGTTTTGGGTCTCAAAACATTTCTCAATTTTATATTTACTGTTTATAGAAGAGAACCTATTATATTTCTTAACCCTGCAAGTCTCAGATATTCAAAATTCTAATTTCCTTCATATCCTTTCTTGAAAACAAGCAGGTTTGTGTTTTTTTTTTTTTTTCCTGAGCTCATTTCTTGCTGGTAGTATTATATCCAATGCAGCATAATACCTAACCCTCATAATAACATTTACTTTCCAAACCTTATAGGTCAAAGCCACAGTTCTATTAGACACATTACCTGCCTTCCAAATTATAACAGTTGATGGGTTGTTGTTTTTTTTTTTCCTAACTGCATAATATGGGGCACTGTTTTTCCAGTTTCTAATAACAGTTTGGGGAGATTTTTTTCTTCCTTCTACTGGTCCCAAAGCCAATGTTACATGTACTACATTTTTGTTTTAGGAGTACATTTCTAGGTGCCAATGTTTGTATTAGTCAGCTTTCATAATCTATGTTGTGTAACAAACATCCCCCAAAACTCCTGGCTAACAACACAGGTTTATTTTTGACTCCTTTTGTCTGTACTCTCTGGGATAACTGTTCTTCTGCTCTTACCTGTGGGAAGTTTTGAGTCTTCTACATTTGTCCTCTAAGACTGCAGGCGAGGGTGAAGGGACAGCTCTAACCAAGAACATGACTTTTCTCATACCAGAGGGGAAAAGCAAGAGAAGCTAAGCCAAAGCATGTCATTGTTTTTAGTTCCTGCTCAGATATGGCATATAGCAGATCTGCTCACACAATGTTGACAAAATTTAGTCACTTGGCCAATGGGATGAAAAATTATAATCATTCATTGGGAGGTTAACAGTGAAAGAGTAAAGGAGAATAAATATTTGCAAACAATAGTACAACTTACCACAGAGTGAATGTAAAAACAAATTTGATAACCAAGTCCTCAGGAGCTATAATAATTAGAGTTTAAATAAACAAAGAAGAGTCAAAGAGGAAGAATCAACCAGTGAGATAGTAAGAGTATCAGGGAAGTATGAAATCATGTGAACAAATAAGAAGGCAGTTAAACAAAAAACAAGTAGCTAACTCTGACAAGAACCACTAAGAGGTTAAGTAAGTTGAGGCCTAAAAGATATCTATGGATTGAGGAAACATGAAGATCATTGGTGAATTGGACATGAAAAATTTTAGAAGAGCAGAGGAGCTATTACCAGGTCAGAAATCTATGTTAAAGAATAAATAGAAGATTGTGAAGTTTAAAAGACTGATAAATTATACCCTCTCTTCCCTACCAGTTTCAGATTCACATGATAAATACATGTAGGAATAAGAGCTATAGAGATCAAAATAACAAATTTATAACTAGTAAAACTGAAGTGGAGACTAAAGCTGTGTGGCCAATATATGTTTCCTTATATTTTCCTTTTCTTATAAAGCATAGGATATATCCACAGGGTAGATTTGATCTAAAGAACAGACTTCATTTATCCATCTATGTGTAAGAAAAAGATGGTTCCCTCAGCCCAGTACATAGAGAAATTCGCTTTCAAGTGTCCTTAAATGACAGATCTGGGGCTTCAATCCCAACACATTTTCTACATAGCATGAACAGTAGAAGAATGCGTCTATCCTCTAGTTAGTAGTGGAGACTACTAATTGTCTTCCAGTACCACATTTCCCTTCACGATTTTAGAACTGTACCTCCTCTCTACTGAACTTTAGCAAGACAAATGGATGTATAGAGACCACATTGCCCAGTCTTTCTTGCTTCTGGTGTGGTCCAGATTAAGTGGCAGATAAAGTGACAAACAAAATTCAGGTCCCATTCTTAAAAAGAAAGTATATTATCATCTATTTCTCTTTTTCCCTGTCTGGGTTCAGAGAGATGGAAACAAAAAGCATATCAGAGATGAAAATTACATGTCAAGGATAGGAGAGCCACTCCACAAGCCTGAATCTCTGGATTATCTTTTGTATCAGCCACTTAACCACCCTAGAAGCTTCATATCCCTCTGAACTCAAGCATGAAAGATTTTCTCTTGTTGACTGACTGTATTTTGGGGCTTAATTGTTACAGTAACTTATGTTACACCATAATTAATATATAATTTGGAACTTAGCAATGTTGTGCTGCCATAATAAAAATCTCAAGTGAAGCATTGGCTTCTCAGGTGGGCTGTGAGCATCAAGAACATAAAAAGTTTTAAAACCTGGTAACCTTTATTATGTCATGACAAAATATTTGGTCAGCTACAGTAGTGTGGAAGGCAAACCACATGCTTTCCAAACCTATAAGTAGTTCAGAAAAGGTAAGTGTGCAGTAGTCTGTGACTTCAACTTGTTGCTTTTAGCAAGATCCTGAAAGAGATTAATGAAGACAGGCAAGAATTAGCCAGGTTACAAACAGAGACAAAACGGACCACTTTTCTCCCAAAGGATGTTTTCTTGTCCTGTGGTTTGCAATTTGAATTAACTGTAAGTGTAGAATCTGAGTACCCAACAGTATTGCAAATACTAGTTTTCCTGTATAACTCTACCTAAAAAAGATAAAATTACTTTCCAGAGTCTAACACATCTCCCTAAGATTTCTCAGATATGGTGACAAAGATCATATTACAGTGTTTCTTCCCAGCCAAAACTATTTTTTTCTATTAAATAGCCTCATGTAACCTCAGTTACTTTGAGGAAGGAAGAATAGATGGAAGAATATAAATAAATAAAAGCATAAATGATTGAAAACAATGACTACATAATAGACACGAAAGAATCTTCAGAAGGCAAGCCAAAAGCTTGGACAAACCAGACAAGAAAAGGTCTAACCAAGGAACTTTTCCACTGAAAATTGAGAAAGTCTTTATAATTCCTGCCCGAGTAGGAGTTCATCATTATTATGAACTAGTGAGGGCTATGTGTTGCCTATTCTTTCTAATTCTGAATGGCCAAAATAGGGCTTTTATTGACAATATTCTGTTTCCATTATACTGTGTATTAGGGTGTGTGTGTGTGTGTGTGTGCGTATACTAGGGAGTGAGGGCAATAATTTGTTTATCAATGTATATGTCACAAGACCTTGAAGAGTAACATCCAGACTCAGTGAAGAGCATTACATATTACCCAAAGATGGTGGACTCTGTGCAGAATGGAACTTTGTACTATCTTTTTGGAGAAAAGTGTGGGAGATGATATGCATTAATATTTGAGTGGCCAGAGGAAAAGAAACTGCTAATCACCCTTCACTACCCATTCATCCATCTGTTAACAACCTACCTTTCCCTTTGATTTTGAGCCAGGAAAGCCCAAATAAAAAGAAAATTTCTCAGCTTCCCTCGTGGTTAAGTGGCCACAGTCTCAACTGAATTGAGAGTACAGGGATATGTGCAACACACAGGTGACATCTAGGAAAAAAAAAAAAGGCTTCTTTCCCTCCATTTCCTCTTTTCTCCTTCCTGCTTGCTGGGAAACTGTGATAATTGGAACAGACACTTTCAGTCAGGAAATGGAAGCCAGTTGTTGAAGATAATAGATGTTCCTCAGCCAGCATGCCTAACCCCCTTGAAACTTCTGCCAAGCTCTAAGCCAAAAATTGAGAGTTAAATAAACTGTTGAATCCAATGAGTCTTTGCAGGGTTCTTGTTTTGGTTTTTATTTTATGTTTTTTGTTTTTGTTTACGTTTTTAACTCATACTCTCTTTTTTTCACATCTTTATTGGAGTATAATTGCTTTACAATGTTGTTTTAGTTTCTGCTGTACAACAAAGTGAATCAGTTATATGTAAACATATATCCCCATATCCCCTCCCTCTTGAGCCTCCCTCCCACCCTCCCTATCCCACTCTTCTTGGTCATCACAAAGCATTGAGTTGATCTCCCTGGGCTATGCAGCAGCTTCTCACTAGCCATAGGTCATACTCTTTTTTTTTTTTTTTTTTTTTTTTTTGCGGTACGCAGGACTCTCACTGTCGTGGCCTCTCCCGTGGCGGACCACAGGCTCCGGACGCACAGGCTCAGCAGCCATGGCTCACGGGCCCAGCCGCTCCGCGGCATGTGGGATCTTCCGGGACCAGGGCACGAACCCGTGTCCCCTGCATCGGCAGGCGGACTCTCAACCACTGTGCCACCAGGGAAGCCCCGATAACTCATACTCTTAACTAATTCAAAAGCCATCCATGTACATTCTGTTCCTTTCCCAAAATCACCAATAGCACATGCTACTCATCTTAAGTAGATTGAGTGAGAAGGACTAGAAGTATAATAAAAATGATCCTCGGTGTGAAGTAAGAGTATTATTCTTCCTTATCTTAGGTGTAGAAGAAGTAGACACTGGTTATACAACAGCTCTATCAAGAATTTGTGACAATAAGAGGAGTAAATAAATGAGGCATATTTGGAGCAAAAGAAAGCACTTTTAAATGAGGATACGCTAGAACGTATCTGTAGTATTGCTATTTTACAGATTCTGATAGATTATACCATAGAACAGGAGCTGAAAGCATAGAAAACTAAAGATCTGGTTATTACATCCTAGATACACTAAGTCAAAGTTGTTTAGGAGATTTAAGAAAGGGTCAAAAACTTTTTTTTTTTAAATGATACAAAGGATGGTGCCAAACTGAAAGATGGGAAACAAATTCTGCTGACTCAGAGATCTTGAATTTCAAAAATAAAATTTAAGTTTCGATGACACAGGAAGCCATTGCTAATAGGCAGGATTTGGAAAGTGCCATAGAAGTGGCTGGCAAAACTTAAACTGAGAAGGGACACAACATACCTAATGCGGTTTGAGTTTCAATCACCTTGGGGACACATCCGATTTCTGGGCAAGAATCAACTGGCCATAGCCAGAATGGCTATGCTACCTTCCTTGCTCAGGTAAGTGAAGCTTTGCTTGATTAGTAAGTGCAGTTACAATACTGGTACGAAAATAAAAGAGAATTGCATAAGTGAATGGTACTGATAATTTATGTTAGAACTACGTGTAGACATAATGATAAGTTTGGAATCATTGAGATACACTGCAAGTGTTGCATTTATTTTTCTACATCTTTGAAACTTTTAAGAAAACCAAGCATATTAAATCTTTGATTTAATAAATTGAGTGAAAATTTAAATACAAGAAGCACCGAGAGTTTCATTTTACAAAAAAGTAGGTAGTGTGCTGATGGAAACAAACAGAATTATGATATAGTGGACAGATGGAGAATAGAAGAGATATGTCTTTATAAAGACAAGGAAGAATGGGATCAGTCGCATATGTGGAAGATTTGGGCTTTGAGAAAGTGAGGCACTTTCTCATCATCACCGTTTTAGTGAAAATGAAGAAAATATCGTTGCAGCTGCAGGTTAATTTATAAATTTGGTGATGGAAAGATGAATGCATCCCACTGGATGGCTTCAATTTTCTTAGTGAAGTGTGAGGTAAAGTCATTATTTTGAAAGGAAGGAGACATAAGTAAGTTAAGAAGAGAGAAAAATCATGGTCAGAAGATGAACAAGCAAATTTTCTAGATAAAAATAGGTGTTCAATAAGTATTAACTATTAAGTTTATGTTTATGTAATTAAAATGAAATCATGCAACCTTGCCTTATAGTGTTCTCCTATAGCATTCAGCAGCATGAATACAATCATAAATAAAGGAGGCTCTTGCACTGAACCAATGTATGCTTCCCACCAGCCACACATGAGTGGAGTCTAAGGAGCCCAGGGAGTTGAGAGGACTTTCCAGGAAGTGATTAGACTATCATGCTATGGGCTAAGAAATGAAGTGAAGCATGGAGGGGGCTGATGGATGATGAAAAAAGATGACAGAATCAGTGGACCAGAGATTTTGATGAGATATAAAAAATTGTATTATTACATGAGATAGTAAAATTAAATCTTGCTCTCCCGGTGAGCATCCAATACCTCCTCCATGATTCTCACTTTCTGGTGATGACCTTTATTCATATTCCTCTGGGGGAAAAAAATGTCAGAAGAGAAAGTTAAATTCCCCAATGACCACCACCATATCTCCCAGCTGATCTGGCTCCCTACTTGTATTCTATGAATTTCCTCCTGTTGCCAGGGATAAACTTTTCAAAATCCCACACAAGGCCAAGCTCTTCCACTTTTGCAGTGGATCCCATCACTGATCCGCTACTGTTCCTTTCTTTCTTTCATCATTAATTCTTTCTTCTGATCTGAAACATAAGCACCAGCCAAAAACAAATGCTATTTCTCATATTAAAAAAAACTATTTTTAAAATTGTGACCTCACATTCCTTTCCAGTTAGCAACACATTTTTCTGCTTTCCCTTTAAAATAAAACTCTTTAAATGTAGCTTCTATACCCATGATTCCCAATTTGTCTCCTCTCTTGAACTCAGTCCAATCACTCTTTTATCCTGGTTACTCCACATTAACTGTTATGTTCAGTGTCACCAGTGACCTTGAGATTGCCAAAACCAATGGAAAATTCTTAATTCTCTTCCTAATCTATCAAACGTAACAATTGTTCCATTTTTTTCCACTAACTCATATCTGTAATTTTTTCATCCCTTGACTTCTATGATATATGTCTATTTTAGTTACTCTTGTTTCCTCACAGTTAACTTTCCCCTAGTCTCCTTTGCTTGTTTTTCTTAATTTTTCCAGCCTCTAAAATAATGGCACATCATGAAGCACATCTCAGAGTCCATCACTCCTCCACCTACAGTCACTTCCTTGGTTATCTCATCCAACTGCATTACCTTAAATGACATGAACATGCTAACTAAACCTAAATGCTAATTGTCTCTCCAAACTCAATTTCCCTCATAAACTCAGATCTCATACTTGCTACTTGACATCTCTTTTTAGACATCTATTAGAGACTTTAGGTTTACCCTTCCCCTGCAAAAAACTCTTAGTTTTCTACCTCAGTAACTGACATTTTAAAATCTTGGAGTCAACCTTGATGCCTCTTTTTTTTGACATCTCACTTGAATCAATATATCACCTCTCTTAACTTTAAAATAGGCATCAAATCTAATCTCTTCTTACACATCTCTTGCACTATGACAACCCTAGTCCAGTCTAACTTCATCTGTCACTGAATTATCACAATAGATTTCTGTTTCTGCGGCCTTCCATCCTTAGCCCTTTATAGTCTATTCTCCACTGCATATAGGGTGACAATTTTAAAATACATTAAATCCTGTAATTCCAATAGACACTTCAATAGTATTCCACCTTAATCAACGTACCGTCCAAAGTCTTACAGTGGCCCACAGGCCCTATGTGATTGAGCTCTTTGCCATCTCTCTGGACTCTGAGATACACAGTGGTATAAGGAATTTTGTTTTGTTTCATTTAAAGGTCTTATTATCTTGCTCTGGTTCATGCTCTAAACCGGCATGGGTGCAACAGGGATTTTGAGGCTGAACTTAACCATGCAAAAAAAGCATTTTTTTCTCACTCTAAGCAGAAGATTTAATCTGTTTCATTAGGAAAAATAAATCAAACATGATCTATAGCAAGCATGATCTACAAGTACAATCCTACTGACACATCAAGCACCTTATAACCTGGAACCTGATGAGCAGGCCAAAACACATGCTATCATTTTTCACATCAAAATAAATTTTTTAAAAAATGAACTTTAATCCTCTTTCAGCTACCAACATACTTCTATGCGTTCTCTTTATCTGTCTTCCTTTTTTCCTGAACCTACTTTTTCTCCTTACTTCCATTCTTGGAAGAATATAAGATGCCTTTTGGATACCCTATTTCTGCTCAATGACAACACCTACATTTTTCTTCCTATTTCTTCAAATATATTACTCTGTCAATTAGCCCTTTTTTTACTCTGTGTATTCAGTCTCTCTCACTCTTTTTGCTCATGTTTTCAGCAGCTAAACATGCACAAGATTATTCCACCCCGAAAAATAAAACAAAACAAAATTCCATTGACCCTTTTTACCCCATAGCTTTCTAAAATCTTTCTTTTTCTTTTCACTACCAAGGCCCTTGAAGGATTATTGAGTCTTCTTTTGCTTACATCACATTCATTTCTTAAGTGTCTTTGGTCCCCTAACACTTCACTAAAATTGCTTTGGAAAAAGGTCACCAATGATACCCTTACTGCTGAATGTAACAGAAAATACGTGTGTGTTTATGTGTGTGTATGTGTGTGTGTGTGTGTGTGTGTGTGTGTGTGTTATCTTCTGTTTGTGGCATTAATCATCTCCTTCTTCTTGAAATCTCTCCTCTGCTAAGACTTCCATAACACTACCCTCTTCTTCTACCCTCTCTGCTACTCTAACTTTCCTCTCAGTTTCCTGTGTCACCTCCACTCCTGGGACTTGACAAATTCAACTTGCTTGATTCCTTAAACCAAGGCATCCTGATGTTCACTCTTGATCTAACATACCACTGGAGGCTGGTAATAGAGTGTCATATTATCTGATTTCACATCGCCTCCAGGACAAACCTAAGAACTCTGTGATGGTGTTTCCAGACGACAGGCTATCTAGTCAGAGGGTCTACATGATGTTTGGCAAATAGTAAATAGTTCTGAAATTGGAGACCACAGTCAATCTCAGAGCATTCAACAAACTTTGTAGCAATTTAATCCTATTGGCCACAGATCAAAACTATTCGTTGTTGTTAGAAAATACATGCCAACACACAGTTGTACCTCTGAGACTTCCAGGACAAGTGAGAGGGTTCTTAGAGAGGGATAAGTTGGTTGTTGTGGAAACACTTTAGGTCCTTAGGAACAGAGAGAGCTATTTCCTCTTTTGAGGAAGGCTTAAGAACTGCTTTCCTACACATAGAAGGACAATAAAAATATGACAGGTCTCCGCTTCCCTGGTGGCGCAGTGGTTGAGAGTCCGCCTGCTGATGCAGGGGACACGGGTTCGTGCCCCAGTCCGGGAAGATCCCACATGCCATGCCGCGGAGCGGCTGGGCCCGTGAGCCATGAACGCTGAGCCTGCGCGTCCGGAGCCTGTGCTCCGCAGCGGGAGAGGTCACAACAGTGACAGGCCCGCGTACCACAAAAAAAAAAAAAAAAAAAAAATATATATATATATATATATATATATATATATATATATATATATGACAGGGCTTCAATTTTTTCTGGGTCTATGTAAGAGGGAATGATACCCACATTCCAGACAGCTCAGGAAGATTTTCATGGAAATAAGGCCTTAGGCAAAAATTGAACTAACAAAGTTTTACAAAAAGAAAAAATACAGACAAACCTCCTCCATAAGCCTTAAGTCCCACCAAATGAATTAAAAAACAAAACAACATTAGCAATAATAAATTTTCACACAGTCCTGCCTGGTGCCACCTTCCTCCTTAGACCTGCTGTGCAGGAGAGAGGTAGCCCTGAAAGGGTTCCTCTAACAACTACCTGGGGAAGGACCACATTTTCCTTCTGACTCCAGCCTGCCTTTCCCATCTTCTCACCAGCTGTTTGCCATTGGAAATCAGTTGCTTAAGCCAGACTCAGTTATTCACCACAAATCCCTAGTTCCTTGTTGTTCCTGGAAGGTTGCCCACCTCCTGCAATGATCTCTCCATCTCCTCTCTGTTTAGACATATTTTCTCCATTCTTTAAGGATCCAGTCAAATCTTGTCATTTCCTAGGAGACTTCTCCAACTACAACTTGCTTTTGCTGACACGGCTGAATTTCTGAAGTACAGACAGTCTGTAAATACCATTTGACCTCAACAAAGATAGCCATGTAGTTCTGGTTTTGTTTTTTGTTTGTTTGTTTTTAACCTATACTACTGTTCTTCCCACTAGTGTTAGCTTCCTTGAAGGGCAGAACTGGGTCATGATCATCTTGGTCTCCACCTTAGTCTGTAGCACAGAGTAGACTCACAGTCCATGCTTATTAAGGGCAGAAACATAAAATCACAAACTATAAATCAATAATAACAAGTGTGATACAGTGAAATCACATTCTCTCTGGTAGAAATTTCTAATTCTACTGATAATTCTCAAGATTCAATTTACCATGGCTATTTACAATTTACTTCTGACTCCATATGGTCTATTGAAGATCTATAGTTTGCATGCTGTATATTCACCCTTTGTGTGAATATTTTTACCTATGGCCTCTTTCGACTTTTCTATAATAATCTTAAGATGTGGATCAAAGGCCAATTTTCATAGGTGAAATAGCTGGAGTAATATAGATCCTAAAGAATTTGAAACCCTTAAATTATGTATGGAGAGTATCTAGCAATGTATAGTTTTTTCTTCAATTCTGCTTCTTTATGGAAATTTCCTTGGGTAAAATATAATACTGCTTATAGCAATATAGAATCACATTGCTTGGAAAAATTCATGTTACAGAAGTATTTATATTGAGGATATTATACTTTGTATGTATGCTCTGTTTTCTGACCTCAATGGTTCTGTTACAATTTAACCGGGGACCATTATCACCTCCGCAAGTATGCAAACAGCACGTATCATTAAAATTTTCTTCCTATACTACCCTCACCTGAATGTTGCCACCGTAAAGATTTGGAATTTCTGGGGATGTTTAAGAATACCTAGTGTTTCTTGATCGTACTGAACAAGTGTTTTACTGTCTTTCTTATGTTTAGCAAATGTTTGAAACTATTCCACTAGCTTTGAACACAGTTTAAAATTTTCAGCCAAAAAATATGTTTGAATAATAATTGATAGAAACTTTGCTGGATGGTTCTCATGTTTAAAAGAGGGAAAGGGGGGCTTCCCTGGTGGCGCAGTAGTTGAGAGTCCGCCTGCCGATGCAGGGGACACGGTTTCATGCCCCAGTCCGGGAAGATCCCACATGCCGCGGAGCGGCTGGGCCTGTGAGCCATGGCCGCTGAGCCTGCGTGTCCAGAGCCTGTGCTTTGCAACGGGAGAGACCACAACAGTGAGAGGCCCGCGTACTGCCAAAAAAAAAAAAAAAGAGGGAAAGGGATATTCTAAGCATTTATGACTGACCAAGAAAAATTTCAAGGCTCTTAGGATGGAAGCATACATAAAACAGGCAGGGAACATGGCTATAAGCAATCAATCAATACAGAACCATTTTCATTTTTATGAAAATTATATGTATGGCTACTTGCAATAAGAGTTATTTGGGTAGAGAAAATTCAAATTGAAAAAAAGCCAGCCTTGTACTTTTGACTATAAACTGGACTTTATTGTTGCTGATATGACTTTTTTAGAAACAACAAAAAAGAGCCAATTTTCACAACTAATACAGATTATTTCAAAAGTATCTGCAATACTACAAGTACCCAACAAATGACAGCATCTATTTTCCCCTAAACATCAGGATAGAAAATCCAATATGTCATTCTGTTATTTAAAATCCTCTTGCATTAACAGAGATATGAAGAAAAAAGCTATTTCTATTGATCTATGGATAAAAACAAATAGTATAGTATTGAGTGAACAGTATTGGTGAGAAGACAACTTAACAGCATTAGAGAAGAGAAAGACATCAATTTAGTGAGTAGATGAAAGTGGGTTAGTTTAGCAAGTTTAAGAAGAGTGTTTGCATCAGTATGACTGTGTAGTAACAAGGAAGATAGGGAAAGAAACAGAATTGTATTACATTTTACCTTCTTTAGAATGAAGAAAGAAGGTGAAACAAGAGCACAGCTAAATAGGATTCCATAATACTAAACAGCACAATCATGGCTCCGTGGTGAGCTGGTAACAAACCTCTAACCCACAACCCCATCATCTTATGGGAATTATATTATAATGAAAAATATTACCCAAAAATTAAGTATCAATAATTATTATTCATGTGAAAGATGTACCTAGCTAGTTCTACCTTAGAAGAAAGTCTGTCTAGGAAAAAATGGGTTTTGAGACCTTTTTTAATGTCATGGAATACATAAGAAATAATTTTTGCACACGCACTGGGATAAATGGAAAAAGTGGGCAATTAGCACAAGCTCGCTGGCTCCCCAGGCCTTGCACAGCCTCTTTGTCGGATGAGGAGACCAGCATCTCCAGGGCACCTTTAAACCCTTCCCTGCAGACCCATATTCTCTGGCTCATCTTCAGACAATGGTTGATATTGTAAGGGAGCAATTGGCCATCCCCAAATGTGTCTCTCTGACATGAGGATTAATTTAGGCTGATTATGTTTAAGAAACAGAAGATTCAAGAAGTTTTTCTTGTTTCCTCTCCCTTAACTGCTTAAAAGAATTTAGATCAAAAGCCTTTTCCTAATGTAAATTGGTGCAGCCACTATGAAGAATAATATGTAGGTTTCTGAAAAAACTAAAAATAGAGTTACCATATGATCCAGCAATCCCACTCTTGGGCATATATCTGGAAAAGATGAAAACTCGAATTTGAAAAGATACATTCCCCCCAGTGATCATAGCAGCACTATTTACAATAGCCAAGACATGGGAGCAACCTAACTGTCCACTGACTGATGAATGGCTAAAGAAGATGTGGTGTATATATATACAATGGAATATTGGTCAGCCATAAAAAAGAATGAAATAATGACATTGCAGCAATATAGATGAACCTAGACATTACCATACTAAGTGAAGTAAGTCAGAGAAAGACAAATATCATATGATATCACTTAAATGTGGAATCTTAAAAAAATGATACAAATGAACTTATTTACAAAACAGAAAGACTCACAGACATAGAAAACAAATTTAAGGTTACCAAAGGAAAAATGGGGGAAAGGGATAAATTATGAGTTTGGGATTAACAAATACAAACTACTATATATAAAATAGATAAAAAAGGAGGTCCTGCTGTATAACACAGGGAACAATATTCAACATCTTTTAATAAACTATACTGGAAAAGAATCTAAAAAAGAATATATATATTGAATCACTTTTATGTACACCAGAAACTAACACAACATTGTAAATCAACTGTATTTCAATTTTAAAAAAAGAGCCTGTTCCTAGAATATAGCTATCACCCGACATATCTGCAAAGATTATGGGCTGGTTGTGATGGGAGAAACTCAGCAGGGCCTAGAGATCAGAGTTCACTCTGTGCCCCATTTTCTCTATATGGACAAGCAAACATTCGTTTACCAAACGTTTGCTTTTCCTTCTCCATGTGAATTTCCTTCTTCCCTTTTGAAGTCCCAAACCACAACCCTCAACATCCTCTTTTGAAGATGGTATTTAAGGTGAAGGTTTTGGCCATTTTAGGGAGTTACTCAGTTTTCCTGGGTCTCTTCTATGTTATTAAACTTTTGTTTGACTTTCTCCTGTTAATCTGTCTCATGTAAATTTAATTTAGACCATCCAGAAGAACCTAGAAGGAAAATGTCTTCCTCCATGACAGTATCAGTTAGGAAAGAATCTGTGTTTTGAATAAAGGGGTTAAATTAAGCCTGTATACCCTTGAGTTTCTGGCCCACATCTGTGGCATCTCCTGCTGTTTTAGTTGCAAACAATTTGAATAAATCAAGCAGTTGCACATTCAATTTTCATGACCTGTTCAAATTATTGGCATTACCTATGGAGTGGGATTTTGGATTGAAAAATAAAAGTCAACTTTTTCTGTGTTTTTGGCTGGTTGTTGTAGACATTGTAGCAGCTTGTTTCTTGGATTGAGTTCCCTATTCTGTGCTATCAACCAAAAGGGCTTAGCTGGCCTAGAGCCCCAGAGAAAAGGGTACCACAAGTCAAAATATAATAGCTACATTTAAGTGTTCATTTTTATAACTTTCCAAGTTTTAAAAATATCATGGTATTAATCCTTCTGAAAACCAGCATTCTCTCTCTCTCTCTCTCTCTCTATATATATATAGCTTTAATTTTCGGTAAAAAGTTAATGATTACACTTTATAAATTACCTTTGCAATTTAATAAAGCATAGGTAAGTATACCTTAACTCAAAAATGAAAGCTAACACAGATCATTAAATGTTAATCTGTTGCCAAATTTATAGATATGCAGGAGCCACAAACCCCTTTTTTGGAAATAAATGTCTTGAGATACCTTGCCTTAGGCTAAACCCTCTGGCTGACAATATCTCAGAATGCTTATCACAGAGTAGTTTTCTCTGTCTTTCTAATCCTATATAAAAAGATCAAGCAGTTGATAAGTAGCAAAATCACCTCTCCAGAGATCTTTAATTATAATCAAGGTATTTTTTTAAATCACCAAATAAATGAGATAGATAGGGTCAAATTAGTGACCAGAAACCCATAGAGTTTTTATTTTACAGGGTCCAAAATACTCTGATTCTTATCAGATGGCGATGTGACAATTTGTGCTTTTGATATTAAAAGCACAATCTGTAATTCAGACACAGGATCTAGGGCATTTGTAGGTTCATAGTATAAAAGTGTATAGTTTGAATACGGCAGGGGTTGAAATGCTTAAAATGGGTTATAGCTAGGTCACTTCCACTCTTGCATTGCTGTCCCATGATTTTTCCTGCATTATATTTGTTTTTCTCTTTTTTCCCCTCTAATTTTACATTTGTCTTTTACCTCTTCAAATTCTCTTTTTCCCTTTTTTCTTAAGTGGGTAAACTAGCTAGTACTCACGTATATGAAAGAAATCCCTTTTGTATTCTATAATGTATTTTACTCGGGGAAAGGGAGCCATTATAAAGTTAGTGAGGGTTAGGAAAGCCTGGGCTAAAAAATTAAGCATATCTCTTTGATATTTTACCACTAATTCTTGCACACAACTTTAGCCCGGTAATGTTGCGTCTCCATTAATAGAAATTTGTTTTGTGAGCTACCCTGGAAATACCAAGAAAATAAATATACTCAGCTAATCTTATATGTGCTTATTTCAACTCTAAACTAACAAAACAAAAACAAAGAGTGAATATCTGTGAATTGCCTGATATACAAATATAGATTGAAAATGGTATATAAGAGAACTGAAAGATGTATCATATACTAATGGAAGCTTCCTAATAAGAAAAACAAAATATTCATTTTGTTTTGTGTTTAAAAGCTGATCTGAAGATGTCCATCTAGGGTTATAGGGATAATCTTTGCTACAAAGACAGTGTAACTTCACATAAACTGTCAGTAGTGCTGATAGAGCCAGATATGCTGACAGACCATTATAATAGAACAAATCACAAAATGAGCGGAACAGAGGTTTTCTCTTGTTGAAAAGGAAAGGGAAGGAAAATAAGGGAAGGGACAAGAAGGGAAGGGATGACATGACAGTTTTGAATACAATAAATTGGTTACAGAAAAATACTTAAAAGATGACGATAAATTGGTTTGTCTGAATCATGGTCAGTATTTTGATGCTGTTAAAGCTTATGACAATTTGCTTCTCTTGCCATGGTTAAGTTTTAGGTTATTTTCTACATCAAGTGTGTATATGTACTTGTGGAGAAATATGTATCACAGACAGGGAAGAACACTTGTTTTATTTTTTAGAGCTTATTTGTATCATTTCTAAAATACTCTAGGAACAAAATTAATATTTGCATTTTTAAGGATGTTAACACAATGATCATTGGCTAGTATTGCCAAAAAAAAATATTCAATACACTAGATTTATGACCTTTGGTTTTTTTCAGTCTCATTTAAAAAGTAGCCATGGCTTTAGAAAATTACAGTGACTGACTCAACATGACTTGTATCATATAGTTATTTTTTAAAAATGTTCTTTATAATGCCTTTCTACATAAAAATTATTCAATAGTTCTTCTACCACTTCCTCCTACGCTGCAAATCTATCAAAAGCAACATTCATATGTTCTAATAAGATCTTTTAATATTTTTCAAAAGTTTTGTGCATTAATAAAGTTCGTTGAAAACAAACAATCTAAAATTTACTCCCAAATTTTTTCTTGTTTGAAACGAAGACTGAAGAAGTATGATTGAGTTTCTGACTTCTGAAAAAATTTTCTGCTGCCCCTAAAATATCATTTTTAAATACATTCCCTAAATAAGCAATATATTCTTTGCAGGTTTTTAAGGGATCTATGTTCAGAAAACACAAATGTAAAAATGTGAAGTGAGAAAAGTAATAAAATCTAATGAATTTGAGTCCAAAGACTATATTTTTTCAAGTTCACCAAAGTGGTTTAGTTTTAAAGCACAGGGATAAAATTACTTGTCATGGGGAAATTTGTATTTGTGTTGGCTCTGCTCCACTTTTGGAGTATTATTCATACTTCTGGGTCCTTTGCTCTTTATACTTCCAAATGCATATTCCTAATACAATTTATTGTTATAAAACAAATTTTGTAGCTTAATCACTTAATATTGTTATATAAATTCATATAATACCTGAGTCAGTATAAATACAACACGAATGTAAGGGCTTTTTTGAAACATAACATGTATCTACCATTAATAAATGCATTAAGCTTTGTAGCAGAGAAGTGTATTATATCAATTCACATTATATATTCACAATGTGAAAATATGTATGTCACAAATGCATTGTTCTGTGTCTTGCATCATAGAAAACAGACTTTTGAAAAATCAAAGGGCTATATCAAAAGGAGAATTCTTTCATATTCCACTCCTTTGCTGCCATGAGATCCTGTAACACCCAGCCTCATCCATGACTTCACAAGTCTTTGAAGCTGTACGTGAAGTACAAGCATGCTTTGGGAGTACAAGCTCCCAAATTGGAGTTGCACCAATTTTTTGGTTCCTAAGACCAATGGATAACTACTATCCTTTAAAAGCTTGAAAAAGCCACATTGTTAAGTGTGGAGCGCATGAATTAGCAGTTCTTGCAATTCTTTTTCGGTAAGTAAGAAGGTTTATATCTTCTGTTTTTAGTTTCACAAACTAATGGTTTTTTTAAACTATACTTACAATAAAGAGGGCCTAGAATGATTTTAGGGTTTAGTGACAGGAGTAGGAGAGGGATAATGTGTAGGGCTATTAAGGCATGTTCTCGTGTAAAGGTAGGGGTGAGGTTATTAATATGGTGTGTGTGTTTGCCACGTTGTGTTATGATTAGTATGTATAAGGAGTAGAGGGCTGTGATTACGATGTTTACCCCTATGAGGATAATGGTGAGGTTTGATCATGAGAAGGTTGACATAATTACGAGTAGTTCTCCGATCAGATTAATGGTAGGGGGTAGGGCGAGGTTTGTTAAGCATGCTAATAATCATCAAGTAGCTATTAGTGGAAAAAAGATTTGTAGGCCTCGTGCTAGGATTATAGTTCGGCTATGAATGCGTTCGTAGTTTGAGTTTGCTAGACAGAATAGTATGGAGGATGTAAGGCCATGGGCAATTATTAAGGCGGTAGCTCCTATATAACTTCAAGGGGTTTGGATAAGGACGGCTGCAATGACGAGTGCTATGTGGCTGACTGAGGAGTATGCGATTAGTGATTTTAGATCTGTTTGGCGTAAGCAAATAGAACTGGTTATGATTATTCCTCATAGGGATAATACAAGGAAAGGATAGGCTATGTGTTCTGTTAGGGGGTTAAGAATTGATGTGATTCGAAGTATTCCATAGCCTCCGAGTTTTAGTAATACAGCTGCAAGAACTATTGAACCTGCAATAGGGGCTTCTACATGTGCTTTGGGTAATCAAAGATGTAGCCCATAAAGGGGTATTTTTACTAGAAAGGCTATTATGCAAGCTAGTCATATGAAAGTGTTGGATCAGGAGGTTGATAATGGTTGGGCTCAGTACTGTAGTAGTAGGAAGTTTAGGGAGCCTACTGTATTTTGTAAGTATGTTAATGCTACTAGTAAGGGGAGAGATCCTATGAGTGTATAAAATAAGAAATAAAGTCCTGCGTTAAGTTGTTCTGTTTGGTTTCCTCAACGGGTGATGATGATGAGGGTAGGAATTAATGTGGCTTCAAATGTAATATAAAACATAATTAGTTCTATAGCAGTGAAGGTTATAATTAAGAGGATTTGTAGTATAACTAGTATTGTAATGTAGAGCTTTTTTCGGGCAAGTGGTTCTTTTAGGAGGTGAGATTGGCTTGCTATTAGTATTAAGGGGAGAAGTCATATTGTTAGTATTAAGAGTGGTGCGGAAAGGGGGTCAGAGAAAAATGTTAGAGAATAGTTGAGACTGTTATCGTTAAATTGGTTAAGTAGAAGTAAACTTGTAAAACTAATTAATAAACTATGGGTTGTAGTATTGATTCAGATATAATTACTTTTTGATAATCAAGTCAGGGGTATAAGTATGATAGTAGGAATAATAAATTTTAGCATTGGAGGAGGTTAAGGTTTTGTACATAGTCAGTACCATATGTATTGGAGACTATGACTAGTAGGGCTAGTCCGATAGCTGCTTCGCAGGCTGCAAATACTAAGAGAATAATTGGTATTATGTTGGCTAGGGTGAAGTGTGTGTTTAGGATTGTAAGGGCCGCTAAGATGAATAATGATAGCACTATGCCTTCTAGACATAATAATGCGGATATTAGGTGGGATCGGTACATTAATAAGCCTGTGAGGGATACTGTAAAGGCAATTAGAATATTAATGTGGACTAGAGACATTTGGTACTTGTGAGTTTAGATCACAGTCTAGTGGGTCGAAACCACTTGTTTTACTTTAAACTAAGTATCATATTTATCTCATTCTAGGCCTTTTTGGGTTCACTCGTAGGCTAGGCTAGCTGCTAGTAGAGAGATTAGGAATAAGGCCATAAGAAGTATTGTTGTTAGATTATTTGTTTGGATTGCTCAAGGTAAGGGGAGTAAGAGAGCAATTTCTAGGTCAAAGAGGAGAAAGGTAATTGCTACTAGGAAAAATTTTATGGAAAAGGGTAGGCGGGCAGATCCTATTGGGTCAAAGCCACATTCGTAAGGGCTAGTTTTTTCTGCATAGACGTTTAGTTGGGGGAGTCAAAAAGTAATAAGTATAAGTAGTAGGGCTAGGGTTGTATTCGTTAGTAACGTTAATAGAAGGTTTATTGTTCTTTTTCGGAGTGTACCGAAACTAACTGATTGGAAGTCAGTTGTACTTGTTAATACTAAAAGGACTATGAGCCTCATCAATAGATTGATACATAGAGGAATAATCATACGACGTCTACGAAATGTCAATATCAAGCAGCGGCTTCAAAGCCAAAGTGGTGATTTGATGTGAAGTGGAATATTATTTGGCGCATGAGGCAGACGATAAGGAAAGTGGATCCGATGATGACGTGTAGTCCGTGGAAGCCTGTGGCTACGAAGAAAGTGGAGCCGTAAACTCCGTCTGAAATTGTAAATGGGGCTTCATAGTATTCTGATGCTTGGAGTAGGGTGAAATAGAGGCCAAGTGTAATTGTAATGAGGAGGGCTTGGAGTATGTGTTTGCGGTTACCTTCTATAAGACTATGGTGAGCTCAAGTGATAGATACGCCAGAAGCTAATAGTACGGAGGTATTGAGGAGTGGGACTTCTAGTGGATTTAAGGGGTGGATACCTGTTGGTGGTCAGGAGCCTCCCAGTTCGGGAGTAGGGGCAAGGCTTGAGTGGTAAAAGGCTCAGAAAAAGCCTGTAAAAAATAGGACTTCTGATAAGATAAATAGGATTATGCCATATCGAAGTCCCTTTTGAACGGTTGGTGTGTGGTGGCCTTGGAAGGTACTTTCTCGGATGATGTCTCGTCATCATTGGTATATTGTTAGGGTATTTGTTAAGAAACTTAAAGTCAGTAAAATTATTGAGTTGAAATGAAATCATATGATTAGGCCTGATGTTATGAGAAATGCTGAGAGAGCTCCTGTAAGTGGTCAAGGACTGGGATTTACTATATGGTATGAGTGGGTTTGGTGGGTCATTATGTATTGTCTTGCAAGTATAGGCTTACTAGTAGGGTGAATACGTAGGCTTGAATTAGGGCTACAGCGAATTCGAGGATGACCAATAGAGTGAGGATAATAAATGTGATGAGAGCTGTGAATAGGTTAATGCTTATTAATGCAAGAGTTGCACTTCCAATTAGATGCAGTAATAGGTGACCTGCTGTGATGTTCGCTGTTAGCCGTACTGCTAGAGCTAAGGGTTGAATAAATAGGCTGATAGTTTCGATTATTACCAGCATAGGAATTAGGAAAGTGGGTGTGCCTAATGGTAAAAGGTGGGCTAGAGATATTTTTGTCTTATTACGGAAACCGATAAAGACGGTACCAGCTCATAATGGAATAGCTATGCCTAAGTTTATGGAGAGTTGAGTAGTAGGTGTGAATGAGTGAGGTAATATTCCAAGAAGGTTTGTGGAAGCGATGAAAAGGAAGAGTGAGATGAGTATTAGAGATCAGGTTTGTCCTTTGGGGCTATGTGTAATTATCAGTTGTTTTGATGTAAGTTTGGTAAGTCATTGTTGAATAGCAATTATACGGTTATTGATTAATCGATTTGGTGTTGGGAATAGTATGGTGGGAAATATAATAATTAGAGTAGTAATAGGAATACCTAGTATAATTGGGATTATGAAAGAGGCAAATAGATTTTCGTTCATGTGTGGTTTCAAGGGGTTTGTTGCTTTTGTAGTTTGGTGTCCACTGGTTTGGGGGAGGGAGAGTAAAAGTGCTTTGAGATTTTTAGCTGAAGTAGTGCGAACAGGGTGAAGATCATAGAGAGAATGGTAAGGAGCCATGTTGATGTATCTAGTTGTGGCATATCACTAAGGGGAGTTTATAACTTCCAATTTTTAACTTAAAAGGTTAACGCTATTTTAGCTTCTTAGTGAAATTATAATATGGATGCAGATCATTTTTCGAAATTCTCTAGTGGTACTAGTTCGAGAACGATTGGTATAAAGCTGTGATTCGAGCCACAGATTTCTGAACATTGCCCGTAGAACAGGCCAGGTCGTGTTGATATCAGGGTTGTTTGGTTTAGGCGGCCAGGAATTGCGTCTGTTTTTAGGCCTAGGGAAGGGACAGCTCATGAGTGCAATACATCTTCTGAGGAGACTAGTATTCGGATTGTTATTTGTATGGGTAGAACCATTCGATTATCTACTTCTAATAGTCGTAATTCACCTGGTTTTAGATCTGAGGTTGGAATTATATATGAGTCAAAGTTCAGGTCTTCATAGTCGGTATATTCATAGCTTCAGTATCATTGGTGTCCTATTGTTTTTACGGTAAGAGAGGGATTGTTAATTTCGTCTATTATGTAGAGAATTCGTAGGGAGGGTAGGGCGATTATGATTAAAATAACGGCTGGGAGGACAGTTCAAATAGTTTCTACTTCTTGAGCGTCTATTGTACTAGTGTGAGTTAGTTTGGTTGTAAGTATTAGTGTAATAATATAAAGAACTAAGGAGCTAATTAAGAAGACGATCATTAGTGCGTGGTCATGAAATTGTAGAAGTTCTTCTATAACGGGTGATGCTGCGTCTTGTAAGCCTAGTTGAAAGGGATATGCCATGGAGATATACAGGATTTTCACTTGTGATTTAACTTTGACAAAGTTACGTAAGATTTTACTAATATCTCGCTCATAAAGAAAGACATAATGGTTATGCTATTGGCTTGAAACCGATTAGAGGGGGTTCGATTCCTTCCTTTCTTGAATATTTTCGGTTGATGTATACTGGTTCTTCGAATGTGTGGTATGGTGGAGGACATCCGTTTAGTCATTCAAGGTTTGTGGAGGTGAGGTCTACTGCTAATACTTCTCGTTTAGATGCGAATGCTTCTCAGATAATGAAGATTATTAGTATGACTGCTGTTAGTGAGATGAATGAGCCTATTGATGAGATGGTATTTCATGTTGTGTAAGCATCTGGATAGTCGGAATATCGGCGAGGTATTCCAGATAGGCCTAGGAAGTGTTGTGGGAAGAATGTCATATTTACACCTACGAATATAATTATGAATTGGACTTTTGTTCATGTTGGGTTGAGTGTATATCCTGAAAATAGTGGGAATCAGTGGACAAAACCTCCTATGATGGCGAAGACAGCTCCTATTGAAAGCACATAGTGAAAATGAGCAACCACATAATAGGTGTCGTGGAGAATGATATCTAGGGATGAGTTAGCTAGGATAATACCGGTTAAACCACCTACTGTGAATAAGAAAATAAAGCCTAGAGCTCATATTAGGGCGGGGGATCATTTAATACTTCCTCCGTGAAGTGTTGCCAGTCAACTGAAAACTTTTACTCCTGTGGGAATTGCGATAATTATAGTAGCTGATGTAAAATATGCTCGTGTATCTACGTCTATTCCAACTGTAAACATATGATGAGCTCATACAATGAAACCCAGGAAACCAATAGAAATCATAGCTCATACTATTCCTATATACCCAAAAGGTTCTTTTTTCCCTGAATAATAAGTAACGATATGTGAAATTATTCCAAAGCCGGGTAGAATTAAAATGTATACTTCGGGGTGACCAAAAAATCAGAACAAGTGTTGATATAAGATTGGGTCCCCTCCTCCTGCCGGGTCGAAGAAGGTTGTGTTTAGATTTCGATCAGTCAATAGTATAGTAATTCCGGCTGCTAAGACAGGTAATGATAATAAAAGTAAGACTGCTGTGACCAAGACTGATCAGACGAAGAGGGGTGTTTGGTATTGGGTTATAGCGGGTGGTTTTATATTAATAATAGTTGTAATGAAGTTGATAGCTCCAAGGATTGAAGATACACCGGCTAAATGTAGAGAGAAAATAGTAAGGTCTACTGAGGCTCCTGCATGTGCTAGATTTCCGGCTAGAGGAGGGTATACAGTTCAGCCTGTACCTGCGCCGGCTTCAACTATTGAGGATGCTATTAGTAGTAGAAAGGAAGGGGGGAGTAGTCAGAAGCTTATGTTGTTTAGACGAGGGAATGCTATGTCAGGGGCTCCAATTATCAAGGGTACTAATCAGTTTCCAAAGCCCCCGATTATGATAGGTATAACTATAAAGAAAATTATTACGAAGGCGTGAGCTGTTACTAGAACATTATAAAGCTGGTCGTCTCCGATAAGTGTGCCAGATTGACCTAATTCAGCACGAATCAACAAGCTTAGGCCAGTACCTACTATTCCTGCTCAGGCGCCAAATAGTAAATACAGGGTACCAATGTCTTTGTGATTGGTAGAGAATAGTCATCGGTTTATGAACATAGGTAAAATGGCCGAGTAGGCATTAGACTGTAAATCTAAAGACAGGGGGGAAGTCCTCTTTTTACCAAGTCCTGTAGTGAATAATCATTTTGAATTGCAAATTCAAAGAAGCAGCTTCAATCCTGCCGGGACTTCTCCCGCCTTTTTTTTCTCGCGGCGGGAGAAGTAGATTGAAGCCAGTTTACTAGGGTATTTAGCTGTTAACTAAAAGTTCGTGGGAGATGTATCCCTCCAATCTAGTGAGGATTTAGCTTAATTAAAGTGTTTGATTTGCATTCAATTGATGTAAGATATAGTCTTGCAATCCTTATTAGGCAGGGGTTAAGTAAAATTGTACTTGCTTAGGGCTTTGAAGGCTCTTGGTCTTATTTAACCTAAACCCCTATAGTAGGATAAAGAGTGTTGGTGTGAGGGGTAGAAGTATTGTAGATAGTACGATCGCTGTTGGTAGAAGGGTTATTTGTTTTGTGGGGTAGAATTGTCATTTTATTTTTATGTTATTGGTGGAGGGGAATAGGGTTAATGCTGTGGAGTAGGCAAGGCGTATGTAGAAGTATAGGTTGAGTAGAGCTGTGATGGCTATGAGGGTAGGTAGGATGAGAGTGTCGTTTTTTGTTAGTTCTTGAATAATTATTCATTTGGGTATAAAACCTGTGAGTGGAGGAAGTCCTCCTATGGAAAGTAGGGTGAGTATAGTAAAAGTTGTTATAATGGGTATTGTGTTTCATGTTTGGGATAGTAGTAGTGTAGTGGTAGTGGAGTTTTGGATGAGTAATATGAATATGGTGAAGGTTATTACAATGTAGATTAGTAGGTTTAGTAAGGTGAGGGTTGGATTGTATAGTAAAATAGCAGTTATTCATCCTATATGGGCGATTGATGAGTAGGCTATAATTTTTCGGAGTTGTGTTTGGTTTAGTCCGCCTCAACCTCCGATTAGGATTGATAGAAAGGATATAGTAATTATTAGGTATAGATTGATTGATGGTGAAATTTGGTAAAGGATTGAGATGGGTGCGAGTTTTTGTCACGTAAGTAGAATTAGTCCTGTGCTTAGGGGAATGCCTTGTGTAACTTCTGGTACTCAGAAGTGGAAAGGGGATAATCCTAGTTTAATGGCTAGAGCTATTGTTATTAGAACGGATGCTGTTGGGTCGAATAGTTTTATGATAGTTCATTGGCTGGAGTGTATTAGGTTAATAATAATTGCTAGTATAAGTAATGAGGATGCTGTGGCTTGTGTTAGAAAGTATTTGGCTGAGGCTTCTGTGGCTCGGGGGTTAGGTTTTTTCATTATGATAGGAATAATGGCTATTATATTTATTTCTAGTCCGATTCAGGTGAATAATCAATGGGAGCTAATGGTGACAATTGTTGTGCTTAGGACAAGGGTTGTTAGTAGGGTGATAGAGACGAATGGGTTAATTAGTATGGGAAGGATATGAACCAACATTTCCGGGGTATGGGCCCGGTAGCTTATTTAGCTGACCTTACTATAGATTATGGTGTAGTGTGGTAGCACGAAGAATTTTGAATTCTTAAGGGTAGGTTCGATTCCTATTATTCTAGAAATAAGAGGACTTAAACCTCTATTATTTACTCTATCAAAGTAATTCTTTTATCAGACATATTTCTTATTTTATGTTTGGGGTGGGATGCCTGCTGTTATGATGGGTAATGAGATGTGTCATATGCAGAGAGCTAGTGTTAGTGGGAGGAAATTTTTTCAGAGGAGGTGTATTAGCTGGTCATATCGGAATCGGGGGTAAGATGCTCGGATTCATAGGAAGGATATTGTTAGTAGTAGTGACTTGACGATTAGGTTTGTTGTGCATAATTCTGGTGTGAGGGGATCGTGGAATGCTCCTAGAAATAAGATGGTTGTGAATATATTTATTATGATAATGTTGGCATATTCTGCTAGGAAAAATAAGGCGAAAGGGCCGGCAGCATATTCTACGTTAAAGCCGGATACGAGTTCTGATTCTCCTTCTGTAAGGTCGAAAGGGGCTCGGTTAGTTTCTGCTAAAGTAGAGATAAATCATATTATAGCTAGTGGTCATGAAGGGAAGAGTAGTCATAGTTTTTCTTGTGTGGTGTTTAGTGTAGATAGGGTGAAGGAGCCGTTTATTAGAAGTACGGATAATAGAATAATAGCTAGTGTTACTTCATATGAGATTGTTTGTGCTACTGCTCGTAGAGCTCCGATTAGGGCGTATTTTGAATTGGAAGCTCATCCGGATCATAGGATAGAGTAGACAGCTAGGCTTGATATTGCTAGAATGAAGAGTACTCCTAGGTTTATGTTGATGAGTGGGTGTGGTATGGGTAGGGGAGCTCATATTGTGAGAGCCAAGGTTAGTGCGAGTACGGGTGCAATTATAAATATGGTGGTGGAAGATGTGGCTGGTCGTAAGGGTTCTTTGGTAAATAGTTTAATTGCATCAGCGAAGGGTTGTAGTAGGCCATATGGGCCTACGATATTTGGGCCTTTTCGGAATTGTATGTAACCTAGGATTTTGCGTTCTACTAGTGTTAGAAATGCTACAGCTAAAAGAATGGGAAGAATGAGTGTTAAAATGTTAATTATAAACATTTGTTGAAGAGAGGATTTGAACCTCTGAGTATAAAAGCTTAAATTTTATGCAATTGCCGTACTCTGCCACTTCAACAAAGCCCTGGTCTTGGGCAGGGTATGTTTGCGCTAGATTATTAGGTTGAGATTGGGTCACTAATTGTTTGAAGGCGCTTTTTTAAAGTTGGCCTTATTTCTCTTGTCCTTTCGTACTGGGAGAAATGCGTAATAGATAGAAACCGACCTGGATTACTCCGGTCTGAACTCAGATCACGTAGGACTTTAATCGTTGAACAAACGAACCCTTAATAGCTGCTGCACCATTAGGATGTCCTGATCCAACATCGAGGTCGTAAACCCTATTGTCGATATGGACTCTAGAATAGGATTGCGCTGTTATCCCTAGGGTAACTTGTTCCGTTGATCAAAATCTTGGATCAATATGTGATACTATACTTTGGCTAGTAGGCCTAAGTTTTAATCACTCGGAGGGTTTTTTATACTCCGAGGTCACCCCAACCGAAATTGTCAGCTCATATAAAGCTTTATTATCCCTTGGTGGTATTATTATATGCTTTTTGAGTTGATTAATTAAAGCTCCATAGGGTCTTCTCGTCTTATTGTGTTATCCCCGCCTCTTCACGGGGAGGTCAATTTCACTGATTAGGAGTAAGAGACAGTAAAACCCTCGTGTGGCCATTCATACAAGTCCTTATTTAGAGAACAAGTGATTATGCTACCTTTGCACGGTCAAGATACCGCGGCCGTTTAACGATTGTCACTGGGCAGGCAGTGCCTCTAATACTAGTTATGCTAGAGGTGATGTTTTTGGTAAACAGGCGGGGTTTGTGTTTGCCGAGTTCCTTTTACTCTTTTTAATCTTTCCTTAGTGCACACCTGTGTTGGATTAACAGTATGGTTGATAAATAGTTTAGTGTTAGGTTATATTTATTAGCTGTTAACTATCAGTATATTATCAGTTACTGATATAAGCTTATGCAAGGAGAAAATTTTTCTTGTTACTCATATTAACAGTATTTCTTCTATAGTTAAATAGATTGGTCCAATAGTCAGGCTAGGAGTTATTTTATTTATTGTTGGGATTAAAACTTGTTTTTGTTGTTGAGCTTGAACGCTTTCTTAATTGGTGGCTGCTTTTAAGCCAACTATGGTTTAAGTTTATATTACTCTCTAGTAAAGGTTGTACCCATTTCTAAAAAGCTGTACCTTTTTAGACTAACAGTTAAACATACGTTGAAGCTTAATATGGCTTTTAGTATTGTTTAATGTTGAACTGAGATTCCTTTCTTGGACAACCAGCTATCACCAGGCTCGTTAGGCTTTTCACCTCTACCTATAAGTCTTCTCACTATTTTGCCACATAGATGAGTTTGTTCTGGTTACTGCTCATAAGTAGCTCGTCTGGTTTCGGGTAATTTAACTTAAGGTCTCTTTGCTAAATTATTACTAGTTAAATCATTATGCAAAAGGTACAAGGGGTAAACTTTGCTTTTTTCTACTTTTAATAATTCTTTCATCTTTCTCTTACGGTACTTTCTCTATAGCGCCATTGATGATTAAATTTCTATCTCCTATACTTTAGATGTATGGTGAATGTTTTATTTGACTGATTTATAGTAGTAGTGATGAGGAGGAGTATGGGCTAGATGTAGTTCAAGATGTGCACGAGTTGTGAAATCTTCTAGGTGTAAACTAGATGCTTTGTTTAAGCTACATCTTGTTTATCCAAGCACACCTTCCGGTATGCTTACCTTGTTACGACTTGTCTCCTCTTGTACACTTGCTTAGCATGGGTTAGCGATCTAAGGAATTCCCTTCTAAGGAATTCTTCTTTGGGATGTCAGCCCCTGCCATAGCAGCTTATTAATTTTTTTAAAATTACAACCTGTAGTTTTCTCAGAAAATGTATCCATTTATGAAGCCAGTAACAATATGCATTGTGTTACTTAACAAATGCACTGTTCTTACACCAAAATTCTTCTCTGATGTTCAGTAGGGTCTATACTCCCCAGTTAGAATCAATCTTATGTTATAGGATATGGATCTCCATAAAGCCACTCAATTGATAGCAGGCTCAATTTATTAACTGATTTGTATCTAATTTATAGAGAACAGTGGCCTAATAGAATTGGCTATAGGTCAGGTAAGGATTTATTTGAAAGAAAATAGTGACAAAATTTGAGGAAACGAGAGCTGTTCAAAAAGTGCAGGGTGTAGAATCTAAGGAAGTAGGGTGAAAATATTGAGAGAAAGAGGCAAGGGAAAGATGGAAAAGAGTGTATTGAGGAGACTGGAGGAGAGAATGACATTATGTTTAGTGAACAAATAAAAAGTGAGTTACCTTAGTAAATCTAGAAAGAAATGTCCATAACAATGTGATCATTGTGTCGAGACACACAAAGCAGAAAAGAAACAATGGTAGACTTTTATATTCATTTGAATACTGAAGTGAGAGAAATGATGGGCCCCAGGTTGTCCTCAGTCCTCTCTTACACTCTGTGTCCAACCAGTCTCCCCAGCTGCTAGCCTAACCAACCAAAATCAGCCTCAAACTCACCAACGCATGTTCGGCAGCACCTCCCACAGAGGTGAAAGTTTCCAAAGACATGACAGTGATCACATTCTTCATGGTCTCGTTTTCATGGCTTGATGACCTTACTTTCTCAGACATTCCTACAAGCTTTGATTGTCCACTTGTCTACCCACATAAGTAATTCAGGCTGTTATGGTGAGTGACTGATTACTCTCTGATCCTCCAGCTGAAAAAGTCTTGAATGTTTCTGCTTTTCCTCATGGAACTCTGCTACTCCTATGATGACATACCTAGCCTAGTCTACTAGAGGAGAATGTGGAGGAGAATAAACCCATTCTAGCTGAGGCCATCTTTGACAAGTCAGAGCCCATGGACCCACCAGCTGACTGCAGATGCATAAAGGAGTCCAGGTAAGATAAGATGAACTTGATCTATAGCCAGCAAACCAGAAAAAACATGAAAATTAATAAATGCTTGTTGCTTTAAGCCACTAATTTGGGGGGGGGTGGAACCTGGTATGTAGAAATAAATAATTGATACAGTAGAAGGAGCAAAGTTAAAGGGAACAGAACTTTAGATATGGGCATCTGAAAATAAAGAATATACACAGAATCATGGTCATTGACAAATGCCTCAGCTTGTTGATTGGGAACTGAGGGGAAGAAGAAGATAAGAAATAAGGAAGTCTCGGGGAAAGGCATATGAATGGACCTATGGGTGTAAGCATAAAGCATGACTATGGGAGTAATAATAAAGCAGTCTTTGTATTGCATGTTGATGTCCATGAGTGCCCATTTATCACATAAGAAGCCTTTACAAAAATGTTAGCCATTTCCCATCAGCCAGGTTCTGATAACTGTTACCCTAGTGGTGGCACACTGAGCCTGTGAATGGAAAAGCCATAATGACAAAGATAGAGCCTGTGCATAAGCGCAAATGTATAGGCTCCTATTCATCAAAGCTGATCTAGCTACTGCTACAGCACAAGTTCAACCTACCATCAGCAGAGAATGAAACAAAGCCTCCATAAAGCACCACTGAGGCTGGACAACAGTCCCAGTTAGTCCAAGACTGAGGGGTTATCCAAGTGGTGGACACTCAGTGCTAAACCTGGGACAATTCCAGACAAACCATCCTTCAAGGAGACCAAACAACCAGCTGGTGGCAAGTTGACTACATTGTACACCTTCAGTCCTGGCAAGGGTAATGATCTATAGCAACTGTGTTGGGGAGGAAGAAATTTTCCTCTCACCTTCTAGGTTTTACTGACTGGGCTAAGAATGAAATTTGTATGAGACAGATTAACAGGAGAAAAATCAAACAGAATTTAATAACATGTATACATGGGAGAGAACCAGGAAAACTAAGTAATTCCCCCAAATGGTAAAAACCCTCACCTTAAATACCATCGTCAGCTAAAGACAAAAGAGGGTGCTGGGGGTAGTGGTTTAGGTCTTCAAAAGGGAAGAAAATTCAAATGGAGATGGAAAAGCAAATGTTTGGTGAACGAATGTTTGCTGGGCCATGCAGGGACAGTGGGATACAGAGTGGACTCTGATCTCTAGGCCCTGCTGAGTTTCCCTCACCACACCTATACTATATTCTTTGCAGATATGTCTGGGGATAGCTCTATTCTGGAATGGGTCCTTTATCTAAATTATTTTAGGTAGTTAAGGGGGAGAGTAACAAGAACTTTCTGTGTTCTCTGTTCCTTAAAAATAATCAACCTAAATTAATTCTCACGTCAAAGAGACACATTTTGGGGTGGCAAATTTTGCTCCACTACAACTAGAATTGTCACAAATTTCAGGTACAGGTTTGCCTTTCCTACACACAGAGTCTTGACAAAGTTAGAAATGTTTAATCCACTGGACACCATCACACATAACATCATCTCAAATCAAGAGAATCACTCCAAAGCAAAGGACATGTGACGGTGGACACATGAACACAGGATAGTACAATCCCATATTGCACTCCCTGTGGCTTCCAGTCAAATGAAGCAATGGGACAACATTTTCAATATTCAGTTGAAGTGCTAGCTTAGAGATGTGACCCTGCAAGGATGGGACACTTAACTCTAGGATGCGGTTTCCACCCTAAATCAACAACCATTCAATGGTGCAATGAACATAGTAGATAGAAAACGTAGCTCTGGGACCAAAGGGTAAAGTTAGGAGTGACCTTGCTCATCATTTATCCAAGTGACCCACTTGGAGGATTCATGCTTCCTACATTAGATTACAACAGTATATTCTAGAACTCTTAGTTCCCAGAATAACAACCTTTCCAAGAGGTAGCCTATCAATAGTCTCAATAAAATTTAAGCTACAGATGCTACTCAGTAACTTCAGGCTCCTGATGCCAAGGAAAGGAATCACCAATCTGGCAGGGGCTTTAATTCTGATCCTTAAGGGGAATGGATTCAGTTTTGCCACTAATCATGTGACGTTCGGAGGTCCTTATACAGTCCAAGATTCAGTTTTCTCATCTTTAAAACAAAGGTAAATTCTACTTCATGGGACTTTTATAAGACTTAAATGAGAAGATGAATTTAAAGCACGCTAATACATACTAGGCATTTGGTAAATAATAGCTGCTATTATCTTTTATTGTTTTTAGTATTATTATCATTATTATTATCAATATAAGCCTTCCTGGAGTTTACACTCTACCATAGTCAATAATGTTTCTAGAGGTAAATCTAAATTCCTAAACTCTGGCAAATGGAAGGCCAAATGTGCTGTAGTCACATGTGAATCTTAAGCAGGCAAATGTGAGTTCTTTTTCCTCTTAAAACAACAGTATTTTCCTCCTCCCCTTCTGGTACTGTCAGTGGAAACTATTTTTTCTTCCTGAAATCTAAGCCTTTCACTAGGCCTTAAAATTCTTATTGAGGTATGTAGTCAAAGGATTTACCAATTTAGAAAACATTCCTTCCCTATTTGTCTAGGAAAAGGCCAAGGTTCTTCTTTTAGAATCTTAAAGAACACTAACACATTACCATTTATAAAATATCACCATACTTTATCTCATAGATCTTCTGGCATACAGTAAGTATTGATTGTCCATTTGCTTACGTGTATTCATTTGAAACAGACAAAAATGTATATAACTCCTGTGGAAATAAACAAAGACCACCCAGATAGAACAAGCAAAGGCTATTCAGAGCTTGCTATAAAGCAAGGGAGTCAGCTGCCACCCCTTGCATTTGGCAGAGACTCAAGGCAGATGGGAGTTGGAAAGCTTTATAGTGGAAAAAAGGGGAAGGCTCTAGTTGGAGGTTATTGGCATGAGGACTCTAGAGGCAGGCTGACAGAACTGGAGCATCCTGCGTGACTGGTTAGGAGCTCATACTTCTCTTGCTCTGATTGGCCCTAAACTGTGAGAAGGAGCAAAATGAGGGAAGCTGGCATTTATTGATCAAGTCATTACCATTTGGGGAAAACTGGTTAAGAGGTTGTGGTTTGGCTTCTGAGAATGTTTGCTGCAGGGTTTGTGGATTAGAGTTTTTTTGGGGTTTTTTTTTGCGGTACGCAGGACTCTCACTGCTGTGGCCTCTCCCATTGCGGAGCACAGGCTCCGGACGCGCAGGCTCAGTGGCCATGGCTCACGCGCCTAGCCGCTCCGCGGCATGTGGGATCTTCCCGGACCGGGGCACGAACCCGTGTCCCCTGCATCGGCAGGCGGACTCCCAACCACTGCGCCACCAGGGAAGCCCTAGAGTTTTATTTTAATACATGGTCTGGCCATTTCCATTTGCATGGTCAGTCTCTCAGTCCTTTTATGACATAGATAGAGGACCCCTCAAAATCCTAAATACTTATTTTCATGCGAATCTATGCTTATGGAAGTCAGTTTCATAATAAGTTTATATACTCAAAAATACGTTTCTACACCGGAAATAGATTATGCTTTTGAAAACATCTGTGTATAGATTTCTACGTAAAATAGACAGACTTTTTAATTTTTTTTTTACTTCGTTTTTTTGGTTTGTTTTGGGAGGAATCTCATTTCTGCTACTTTGAATTGGTGATATTTTAAGGACAGTTTTGAAAATCGAGATGGAAATTCTTTATAGACCATCACAGCTAAGAGAAGTATGATAACCTACCATCAGTGTTTTTCATTCATTGATTACAGCCCTGAGAGAGCAATCTGTGAAATTGCTTTTTTACTAAAAATAATTAAATCTGATATGTAAAATAATTTATTAACTCTACAAGGTCTTCAAAAGCAATTTTGTTAGATGAATATATTATTGCTATCTTTAGGAAGAGGTCACAACAAATCATAAAGTATGTATAAAAATAATTTCACAATAAAAAAGTGATTATGCAGTCTCACACTTCCTTTATTCTGGGTAAAACAAATCTGAATACACCAGCATGTTACCTTTAAGAACTTGAAAAAAAAACCAACCTCTGAGTAAGAAAATTTTAAAAGGAAAGTGTGTAATATTAAATTGCTTGATTTAAAGGGATTTTCCTTTAATAATAACCAAATATTTAAAATAAGTTAAAGTAAATTATCTTCTTCAAATCATTCATTCACTTTTTTCAACAAATACTTGTTGAATACATAGGAATCTAGACTGAGGATGAGAGCTCAGATACGGTCATCTGACATCGTATTTTTTTTCTGCACTTTTAAAAAGTTGAACCAACTTTTAAAAAATCAGAGGATTTCATATACAAACCTAGGTCTTCTCTTAAACAACACAGGCCTGCATTTGCACAGGCCAGACATCTGCTGGAAGACAGAAGAGGCTGCCTCTGTTAGGCAGGCTGTGTCATCTTCATCACAGTTCTGACCACTCCCCACTGAAACCCTGTCTCTCTCAATTGTCCTCTATTAGAGCCCTGCCACCCTGTTAGCCTTAGAAAAATATTTCTTTATACCTGTGCCTCGGTAAAGAATTGAAAACCAAAAGCTAGACCAATAAAATATCACATTTTAAGAAAAGGGGAAAAATATGTTTACTTGTAGAAATAAGACTATTCCCACAATTAAATATACAAACAGCTCTGTAACAACAACAACAAAAAAGGCAAAACCCAGTCCCTTTTTAATGATTTATACTATCATTGTGGCCCCTGAAAACTTTTGCACTAGAAACCCCAGGTAAACAAGACAGGCACTACTCTAGTTCCTAGGAATATAATTGTTAGCAATATTGAGTGGGTTTTTGACTTCACAGAGTGTATAACCTAGCAGGGAGAAACCTAATAAGAATTCTAATAAAGTTAAATAAGTAATTATAATAAAGATCTATCCTTACCCATTAGAAAAGTAGAAACTTCAAGGAGCCGCCTTTTAGTAAATCATTGGAAAAGCACAAAGGCCCAGGGAAAGGGTATTTGGCTCACCCTCATTTCAGATTGTGAGATCTGAGGCCTTAATACCTCACATTCCTATTTACGCCCATCATCACTAGTTCCCAAATTGTTGTCTACACACTCTTATCTACCAAATTGTCTTCCACTCTCCATCATGCATTTCAACCTTCTAACTTATGATCATCAAACTCACCTATAGCTGCCATCACTTCTTGGAATGTTCTCGCGACTGGATAACCTTCATTAAAACCTGGCTGCCTCCAATGGAAATCCTTCTACTAAATTGCTCTTAACAAAAAGTTTTTGTTGTTGTTGTTGTTTTTTCTTTTTCAGTCCACAAACCTCAGGACAAAGAGATAAGATAGGTGTCCTCCTTCCTCCTTAATACTACATTCAGGTAATTAATCCCCCTGCCTTCGTCTGAGGGAATTAATACTATCTAAAGCTTATGTCATCTTCCTGTGCTACCTGCTCTTGTGTCTCGATACCATCTACTGAATTACTGATTATTTTTTGAAGACATCTCTCAGGGCAAAGAATTTCTCCCTAACTCATCATCATTCCCAGCTACTTCAACATGGACATAGATGAATTAGCCACACCCCTTCTCTTTAATCCTTGGACTCTCATCTCTACCTTAGATGTCCATTCCCACATTTAACACTCTCAACTCATTCTTCTCTTTTCCCCTCCCTTTTTCACCCTAAAGAACTCTTGTTGAACTCTGACCTACACCATTTTGCTGCCTGTAATTGAGCGCCTGAATATTTCTAGGGGAGAGAAAACCATACAATGGCATATTTCACATTAAAGTCATAATCAAATTACTCAAATTAGTACATAATATTTAACTCCTAGAATTCCTATGATGTTTCCTTAGTGCATTTGTTTCCAGCATTCTGAGATAAGTTATCATGTCCTTTCTCCACATTCTCAACTCCATTGTGTTAAGTATTAATGATCTACTTAATATTTTATAAGACAATTGATGACATCGAACATAACAGCTTTGGCAGAAACTGCTAGGAACCTCAAAATAGCCATTCAATTTTTTTTTTTGTTAGTTTCTGCTTTATAACAAAGTGAATCAGTTATACATATACATATGTTCCCATATGTCTTCCCTCTTGCATCTCCCTCCCTCCCACTCTCCCTATCCCACCCCTCCAGGCTGTCACAAAGCACCGAGCCAATATCCCTGTAGCCATTCAATTTTTAAATTTTTTTAAATAATGGAAATCCATTCTTTCCATAAGCATATTGCCACCAGCTAAAAGATTTTGTATCCCAGAATTCCTTGAAGTTAGATATGGCCCTATGACTTAGTTCTAGCCAAGGAGATATAATAGAAATGTATGATATCTTCATAAAGCTCATTAGAAGGTATGGATGTGGTCTTTTTTTTTTTTTTTTCTACATTCTCCAACTTTCTGCCTAGAAATCAAAAATGATTGTGGTGACTTTTATGCTAAAAGGCAGAAACATTTTTTAAGAAAAAGAGAAAAGGGTCAAGTAAAAAGGAATGAAAAAGACTCATTGAATGTCATGATAAAACATCATTTGGGGTCTTTATCAAGTATTGTTTCAACGGAGTGAGAGGATTAGAAGACATTGCAGGGAACAGAGTGAGTAAAAGTGTAGAAATACGGGGGCAGTTTATAAAAATCATTCCAGAAGTTTGATTATGAAAGAGGTGAGAGAGATAGAAAAGTAAATCAAGGAGGAATTGGAAGTTAAGTACTTTTTTAAAAAGGTAGGTGCATGATCATTTTCACATTATTTTTATTTACTGAAGGGATATATGTTAATTTTAACAAGTTAATCAGTGTAAAGGTGACTAAAAGAAGGATTAATATTTTCTCCACATCTCTTCTATTCTCCCAGCCCCCTAAACAATCTGTTCTTTTTCCTTATTACCAGTTTTAATATGACATCGCTCTAATTTTCTCTCCTGTAAAGTGAGGATAATGTTAGTGTCAGCATCAAAGGTTGGTAAGTATTACATTTGCTATTACTCCTTGGCAGTTGCGCCTGTGACTGGTTTGTTTATTCTCAGATCCACTCCTTCATGCCCCTTGCTTTGTTCTATACCACAGATATCTGACTCCTCCATTTTCTGGGCTCCTTTGTCTATTGGTTTCTAATTAGTTTCCAGATTCTGGATGCACTAGCAGAACACTAGAGGAGAGAAAAGAAATCAAGGATATTTAACCTTCTCTTTCACTGGGCTCCATGCCAGGTCTCAGCAGGAGCTGCCTCTCCTTCACTGCGTGAGCTAAATTGGAAACTATCCATCCCTGAAGTCTGTAGCACCATCTTGTCCCACTGTACCATGAAAATGATAGTAGCTTTCAGCTGTTGCTAAGTTCTGGGTGTCTTACTATCACCCAATTTTCAAGTCTTTTATCACTTTTACAACTAGTTTCCAACGTTACACTCCCTCTATTACACTACCTGGCGTGGGTTCTCTCTTCCTGACTTTGCCCTGATTGATACAGCTATCATCATCATCATCACCATCAGAATGAGTCAGTAAACAGAAATCAGTTAAATGTGGAAATAAGTGCCTAAAGAAAGAAAGAGATGGAGTACAAAGCTCAGGTAGGAGGAAAAGCCTACAACTGAGAAAAGAAAAACTATCTTCCTATTTAAGGGAAAAATACAGCCACGTAGAATCAGGTAAATGGTCAGCCCAGTTTATTTTGTATTACCTTTTTTTTATTTTTATAGAATCCATTAATCCTGAACATGTTTGAGGCAACTGAGACCAGGGTGTAATTGTACCTTACCTCTCAATAACACCTTAGCAAAATAGTGAGTCTCCAGGGAAAGATGACTGAATTATGTGTTATGCAGATAGAACTTTAGAAAGTGTCATGGAGCTCTTTAGGTCCCAGAGTGCACAGCAACAGCAGAATGACATACATACAACACAAAATGCAGTGAAAAGTAAAAACGGTTGCATGGAATTTCTAGGCAGATTGGGGCTTAGCCAGGCTCAGAAAGTTCCGTAAGCACAATGTTGTGTGAGCAAAAAATAGAAAGATTTCTCTCTGCCTGAGCACGGCACTGCAGAAGAAAAGAGCTCTGCTGAACCAGATGAGAGCCAGCAATAATTTAGTAGGAATCTATACAGACTGACCACTGAGAAACCAGCAAGACAATGAATGACTCAACAGAAGTCAGCCTGGACAAAGCACACTTAGGAGTAGATGCCCAGCCAACCCTCCAATGACTTGGGACTATGTAAGGACTGTGGAACCTTGATACAGAACCTAGAAAAGGAATGGAGAGGCTGAGAAATAATTTGGATTACAAGTTTTGACACTGTGCTGGAATAGGGCTCCAAATAAAAAATAGTTTTATAAAAATAAATTTCTATTTATTACACACCTGAATTAATAAAATGAGATTTCTACCTGTGACTTAGCAAATAAAAATAATTGAAGATTCTTACAAATTTTCAACTCATGTCAGGAAAGTAAGCTCATGCTATGGGAAATTTTATAAAGTACTGCATTGAGGATATGAATGAATCTATTTTTGGTAAAAGTAGCCAAGCTGGAAAAAAGTATCCTTATTTTATAATGCTTAAGGAATATTTTGAATAATTGGTTGAAAGACTGAAATCAACCAGAATGTTCCCTTGAACTTTTATGAATGAATAGTCAGCACTTTGGATATTTTGTTTTGTTTTATTTTTGTTTTCCCACACACAAAAATTATATGTGTGAAGACAGATTTAATTGTGAAATTACTTGTAAAGAATTTTTCAAATATTAATTTTTTCAACTGGGAAGAAATAGAAATATATGCTTATATGGCACAAAAACTTTAACACGTAAAATGCAAGACTGGGAGTTCACACTGCACCCATCGTTTATCCTGAAAATCTTTCAGTGTGATTTCTCAGCTGGTTTTCTCACCTGATTTTCTCAGTATCTTCATTCGGTGCTCAAATGGTAAGTTAAAATAATAATTTAAACCCTTTTGGCCATACTTATAATGGAATTTGAAGTGACTTATAAGTTTTCTTCAGGTACAGTGATAAATTCTTACTTGGCATGTAGAATGCATTAGCCAAAATTTATTTGCTGCTTTTCTTAAATAAGAAAAATAATGATGCCCTGGCAAAGGATAAGGTGAAATGATTCATTGTTTACCTAACAAGTTGCTCACAAATTCAGATTATTTAGCAGCTCTTCTTCTAGCCTGAGCATTCACGTACCACAAGTGTAAGCTTAACTTCGAATTGTTGTAAGGTACTTGACAATATCCATAAAATTGAAATACAGTTGGAACTGGAAAGGGAGACTTGATTATTGGTAATACAAGTAATTCTTTATCTTTCATTACATGTGACAAAAATTGTAGTGTTAGTGGTTAAAAAGAATGCATGAGTTATCTTTCTTTACTAAACATGTCTAGTCTAGTAAAATAGACTGAAGAATAAGTCAGTGACACTTTCACTGACATATGACACAATTAACTAAGCTCCCCAGTAATAAGATTCATTTACTGAAAATTTCAGCATTGGATGGAGTCTCCTCTTTGAAAATATTATTCCAGCACTTCTCTTCAGGGATTCCTCATTCAGCTGGGGAATATCAGTTCACATTTGTATCTATCTCTCTTTCTCTCTCTATATATATATTTCTAAATATTTTTTTTTTTACAAAAGAAAATTGCCCAGATAAGGAAGCTGGTATGCCATGATGTTTCTCCATTCAACCTAGATTTTTAATAAATAGACATTTATTTTAGCCATTAAGCAAAAGAGAAATCAAAACATCTCATATAGTGAGTAATATATCTTTTTTTTGCGATAAAAATCTGATGCTTTATAGAGTTGAATGTAAACTTCCCATGAACTTTTAAGAATGGGGCAGGCAGTGGGACACCAAGCAGTCCACAAGGTGTCCCTGGTTTATTACCCTATGCCACTAAAGACACTCTGCAAAAGCTTTGAGAAACAGCTATGACTTCAAGACTTCGGTCATTGATATTTTACATCCTTTCGATGACTTTGTCCATCAGCAAACAGTACCTCCTTGAGGAACCACCAGCCCTTACCCCTCATAATGATCCTCTTACTCTAAAAATAGGGACCCTTGTCCTGGTCCCAGATCCCAGTGAAAAGGACCAGAAACTCTGGCAGCTGTGTCAACTACTAACTAATAAAGGCCTTAGTGGGCACTTTGGAAAAACCAACAGAGACTATCTAGGACTCTTTTTCCCATTGCTGTCAGTAATCTGGCTCTCACGGAAAACAGAAAAAAGTCTTCAAAAATGTCTGTCTGCAGTATAACAATAATAGTGTGGAGTCAGTAGTTTACCTCAAAACACTGATAAATGGTGAAAATATAAAGATGATAGTAATCATAAAGGGCAAAGAGAGAGAAAAAAACAAGACTGAGGATGGCTTTTACTTTCCAATGAAAAGCAAGGAATATTAAATATTTCTTCTCCAAGAACCTCGAATACAGAAATAACTTAGAAGGTTTTTTTTATCTTGTTTCTCTGACCTATGCTTCCATAAAAGGTTAATATTTGGAACATTTGACTGGCTTTTTTGAAACCTAATACTAAGCACTTCTACAGACTTAACAATTCCCTGGATATGGAAAAACAGCCTGGCCTGTCTAGCCATCTCCTTATATTCCTGCAGCCGAGCTTGGTATTTCAGGCCTGTTTTGCATTCATCCCCATAGCATTTGGTGAAGCCTGTTCATGAAAGAGAGCAGTACAGGATTTCCTGCAGATTTCAGTGTCATTGATTTATTAACTGATTTCTATACAAGGGTTGTTCTAATACACGCATCACTAGTGATGACACAGAGAATAATTACCATCCCGTAAATGATCAGAAAAGTCCTTTTCAATATGAAAGTAATAATCTTTTATTATTAAAAGTTTACACAGACCAGTTCTCTCTTTTCTAGGATACTGCGCTAACAGACTTTATGAAGCAGTATCTTACTCTTTCAGGGTGTTGAATGTTATTGAAATCAGTGAGAGGATCAAAGCAAGTGCACATTTTATAGGGCTAATTTTTTTCTTAAGTTTCTTTGATGCACAGCTGAAAGAATATCACCAGATCTTGCAACACAAATGACAAAAATATTCATTATAAGGCAATTCTAATAAGTTGTATATTTTTAAGAATGCATTAGGGCTAAACAGAGACATATTAAACTATAGTTTCAGTGAAATAGTCTTAATTGGTGCTATAAATAAAACAATATAAAAATACTACCTAAAATCAATTTTGAATCACTTCATGGGTAGATGAACTCAAATTAGTATTGGCATTGTGTGCTTCACTCTTAACTAAAAGAAAAATAACATTTCTAGAAAATGTTCATATAATGATGTTGCTCTGATTGGCTTTCTGCCATTTAAGCAAATAACAGTGGCTTTTTGTTGGGCTGTTAAAATTATATTTTGGTGTGCAAAATTATATTCTTTAATAACTAGTTTCATTATACAGAATTTTCTAATAGGTCAAAGTACATTTGAAGCTTCTTCTGTAATTTTTTTCCTGGATTAATAATATGTCTGGAAATTAGATATTCTCAACAGAGACTTTTTCTGTCTCTTGATTTTTCTTTAACATATTATAAATACCTTCTTTTTCTCTTTGGTGGTATAAAGGAATGATACATGTAATATGTATTTGCATTTTCCAATTCAGCATTCTAAAACAGTTATCTGCCAAATCATATAAAGTTAAGAATGTTCACTATTCCTACATCACCATGATATTATCATCTACACCTCTCTGTCCATTTTCTTGAATATGGCCACTGTGACAGCATGGACCTTTTAATGGCAACACTGCTGTTCACACCATCATGGTACACCCTGAACCACACAGAGTTCTTCCCTCACTAACAGGACATTTTAATAGTTTTCACTTTTGTAATTCATTTTATCATGAATCCTTTGTTTGGATATTTTAGTCATTTGGACAGTTGAAAAAACAATTTTCTTCTGTAAGAATAAAAGAGCTCTATAAGAATATAAGAGCTCTATTTCTTTTTCCAAATTGAATTAGAATTTATAGATTTCTGTTCCCTTTTTCTTTTTCTTTCTTTCTCTTTCTTTCTTTCCCTTTCTTTCTTTTTTGACAAAATCCTCAGAGAAGCAACAAATAATTGCATTATATTCTAGTTCACTAAATATTAATTTAGTTATGTTGTGTGAAAATTCTTTCTTCTATTTGTATATCCTCAATGAATGCTTTTATACTTCTTTAAGTAAATAGCATCTTTTGTGCAAGTATAATATGGATGAACTATAATAGTATACTTTAATTTTACCCACTGTATCAGTCAGGGGTCACCAGAGAAACAAAACCAATAGGATTGGCTCACATAATTATGGAGGTTAAGTCCCTCAATCTGTTGTCTGCAAGTTGGAGACCCAGGAAAGCTGGTGGTATAGATCAAGTCCAACTCCAAAGACCTAAGAAGCAAGAGATCTGATGGTATAAGACCCAGACCAAGGGCAGGAAAGACCAATGGCTCAGCTCAACAGTCAGGCAGAAAGAGTAAATTCTCCCTTTCTCTACATTTTTGTTCTATTCAGCCCCTCAATGAATTAGATGATGCCCACCCACACTGGGAAGGGCAATCTATTTTACTCAGTCTGCCAATTCAAATGTTAATCTCATTCAGAAACAACCTCACAAACACACTCAGAAATAATGTTTAACCAAATATCTGACCACCCTATGACCCAGTCAAGTTGACACATTAAAATTAACTATAATATTCACATATAATTGTTCTATTTGACTCTTTTCCCTTTGCTAGTACTGGTAAAATATATTACCTCATAAAATTATGTCAAAATACACTTTTCATAATTATTTTCTTCCCAAACTATGACATGTGTCTTATTTGCTTCCCTTACACTTTTTTTTATATTGGAATTTAATAATTAGGTATATTATAGGAACTCAAAAGTAATGCCTTGCCAAAGCAGGAGGAGGTGGGAGGAGATCAAGATGGCAGAGTGGGGGACACTGACCACGTCTCCCCCCATGAACACATCAAAAATAGAGCTACATGTGGAGCAATTCTCACAGAAAGCAAACTGGAGACTGTCAGAAAGACTCTTCTACAACAGAAGCTATAAAGAAAGAACCACATGGAGTCAGGTAGGAGGGAAATAGATGCAATCAGCTCGGAACCTGGACCCCTAGGAGAGGACACAGAAGAGGAGGATTACATGGGCTTGGAGATCCTCCCTGGTGAGCGAGCTTTTTGAACCATGTTTTGGGCACCATAGCCCTGGCAACTGGGAAAGTGAGTCCCCTAGCTGGTTTGAGAACCAGTGGGACTAGCAGAAGGGCTGAAAGAAACTAGACTCTACTCATGTACAGTGTGCATATGCTTGTTTACTCCCAGGAACAAGGTGGAGGAAGCAGACTGAAACAGCCTGGGACTCTGGCTGGCTTCCCACAACTACCCCAGCACATGCTCTGTCCCATACCAAGTGCCCCTTCTGGCACTTCTAGCTCCAGTGCAGCTCTCTACTAGGGCAAAAGCTGTTGTAGCTGGGAAGGATGCACAGTTGGGGGGAATGGAGCTGGCTCAGACCTGGCAAAGCATCTAAGTGGGGCAAGGTTGGCCATTCGGATGTTCACAGATTGGAAGAAGTCTAGAGCTCTGACTAGGCAGTCAAGACCATCCCAGCACATGCACTGCCTTACACTGGGCACCCGCTCCAGGCCCTCTTGCTCTAGCACTACTCCCCTCTGGGGAGAAGATGCTGTTGCTACGAGCGCACACACTTAGAGAGAACAGAACCAGCTTGGACCCTACCCTTAGGGCTTCTGCTATAGCACCTTGGGACAAGACCCCCACCCCTGATAGAGCAGGGACAGCCACTGAGAATATGAGAAGCCCTAGCTCACACCTGGCTCTGTCTCTAGATCCTCCACCTCCAGTCCCAACTCCCACCAAGGTGATAGCTGCCAGCACACCTTGATGTGACTTGTGCTCACTTCAAATCCAGCTCTCCCAACAAAGCCATGGAGCACATATAGACTGCATAGTGATGCTTACACAAAAGGACACCCCTTCAATAACAGGATAGGTAACTGTTTCACCTAATTTCACAAAGACAGAGAAAGCGAAGCAAAATGAGAAGACAGAGGAATTTGTTCAAACCAAAAGTGAGACAGAGATAAATAATTTACCAGATAAAGTGTTCAAAAACTGAAATGAAAAAACACACTAGAAGGAATTAACAGCAGACAAAGTGATACAGAAGTATGCATAAGTGATCTGGAAGATAAAATAATAGAAATTACCCAATCAGAACAGCAAAAAGAAAAACAAATTTAAAATGAGATCAGTTTAAATTACCTCTGAAACAATATCATACATACTAACATTCACATTATAGGAGTTCCAGCAGGAGAAGAGAAAGAGAAAGGGGCCAAAAATGTATTTGATGAAATTGTGGCTGAAAATGTCCCAAAGCTGAAGAAGGAAACAGATATCCAGGTACAGGAAGCACAGAGAGTACCAAATAAGATGAACCCAAAGAGAGCCACATCAAGACACATCATAATAAAAATGACAAAAGTTAAAGATAAAGAGAGGATTCTAAAGACAGTAAGAGAAAAACCAAGAGTCACATACAAGGTTATCAGCTGATATTTTTCTGCAGAAAACTTGCAGGTCAGAAGGGAGTGGCATGATATATGCAAAGTGCTGAAAGGGAAAAACCTACAACCTGGAATACTCTACCCATCAAGATTATCATTCAGAATTGAAGGAGAAATAAAGAACCTCTTAGATAAGCAAAAACTATAAGTTCATCAACACTAAACTGACCCTAAAAGAAATGTTAAAAGGTCATCTCTAAGTGGAAAAGAAAAGGCTACAACAAGAAGAACTGATAGGAAAGAAAAAATCCCACTAGTAAATACAAATGTATGGTAAAGGCTGTGGATCAACCAATAAAATAAACTACTATAGAACTTAAAAGTCAAAAATTATAAAATCAACTACAACTACAATAAACAGTTAAGGGGTAAACATGAAGATGTAAAATATGACAACAAAAAACACAAAACACTGGGAAGAGGAGTAAAAGAATGTAGATCTTTTAGAATGTGTTTGAACTTGAATGACTATCAGTTTAAAGCAAGTAGATATAGTTACAGGTCAACATACATGAACCTAAAGGTAACCACAAATCAAAAACATACAATAGATTCACCAAAGCCAGAAAGAAAGGAACTCAAGCATACCACTAAAGAAAATCGTCAAGCCACAGGGAAGAAACTAAAAGATGAAAGAGAGAACAGAGAACTACAAAAACAACCAGAAAACAATTAACAAAATGGCAATAAGTACATACCTATCAATAATCACTTTAAATGTCAATGGACTGAAATATTCTAATCAAAAGACATATAAGCACCTAATATGGGAGGATCTAAATATATAAAGCAAATATTAATAGACAAAAGGGGAGAAATCAACACAAGTGGGGGACTTTAACACCCCACTTATATCAATGGACAGATTATCCAGACAGAGAATCAATAAGGCAACTGTGGCCTTAAATGATATAATAGACCAATTGGACTTCATAGATATCTACAGGACTTCTATATAAATACAGTACAATACACATTCTTTTCAAGTGCACCTGGAACATTCTCCAGGACAGATCACATGCTAAGCCATAAAACAAGTTTCAGCAAACTTAAGAGGATAGAAATTATGTTAAGCAATTTTTCTGATGACAAGAGTATGAAACTAGAAATCAATTACAGGAAGAGGAACAGGAAAAACACAAACATATGGAGACTGAACAACATGCCACTAAAAAACCAATGGGTCAATGAATAAATTAAAGAGAAAATCAGAATATACCTTGAAACAAATAAAAATTTAAACAACTTTCCAAAATCTATGAGACAAAGAAAAAGTAGTTATAAGAGGTAAGTTTATAGTGATACAGGCTTACCTCAAGAAATGAGAAAAATCTCAAATAAACAACCTAACCTACCATGTAAAAGAATTAGAGAAAGAAGAACAAAGCCCAAAGTCAGAAGAAGAAAGGAAATAATAAAGTTCAGAGAGGAAATAAAGAGAGCACCCCACCAGAAAAATAGAAAAGATCAGTGAAACGAGAAGCTGTTTTTTGAAAGGGTAAACAAAATTGATAAGACTTAAGCTCATTAAGGAAAAAAGAGAGAGGACCCAAATAAACAAAATAAGAAATGAAAGGGAAGAAATTACTAATGATGCCACAGAGATCAAAAATATCATAAGAGACTACTATGAACAGTTATATGTTAACAAATTGGACAACCTAGAAGAAATGGATAAAATTCTAGAAACATACAATCTTTCAAGGCAGAATCAGGAAGAAATCTGAGCATACCAAAAACTAGTAGTGAAATTGAATCAGTAATCAAAAATATTCCAGCAAAAAAAGTCCAGGACCAGATGGCTTCACAGAGGAATTCTATCAAATATATAAGGAAGAGATAATACCTATCCTTTTCAAACTATTCCAAAATATCGAAGAGGAGGGAATACTCCAAAATTCACTCTAAGAGGCCACCATTACCCTGATACCAAACCAGACAAAGACACTACAAAAAAATATTATAGGACAATATGTCTGATGAAGATACATGTAAAAATCTTCAACAAAATATTAGCAAATCACATTCAACGATATATAAAAAGATCATGCACCGTAATCAAATGGGATTTATGCCAAGACTACAAGGATGCTTCAATATCTGCAAATCAATCAATGTGATGCATTGCATTAACAAGAGAAAGGATAAAAATTACATGACCATCTCAATTGACACAGAAAAAGCATTTGACAAACTTCAACATCCATTCATGATAAAAACTCTCATCAAAGTCAGGAAACGGGAAACATCTCAACAAAATAAAGGCCACATCTGACAAACCCACAGCTGAAATCATACTCAATGATGAAAAGCTGAAAGATTTTCCTCTAAAATCAGGTACAAGACCAAGATGCCCACTCTCACTACTTCTATTTAACATAGTATTGTAAGTCCCAGCCAAAACACTCAGACAAGAAAAATAAATAAAGGGCATTCAAACTGGAAGAGAAGAAGTAAAACTGTCACTACTTGCCAATGACATGATACCATATATAGAAAACTGTAATGCCTCCACCAAAAAAACCATTAGAACTACTAAATGAATTCAGTAAAGTTACAGGATACAACATTAATATACAGAAATATGTTCCTTTTCTATACACTATTAATGAACTATTATTAAAGAGATAGCAAGAAAACAATAGATCAAGATCAAGCAAGTCTATAGATACATAGATCAAGCAAGTAAACAATTTACTTCACATTAAAAAGAATAAAATACCTAGGAATAAACTTAACCAAGGAGGTGAAAGACATATACTCAGAAAACTATTAAAACATTGATGAAGGAAGTTGAAGATGATACAAAGAAATGGAAAAATATCCCATGATCTTTGTTTGGAAGAATTAATATTGTTAAAATGACCATATGACTCAAAGCAATCTAAATATTTAATGGAATCCCTATTGAAATACTCACATTTTTCACAGGACTAGAACAAATAATCCTGAAAATTATGTGGAAACACACACTCCTTGACTTCAGATATACTACAAAGCTACAGTAACCAAAACAGTGTGGTACTGACACAAAAACAGACACATAGATCAATGGAACAGAATAGAGAGCCCAGAAATAAACCGTTGTGCCTATGGCCAATTATTCTATGACAAAAGAGGCAAGATATACAATGGAGAAAAGACAGTCTCTTCAATAAGTGGTGCTGGGAACTCTGGACAGCTACATGTAAAAGAATGAAATTAGTACACTTCTTCACACCATATACAAAATAAACTCAAAATGGATTAAAAATCTAAATATAAGACCTGAAATCTTAAAACTTCTATAAGAGAACATAGGTAGAACTTTCTTTGACATAAATTGTAGAAATAGTTTTTTGGATCTGTCTACTAAGGCAAAGGAGACAAAAGCCAAAATAAACAAATTAACTTCAAAGCTTTTGAGCAGCAAAGGAAATCATTGACAAAATGAAAAGACTACCTATTGAATGGAAGAAAATGATATGACCAATAAGGGGTTGACATCCAAAATATATAAACAGCTCATAAAACTCAATATCCAAAAAACAAACAACACAATTAAAAGTGGGCAGACGATCAGAATAGACAATTTTCCAGTGAAGACATACAGATGGCCAACAGGCACATGAAAAGATGCTCAACATCACTAATCATCAGAGAAATACAAATTAAAAGCACAGAACATTCTCTAACACCATATATGAAAGTATGCTTGAAATGGATTAAAGACCTAAATGTAAGGCCAGATACTCTAAAACTCCTAGAGGAAAATATAGACAGAACAGTCTTCGACATAAATCACAGCAATATTTTTTGGGTTCATGTCCTAGAGCAGTGGAAATAAAAACAAAAATGAACTAATGAGACCTAATTAAATTTAAAAGCTTTTTCACAGCAAAGGAAACCATCAACAAAACAAAAAGACAACCTATGGACTGGGAGAAAATATTTGCAAATGATGCTACTGACAAGGGATTAATTTCCAAGATACAGAAACAGCTCATGTGGCTCAATATCAAAAAACAAAAACAAAAAATCCAATCAAATAATGGGCAGAAGACTTAAATAGACATTTCTCCAAAGAAGACATACAGATGGCTAAAAAGCACATGAAAAGATGCTCAATATTGCTAATTATTAGAGAAATGCAAATCAGAACCACAATGAGGTATCACCTCAAACCAGTCAGAAAGGTCATCATCAAAATGTCTACAAATAATAAACGCTGGAGAGGGTGTGGATAAAAAGGAACCCTCTTGCACGGTTGGTGGGGATGTAAATTGATACAGCCATATGGAGAACAGTATGGAGGTTCCTTAGAAAACTAAAAATAGAACTACCATATGACCCAGCAAACCCACTCCTAGGCATATACCCAGAGAAAACCATAATTTGAAAAGATACATGCACTCCAATGTTCATAGCAGCACTATTTACAATAGCCAAGACATGGAAGCAACCTAAATGTCCACTGACAGATGAATGGATAAAGAAGATGTGGGGGGTGTGTGTGTGTGTATATATATATATATATATAATGGAATATTAGCCATAAAAAAGAATGAAATAATGCCATTTGCAGCAACATGGATGAACCTAGAGATTACCATACTAAGTGAAGTAAATCAGAGAAAGACAAATATCATATCACTTAAATGTAAAATCTTAAAAAAAATGATACAAATGAATTTACTTACAAAACAGAAAGACTCACAGACATAGAAAACAAACTTAAGGTTACCAAAGGAAAACTGTAGAGAAGGGATAAATTATGAGTTTGGGATTAGCAAATACAAACTACTATATATAAAATAGGTAAACAACAAAGACATACTGTATAACACAGGGAACTATACTCAATATCTTGTAATAACCTATAATGGAAGAGAATCTGAAAAAGAAAAAAATAAACACAATGAGGTATTGCTTCATACCTGTCAGATGACTGTCCTCCAAAATACCACAAATAACAAATGTTGGGAAGGATGTAGAAAAGTGTACCCTAGTACACTGTTGGTGGAACTATAAATTGGTTCAGCCACTATGGAAAACAATACGGAGGTGCCTCAAAAAACTGAAAATGGAACTACCATATGATTCAGCAATTCCACTCCTGTATATATATCCAAAGAAAATGAAAACACTAATTTAAAAATATACACACACCCCAATGTTCATAGCAGCACTATTTACAATAGTTAAGATGTAGAAGCAACCTAAGTATCCATCAACAGATAAATGAATAAAGAAGATATGGTACGTATATATATATATATATACAATACAAGGAATATTACTCAGCCATAACAAAGAATGAAATTTTGCCATTTGTAACAACACAGCTGGAGCTGGAGGGTATTATGCTAATGAAATAAGTCAGACAGATAGACAAATACCGTATGCTATCACTTATATGTAGAATCTATAAAATAAAACAAACAAATGAATATAACATAATAAAGAGAGACTTACAGATATAGAGAACAAACTAGTGGTTGCCAGTGGGGAGAGAGAAGACAGAGGGACATGAAAGGGATAGGGAATTAAGAGATACAAACTACTATGTATAAAATAAATAAGTTACAAGGATATATTGTACAGCAAAGGGAATATAGCTAGTATTTTATAATAATTTTAAATGGAGTATAATCTATAAAAATATTCAATCACAAAAAAGTAATGCAAATCATATTTGTAAATTACAAATTATGTAATTGGTATATCAAGTTGGTTAATTGCACATTATAAATATTGGGCTGGCCAAAAATTTGTTCATATTTTTCCATAAGATGTTACTTATTAACTATAATCTTCTTAAATGAATGAATTATTTTTATTATTTCAATTACATATATTTCCCAGTATTCTGAGTACCACATGATGATACCTGTAATGCCAATATTGAACATGTTTTTGTTAATAAAATTGGGATTACAAAGAACTAAACATTAAAAAAATAACCTGTTCTCACCTCAATTAATATTAAATTTCCATTTCCTCCTAAGATAATTTTCTTCTTCAAAAGTAAGTTATGGGGGCTTCCCTGGTGGCGCAGTGGTTGAGAGTCCGCCTGCCGATGCAGGGGACACGGGTTCGTGCCCCGGTTCGGGAAGGTCCCACATGCCGCGGAGTGGCTGGGCCCGTGAGCCATGGCCGCTGGGCCTGTGCATCCGGAGCCTGTGCTCCGCAACGGGAGAGGCCGCGACAGTGAGAGGCCCACGTACCACAAAAAAATAAAAAATTTTTTTAAAAAGTAAGTTATGTAATATATCATATATTCATTGAATTTTTCACCACAACTCACATTCTCCTTGATTTACGAAGGAAAAAGTATAATTAGATAAAAGTAGACTTTGGTCTATTTCTCCATTTTAAGATTTTTTTGGTTGTGTGAGAGTAAACCATCATATTGTGCATTTTGGGGCATGGGGCATAAAAATAGTTACTCTGGTAAAACAACTGTTATCTATTAGAATTAACTCCTAATAATCAGTATTTATTTAGAAATATTTAATTTGAGTGACATTTGAAACCATTGTAACTTTATTTTTAAGATAGTTTCATTGTTTGATTGTTCTATGATATTAAAGTATTCAATTCTCTAACAGGTTTAATCAACTATATATCATATATATATAGACACACATATATATGCATCTTATAAGTAACTGTCATTTTTATAGAATATGTAAGGAAATTAAAAAGTTAAACCAAAAATAAAATTGTATTTTTCTACTACTAATTGGGAATTTTTAAAGGCTTTGTCATGTTATTTATGTCATAAAGGCACAGATTTTTATAAATTTAAAGAAAACTTAGACATGATATATATTGGTTGTCTTCATTATACTGCGTAATAAATGACTGAACAGTTAACACCTGGGCATTGCTTTCAGTAGGAAGACAGAAACAGAGTAATAATGATTCGGTAGGATGAGTGATTCTTTTTCAGCCTGAAATACAAGTAGCAAGTTAATGCTTCACAGTCAAGGAGATTTTAGGTGTTCTGACCTTGGTTGCAAAGGGAAGACTGTTAACTATGGCTAGGAAGAAGAGCCCAGCATAGAAAAATGGAGAGAATTCAGGGTATGGAAACAAAAGGATAAAATATTTGATGATATTGACACTCCCAAGGATTAATGTATTTGACAATATTGACACTCCTAACAGATGAATCAAGCACGAAGCTGTGCAGAGCTCCTTGGACAGAGTAGGCACAAGAGGCTCCACTAGAGGGAATTACGCAGAAGTGCGCTGAGAGTGAGATAACAGCAAGCAACTGCCCATAATGAATACAGCACAAATGGTCATAATTGAAAAATATTCAGCAAAAAAATTGAAAATCTTGACTGATTCAGAATATATATGGTTTTCCTTCATTTATTAAGAATTGTAATTTGACTATCAGAATACAGTGAACAATGATTTTATTTTGAATATTTATTCTTATAATAATGTACATTAAATAAGTATATGTCCCATCATAGAGTATAATTGGTTATTCTCTGTGAATCTATTTGTTAGAAATAAGACAAGAGTTTTTCTTTTTAAAAAATCCTTAATAGTATCTTATTATGTAGGCAATTGGATTAAATGTATTATGAGCTTTAAAGTCAAGTGAGCAAAAAGAAATGTGGCACCACTTATAAAATCCCATCACTATAAGACTCACTTCTATTTGGGTATCTTACAGCTCCTATTTTAAAAGTATGATTGATTTTGGTAAAAGAAACTGCAAATAAATGTATATACACATTGACAACAAAAAGTTTAATCATACTCAAACCTAATTATTTTTCATCTGCCCCCCCACAAAGTAATTGTGTATATATTTATTTTTTCCTTCTCCCTATGGAGTCTCTCCAAATTGATTTAGTAAGTAACACCACATTACACAAAACTGTCTGTGAAAAGAAGAAAAATAGTTTAAGGAATCTGCCTGCTACGGTGGTGAATTAACTCTTTTCACATAACTATTGACAAAGCCACCAAATATAAACTGGCTGAATGAATTGTGTTATATGATATGTAGCAAGTAATTCACTTTCCATCCTACTTGATGATCTTTTCATTCTTGCCCATAAAAACTAATGGCTTGATAATTAGCATCTCTGATACCTTCCTGGAACGAAACAATATTGTATCAATAAAAAAAAAAAAGACCTGGTGCATACCTAGCATTTAATGATCTCAATTAAATGCTCTTTCCCACCCCGCCACCCCCAAAATACATTTTTTTCTTGTTGTAGGGAAGGAAATCAAACCTAGTGTTCAGCTCTGGTAGTCAACTTCCTACATAAATTCTCACTGCGCTGAGGTTCCCACTCTGGCAAAGTAAAGTTACGATCCTTTAACCATTTTTGCTCTCCTTTCCTAACAAAAAGATACACAAAAGCTGAGTTCAGATCTCCTGCAGTTTTAGGAAAAAGAAGCATTCTCTTTATGTATGATTAAAGGAGTTCTTGAAATAGAAAACTATCATGGAAATTTTAACAGTTACTATTGTGCTACTATGGCCATTATTAAATTCAAATTATTAAAAAGTAAAGAAGAATTATTAGATAAATTAGAAAACCATGGGAATTCAAGTTTGTAAAAAAAAATTCTAGGAAGAAATTATAGAAGAGGCTTGAATATATATGTTTGAATTTATTCTAGACAAATTTATTGTAGACAAGGTTATGGAATATTAAAGTGGAAAAATAAATTATAAAGTAATGAAGCTTGACAATGTTATTTCACAGGCACTGCATGTCTCCACAACAGAGGGTCACCAAAGTGATCTGAAGTGCTTTGAAGAAGAACTGATAAGCACATCCTGTTGAGATAAGATGGGCTTTAGAACAATAGGAGGTAAAAGAGATAATCCAGAAGTTATCAAGAACAATGCAAATAAACATGCACAATATTATTTTGGAAAAATGAAATTTTGGGAAGCTATTGCATCAAACTATCCCTCATTATGTACTACTTATTGTACTAAACTTTAGCGATAAAATGTAAGCAAAAGAGAAACAGGGCTTCCCTGGTGGCGCAGTGGTTGAGAGTCCGCCTGCCGATGCAGGGGACACGGGTTCGTGCCCCGGTCCGGGAAGATCCCACATGCCGTGGAGCGGCTAGGCCCGTGAGCCATGGCCGCGGAGCCTGCACGTCTGGAGCCTGTGCTCCGCAACGGGAGAGGCCACAACAGTGAGAGGCCCGCGTACCGCAAAAAAAAAAGAGAAACAAAGTTTATTATTTGTTGTCCAGTAAAAGGAGAAAGCATATAGATAATCACTGAAATAAATAGTCATGCTTAGAAACTGATACTGTATATGAAGTAAAGGAAATTGATGCTCTGAGATTACTAAAAAAAGGAATTTATTTAGATTAAAGAATCATGGAAAGTTGGTTTGAGAAATTGACGTTTAAGCCAAAACCTCATTAAAGAGTATGAATAGCTTGGCAAAAGTATTTGGAGCACGGAGTAGAGGGAGTCAACTAATAGGTGTGCTTCAAGCAATGCGAGATGAAATTATAAAGGCCTAAAAGCCAAGGCGGCCTGAAAGCAAATGTGGAAAGAGTAAGTGATACTGAGAGTGACTGGAGATAAAACTAGAAAGGTATCATGAGGGCAAGGTGAAAGATTTTTTGTTTTCTCTTGAATGCAATGCAGAGCTATTGAAAAATTTAATCAGATAAGTGACATCACCTGATTTATATTTTATGATTATTTTGGCTGCTATTAGCAGATTGGATTGGTTAGGAGCAAGAGTAGGAGAGCAATTGCTATAGAAGATAAGGCAAAATGACTAAAACACGGTGGTGGGGTGGAGATGGAGATAAATTGTCATATTTGACGTATTATTTTTGAGGCAAAATTGGCAGGATGTGGCGTTCAGTTATATGTGAGGGTTGTCCTACTTTCTTCCTTGAGCAACTAGTGAGTGGTGGTGTCACTTACTGAAATATTGAATACTGGAAGAGGAGCAAATTTATTTGCAGAGTTAAGAAAAAATTAATTTTGGTCATCTTAGGACCAAGATGATCGAGAGATATCCAAATGTAGATGTATAGTAGATTGTTACTTATGGGTTCTGAAACTCAAAAGTGAAACCAGAGCTGGTGATACATTTTGGATAGAGGTAAGCGTATAAATGGTTTCCAAAGTCAGGGAGATGACAAGATTTAGACAAAGTAAGCGTATTTAGCCTGAGAGAAGAAACAAACAAACAACAACAACAAAAACCCCACAGTGCAAAGACCTGAGGCTCGATGAAAAAGAAATAGCCAGCAAAAGAGACATAGAAGAAAACATAATGAAGAAAGAAAAACCCAAAGTTAAAGAACATATCATGAAATTAAATTAAAGACTATTTTTAACACAAATAAATCAGTCAATTTTTAACATCACATAAATCAAATAATGCTGAGAAGTCAAGTAAGACAAAGAATGAGAAATGCCCATGGATTTGACAACAAGGAGGTCATTGGTGACTGTCACATGACCAGAGGAGTTGGAGACAATAAAACTTGCTATATTTTCCTATGAAGGGAAGGAGCTGTCTGGATAAATCAACATAATATCCCTGAATTATCTTATAGGAACAAATGAATTATGGACTTTTATGTATAAAAAGGAGGTCAAAGTATTTAATTTCTTTCTTAATAAATCAATTAAAATTAGAATCCACCTGGTTTACTTTTCCTAAACTTTTATGCCTAATATATTTTAAAATACAATCTACTTTTAATTTTGCAGTGCCATATAACTGTCCCTGGAAAACACAATTACCAATATTCCAGTAATCTTAGAGGGGAAGAAAACAAGGATAACATGAAACTGACAAGCACTGATTTCAAAAGGTAAACAGAATAAAAATCAGTAAATATTTGAACTAAAGGGATTTTAGACAGTTTGAAGTTTACCCCAAATTAAACAGATAAGAAAATTAAACCACTAAAGAAGAGCCTCTAAGTCCAGAATATTGCAAAACATAAAATTATCTGTGCTAGTCTAGTAAAAAATATGCTTTGAATTCAGTAAATACTGATAATGTTACCCAGAAATTAGACTTCAGCTCTTCAATAAACAAAGATGAAAAATAAGTATATGCCATCCAAAACAATTCTTAAAATGCTGATTTCAAAATTGGTCTATACCATAAGGAGCAATTATCTAATTACCTATTAGACTATAAAGTATAAAATACATTCTTTTTCATATTTCAGAGAAATTTCATAGCCAGCTCAGGTGACCTAGAATTTACTAGATTACTAAGCAGGACTATTCTTTTCTGATTTTCATTCATTGACCACAGGAGTGCTAGTGGTGAAACCTGATGACATTCTATGGACTGTAGCTTTTCAATAAACTGTACTTCAGTTTTAAATAAGATCATGTTCTGTGCTTTACTTGTCTGTTCTCACTGCTGATATCCAGATTGGCTACTACAGTTTGATGAGCTCTTAGATGGACTCTCAATAACCAAATGAGAAAACTTATACAAAAGTACATGCTTAGCCTCATGAAACATGTTATTTCTATACATTAATTTTCACTTTAATAATTTAATGTAAAGAGAGTCCTCAATAAAATTCTAATTTTCTAGCACACACTTGGTAGTTTTAAGAAAAAGTGCTAACAAACAAGCCTATCAATATTAAGGATAAAAGTAACACAGTTTTCACAAGAAGTTAATTTTTCATAGCTTTAGGAAGATTGCTATATTGAAATAAGAAGGAAGAAAGGAGGGAGGGAGAGAGGGAGAGAGGGAGAGAGGAAGGAAGGAGAAGGAAGGAAGGAAGGGAGGAAATGATAACGTGAAAAATACATATTTCTCAAAAAATTGTTTTCAGTGCCCCTTCCTTTTTGATCTCTTTAATGTAAACAAACAAAAAACAACCAAAACAAAAAAACTATGAGATACATATGAAGTAACCTTGATGATACTGGGAAACCTGTGTTAAAACACCTGGCCCTGCCTTGGTAGCTGGAGAGCAACTTAGAGTAACTTAGAAAATCTCTCTTCGATTCAATTTCCTTGAAGGCAAACTGTAATTAAAAATCCTTGTATTCCTCACATTGTTATGAGGAGAATAAGTACCTTATAAACTGTTATACTCGTGTAAGGTACAGTTTACCATTAATTTAAAAAAACTCTATTGATTTTAGAAAGATGGTAACAAGACTTTTTAAAGCAAACCAATTAAAACTGAATGTGAGGTAGCCCAAATATAAAATATTGTCATGTGGATTCATTATTGGTCTAATAAATTTTCAACAGTTTGGGAATTTTTTACACAGATTGAGCCAAAATTTCTGTTCCAGGCAATGTTGATATAAAACTAGATTTTTAAACTTTATTGTTGCAAATATAAGTTGATATGATTATTTTTAGCTGTATTTACTTTCAAACTATTTGATGTCTTCAAAGGTGGCTGTGGTGTGTAGACTTTCAGGTGGCACCCAAATATAGCACCACTTCCTGATATCCAGTACTTATGCCGTATATAAGCTTCTCTCCTTGAGTGTGGCTGGAACCTGTGACTTTCTTCTAATAGAATATGATAAAAGTGATGAGATATCACTTCAATGATTAAGTTACTGTGGGAAATAAAACTTTCCTAGATTTCTCAATGTTCAGATAAAAATCCCTAGTCTCCTGGTAACAAGTTGACATACTATGAGAATTAGATCTATAGCCATTTGTCTAGTTAATTGCTCTAATTCAAAAGAATAGTGGATACGGCCCAGGATCCTGGGTTAAGCCCCCAAGGTGGCAGGAAAACTGCAGAGGTTATCTTAAGTATTTTAATTTCAAGGAGGAATGAGGCCCAGGAACTTGGAGACTTCTCTAGGTTGTAAACCAGACACAAGGGTTATCTGTTTCCTGGAGAAATTTTATTTACAGAGCAAAGGGCTAGAGTAAGGAAGATACCATTCCAAGAGGGAAAGAAAAGAAAGGAAGAGAAGGTGTCTTGGCCCTTTATAAACATAGAACAATCATTTTTCCTCACCCCTCACTATGCAGGTCAAGCTCTTCTTCCCTTGGAACAATAACATGCTTCCATCTTACAGTCCCAAGGATAAAGACAGAACACATGGATGATGGATGATACTATTATTTACCATGAAACACCTAACAAAAAAATTTGTTTCTAATTCAGAACACGTTATGTGGACATGTAGGATGAAATCAGTAAAGAGGAATATCAAAAATCCAACAGTTACAATCTTACATTGTACAGCTGAACTTAATATGTTATATGTCAATTATATCTCAACTGCAAGAAAAATCTAGAGTAAAGATATTGAATAATTTCATTGGTGAAAGTTTTCTCACATACATTATTATACAATGTGAAGTGTGTCCTGTATTTTATCATTTTTTCTAATAAATTCAGGAAGTTATCTCTTGGAAAGGGTATTTATTTCTCACTTTTAAAAAAGTTTCTATGAAATGTAAGGTTTTGATATGATCATTTTTAATGCAAACCAATTTGAAAAATAATGTTTCAGAGTTGAGGTCATTAGAAAAAAGTCTGAAATACACGGGATAAAACATCAGATTTTTTAAAAATCACTACTCTAAAGAAAAAGCTTTATTAAAGTAAGAACACTTCCCCAAAAGTTGTTTATTATATTAATAACTTAAATGTAAAATACCTCCTATTAAACTAAAATAATCCACAAATTCATGAAATTGCTAAAGAAATATTAGAATACTGTGAATTGAAAAGAGGTAAAATCCTACCAGTAAATTTAGCATATCTGTCCAGTTTTTGATCCAGCAAAACCATCCAAAAAAAAAAAACCATCCACATATTGCTTAAAGGCATACATTTATGCCCTAGGTATACACAATACATGCTCTTTCAAAGTTTGGAAGAAAAATAAAAGCTGTCACTATGAAGACTGCCACTAGCAAAGGAAAAAATAAAAGAAAAATAAGCCTTTATAAAATATAAATTACACTGTTTTCAAGCTCCTTGTGTGAATTTCATTACATAAAATATGCAATGGCTAAAGAAAAAAAATGTAACAATTTAAAATTCTTGTCAAAGAAGTGTGTGGATAAATATATATAAATGTTATATATTTTGTATTATAGATTACAGATTATAGATTATATGTGAAGAGATCATTTTTATTGGGTAGAAGTACTATTGAGTGTAAGGAAAATCAAGCATGAAAAGCAGATAGAATACAAAGGATATTGAGAAATGCATTTTTAACTTATCTAAAATCCTATTACTTTTTATCCTCAGTTGATATAAAAATGTATTTTATATGAACATGAAGCTGCATAATAGAAACAGTAAATAATGTATAAACAGTCTGTGTCTTTTCAAGATGGTTGTTTGCCTTATGTAATTATATGCTGGAAACATTTAATAGATAGAAAATTAGAGCTCTAGGACCTAATCCAAAATGGTGATTAAGGAAAGAAAAAGAGTTTATGGCCCATATATTCATTTATGGGAGAAAACAATAATATACTTTTTGAGACATAAGAATAAAACATATGATGTTCTGGGAGTTTAAAAAACCACAGCTAATCTTTTCTTTATTTATCATCTCAAGGCAGAAAGCAACTGAATATAAACTCCACTAATCTTTAAACAATCAAAGGTGATTGAGACATATTTGTTACTCTTTTCCACCATACACAACTCTCACGATTGGAATGATTCATATACCCATATCATATTTCCATATAAGAAAAGTTTATGTGTGGCTGTTTTAACCAAGGAAGTGATATCAGCTAATTTCTCTTATTAAGGGTAACGAGTATATGTGGAGAAAGGATTGGGCAAGGACAAAAAAGTAGCAGGTTTTGTGTTAGGAGTTTACTGGTGAGTTTTAGGAGAAGGAAAAAATACGTTGGGATTGGTAGGGACAAAGCAAAAGGATAGGAGGAAGGGAATTCAAGATTAATGATATGGGTGATAATACCAGCTGGACTTACTGATGTGAGAGTGAAAGAAAAGAATAAAGTAATGCTGATTCCTTGGTTTGGGGTTTGAGCAGATAGAAAGATGACAGAGACATTTGCTGAAATTCGAATGACTGATAAAGGAATGGTACTTTGTTACTTGGTCAGTGTAGCAGATTATATCAATATTTTCCCCAAAAAATGGCAATGCAATATTTCTGATCCTACATCCACTTCTACCTCTAGCTAGGGAGACTATCTCCCCTCCTTTGAACCCAGCTGGATCATTTTGGCTACATTACCAAATAAGAATGCAAGGTAAGGGATGTTACCTGACTTCTGAAGCTAGGTCATAAAAGGCAATCTCACTCTCAGGAGGCTCATCCTTGGAAGCTAGCCATCAGGTTGTAAGGAACTGAAGGCTACCTAGGAAGCAAGGTGCTCTAACCAACAGCCCCAGTTAAGGTCTTAGCTGAAAGCCAGCACCAACCACCTGACATAGCGGAGGGGCCTTGAGGTCGTTCTGGATCCCAGCTGACACCAATTGCAGCAGTGACAAGCTATCACGAGCAAGCCCTACCTAAAAGGCAGACTTGTGAGAAAAATAAATGTCATTGTGCTTTAACCTACCAAGTTGTGGAGTTATTTGTTATGCAGCCACCGTAACTAGAACAGTTGCTTGATTAGTGATTTTGGTATTTGTGTGTGTGTGTTGGGGGGGGTGCTTTTGGGGGAAAGCAGTTTATCAATCTGATCAAGAGTTCAATTTTGAACATTCACCTGAGATATATGCAAGTTGATATATCAAATATGCAGTTGAATGTGAGTTTGGAACTTAAAGGAAAACTTTAGCCCTGAGATAAAAATATAAAAGCACTAGCATAGAATCATAAATAAAATCACCTAGAGATATAGTGTAAATAAGTTAATGTTTTTTAAGTAGCTAGAAAAGTTACATAGAATAATTGAACTAAGTCATCAAAATTAATGCTATGGTCTGCAAATTATCAGGCCTCAGGTGTTAGGGATTGGCACTCAGTGTATTCTGCAATGAGAATAATATAACAATAATAACAATAACCGATCATTAATTCACTATGTGCCAAGCATTATACTCTAGAACTAAGTTATCTGTACATATGATCTAATTCCATCATCAGATTAAAACCATTAATTTTTTTTATTTCCCTCATTTAAGAGATGTGGAAATTAGGTCTAAGGGAGGATGGTAACCAACACATAGTCATGTAAGCAGTGACTAGCAAAATCTTAATTTTGGCTGAATTCTGTATGACTACAGCTAAATTATGCTGATCTTTTCTTATAAAATTTTTCACATGTTCATATCTAAAATAGTTTCTATTTCTTATATATGTATATATTTTTCACTCCATAATTTTCACATATTTGAAGCTAATAAAAACAAAAAGTATTTTTAGAATATTTTATATCTGATAGCTTGCTCAGAGACTGCTGAATTTTCATTTTCTCTCACTGGATTCATCACTTTGGAACTTGAATCTCTTTAATGACTGATTTTTTTTTTTTAATTTTGAAACAATACATTTTAGGAAGTTTGGAAAAAATATATAAGCATTTTTCAGGCAATAAATAATAAAAATACTATTATTTCTTCCTTGACATTATGTTGTATTTCTCTTTAATTACTTAAAGAACAAAATGTAATCTTATATCTTGAAAACCTGAGAGTTTAACAGTGATAAAAATTATAAAATATAGGGAGAAATATAATGCTCTGAAATAAGACAAGCAATTTATGGTCCAACACAAAAATGACAAATTTGATATTCAACCACTATGTCAACTGCAGTAGTCTCTGTTGTGTTAGTTTGAGGACATTTTAAACAAAACAAACAAACATCTACATTTTTCTCATCCTTTTAAAGAATCCAATCTCTCACCACTTTAGAAGCACCGCAGCTTTGCAGATTCTGTTATATCTATCACTGTTTCCATTGCTGACCACTGAAGCTGCCAAGGACTCAAGGAAAAATATAACTGCTTTTTAAATGTAGAATTCCTTTTTATGTCTTTCTTTCTAAACCCCAGCTTCATATTTTGATTCATGGTGAGTTTTAAGAATTTATAGGCCCTATTCATGTTGTGTAAATGTAACGCTTATTGACATTCTGATGACAATCAATTTCTGCTTCAACACTTTTGCATTTCACCTCTCTTTATAAGGGAATATCAAGGTTAAGCTGTAAATTCAGCTCCAGTGGGAAGGGTTCAAACCTCGAGTTTGGGCTTCCCTGGTGGCACAGTGGTTGAGAGTCCGCCTGCCGATGCAGGGGACGCGGGTTCGTGCCCCGGTCTGGGAAGATCCCACATGCCGCGGAGCGGCTGGGCCTGTGAGCCATGGCCGCTGGGCCTGCGCGTCCGGAGCCTGTGCTCCGCAATGGGAGAGACCACAACAGTGAGAGGCCCGCGTACCGCAAAAAAAAAAAAAAGTAATGAGCTACAGGATAAACCAGGAAATAGATGATAAATGCTTTTGAAGCAATGAATCCATCAGTGTGCTGGAATGAATAAGTGCATTTTTAGGTGTATTTAAAGATAAGCCAGGAAAGGTAAGTAGTAGCCAGGTTGTGAATGATCAGGTTAAAATGTTGGGATTTTTCATTAGGTGATTGGGAACAAGAAAACATTTGAGCAGTAAAATGGAGAGTTCCAGTGGTATTATAGAGGTTAAAACTGGCAGCGGTGCATTCTATCAAACAGAGGAAAGAGAGCCTAAAGGCTGAGTTTTTGCTATACAACAAAGATCCTCAAAATATCAGTGGGTTACAACAATGGACATTTATACCTTGTCTTTCATAGTTTTGCAAATCAGTTGAAGCACTTGGCCTTCAGGTTGCCAGTTGTCTAGGCTTGCTATAGATTGCAGGTTGGATTCAGGTCCCCAGGCCCCACGATGTCTCATTCTGGGATCACGGTCTACCAGGGACATTTCTCTTGGCAATGACACAAGCACAAGCAGAAACACCTGCTGACTCTCAAGGCCTCAGCTCAGAACTAGTTTTTGTCATTCTGCCTCACATTCCACTGGCCTAAGCAAGTCAATGTCCAAGCTCAAGATCAGTAGGGTGGAAACATATACTTTGCACATTCTAGTAGTACTGCAAAGGCATGTGGCAAAGGGTGTGGCACTGTAATTGTAACTTAGGGAGGGAGTGAAGAACTGGGACCAAGGACTAAATTTACCATGTAGAAAGAGACTATTTGGGGACCTACTTGAGTAATCTAGACTTATGGTGACAACAACCTTCACTAGTGTAATAACAGAAAAATTGCTGATTATATGATGGGAAGAATTCAGGAGACATTCCTAATGAAGAAGGAAGAAGATTTGCTGACTGACCTGATATCAGGAATCCTGGAAAAAGATTCAAATCAACACAAAGGACTCAGTGGATGACACAGGATGTGTAATTTTTCATAAACACTTGAAATTTAACAATCATCATGAACTTGAAAACCAAGTAGGATCATAATAAAATTCATAATCCCCACTACCATTCTGTGTTGTTACCAGTAATATTATTTCCAGAAATAAAGCACAATATGGGTTGAATGTGTGGAGAACTGGTCAAGTCACCATTGCTCTTAACTGGATCCTTTGCTTCAGTCCCTCCCTGTACCTACTGGGATCTGAACATATCAATTTACATTTTTAAGAACGAAATTCACACATTCTCTTCAGAAATGACTGTGATCATAGATAATGCAAAATAGCTGGAGGTTATGAGAGCTTCTTCCAAGAAAATTTTGGCTTGCTCTGTTTTGGCCAAATTCTACAGCATGCATTTCAAATTAGACAACTTAACTCATTTGTTGGCTGCATGGATTATTCTTTTCTTAGAGCTTCCTTAGATTGTGATTTTGGATATATAAATTTTTTCATGACTCCAAGCTAATTGCTTCATGTGTATAACTGAGAAAAAAATTAAGGAAGGTGATAATATGTGGTATGAAAACTTATTGAAAGGATTAATGCAAATAGGAGAGTAATCTTTTTATTGAATGGATCTTAGAATATGACCATGATGTATATATAAAATAAGCTGTGGAAAAATTTTTAAATGTTAAATGGATCTTTAGACTTAATGTTTGATAAAATTTTAAAGAAAAATAAAATTGATTTGACTGAACTTTAGTTATATTTAGACATAATTATTATCAGTTAAGGATATTTACACCAGTTCTTTATAACATAGAAGCTATTATGCCTGTAAACAGAAAACAGATTATTTAGTGAAAAAAAAAGCTATCAATATTATCATGTGACATCATGTGGAGAGATCAATAGGTTTCTTGAATGTGTTACTACTTATTTTGGTGTTGTATTGCTACAACCTAGCAAAAACTTTTCTGTGTATGTTTCTCTTCTCTTTCAAGTCATGCTATCTTCCAATTATTAAAATAATAAAAGAAAAAGTGGAACATCATGTCATTTTCCCACAATATCACATCTATGACCTTTCTAAATTTACCTTTTTCTATCTCACATAAGGGAAGACTGCATATGTGATAAGCATAAATAAACCATCAAAGAATGGAAAAGAATATATTAGAATAAAAGATAATTATAAAAATACTTTGTTTAGAAAATATAATTAAATTAAATATATTTACCATTATTTGCATTATTGTCATTAAGTCAAAATTTGGAAGAATGAAATGCAGAACTCAGTGAAATTATAACTGGAAATCTAAATATTTTCTGGACAATAGAGAACTTAACTTAAGTAAAAGTAAACTTTTTAACCCTACAGAGCTGTTGAAGAGCAATAAACATTGCTGAGTGTGTGGACTTAAATTCTAAAGTCAAACTCGAGGTTTTTGTTTTTTTTTTTTGAGGTACGCGGGCCTCTCACTGTTGTGGCCTCTCCTGTTGTGGAGCACAGGCTCCGGATGCGCAGGCTCAGCAGCCATGGCTCACGGGCCCAGCCGCTCCGCGGCATGTGGGATCTTCCCGGACCGGGGCACAAACCCGTGTCCCCTGCATCGGCAGGCGGACTCTCAACCACTGTGCCACCAGGGAAGCCCCTCACCTCCTTTCTTAAAGTATTCTTCTTATTCTTTTCCTTGAGCAATAAATATTTGAAAGTTTAAAAATGTTTACAGATAATAGCTGCCTCTTGTGCAGAACATCAAAAGTATTTTGTAACCTTGTAAAAGGATTAGGCTGTTGATGTCCATATGAATGCCAGGTGAAGATGGTACCCAGTACACTTCACTCCTGAAATCCTGTAAGCCACAAATGTTAAGTGACCTTTTAATGTAATTTAAATAGCTTCCACATATCTGGCACTTTTAGGCTGCTCCAAATTTTGTTTACTATGTTAACTAAATGTTCAAAAAGCAATTGCATGGCTATAGATCTCAAGTGTAAACATAAATAAGAGAGAAGAAGACTTTGTTTTTCCTTAGCTCTGGTGATGTCAATATGATATTATATGCTTCTGTTTTGACTTATAATTTTAACTTATAATTCTAAATATTTTTTGTTGTTGTTTCTTAGTGTTGGAATCCACTCTTGAGACTTTCAGGCCAGCCCAATACTTATTACATATCTTAATTACTTCCTCCAAATCATAACTATATACTCAACTGTCCCAGTCATGAATATTTTCTCCTATGAAGTTTTCCCCCTTATTGGAATGACCTCTTTCATGGACTATCTTTAATACAAATTTGCTGTTTAAATTGAAGTATCCAAATCCCCTAACTAGACATTAAACCTTGAAGAGTCAAACAAGACCTCTGTAACTCCAAAACCTAAATGATATCTTACACACTGTAAGCAGAATATAGAGGGGAAAGAACACAGGATTTGTACCCATAAAGACCTAAGTGCGACATATGACTCTACCAATTGATAGTATAAGTTATTAAACTCTCCATACTCCATATTAATCATGTTTAAAAGAGTGGGAAATGGAGAAGTGGGTGTGTAGGTACTAGTACCTAATAAATTGGGGACAAGGTATTTACTTAACAGCTCTTAGTTCCCAATCCCACTTCAGTGACCTCAAACTCTAAACCATGAAGGTTTTCACATGAGAGATTTTTTTTCTATTCTGGGAGCTCCCATATCTATCACATTGCTTCAATTTATGATTAAGAGTCTAGAATGTTTAGTATTTTCCGGAACTGTTTTTCACCAAGATTTCAGTACCCCATTGCTATCTCCAGCAAACCCCAATCAGAACTCAAAGAACTCACATCCAGTTAGACTGTCCCTAAAAATGCAGAAAAGATAACCTAAGCATCATAGCACAGAGCTATGCCATGTATCTTCTGGACTTAGAGGGTAAATTATCTGTAACATTGGGAGAAAAACTGAAAGGGAAATGAGCACACCATTTCTGTTTGATTTTAATTTAGATGTTCTTTCCTAACACAGATTAAAATTGACAAAAGTTATATTTTATATAACTAGGTAACAGCTTAAAAGCCAAATTTAAGTATGGCTGCTTAAAGAATGCTCTGTCAAATATCAAAGCTCTGAAATTCATAGTGAGATGCCACAGTGGAGGTTTGATAACTCAGACCGCCTGGTAGGCACTCAATAAATATGTGACAACAATTGATTAAACCACAGATGCAGTTTAATGATTAAGTACTGCACACCTCTTATGTCGTATCAGTAACAAACAGCTGTTTATTTGCTTTATCAAAAATTGCCAACTTCAGCATCAATATGATGACTGTAGAATATATGTCATTGTCTGAAAATTCCATGTAAGGTTTTCAGTTTAAAAATGGAGTCTGACCAGTAGTAGTCTCTGATCCGACTTTTTAAAGTTCCTCCTAGGTGCCCATAAATGGAGAGGATAACATAGTTTTATACAATAATGTTAAAACCAAGTCATAAACTTACTGCCAAAATTAAAGAGAAACTTTAAGTAACAAAAGCCATGAAGCTACATGGACAAATTCAATTAATTTAACCATATTTTCCTCTGTCTTGCAAAACAAAGCAAACAACTGTTCTTGGAAGTAGGTGGAAAGTGGCTCCAATCCACAATCAATTTCTTAATCAAAAGGCAGCAGATCTATACTTATTAGTGTGGATACTCTTTGGTATTGCCTAGTATACTTCATTCTTATTTCCTTTTATCAGAATCTTGTTAGAAATTACACTAGAATTTTCATAATATAATTTGCCTTCTTGTCACGGCAACGAGATGGCAAATCTACCAAGATTGCAAAGAACACTTAGCAAAACTGTAGATCACACACATGCTTCCTGGGTAAATAAGTCCGTTCTAAACAAAGAATAATTTCAAAATAAACAAAATTTGCGGACAATGAAAAAAACTGTCTTACAATGCAGAATAAAAAGAACTTCAGGGCTTCCCTGGTGGTGCAGTGGTTGAGAGTCCACCTGCCAATGCAGGGGACACAGGTTCGTGCCCCGGTCCAGGAAGATCCCACATGCTGCGGAGCGGCTAGGCCCGTGAGCCATGGCCGCTGAGCCTGTGTGTCCGGAGCCTGCGCCCCGCAACGGGAGAGGCCACAACAGTGAGAGGCCCGCGTACCGCAAAAAAAAAAAAAAAAGAACATCAGCCTGAAATTCAAATGAAAACTGTATCAGGAAAGATTCTGTAGTGTAACCGTAAGAAATATTAGAAAATGTTCTTCATTGTCCTCAATAGGTTATAAAGAGATCTGCTATGAAAGAAGAGTAGGAAGCAGGAAGTGTAATACACAAAGGAGAGCCAACACCTGAGATGCTCTGGACTAAAATGTTAGCTGTCTGTCCTGAGGAAGGCCGAAAATTCAATCTTAAAATACCCATTGAAACAGTAAGAAAATTATTTGCAGGAAATAATCTGCAGAGATCTAGAGTAGATAACACGGAGGAAATGGACACGGAGAAATTATAAAAGAAAATATAAGAACTATGAAAGACAGAGAATAGAAACCTGAAATGAAAAAAATAGGTGCTTCTGGGGAAAGTACCAGAAATATTGGATTGAAGAATAATTCAAGATATAATTAGAAAGAGTTCTACTAACACTTAAGATGTGTAAATCTGCAGCAGAATGTCACTCCAACCCTAACAATGAGAAAAATCTGGATTTTTTTTTTTTTAACTCAACAGGGAGCTGAGGTTACCACGTAATAAGGTAAACCTAATTCTAATGGGAGATGAACACTTCCGTGGGCCCTAGTGATGGTGTAGATTACATGGGAGCCTCATATACAAGGTAAGTTTGCCCCTATCCAGCAGCTCTTTTCTATAGGCCTTCACCAGGTGTTCATGAGAAAGACTGGGTACAGGGCAAGAGAAATGAATGAGTTCCCCTTGTGGCACAGGCTTGGAAGGAGTATTGAGAGTGGAATATTCATACTTAGAGAAGCACATCAATGACGCAGGCTGTGTATAAATGCAAAATGATGATCAGCTGCTGGTGGGGGACAGGGCAAAAACCCACCAGATCGTTTTCTGAAACAAAACAAAAGCAAGCTGCTTCTGAGGGAGTGGCAAAAAATCCACTCTTGTCTGGGACCTAACCCTGCTTTGACAGGAAAAGCTGAACACCAACTTGGACTTCACCAGGTCCAAGGCAAAGATAGGCCTGCTACTGATTTTGGTGGAATCTAAAGCTATTTTTAGGGGGCTATATTTATGTGGGAGTAGAACAAAATCCTCTTCTATTCCCTGGTTCCAGCAAAGGTTGGATGCCTCTGAGGGAGGGACAGAAAACTTGCCACTTCCTCCCAATTCCACTCTGCAGTAACAAAGCCATCTGCCACTGGGGCAAAGGCAGGAAATCTGCTCAGGCCTAGAACATGCACTGACACAAAACTAAAAACTGTTACTACTGCAGTAAGAGCAGGACATTCACTCACAGCCAAGACTCCTTACCAACACAGGGAAGAGTTTGGTTGCCCTGTGGGTAGAGGAGGAGGAACACACCAGCCCTATAGACTCTGCACCATATATGAGATAGAATTTGTCTGTGGTGAGTGAAGGACCAGGAACTCAGAGAAAGCCTCACTCCTGAGTCTCAGAAAAACAAAGCCTGCTTAAGACTGACAAAGAAGCACATCTGCCCCCCCACCAACCCCCGGCAAAACAAGCCTTGCATTAAATAACAAGCAATAGCAGTCTGCCACAGCTAAAGGGCCAAGGCAAGTCACCCCTTTGTGATACAGGTGTACAGGATCCGGTGAAAGGAGAGGATGGAACACCAAGTAAAGCTGTTCAGCACTCTCTTATTTATTCTTATGGGTTGAATTTTGTCCCCTCAAAAATTCATAAGTTGATACCTGCATAACAAAACAATGGTGGATAAAATATCCTCAAAGTGGCCAACAAGTGCCCCTGGATTTGAAGGACAAAGACCTTCCATCAATTGCTCATGTGCAGAGACAGAAAGTATAACAACGATAAGAGGATCTTCACATTAAATAAATATGGCTGCAGGATTCTGTACAAAAAACTAACCTGTGGAACTTGGACTTCTTGGCAACCTTCTATCAAACAATCAAAACTTTAAGTACTGTATCTCTCAACTGGAGATGGCTACTGTGAGTACATCTCCCAGTGATAATGAAGACCTAAACAGAAATGTGTGCACGTGTGTACAGTAGATGTCCATATGTGTAGTCACGACATTAGATCAGAACTTTATGGCTAACAAATATTTGAATTGTCAAATAACAACACACAGAGAACTGACCAGTACACCCCTTCTAAACTGGATACTATCTTTGTTTTTTGTTGTTGTTTTAAATAAATTTATTTTATTTTTTAAACAAAAATTAAAAAATTCATAAGTTGAAAACATAATCCCCAATATCTCAAAAGTTGAACTTATTTGAAATAGGGTCATTACAGATGTATTTAGTTAATATGAATTCACACTACAGTAGGGTGTGCCCCTAATCCAATGGGAGAGGCCACAGCAGTGAGAGGCCCGCGTACCACACACCAAAAAAAAAAAGACTATTATAAAGCTGGGCATAGCAGTGGAAAGAATCACTGAACTTGAACCACTTAACCTGAGATATGTAAATAGAAATGGTCCAAACTGAAATACCAAAAACAAACAAACAACAGTAACAAGCAATTTTTAAAAAGAAGAACAGAGCATCAAAAACCTGGGAAAATATGAAAGGCCCTAAAATATATGTATGATTGGAATCCAGGAAAGAGAAGAAAAACAAAGTAAAGCAGAAGAAATATATGAAGATATAATGGCTGAGAATTTCCTAAATTAAGAAATGAAAACAAACCACAAACTCAAGAAACTCACAGGACCCCAAGCAGAATAAATACGTGTATACAAAGAAAAATGCACTAGGATACATCAAAATACTGAAAGCTAAAATAAAAAGAATACTTTAATGACAAGAAGAAGAGGGAGGGGGGGGAAGGAAGACAGAGAAAGAGAGAGAAGATGGAGGAAGGAGAAAAAAGACGTCCCAGTAATAGGAGTATACAAATTCTTTTCAATTGTACAGGAAACATTCACCATTATAGATAATAATCTGGACCACACAATAAATCTCAGTAAACATCAAAGGGTTAAAACTGTACTACGTTCTGTGAATTAGAACACAGAACCATAGAGACACCTTAAATGTCCCCAAATAGTTGGAAATTTGTCAACGTACTTCCAAATAATCCATGAGGCAAAGAACAAATCACGGCAGAATTTGGAAAATATTTTTGAAATACATTTCACTCAGTGAAAACACTACATACAAAATATGTGAGATGCAGCAAAACCACTGCCTCAAGGGAAATATATCCATTAAATGTCTGTTAGAAAATCAAATCTCAAATCAATGATCTAAGCTTCCACTTTACAAAACTAGAAAAAAACAGCAAACAAAACCAGAAATAGGCAAAAGGGAGGATAGAAAGATAAGACAAGAAATAATGAAATAGAAAAAATACAGTCAAGAAAATCAATGAAACCAAATTTGGTTTTTCTTTAATGAGTCAATAAGATTGATAAATCCCTAGCAAATTTATCCCCCCAAAATAACCAATATTGAGAATGAAAGAGAGATGGACATCACTACTTATCCTGCTGACATTACAGGAAAAATGAGGAAATATTGTGAATAAACTTATGCTAATACATTCAACACCTTAGATGATAAGGTCAAATTCCTTGACTGACACAAAGTACACTAAGTAAGAAACAGAGAATTTGAATATAACTGTATCTATTAAAGAAATTGAATTTGTAGTTTAAAAAAGAAACTTCTCATAAAGATAGAATTTGGAAAAAAAATTCTAAACCTCTCCAAACTTTCTGAGTATACATATTAAAAACATCCTTTATGGTTCATGTTAAACCATGCAAAAGATATACATTAACAAAACAGATAAAAATTTTTGCATTGCAAGTTAATAAGAAAAGGAGTGAACATAAAAATAGTTATCTAAGAGGAATAAAATCCAGGCTAGCCCTAGACTTGTCATCTGCAATACTAAATATTAGGATTATATGAAACAACTTACACAGAATTCTAAAAAGAAAATAGCTCATGGCTTAAGAATTTCACGTACAGCTGTGGCTCAGATTCCTCATTACACCCCGATACCCATTGTTTCCTTCCACTACAGTGTATTAGATGGCAAAAATAGCCCAAAGTATTCACCCCTCCCTACAGCCTTGCCCTTCACCGTGTAACTTTGTAGGGCCCTCCCACTCTTACTCTGGGGTCACCATGACTTGGGATTTTCGAGCATTGTCCAAAGAACTCAGAACTATGTCTACACAGAGTCATGTCCAAAAGAATTGTGGATATAGATTTTGGGCTCATGGGATGAATTCAAGATAAATAGGATACTACAATATTTTTGAAATAGCTATAAGGCAAAAAAAAGCATCAGCAACTTGGACTGAAAGGAACTGAGACTATTACAAATATAAGAACAATCTCGCACTCCCAACTTTCTAACAGCAGGAAGTAGACTTAGAAATCTACTCATATGCCCAAGGGAGTAATTTCTTCTAAAGTAGCCAAGGAGGGTGATAAAGAAAGGAGGATGATAAAGAAAGGAGGATATATCAGCCAGTATAGCCAAGGGCAATAGAGCACAACAGACTGGGAGGTCAATCTCAGGCAGCAGAACTAGAGGTTAATTGATAATGGTATGGTTAAAACAAAAAAGACAGTCACACATTCATTACATGGTGTGATTATGCATTTTGGCAATAAGTAACAAGACCTTTAAAAATGGTTATATCCTTTTATCCAATAATTTCATTTTTTAATATGTATGCAAAGGTAATAATCAGGTGAAGTGAATTACATGCAAGATTTTGAAACAAGATGAGTCCTATAATATGAAAATGTTTAAACTACAAATCATCCATATAATGAAATATTATTCATTTAAAACATCTTTTAAGTGGTGAAATGCTCAAAATCAATGTTAAATGATAAAAGCAAAATAGTATATGAGATATGAGCTTAACTTTCTACAAAGAACATCATAGTAAAGAAGTTCAAAGGACCAGAGAAGAGTATTTTTTATGTAGCAGCATTGAGTTGGTGATCTTTACCATGTCTATTTGTATAAGTATCTATCAGAATGATCACAACACTTGTGATGTGCTACATTTGTTTGCTTAAAATCCTATGCTTGATATGCCAGGGGCAATGAATTTTAAAAAAATTTATATTTTAACCACTTTATGGTGTGAATATCTAGAAAAAATAATTTCATATGTATCAAATATATAATCTTCTAAGAAACAATTTTAGTTCAGCTAGGATTTAACCCATTATTCTTAATCTCCTTGTTAAAAGGTTTTTAATTGTTTTTAAGAGTTATCATTAAAAGGATGGAGAAATCCACTGGAAAAAGTGGAGCTGTGGCTTACTCCACTGTCAGATAATGGGAAGAAAATGAACAAAGTCTTCTGTATATGGGAAAGGAACTCTATATACTAACTTCTCTGTAATCATATCTCATAATCATAAAAATTCAAAATTTTTACATTAAAAATTGAAATAGAGAAGAGGATTTTTAAAAAACTAATTCAAAGAGGACTGATTTTGCTTTAAGATTAAGATGAAAAGAGCAACAACAACAAAATGGTGATATATTGAAAGAAAAAGAATTGAGTAAAAATTGAAAGAAGCTTAAAGTTCTAACAATGGTAAACACAAGATAGATAAAGTTTTTAAAAAGCTAGGAAAAAATAAAGATGAGAAGCAAAAGTAATTTTGTAAAAGAAAAAGAGTTGAAGGTTTGAGATACATAGATTAAAACATGAATTAAAAGTTAAAACTAAAAGGTTACTTTTTAACTAAAAAAAGAATTGCACTCCCTCTGTCGAGAACACTGGAATCACAACTAACTGCTGAAAAATCATTGACAGGAAGACACTAGAGCTCACCAAAAAAGATACCCCACATGCAAAGACAAAGGAGAAGCAGCAATGAGATGGTAGGAGGGGCGCTATCACAATAAAATCAAATCCCATAACTGCTTGGGGGGTGACTCACAAACTGGAGAACACATACCACAGAAGTCCACCCACTGGATTGAAGGCTCTGAGCCACATGTCAGGCTTCCCAACCTGGGGTCCAGCAATGGGAGGAGGAATTCCTAGAGAATCAGACTTTGAAGGCTAGCGGGATTTGATTGCAGGACTTCAGCAGCACTGGGGGAAAAAGAGACTCCACTCTTGGAGGGCACACACAAAGTAGTGTGCATATTGGAACCCAGGGGAAGGAGCAGTGACTCCATAGGACACTGAACCAGATCTACCTGCTAGTGTTGGAGGGTCTCCTGCAGAGGCGGGGGGCAGCTGTGGCTCACCAAGGGACAAGGACGCTGGCAGCAGAAGTTCTGGGAAGTACTGCTTGCCATGAGCCCTCCCAGAGTCTGCCGTTAGCCGCACCAGAGAGCCCAGGTAGGCTCCAGTGTTGGGTCGCCTCAGGCCAAACAACCAACAGGGAGGGAACACAACCCCACTCATCAGCAGACAAGCAGGTTAAAGTTTTACTGAGCTCTGCCCAGGAGAGCAACAGCCAGCTCTACCCACCACCAGTCCCTCCCATCAGGAAACTTCCACAAGCCTCTTAGATAGCCTCATCCACCAGAGAGCAGACAGCAGAAGCAAGAAGAATACAATCCTGCAAGCTGTAGAACAAAAACCACATTCACTGAGAGATAGACAAGATGAAAAGGTAGAGAGCTATGTACCAGATACAGGAAAAAGAAAAAACCCAGAAAAACAACTAAATGAAATGGAGATAGGCCATCTTCCAGAAAAAGAAATCAGAATAATGATAGTGAAGATGATCCAGGACCTCAGAAAAAGAATGGAGGCAAAGATCGAGAAGATGCAAGAAATGATTAACAAAGACGTAGAATAATTAAAGACCAAACAGATGAAGAACACAATAACTAAAATGAAAAATATACTACAAGGAATCAATAGCAGAATAACTGAGGCAGAAGAACGGATAAGTGACCTGGAAGCAGAATGGGGAAATTCACTGCTGCGGAACAGAATAAAGAAAAAAGAATGAAAAGAAACAAAGACAGCATAAGAGACCTCTGGGGCAACATTAAATGCAACAACATTCACATTATAGGGGTCCCAGAAGGAGAAGAGAGAGAGAAAGGATGCAAGAAAATATCTGAAGAGATTAGAGTCAAAAATTTCACTAACATGGGAAAGGAAATAGCCACCCAAGTCCAGGAAGCACAGAGAGACCCAGGCAGGATAAACGCAAGGAGAAACACACTGAGACACATAGTAATCAAACTGGCAAAAATTAAAGACAAAGAAAAATTACTGAAAGCTGCAAGGGAAAAATGACAAATAACATACAAGGGAACTCCCATAAGGTTAACAGCTGATTTCTCAGCAGAAACTCTACAAGCCAGAAGGGAGTGGCATGATATATTTAAAGTGATGAAAGGGAAGAACCTACAACCAAGATAACTCTACACAGCAAGGATCTCATTCAGATTCGATGGGGAAATCAAAAGCTTTACAGACAAGCAAAAGCTAAGAGAATTCAGCACCACCAAACCAGCCCTACAACAAATGCTAAAGGAACTTCTCTAAGTAGGAAACACAAGAGAAGAAAAGACCCAACCAAAACAAACCCAAAACGATTAAGAAAATGGTCATAGGAACATACATATCGATAATTACCTTAAACATGAATGGATTAAATGCTCCAACCAAAAGACACAGGTTTGCTGAATGGATACAAAAACAAGTCCCATATATATGCTGTCTACAAGAAATCCACTTCAGACCTAGGGACACATACAGACTGAAAGTGAAGGGATGGAAAAAGATATTCCATGCAAAATGGAAATTAAAAGAAAGCTGGATTAGCAATACTCATATCAGATAAAATAGACTTTAAAATAAAGAATGTTACAAGAGACAAGGAAGGACATTATGTAATGATCCAGGGATCAATCCAAGAAGAAGATATAACAATTATAAATATATATGCACCCAACATAGGAGCACCTCAATACATAAGGCAACTGCTAACAGCTCTATAAGAGGAAGTCGACAGTAACACAATAACAGTGGCTGACTTTAACACCTCACTTGCACCAATGGACAGATCATCCAAACAGAAAATTAATAAGGAAGCATGAGCTTTAAATGGCACAACAGACAAGATAGATTTAATTGACATTTATAGGCCATTCCATCCAAAACCAGCAGATTACACTTTCTTCTCAAGCGCACATGGAACATTCTCCAGGATAGATCACATCCTGCATCACAAATCAAGCCTCAGTAAATTTAAGAAAATTGAAATCATATCAAGCATCTTTTCTGACCACAGCGCTATGAGATTAGAAATCAATTACAGGGAGAAAAACATAAAAAACACAAACACATGGAGGCTAAACAATACATTACTAAATAACCAAGAGATCACTGAAGAAATCAAAGAGGAAACCAAAAAATACCTAGAGAGATGTGACAATGAAAACACGATGATCCAAAACCTACGGGATGCAGCAAAGCACTTCTAAGAGGGAAGTTAATAGCTATACAAGCGTACCTCAAGAAACAAGAAAAATCTCAAATAAACAATGTAACCTTACACCTAAAGGAACTAGAGAAAGAAGAACAAACAAAACCCAAAACCAGCAGAAGGATAGAAATCATAAAGATAAGAGCAGAAATAAATGAAATAGAAACAAAGAAAACAATACCAAAAATCAATAAAACTAAAAGCTGGTTCTTGGAGAAGAGAAACAAAATTGATAAACCATTACCCAGACTCATCAAGAAAAAGAGGGAGAGGACTCAAATCAATAAAATTAGAAATGAAAAAGAAGTTACAACAGACACCACAGAAATACAAAGCATCCTAAGAGACTACTACAAGCAACTCTATGCCAACAAAATGGACAAACTGGAAGAAATGGACAAGTTTTTAGAAAGGTATAACCTTCCAAGACTGAACCAGGAAGGAATAGAAAATATGACCCGACAAATCACAAGTAATGAAATTGAAACTGTGATTAAAATCTTCCAACAAACAAAAGTCCAGGACCAGATGGCTTCACAGGTGAATTCTATCATACATTTAGAGAAGAGGTAACACCCATCCTTCTCAAACTCTTCCAAAAATTTGCAGACGAAGGAACACTCCCAAACTCATTCTATGAGGCCACCATCACTCTGATACCAAAACCAGACAATGATACTACAAAAAAGAAAATTACAGACCAGTATCACTCATGAACATAGATGCAAAAATCCTCAACAAAATACTAGCAAACAGAATCCAACAATATATCAAAAGGATCACACCCCATGATCAAGTGGGATTTATCCCAGGGATGCAAGGATTCTTCAATATATGCAAATCAATCAATGTGATACACCATATTAACAAACTGAAGAACAAAACCATATGATCATCTCAATAGATGCAGAAAAACCTTGGACAAAATTCAACACCCATTTATGATAAAAGCTCTCCCGAAAGTGAGCATAGAGGGAAACTACCTCAACATAATAAAAGCTATATACGACAAACCCAGAGCAAACATCATTCTCAATGGTGAAAAACTGAAAGCATTTCCTCTAAGATCAGGAATGGGACAAGGATGTGCACTCTCACCACTATTATTCAACATAGTTTTGGAAGTCCTAGCCACAGCAATCAGAGAAAAAAAAGAAATAAAAGGAATACAAATTGGAAAAGAAGAAGTAAAACTGTCACTGTTTGCCGATGACATGATACTATACATAGAGAATCTTAAAGATGCCACCAGAAAACTACTAGAGCTAATCAATGAATTAGGTAAAGTTGCAGGATACAAAATTAATGCACAGAAATCTCTTGCATTCCTATACACTAATGATGAAAAATCTGAAAGAGAAATTAAGGAAATACTCCCATTTACCATTGCAAAAAAGGAATAAAATACATAGGAATAAACCTACCTAGGGAGACAAAGACCTGTTTGCAGAAAACTGTAAGACACTGATGAAAGAAATTAAAGATGATACCAATAGATGGAGAGATATACCACGTTCTTGGATTGGAAAAATCAACATTGTGAAAATGACTATACTACCCAAAGCAATCTACAGATTCAATGCAATCCCTATGAAATTACGAATGGCATTTTTTACGGAACTAGAACAAAAAATCTTAAAATTTGTACGGAGACAGAAAAGACCCCGAATAGACAAAGCAGTCTTGAGGGAAAAAAACGGAGCTGGAGGAATCAGACTCCCTGACTTCAGACTATACTACAAAGCTACAGTAATCAAGACAATATGACACTGGCTCAAAAACAGAAATATAGATCAATGGAACAGGATAGAAAGCCCGGAGATAAACCCAGGCAACTATGGTCAACTAATCTATGACAAAGGAGGCAAGGATATACAATGGAGAAAAGACAGACTCTTCAATAAGTGGTGCTGGGAAAACTGGACAGATACATGTAAAAGAATGAAATTAGAACACTCCATAACACCACACACAAAAATAAACTCAAAATGCATTAGAGAACTGAATGTAAGGCCAGACACTATAAAACTCTTACGGGAAAACACAGACAGAACACTCTGACATAAATCACAGCAAGATCTTTCTTTATCCGCCTCCTAGAGTAATAGAAATAAAGACAAAAATAAATAAATGGGACATAATGAAATTTAAAAGCTTTTGCACAGCAAAGGAAACCATAAACAAGACGAAAAGACAACCCTCAGAATGGGAGAAAATATTTGCAAATGAATCATCGGACAAAGGATTAATCTACAAAATATATAAGCAGCTCATGCAGCTCAATATTAAAAAAAAACGAACAACCCAATCCAAAAATGGGCAGAAGACCTAAATAGACATTTCTCCAAAGAGGACATAAAGATGGCCAAGAAGCACATGAAAAGTTGCTCAACATCACTAATTATTAGAGAAATGCAAATCAAAACTACAATGAGGTATCACTTCACACCAGTTAGAATGGATATCATCAGAAAATCTACAAACAACAAATGCTAGGGAGGTTGTGGAGAAAAGGGAACACTCTCGCACTGTTGGTGGGAATATAAATTGTTACAGCCACTATGGAGAACAGTATGGAGGTTCCTTAAAGAACTAAAAGTAGAATTACCATATGACCCAGCAATCCCACTACTGGGCATAAACCCTGAGAAAACCGTAATTCAAAAAGCACATGCACCCCAATGTTCATTGCAGCACTACTTACAATAGCCAGGTCATGGAAACAACCTAAATGCCCATTGACAGACGAATGTATAACGAAGATGTGGTACATATATGCAATGGGATATTATTCAGCCATAAAAAGGAATGAAATTGGGTCATTTGTAGAGATGTGGATGCATCTAGAGACTGTCATACAGAGTGAAGTAAGTCAGAAAGAGAAAAACAAATATCATATATTAACGCATATATGTGGAACCTAGAAAATGGTACAGATGAACCGGTTTGCAGAGCAGAAACTGAGGGACAGAAGTAGAGAGAAAACGTATGGACTCCAAGGGGGGAAAGCGGCAAGGAGTGGGGGTTGTGGTGTGATGAATTGGAAGATTGGGATTGACACGTATACAATGATGTGTATAAAATGGATGACTAATACAAAAAGTAAATAAAGTAATTAAAACAAACAAACAAAAAAATAATTGCCGAAATTATTTTCAAAGAAAAATAAATGTAACATCTTAACTTGGTTGGATGTTGGGCAAGAGATAGTACTGTAACATGAGAAAGTATCAAATTGTTGGTTAAATCCTGCACTTTGCTCGGTCAAAAGTCTCTCCTTCAAGCTAAGCAGTAACTTTTTGAGTAAGGTCTCCAGGAACATTAAACCATCGAGACTTTCCTCACTTCTCTTTTGCTACCCTGAACTTTCTCATTGAAACATGATTTAGTTTCTCCTATCATCATCCCCAGACCACTCACCAAATTTCAATTAACTGTGCATCTCTTTACTCCTCTTCACCATCAGCCTTCATAACAGAGTTGTCAACAGTTGGAATTTTTACTTCCTTGATCCATCAAAATCTAACTACTTTTGCCCCCATTAATCCACAGAATTTATATTTGTTAAGTTTGCCAAGAAATAAAACATTAATAAATCCAATGGACAGTGTTGGTTTTCCTTCATTAAACTCTTAACAACTTTCAACCTAATTAAAAAATCTCATTTTTAAAATATTCTCATCTCTTGGCTCAACCTCCAGGCTTCTTTCTGTCTCTCCCTAGGATAATATTTTATCACCTTTGTTCTGCTTTCTCTTACTCCAGTAAATGTTGGAATTCCTCAACTCCTTTCTTTTCTGAATCTATATTATTTCCCTGAGCGATACCCTCCACTCCATTGGTTTGAATTATGATGTGTATGTCTATGAATCACAAACACATCATCCCCAGTCTACTACTCACATCTGTGCTCCTAAACTGTGAGAACAATTATCTTCAGTTGAATGTACCTATAATACCAAAACAGAGTATTTCTATAATTAAACTCAAGATCTCCCCTCTCCCAGTTTGCCGCTCATCCAGTTTATCCTCTGTTTATGGCCTACATGCATGCCAGGGTTTAATAGAAATCATGTTGCCCAAGCTTGTTTGCTCACTTATCTTTCCAATCACTCATGAATTCTTTTTAATTTTTCATTGGAAAATGTTCTTGAATCTATCCACTTATTTACATCTCTATTCCACTACCTTCATCCCAACCATCTCTCCTAGCCTCTGAATTTATCTCCTAATGACTTACATCTAGTTTGTTCCTCACAGGAAGGTCAAAATTACCTTTACGCTTAAAAAAAATAATAGATGAATTTCTAGGAAATCTTCTAGGTGCTCTTGGGTAGAATATAATGTTGGGCAACATCTGAAACCTTTAACATGGTTTAAGATGCCCTTCGTAGTTGCTTATCAGTTAAGGCTGTATTTTACTACTCTTTCCTCATACTCTTGTTCTTGAGACATCACAAGCATTTCCATTTCTTAAACTCACTGTGGCAGGCACAATAATTCACCCACTTGTCCACATCTTAACCCCAGAAACCTGTCAATATTTTATCTTACATGGTAAAAATTACTTCACAAATGTGACTAAGTTAAGGATCTTGAGATGGGGAGGTAAGCCCACGTTATCCCAGCAGACCCAATGTAATCCTTGTAAGTAAAAGAGGGAAGCAGGAGAGTCAGAGGAGAGTTTGGGGTGATGTGATTGCTGACTTGGAGGCACCCACAAGCCAAGAAATACAGGCAAATTCTAGAAATGTCAAAAGGCAAAGAAATGGATTTTTCTCGGAGTCTCCAAATGGAACATAGTCCTATCAACACCCTGATTTTAGCCTAGTGAGACTGATTTTGCACTTTTGACCTCCAGAACTGCTACATAATAAATCTGTTAAATCAGTATGTTTGTGGAATCTGTTATAGAAGCAGTAGGTAACTAACACACTCACCATGTTCTTTTTGGCCTCAAATTCTTTACATGCACAATATGACCCTTACCTAGAATTTTCTGCGTCTCTTTACCTGGCTAATTTTTGGTTTTTCTTTTTACCTCAGATTAAATATCATTTCCTGTGGAAAACCTTCTCTGCTTCTCACCTACAAACATTAGGTGCCTGTATTAGTTTTCTATTTAAGCCACTTAATGGCTTAAAACAAGACACATTTATTATCTTACCTGTTCTGAAGGTCAAAAGTCCAAAATCCTTTTCACTGGGCTAAAATCAGGATGTCAGCAGGGCTTGGTTTTGCTAGAGACTCTAGGGAAAAATCTGTTTTCTTTCATTTTCCAGTTTCTAAAAGCCACCTACATACTTGGCGCATGGCTCCTTCCTCCCTTTATTTCAACCTCTTGCTTCCATGGTCACATCTCCTACTAGTAACTTTGGTCTCCTGCTCTTAAAAGGGCTCTTATGATTACATCAGACACAGCATAGTAATCCAGGATAATCTCCCTGTCTCAAGATTCTGAACGTAATCACGTCTACAAAGACTACTTTGTCATAAAAGGTAATATCCAGGGCTTCCCTGGTGGTGCAGTGGTAGAGAGTCCGCCTGCCGATGCAGGGGACACAGCTTCGTGCCCCGGTCCAGGAAGACCCCACATGCCGCGGAGCGGCTGGGCCCGTGAGCCATGGCCGCTGAGCCTGCGCGTCTGGAGCTTGTGCTCCACAACGGGAGAGGCCACAACAGTGAGAGGCCCGCGTACCGCAAAAAAACAAAAACAAACAAAAAGAGGTAATATCCATAGGTTCTGGGGATTAGGATGTGGACATATTTAAGGGGCCATTATCCATTCTATCGTAGCCCCCATTGTACACTCCATATATACCCTGTATTTTCATAATCAAAAACTTTTTGTAAGTCTTTGCAGAATCAAAATTATTTATTTGTAATAACTTGTATTTATAATATTTACTTTTCCTTCTTGGCCGTATTCTTTACAATTGCATTGAAAAAATAAAAATATACACTGTTATATGCCAGACATATTTTGACAACTACGACTTCTATATTTTGAAGTCTTGACAGTATTCTCAAATGGCAAAAATAAACACTTTAAAGTATATTTTATGAAACCTGTACCTCTAGATGACCCTTGCAGATTTGTGCCTACCTTTTGAGGCTAGTCTCTGAGAGGAAGCAAGTATTTAGGTAGAGCCATGTCAAATCTAAGAGAAGGTGCAAGTTACCAGGGATGGTTTTAAGTTAGGGGTGATTTTTAGTTCACTGAGGGAGGCTAAAGTGAGACCTGGATTGCAAAATTAGACATTATCTTTTACTTCATAGAAGTTGATAGGAGTAAAGTTAAAGGCTAGAGCCCAGAATTAGGACAGGATATCAGAGAATGCTCTAGAATAGTGCTTTTCAAGCTATACTTAATGAAGGACTAGTTTTATCCTTTTTAAATTAATAATCTGTCATGGTTAGATAGCTTTATAAAATTTAACAGTAAATTACTAGCAAAAATAAAATGAAAAAATACATATACACAAGAAAAGACCAAATTTCATAGACATCGGGAAAAAGAGTTACCAGAACTACACATGTTGTTTACTGAATGTTCAAAAATGCTATGTAAGAAATAACTATTACATTCCCACATTTATGGAATTTCAAACTATAGATTACTGAAAAGTTGTGAATGAAAGGGCTATTTTCCACATGAAATCTCTTACAAACATTTTGATGAATATTATGCATGTCAATTCTTAAAGATTTAATGTGACAAATGAGCTTGCTTCTTGCTTGTTAGTTTATCTAATCTAGGTGAGATTGATGACAATGGTGCTTGCTTGGGATAATGTATATCTACATGATATTTATATTTTGTTTTGATAATATGGGTAGAGAAGCCAGTCTCAGAGGCATTTGTTGAATTGAATGAAAAATCAAATTTAAAGTGATTTCAGTCAGTCTCAGAATGTTCATTTTTAAACTTTTATCCAAAATGAAGCAAATTGTGCTGCTTTTCAAAATTCAGTTTTAATTACTCATCAATAGCAATTCCAACAACATATTCTATATAATTATGATTAAATTTAAATTATTTTATGATTAAAGTAAGGAATCCCATATTCATAGATCTGTCATATGTGAAACTTATCTTCTTGAAAAACTCAAATCAAAATTTTCCATAAAATTCTTGTTTTTCAGTGATAACTTTCCTCAGATATGTAACATGAACATCCTCTACCTAACTGATAATTATTCTTCAATTAAGAAACACGTCACAGAATCTGTGGAAATGGTTCTTCTAGACTTCTAACTTTTGTTTTTGTTCTTTGACCTTATCTGCCTTTGAGAGCCATGTTGTATTGGATCATTTGCATGCAAAAATTTTAAATATTATAAAGGCTGAATATATGCAATATGAAAACTAGCAGCCCAATTTATAGCTTTAAAAAGTTGGGACCAAACTGATAGTTATTTTGTAGAAATACTAAGTGTTCAGTAATTAAAACATTTTGAACAGAACTTTTGATTCCTGTTTATGATCTGTTCCACATTATCACATAATAATAATCACAACTTTCATGTTTTAGCCTATGTAATTAATAAACGTTACTATGTCACTGGGCACATATTTTTTCCACAGCAAGTCTTTCTCCGTGAAGCAAGAAGTGTATCAATTTATATTCTGGCACAATCTCACTCTTTAATCTATATAACTACTTCAGAAGGTTTTCTGATATCACAGCTATTTCTTCAGAACACACTTCTACCAAACTTAGACTCCAAACCACATTTTCAAACTATGTAATCTTTTATATTTTTATAAAGTATAAATTTTGTTGTGTTTCCAGCAATGAAGCTAAAAAAAATTATTCTTCCTTCCCTTCACTACTATGTTCAAATCACAGAAACATTTTTTAAATTGTCATGTTAGCCGTATCTGGGCATTTGCCAAGTTGCAATGAAAAATACCTTGAAAGCTTTGTTTTCTGAGATGGTCCTTCTTATTGCTAGCCTGTTCTGGAATACATGATATGGTATCAGAGCAAAGTGGTATTTTCACTACTTTCTCTGCTACAAATTCACCACTATTTTTAAGCCAATATAATAGCATGGCAATTGTATCTTTTTAGTCTTGGCTGTTACTTTATTAGAATCCTGCAAAGCACTAATGTTCATAGGTAAACTATGAAACATCTGTTTCTAACAGCCTTTAATTCAATGCTTTTTCTTTCAAGTATTTTTTGTTTTGAAATTGTTTCTTTATGATTTGTTCATAACTTTTGCTCGGATTTTGATGGTTTTCTTGCTTCATTAGCCATGTTATGACCACACAAATAAGATACTATTCTTTACATTCCTCCATTAATTATGTCTACAAAACTGAACTTGGCACACAAGAGATCATGCTTCTAGGTAAAATTAGTAGTACATATTTGGGATTTCTTCAGAGTTACTTCCATTGCCATCATTTGGTTTACAACCAACAGAGTTCATTTTCCTTGGGCTCCGTGCTCCTGAAACAGCAACAGTTAAGAAATCTCCCCACCCAATTGTGTTCTGAGATATGGCTTACTGCAAAGAGCCAAACTTCCGTACCACAGGAATTAGATAAGACTCAAGGATGCCCCTTGTTTACCTGTCTCAAGGCCAGACACAGATCCTCCAAAATTTCCATTCTTTGTCTCATACATGATTAGTTGAACTATTTATAGCCACTAACCAATCTGGACAAAATACCTGCTAACTTAACCTAAATGTGGTTGAACCTCTCTGCTACTTCTAAATGTGGAACAACCCTCCATAGAAGCCCAATAATTGGCTGACCACAGGGAAAGAAGTTCCCTGATCCAACGTCTGATCACATACCTGCTCAACCTGCTCCCCAAGCCCAATTCTTTCTAACCTTACTTACCTCTCCCTATAAAAGAAAATTCATTTCTGCCTGACATTTGAGACACTTTTAGATATTATGCTTGGAGAGTTTTTCCTAATGCAGTGGTCTACCTCTCCTTAGTGCAACAGTCGTTTTTAGTAAAATTTCTCCTTACCTAAGTCCCAATCTGTTTTTACTTGAAAGTTTTTGGATGCTGACACTAGAATGGAGTGCTGACCACCCTCAGACCCTCTGTCTTCCTCTGTGTTCCTTCCAGCTTCTCTGATCCTCTGTTCTTTCCTGGCTGGGCTTCTTAACCATGGTGGTAAGTCTCAACTCTTCACCCATTTTCTGGATATTTGTCTGTTGTGACACGATAAAGGGTTACTTTGATTCTCTCATGCATAGACAAATTTCTTGGCCCTTCTGTGAGGCCTTTTCTGTTTCTTCTTGGATCCTCTAGCTGAGGATCATTTGAGGGAATTTCTTTAGCTCCTTAACTGGGTATTACATGGAGAAATTTCCTTGGTTTTGTGGGGACTGTGTGAGGGAATGAATCAGGTGGGCCTTTTCCCAGCTCCCTTAAGGTTTTATCTCTGATTTAATTATCTAGTCCCATGTGTAACTTTCACCCGATTAGGCACTCTGCCTCATCTTTTCCCATTGACTACATGCTTTTCCATAATTGCACTGTCTTGACCTGCTTGAGCTGCCATAACAAAATACTATAGATTGGGGAAATTAGAATCATAAAATTATATTCTCACAGTGCTGGAAGTCTGGGATCATGGTACCAGCATAGTTACGTTCTGGTAAGAACTCTTTTCCTTGCCTGCAGATGGCTGCTTCCTTGCTGTGTACTCACATGGCTTTTCTCATGTGCATGCCCATGGAGAGAGAGAGAGAGTGCGTGAATGGGTAAGCTCTCTCGTGGCTTTACTTATAAAGGCACTAATCCTCATGTCCTTATCTAACCATCATTCCCTCCTAAAGGACCCATCCTCAAATATCTTCACATTGGTGGTTACGGCTTCAATGTATGAATTTTGGGGGCACAAATGTTCAGGCACTAATTCTGTTCAGTACCTTGAGAAATGGAAAAATTCACCATGGAACCATTTAAAACTTCAATATTCTGGACTTTTTGGAAAATTTGGGACTGCCCCAAATTTTGGGCCATTTAAAGCTTCCCTTTCCCATCACCCATTCCTTCTCTTTCTTTCTTTGTACTACCTTTGGTCTTCCTTCAGCTTCTGTGAATCTTTTATCTCTCTTCAACATCTCCAACTCCTCCACCACTCTGTCCACCTCTGCCAGACCTTTCCCTTCTCACTTTGGCCCTCAGCTCCTTATAGTAACTCCATACTCCGGCTTTACCTGGGCTCTCAAAAGGCGCAGGACCCTAAAAACAACTGCCTGAGACTGAAAAAGCTAACTGGAAACAGTCTGGGTATCATATCACTCATATGAGCTTTGGAGACCTCAAGATGGTCACTTGTTCTCCTCTTTTTCCCTTGTCCAAAATTTAGTCTATAGGCTAAATAAGATTACATACCAGAGCAAAAAAAAATTAACGCTCTCCTCCACAAACGTTAGTGGGTATCCTTTAAATCCCATATTAAACAGGCAACCTTAAATTTTCCCATCTACCAGAAACATAATCCTGGTAAAAATATAAAGGTGGGGATTAGAGCCAGACCTCTACAAACCAGTGAGTTTTGTATTTCTGTGTTTATGTCTGACTCATAGCTGAAATTTTAGAGTTGAACCTATAAGCTCTGCATTTGGGTCTGTTTGGTCTGTCTATGCATGTATGTATATGCATATATATGTGCTATGAACTGAATTATGCCTCCCCCTTAATTTATATATTGAAGTTCTAAACCCCAATATGACAATATTTGGAGATAGGGCCTTTAAGGAGGTTAAATGAAATCAAAAGGGTCTAATCTGATAAGGCTTATGTCTTTATAAGAAGAGGAAGAGACACTAGAGCATTCCCCCTCTCTCTCTCTCTCTCTCTCTCTCTGCACACACAGAAGAAAGGCTCTGTGAGAAGCAGTCATCTGCAAGCCAGCAAGAAAGCTCTCACCAGAACCTGACTATGCCAGCACCTTGAACTTGGACTTCTGGCATCCAGAACTTTGAGAAAATAAACTTCTGTTGTTTAAGCCACTCAGTCTGTGGTCTTTTGTTATGCCAGTCCCAATTGACTAATATGCAAATTCGGGTACTGTGAAGTGTGGTACTGCTGTAATGAATACTTAATAATGTGAGATTGGTTTCAGAACTTAGTGATGGGTAGAGGCCAGAAAAGTTTTGAGGTTCATGCTAGAAATAGCCTACATGATCTTTGAAAGGAGTGTTGTTAGAAATATGGATATTGAAGGTGATTTTGGTGAGGTTTCAGACGGAAATGAGGCCAACAGGTTTTTGGAAACTAGAGGAAAGACAATCCTTGTTATAAAGTAGCAAAGAACTTGACTCCTCTCTAGTGTTTGGTGGAAGGTAGAACTTGGGAATGATAAATTTATAATTTAGCTGAGGAGATTTTTAAGCAAAGTATTGAAGGAGAGGTTTAGTTTCTCTCTACTACTTATAGTAAAATGCAAAAGAAGAGATAAACTGAAGGAAAAAGGAACCAGAACTTGAAGATTTGGAAAATTCTCAGCCTATCTATACTGTAAAAAGTGAAGGAGCATGTTCTGAAGAGAACACGAAGAGTATGGCTGAACAACCATTTGATAAAGAAATCATGGGTGCAACTCATGGATCAGCCACCTCAGCAGAAGCCAGGTATAGAGATGGAATTATACCAGCAGAAATACAACTGGAACTAAAGGGGAGAGAAAACACGACAGAATGAAGGAAGGCTTTCAGACTTCTGGGATTCTACAGGACAGGATCGTAAATCTATTCAGCTGTGAATATATATACATTATGCTTCAAGAAAAGGGAAGAATAACTCCAAAGACAATTCAGAGATCATAGCGGGAGGTGGAGGTTGCCACTCCCACCATAGGCTCAGAGGATAAGGCTGATTGATTCCTCCTTGATTTCACAGGATAGAACCACCCCCTTGGTTTCACTGGACCACACTGCCCTTATAAAGAGCCACAGGGCAAGGCCCGTACAGAGAGCTATGTGGAAGGAGCCATTAGAAAGAGCCATAAGGAGTATTCTGTTCTGCTAGCTTGAGCAGACTAACATAGTATGTATATATATATGTAGGTAGGTAGGTAAGTTATGTATGTGTAATATTTTCCTAACTCTGGATGGTATTACCAAGTTACATTATAAAATTCCTCAAAGGAGCTCTATTTTGATTGGCTTAGAGACCAATAAGAGTTTATATAAGTTGAATATTCCTAAAATTGCCAGAAATTAAGACTAATACAATCTTTTTTTTTTCCTGTTTGGATATGTTCCTCCTAAACTTATATTTTACTGACTAACTTTACATTATATCTACTAGATGTTTAAGATATGAAAATGTAAATTTATGATTAATCAAATTGAATATTTTGACAAACTTTATTTCAACAGTAATTATGTTTTATAGTTCATCAATATGAAGATATAATCTCCAAGATGTTTTGATAACTTAAAATCTTAGACTCAGGAATCTAACCCCTAACCCTGGTGGTCCAGTGGTTAGGGCTCTGCACTTCCACTGCAGGGGGCATGGGCTCGATCCCTGGTCAGGGAACTAAGATCCCACATGCGGCGGCATGACCCAAAAGAAAAATCTCCTAGACTTATGTTACATTAGGTTAACTAATGACTATTCTTTCAATACCTAAACCATTTCTATGTAAGATGAAATACTGAAATATAAATTACTAAGCCTAATTTTAAGACTTTATGTATTTGGGTCTGTTAATGTTATTCATTTTTGGTCACATTTACAAGTTATATTACAAGGACATAAACGGTTATAAAAATTGGGGTATGTATATTCTTAAGCTCTAAGACAAACCCCTGATCTATGACAGAGTTCACAATTATCCACTTTATACTTTTCTCTGTGAAATGGAAGCTAATATATTTAAAATTTATAACCAATATATGTTAATGAGACTCTACCAGAAGAAACAGTGGCAGAGAAAAACAAATTTCTATACAGGGTATTCAGGAATTGTTTTCGTTAGGGGAGAAAGCAGTAATTTTGTCCCAGTGTAAAGTGATTAGTTATTCCACGTGAGAAAGAGGAAAGTGTAGAACAAAACCTGAATGGGTATAGAAAGTTGTGAAGTGCTACAGACAGGCAATTTTATTTTTTAAGTTTAAAGCTATCAAAGGTTTATTTATAAGAACTGTTTGAAAAGTGCTTTTGTGTAAAATAGTACATTGATGCAAAACTAACATCCGGTTTTCTCTCTGTTAAAATGACAAATTTTCTTGAATTATCAGTTTGTTATTAACAAGAGGTCGTAAAATGTGTATCTTTACCTTCTGAATAATCTGCCTAGGAGGCAAAAATTCTGTGTCATATTGGAATTGTTTCTTGTGTTTTGACTTTAGCATGACCATAATTAGTTAAGAAAATAAGTTTTCTCATTTTGTGCTAAGTTCTTATTACATCTTATGTATACTTTAAAAACCTCTTATTGTCACAGTGATTTTTTTTTTTTTTTTTTTTTTTTTTTTTTTTTTTTTTGCGGTACGCGGGCCTCTCACTGTTCTGGCCTCTACTGTTGCGGAGCACAGGCTCCGGACGCGCAGGCTCAGCGACCATGACTCTCGGGCCCAGTCGCTCCGCAGCATGTGGGATCTTCCCGGACCGGGGCACGAACCCGTGTCCCCTGCATCGGCAGGAGGACTCCCAACCACCACGCCACCAGGGAAGCCCTGACACAGTGATTTTTGATTGATTTTGTTTTGTGTGCCAAAAACAAGCAAATTTCCTTGTCAGTTGCATTTATATTTTAATAAACTCTCATTAGATCTTTTGCTTTTGAAAATTATCAATGATAAATTAATCACAAGTTTAAAGTCTTACATCCTCTACACAAAGTTTTTTGTTTTATTCTCATGCTTCCCTGAAAGCACTTGCAAATTAGCTATAGACCAGAATGCTGTCTTCAAAAAAGGACTGTCTTAGAGACCCTTAGAAAATGACTATGCCAGGTACTCTTGGGCATAGGTTTCTGATGGCATTGGTTAAATAACTTTGAGATCATACCATTGGACTGAGTCAGGATTTTCATAACTCTAATGTAGAAGCAAATGAGATCACAAGACAACCCTGAATCTATCAGAACAAGAATTAATTACATAGGACAGAAAGAACTCATGAAGGATGATTATGGATTTTGCTTAGAATACTGCTGATTTAACATCCTATTTTCTGGATATGAGGAACCCCTTTTTCTTTTCTCTTTTTCTCTCTATAATTCCTAACAATTTAGTAGACTATGTTCTTATAAACAGAAATGAAACATTTATCCTGATCCCTTCATATTTTGGAAAGTCTTACGGATTGAATGTTTTTATTTTATGGCAATATAACTTTGGCTTAGGTTCAATGTGTCTTCCTTTGTTAGCAGGACATAATTGGAAACACTGGTAATAAACCAAGGCTTTGACTGGAATGTCATATTTGAGAATGATGCTTTAAATCACGTATGACTAGACACTATCAAGCTAACTTTATGGAGCCAAAATTCACAAAGCCTTATTAGGAAAACTAGTGAAGTACCTAGCTTTACAGAGCTTCCAGGCTTACAGTTGATAAGGATTAGCATTTCTTTGCAGGCATAGGGAATTCAGGATATTTTAGGGACCTCTAGAAGACAGAAATTCATCCAGATTTATAGGTACTGAAGGTGAAGTATAATGATGAGTTCTTGGTTTGGCTTCCTAGCCTTAAGAGGCTTTTGAAACGCTATCTGAGATTCCTCATGAAAATTTTCAGCAAGTAAATCTTAGAAGGCCTCTAAGGGCAAATCACCATTCTTTACCTATGAAATAATGAGGCCAAATCTAATGAAAGAAACCTTAATTTATGATCTAGAATAACATTTCTTTGACATTATCTTTGATCAAAGGAAAGGTGACTACAGAAAGAAATTTTGTGTATCAGTGGACAACCATAGCACTCCATGCAGGTTATCATATTCTGGCCCTCAATTGTTTTTGAGCTATTTAGCATCACTTACCAAATTGTAAGTAACTAATGGATATGAAAAACCAGTTTTGTTACCTATATTTCAATTGGACTGGATCCTTTCATCTGTCATGCATTGTCAACCTTTACAATATTTTCAATTCTTCTGGCTTCCTTCAATATTTGACTATACCCCCAACTAATGTTTCCAATTTTTCTCCCTCCTTCCTTACTTGGTATTACCAAGAGCTAAAACTTGACTAACCAGACTCTTATATGGACTCTAGGTAGCCATGTAGCAGACCCTTTCCTCCAACATGTGAAGAAAAAATGTGAGCTAAATTCTGAAAACTTGATAACCTTGAAGGACTTATCACCACAGTAGACTATGCATGGGGCAAATTTCTTCCTGTGCTATCTGCTGACTGGGAGATAAAGTGCTCAGGTCTTGCAAGCTCTTAGAGGAGAGATAACTGGAACACTGACATCTTATTAGCTCCAAGAAGCTCAACAAGCACTGCTACATAACTGAAAGATTTTCATCCATCAAACTCTTAGAATTCACTGAATACCTTCTGGGGTTCAACTTCTGGCTTTTTACTTTAATACAATTTTTTCTATTAATAATTCTTATTTTCATTTTAAGCAACTTTCTTTTAAGATGCCTGAACCTAATGCAACTGACCTTTGCTACTATCTCTCAACAGATAGTTTAACTGATTTTACAGGAACAGAGCCAACAAGAGTCCTCAGGTGTCTACTTCTTAGAAGCTACTTTTCCCCACTCTGGTTTACAATCCCCTCTGAGTTACTCAGTAATGAATGATATTCATTTGGCTTAAGCAAATGGGGGAGCTGACAGTGTTAAACTCTACCAGATTCCTGTGCTCCTAGCAAAGAGTGACAGGTAAGAAATTCCCCCTTAATCATTTTGTATTCTATAAAACAACTTACTGCAAAGAACCCTCTTCCTCCATGACTTAGATAAGAGTCAATGATGCCTCCTACCTTACTCACCTATGACAAGGCTAGACACAGACCAAATTCTCATTCTTTGTCTCATCCATGATTAGCTAAACAATTTGTACCCGCTGACCAATCTGGACAACATATCTGCTAACTTTAGTTGAGTAAACTTTAGTTTCATTTCTTTTCTTCCTCAGAACACACAAAACTGAATTTTGACGCATGCCCAGTCTTAGCCAGTATTGGAAAGTGAACCAACTTTCATAACAACCCTGCCGGAGAATCAAGAATCAGCTGATCTTAAGGAAAGACATTTTCTGTTCAACTTTTTGTTCACACCACCCAATCATTCCCCTCTTACTCACTAAGTTCTTTTTAGCCTTGTTAGTCATCCTATAAAATAAAATACCTTTTTGCCTGATATTGAAGAGTCTTGCAGATCTTATTATGGTCAAAGTGTTCTCCCTATTACAAAAGTCTCCCTCATCCTATGGCAATAGTGCCCTTCCTCCTATTGCAACTGTCCTTTTTAATAAAGCTTCTCTTTACCTAAGACCAGAATTTTTTACACTACCATTCTGCAACAGTTAGAAAAGTTTTATCTTTTCTTGAAAAAATAGTTCAGTGAAAATGTTTCATAATCTGTAAATTAGGAGTGAAAACAAATAATATATATGTCACTTCCTTATTTTTCTAAGTCTTGTTAAACTATAAATTAAAAACCAGGCTTAATTAAAACACAAAAGACAAGAAACCAATGACACATTTTTCTGATATATCCTTTTGAGTTATACTTAACAAGCTAACTTTAAAATGCTACATGTTGTGTTGTGATCCTACTACACATAAGCATCTCACCCTACGCCAGTTTACTCTGCAAGATGAACTTTACCAAAACTAGTCTAAACCTTCTCAGTGATGTGAGTCCACTGATCACATGCTTGTATGCAGTAGGTTGTCAAATTACTGTAAAAAAACTTCCAAATTCTTCTTCTTAGTTTCTATATTTATCTTTTCATGTACCAGTACCAAATATTTTGCAGTCCAGCCCTGCAGGCCATGGATTTCATAACACTCACTATGAATTCATAGGCCTTGGGGGTTGGCTCTAAAGCAGTTCCTGGTGCTAGAGACAATTTTGTCACCTATTGCAACAATGGCTGGATTTTGGACTAAGAGTTCCCTATTGTTCAATTGTTCCTCCACTCTGCTGCTCCCCTCTGTGAAGTGTGTTGCCTTCAGCAAGACAGGAAGTCAGTGGATAAGAAATCAACATTAAGATTGAATATTAAAAGTACTCCTACTTTCAATATGGCTATAAAATTAACTAAGGACCATCGAATTTAAAAATATTAATTTTCTCAGTTAATTTTAAAGATGAGAGAAATGCACATGCACCCTGAATCTTTGAAGGTCAATGGATAAATTTCTAATCCACTCTATGTTAGATTCATTTCTAGAATTCTTTTTTGCATGTTCTCTTACCATGTTTTAAGGTGATTTTTAAGTTCACTTGATATATCTCTTGATGTATTTCTTCAACAAGCGAAAAATATAATCAACCAATAGGAAATTAATCAAAGGCAAAGAATTTGCTGCACAATTAACTTTAGAAATCTTAATGTCTAATCTTCAACATTGAATATTTTGTCATTTCAGCTCTGAAGGATAGGCTCAAGTAATTTAACATACTCAATATATATGGTTGATATGCTAGTGAGGAAATTACTTGAAATATGTGAATATTATTTAGGGACAATATTAGTGTGTAGGCAGAGCACATTAACCTGAACAAGATTTTCAAAAAGTCACGTAGGTACCTTGCCCAGCACAGAGAGAGTACATTAACACGGAAAAGCAGATTCTTGAACTCGCTGCCCACTTTTTCACTAAGCAGAAGATTCTGTGGCCACAATGGGAGTGAATTAACATTTTTACTGTTTCTTGATACACGAAATCAAAGTCAGGAAGCATATCAATGTTCACAAAATATTTACTATGAATGAAGGTGTACGTAGATTAGTATCAAAGGACACTCAGACTGGTCCACAAAGTAACCCCTTTCCCTCCTCCCAACTCTTCTTACAAGCCCACAGCTACAAAGACCAAGATCACAAAATAGGTGGTAACCAAATAAAAAATCTCTTATCCTTGTAGCATGACTTCCTCATTGATAAACAGAATAAAAAGTCATCAACTCTGATTCTCTCATATCTGTACAGTGCATGGGCCAAGAATTTATTCATAATCTGCAAAGTTGATTTCAATCAACTGATTATTAAAATATCTACAGGCACCTACCACGTCGTAATTATTTTTCTTCATTTGATACATAGTTAATGTTATGCATCATCTTGAAATATCATTCGATAAAAGATTTTTGACAATAACCTCCTCTACTTTCTCTGTTTGTAATATTTGTCATTAATATTGCAATTGGCTATATAATTTTTTAAGTAGTTTTTGCTATAAAGTCTGAAATCTTAAATGCTTCTCTTCTGTACATTTCACAAAAAAATTAATCACTTTTACTGCATAGAAATTATTTATGCATGTTATTTTTTTATTTTTTGCATGTTATTTTTTAAAAAATCTCCCTTAGTTTACTGGATCAAAAATAAAAGAATCAATGACAATTTCCAACTTATTATGTCCAGTTCTTCTGCCTCCCACTCCTGCAATGACTGAGTATCATCACCACCACCACCAGCCCACCAGACAACTCATGTCTAAGTTCCCCTCTGCTGAGGAGGTACAGAATGTATCCCGAACTATAGGATGGTGGGTTAGTCACAGATAACTCGACATTTGGGAGTGGACAAAATGAAGGTAGAGTCTTCAGGTTATAGGACAATTACAATGTAACTGCGTGTTCAAATCAAAGAGCTGCAGTTTCTCTATTTGGGGACCTCTCCATGGGAAACAAAAACAATCGCTCCACAGTTAGCCGGGATCCATGCAGACTTCTGGTACCTAACAGTGAAGGTATTTTCTACCTACTCCTCAGACAAGATAAGCCCTTCCTTTCCTGCCTCCTTTCTCTTTCCTTCCCTTCTGTGCCTACTCCTTCCTTTCTTTCATCTCCCGGCTCCGTTTCTTCCCTTACTCCTCTCTTTTCTTCTCTACCTTTATGATGTTAGACTTCCTGTGGATGATTCTGTAGTGGGTGATTTCCCTTACTCATGCGTCTGAGAAGAGTGGAATATTTCTCAGGCTATAAACTGAATATTTCACAAGGAAGCAGGGGGAACACATCAATTAATCCTTCAAGAAATGGTCTTGCCATTTCTTGTGCCATTTCTTGCCATTTCTTATGTCCTTGTTTGACAAGGCTTTATAATGGAAAATAAACTAGGGAATACTGGTAAATTAATCTCTAGTCAAATATAACTCAATTTTTTAAAGATATTCATAAATGTACTTCCTATTTGTATTTTTCTTTTCCTGCTGCATATGTGAGATCATGACACTTGCAGACTTATGTGTCCCAGCATATACAGATTTGCATTCCATATTCAGCACTGGAGACCAGTTCACTCTTTGTTTATGATGTTATCTGTGGTTATACTATTTATGTAATTCTTTCTATCACTTTTCAGGCTTCAGTGAATCACATTTCAGTCATGGGTCCATTTTTGAGAGCTGGGAATATCATGCAGCACAAGCATAAAAACAAAATTACAAATTTAATAATGTTAACAGTAGCATGAAAATATATTATTAGGTGAGACAAACGTTATCCTACCAGCTAGATATTTTCAGACAAACAAACCAATGCAGTCCTGAAAAGGACATACATAATTTTAGAGGACATGTATAACTTTAGAGGACCTAATTATCATTAACTGTATGAGTAATGGGATTTCTATACAAATAAAAATTAATCTTACATTTCAGATTTAAGTCTGTGAACAAATCATTTCAGGGATTTTGGATTTTTCCTCTTCAAACTGACGAACTTCTTCCAACATGGCCACAAACCCATACTATAACAAAGACTACTCTGTCTATCATATAAATACCACTATGACCCCCTTCACATTTCTTGTCTCTAAATTCATTATATATTACTTTTTTTTTTGCCTTTTCCTTTTGAGACATCATATGTGTACACACACACACACACACACACACACACACACACACATAATAATTAGGAAATAAATTAGTAGGACCTCTGTGTTTTGACCTCTTATCATAATTTAAAGCAGTTAATAAAGAACACAGGAGCATAAAAACTTAACTTGACCTTAGAATGCTTATCTCTAAAAAGCCAGATAAAACACAGCAGCAGCTTTCATTTGTCCGCAGCTTATGTCTTCTCCACAGAATGTACAATGACTGCATCCTTACTCAAGAGGGATGCGCTTGTAATCTCAGGAGCACAAAGAATCTGAAGGAAGGAGGCTGATACCAGAGGGAAAATAAATAAAGCATTGCTGATTATAGCAATAATGATATTGCACATCCACTTAGAAAAGAACCTTCTGGAAAGATCCAAAATTTACTTCTCTGACACACACTCAATGCTATGGTGAATAAGTATGTAGTGTGTGTGTTTATATACAAAAAAATACTTTGATGAATTTTCTAATAAATATTTGGAAAATTAATTTTGTTGCAAAAATAACTATTCACTGTGCTACTACCAATAAACTGGTTCAAATTAACTTCAAACTTCTTCTCCTTACTTGTAAAATAGAAATAATACCTAGCTTTCCTTTCTGCAGATACACTAAAGATCAAACGGGAAAATGTTTTTGAAATTAATTTGTAACCTGAAAGCAGCCACATAAATATAACGTTTTGATATAAATAGAGCTCTGTTCAAATAAATGAATAAAAGATCATAGTTGAAGATAAAAGTGATTATCCTAACTAACCCATGATTTATTATTTTTAAAAATAAGTTTAAATATATATTTAAGGGAGTACTTTCAGTAGCACTGACATGTAATCATATATATTAATACATTTGTGATTATGTAAAGATCTAAAGTGATATAACTATACATAGGTTGATTCAGTCAGCATGTATTGAACTCATACCTTGAGTAAGACCCATTCTAGAGGAACAATGCTTAGTCTTGACTCTTGCCCTCACCATGTGTGGGGCATTGGAGCACGTGCTCCTGAAATAGTCATTTCACTAAACGTTATAAAAGCAGAGGAAAAGACAGTATTAACTGAGTCCACAACATGTTGGTTTACATTTTATCATTAATTGTAAAAGTCATATTGAGTGAGATACTTTATCATGTAGAGTTTACGGAAGGATCAATTATACACTGTGAAAGTAAATGGGAGAAAGGAATAAAAATGCTGCAAGAGTTGCCTTTACAGTAGGAATGGTATAGTGAGTCTTGAGTTGCTACATATACAAAGCAATGCTGATAGCTTCTGACCTCGGTGACAGACTATTCCTAAGCAAAACTCGCTTTCTACTCATGGCCAGGTATATTTTTATAAGATATTCTCATAAAGAAATAGAGATTACCAAAAAAGACACTGATCCTAAGATCAGTTATAAGCTCGTTAGTGTGTTTAGTTTTATCCATTTCAGGCCTGGTATAAACAATGAACTTTTTAGCCCTTCTTTTATATTGACAGAACTAAGAATTCTCAGTTCTATTACGATGTTAAAATGATGTCATCTTGTCAAAAGTCAGTCATTACAACAACTATATTTCATATATCTGAGAAGAAAGCCATATTTAAAACTTCTTGGCTATTATTTTGAAGAACTAGAGGATTCCTAAGGCAGTCAGGCCAAAGAGTACATGATCTGAAAAGGTGGATAATTTTTGGAAATTCAGAAAAAAATAGCATAGAAGGAAAAAATTGCGGTACTTTTATAGGGGCAACTGAAAAATATAGACTCCCTTAACAAATCTGGACTGATAAGAAGGATGAATTATATATATATTTTAATAATCATTATATTTCTTTGCATAATATACTTGAAGTAACTTTAAGGCGTTCTCTCAAGGCTATTAGATATAAGCAGTTATGATCACTTTTGTCACCTAATATTTGGCAGATATTTTCAAATTATTCACTTGCATTCTTCACAACAGACACCAATATAAGAAGGAGATGAAGTTACATGTTACCAAATACCTCACTGGAGTTCAGCTGAAGGCTAAAACCCAGTGATCTCTTCTTGATATAAAGTCTGACCTAAAGACATGTAGATTCAAAAATAATAGGAGATTTAGAGACGACGAAAAATGGTTGAAATATGTCAACATGTTTAAAAGAAAGCAATGAGTCAAATAAAGGTTTAAAAAAAATCTAATGATCATATATGAGACAAAGTTTTGAGGAGACAAGTTATGGCTTTGCCTTGTATAAGTTGATTTCCTTAGACCAAATTTCTCCTAAAAAGAGAAAGTTGACATAAATTACCCCTAAGGTGCCTCTAAGCATGGATCCAACATGATTAGAGACAGTATAGATTTTAAGGTTATTATTTCCTGGATTTTAATCTGAAATTCACCACATATTGTCTGGGTGAGCAATGAGTCTAAATTTACTCTTAAAATAAGTATCTGCCTTTTAAGACTGTGTAGGGGAGGGACTTATATAAAATAATGGAAATTAAGTGCTTGGCACAGAACCTCACATTGTAGTCAGCACCAAAATCATCTATTCCCCTTTATTAATCTAAAATTCTATGAATTATAAGAGCCAGATTACTCACGTTATGACCTAAAGATTATTGTCTCTAGGTCTTACTAGCTAAATGAACTTGGGCCAGTAACTATGCTTCTTCCTGTGTAAAATTAGGGTGTAAATATAAGCTTTGTTTCCTTTCTGCTCATTATTATAATGAAGAAAAATAACATGAAAACATAGTCACAAAAATAGTTATACTCATGGACAGGGAAGGAATTAGCACTTCTGGGTGCTTACAGTGTTCTAGATGATTTGTTTGCAGTATCATTCAACCTTCATTACAATCCTGTGAAGTATTTCTTTATTTCACAAGTAAGACACAGCAGAAAGGGTAAGCTGGCCAAGGTTGGCCCAGGTCACCCAACTGTTAAGTCACAGAGCAGCAAAGTCAGTCCATGTATTCTCACTTACCCACTCCACACATGGCTTCTGAATAATAATAAGGCTGTTAGTAAGAGGAAAGGATTTAATTTTAAATCATAAAGCAAGAATGATGAAGGGAAGGGTGAAAAATAGGCTAATAGATGCTATGAGCAACAATTTAAGTGTTCGTTCACTTAATAGAACAAAATAAAACTCACTAAGCTGATGAGGAGACATAGATAATAAGTGAACAAATCACAAAGGAAATGGAGAATTATTAAATACAACAAGATCATTTAATGTATATGTCTAATAGTGTATTTTTCCTATTTTTATAAAACTGACAGTGATAAAAGGAAGAAAAATCCATGTTAATTTATCATATATTCTAATACACTTCAGCTGCAGATTAAAGGAACCACACCAGTTGCTGCAACTCCAGACAGAGAGTAGAGAAATCCTCTACGAGCCCCGTGAGTTTATAGAAGTCTTATCAATCACCCTGTCAGTCTTCTGGATCATTATTCAAGTTGCTATACCCAGTTTTGCTGGATATATCAGATCAACTCCAGCTCCATAGGTAATTTTTCTCCCTAATGGGTTTGGAATTTGTTCTTTTTTTTTTTTTAATTGTCTTTGGGCTAATGTGCTGCTCAAAATTTTTGAAAATGGTGGTAAGAATGTCAATCATTAGCTGTGTGTGTGTGCGCGCGCGCCTGTGCATTTATTCACAAACTATTACCTTACTATTAATACACGGGGAATTTAAAGGTATAGACAGAACAGTTATTTACTGTCAGTAATATTAACTGAATATGCTTTATAATGTTTCTATTAATATAATTATTTTCTATATTCCTTTGTTTATTTCAAGGAATCTTAAAGGACAGGGAAAAACATGTTTACATGGTTCCAGGTTGATGCAGAAATTTGGCAGATATCTAGTCATTTGATCAATAAAAACAACATCTGGGAAAATTTAACTAAATATTTACCAAAATTCAATCAGCAAACATATATATATATATATATAATTTTTATTAATTTATAATAATTATTATAGATAATATTTATTATTAATATTCACATTTTAATTAATTATAAGTAATATAATATTTATATATTTTTAAATATAAAATTAAACAAGGATAGTTCTTGGACACATTCACAAAGGAAGTTTATTCCTATGTTAAGTGTTAATAGCAGAGGCACATAGAATTGGAAATATCATCCACATGACAAGATTCAGGAAGGTTTCCTAAAAGACATGAGCGCTAAGCAGACTACTAAAGATTACCTAGGTGAAGAGGAAGGAAAGAGTACTGCAGAAATCCATAAGCATTTTACTATTTCCAATTACAATTTAATCTTCATGGGAGCAGGACTTTTCATCTTTTTTGTTCAGAGATGCATCCAGTATCTAGAATAGTTCCTGATACATAGTAACTGTTGGTTGAATGAATGATTAAATTATGATCTCCAAGTCAAGGAACAGAGAAAGGTGAATTTGGAATAGAACCAAATCACAAAGTATACTTAAGGGTTCCTTAGTGACACTTTCTGTACTACTTTTTCTCACTTAGGCCCTTACAGCCCACAGATATCTGGTAACAACACAGATATCTCAGTAATCGACACTCGTATTCACACTTGCCCTCTGGACCTTGTCCTTGTAATGTGGAATTTTCTTGGTGTAACTTCCCATCATAATCTCCCTTTGTCCATTTACCTTGGAATATATCTTTGCTGATAGAAGCTAATGTAATTTGCCTTAAATTGTTCATGGGAGAAAACCTTTCCAGATATCATTTTCAGTCATCCATAGCATTTTGAAATGACCACTATTCATTGGACTTAAAAGGACTGAGTTCATATCTCTGGTCTGACATGGACCAGGTCTACAACTTCCTTTCCCATCTATATTAAAAGTGGCATCGGGCTTCCCTGGTGGTGCAGTGGTTAGGAATCCACCTGCCAATGCAGGGGGACATTGGGTTCGAGCCTTGGTCCAGTAAGATCCCACATGCAGAGGAGCAACTAAGCCTGTGCACCACAACTACTGAGCCTGTGCTCTAGAGCCCACGAGCCACAACTACTGAGACCACGTGCTGCAACTATTGAAGCCTGAGCGCCTAGAACCTGTGCTCTGCAACAAGAGAAGCCACCGCAATGAGAAGCCTGTGCACCACAATGAAGAATAGCCCCCGCTCGCTGCAACTAGAGAAAGCCCGTGTGCAGCAATGAAGACCCAACACAGCCAAAAATAAATTAAATAAATAATTTTTTTAAAGTGGAATTAAATTATACCACAGGCATTGGAGATTATGATTTATTCTCAAATAACTCAATCTCTTTGTTCCTTAATCTCAATTTTGAGAGGAATAGCATCCTCTGATCACTATATAAATACTTTTCCAATTCATCCTCATAAAAACTAATGCCACAAGGTAGCAATTACCATCACCATCCAAACTTTATATAGAAGCAGTTATAAAACTTGTGCAAAGTTAAATATACTATGCCTGGCTCCATAACTGTTGGGCTTTCTAGTATATATTTATACATTTCTTTAAACTTGGTTAGTCAATGAATCTGAGACAAAGTTATTGAAAGATGTTACTCTTTATTATAATAAAACACTCTTTATTATAATAAAAACAAGCATATAATAACTGCTTATTTTTTTTGGCCATTGAAATAAGACAATATTTGTCTTACAGGCAAAGTGGATAATTGTTTATGTGAATTATGCTTAGTTCATTTCTCTTATACAATTAATTTGTATGTTTGCTATTCTGTGTGTATATATACATATGTAATATAACCTATATGTTTATGTATAGACATATATACACGTATGCACACATATATACATACACACACACACACACACACAAAACAAACACTCATTCCCATCCTTCACTACCCCCATGGACACTTGCATTTTTTTCTCTTTGTGAAATACAGTGCCAAATCAATCTCTTACATATCCTAAATTTACTTGTTCCTGTCCTTATGTATGTTATTAAAATGAGAAGTAGTTTTTCAAATCAGACACATAACACGTTAGATGCAACAAACATGCTAACCTTAATTAACATAATATTTGGTGGAATTGTCCTGAAGAGAAGAACAACTGTATTGGTCTGGCATAATTAGTGAGGCAGAAGAGTATCAATATAAAAAAGATACTTGTCATCTACAGATAACCTGAGGTTTGGGAGACTGTCAGAAAAGAAAGCCATTACCAGGACTTCCCTGGTGGCGCAGTGGTTAACAATCCACCTGTCAATGCAGGAGACACAGGTTCGAGCCCTGGTCCAGGAAGATTCCACATGCCGCAAAGCAACTAAGCCCGTGTGCCACAACTACTGAGCCGGCACTCTACAGCCCATGAGCCACAACTACTGAGCCCGCATGCCACAACTACTGAGCCTGCACACCTAAATCCCATGCTCCACAACAAGAGAAGCCACCTCAATGAGAAGTTCGTGCACCGCAACTAAGAGTAGCCCCCACTCACCGCAACTAGAGAAAGTCTGTGCACCGCAACAAAGACCCAATGCAACCAAAAATAAATAAATAAAATAAGTTAAAAAAAAAGAAGGCCATTACCTAAGTTGCCATGGTTTCTTACAGAAATACAGTCATAAAACCTCAAAATCATCATGTTGAGTGGTAAGTACATCTGAGATGTCATGGATTTTGCCATGAGTTTTCAGACTAGTATTATACTATAAAATACATCTTTTACTATTTTTGAACATGATAGCACCCAGTAAAAATGATTGCATTTGTTATTTCAAATTATATTTGATATTACCTTCATTATTTTTTCTTTCCAGATGGGCAGAGTGTTTTCCTTCTATTTTAAAAGACAGCAAAGTGGGAAACTGGTGAATATTATAAGGACACACTGAAAAGTGCATTGTTACTATGGCAATAAAAAAAGAGAACAAATGCCCCAATTCTTTTTGGTAAAATTCCATTTCTCTATGTGAAATGTTATAGTTCCCTGCATTAAGTGTAAGCAAATAGTCTTCATGTAACATTTTTAATTGAACTAAATATATCCATATGATTTAAATGTATTTAACACCACTATGTTCCTGGGAATTCAGGAACATGACTGAAGCACCTTTTCTGATCTCTTTGCAATCTATATGGGAAAACTGGTAAACTGTTAAGTTCAACACAAACCAACAAGTGGTACAGAGGAGGTCTGCACAGGAAGTGAAGCATCTAACACTGTCCTCTCCTTCAACTTAAAATTCCACCTTCAATAAATTTTTCTTCAAGGCAAATGTGAAAAAGTTGCTTTCTTAAAATAAAAAAACAGACTGCCAGCAATAAATCATGGCAAAAATCTTTTAAACCAGTAGAAATACAGAAGGTAGTATGAAAAATTACTGTGAGATAGACTAAAAGGAACTATCAGGTATTTTTAAAAGAGAAATGTAATTATGGTGATTCCCTTTCAAACCTAGATATAATCATGATAATTCACTGCTTAAAACCAATATTACCAGTGAGAACCAGTAACATGACTAAAAAAGCCCTTTGAGATCTAGCCCTTGCCTACCTCTGAAGTCCCATTCCATGCCATTCTCTGTTTTCTCCATACTTAGTCATTCGGATCTTCTTTCAGTTCCTTAAACATTTTTTTCCCTTCCCAACCCCTCTATATATACTATTTTCTCTGTTTGAAACATCTCCTGAATTTGAAGTATCAATTTAATATCCTTGTAAAAGTCTAAGCTGTCCCTAACCTCCACCATTGTTATCACTACCACCACTCCTGCCCCCACCAGACCAGCTCAGTTTCACTATTAAATTCATATAATCTTATCTCCATTAAGTCTATTGCATATTATAATTAAATAATTTTGTGATCTGTAAGCTCCATTAAAATAAAAAAGGTGTTGAGGTGGAGTTCTCAAGATGGCAGAGTAGAAAGACCTTGAGATCACCTCCTCACACAGACACACCAAAATCACAAATATCAGCCCCAGCTTCACCCACTGGTGGATGGGCACCAGTCCCAGGATCTCTTGGACCCTGACTCTGCCCAACAGTGAGTCAGCACTAGCCCCAAGGCCTCCTGGGCTTCCACAGTCAGCCACCTCATGACCCAGCCCCACCAACCAAGAGCCAGCAAGCTCTGCACAAAGCATATCCTGGCAACCAACCACAGTGGGGGCCAGCCACACCTACCAGACTGACCATAATTGTCAGCCTACTGCAACAAAAGGACCCACGCAGCCCACAAAAGGGATACCTTTAGAGCATATAGCCCTGGTGACCAGAGGGGAGTGCACTGCTGGGATGCATAGGACATCTTCTACAAAAAGCCATTTCTCCAAGGTCAGGAAGCAGAACCAACTTATCAGAGACATATGAATAAAAACAGAAAGTTAGATAAAATGAGGTGATAGAGGAACATGTTCCAAAAGAAGGAACAAGATAAAACCCCAGAAGAACTAAGTGAAGTGGAGGTAGACAATTTACCCAAGAAAGAGTTCAAGGTAAATATTATAAAGATAATCAAAGAACTCGGGAGAAGAATGGATGAACTGTGAGAATTTAGAAGTTTTTTAAAAAAGAGTTAGAAAAAATAAAGAACTGAACATAGATGATGAATATAATAACTGAAATGACAAATACACTAGAAGGAATCAACAGTAGAATAAATGATACAGAAGAACAGCTCAGTAAGCTGGAAGGCAGAGTAGTGGAAATCACTAAAACTTAATAGAAAAAAGAAACACAGTAAAAATAAATGAGGTCTGTATAAGAGACCTCTAGGACAACATCAAGGGCCCTAACATTCACATTATAGGGGTCCCAGAAGGAGAAGAGAAAGAAAAAGGGACAGAGAACAACTCTACCGAACATATAGAGAACAGTTAACGCCCATCCTTCTCAAACTATTCCAAAACTTTGCAGAGGAAGGAATGCTTCCTAACTCATTCTACAAGGCCAATATCACCCTGATACCAAAACCAGACAAAGATATCACATAAAAAAGACAATTAAGGCCAATATCAAAGATGAACACAGATGCAAAAATCCTCAACAAAATATGAGCAAACCAAATCCAACAATAAATTAAAGGGATCATACACCATGATCAAGTAGAATTTATCCCAAGAATGCAAGGATGAGCAAATCAATCAGTGTGATGCACCACATTAACAAACTGAAGAATAAAAATAATATGATTATCTCAGTAGATGCATGAAAAGCTTTAACAAAATGCAACATCCATTTATGGTTAAAACTTCCAAGAAAGTGGATACAGAGGGAACATACCTCAACATAGTAAAGGCCATATATGATTAGCTCACAACTAACATTATATTCAATGAAGAAAAGTTGATAGCTTTTCCTCTAAGATGAGGAACATGACAAGGATGCCCTGTCTCACCACTTTTATTCAAGATAGTATTGGAAGTCCTACACACAGCAATCACACAAGAAAAAGAAATACAGGGAATCCAAATTGGAAAGCCAGAAGTAAAACTGTCACTGTTTGCAGATGACATGATACTATACAAATAAAATCCTAAAGACTCCACCAAAAAACTACTAGAGTTCATCAGTAAATTCAGTAAAGTTGTAGGATACAAAATTAATATACATAATCTGTTGAATTTTTATTCAATAACAATGAACTATTATAAAGAGAAATTAAGAAAACAGTCTAATTTACAAGTACATCAAAAAGAATAAAATATCTAGGAATATACCTACCTAAGGATGTAAAAGACCTATACTCCAAGAACTATTAGACACTGATGAAAGAAATTGAAAACAACATAAATAGATGGAAAGATATAATATGTTCAAGGATTGGAAGATTTGATATTGTTAAAATGACCATACCACCTAAGGCAACCTACAGATTCAATTAAATTCCTATCAAAATACCAATGGCATTTTTCACAGAACTAAAACAAATAATTTTAAAATTTGTGTGGAAACACTAAAGACCCCAAATAACCAAAACAATCCTGAGAAAGAAGAGAAGAGATGGGAGTTATCAATCTTCCTGTCTTAAGACTATATTACAAAGCTACAGTAATTAAAACAGTATGGTACTGTCACAAAAAAAGACATGTTGATCAATGGAACAGAACAGAGAGGTTAGAAATAAATCCACATGCTTATGGTCAATTAATCCATGACAAAGGAGGCAAGAACATACAATGAAGAAAAATGGAGAAAAGACAGTTTCTTCAATAAGTGGTGCTGGGAAAACTGGACCACTACATGGAAAAGAATGAAATTAGAACATTTTCTCACACCATGTACAAAAATAAACTCAAAATGAATTAAAGACCTAAATGTAAGACCAGAAATCATAAAATTCCTTAAAGAGAACAGAGGCAGAACACCTTTTGACATAAATCATAGCAATATTTTTTTGGATCTCTCTCTTAAGGCAAAGGAAACAAAAGACAAAATAAATAAATGGGACCTAATTAAACTTAAAAGCTTTTGTAAAGCAAAGTAAACCATCAACAAATAAAAAGACAACTTACTTAATGGGAGAAAATATTTGCACATGATATGACCAATAACAAGTTAATACCCAAAATATATAAACAGCTTATACAATTCAATAGCAACAAAAACAATCTGATTAAAAAATGGGCAAAAGGTCTGAATAGACATTTTTCCAAAGAAGACATACAGATGGCCAACAGGGACATGAAAAGATGCACAACATCACTAATCATCAGAGAAATGCAAATCAAAACCACAATGAGACATCACCTCACACCTGTCAGAGTGGCTACCACCCAAAAAAACACAGATAATAAATGTTGGTAATGATGTGGAGAAAATGGAACCCTGTACACTGTTGGTGGGAATGTAAATTGGTGCAGCCACTGTGGAAAGCTGTATGGAGGTTCCTCAAAAAAACTAAAAGAAGTACCATATGATCCAGCAATTCTATTCTAGGTATATATCCAAAGAAAACAAAAACATTAATTCAAAAAGATACATCACCCCAGTGTTCATCACAGCATTATTTACAATAGCCAAGATATGTGAGCAACCTAAGTGCCATCAACAGATGAATGGATAAAGATGTTGTGTGTGTGTGTGTGTGTGTGTGTGTGTGTGTATGTGTGTATATATATATATATACACATATATATATGTGTATATATATATATATATATATACACACACAATGAAATGCTTTTCAGCAATTTTAAAAAATTACCATTTGTATCAACATGGATGAATCTGGAGGGTATTATGCTTAGTGAAATGACTCAGACAAAGACAATTACTGCATGATGTCACTTATATGTGGAATCTATAAAATAAAACAAACTAGTGAATACAATGAAAAAAAAAGCAGACTCACAGATGTAGAGAATAAACTATTCGTTACCAGTGAGGAGACGGAAGGTGGATGAGCAAGAAGCAGTAGGCAGTTAAGAAGTACAAACTTCAATGTACACAATAAACAAGCTACAAGGATATACTGTATAGCACAGAGAATATAGGCCACATTTTCTAATAACTATAAATTGATTATAATCTATAAATATTTTTAATCAATATGTTGTACACCTGAAACTAACATAATATTGTAAATCAACTATAACTCAATAAAAAATTAAATTAAGGGCTTCCCTAGTGGCGCAGTGGTTGAGAGTCCGCCTGCCGATGCAGGGGACACGGGTTCGTGCCCCGGTCCGGGAAGATCCCACATGCCGCAGAGCGGCTAGGCCCGTGAGCCATGGCCGCTGAGCCTGTGCGTCCGGAGCCTGTGCTCCGCAACGGGAGAGGCCAGAACAGTGAGAGGCCCGCGTACCACAAAAAAAAAAAAAAAAAAAAAAAAAAAAAAAAAAAAAATTAAATTAAATTAAAAAAAGAAGAAATTTTTAGATTTGCAGTTCTAGTCAATGGTAGATATGTTTTTAATTGTTTTCCCCAAATATTTTCCCATTCTGAACTTGGACTCATAATTCAATCATTGTCTATGTAAGCAATACATTTTATCCCCAAAAAAATAAATAAGAAAGATGTCTCTTTCGCTTACTATATTATTCTTAGTGCCTATCACAGGACTTGACATATAATAAGAGTACAGTAAATATTTGTTGAATGAATAGTATTTTCAAGATCATATTGTTATGAAAAAGAGGAAATATGATTAAAAGGAAGTAATACTAAGGAAAACAAGAAATAAAGTTTTAAGTGAGTCCAAAAATTTTAAACAAGTCAAGAAAAATAAAAACTGTATACAGGAAGGAGAAAACAAATCTTATTAAGTGGTTCAGAGATATTTCACCATGCAAGTGATATATCAGTTGAATTAAAAGGAATATGGAAGATTTAATTAGAAAAGATGAAAGCAAGGAAGCTTACTGTGGTTGAAAAAATAAAGGCTTTCCAAAGATGCTTAGGTCCTAATCCCCAGAAGCTGTAAATACGTGGCAAAAGGAACTATTAATGTGTGATTAAGTTAAGGATCTTGAGATGAGATTAACCTGAATTATCTGGGTGTGTCCAATATAACCACAGGGGAGTTTATTATAAGGGAGGCAAGAAGGTCAAATTTAGAAAAACTAGGTGCAGCAATGGAAGTAGAATTTCGATTGATGCACTTTAAATATGGAAGGCCAAGAAATATAGAAAGCTTTAGAAGCTGGAAAAAGCAAGAAAATATATTCTCCTCCTGGAAGCTCCATAATAAATAGAGGGGAACTTCTTCAACTTGATAAAGAACATATACCAAAAAACCTATGACTAACATTATATTTGATGGTTAGAAACTAGATGCTCTCCCCCTAAGATGAGGAACATGGTAAGGATATCCATTCTCAGATATCTGATTGAACATCATTCTGGAAGTCCTAGCTAATGCAATTAGACAATAAAGGAAATAAAAGCCTTATATACTGGAAAGGAAGAAATAAAACTGTCTTTGTTTGTATATGACATAATTGTCTATGTAGAAGAAATGAAGTTCTACAAGGTAAGAGAGTAGAAAATCAAGGTGACTTTCGGCTTGGCAATGAGTTTCTAGATATAACTCTAACCACATAATCCATGAAGAAAACACTTATAAGTTGTACTTCATTAAAATTTAAAACTTCTGCTCTGCAAAGACATTGTTAAGAAAATGAAAAGACAAGTCACACACTAGAAGAAAATATTTGCAAAATAGGTATTTGATAAAGGATTTATATCCCCTAAATATGCAAGAACTCTGGAAACTCAATAATAAGAAAACAAGCAACCCAGTTAAAAAGTAGACAGGCAATCTGAACAGTCACCTCATGAAAGAAAATATACAGATGGTAAATAAGCATATGAAATGATGCTCGATACCATATGTCATTAGGGAATTTCAAATTAAAATACGGAGATGTCACTACACACCTACAGAATGGCTAAAATCCAAAACACTGACAACATCAAATGCTGGGAGGATGTGGACCAACAGGAACTCTCATTCTTTGCTTGTGGGAATGCAAAATGATACAGCCACTTTGGAAGATAGTTTGGCAAGGTTTTTGTTAACAAAACTAAACATAGTTTTACCATATGATCGAGCAATCAGATGCATAAGTATTTACCCAAATAAGTTGAAAACTTACATCCACACAAAATCCTGCACACAAATGTTTATAGCAGTTTTACTCATAATTGGCAAAAATTGAATGCCACCAAGATGACTTTCAATAGATGAATGGATAAACTGTGATAAATCTATACAATGCAATGCTATTGTGATAGAAGTGACATATTAAACAAGGACAAGACATTGAGGAACCTTAAATGCATACTGCAGAGTGAAAGAAACCATCCTGAAAAGGTTACATACTATATGGTTCTAACTGTATGAGATACTGAAAAAGTAAAACTATAGAGACAGTAAAAAGATCAGTAGCTGCCAGGATTTGGGGAGGAAAGGATATATTGGTGGAGCACCAAGCGTTTGTAGGACAGTGGACCTATTCTGTATAATATTGACACTATCATTTGTCAAAACCCATTGAACTGTACAATAGGAAGAGTGAACCCTAATGTAAACTACTGACTTTTGTTCATTACAATGTATTAATATTGGCTCAACAACTGTAACAAATGTACCACATTAATGCAAGAAGTTATCGTAGAGAAACTATTGAGAGAGGGGGTATGCAGGAAGGAGAAGAAAATATACAAGAACTCGCTGTAGAGCTCATTTTTCTTTTGTAAGTCCAAAACTTCTCTAATAAATAAATTCTATAAATTAAAAGAAAAGAATTTGGGAGAAGTATGTTTAAAAGATACAAACTTGCTGCCTAGTGTTGCATTGCCACTAGGCAAAAGTAGAAAAATTAAAAATGGCTAATGTTCTACTTTTTTTTGTTTATATTTCTATTCTAGTTTATTTCTCCAATTCAAAAATGTTCTCCAAAAAGATGTATTTTGGAACAGTTGTCAACTTATTAATAGAGGTAGCACTTCTGACATCAAGTGAGAATCAGTTCTATATTTCAACAACAGAACACAAAAGGCTTGCATTCTTTAAGGATTCCACAAACTGCTTATTAAACTTTCACAGGCTACTTTAAAAAGTAGAAACTGGAGTCAGGTAAAAAAGCCTCAGAGGAAAAATCCACATAGAAGGCCAACTCCTGTCTTATTCTACACACAAACACAGCTTCTATTGAAAATGTTTTTTTCTTTTATTCAATGGCAGACCCCAAGCATTATACAGAGAAAGAAATCTATTCCCAAAGTGTACATAGCAAGTATCATCAAACAGAAGGCGATATCTAAAGGTGAAGTTGACCTCTTTATCATGAAGAAAACCGTGGAGAACCAAAAAGTCCTTTCATCTGGACACTTAGGAACAACAGTGTGGGACTTGTTAGGGTTATAACTATAGATGATACTCAAAGCCTGGATTTAAACACAGTCTTCCTGAGTACAACGTTAGCTTGGCCCAAAGTGCCCGTATTATTATTTTTTATTTTCTGAAGAGGGTCATTTATTAAGATACTGACAGCAATCGAAAACTTGGAATTTTTCTATGTGGTTATGAGAATATATAATCTTTTTTCTCTCCCAGAAGATGTTCCCAGTAATAAAATTTCCCCAAGAGCTCAATTTACATGACAAAATTTATTTATTCCCTATAATTATAGTATGTAGCGTAAAAAACAAAGTTGTATGAGGATTTACACTACTAAATCAAAAATATAGAAAGGGGCATAATATGTAATAGATTTAAATGTCAATGTACACTTTTTCATCTATATGAAATACTGCTGGTAATTTCATACAGGTACCAAAATAGAGGTGATATTTTTCATCATTACGATTTTGCTTATAACAGGAGGCTATTTCATAGCTGCAATCTTTTATAAAAAATTATATGCTTTAAATGAGTGGAAGCTCCAAATATAGCCTAGGAGAAAGGGCTACTGTACTAAGATTAAATTTATCTATGAAAGTTTTGCTCAAAAAGTCTGCAGGAAATTACTCCATGTTAATAAATGATAACTTTTCAAAATTAAATTTATCATAAAGGTTGAGAAAATGTATATAAGGAAGGTACTTTAAACGGCTGGTAGGATTTTGCCTTAGCTGGCAGATAACAGAAAAATATTTGGGAACTACTGATTTCTAACTGTACTTTCTCCTTCTCTCCTGCTAAAAGCAGTTGAAAACTCATCTCATTCAAAAGTCTTGGCTAAGTAACTCTCTCAAAATTCACATTTATCCTGCATTTTTACTCATTATTTGTAGAGCCCTAATATGAATCACATTCAGTGTATCTTCACAAATAATATTAATTCTTTATTCCACATACAGTTTTCTAGAAACCAGAGTTTTTAAATTTTATTATTTTTAGACCCCATAACATTTTACAAATGCAAAATATGCAGTGAACACTTAGTTTTAAGCCACTGGGAGGTGTCATCCTTTTCTGCATATTAATGACCTAGATTATGAGAAAATATTTGAAATAATTGTTGTATAAACACATCAGCAAAATTTATTAAAATTTAAATGTTCCTAAACTTCGATGGGGCATTTATAATTCTTGGAATCTAAACAGACAAAACAAAACAGGATAAACTTTGAATGTCCAACCATAAAAGAATGATAGAATAATGTAGTTAGCCCAGTATTATAGAAAATTATGTGATGATTTAAAAGAATGCATTTGGTCTAGATAATTTTCTTAATTATATCACTCCCTTGCTAAGAGTCATTTAGCATCCAATGGCCTAGTTTCCTTATTTGTGGAGTAGAAACATTATTCATTCTAATACAAGCAAAGTAGGAATAAGTGAATATACTAGTACACATTAAACAAATGAATGTATAGTTATATAATTTTATGTATTTTTTAACATCTTTATTGGAGTATAATTGCTTTACAATGGCGTGTTAGTTCCTGCTTTATAACAAAGTGAATCAGTTATACATATACACATGTTCCCATTTCTCTTCCCTCCTGCGACTCCCTCCCTCCCACCCTCCCTAACCCTCCCCTCTAGGTGGTCACAAACGACCTAGCTAATTTTATGTATTTTATGCAATGTATATATCATTTTTAAATGAATGTACAGTTATAAAAATTTAATGTATCCTCATTTTTAAACATTTAATATATTCCTTGAAATACTAGTTTAATAATTATTTAATAATTCAATGTGAAAGTTAAAAACTGTGGACTCTGTTTTATTAGCTTGATGTCTTTGCTGGACAAAGTGCTTCCGGTATATTGGTACTAGATGGACCTACAGGAATAGGCCATCTGTGCCTCACTTTTCCTAGTGCTTAATGGGCATATAAAAGTCTGATGTAGGAGTTACTTCAACCCTAGAAATAATTTGGTTAGAATACTTATACTTTTAACTACAGAGGAACTCTCAATTTATTTTATATATATATAATAAATTATATATATATATATACATACATACACATATACGCATATGGATTTAGATACAGGTACAAATATAGATATGTAGATACAGAGAGATAATTAGATAAGGAAATTAATGTAGGTGTAAATGTGAGTATGTATGTGTGTGTGCAGGTGAACATATCAAAACAACAGCAGATGACATTAATAAATCCAAACAATTAAGCCATGTTGATGTAGTAGCCTCAGTTTTCAGGATCTATGTGTGTATATCTATCTATCTATATATGCATATATTCCTTAGTTCCTTAACTCTGACAACTGAGATGGCCATCAAACAGTGACTCCTTATAAGCAATGAGCAAACTTAGCATCCAGATTTGTATTTCTAAGTACAGATAGTATTCTCCACTAAAACAAAGCAAGGGTTCTTGGAGAAATCTCTGATTTCTGAGCTAGGCTAGGGAAAATACAAGATGGGCCTGGACCTATATGGGAAAAGAAACTAAAAAAGAGTGAATATATGGATATGTATAACAGATTCACTTTGCTATACACCTGAAAATAACACAACATTGTAAATCAACTATACACTCATAAAAGAAAAAAAGGGCCTGGAATACTGTATGCCACAGAGCAAGTAATTGCTCAAGGAATTCTGAAGATATGTCAAAACGATATAGAAGCTCAAACTGAAGAGACTTCTACAAGACAATATGGGGCAACTGAGTATTTAATTAAATAGTGGTAGTCATCAGTTATAACCCATTGAATAAAATAGGTATCAAAGTACTTCCCAACAAAATACAGATAGTCCAGATGGTCAACTTACTATTTTTCAACTTTATAATGCTACAAAATGAAACGTATTTAGTCAAAACCAAACTTCAATTTTTAAATTTTTATCTTTTCCCAGGCCACTGATTCATGGTAATATCCTCTCTCATGGTGCTGGGCAGTAGCAACAAGCCACAGCTCCTAATCAGCTGCATGATTGCAGGGATAAACAACCCATATACTTGCAAACATCTGTACCCACACAACCACTCTGTTTTTCACTTTCAGTACAGTATTCAATAAATTACATGAGATATTCAGCACTTAGTTCTGTTCAACTGTAGGTCAATGGAAATGTTCTGAGCACATTTAAGCAAGGGTAGTCTAAACTATGATGCTTGGTAGATTAGGTGTGTTAAACTCATTTTTGACTTATGATAATTTCAGCTTAGGATGGGGTTGTGGGGGCATAAGCCCATCATAAGTTGAGGAAGATCTGTAATGATCAATTACAAAGGGGGAAAGGTTTACAATGGGAGCTGAGCAGACACCACCTTAATCAAGTTATCAAAGTAAACCTCAGCACTAAATGGTATAAATCAAAAATGTTTGTTACCTAACAGTATGCATTAAGAACACAGCATCATGTGTGTGATTGTCTTGCCAAAGATGCACAACCAAATCTAAGCATGAGTAAATGTCAGATAAATGCAAATTACAGTGCATTCTAAAAAATAACTGGCGTGTATTCCTGGTTTGTATACTTCAAGTGTCAAGTCCATGAAAGTCATGAAGAAACAGGAATTCTTCAGACTAAAGAAGTATAAAGAGTATACATGCCAACTCAAGGCAATGAGAAATTCTGGACCAAATCCCTCGGCTACAAAGAAATTTATTGGGACAGTTGTTAAAATTTGTCTGAAGAAAGTTAAGGTCTGAGGATTAGATGGTAGTAATTTCCTGATGTTGATCATTGAATTTGTCTATGTATGAGAATGTGCTCGTTTATAGGAAATATACAATAAAATATTTAGGAGTAATGTAGTAATGTCAGCAGGTTACTCTGAAAGTTTTCAGGAAAGTTATCTGGAGAAAAAGATGAAGGGAGGAAGGTAAGAAAGAAGGAAATGGAGAGTGAGAAGAAGGGATAGAGAGAGGGAGGTAGAAAGTTATTTATACTGTACTTGAAACTTTTCTGTAAGCATATAATTGTCTCAAAAATATTTCTGAAGGTTTAAAAAATCAGTAAGGATGGTATAAAGTATTTTCAGATATGCAGGAATCACTCTCCTGCCCACCCTGCATTACAGCAAAATGAGGTATAGAAGAAAGGGAGGACCATGAAATCAGAAAACAATGTTTCCTTCTTTGAGAAGGAGAGAATGGAAAGGAGTTCAAGATCAACCACAGAGGAAACTGCCTAAAGTAGATGCAGATAACCCAGAGGATGGGGGCTCTAGGAAGGAGGACTTCAGAAAAAAAAACAAACCCTCAAATATTGATATAATGTGTTTGAAACATACACACACACATGCGTACACACACGTAAAGATTATTAGAAAAGAGTAGTACAAGAATAAAGATAACTGAAAATCTCAGAATAAAACAAAAACTACATGTGGGAGAATTTCCTGTCTCCCAACATCTATTCTCATTTATGCTAATTTGGATAAAAGGTGATAGAGAAGAATGAATCAGGGAAGATAATAATCGTGATATCCATGCAGGAAGTAATTCAAAAATGTCCCAAATGAACACATCAAGTAATAGCAATAGAAAGTTAGTTAGAGATATGGAAGTAACAACCAAAAGTAAACATAGTTCAAAGTGATGGACTCTGTAAAGTAGGATGTAGAAATGAGAATGGGTGGAGGATAGCAGGGATTTTTAAAAAATATTTTATTAAAGCGCATGTATCACTGTGATTTTTAGTGAAGGGTTTTGATCCAAGTTAATTGATAATTTTATGACAAGTCATTTTATTTAGATATTCTGAGGGAAGATGTTTGAGACAGGAATCCACTAGAGGTCTGTCCCTTGAGTTTCCAAGATCCCTGTGCCAATGGTTGCTAAACTGTGATTTATAATTCATTACTAGATCATGAAGTCATTTTAGTGAGTCTAGTTTTATGTTATGCTTGCTTGAAATAGAATATAATAAAATGGCATGGCATGGCATGGCATAGCTTAGATCAGAATTAAACACACATACACAGGTGTGTGCATGTGTACACATGGTGTGTGGGTGTCATGCTACAAAAGATATTTTTTATGTTGGGTCCAGTGAAAAATTTTGAAAGCTACCTAACAGACAATTACATTTTTCCTAATTTTTGAAGCTTCTTCCTTTCCTTTCCTCCAAATCCAGAATTACATTAAAAAAGAGAGACACACTAATGTATGCAACAGTGCCAATTGATAAGACAGGTCGTCCTTTTTAAGTAAATAATTAATGTATATAGTATTTTTAAATGTTTAACTGTGCATAAGTACAAGTGATTATATGTATATATGCTGAATAACAGTAAACATCAGTGATTATTTATCAGTAATTTATATCAGGGGTAGCCAATTATGGCTCACAGGCCAAATACACCCACAGCTTGTTTTTGAAAATAAAGTTTTGTTGGAGCTCAGTCATACTTTTGGTTTACGTACTATGTGTGGCTACCTTTACGTTACAATGGTAGAGCTGAGTAGTTGTAACTGACCACATAGCCAAGGAAGTCTAAAATATTTACTTCGTTCCTTTATAGAAGAAGTTTGCTGACCCCTGAATTAGACAAATAGTATAATTCACTGGCTATTAGATTTGAGCATTTGGACAGTCTGGGAAGAATGAGATAGTGAGTTTGGAAAAATGTAATATATTTTATTTTGTTGTAAGAAAATGAGATGTATAAGAGAAAAACAAATGCAGCTTGGCCTTTGACTAAATCAAGTTTCTGAAGTTTAAAAATACTAATGGATGGGGCTTCCCTGGTGGCGCAGGGGTTGAGAGTCCGCCTGCCGATGCAGGGGACACGGGTTCGTGCCCCAGTCTGGGAAGATCCCACATGCCGCGGAGCGGCTGGGCCCGTGAGCCATGGCCACTGAGCCTGCGCGTCCGGAGCCTGTGCTCCGCAGCGGGAGAGGCCACAACAGTGAGAGGCCCGCGTATCAAAAAAAAAAAAAAAAAAAACTAATGGTACCATTAGTTAAATGCTTACCTTTTGCTAGTGTTTTCTTTAATAATACCTTTAATTATAACCGAGGTATTATTACAGCTCTTTTCCATGTGAGGAAAATGTGGTTTATATATATTAGGAAACTTAGCAAAATTTACCTAGTAACTTTACCTAGAAGTGATGTGACTGATACTTGATTTCAAGTCTGTTGAATTCCAAAGCTATATCTTAACAACTATGTTAAATTGTTGTACTTTGTTCCTGAACACTGAAGTGTCTCATGAATATGCATTACGAATACTAGGAAATAAGTTCAAACTGAATGTCCCACTAAGAATGAGTCAATGGATACTTCCTTTAGAAAAAAAAAAAAAAGTATATGTACATTTTCCTTGACAAGAAAGAAAAAATGGCTGGGAACAGAGTTCATATAGGAAGATTCATTAAATGGTTTTATACAACCATTACCTACTGTAACTAAGAACAGAAAAATGGTAACTCATCAGCAGTGAAACTCTGCCTTGCCATCCACCAGTTGTGCTTTCTTAGCCCAAACTGTTCAACTCTCTGAGCTTCGTTACTCTTCATCATTAAAACAAGACTAAGAAATTTGCACCCCAACGTTCATAGCAGCATTAATTACAACTGCCAAGATACAGAAACAATCTAAGTGCCCATCAACAGATGACTGGATAAAGAAGATGTGGTATATATCTATACAATGGAACACTATTCAGCCATAAAAAAGAATAAAACTTTTTTGCAACAACATGGATCAACTTGGAGGGTTTCATGCTCAGTGAAAAAAATCAGAGAGAAAAAGACAAATACTGTATGATGTCACCTATATGTGGAATCTAAAAATAAAACGAATGAACAAAACAGAAACAGATTCACAGGTATAGAAAACAAACTAGTAAGAAGAGGGAAGAGGGAAGGGGCAAGATAGGTGAAGGGAATGAAAAGATACAACTACTAGGTGTACAATAAATAAGTAACGAGTACAACACAGGGAATATAGTAAATGTTTTATAATAATTTGTATGGAATATACTCTACAAAAATATCAAATTACTGTGTTGTACATCTGAAACTAATATAATATTGTAAGTCAACTATACTTCAATTAAAAAAAAAGAAATTTGCTGTAAGGAGCTAATGGAATCTTGATACAAAAGTGCATAGAATGTAGTAGTTAATAAATAAGTTGTTAGTTATAAAGTATGTTGGTTCTATAGGAAGGCTGTTTTTCTTGCAACAATGTTTATTTAAAAAATTAACTAATGGTCTAAAGGTATTGAAAAACTATGTCTTTATTTCTCTAAGACATATAGATCTGGTTTTCTTGTCTGAGTAGGTAGGTTCTATGAAAGCAGGAATCAACAGTCTCTTGAGATCTTTTTACTTCCAATACCTTAAAAGTAGTATTAGTTTACTGGATACAAATTAGGGCCCAGAGCTAACCTCAGACACAGAGGATGTCAGGCATGTTTACCCTTGTCTCCCACCAAAGGAGTTTGCCTGATCCAAATATTGTCTACCTAATACTTGTAAGGACCCTTGTCACTAACCTCACCATTTCCAGAAGCCCAGTTCTCTTTCCAGTCATTTACCACTGTTCATTAGAAAGTACAATAACATGCAGAAAATAAGAGTTTTATGGCAAAGATGTTATCTTAGTTAAGCATGATCAGGAAACTGGTAAAAACTGAGAATTTTCTATTACTAATAAATCTGTGCCACATATATATTATGCACATATATAGTAAAAAAAATTCTGGCTTTCTGGTTATTCTTTCCAACCTATTTTAAATTCAAGAAAAAGATCATTTTCTAAATGACAGTAATAGGCAACAAATACTATTCTACTATTAAAGGCAAGCAACTCACTACTTTATTACTGGCAGTTTTCCTCCTGTTCACTAACATTTACTAAGTATTTACTATGTGCTACATATGCATCTTATTTAATATTCATTAAAACTGCAAGAAGTAGCTACTAAGTATATATGGAAACTGAGCCTTAGAAACCATAAGTTACTGAAAGTCTAAAAATTAGTTAAGAGGTGGAAATGGAATTCAGAGACAGCCCTTTCTAATACTGAAATGTGCTATTATTCATTAGGGAATTATACTTGCATTTCAAATTGTGGTCATTTGGGATAGTGTGTTCTTCACTTGCAAATAACTATTATTATAGTCAATATGTGAAGGATTAGAAAATATAAAAAGGCCTATTATGCTGACAGAGGGACCAAGTGCCAATGTATTTATGACTTACATTTACTTCATTAGATATGCAAAACAAAATATGGTTTTAGGATGAGATTCTTATGACAAATTCTTTTGTACATTGACAAATCTCTGGTACAAAAATGTCATTATATGAAGTGAGACTGGTTAAAAGCAAGCAAAAAAAGTTATAGCTAATAAAGATCTGTCTGTTTTGCTTCTAGAAGGCACAAATACTTTCAAGTTTGGCTTTCTATAGATCTGTTGAATTCCTATAGGAACTCAGTTGTAACTGAGTGCGACTCATCCTTTATATACCCAAGCTCTTCCTTTACGCAATTATGCCTCATTTCATGCATCCAATGTATGTCTGCCCCTCACCCCCATTTACCTTAAGCTTTGAAACAAAAATGAATCTAACACCAACCAGTACTTGTGGTTATTATCTCTGTTAAAATCAAGTTATATAAAAGTGCTATCTTTCCTGGGAGTATTTGCATTTTAAACCTGTTAACTCTCATTTACAACAAAAGACTTTTAACCTTTCGGCTGGTGAAGGAATTTTTTTACAAGGAAATGGCACATATATCAGAGAGGAGAATAAGCCATGTAACTCATGCAGTTAGTCATTTTACAATAAGACTAGTAGTATGGCCATACAGAAGATCAGTCCTGAGGAATGACCCAGGTACATTATCTAGACTCCTAATCTTAGGAGCTATTAAGAGTGGTGGAACCCTTTCACTCCTACATCCAGAGTCTAAATTGCACAGCCCTGGAACCTGTCCCTTCCCTCCAGTTTTCCTCCCTCTTTCTCTTAACCCACAATTGCATCTTTAGGTACCAAGAAGCCCAGATCTATAGATTAAATTCTTTCGATCTATAGATGATATGTAAATTTTTTTTATTAGAGTATAATTGCTTTACAGAGAATGGACATGTAGATAATATTTTTTAAATGTTGTGACAATTTATAATACGTTATGATTGATTTCTGTGTTTTCTACTTACAATTGGTTATGAGGGTTATAGTGAATAAATATAATAGCATATACTGGTACACAGTCCTTATTAATAATGTTATTATTGCTGTCTAATCTACTATGAAATGCTGCTTCTAAGAATAATCATTTCAAAACTCAAATTATTTGCTGGATGTATATTTTAATACATGGCAAAAGTAAGATTTCTATTTCATGCTTAAGTGTCATTTTGTACTTCATACTTAGAGATAAAAACAGATCAAGTTATTACTCTTCATAAATCATAACTGAACAGTTATAACCTCAAGGAGATCAGCCTGACATACATAAAATACAGAACTGCAGGCTAAGTGTGACAATCACATTGAACTCTATGAGGTCAGAGTGTAATTCTCCAAAGTAATTATTTTCTAGCCCTATTCTGAGAGAGGATTAGTGATTCAATATATCCGTCAATACTTATTTGTTTCTGTTACTTCTGATTGTGGGTTTTTTCAGAGAATTCAGATTGCTATTTAGCTCAACAGTAAAATCTCTGCATATCAAATGAAAAGGAAAATACCTAGAGAAATTGAATTCTACAAAACGTTAATTTTACCACTTAAAAACTTAGAAATAATCCCCAATTATATTCTCAAAAATACCGCTGGGTACTTCCTTTTTAAAAGATGAATCATCTTTTGCTTCTTCACTTGATTCCAATTTCTCCCTCTTCAATCCATGCCACCTCCTTAGGGCCTTGATCAAAAAAGCACCACTTCTTGACTCATTATCTTTCTCCCCACCACTCTGCTACCTCCCAACACTTGCCAAACAGAATGCTAGAGTCTCTTCAGACATTAACAAAATAGACAGTCTTAGTGTTGCCTTAACGTCCTCCCTTTTTTCATTATCAAGAATAAATATTAGTCCCAAGTTCATCACCTTCACTTCCTTGCCTTACATTTCCATCTCAGTTTTCAGAAATCTACATAGGTACATTATCCTAAAACTGTTCCCCTATGATCATCAATTATTTCCTAGTGGTCAAGTTCACTGAACCTTTCCTTGGTTGACTTCTCTTTGACTTCAATACCATGCATGATCTTCTCCATTAATAACACCTCTTCTCTTCACTTCCATGAAAAACCTTTTCTCCCTTCTACTACTTCTCTACCATTTTCTCATTCTCTACCAGTAACTTTTCCTCTAATTATTCCATGGGTCCACATCAACTGTATATAGGTGGTTCTCTTTCTCCTGAGCCCCAGATTTTGTATCCACGTTTATATTTACTTATCTATTTGAATGAAACATAGACCACTCAGTCTCCACATAAATAAACGAATCACATATACCACACCAGTTCCTCTTCTTCAAACATTCGTTGTGAAATAAAAAAGCTGAGAAGAGCAACAGTCAGCTCTACCCACCACCAGTCCCTCCCATCAGGAAACTGACACAAGTCTCTTAGATAGCCTCATCCACCAGAGGGCAGACAGCAGAAGCAATAAGAACTACAATCCTGCAGCCTGTGGAACAAAAACCACACTCACAGAAAGATAGACAAGATGAAAAGGCAGAGGGCTATGTACCAGATGAAGGAACAATATAAAACCCCAGAAAAAAAACTAAGTGAAGTGGAGATAGGCAACCTTCCAGAAAAAGAATTCAGAATAATGATAGTGAAGATGATACAGGACCTTGGAAAGAATGGACGCAAATATCGAGAAGATGCAAGAAATGTTTAACAAAGACCTAGAAGAATTAAAGAACAAACAAACAGAGATGAACAATACAATAACTGAAATGAAAACTACACATGAAGGAATCAATAGCAGAATAACTGAGGCAGAAGAACGGATAAGTAACCTGGAAGACAGAATGGTGGAATTCACTGCTGTGGAACACAATAAAGAAAAAAGAATGAAAAGAAATGAAGACAGCATAAGAGACTTCTGGGACAACATTAAATGCAATAACATTCGCATTGTAGGAGTCCCAGAAGGAGAAGAGAGAGAGAAAGGACCATAGAAAATATTTGAAGAGATTATAGTCGAACACTTCCCTAACATGAAAAAGGAAATAGCCACCCAAGTCCAGGAAGTGCAGCGAGCCCCATAAAGGATAAACCTAAGGAGAAACACGCCGAGACACATAATAATCAAATTGGCAAAAATTAAAGACACAGAAAAATTATTGAAAGCTGCAAGGGAAAAATGACAAATAACATACAAGGTAACTCCCATAGGTTAACAGCTGATTTCTCAGCAGAAACTCTACAAGCCAGAAGGGAGTGGCATGATATACTTAAAGTGATGAAATGGAAGAAACTACAACCAAGATTACTCTACCCAGCAAGGATCTCATTCAGATTCAATGGGGAAATCAAAAGCTTTACAGACAAGCAAAAGCCAGAAGAATTCAGCACCAGCAAACCAGCTCTACAACAAATGCTAAAGAAACTTCTCTAAGTGGGAAACCCAAGAGAAGAAAAGGATCTACAAAAACAAACCAAAAACAATTAAGAAAATGATCATAGGAACAGACATATCGATAATTACCTTAAACACGAATGGATTAAATGCTCCAACCAAAAGACACAGGCTTGCTGAATGGATACAAAGACCCATGTATATGCTGTCTATAAGAGACCAACTTCAGAACTAAGGACACATACAGACTGAAGGTGAGGGGGTGGAAAGAGATATTCCATGCAAATGGAAATCAAAAGAAAACTGGAGTACCAATACTCATATCAGATAAAATACTTTAAAATGAAGAATGTTACAAGAGACAAGGAAGGACACTACATAATGATCAAGGGATTGATCCAAGAAGAAGATATAACAATTATAAATATATATGCACCCAACATAGGAGCACCTCAATACATAAGGCAGCTGCTAACAGCTATAAAAGAGGAAATCGACAGTAACCCAATAATAGTGGGGGACTTTAACACCTCACTTACAGCTATGGACAGATCATCCAAAATGAAAATAAATAAGGAAACAGAAGCTTCAAATGACACAATAGACCAGATAGATTTAATTGATATTTATAGAATATTCCATCCAAAAAGAGCAGATTACACTTTCTTCTCAAGTGCACACAGAACATTCTCCAGGATAGATCACATCTTGGTTCACAAATCAAGCCTCAGTGAATTTAATAAAATTGAAATCACATCAAGCATCTTTTCTGGCCACAACTCTATGAGATTAGAAACAAATTATGGGGGAAAAAACGTAAAAAACACCAAACACGTGGAGGCTAAACAATACGTTACTAAATAACCAAGAGATCATGGAAGAAGTCAAAGAGGACCTCAAAAAATACCTAGAGAAAATGACAATGAAAACACGATGATCCAAAAGCTATGGGATGCAGCAAAAGCAGTTCTAAGAGGCAAGTTTATAGCTATACAAGCCTACCACAAGAAACAAGAAAAACCTCAAACAATCTAACCTTACATCTAAAGAAACTAGAGAAAGAAGAAAAAACAAAACCCAAAGTAAGAAGAAGGAAGGAAGTCATAAAGATCAGAGAAGAAATAAATGAAATAGAAACAAAGAAAACAATAGCAAAGATCAATAAAACTAAAAGCTGGTTCTTGGAGAAGATAAACACAATTGATAAGCCATTAGCCAGACTCATCAAGAAAAAGAGGGAGAGGACTCAAATCAATAAAATTAGAAATGAAAAAGGAGAAGTTACAACAGACACCACAGAAATACAAAGCATCCTAAGAGACTACTACAAGCAACTCTATGCCAACAAAATGGACAACCTGGAAGAAATGGACAAATTCTTAGAAAGGTATAACCTTCCAAGACTGAACCAGGAAGAAATAGAAAATATGAACAGACAAATCACAAGAAATGAAATTGAAACTGTGATGAAAAAACTTCTAACAAACAAAAGTCCAGGACCAGATGGCTTCACAGGTGAATTCTATCATACATTTAGAGAAGAGGTAACACCCATCCTTCTCAAACTCTTCCAAAAATTTGCAGGGGAAGGAACACTCCCAAACTCATTCTATGAGGACACCATCACCCTGATACCACAACCAGACAAAGATACTACCAAAAAAGAAAATTACAGACCAGTATCACTCATGAATATAGATGCAAAAATCCTCAACAAAATACTAGCAAACAGAACCTAACAACACATTAAAAAGATCCCACACCACGATCAAGTGGGATTTATCCCAGGGATGCAAGGATGCTTCAATATATGCAAATCAATCAATGTGATACACCATATTAACAAATTGAAGAATAAAAACCTCATGATCATCTCAATAGATGCAGAAAAAGCTTTTGACAAAATTCAACACCCATTTATGATAAAAACTCTCCAGAAAGTAGGCATAGAGGGAACCTACCTCAACATAATAAAGGCCATACATGACAAATCCACAGCAAACATCATTCTCAATGGTGAAAAACTGAAAGCATTTCCTCTAAGATCAGGAACGGGACAAGGATGTGCACTCTCACCACTATTATTCAACATAGTTTTGGAAGTCCTAGCCACGACAATCAGAGAAGAAAAAGAAATAAAAGGAATACAAATTGGAAAAGAAGATGTAAAATTGTCACTGTTTGCATATGACATGATACTATACATAGAGAATCCTAAAAATGCCACCAGAAAACTCCAACAGCTAAACAGTGAATTTGGTAAAGCTGCAGGATACAAAATTAATGCACAGAAATCTCTTGCATTCCTATACACTTATGATGAAAAATCTGAAAGAAAATTAAGGAAACTCTCCCATTTACCATTGCAACAAAAAGAATAAAATACCTAGGAATAAACCTGCCTAGGGAGACAAAAGTCCTGTATGCAGAAAACTATAAGACACTGATGAAAGAAATTAAAGATGATACCAACAGATGGAGAGATATGCCATTTTTTGGATTGGAAGAATCAATATTGTGAAAATGACTATACTACCCAAAGCAATCTACAGATTCAATGCAATCCCTATCAAATTACCAATGGCATTTTTTATGGAACTGGAACAAAAAAATTTTAATTTGTATGGAGACACAAAAGACCCCAAATAGACAAAGCAGTCTTGAGGGAAAAAAATGGAGCTGGAGGAATCAGACTCCCTGACTTCAGACTATACAAGACAATATAGTACTGGCACAAAAACAGAAACATAGATTAATGGAACAAGATAGAAAGCCTAGAGATAAACCCACACAACTATGGTCAACTAGTCTATGACAAAGGAAGCAAGGCTATACAATGGAGAAAATACAGTCCCTTCAATAATTGGTGCTGGGAAGACTGGACAGATACATGTAAAAGAATGAAATTAGAACACTCCCTAACACCATACACAAAAATAAACTCAGAAAGGATTAGAGACCTAAATGTAAGACCAGACAGTATAAAACTCTTAGAGGAAAACATAGGAAGAACACTCTTCGACATAAATTCCAGCAAGATCTTTTTGATCCACCTCCTAGAGTAATGGAAATAAAAATGAAAATAAACAAATGGGACCTAATGAAACTTCAAAGCTTTTGCACAGAAAATGAAACCATAAACAAGAAGAAAAGACAACCCTCAGAATAGGAGAAAATATTTGCAAATGAATCAACGGACAAAGGATTAATCTCCAAAATATATAAACAGCTCATGCAGCTGAATATTAAAAAAACAAACAACCCAATCCAAAAATGGGCAGAAGACCTAAATAGACATTTCTCCAAAGAAGACATACAGATGGCCAAGTAGCACATGAAAAGCTGCTCAACATCACTAATTATTAGAGAAATGCAAATCAAAACTACAATGAGGTATCACCTCACACCTGTTAGAATGGGCATCATCAGAAAATCTACAAACAACAAATGCTGGAGACAGTGTGGAGAAAAGGGAACCCTCTTGCACTGTTGGTGGGAATGTAAATTTATACAGCCACTATGGAGAACAGTATGGAGTTCCTTAAAAAACTAAAAATTGAACTACCATATGACCCAGCAATCCCACTACTCGGCATATACCCACAGAAAAGCATAATCCAAAAACACACACGCACCCCAATATTCATTGCAGCACTATTTACAATAGCCAGGTCATGGAAGCAACCTAAATGCCCATCGACAGATGAATGGATAAAGAAATTGTAGTACATATATAGAATGGAATACTACTCAGCCATAAAAAGGAACGAAATTGAGTCATTTGTTGAGACGTGGATGGATCTAGAGACTGTCATACAGAGTGAAGTAAGTCAGAAAGAGAAAAACAAATATCGTATATTAACACATGTATGTGGAACCTAGAAAAATGGTACAGTTGAACCGGTTTGCAGGGCAGAGGTTGAGACACAGATATAGAGAACAGATGTATGGACACCAAGGGGTGAAACCCACGTGGGGGTGGGGATGGTGGTGTGCTGAATTGGACGATTGGTATCAACATGTATACACTGATGTGTATAAAACTGATGACTAATAAGAACCTGCTGTATAAAAAAAAATAAAATTCAAAAATAAAAAAGAAACTAATACAAAAAAAAGCTGAGAATTTTTCTCCCATCCCACCCCCCTCACACCCTCAGTCAAAAAGTTCTCTCACCTCTACATTCTCATTCTCTTTCCACATTGACCTACTGACACCACTCTAATTCAGTTCATCAAAATGTCTAGATTTCCACCTTTTCCTTCAATCTCCAATATCACCTCTCTCTCCTTTCCTTTACTACCTGCAAATTCTTTATTCATCCTTAAGCTTGATACTTATTTTAATACATCATTATCTCCCCTATTATCCTCAAGGTAAAATACAAATCTCTTAACATACCTCTATCAACTCAACTCTCTACCTCTCACTTCCCCGTAGATGGGCTATAGTTCAGCCACGAAAGGTCACTTGATTTTTCCCAAATGAATGTCAAAATCTCAGGCCCCTGTGCTTTTTATACATTTTCTGTTGGAAACTCCTTGGTCCTCTGGCTAACTACTCTTTATTATTTGAGTTCAGAAAAAAATTACCATATGTACAAACCTATGTCTGGTACCCCTCACTGCCCCCAGAGCACAACACAACTAATATCACAGCACTTATTAGGCAATATTATAACTTTTCATATTCTTATCAATCTCCTTCATGGAAAAATTTTTGGACATGAAATATATCTTATTCTTTGTATCCACTATGCCTAGCAGCTTTAGCTAATCTTAAACATTTATGGAGAAAAAACGATTTTAGTCTATAATAAAATGAGATAGAAATATCAATTAATCACAGATTAATGCATGAATGATACAACCAGAATGTTATTTATCACCCAGTATGGTAACACTAAATTATTACTGACAGATATTTACGCTTTGAAGAGGAATTTTGAGAACCCCCCCAAACATTTATGGGCAGGATATTGCTCAGCCTTTAAAGGGGGCATATTCTTCAGTAAACTCCTTAGATGAGGCCAAGGGGCATAATAGAAAAGGAAAGAATTCCCAGAAGGAGAATCCAAGAGCCATGAAAAAAAATGAACTGGAAAGCTAGAGCAGATGCCAAACTGTGTCCTAAACAGGGAGTATTTGCTATCACCAGGGCAGAGGTGCAACACATTTATCCAGCAGGATTTGGGAATTACTACTGTAGGTCACTCATTCTTCCACTTTCTGAACGGTAGTGTCTTTTTCAAAGTATACTAGACGTTGTAATATATAGTGACTAAAGATTTTACAATATATTTTTAATTTATGTTATAGATATAATTATAAATATGTATTATATAAATATTGTATTTACATATTTAATCAACAAATATGCCAGGAAAAACAAGCCAAAATTCTGACTCTTCTTTCATGTTTTCTGGCAAAATGAAGGAAAAAATATATATAAAAATTACCATCCCCCACCACCACTGCATTTACACTTACAGTGGCCCTCTGCCTGGAATGTCCTTCAGATAAATATTGACTTATTTACCCCCTTATTGCCTTCTAGTTTGTGCAAAATGCCATATAATCAGAAAATTCTTGACCCAACCACTTGTATAATTTAACAAGACACACCACTTTCTATCTTATTCTCCTGCTTTATGTTTAAAATGAAGCACTTATCACCATCTGATATTTGTGGGTATTTATTTTTGTATTCCTGCCCTCACTTTGTTATATTCACTGCTATTTCCTCAGCGCCTAGAAGAGTGCTTGGCCCATAGTATGAACCTGATGTTGAATAAATTATTGAATAAATCATAGAACATTAATCTCAATAGATTTCCCATGAAATTCTTCATGTAGCAGTTAGACTCATCCTTGAAAATATACTAAATATATCATATCACTTAATACTACACTTAGAATACATCTAAACTACCTAATATGCACCACATGATCTGATCAGACATACATGATCTAACATCTGTCTACAGCTCCCCCAAGCAGACACCAGGGTAGCTTGTGCATGTCGAAGTGGGAGCTTTAAGATCCCTGTAATTTCTATCTGCCCTCTCAAAGTTGTCCCAGAGAAATTTGTAGTCAAAGTAAAAACAATGTGCTTGTAAGGCTCATGATAACCTCCCAACCTCTACTTCCAAACAGATTTATTCCTCAGGCCCCTTCCATGTAGAAAATTCTAAGCCCCACTCTTCACTGTCTTTTAACCATATTGGCCTTAATTCTATTTACTCAAACGAACCAAACTTTTAGACACCTCAGGGACTTTACGTTTTCTGAAACACTCTGATGCCAGATTTTCACATAGTGTTCTTGTTATCATTTGAGTCTCAAATATTACCTTTCCAGGGACATCTCAGTTTACAGGTCATATCCTCTGGGTGGGTCTTCCCTCAAGTATTCCACATACACCTTCATGTGTGCACACACGCACACACATTCACATCCCTTAATCTTCAGGCACTTTTCATCATTGCACTTATCAAAATATGAAATGTATCTTCATTTGTTTGTTCTCTGGCTTGTGAATTGTTTTCCCTTCCACTAAAGAATAAGCTCCATAAGAGCAGGGACCTTACCTATTTTATTTATCACCAGGCTTCCATTACGTGGAACAACATCTGACAATGGAAGGCATTTAATGAGTACTAAAAAACAAATGAACCTAGCATTCAACCTGAATTTTAATGCATTCAGACATTTATCTCAACTTTCTAGGTGGACACCATTTATATGAATAAGACCCATATTCTACTCCTAGTTCTTTGCAAATCCTCTGGGACTCAATCTTGACTTTGAACTAGTTTATAGTGACCCTTGAATTCTAAAGTTCCATAATTCTGTGGCAAATGAAATATCAAATGCCATTCTCATTATATATATTTGAAGTCTTAGCTATGCTGTAGTATTTATGCAGTTCAATTTTCCACAGATTTACTCTTTAAAGGAGAATACAGAAATATCAATGTATCTTGGCTGTAATAATTTGTTTTTGCTGAGCAAAGCATTTAAGCTCTACTGTTGTCAGCAATATCCTAAGAAAAGAAAAACTGAGTCAACTGAATATTCTTGTAAAAACAGTAGCACAGAACAGATTAAGCAATATTAAGCTATTTCTATGTTAAACTTTCCAAATGCAGGTAACACAGATCTAGGATTAGAAGTCTGCATGTATCAGTAGGCTAGTTGAGCCTATCCCAATGAAAGATGATGCCTGCATTTCTAGAAAAATCAGGAGAGCAGGAGTCAGACAAACCTGTAGTCATTTCATGTTTTGGTCACTTTGGACAAATTACATAACCTCCTCAACTCTCACTTTTGTCATATCAAAACTGAGATAATATTTGTGTTGTAAGGATTAGCAATGATATGGTTATTATGTGTAGCATAGCATTTGCAATGTATTGGGTTGGCTGAAAAGTTCATTTGGGTTTTTCCATAATGTCTTATGGAACCCAAACGAACTTTCTGGCCAACCCAATAATAGGTGCTAAATAAAATCCATCTGCTGTTAAGACAATAATAGTGATAATGGGCAAATTTCATATTTATCTTTCTTCAATAATGAGAATTGTCCTTCTTTAAAATATAAATAATGACAAGGATGGAAATATTTTTTGATGGAAATAAAGTTATGTAGAATTTTCCTTAAAATATATTAAAATCCGATGATGGCCATTCTGATCAGTGTAAGGTCATACCTCATTGTAATTTTGATTTGCATTTCTCTAATAATTAGTGATGTTGAGCATCTTTTCATGTGTTTGTTGGCCGTCTGTATGTTTTCTTTGGAGAAATGTCTATTTAGGTCTTTTGCCCACTGACTGGGTTGTTTTTTTGATATTGAGCTGCATGAGCTGTTTGTATATTTTGGAGATTAATCCCTTGTCAGTTGCTTTCTTTGCAAATATTTTCTCCCATTCTGAGGGTCGTCTTTTTGTCTTGTTTATGGTTTCCTTTGCTGTGCAAAAGCTTTTGAGTTTAATTAGATCCCAGTTGTTTAATTTTGTTTTTATTTTCATTACTCTAGGAGGTGGCTCAAAAAAGATCTTGCTGCAATTTATGTCAGAGTGTTCTGCTTATGCTTTCCTCTAAGAGTTTTATAGTGTCTGGCTTTACAATTAGGTCTTTACTCCATTGTGAGTTTATTTTTCTGTATGGTGCTAGAGAATATGCTAACTTCATTCTTTTACATGTAGCTGTCCAGTTTTCCCAGCACCACTTATTGAAGAGACTGTCTTTTCTTCATTGTATGTTCTTGCCTCCTTTGTCATAGATTAGGTGACCATAGGTCTATGGGTTTATCTCTGGGCTTTCTATCCTGTTCCATTGATCTATATTTCTGTTTTTGTGCCAGTACCATACTGTCTTGATGACTGTAGCTTTGTAGTATAGTCTGAAATCAAGGAGTCTGATTCCTCTAGCTCCATTTTTCTTTCTCAAGATTGCTTTGGCTATTCATGGTCTTTTGTGTTTCCATACAAATTGTAAGTTATTTTGCTCTAATTCTGTGAAAAATGCCATTGGTAATTAGATAGGGATTGCATTGAATCTGTAGATTGTGTTTAGTAGCATAATCATTTTCATAAACAATAAATGCTGGAGAGGGTGTGGAGAAAAGGGAACCCTCTTACACTGTTGATGGGAATGTAAATTGATACAGCCACTATGGAGAACATTATGGAGGTTCATTAAGAAACTAAAAATAGAACTACCATATGACCCAGCAATCCCACTCCTCAGCATATACCTAGAGAAAACTATAATTCAAAAAGATACATGCACCCCAATGTTCACTGCAGCACTATTTACAATAGCCAGGACATGGAAGCAACCTAAACGTCCATCAACAGAAGAATGGATAAAGAAAATGTGGTACCTATATACCATTTAATATTACTCACCCATGAAAAGGAACAAAACAGTGCAATTTGCAGAGACATGGATAGACCCAGAGACTGTCACACAAAGTAAAGTGATACATAAAGAGAAAAACAAATATATAATATCACTTATATGTGGAATCTAGAAAAATGATACAGATGAACTTATTTGCAAAACAGAAATAGAGAGACATAGAGAAAGGACATATGGATACCAGTGAGAGAAGGAGGGGTGGGATGAATTTGGAGAATGGGATTGACATATATACACTACCATGTATAAAATAGACAACTAATGAGAACCTACTATATAGCACAGGGAACTCTACTCAATGCACTGTGGTAACCTAAATGGGAAGGAAATCCAAAAAAGAGGGGATATATGTTTACATATAACTGATTCACTTTGCTGTACAGCAGAAACTAACACAACATTGTAAAGCAACTATACTCCAATAAAAATCAATTTAAAAAATATATTAAAATCTGGGTCATACTAGTTGCTATTGATATATGTACATATTTGACCTGCACATGAGATTGAGTTCCAAAGCTCATAATTAGTGATTGTCAATAAAGAAAATATTTTTGCAAAACAGCAAGAGATTTTTTTAGATAATAAATACTTTAAATGTATGTATTAATGCAACAATGACAACATAATTCTACCATTTACTGAGTCCCTGCAATTCCACCAAGAACTCTATGAGAGGATTTGTCAGCTTGATTTAACAGATGAAGAACCTGAGGGTCTCATTTTGTGACATAACATATGCTTTCTAAACATAATCATAAAACTAGTATAAAAGATAATCAAACTGGAACAGCTTGCACAGATTTTTTCCTGTTAAATATAAAAAGCAATAGATGCATACTTATGACTATGTAAGGGATTTCATAGTTCATTATAATCTGTGCACAGATTCAATATGGTACCTGAAATGGTGTTATTTAGTAAATTTTAGATGATTTGTTTAGGATGTAATGTTTGTATTGAAAAGTAATTGGAAACATATAATATGTATGTTTTGCTGTTCTCTCTACTGCTTTGGGTTAATTTCAGTACAGCAATCTGTGGGATTCATTGGCTTCCTCCTTGATCCTAAACGATTCTATTCTAAATCTGATTATAGCCCAGAAGTTCTAACTACTCAAGGATAAGAAGAAGATTAGATGCCAGCTTGATTTAGAAACACAAGGACCTCAAGGAGCTAACCTAAACTCTAAGCACCTAGAGTAAGGAGATTTGAAGTTTATCACAACCATGAAAAATATATCAAGAAAATATATGTGTCAGGATTTAGGCAAAGAGAAAAACAGACATTATCATTCCTTCTGAGATCAAAGGGTCTTCTGAATAGAATATATTACACTTGTAAGAGATGAATATCACTAAAATAAACAAATCAAATAAAAACTTGCAAATGAAATGTTAGTGTCAAAAATGAACACCTATGCTTGAGGAAATATTTTAAGCCCTAGAATACAAAATCACGCACAACTTATTTATAAGCTTATGGATATCCACTGTAACTAAAGTTATGTTAGCAAAACATACTTTTACTAAACATATCTTAATGCTTCTAAAATCACAGATTTCTAAAAGTAAAATTGTATGAACTATAGAGTAAATCCCTTTATATTTCTACTTAAAATATATAGCAAATGAGTTCGTTGCCAGGGCATTAATTGATATCATTTTATTTAAATTCCATAAATAATGAAGCAGATGCAGTATTCTTCAAGGCAGAAACAATATTCACAGGTTGTATTCCAAACAGTATTCATAGGTTGTATCATTTATATGACATTACATGTGGTCTGAACTGTATATAGAGGTGAACCAAATGTTTCCCATTTAAAGCTGGCCACAGCAAAGATTTCATCTCCATCCATGTCATATAAACATGCTATGGGCAAGAGCTCAACAAAAGCTTATAAAAGAGGCACCTGTGGTTTTTAAATTAAGTCCATTTGCTGTAATTAACCAGCTTTGTTTTTCATAAGTCAACTTTTTTCATTGTTTTTTAAATCATCCCTGTGGTGGTAATAAACACCATGCAGTTTTAACGGGGGTGGATTTTGTTTCTTACAACTCCAGGAGACTTGAAATCAAATCAGTCAGGCCACTTCTAAAAGGGAAAAAAGAAATTGAGGGCTCTGGTTAACTCAGCTCTAGTTGTAGGCAATTCAATCCAAATAAAATAAACGGGCATTAGTGCAGTTCCGTCTTGTACAGTCACAGTAGATTTACCTTTCCCTTGGAGTTTAATCCCCAGCATGGTTATTCTTGAGGCACAACTTACTTTTCTTCATGGTTAACCTTTTAAAAATAACTGTGCATCCGAAACAAAATATATTTTGAAATAAAATCTCAGGGAATTTCATAGAAAATATGTGGCTACTAAAAAAATTAAATATGTTTGAGAATAGCCAATACCATTTTAAATAAACATAGAACAACTGCAGATTTGATATATATTTGAGGACCTTTTTAGAATTATTTGAGCTTTCATTTTTATCCAGGTATACTTCAATATTGGTAGCCCTAAAGATTCACCTACAAATGCTGTGACTATTTATAAAAACGTATTTTACATCTATTGCTTTGCTTAGCTCTAGTGAGAACAGAAGTGCATGACTCTTTGGTACATCAGAACAGGATGCTCAAAAGTTTTGACATGAGCCTTTTTTCTTAAACAAAAGACACTCCCAAAAATCATGTATATATTTTTTAAAAAAGTGTTTTCAGGAACATAATTTCAGTATCCTAATGAAAAGAATTTGAGTAGGAAAAGCATTTCTACTATTCTAGGAAACACCCCTGTTTATAAGAAATAGGTGATATACATAAGAAAAGATATAAATAATATATTCGATTCTGCCACATTTATACATTATTTCTTCCTCAATGTTATTGTAAAACTGACTTTCAGTAACAGCACTACGCTTCACAAGGTGGCAAAGGAATAAAGATATATGCAAATGGTCCCAAATAAGAGTGTATTTAAGCACAAAAATTATATCAAGAACCACAAAAATTATCAACTGTTGACCAAAATAATTTCATCTGTTGATCAAAATAATTTCAAATCTAAGAATTGATTATAGGGAAAGAAATAGAAACTTTGACATAGTATGTAAAGTTCACGAAGAAATTCATTGTAGCATACGTAATCATAAAGAAAGGAAAACAACCTACATTCCAAGCTAAAGAAATGGATACACACACCACAGAGAATCTATTCAAGTAAGAACTTTCCGAGGACTACTAAGCATTGATTTGGTTTGTCCAATCTATTTGGGAAATGGTTTGGCATTCCTAATAAAGTGGAAAATATGCATACTCTGTGATACAGCAATCCCACCCGTATTATATAGTCTAGAGAAATTCACACTGTTAAGCATAATATGTATATATACAAGAATGATCAGAGCAGTTTGGTTTGTGACATCAAAGTAGTGAAAATAACCTACGTTACCCATAATAGAATAAATAAAACATTTCTGATATAGTCGTACAGTATCATTGGGTACCTTTAAGAATACTAGCTATAGCTTCCTGCAATAAAATGGATTACATATTTAATACAATGTTGGGTTAAAAATCAGGATACAAAAATAATTTGTGCAGGGCTTCCCTGGTGGCGCAGTGGTTGAGAGTCCGCCTGCCGATGCAGGGGACACGGGTTCGTGCCCCGGTCTGGGAAGATCCCACATGCCGCAGAGCGGCTGGGCCCATGGGCCATGGCCGCTGAGCCTGCGCGTCCGGAGCCTGTGCTCCGCAACGGGAGAGGCCACAACAGTGAGAGGCCTGCGTACCGGAAAAATAATAATAATAATAATAATTCGTACAGTGTAATCTCATTATATAAAGCTCAAAAAAAGCAAAACTGTACCTTTTTTTTTTTTTTTTTTTTTTTTTTTTGCGGTACACGGGCCTCTCCCCGCCACGGCCTCTCCCGTCGCGGAGCACAGGCTCCGGACCGGGACACGAACACGCGTCCCCTGCATCAGCAGGCGGACTCCCAACCACTGCGCCACCAGGGAAGCCCTGTACCATATTTTTAAGGGAAATTATATAGGTGATAAAGTGTACATAGCAGTAAGAGAATAATTTTTATAAAAGTCTGTTAGTAAATACCTAGAGTAGGGAGAGGATTATGACTAAGAAGGAATATATAGTAGGCTTCTGAAGTGTGAATTTATTCCATAACTGTATGTTTTATAATTAGTTATGTTATATTTCACAATACAAACATAATGCTTTTAAATGCATAGTTTCAAACAATTCTTGAAAAGAGAAGATAAATATGTTATAATATTAGAGTAGCAGGATTTCCTTTGTGTGTGTATGTCTGTGTGTGCATTCACATATATATATATACTTACATAATTATTTCAATAGATGTATAAACATTTAATCACATATTTTAAACTCTGCTGTGTAATGGAGCTTAAAATTTACTTATACCAATGTGATCTTCTTCCCAAGTCCCTACCCCTAAAGTAGCAGCTAAAACTATATTTACTTAATTCTGACTTAATCTTTACTCAAACCAAATATTTTTAAATGTAAAATGTAATGAATTTTAGATAATGATTCAGTTTCTCTTATTTCCGTTCCTCCCCAAATTCCTGCTCCTTTTCAAGATAATGTTTAGATAAATGTAGGCAACAAGGTGTCTTTGTTGGCTACAAGAAGCAGGTCATTGCATCAGCAGGGAGGCCAGTGGCTGCTCTGAACTCTACTGCAATACCCCTTGTGTTCTTGGCTCTTCCTGTTGGTATGTAAGGCTGATGTCAGCAGATGACACAACTCAAGACCCTTTTACTCCTTTAGTCTTATCTCAGTAGCTCTTCCTATTGGCATGGCCTCCACATAACTCTCACTGGCTACAGTCATTTTTGAAACTTTACCATATTTTCCTTCTACCTGCTGATCCATCTGTAGCCTCTGTTTTAAGTCTAGTTCATTGATACAATTGCCTGGCCCCCTTGGCATAGTGACACTCAATTCAGCACAGTACTGTATAGAAACAAAATGAATCTTATACATCAACTAACTACACTCCCTCTCTTTCTCTCTGCCTAAGTTCACAGCTCTGTCCCCTTTAAATGACCGCCTCATCTCATTTCAATTCCTTTCTGCCCTCAGTGCTTTCCTCAACTTTGTATTTGTATTCAAGTTGACCCTTGAACAATATGGGTTTGAACCTTGTGGGTCCACTTATATGTGGATTTATTTTTAATAAATATATTGGGGAAATATTTAGAGATTTGTGACAATCTGAAAAAATTCACAGACGAACCACAGAGCCTAGAAAAATTTTAAAATTAAGAAAAAGCTAGGTACGTCATGAATGCATAAAATAGATGTAGATACTACTCTGTCCTTACATAAGCAAAAGGTGAGCAATATTTAATTTAAAATTAATAATGTGTTAGTTTTCTTACTGTTTTGAACTTTGCTTTCAAAGAAGTATATTACCATACAGTACGCCTCTCTCTTGTAATTGGAGAAACTGAGTATCAGCCTATCATCACATGTGTTTTTAATGTAACAGTGTTTCCAGTACTGTACTATGAATATGACTATAATAACGTAGGCCATAAAGATTTTATAATGATCCATTCATTAGTCTATAGGCCAGGCTATCTTAAGGCAATTATATTGCTGCTTCTCTGTTATCAATGCATGAATTATACGTGTAAATAAAAGTGAACTTTTTTCATATTATCTTTTCATTTTTGATGTCTAGAGTGAGTAATATATATAACATCTACAGTATTTTGTATCATACGAGAAAATATTGATATAGGTACTGACAGAGGATTCGTCTTGTAAACAGACAACACAAACTTACAGTATTAATAAGTACAGTACAGGGCTTCCCTGGTGGCGCAGTGGTTGGGAGTCCGCCTGCCGATGCAGGGGACACGGGTTCGTGCCCCGGTCCGGGAAGATCCCACATGCCGCGGAGCGGCTGCGCCCGTGAGCCATGGCCACTGAGCCTGCGCGTTTGGAGCCTGTGCTCCGCAACGGGAGAGGCCGCGACCGTGAGAGGCCCACGTACCACAAAAAAAATAAAAATAAAAAAATAAGTACAGTACACTACTATAAAAGCATTTTCTCCTTACAATTTTCTTAACATTTTCTTTTCTCTAGCTTACTTATTGTAAGAATACAGTTTATAATACATATAACACAAACAAATATGTTAATTGACTGTTTATGTTATCAATAAGGTTTCAAGTCAAGAGTAGGCTATTAAGTTTTGGGGAGTCAAAAATTGTATGTGGATTTTTGAATCTGTGGAGGTTGGCCCCTAACCCCCCATGTTGTACAAGAGTCAACGGTATTTTTAAACCAATGCCTTCCCCCTCCCCCCACTGTCTGCCCCCATGCATTTTGAGCTTAGCCCCTGCCTTGGATCAGGGACAAGGAAATAAGGGAACATAATTATCCCTAGATTCTTACCACCTCAATCTCTCTTTTCTGTTTTCTTCCATGTCCCTCTCAGGTTTCCACATTTCCTTGGTCACATTCCCAACTTCTCCCCAATTCAAACATCTTAAGTCTTAACTGAAGACAAAGTATCTTCTCTAAATTATTAAAAACTCTACAATCTGCCCCTTGATAGGTTAAATGTAAGTTAAAATAAATTTAGAAAAATTGTTTGCTTTATGAAGACTGGCTTTGAAGATGTTCTGAAAAATCTTATTTTGAACTCAAAAGTTTGTCACTCTTTCTTTTTCTATATATATTCTGTAACAATCCATACAGTTCCCCCAGGTAAAAGAATGTGTTGGGCCAACTAAGAGAAAGATCTTATGATAAGAAAGGCATTAAAAAAAATGGTACAAATAAACTTATTTACAATACAGAAATAGAGTCACAAATGTAAAAAACAAACTTACGGTTACCAGGAAGGAAAAGGGGGGCAGATAAATTGGGAGACTGGGATTGACATATACACACTACTATATATAAAATAGGTAACTAATAAGGACCTACTGTATAGCACAGGGAACTCTACTCAATACTCTGTAATGACCTATGTGGGAAAAGAATCTAAAAAAGAGTGGATATGTGTCTGTATAACTGATTCATTCTGCTGTACAGCAGAAACTAACACAACATTGTAAATCAACTATATTCCAATAAAAAATTTTTTAAATCGTATCAATTTTCTTTCAAAATATTATCTCATTACATATGCATAATAAAAAGTCTTAAAATAAACATCACCCAAAATATTAATATTTTGATGGTGTAGTCATAGGTGATTTTTCCTGCCTTCTTCATAAAATTTTCCCCAAACTTTTTAGAATGATGATGTATTATACTTATAACTAGGTTAAAAAAATATGAGACACTTTATAAAATCTAAAAACATAAATCATAACTATTTAGTATCTGTGTGGGGCAAAGTGCTTGGTTTCTATTAACCTGAATCATGGAGTTACAGCAGGAAAGCACTAGCTCCAGTTAAGATGGAGAAATTCTAAACAATTTGTCCTGAATTAAACAGAGCAATAAATTATTTATTTATGTGTGATTTTTTTTTCTTTAATCGCTGAGATAATCAATGGTGTAAGTTCTGGAATCAACATGATATAAAACATACATATTAAAACATGAGAGTTATTCTCAAAACAAATTAGACAGACATAACCTAAGTCACTAGAATTCAGTTCAGCTTAACAATCCCTATAACTCTGTTTTTACTTAAGGTTAGGCCTGTAGCACTTTAGATTCTATGTTCGTTTCTCTTACTGTCATGTTAGAAATACAATTGCCAAAACAAAAACATTTCTATTCAACATAGTTTTAGTTATCTCAGTGTAAAAACAACAAAAAGCAGCTAATCAACAAAAAAAAAATCTAATTTAAATTCAACCAAGGAAAGAAAATACAGCCTCTACCCTAAGCTCAGCAATTTTGCTTATTATTTTCCTAAATTTCAGATGAAACTTTGTTTAGGATAGAATACTTCTTTTAGATACATTTTGCACTTTTGATATTTAAAGAACTTATTCAAAATTTAAGTGTTGCCATGTCTGTAAATATAAAACTAAACAGATTAATGGTAAAAAGAGAAAAGATGGAGTATCAACATGAGTATTGTCTTTAATTAAGCAGTTGTTTTTAATCCTCACAATTAGATCCACATGAGGGCAGTAGACCACGATAAAGCCTGGAATATGAAAAGTGACAGAAAGATATACCAAAAGGAAATGCATATTCAATGCTGGAATCCTTTCCCTTGGCAAGAGGCGTAGCCTCTTATTTTAGAAACCACAACTAACCTGAGTTACCAATATCTTTCTCATGACTAATACATCTTTTCTTTTTATATACCAGCAGGAAAAAAACTGTTTTCTCTCTTCCTTCCCTATAAAAATCCATAAAGAATAATAATCCTTTAGATTATTATCTCATAGAACTCTCATGATCTCATAGAACTCTCAAAGTAAGCAAAATTCTTGTTCCACTGTTTTCCTATAAGTATTGACTAAGATAAAAATATCCCAGTTAAATGAAAACTCTTGCTGTGGAGAGAGGGAAAATGAATAGAGTATCAATTTAATTTACCATTTTTAAAGCACTTTAAGGAATGATAACTCTTTTACTTAAAAATCAAGACAGAAAAAAGTAGAAATGTACCATTTTTAATATCAGGCTCCTGAGTAATCTGAGAAAAAGATTTTTGGAGTGTTTATATGCATCCCCATTATTGTCAGGATTTGAAGTGAGGAGTAAGGAAAACTGATAGAAATGTTACCACTACTTGCCCTTGCCTCTTCCATAGTTCAAATACAATATTCAGCATATCATCTGTATTAGTTTTCTATTACTGCTATAACAGATTACCACAAACTGGTGGGTTACAACAAAACACAGTCATTTTTTCACAGTTTCTGCAGGTCAGAAACCTGAGATGGGTCTCACTGGATGAAAACCAAGGTGTCAACAGGGCTGTGTTCCTTACTGCAGGCTCTGGGTAAGAAACCAGTCTAAGCTCATTTGCATTGTTGGCAGATTTCAGTTCTATAAATTCGTAGGATTAATTCCCTGTCTTTACTTGCTGTCAGCCAGAGACACCTTAACTCCTAGAAGCCTCTTTCTAGTCCTCACTAATGGGACACTTACATCTCAGAACCAGCAACAGCATAGTGAGTCCCTCTCAGGCTTGGGACCTCTCTGATTTCCCCTTGTGTTGCATCCCGTCTGGCTTTTGCTGCTGTTGCATCTCTCTGGTTCCAACCAGGGAAATTTTTCTGCTCCCAAGGGCTCATGTGATAAGATTGGGCCCACCCAGATAATACAAGGTAAACTGCCTATTCTGAAATGCATAATCTAAATTATATTTGCAAAGTCCCTTTTGCCATGTAACAACCTATTCAAAAGTTCCAGTTAGGATGTGGGCATCTTTGGGGAGTAATTAATAAGCCTGTCACCTCATTTAATTGAGAGGAGGCCCTGAAGGGAATAGGGAAGCATGGAAACAATAAAGAAAAGGAATGGACTTTAAAAAGATTTAAAAAAATTTTTTTCTGAGACTATTTTCATCCACGTCCTTAGTGTCCCTATGTTACAAGCTCATTGCTGCACTAGTGTCTTTACTCATGCTCTTTGCGCTGCTCAAATGCACACCTTTTATGCACTGCTTATCCAAAGCATAATCTGTTTTCAGGTTTCTAGCAAGATCCTTCTTCCTACAAGCTAGCACCAATATTTACTCTAAGCATTACTGATTTTTTTTATTTCTCAGAATCCCTAAGCATTTAAGAACTGAACCATTGGCACTTACTAATGATGTACTAATGTAAATCTCACCTCCTCCAAGTAATGTGTATGATGGTTAAGAGCATAGATTCTATAGCAGAATGCCTAGATCATATCCCATATCTGCCACTTAATAGCTGTATACTCTTAAGGAAGCTAATAAATCCCCATGTGTCTCAGTTTCCTTCTCTGTAAAATAGGAATAACAGTAACATCATGGGTTTAAGTGAGTGAATACACATACAGTGCTTAGAACAAGTGTCTAGCACATAGTAGGCGCTCAATAAATGTTAACTTTGATTACTATTGTTTTGTTTTGCTTTCCTTTCTATGCTTTTTTTTTTTTCTACTGGAGTATAGTTGCTTTACAATGTTGTATTAGTTTCTGCTGTACAGCAGAGTGAATCAGTTATATGTATACCTATATCCCCTCTTTTTTGGATTTCCTTCCCATTTAGGTCACCACAGATCACTGAGTAGAGTTCCCTCTGCTATACAGTACGTTCTCATTAGTTGTCTATTTTATACATAGTAGAGTATATATGTCAATCCCAATCTTCCAATTCGTCCCACCCCTCCTTCCCCCCTTGGTAACCATAAGTTTGTTCTCTACATCTGTGACTCTATTTCTGCTTTGCAAATAAGTTCATCTGTACCATTTTACTAGATTCCACATATAAGTGATATTATGCGATTGATTACTATTGTTAATAACTGTTTAAGTGATTTGAGTATATGTCTTATTTTTAGGTTATATTCAATAAGGCTCCAAGTTCTTTAGCTGTATATAATTTTCCCCTATATGATTTGTCTGTATATACCAGTAAAATATAGGTGAAAAGTAATAAAGGTCACACATATATTTATGTTCTAACAGTCATTATACACACTTAATTTTATGTCAATAAAATGTCCTATGTGCATTAATTACAGTTTGAATGAGAGGCTATACTTACTTGACTGTTTTAAAGTGAGGAAATTTTATTTGATTGTCCTAGACTGCTATTTTCAAACAAAATAAGTGAGAATACACACATTTTATTTTGGCTTAAATCACTGAAGCAAAAGACATGTGACTAGTGCTGCAATGTAATGCAGCATAGAAAGTCCATGAGAAAATGGAGAATAGATGGTATCCTCCCAGGGGTCTTAGGTTCATGAACATTTTAACAATTTTATTTAAATTTTAATAACTGGTTTTTAAGTGAGGCGTTCTAAAATAAATTTTGTTCTGTTCTTTTTAGAAAACTCAACTCTAAGAAAAATATGTATATCATTATTAGGAAAATGAGAAAATATACCACTTACTCATTCAACGATTATTTATTAAGGTTAGAGATTGTACCTAAATAATAAGTGATAACTGTGAAATAAAATTCATATTTTATGGTAAAACAAGAAAAATTTAAACATAAAAAATTTTCTCTGCCCTCTGGCCTCCTCTCTCCTCCTATTGTACATTGTGTATCTGTATTATGCATCGACCAAGCCTCCCCCATTGGCAGCAATACCTGCTTAACAATAAAGAGTAGCATTCTCCTAGCACCAACAAAACAACTTCTTAACAATAATAACATTCTGTCTCAATCTTGTAAGGGGCCACACGACATTTAGATCTGGATTGTGTAAACTGTCAATAATACATCATTTCATGTACAGCCCTCTGTCTCAAAAAACTTACAGAACTGTTCCTTGACTTCTAATGGGTCGAACAGCTCTTGGAGTTTTCTGAGATGCTCTTCCAGGGTTATAATACTCAAATTTGGCTAGAATAAAATTTTCCATTTCTTTCTTAGATCGACTGATTAATTTTTCGACATAACTTTAATCACCAATATATGAAGCAATGTTAGAGGTAGGGATCATTTTATCCTCATTTTTCAGAGACTCTTAAGTACTGTCCTAAAGACCATAGAGCTTGCAATTGGTAACACCCAGATTAAAACTCTGTTCTGTTGTACTTCAAAGCCCATGGCATTTCAATACCAGGTGCTGTTGCTCATTAACTATGCTAATTTGTTCAGTATCCCCCCCATCCAGTGTGTAATAAATGTTTGTTTCACTCTTTGAGCTTAAGAAACATGTGTTGAATAGGTGAATACATAAAACATATTAATTATTAGATTAATTATAAGACTTTTCATTTGAGACCTCCCAAAGAAAGAATTTAATAAAATCATGCATTTTAACTAGAGCAGCAGCCCTAAAATGCTTTTGGCTTCAACTAACAACATACCTACTATCAGTGACTTAAACATATGGTTATATTAATAAATCTTGAATAACAAGAAGTTCAGAGGTTAATTCAGCAGCCCAACCAATGTCAGCCCTCTCAATCATTTATGATTCTCCTGTCTCTTCCCTCACCATTGCCCAAAGCTGCTGCAAGCCTCACTCACATATAACTGTTGAAAGGCGAAGGTGGGAAGAAAACGAAGGGCCCCCTTATGCACCTCTCCTTTTAATTAGAGAGGAAACGTTTTTCCCAAAGTCCCTCAGCCGTGTTACTCTTATGTCTTTTTAGCCAGAACAGGGTCACATGTTCAATCCTTAACCCGACGAAAAGGATTCGTATAATTGACTACATCAATCAATAGTCATGCCCTGAACAGAGCACAATTCTTCCCCTAAATGTGAATAAAATCAGCATCCTGTTTGCAAAACTGAGAAGAATGCCTAATTGGTAGGCATCTAGCAGCAGCAGGTACTATTTCCTTAGTATACTCTCTCTGCCACATGGTAGGCAGAGTGCTGTACATTCTTTGAACACCTTAGAGACGGAACACATTTTCAATAATGTAATTGCTTACATAGACATCATGAAAAAAATACATAACAATGATAATAAGAATTCAAACAAGCAAATGTTATAGGTATTTTTGGTTTTCCCATTCATCAATGAAGAAAATAAGATTTAATTACCTTGCCCAACATCAGCAAATCTCAGCAGAGAAGCTGGGACTCAAGCTTCTGTTTCTCTGACTCTGAAGCTGGAGTTCTTAATGCCTAAGATACACTACCTAAATGTCACTGGAGGACTGCCATTTATAATAATTGAGATGAATTCTTGTTCCATGCATTTCCCTTCTTTACTTTGTAACAGTTTTAATATCAACTGCTGCTCCTTTGGAATCAGAACTAATATCTATAAGAACGTAACGCTGTGCAAAGTATTACATGTATTATAAACGCTAAAATCTAGTTTCTACCTTCTTAGAGATAGCAGTCTAATGCAAAAAGCCCACAGGGCTGTGGGGCTGGGGTAGAGGTTTTCATTTCCAAAGTCAAAAGGAAAAAGGAACTTAGCGATAAAGTTCTCTCTCTCTTTCTCTCTCTCCCCACCTCCTTCAAGCACACAGACACACACACATAGACATGCACACACGCACATTACCTTGACCAATAGACAGCCTTCATAAAAATCTCAGCAAAATGTCCTAACCACTGTCTTGGAAATGAATAAACACCCATCTCTCCAGGCTACAACTATAAATATACAAGTTTTATTAATGACAGCAAATGCCTAGAAAATGTCTAATAAAACCAAGGTATCTTTCAATCAATGATAGATTAATTGAATTTAATATGGTGGGATTGGAAAAGTCACTGTAACTAATTGTCCTTACAGTCTGTGAATGCCTCTGCCTGTAATATACAGTATCACACTTCAGTATTTCAGTTAAGGGTCTTGATATTAAATTACCTTGAAACATCGATGTTGGAGGTTACAGAGCTCATTTACTTTTCATCTGTGTTCTAAGCTGGAAGGTCACCTTTTCTTTTAACATTTAGTTTTTATATTTTGCATGTTCCTGCAGCTAATGATATCAACCTTAAAATAATGCAATGATGTTACCTAATGGAACAATAGCAATCAATCCCTACAAATACCTGAAGAAATTAAAAATATGCTCCAAAATTGACTGATTGCCTAAGCTACATTTTATCATCCAGTAGCTAATAAGCATAATTTAGCTAAGTGATGAGTGTTACCTATCATCTCGTTTCTGGTTTCAAATTTAGCAGCCTCAGAAGAAGCATTTTTCACTTGTTTGTAAAATGTCACTGACACATACATTAGCCCTTATGCAAGGATAAAAAAAAATCCATCTGGGGCTTCCCTGGTGGCGCAGTGGTTGAGAGTCCGCCTACCGATGCAGGGGACACAGGTTCGTGCCACGGTCTGGGAAGATACCACATGCCGCGGAGCGGCTGGGCCCGTGAGCCATGGCCGCTGAGCCTGCGCGTCCAGAGCCTGTGCTCCACAACGGGAGAGGCCACGTCAGTGAGAGGCCCGAGTACCACCAAAAAAAAAAAAAAAAATCCATCTGTCTTCTAAAAGCTCTGTGACTTTCACAAAGAGTTATTATTTACCAGCTTTCCCTTGAAAGCATTTCTAATATTGAAGAATTATGTCTGTCTCACACATATGTGCATGTGTGTAATTCTCTCCATGACAGTTCATTTTGGGTCAATAACAAGCATTATATTAGGGCTTTACAAATTTACAAATCCAGAGGTGGACACAAGAAGGACAAAAACCATAGAGGTAGAAAGCATACCTAATACATACCAAGTACTTACTAGACCCTTTGACATAGTCTATGTTATAGATGAGACTATCTCAGAGTAGCAGTGGTGGGGATGGTAGTAATACCTTCATGGTGTTAGAGGTAAATAAAAATAATTACAATAAAAAATACTACTATAATTATTGAATGTCTATCATGTGCCAGGCACAGGTACACCAGACATATGCAAATCATTTCAAAGCCTTACAAAACCCATACAAATGTAGTTGATATCTAAATTTGTCTAGATTGGACTCTCCTATGTACTGAATGTTAGCCAGTTACATCCACATTTTCAAACCAAATTTTGCTTTAGCTTTGGGACTTTGGTCTCAATTGTCTAATCAATTAGCAGAAAATTAAACTCAAATAAGAAATTCACTTCCTCTTGAATTTCTAATGCATAATTACATTTGGAATTATAGATTCCAACAGAGTTTAGAGGATTTTTCCGAGTTCTTTTTCCTTCCTTTTTTAGCCATTTTCAGAGGAGAGATTTTAATACTGTGTTACATACATTTCATGTTTTTCAAAAAAATACATTGGAATTATATCTGTATTAACAAAAACAAGTCCTATATGGCCATGACTTTGAACCCAATTACTATTCTCTGCAGCAATACCATGTGCACTCAGCACCCAATTAATATCATTATAGTATTTGGCACATTTTAATGACACTTTTGGTCTCCTACACCCTGAAACCCACAACTTTCACCCAACTGACAGTGACTTTGTGATTTTTAATTAGTACAGGTGTGGAAACCAGATAATCAGTATGCTAAAATCCACTCCCCCATCATCAAAAGAGGAAAATGTTCTGAATGATAGCTTAAGACAGAAGTTGGCAAACTGCTTCTGTAATAGGCTGCATAGTAACTACTTTATATTTTGTGGCCATTTCCATAAGGTCTTTGTCCCAACTACTCTATCCTGCCCTTGTAGAAGGGAAGCAGCGAGTCAATATAAACTGGTGTGGCTGTGTTTCAAAAACTTGGCAGTGGGCCACATTTTCTTATATTGTATTTTCATTTACACATGTTTGAAATATTTTATAAATTCATATGTGATTCCTTCTTTGATCTATGTATTTAGAATTAACTGTGTTATTTAATTTCTAAATGTTTTGAGGTTTTCCTAGGCATCTTACTGTTATTGATTTCTAATTTAATTCTTCTGTGATAAGAGAACATACTGTATATAATTTGAAATTATTTATTTTTATTATATGTTTCAGGTATACAGCATTATAATTCAACACCTGTATACATCACAAAATGATCACTACCGCAAGACTAATTACCATCCATCACCATATGGCTGACCCCTTTAACCCATTTCACCCAACCCCAACCCTCTTCCCTGCTGGTAATCACTAATCTGTTCTCTGTGTCTATGGATTTCCTTTTGTTTTATTTTGTTTGTTCATTTTCTTTGCTTTTTGTATTCCACATATGAGTAAAATAATATGGTATTTGTCTTTTTCTATCTGACTTATTTCACGTAGCCTAAATACTTTAAACCTATCTATGTGGCCCACTATGGTTGGATTTCATTGTTTTTTATGACTTAATAGTATTCTATTTATATATAAACCACACCTTCTTTATCCATTCATCCATTGGTAGATAGTTAGGTTGTTTCCATAACTTGGCTATTGTAAATTATGCTGCAATGAAGATAAGGGTGCATGTATCTTTTTGAATTAGCGTTTTCTTTTTCTTTTGATATACATCCAGAAGTAGAATAGCTGGGCCATATAGTACTTTTATTCTTAATTTTTTTGAGGAATCTTTATATAGTTTTTCATAGTGGCTGTCCCAATTTACAGTCTCACCAACAGTATTTGTGGGTTTCCTTTTCTCCACATTCTTGTTGTTTTGTTTTGTATTTTGTCTGGAACTTATTATTGTTATGTCTAGGAAATTCCTGTCCAATAGGAGCATTAATGGTCATAAAAATTTATTTTTTTAAATGTAAATTCAGGGCTCTACGTTTATCTTTTTAAATGTGAATTCAGGGCTCTACATTTGCCTCACTATATTTCATTTTATTGGTTTTGGACTATTGTTTATATTGATTATAACTTTTTCTCAACACATATCAAAATGCCTTGGACTCATCAATGAAATACCTAGACTTACACTGGATGAATGAGATAATTTCAAATGTTGTTTTCAATATTCATTATCTATCTCTCCCAGTTGTGTTTCTATAGAAGCAACAGCTTATAATTGTAGTCATGGCTAAAATATTTACAGAAAATTAGTAATTTAGACCTAAGATATACCATTTCAGACTTTCTCCTAGGTTGCCACTAATTCTTCTCCCATTATTTAAGCAATGCTGCAAAATAAATACATATCTGTCTCTAAGTTATATGTGTGTGTATGTGTGTGTGCATGTGCATGTGTGTGTATACTCATTGAGTTTATATTTCTTTATTTTTTTTGACTCACACTTGTATCCTTTCCTTTGAATCTCATCATCTTTGGAACTCCCATCTCTTGGGTCTTTCCTAGCCAATGACTCCCTAAGGTGGAGTTATAGCAGCCCTGCCCTCATGATGAAGTATCGGTGGGATCACACTCCAGAACACCCCATAAGATCAAGCTGAGGCTATACTTCTCTGATAGACATCTTTGCCCAACTTCTTCCTCTGCTCTACCCTGCTGTCATTATAATATTACATATTTATTCTAAGAGAACTTCCTGAATTAATCCCTTGTACAATAACCTCTTTCTCATGGTCTGCCTTTGGAGAACCTAAACTAAATTGGTCTGCTTTAGCTCCTGCCCCACCATTTGATTTTACTTTCTCTTTCCAGTGAAGGAAGTTTGAAAGAATAACTGTGGAAAACTCTGGAGATTAACCCAACAAAATCCTTCAACCTCCTTCTACTATACCTTGCTGTACACTGGAAATTAAAAAGCTAAAGATTAAAATTTTAATAACCCAGTCACAAAACAACAAATACATGATTCCACTTATATGAGGTGACTAATGTAGTCAAATTCATAGAAACAGAAAGTAGAATGGTGGTTTATCAGGTGCTGGGGGGAGAGGAGAAAGGGAGTCATTATTTAATAGAGTTTCAGTTTTGCAAGATGATAAAGTTCTGGAAATCTCTTTGATAACAATGTGAATAAACTTAGCACCATGGAACTGCAGACTCAAAAAATGGTTAAGATGGTAAAAAAGAAAAGAATAATATATACATATAAACATGGAAAATTTCCATGTAAATAAATTCCATTGAGGGTGGGCTTTTTTCTGTTTTGTTAACTAATATAGCATCAACATCTAGAAAAGTGCAAAGATATAGTAAGTGCTCAATAAACAACTTTTGAATAATAAACATATTTCTTAGCCAAGAAAAATATGCTACAAAAGAATATATGCCAATCTTTATTTAGTTTGTGTGAGTGTATCTGTGTGTGTGTATGTGTATAAATGCATACACACACATACATATACTACTCTACTATAGTCAGGATAGATTAGGTTATGCTGCTGTAACAGACAACTGTAAATAAAAATGTGCTATTTCTCAAAAGAAAAATTAAATTTTCTAGAATTTTTCTGTAGCTCAGCGTTCACAAATGACTTAGGTTCTACTAAGAAAATGTATCTACATGGGAATTAGAAGGCAAAAAGATTAGTGTAGTCAATAACCAGAGGCTCTTCTGATGAGCATTGTGGAAAGGTATTTAATTATTTTGCAACAGTTGTAACAGAGGTTCCTTTGTCCTTCCAACCTTTTCCATTTCTCCTCTCCTAGAGTCCCTCAAGACAGTAATAAGATTTTGTCTGAATAACCACTTGACAGTTGGATGCTTTCTCATATCTACACTTCTCTTGCATCTTGAATATTTGGTACCCTGATACTCCTAGAAATTTTATCAGATAACTCATGTTTTCTGGTAAATCCCTACTTGCAAAACCAGCTACAATGGATATGGCTGACTGCAAATAAAATACTAACCAAGAAGACAATTAGGAACAAAAGTGCTTGTCAACAACAGATCATCAAGCAATGAGAAAACTTGGATTATTTTTCTAACCTATTTCAGTTTGAAGATAGAATCCAGTTGACATTAGAAGATGAGGCTATTAACCAATGCCATACAAGAAATAGCTATTTAATTTCATTAAAACTGTGGGCACATAGAAATAAATGACTTAAAGGAAAGCTTTGGCAGAATGATGGCCATAATGACAGATAACTAAGAGAAACAAAGAATTCAAAAACCCTGGAGAGGCAGGCTGCTTCTAACTAAATTCAGTATACAAACTCAAGGAATAGGATTTTATCTCTTGCTTGGATGGTTGGCTGATACTTTTTAGATCTATTGTAAATGAATTTGAACACCCCAAATTCCTTGCAAGGCTCGAAGATTTAGTGATATAGAATTGTTGGAGTATATGTATCATGAACAACACACACAGACAGCCATTAATCCTTTCTCCAGAGTGGCTGTATCTGGGGCTGAAAGTCGTTATTCCCCAAAATTCATTTGTTGTAGCCCTATACCCCAGTGTGATGGTATTAGGAAGTGGGGCCTTTGGGAGATAACTACGTTTAGATGAGGTCATGAGGGTGAGACAAGAGCTCGCTCTCTCTCTCTTTTCCTTCCTTCCTTCCTTCCTTCCGTCCTTCCTTCCTTCCTTCCCTCCCTCCCTCCCTCCCTCCCTCCCTCCTCCCCACCCCCATGTGAGGATACAGTGAGAGGATAGCTGCCTGCAAACCAGGAAGAGAGCCCTCCCAGATAGTGAATCTGCCAACATCTTGATCTTGGACTTCCCAGCCTCCAAAAGTCTGAGAAATATCTACGGTTTAAGCCCCCCAGTCTACAGTATTTTATTATAGCAGCCTGAACTAAGACATATGACAGGCCATATTAGACTTTGTTTCACGAAGTCATTAAGAATCACATTGATGGCATTCTTGAAAAAATATCATGGTGGCCCTCCAGTGTAGACCATGGATAAAAATGGGAGATAACATCATTGCAATGAGTTCCATGAGGATCATGAAGTCCAGGGATGATACTAAATAGCAACACTTAGCTGGCAAGACAAAGGAGGGTACTAGTACCACAAAAGGGAGCAAGGGCAGAGTGGTAATCAGAATTGTTTGGCATTGTTTGGTGGTTTCTAAAATCATCCTAGAAAAAAAGCTCAAGAAGGTCCCACTGTTCCAAAACATACAAAAAGCCTCTAGTTCAGATGAATAAGGCCTGACTTCAGCAAACAAAATACAGAACTAGAACCTTTAGGTACGTTCAAAGACCTAGAGCTCCTTGAATGAGGAGAATGGGCACCCTTGAGAAAGAAATAAGCAATAACATCACAAGTCCCTGTTATAAGTTTTCTTTCACAAAAGAACTTGGTGCTATTAACCAAGATAACTGTGCATTTGGGAAAGAGAAATGTCCAGACTTCTTGGGATTTATTGACTCAGGCTCTGTATTACTTTTCTACTGCTACTGTAACAAGTTATACAAACATACAGTTCTGGAGGTCAGAAGACTGAAATAGGTCTTACTGGGCTGAAATCAACATGTCAGTAGGAGTTCATAATTTTCTGGAGGCTATAGGGGAGAATCTGATTTCATGCCTTTGCAGCTTCTAGAAGCTCCTACATTTTTGGTCCCTGGCCCACTTCTATCTTCAAAGCCAGTAAAAACTGGTCAAGTCTTTTACATTACTCTGACACAACTGTCTCTGCCTCCCTCTTCTATTTATTAGAACCCTTGTGATTATATTGGACCCTCTGGATAACTGAGTATAATCTTCCTATCTCAAGGTCAGTTAATTAGAAACATTTATCCGGTCTACAACTTTAATTCCCTAACACATTCACAGGTTCTAGTAAGGCAGGGGCACATTTGGGCAGGTGGTGGGGTCATTATTCTACCACCAAGCTGTAAACTTATCACATAGAATATTATGGTGATCCAGCCATGAAAGTGGGAATTTATGAGGGTCAAATAATGAATGGAGTTTGGTCTTACAGTGATCTTAGTGGATTAGCAATATCATGACATTGCTTTCCTAACCAATGAAGTGAATGTTATTTTAAAAGAAAAGGGAAAGTGAAAACTTCTGAAACCATACCTCTATGCCAGAGTAATAAAGCAAAAACAATGCCCCATTTTTGGGAGAAGTTTGAAGATCAGGGTCAACATCAAGGACTGGAAAGATACACAGATGAAGATACTTATTATGTCCCTCATTTAACTTGCTTCTTTCCCCTAAAGGAAGAAGAGTCTTACAGTTGCTGTTTCAAATTCATTCTCCCTTACTGAAACAAAGTAACACATACTTTCGTTCAATTAAAACAGACACATATATACACATTTACTTTACGTGTATATTAAATACATTTACATACATTACAGTCAGCACAAATTATATAATATATAGAATATACACTTCTTTTTTTTGAAGGTTTATTTTTATTTCACTATTAATGGTAATCCAACTGGGGAAAATAAGCACATATCACCCACATGACATTGGGGTTAGAACTTGCCCTGTTTCTAGTACAACAGAGTTGCTTTCAGTTTTATAATTTTTACTTCATTCTTTTTTTAACATCTTTATTGGAGTATAATTGCTTTAAAACGGTGTTTTAGTTTCCGCTTTATAACAAAGTGAACCAGCTATACATATACATATCTCCCCGTATCTCCTCCCTCTTACATCTCCCTCCCATCCTCCCTATCCGACCTCTATAGGTGGTAACAAAGCACTGAAATGATTTCCTTGGGCTATGTGGCTGCTTCCCACTAGCTACCTATTTTACATCTGGTAGTGTATATATGTCCATGCCACTTTCATGTCGTCCCAGCTTACCCTTCTCCCTCCCCATGTCCTCAAATCCATTCTCTATGTCTGCATCTTTATTCCTGTCCTGCCCCAGGGTTCTTCAGAAACTTTTTATTTTTTTTTAGATTCCACATATATGTATACACTTTTTTCCTTTCTTCTTTTTTGTTGGTGTTAGTAAATGATATAGTCCAGACGTTACTGGATATCAAAACTCGATTATGAAGATGAAACTTCTACAGTTCACCCCCCGTAGTTACCACCCATTTAAATTAGAAGTCTTCTTAGATAGCCTCATCCACCAGAGAGCCGACAGCGGAAGCAAGTAGAACTACAACCCTGCAGCCTGTGGAACAAAAACCACATTCACAGAAAGACAGACAAGATGAAAAAGGAGGGGCTATGTACCAGATGAAGGAAAAAGATAAAACCCCAGAAAAACAACAAAATGGACTGGAGATAGGCAACCTTTCAGAAAAAGAATTCAGAATAATGATAGTGAAGATGATCCAGGACCTTGGGAAAACAATGGAGGCAAAGATAGAGAAGATGCAAGAAATATTAACAAAGATGTAGAAGAATTAAAGAACAAACAGAGATGAACAATGCAAAAACTGAAATGAAAACCACACTAGAAGGAATCAATAGCAGAATAACTGAGGCAGAAGAAAGGATAAGTGACCTGGAAGACAGAATGGTAGAATTCACTGCTGTGGAACAGAATAAAGAAAAAAGAATGAAAAGAAATGAAGACAGCCTAAGAGACCTCTGGGACAACATTAAATGCAACAACATTCGCATTATAGGGGTCCCAGAAGGAGAAGAGAGAGAGAAGGGACCTGAGAAAATATTTGAAGAGATTATAGTCAAAAACTTCCCTAACATGGGAAAGGAAATAGCCACCCAAGTTCAGGAAGCACAGCGAGTCCCATACAGGATAAACCCAAGGAGTAACATGCTGAGAAACATAGTAATCAAATTGACAAAAATTAAAGACAAAGAAAAAATATTGAAAGCAGCAAGGGAAAAATGACAAATAACATACAAGGGAACTCCCATAAGGTTAACAGCTGATTTCTCAACAGAAACTCCACAAGCTAGAAGGAAGTGGCATGATATACTTAAAGTGATGAAAGGGAAGAACCTACAACCAAGATTACTCTACCCGGCAAGGATCTCATTCTGCTTCGATGGAGAAATCAAAAGCTTTATAGACAAGCAACAGCTAAGAGAATTCAGCATCAGCAAACCAGCTCTACAACAAATGCTAAAGGAACTTCTCTAAGTGGGAAACACAAGAGAAGAAAAGGACCTACAAAAACAAACCCAAAATGATTAAGAAAATGGTCATGGGAACAGACATATCAATAACTAACTTAAACGTGAATGGATTAAACACCCCAACCAAAAGACACAGGCTTGCTGAATGGATACAAAAACAAGACCCATGTATATGCTGTCTATAAGAGACCAACTTCAGAACTAAGGACACATACAGACTGAAGGTGAGGGGATGGAAAAAGATATTCCATGAAAATGGAAATCAAAAGAAAGCTGGAGTACCAATACTCATATCAGATAAAATAGACTTTAAAATGAAGAATGTTACAAGAGACAAGGAAGGACACTACATAATGATCAAGGGATTGATCCAAGAAGAAGATATAACAATTATAAATATATATGCACCCAACATAGGAGCACCTCAATATATAAGGCAACTGCTAACAGCTATAAAAGAGGAAATCAACAGTAATACAATAATAGTGGGGGACTTTAACAACCTCACTTACACCAATGGACAGATCATCCAAAATGAAAATAAAGAAGGAAACAGAAGCTTTAAATGACACAATAGACCAGATAGATTTAATTGATATTTTCAGGACATTCCATCCAAAAACAGCAGATTACACTTTATTCTCAAGTGCACACAGAACATTCTCCAAGATAGATCACATCTTGGTTCACAAATCAAGCCTCAGTGAATTTAATAAAATTGAAATCATATCAAGCATCTTTTCTGACCACAATGCTATGAGATCAGAAATGAATTACAGGGTAAAAAATGTAAAGAACATAAACTCATGGAGGCTAAATAATACATTACTAAATAACCAAGAGATCAGGGAAGAAATCAAAGAGGAAATCAAAAAACACCTAGAGACAAATGACAATGAAAACACAACGATCCAAAACCTATGGGATGCAGCAAAAGCAGTTCTAAGAGGGAAGTTTATAGCTATACAAGCCTACCTCAAGAAACAAGAAAAATCTCAAGTAAACAATCTAACCCTACACCTAAAGGAACTAGAGAAAGAAAAACAACCAAAATCCATAGTTAGCAGAAGGAAAGAAATCATAAAGATTAGAGAAGAAATAAATGAAGTAGAAACAAAGAAAACAATAGCAAACATCAATAAAACTAAAAGCTGGTTCTCAGAGAAGATAAACAAAATCGATAAACCATTAGCCAGACTCATCAAGAAAAAGAGGGAGAGGACTCAAATCAATAAATTTAGGAATGAAAAAGGAGAAGTTACAACAGATACCACAGAAATACAAAGCATCCTAAGAGACGACCACAAGCAACTCTATGCCAACAAAACGGACAACCTGGAAGAAATGGACAAATTCTTAGAAAGATATAACCTTCCAAGACTGAACCAGGAAGAAATACAAAATATGAACAGACCAATTCCAAGTAATGAAACTGAAACTGTGATTAAAAATCTTCCAACAAACAATAGTCCAGGACCAGTTGGCTTCACAGGTGAATTCTATCAAACATTTAGGGAAGAGTTATGACCCATCCTTCTCAAACTCTTCCAAAAAATTGCAGAGGAAGCATCACTCCCAAACTCATTCTATGAGGCCACCATCATCCTGACACCAAAACCAGACAATGATACTACAAAAAAAGCAAATTACAGACCAATATAACTGAGGAATATAGATGCAAAAATCCTCAACAAAATACTAGCAAGCAGAATCCAACAGCACATTAAAAGGATCATACACGATAATCAAATGGGATTTACCCCAGGGATGCAAGGATTCTCCAATATATGCAAATCAATCAATGTGATACACCATATTAACAAACTGAAGAATAAAACCTATATGATCAACTCAATAGATGAAGAAAAAGCTTTAGACAAAATTCAACACACATTTATGGTAAAAACTCTCCAGAAAGTGGGTACAGAGGGAACCTACCTCAACATAATAAAGGCAATATGCAACAAACCCACAGCAAACATCATTTTCAATGGAGAAAAATTGCAAGCATTTCCTCTAAGATCAGGAACAAGACAAGGATGTCCACTCTCACCACTATTATTCAACATAGTTTTGGAAGTCCTGGCCATGGCAATCAGAGAAGAAAAAGAAATAAAAGGAATGCAAATTGGCAAAAAAGAAGTAGAACTATCACTGTTTGCAGATGACTTGATACTATACATAGAGAATCCTAAAGACACCACCAGAAAACTACTAGAGCTAATCAATGAATTTGGTAAAGTTGCAGGATACAAAATTAATGCACAGAAATCTCTTGTATTCCTATATACTAATGATGAAAAATCTGAAAGAGATATTAAGGAAAAACTCCTATTTACCACTGCAACAAAAAGAATAAAATACCTAGGAATAAACCTACCTAGGGAGACAAAAGACCTGTTTGCAGAAAACTCTAAGACACTGATGAAAGAAATGAAAGATGATACCAACAGATGGAGAGATATACCATATTCTTGGATTGGAAGAATCAATATTGTGAAAATGACTATACTACCCAAAACAATCTACAGATTCAATGCAATCCCTATCAAATTACCAATGGCATTTTTTACGGAACTAGAACAAAAAATCTTAAAATTTGTATTGAGACACAAAAGACTCCGAATAGACAAAGCAGTCTTAAGGGAAAAAAATGGAGCTGGAGGAATCAGACTCCCTGACTTCAGACTATACTACAAAGCTACAGTAATCAAGACAATATGGTATTGGCACAAAAACAGAAACACAGATCAATGGAAAAAGATAGAAAGCCCAGAGATAAACCCACGCACCTATGGTCAACTAATCTATGACAAAGGAGACAAGGCTATACAATGGAGAAAAGGCAGTCTCTTCAATAAGTGGTGCTGCGAAAACTGGACAGCTCCATGTAAAAGAATGAAATTAGAACACTCCCTAACACCATACACAAAAATAAACTCAAAATGGATGAGAGACCTAAATGTAAGGCCAGACACTATACAACTCTTAGAGGAAAACATAGGAAGAACACTCTTTGACATAAATCACAACAAGATCTTTTTTGATCCACCACCTAGAGTAATGGAAATAAAATAAAAAATAAACAAATAAAATAAAAACAAAAATAAACAAATGGGACCTAATGAAAGTTCGAAGCTTTTGCACAGCAAAGGAAACCATAAACAAGACGAAAAGACAGCCCTCAGAATGGAAGAAAATATTTGCCAATGAATCAATGGACAAACTATTAATCTCCAAAATATATAAACAGCTCATGCAGCTCAATATTAAAAAAAACAAACAACCCAATCCAAAATTGGGCAGCAGACCTAAATAGACATTTCTCCAAAGACATACAGATGGCCAAGAAGCACATGAAAAGCTGCTCAACATCACTAATTATTAGAGAAATGGAAATCAAAACTACAATGAGGTATCACCTCACATCAGTTAGAATAGGCATCATCAGAAAATCTACAAACAACAAATGCTGGAGACAGTGTGTAGAGAAAAGGGAACCCTCTTGCACTGTTGGTGGGAATTTAAATTGATATAGCCACTATGGAGAACCGTATGGAGTTCCTTAAAAAACTAAAAATCGAACTACCATATGATTCAGCAATCCCACTACTGGGCGTATACCCACAGAAAACCATAATTCAAAAAGACACATGCATCTCAATGTTCATTGCAGCACTATTTACAATAGCCAGATCATGGAAGCATCCTAAATGCCCATCGACAGATGAATGGATAAAGAAGATGTGGTACATATATACAATGGAATATTACTCAGCCATAAAAAGGAACGAAATTGAGTCATTTGTTGAGACGTGGATGATCTAGAGACTGTCATACAGAGTGAAGTAAGTCAGAAAGAGAAAAACAAATATCGTATATTAACACATGTATGTGGAACCTAGAAAAATGGTACAGATGAACCAGTTTGCAGGGCAGAAATTGAGACACAGATGTAGAGAACAAACGTATGGACACCAAAGGGGGAAAGCCGCAGGGGAGTGGGTTGGTGATGTGATGAGTTGGGCGATTGGTATTGACATGTATACACTGATGTGTATAAAACTGATGACTAATAAGAACCTGCTGTACAAAGAAAAAAAAAAACAACCAAGACAATTTTGAAGAGGAAGAAGAAGATGTGGTAATAATAAGGTGTGGAGACTTATTTATGCAATAACAAGACTTTTAAAATAAAACTAGTGTAATATTTGCATGGGAATAGGCAAGTACTGTATGTCAATGTAACAGTTCAGAGTGCTCAAGAAATTACCCACATATAATGAGAACTTGGTGCTTTTATAAATTGGCATTATATTGATTAATCAATATATTATGCTAGATAATTTTGTATGAAAAAAATCAACTTAATTCTATATCTAGTACTCTTCTTGGAGTTTCAGACTCATGCTCAATGTATCCAAAACTGAACTGATTGTAACTTTTCAAACTATTCCTTTTGTATTCTGTGTATCACTAGCAAAGAAATGTGAGAGCCAGTAAATAAATAAATAAATAAATTAGAAGTCTTAAATCCAAAGCATAGTAATTCCTCAGAGTTCTGAATATGCTGGATATACTAGGCAGATTTAGCTCTCTATGTAAGCTGCAAAGTGAAGGTGGGCCTTACTCACTTCTCTCTTTTTCACCACTGGTTCTAGGAGACTCTTGGGGATGGGGATGAAGATGCAGATGGGGATGGGGATGAATTTTCATTCAAAATGGACATACGAATTTAAACTCTTAGTTATATTGTTTAACTTTCCTGCCATGTAAGTTTTTTGAAACTAAAGCATATCATCACTGATAGAAACTAATCAGTTGGCTTCATAGTTTGGGCTACTGAAACAAACAACTCATGATTAAATGGTGTGAGCATTTTCCTTGAAATGTTAAATAAAACAATTCCAGCAATGAAATTAGCAACATTTGCCAATTGTTTGCTTGAGACTATTCAATCTTGTATGTCTAAAAAGTGGAAACAATAGTAAAATTAGAGGACAACCCATAGTTTGAAACAGTTTAATATAATCCCGCTTTTAGCAGTTATTAATGCAAGTGTTAGGGTATAATATAAGCAAAGACTTGATGCCAAAGAAAGGCATTCTTACAATAATATTTAATATCTTCGTGGGGTTAAAATAAAGCAATACAAAAGGATTAGGTTTATTATTCCCCAAAACATCAACTTCTACATGATGTTTACCAAAGAATTTGCCCTCCCTTAAATCTTGAAGTTGTAGAACAAATAAACCCCCAGGATGACAAAATAAGATTGTTTCATGGTTGCAGTCTTCAGAGAATTCTTTGTACAACTTTTGAATGTGTAAGATAAATATTCCAATATTTCTCACCTTACATTGTTTTTCTTTTCCCATAAACTTTGTTACAAACGATAGTGTAATTGATATGTAACTCTTAAAATGAATGTTTAATTTCAAAGAGGCTACATCATGAAAATGATGATGTAACTCATAGAATAATTTCAAACAGCTGGGAGTAGACTTCAGTGTATTATCACAATACACTTCCACCTTGAGACAACCATTGTAATTGCATCTAGGGGTCTTTTTAAAAGAAACCTAAGTTTACAAAAGGAAACTTGAACTTTGCTAGCTTATTTTGGTGGCACTAAGAATTAAATTTCTTTAAATAAAATATATGAAACTGGTAACACTTTGCTTTTGTTCACCATACTTACCTCCTGGCATGAAATCAACTTTTGGTAATATAAGAAGTACACAGCCTAGAGAAACATATATCGTGCTGTCGAAGAGGATTAAGACAGATAAGAACCCATCCTGGCTCCTAAGGTCTACCTTCCTCACTTGTAGTAGCCAGAGGGAAAGAAATGTCTAGTTATTACCCAGGACTACTCTGATTTCTATTGTTTGTTTGTACTGTCCTCTCACACCCATGGCCACTGTAGCACTCCAAGCATTAGGCTGAGAAACAGCAGTTCTGAGCCTGCCATGAACAAACTAGAAATGCCTGGTCGTCTCTAGCTGGATGCAGGGCACAGAAAAATTCTACTCTGGGGTAGATGCAGGTTTAAACACTATTAAAGGCAAGTTTGGAAGAGAGAAAATTCACAAAATGGAACACATGGCCACAGATCAGATGAAGACTTGGCTTGGCAATAGAGAATATATTTATGAACCAGCCCTAAGTATATATACGTCAGGTCTTTTACTTTATTAGGACCAACTGGCAGAACATCTCCTTTTCCCTCCATTTCCCATCACTGCCAGATAACAGTAAAATAGTACCTTCTTCACCACCCCAAAATTGAATTTATAGTGTGAGATAATCCCCCAAGGATTGCTTTGACCAGGTTGAGAAGTGAAAACCCCCCTTCTTAATTTGGACCTGGACAAGTCACTTAAGCTTCTAAACCTCGAGTTCCTCATTTGAACAGATAATACTTACCTAAGGATTAAAATAATGTCTACCATCTGCCTAGCACAGTGTCTGGTATATGAGCTCTCCATATATGGTAACTATTTTTATCACCCCACATGTAATTTTATAAAAATAATGGCACTTGTGGTTCAAGACATATCTTTAGTGGTAACTCTAATCAAACTGATTATAACTCCCTTCCTACACATAATGCTCTCTAGTATTCCATCCTACAGCAAATCTACTAAGCATTCAATTTACACACACACACACACAACTTACAAGAAAGATCAATCTTCTAACTAAATGATATCACACATTATCCTTCTAATACAAAACTTTGTCTTAGGATGGTATAAGAATCCAATGGTTTGCTATCTTTCCCCTGAGGGTGTTGTACTCCTTAGGTGTCCATTTATTTTGTCCTATGAGGACATACTTCCCAAGGGTATGAATTATTTTATCTGGTCATATATATTGGGAAAGATCCAAAGGCCAGGCCAGTGTGTATTAGTACTGAGGAGTTTAGAAAGAGAGAAGGGATGAGTTCAGAGCAGAGAGGCCCAGGACCTATAAGACATCTTTGATCACTCCTTTTGGTTGGCACTCATGAGGCACCTCCTATATTCAAAAACTCTCTGTTAAATGCTCAGGAAAAAGCAGCATTGGGAAGAAGCAGCCTCCTTAGGTTATAATTCACCAGTAATGGAGATTTGGAGGGAGAAGTGTTGAAGACTAAATTCCCTAGGAAAACTGTTGTGATTGTACTGCTTTCATCAACTCCTCACAAATGCAGGACTTTTGTGCTATCTTGATACTATACTTGGTTATCTGAACCAGTGGTAGAACTTGTTGCAGTGGAAGCACAGTCACTGACCACTGACCATCTAAAAGAAGTTGTGAGAGTAGAGGGGAAAAGAAGAGAAATCTTAGTATGGAAACAGTTTTTCCTCCACTCATTTCCCCCACCAAGGCCACTGTCAGTTACTTTCTCTAAACCTGAAGTCAACCTTTGGTCTCCGCAGAGGTTTCTCATAGTTCTTTATGTTGTAGATTTTAATTCCCAGAGTCTACACATCTGTTTTACTTCTTTAGTTCCCCTAGTGATTTTGATGGAGGAAACCAACAGCTCATGCCAGTTTGCCATCTTGACATCACACTGCTAAATAAACATCTGATAAATATGTATAATTTGTAGAGACTTGTTTAGTTAATTAATAATCCAAATGTAAAGAATTGATTTTTTTAAGTATTGTTTTATTCTTGCACTGACACTTCTGGTATTGGCAATATGGCATATTGAGCTATCACAGTTCTTATTTCCTCCAAACAAATATAAAAATTATGGACAACAACAACAAAAGCAAAGGTTGAGTTGAGTTAAAAAAAAAAAAAAGCAGGAAAAAAGGAAGGAAAGAAAAAGAAGGGAGAGAGAGAGGGAAAGGGATGGAAGGGAGAAAGGAGGGAGTGAGAAAAGAAAGAGAGAAAATTCCCCTGTGAATAAATAAGGAAGGACTATAAATCAAGAAAGATAAGTTCACTGGGTGATGCTGCTGTAGCCTTAGGGGCCTCAAAATCTGATTCTGACCCAACAGTCTGTCTGAGGATAGATTTTAATTGCCCATGGAGGCAGAAGTTAAGGTCTTACATACAGATACCCAACAGGCACATGAAAAGATGTTCAACATCACTAATTTTTAGAGAAATGCAAATCAAAACTTCAATGAGGTACCACCTCACACCAGTCAGAATGACCATAATCAAAAAATATACAAATAACAAATGCTGGAGAGGATGTGGAGACAAGGGGACCTTCCTACATTGCTGATGGAATGTAAATTGGTGCAGCCACTCTGGAGGGCAATATAGAGGTTCCTCAAAACACTAAAAATAAAGCTGCCATATGATCCCTAAATCCCACTCCTCGGCATATATCTGGACAAAACTATAATTCAAAAAGATACATTCAACCCTATGTTCATAGAAGCATTATTCACAATAGCCAAGACATGGAAGCAACCTAAATGTCCATCGATGGATGGATGGATAAAGATGTGGTACATATATACAATGGAATATTACTCAGCCATAAAAGAAAACAATGAAATAATGCCACTTGCAGCAACATGGACGAGCCTAGAGATTATCATATTAAGTGAAGTAAGTCAGACAGAGAAATACAAATACCATATGATATCACTTATATGTAGAATCTAAAATATGACACAAATGAACTTATCTATGTAAAAGAAACAGATTCACAGACATAGAGAACAGACTTGTGGTTGTCAAGGGGGAAGGGGAGTTGGGGAGGGATAAATTGGGAGCTTGAGATTAGCAGGTGCAAACTGAGTTGCAAATTTTATAGCCTCACAGAATTAGGAGAACAAAAATTTTGATCTACTTTCTCTCTAGGGTTCATCAAGATGGGGAAATGCTAAATTATTCCTATCACTTTGGGCTGATACTGAAATAGTTATACCCTAGAAATAAGATTAACTGAAACTAAACTGGCTCTATTGTAGCCAGTCTTAAAATCATCTGGACATACCAGAAAATCTTAATATTTGAAATAAGATTAAGGAGTAACTGAAGTTTTAGTGTCCCCATGTATCTAGCATAATCCTTGAAGGGAGAAAAAAATACTCTGTCGTCAAATAATTACTATAAATAATTTTTTTTTCAAATAAGCAGTGGGGCAGGGGGAAAACACAGAAATACAAAAGACACAGAAGTACTATGACACTAAAGTTATGAGTAAAACTGTAAAACTGCTATACTTGTTATGTCCAGAAATCAAATGCTTAACTTGAATATTTAAGAAGGGGATCTGAAATTATATAAAGTGATGGGAGAGGAGGGGTCTAAAAATATGGCATTGAAAGACTCTAAGGCCACCTCCTCCCACTGACACAGTGAATCTAAACCTATACATAGAGCAGTTCTTCTTGAAGAAGACCTGAGGGCTGATTTAACAGCTTCTGCACATAGAGGAACCACATAGAAACTGGATGAAAGATGGAGAAATGGTATCCTTGGGAAACCCACCCCCTACATAGTGACCTGCAGTAGAGAGGGGTATCATTGAGGAGCCCAACCACAGACTCACCCACCCTGAAACACAGCAAAAGAACAAAGTTTAAATAGCACTTGAACTATACAGAACGATATCCAAATACTAACCTTAGAGCATCTGCCAAATGAGAGAGGAACTGCTGCAACTCTGTCTGGAGTAAGAGGCACTAGTGAGCACCAGTGTTGGAGTTCCCTTGGAACAGCCTTCAGCCCACACCAACTACAGCTCCTAAACATCCTACAGAAGCAGCCACAGTGCAGTGCCCCCTGGGACAGCTCCTGACCCACATCTGGTCTTGGTCTAGCCATCTCACCAAGACAACCACAGCATAGCATGCCCCAAGATACCTCCCTGCCCATGCCTGCTCCAGCTCCAGCCATATCATAAAGGTGACTTCTGCCAGGAGTACCCTGGGACTCCCACAGCCCACACCCACTCCAGCTCCAGGAAGCCTAACAAAAATGCCCAGCACAAACAGGTACATGGATACTTCCCTGTACCAGACCATTCCTTCAAGACTGGGAGAGGTAGCTCTTTACTTAATTCATAGGGGGAAAACAAACAAACAAACAAACAAACAAAAACAGAAAGGCAAACAAAATGAAAAGACAGAGAAATATGTTCCAAACAAAAGAACAAGATAAAACCCAAGGGGAAAAACAACAACAACAAAAACCTTAATAAGATGGAGATAAGTAAATTTCCTGATAAAGAATTTTTTTTAATGGTCTAACTAACTAAATTTGGGAGAAGAATGTGTGAAATCAGTGAGAACTTCATCAAAGTGTTAGAAAATATAGAGCTGAAGAATATAATAACTGAAATTAAAAAGTACACTAGTGAGTCAACAGCAGATTATATGATCCAGAAGACTGGAAAATCAACTTGAAAGAGGACAGAAAAATCATCCAAATCAGAACAGCAAAGAAGAAAAAAAAAGTTAATGAGGATAGTTTAAGAAACCTCTGAAATAATATCAAGCATACGAACAGAGCTAGAAAAAGAAAGAACAATCAAAGCCCAAAAGGAGTATAAGGAAGAAAATAATAGAGATCAGAACAGAAATAAATAAAATAGAGACTAAAGAAAAATAGAAAAAAAATCAATGAAACTAAGAGTAGGTTCTTTGAAAAGGTAAATAAAATTGACAAACCTTTAGCCAGACTCATCAAGAAAAAAAGAGAGGGAGGCCAAGTAAGTAAATCAAAAATGAAAGAAGAGAAATTAAAACCGACACCACAGAAATACAAAGGATGGTAAGAGAATACTGTGAACAATTATATGCCAACAAATTAGACAACCTAAAAGAAATGGATAAATTCCTAGAAACCGAAAACCTTCCAAGACTGAGTAATGAAAAAAATAGAAAATTTAAATAGATCAATTACAAATAGTGAAATTAAACCAGTAATGAAAAAATATCCAGCAAACAAAAGTCCAGGTCCAAATGGCTTCACAGGTGAATTCTACCAAACATTTAAAGAAGAGCTGATATCTATCCTTCTCAAGTTATTCCAAAAAACTGAAGAGGAAGGAATACTTCCAAACTCATTTTATAAGGCCAGTGTTACTCTGATGTCAAAATCATACAAAGACACCATAAAAAGAGAAAACTGCAGGCTATTATCCCTGATGAACATAGTTACAGATATCCTTAACAAAATATTAGCAGACCATATTCAATAATACATTAAAAGGATCATACACCACGATCAAGTGCGATTCATTCCAGAGATACATGGATGGTATGACATCTGTAAATTAGTCAATGTGAAACACTACATTAATAAAACAAAGGATTAAAATCAAATGATCATCTCCATAGATGCCGAAAAAGCATTTGACAAAATTCAACATCCATTTATGACAAAAACTCTCAATGAAGTGTGAATAGAGGGAACACACCTCAACATAATAAAGGCCATATATGAAAACTCTATAGCTAACATCATATTCAGTGGTGTAAAGCTGAAAACTTTTCTTCTAAGATCAAAAACAAGACAAGGATGCCACTCTCACCATTTTTATTCGGTATTGTATTGGAAGTCCTAGCCACAGCAATTATGTAAGAAAGGGAATAATAAAAGGCATCCAAAATTAAAATGAAGAAGTAAAACTGTCACTCTTTTCAGATGATATGATACTATATATAGAAAACCATAAAGATTCCACCAAAATTTATTAGAACTAATAAATTTTATTTAAATATTTTATTAAATAAATATTTCACTTATTTAAAGTTGCAGAATACAAAATTAATATACAGAAGTCTGTTGCATTTCTATACACTAATAACAAAGTATCAGGAAAAGAAATGAAGGAAACAATCCCATTTACAATTTCATCAAAAAGAATAAAATACCTCTGAATAAACATAACCCAGGATTTGGGTTAAGTATGGGTTAACCCTATACTCTGAAAACTATAAAACACTGATAAAGGAAATTAAAGGTGAAACAAAGAAATGGAAAGAAATCCTGTGCTCTTGGATTGGAAAAATCAATACCATTAAAATGTCTATACTAGCCAAAGCAATGTACATTTCATGCAATCTCTATCAAAATACTAGTTCACAGAACTAGAACAAATAATCCTAAAATTTGTATGGAACTACAAAAGCCATCGAATAGCCAAAGCAATCTTGAGAAATAAGAACGAAGTTGGGGTTATCATGCTCCCTGATTTCAAACTATACTATAAAGTGACAGTAATATAAAAATGGTATGGTAATGGCACAAACAGATCAATGGAACAGCATAGATAGGCCAGAAATAAACCCACACACTTGTGGTCAGTTAATCTATGACAAAGGAGCCAAGAATATAAAGTGGGGGAAAAAACATCCTCTTCAATAATTGGTGTTGGGATAACTGGACAGCTGCATGCAAAAAAAAAAAAAATCAAACTGACTACATTCTCACTCTATATATAAAAATAAACTTAAAATGGATTAAAGACTTGAATGTAATAACTGGACCCATAGCATTCTTAAAATAAAACATAATCTGTATGTTCTTTAATAGCAGTCTTAGCAATATTTTTTTGGATGTATTTTGTCAGGCAAGGGCAATAGAAGCAAAAATAAGCAAATGGGACTACAGCAACCTAAAAAGTTTTGGCACAGTGAAAGAAGCCACCAACAAAATGAAAAGGCAATGTATTAAATTAGAGAAGACATCTGTAAATGATATATATAATAAAGAGTTGATATCTAAAACATATAGAGGACTCATACAAGTCAATTTAAAAAAAAAAAAAAACCCAATTAAGGAATGGGCAGAGGACCCGAATAGACAATTTTCTAAAGAAAATATACAGATGGCCAACAGGTACATGAAAATATGCTCAACATCACTAATCATCAGTGAGATGCAAATCAAAACCAAAATGAAATACCATTTCACATCTCTCAGAATGGCTATTATCAAAAACACAGAAAACAGCAAGTTTCGGTGAGGATATGGAGAAAACAGAACCCTCAGGTATTGTTTTGAGGAATGTAAATCAGTGCAATCACTATGAAAAATATTATGGATGGCCTCAAAAAACTGAAAATAGAACTAACATATAATGCAGTAATTGCACTTCTGAATATTTATCTGAAGAAAATGAAAACACTAATTCAAAAAGATATATGTATTTCTCTGTTCATTACAGCACTATTTAAAATAGCCAAGATGTGGAAGCAACCTGTGTCCATCAACTGATTAATGGATAAAGATGTGGTGTGTATATATACATATACATATTAATGGAATATATATTCCATATATATATATAATGGAATGTTACTCAGTCATAAAAAAGAATAAAGCCAGCCATTTGCAGCAACATGGATGCACCTGAAGGGTATTAGGTAAAGTGAAATAAGTCAGACAGAAAAAGACAAATATTGTATGATTTCTTTTTTTTTTTTTTAAGAGTTTGACATACTTTATTTAAGGGAAACAATCCATGGATTAGAGAAGCACAATGCCTGCAAGCAGTGGAGCATTATTCCAGAGGGATCTTGGACAAAAGCAAGTTTTTTTTAATTTAACAATTTTTTTATTGAAGTACAGTTGATTTAGAATGTTTCAGGTGCACAGCAAAGTGACTCAGTTATACATATATATGCATGATTTCACTTATATGTGGAATCTAAAAAAAACAAAACAGAAACAGACCATAGATACAGAGAACAAACTAGTAGTTACCAGAGGAGAGTTGGGCAGAGAGACAGATGAAATAGGTAAAAGCAATTAAGAGGTAAAACTTCCAACTATAAAATAAGTAAGTCACAGGGTTATAATGCATAGCCTAGGGAATATAGTCAATAATATTGTAACAACTTTGTATGGTGAAAGATAGTAACTAGTGTTATTGTGGTGATCATTTCATAATACATAAAAATATTTAATCACCATGTTGTACACCTGAAACTACATAATATTGTATTATATTTTAACTATAATGCAATAAATAAATAAAGTCATTGGACAGATCTGAAAAACAAAAGAATCAAATAGAATTTCTAGAACTGAGATGGAAACAACTGAGAATACACAGTGAATTTAGGAGGGAAAATAAGAAATTAAATAAAATGAAGCACAAAGAGACCAAAAATAAGGCTAGAAAATATAAAAGACAGAGAAACACATAGGATAAAAAGGAGAGCTATTACAGGGGTTTAACTAGAATATCAGAATAAAATTTGGTATGCAATTTATGATGAGATTACGGATGAGAAATCTACTGCATCCCAAAAAGTTAAATGAAACAAAATCTATACTGATCACATCATAGTAATACTACAGGAAAAAAAGAGACAAAGACAATAATGTTAAAAACAATGAGAGAAAAAAATTACCTCCAAAATAAAACAGACTTGTAGATGACTTCTAAAAAGCAACAGTGGGAATCAAAGGTAGTAAAATGATACATTCAAGAGAATGAAATAAAATAACTACCAACATAAACTTCTGTATCTGGGGAAGATACTTTTCAAGGATGAAGACAGGATGAAGACATTAAAAAAAAAACATTTAAAAATTTAAAAAAGGACTTGGCGAATTTACCACCAGCAGACCCAAGCATCACAAAATATCAAAGGAAGTTTTACAGACAGGAAAACAATCAGAGAAAGAGAGAGAGAGAGAGAGAGAGAGAGAGAGAGAGAGAGGGAGGGAGGGAGGGAGGGAGGGAGAATAGTATATAGTACAATCATGTCGAGGGTTTTAATGGAAGTTAAAGTATTCTAAAGTTTTTCTATTATCTGAGAGGAGAGTAAAATAATTGATTAGCCCAAGTTTTGATGAGTCAAAAGAGCACAGGATAGTATGTGTGACAATAACTAAAGAGAAAATGATCATATAACTTTACTCCAGTAGGGAAAAAATAATAGTAGAAGGAGAAGGAGGAGGGGGGAAGGGGGAGGGGGAAGGGGAGGGGAGGAGTGGGGGAGGGGATGGGTGGGGGAGGAGAAGAAGAAGAGGAAGAAGAAAAAGAAGGGAAGTAAAAAAGCTACAATAGGCAGAACAAATGGAATCATATTGTAACAAAAACTATAAAGTCTACTATGAAAAATTACATTTTATATAAGAATTTAGTGTTCCAATTTTTTAAGATTGTCAGCTATATTAATTTCTTAAAATCTTTATTGTTTGTAGAATATTTAAATATTAAAGTAATATAAACATAAGGGATAGAGTCATACGATAAATGCTAGAAAAATATATTTTTATACAAAGAACAAAAAACAGAAAGCCAACATAGATATATTAATATCAGTACACATCTACATTAAGGCAAAGGAATTATTAGAAATCAAGAGGACCACTTCATAATGATAATAGTTTAATTCACCAAGACTATATAAACAGTTTAATTTTTTAATCTAATAACTGTCCTTGAATATTAAAAATCAAATATTGACATGACTACAAGAATAAATGGAATAAATCTATAATCATAGTAGAAGATTTTAAAGTTCCTCTCTAGGTACATAACCAAAGAACTGGAGAAAGCACATTATTTGAACAACATGATAATGGAACAAATGCAGAATATATCTGCTGTGCAAGCACACATGAAATTTTTTTTTTAAATTGACTATATACTGAGCTATAAATCAAGTTTCAGTATTTCAAAGGATTGAAATATAGAGTTTATTTTCTGACTATAACAAACTTTTGCTAGAAATCAATAACAAAAATAATAACTAAAAAGTGCCCAAATGTTTGGATGTCATAATAGAAAAATTAAAACATACTCTGAAATTATTGAAAATAAAAATACTACATATCAAAACTGTAAGATGAATCAAAACAGTACATAGAAGAAAACTCATAGTTTTAAAAGCACACATGAGGAAAAGGAAAGACTGAGAAATATGAGTTAGGTGTCCAACTCAAAATTTAAAAATGAAGAACAAAATAGACTGAAACAAATAAAAAAGAGGAAGAATAGAGTAAAAATTATAAAAAAAATTATTATAGGATCCACAAAGCCAAAGTATCTTATTTGAAAAAGAAGAAAAGCCACTAAATATAAAATTGATAACCCCTAGTGAGACTACAGGACAAGAAAAAGAGAAAAGATATACAAATATTCAGTATAGTATTGGGCTTGGAAAGTCATCACTACAGATCTCACAGACATTAAAAGATAATGAGGAAATCATCCCAAGGCAAAATTTCTAAACAAAAAAAAATTATCAAATTGAAAAAAGTAATATAAAAACTGATAATACATCACAACCAAGCTCATATAATTCCAGGAATGTGAAGTTGGATCAATAATCCATTTCCCCCATTAATAGATTAAAGAGAGAAATCATATGACCATCTCAATACATGTAGAAATATTTGGTAAAATTCTAATCTTAGCACACTGAAATAGAAGGAAACTTAATCTGATAGAATGTCTATAAAAGTAAAATCCTGCAGAAAATATCATAGAAAATCATAAAAACTTAGTGTTCCTCTTGAGATCTGGAAAAAGGCAAGGCTAATCTTTATTACCACTTCTACTTAACTTAGTTTTGAGGGTTCAAAGCAGTAAAATAAATGAGAAAAATAAAAGTTATTGAGCTTGGAAGAGGAGGAAAATATCTATTCACAGATAAAATGATTGTGTACATTGGAAATCTAGAAAAACACTCAGATAAACTATTAGTATTATTAAGAGGATTTAGCAAATCTGCAGGACATAGTTAAATACAATATAAAATCAACTGTATTTCTATATACCAGCACAAAATACAGTATTATCTTTAAAAGATTTAAATAGCATAAAAAGTCAAGTATCTAGGAATAAATATAACAAAAATGCACAAAACCTATATTAAGACAACTACAAACCTCTACTGATAGAAATAAAAGAAGAGCCTAAAACAGCAAGACACACTATGTTCGTGTACTACTAGATTTAATTTTGTAAAGCTGTCTATTCCCCCCTAGGTTTTACAGATTTAATACATTCCCAAAAATAACATAATGAATGTTTGTGTGTGTATTTGTAGAATAGGACAAACTGAATCTGACATTTAAATAGAAAGTGTAAGGGCCAAAACCAGTCAGGAAAACCTTGAAAAACACAAATGAATAGTAAAAATTATATTTCCAGATTTTAAGACTTATAAAGCTGTACAACTGAGTGTGCTATTGGCACAAGGATAGAAAAATGGAATGGAACGGAACAGAACAGAATAGAGCCTAGAAAAAGAGCCCTATGAATTTTTAAATGATCACTTGAGTTTTTATAACAGCAGCACTGCAGAGTAATGGAGAAATGATAGTCTTTTTAATGTGTGATGCTGGGAAACTGGATATTCTTAAATAGGAAAAAAATAAATGTGACCTTTACCTCTACAAAAAAAAACAAGGTTTCATGGAGACTATAGGCATAAATATGAATGAGACAAATAAAAGCCTTCTGAAAAATAATATAAAAATATCTTCAGGGCTTCCCTGGTGGCAGAGTGGTTGAGAGTCCGCCTGCCGATGCAGGGGACACCGGTTCGTGCCCCGGTCTGGGAAGATCCCACATGCCGCGGAGCAGCTAGGCCCGTGAGCCATGGCCACTGAGCCTGTGCGTCCGGAGCCTGTGCTCTGCAATGGGAGAGGCCAGGACAGTAAGAGGCTCACGTACCGCAAAAAACAAAACAAAACAAAACAAAAAAACTTCATATTCTTGTGTAGGAAATATTTAAATAATTTACAGAAAGCACTAACCATAAGGGGGAAAATGATAAATGGGTCATGTTAAAAATAAGAACATCAGTTCATCAAACTAATTAATTTATTTATTAAAAAATAATTAAGGTAATGGAATATCAAGCCATAGAATGCAAGTGTATATAGACAACACAAAATTTTAAAAGGGCTCACATTCAGAATACATAAAGAGCTCCTAGAAATCAATTAGAAAAACACACATAAATAAATAGTTACAAACCACATGAGGGAATGACCCAAACAAGGAAGAATCAAGAAACAAATAGCAGAAAGGTGGGCACTCTGAGAACTGAGTCCCTTCCTCTAAGGTCCCTGATCCCTTAGATCCTCTGGTTCCAGGTTTTCTGGAGTCTGGATTCTTTAACTAATACTCTAGCTCTATAAACTCTATAATGGGCAGAGACAGTTAGTGCCCAGTATTTCGTGTGTTCGTTTGCTCTCCCCAGCGTTTTTTTGTGTGTTTAAGTTGCAGCTATTTAACCTGTTCTGATCCATGGACCACAAGCAGAATAATGAATATTCTTTCCTGCCCAAGGCAGTTCACCACTGGTATTCCTCTTCTTTCTTTCTACAGCAACCAAGTGTTCCACATGGTGTAGTCTAAGATGAAAAAAGGCTGCTCAACTTGTATCTAACTTTTCATAAGAAGAAAAAAAACAACTGGGGTTTTGCAGTTTAAGTTTTACTATGGCTAGCCAGAGTGGGTATCTGCCCTAATTTATATGCCAAAAAAAAGTATAATAAATTTGTTAGGTCTAAATATGAGTATATAATCTTATTTTATGTAGTCCCTTAATGCTTCCTGCAAGAAAGAGGAGAGAGGTTTTTTTGTAATATATTGAAGGAAATAAAAATATTAGCTATTCTAAATAGCAAAACAAAATATTAATTTTCAGTGAAAATACTTGTCAGAATCTCATTACTTTCACAGATTAGTTCTAGTTGATCTTGTTGCTGTGCCAACTAATCTGAAAATACAAGTGTCTTCATCTATTATACATTTATGAGAAATGAAAAATTCATGCCTAATTCTCAGATAAAAGAAATAATAATTCCTTTGATTTAAGCTATGATAGTACAGTTTGTTGTCATCCACAAAGCACATTTCAAAAGGTAAACTGGAAATGTAAGATCAAAGTGTAAATTAAAATTTAAAAACTATTTGGAAGACTTCGCTTTTCTTCTTTCATATGTTAAAGCAGGTCTCATCTTGAAGTGTAACATATTTTGGGAACTAGGACTTTCATCAGAAAACTTAAGTTTCTATATATTTCCTAACAGCATTATTCTCAAAAAATGGCACAACAAAAATGATTCTACAAATAATCAATGCTGGAGAGGATGTGGAGAAAAAGGAACCCTCCTACACTGTTGGTGGGAGTGTAAATTGGTGTAGCCACTATGGAAAAAGTATGGAGGTTCCTTAAATATCTAAAGATACAGTTACCATATGATACAGCAATGCCACTCCCAGGCATATATCTGGAGAAAACTAATTCGAAAAGATACATGCACATGCGCCCCAATGTTCATTGCAGCACTATTTACAGTAGCCAAGTCACAGAAACAACCTAAATGTCCATTGACAGATGACTGGAAAAAGAAGATGTGGTATATATATATATATATATATATATATATATATATATATATATATATATATATATATATAATGGAATATTACTCAGCCATAAAAAATGAAATAATGCTATTTGCAGCAACATGGATGGGCCTAGAGATTATCATATTAAATAAGTCAGACAAAGACAAATATATGATATCACTGATACATGGAATCTAAAAAACATGATACAAATGAACTTATTTACATAACAGATAGACTCACAGACATAGAAAACAAACTTATTGTTACCAAAGGGGAAAGGAGAGGGGAGGGATAAATCAGGAGTGTGGGATTAGCATATACACACTATTATGTATAAAATGGATAAACAACAAGGATCTACAGTATACCACAGGGAATATTCAATATCTTATAATAACCTATAATGGAAAAGAATCTGAAAAAGAATATATATATTATACATATATGTATATATATAACTGAATAATTTTGCTGTACACCTGAAACTAACAAAACATTGTAAATCAACTATACTTCAATTAAAATTTTTTTTAAATGATTCTTGGGTTATGATTATTATTATTTAAAAAAAAATATATGTCACTGAAGAATGATGATTTTAAAATTCACATATTTTATGAAATTTTAGCAACAATGATAAGAGTAAAGAGCAAAAATTCCAATTTCTGTTTTACAATATTATGGTCAGATAAGGGAGAAAAGATGAAAATCTTGGTGGTCATAACTTTTAAGAAAATCATTCAACTCCTTATATAGGACTGACCAAATCTCTGAAATCTGATGCCTGATGGCTTTGCTATCATGTTCTATCATAAAAAAAAAAAGGCACAAACTCTTTAGACATTAACTACTGAAGTACTGAAACCACATCAACAGAGGTATGAAATTGATTTTGTTATATGAGAATTCCAGATTCAGTATTTATAAAAGTTCTACATAGTTTCTGAAAATATAGTACCTGTGGGAGAGGAGGACATCAAACTCATCTGCCAGGGAACCATTAGGATTATTCCTTTTAAAACATGAGTTCAGTTCATCACAACATGCTTTCTGTTCTGATCTTACATCATAGACATAAACTGATTTAGCTTATGCAATTCTGTTTCTCCCTGTCTCTAACTGATCCCTCCCTGTCTATCCCATTTGTTGCATTCTGTAGAAGTCTCACCCCATAACAAACAGATTTCTCTACATGTCCTAATTCTTCTGGAGTTTTCCATCTTCTATTTTTCATTCCACATTCTGGCTTTTCCTTTTGGAGATACACTTTTCTAAGTTAGATGTTTTCTCAAAGAAAGCTTATGCTGAGCCTTTTCTTTCTGCATACTAAGAAATCTCACTCATTCCTACAATTCCAGTTCATACTTGAAGGTTATTGTCTCTCAAAAACATAATCCTTGACCAAGAAATGCCAATAAACATCAGATCTTACATGCAAATGCTTAGATCCTATCACAAACATTTGCCTTCTACTCAGTTTTTATCTTCTCCCATAATCTTCTGCTCCAATGATTTTTACCTCATTAAAGGGCATCACAATACTGTATTCCCACTTACTTAATCAACTTGGACATTATTCTTAATTCTTCTTACTCCCTATCAGCCTCATCCAATTAATGACCAAGATCTGTCTCAACTATCCCTGAAATCTGTCAAAACTGCCTACCGCACTAATGAGTCACTACTCTTGTCTAGATTTACCTGGACCACTGAAAGCACACCCACCCCTGTCTTCATTTGCACCTTCACCTAATCCATTCTCCACAACGAATCAAAGCTATCTCTCTAAATCCCAAGTCTGATCATGCCTGGTCTTCAATAACTATCCACATTTTCTATAATAAAATTCAAATATCTATCATTGCATGATATATCAGCTATGTTTCTAACCATTCTCCTTTGAACTCTATCAAAGCAGACTTCTTTTAGTTAATACACATATTATCCTTATTACAGGTCTTTGCACGTGCCGTTAATTTTACCAGGAACTTTAACTCCTCGTCCCCTCTCTTTTAGCTTAACTCCCAGCTTTCTTTCAATTCTTCATCTAGTTATCTCTCACTGACTGGCAAACATTTCCTGACCCTCAAGCCTGAGTTAAGTAACTTTCTTATATGTTCCCATAGCACCAATAATTCCCCTTCATTATCCTTACCATGGAATACTATAATTGGCAGTGGCCTCAACTGTCTTATTCACCTCTCTATCTCCAGTGCTTCATACAGATCCAGACACTTGTAATATTTAATTAGTAGATTAATGAGGTCACAACTTTTGTCAGTCCACAATTGAGAACCGTCTGTATAATAAAAGAAAATGTGTAATCACCTTATTTTTCTTCTAAAACACTTCTTGAAAAAATGATTCTGAATTAAAATCTCCCTTACGTTCAATAAAGAAGATTTGATTCTATTTTCCCCCACTTTTTCATTCTAGGTGCTTAATAAAGGATACACATACTAATGTTACAATATTCTAAGCATGGCTAGCAGCAATGTTGTGAAATTCTGTATGCTTCTATTAGCATTAATTGGCAACATTGCCCCTGATGGACAAGCTATTATCTATTCTAGCCCCAGTTGTCTCATTTTGAATGCTTATCTTTATGCAATTGCTAGAGCCAAAATCTTTTCTATTGTTGTCTCCCTTAGAGGGTGATTTATTTGATAGCTCAGTTGCAAACACAATTTCTTCCCAAATTATCCTATCCATTCCATTATTCCCCTTCTATTATCTTGAGACTCCAAAAGACTAAGTAAAAAGATGACGTGCCAAATTCACTGTAACTTTTAGAAACAAAGAGTGACATTGGTTTTTGATGAAATTTTGGGAATGTATCTCTGTCTTTCCAATTAACTCTGATTGATGCCTAATTGATGAAGGATGGTGGTGAGAATCTCGTGTCAATGTCAATGAAGTCTCATGTAAATACACATGTAAGTGTTTAAGATACATCACTTGAAATTTTCTGGCAGAGTCGCAAAGTTTATCTTCTAAATTGTTTTCTATCATTAGTACCACTGTATGAAATGAATCCACATTTTGCTTTAGGACACAAGGACAACTGTATAAACACTCATATAATCAAAGTATACTGAACCAGTTGGTTTTGGTTAAAGAGAGACCAAACATTCAATGATTAAGGAAGTTAAATATACAATACAGTAAAGATTTCAATAAGTTTAGTGAACTCTCTGAAATTAGATACCTTTCAGCGCTTTCCAAGAATCATTAATTTACTTAGATTTATACTTTTATATTCTACTTTAATCATTTCTACTCTGAAATCCCATCGATGGTGCTTTCCATATTACACTCTCTTTATACAGCACATTAAGATCATATTCTCTACATTTAGTCTCTGAACTGATTAATGGTTTCCAAAATGTTTCTGGCCATCCTTGACGTCCTATTATGTATCAGCATTGTGTTTTATTCACGTAAGTGTTCCTTAAATTTAATTTTTAATATGTTATCTTATGCAGCCATCACCATTTAATTGGCCCCTTTTCATTTGTGAATTGAAATAATAGATGTAAAGTTCGTAGTTCTCTCAACCCTGAAAACCAATGTGAAATTAAGATCCCAGTATTAAAAGGGAAAATATACCATTAAGGCTATATTTTAAAAGGTTACTAAAAAACTGACTTGCTTAGGTTGTCAGATTTGATCCTGAGATGTTTACTGCTCATATTCAATACTGAACCTCTAGCCCAACAAACCAGATATTTTAAATGTAAATAAACATTGTATATTAGTTTGGGATCTGACATTAATCAAATTTCCCAAGTCTGTTGGAATATCAGAATCATTTAGGGTATATATATTCCTGGCCCCAATCTCAAAACATTCTGAGTTAATAGACTGGAAAAGGTGCTCAGAAATCCATACTTTTTAAATGCTCCCATAAAAATATATATTGGTTTTTTGTTTGTTTTAGTAATGTTTACAGAAATAGTATTAAACTATATGCAAATTGCTACAGTCTAACTTTTTAATATACACATAAAAATATAAATGCATACATAGGCAGGACATGTGCCAACTTCTTAATGTTTACCTCTGGGGAGGGAGGGAAGAAAATGGGACTGGGAAAGAGAATTCTTTAATTCTGTGATATTAACTTTTTCTTTTTAAGGAATAAACAAAGAAAATAATGGCAAAATGTTAACTGTCAAGTTTTGACTGTGGGTATACAGGTTACTGTTATTTTGTTATTTTTTTATATACTTAGGATATTTTATATTTTTAAAAAATTCTGTCCCCAGGTAATACAGATCACCATCCATGGTTGGGAACTATTGGAATAATGACTGAACAATGTAATTTATCATCCAAACTGGGACACTGTTGAGAATTAAAGAGAGAGCTATTAATAACTTTACCAGAATGAGAGGCAAACTAGAATGTATGGTCACCCTAGGAATAAACTATTTTAAGTCCCACTTAATGCATGGACTTCTTAACAGGAAATTTTATTTTCTATCATTTTCCCTAATCTTCTTCTTTATAAGTTATCATAGAGGTTATTGATCTAATTTGCCCAATTTATTATCCATTTTTCACTGAAGCACTTTAGGGTAATACATAATTTTCAAAAGAGTCATAATAAATAGTGGAAATACAGGACATTTTTGAAGTTAAAATATTTCTAAGATGCAATAAGACATAGTTAGTCAAAAGTATTTAACGAACACAGTATTTCAAAGTAAGACATCAGGTGATGTGAGGTTAAAAACCTAACAAAAATATAGTCTTTAATTTCAAGAAATTTCTATTTAAACTAACTCTATAGACAAAATACATAAAACAAACCAAGAATACAGATTCTATAACTGTGTAACAATCGAATGAAAAGTAACTACTATTAGAAGGCCAAGTACTAATCAATAGTAAAGTTAAACATAGTAAGTAATGTGATCATCACCAGTGCCAAGTCTGAGAGCTCAGTTTCTCTTTTCCACATGTGTGTCCTTGCTGTCACCACACACTCTTTCTGGACTCTTTCTTCTCCAGTTTGTAAATTATCTCATCATAGAAATGATCTCTGCTTTATACTATTTTGACCAAGACACAAGTCTCAATCTGTTTCAGTTAGAAAGTTTTATATAACTATGCATAAAAGCCCTCCCAAATGTACTTAATGAAAAAAAGCAATTTTTTGACTCAAGAAGGTGAATAGTCCAGATGTAGCTTAACCTAGGGCTCAGGTGATACAATCAGGACCCACTTTACTTTCTTGTGTTCTTAGTTCCTTTTTCAGTTTCGGCTTTCTTCTCAAGCCATCTTTTCTTTTAGCCACTAAATTACTTCCAGCAAACCCTAAGCTATTACCTGGGGAGTCACATCCAGAGGAAAAGAAACTGACTATTTCCTAGGCCTTTAAAAAAGAAATCCTGGAATTTCAAGCAGAAATTTCAACTGTGTCTAGCCTGACTTCAGTCAAGTACATTTCCCTGAATCAGCTATGGCTGAGGGTGGAACTTGTGGATGTCTGGATTGGTTTACCCTAAAATCCTATGCTCCACTGAATCATGTCATCCAAAGTAGACAGGTTGTTAGTACCAGTAGGTGGTTTTCAAAAGCAAAATGAACATATTGTAGCCATAAGAAAGGAAAATGAATGCTGGATGCGAAAAAAGGAAAGAAAGAGGGAACTGAAGAACAGAGAGAAAAAAAAAGGAAGGAAGGGAGGGAGGGAAGAGGAAGGCAAAATTACAAAGAGGAAAGGAGAGATGGAAGGAGGAAGGAAGGAAAAATGATAGAAAATAGTCCACTAAGACAGTGGTGTATAGGTAAATATTTAACAATCAGTTTTCAAAAAAATAAATAAGCAAACAAAACAAAATACAAGACTTTCTCTGTAGTGTCTGACAATTTTTATACTGCAAATTCTCCCACCATGATGATTTCAAGATATCAGGTCACTAAATGAAGAGTTTGGTAAAGATGCACAGTAGTATATCTATATACACATACACACACACAGATACAATCAACATCAATAACCTCAAAAACCCAATAGTACTACATAGTAAAATAATTAGAAAGTGATATGTTTTCAGTATTTATTAACTTTGTTTTTAATGTGATTTATTTGCTTATAAGTTTACATAAGATAATTTTTAATAATGGCCCTGTTTAACAACCATCTCACAAAATCACTGAAATTTTAAAAATTGGCTTTTCCAAGCTGCTACAGTCTGCCTCCAGCACATCACTGACAGAGCACCTTTCTCATTTTCTTAAAAAAAAAAAAAAAAAAAAAAATGCTCACACAAAGCAGACTGTGCTTGTTCAGTGGTCTCCACTAAAGAGCTGGTGGAGATTGAAGGATTTTTATTAAAACACAAGAACTTCAAGTCAACCATCATATATTTTGTTTTCAGAAATTCTTCATCCTCTGCACTACTGTGACTTTCACAGTTTTTTTTTTTTTCCTTTCATTTCTCCTCAGGAGGCACTCGCCCTTCTTGTATTCTCAGAGATTTCTCTTTATCCCGGTTACATTACCATAAACGTACTTTCATAGCCTCTAACCACTGCACCCCGAACAATCCTTCTCACTCTCACATGAAAACTTGTTTAACTGTACTGACCCCTACACCCCAAAAACAACCGCAGCTATATCATATTTGCAAAGCAAATGTAGAGAGCTTATAAAACTATGGTCCCTAGACCAGCTGCTTAAGAAACAACCAGGGTTGTTTAAAATGCTGATTCCTCCATCCTGATACAAATCTTTGGGGAGAGGACTTAGATACCTCCTTGCTTATTAAACACTGCAGATGTTTTTAATGGACACGACAGTGTAATACCATCAATAATAGGCTGGACAGAACTAACAGGCTATCTATCTGAAAGAAAATCCTCATTTGCACAAATAATTTTTTCATTTGTATTGTGTGCTGTAAAGCCATTCTCCCCAAGGTCTCCATGTCCACCTGAGCAGTCTATACATCCTTACAGACTCAACCTAAAAGAGAGCTCTTAGCAGCCCTTTTGACCCTCATCTAGCCTCAGGACTTTCCCTGACTCTCATTTAACCCCCTCTATTTAAATTTAGCTGTTTCCTTCCCTAGGCAATTACAGCACTCAGCCCATTACCTCAGTAAGTTAGTGATTGCTTTTTCAGTCTACTTCTCCTAAAAGACTGCAATCTCCTTGAAATTCAAGACCGTTTCCTAGTTATCTGTGAATCACCTGTACTTAGCATAATGCCTGACAAATGGTATGCGTTCCATAATCCTTGTTCACTGATGAAGCAAATGAAGACAAGAGGAGAGTAGGAAGGGGGGGACAGCTTTAGATATAAAAACAAAAAAGTAGAGAAGGAGAAAAAAATGAGGAAAGAAGAGAAGTAGAAAAAAATGAGGAAAGAAAGAATAAAATGGAAGTTTTTGTTTTAAGTTCTCATTTGGGCTTCAATTCCTGTTTCATTGAATAATATATTATTGTGTTCGCAGGTAATTCAGATCTCTAAAAATAAAAGACTCTGAACTTCTGTTAGAATAAAAAATTCTATTACTGTAGGCGTCCACCAGAGTTTCAGGTTTTAGCATTGTCTGTAACTTCTAAACTTAACAATGCCTGCTCAACAAACATACTTTTCATGTTTTCATGTGTATTTCAGAAAATATTTCATGTCAAATATGCATAAAGATTACAAATCAGGTGCAATAAAGTGCCAGGACATGGAAATGAAGAACTGAATTCCAAGCTGGCTTAGATTACACATAGCCTCTATGGATCAAGAAATAGAGCCCTGTTCTATGTCTTCTGTAGAGACGTTTACTCATATTTCTTTAAAAAAAAAAAAACAAGTTAGCTACAGGCATACCTCAGAGACATTGTGGGTTCAGTTCCAGACCACTACAATAAAATAAATATAACAATAAAGTGAATATCACAATAAAGTGAGTCACACAAATTTTGGGGGTTCCCAGTGCATATAAAAGGTATGTTTATATTTTACTGTAGTCTATTAAGCATGCAATGGCATTATGTCTAAACAAGGTACATATCTTAATTAAAAAAATACTTTATTGGTAAAAATGCTAACCATAACTGAACCTTCAGTAAACTGTAACCTTTTTGCAATAGGAACATCAAAGATCACTGATCACAGATCACCATAACAAATATAAGAATGAAAAAGTTTGAAATATTGTGAGAATTACCAAAGAAACACTGAAACACAAAGTGAGCAAATGCTGTTGGAAAAACGGCACCAACAGACTTGCTTGACACAGGGTTGCCACAATCAATCAATTTGTAAAAACAAATGCAATATCTGCAAAGTGTAATAAAGCAAAGCACTATAAAAACAAGGTACGTCTGGTTTTCTCCTGTTTTAAAGAGCCCACCCCCTAAGACATTGCTTATCAGTTTGTGGACAGGACCCTATATATCCCCAGGTATTTGTAGAAATCTGTAAGTTCTACACTAAAAAGATATTCCTAACATTTTGAGTTCTGTTAGACAGTTTCAGTGCCCATGATTGCAGTTATATTTATAATTAAGCTGCCTGCAGTCAATGCTACTTTAGAAGTCACAGGGAATAGAGACAAGACAGAGCCCAACTTAACGTGTAAATGCTGTGTTTGCACCAAAGCCACATGAAGGCCAAATGATACTAGAAAGTGCTGCATGAAAAAATGTTTCCCACTTATTCAAACAGGAAAAAATGGTAGGAAATGTGAGGCCACAGAGGGTAACCAGCACTTGAGATGTGCCAAAATCAAAGGAACAGCAACAGAGCAATCAAAATCATAGACACAATGGGAACTGCAATTTAGATTCAACAAAACAATCTTATATGTCATCTTCATGTTATTTGAATTGTATTGGTTTTGCAGATATATTTATATTTCATGTGTAAATTTTATTTTAAAGTTGAATAAGAGAAAAGCATGAAGAGTTTATCCCCCTTTTTAGGTTAGATATATAAACAACATTATAATAAAACTACACAATAAAACTGGTAAGCCCTAAGAATATTCTTTCCTTTACAAAGAAACACTGTGTCAGAACAAAGTGCAGCACTGACATGCCATCTTGTTCATTCAGAAGGACAAATACCAACCTTCAATGTTACATGTGATTTTGGTATGAGTTTGATGAGGACTTGCTAACTACTAAGTGCCCTCTTTTACTCTCCCATGTTGGTTTGGATTTTTTCTGCTTAGCTCTATTTACCACATTGCAGTATAAACATTTCTTCATAAGGAACACTTAGTGATTTAAGAGGGTGTGCCCTATAAGTCTAAGTTGAAATCTTGACTGTGCTACTTAGTAACCACGGTATAGACTTGTTAGATGTGCACCAAACCATTTCCTTCTGCGAGCACATAAGATAACTATATTATCCAGGTTTCTTTATACTAAGCTGGACCCACATGACTGGTATGGTCAATGGATATGAGGGAAGCAATGTGGCCATTTTGAGGGTTGGTCATTATCCCCCTTGTGCAATCCTTACACCCCTTAATCTCTCTATGATGACTTTGAGAGGTAGGTATTTCTGATGTTGTGACTGTAGTGTTGTAGCTGCAACATGGAAGCAACTTGGATCCCGGGGCCACCACTTTGAGGAGGGCTTCCTGAACCATATAAGACTAGAACATGGTCAAGAAATAGACCTGATAGACCTTTATTCTGTTAACCTCTAACGATTCTGGTATTTCTTTGACATGTACCATAGCCTCAACTTTCCTGACTAATAGAGTAACCAAATAGCCCTGGACAATTTAACCTCAGTGATCAGTTTCACAGTTTCCTTATATGTAAAACTGGAGTAAAATATCTCATAAAATAAGTATGAGAATCAAATCAAATAATTCAGGTAAATTTGTAAGAAAATACCTGATGCTGAGTAAGCATTACTATGAGTCTTTCTCCCCCTCCTCTTCTGTAGTTCACCTTCTATTTCCAACATCTTTTTATAGTGTTTGACACATAGTGGGTCCTAAATAAATGTTTGCTTCATTGATAAATCTAATACCTCCATAAAATTGAAAGTCTTATCAAGTTCATCTTTGGTTTGTGTTCAGTTTATATTGATGCTCTGGCTTCATAATAAGTATTATGAATTCACTGCAGCAAACATACAAGTATGTTTTTTGTAATCCCTTATCCCTTCCCCCATCTTCTTTTTCTTCATTGTTCTCTACCCTCAAGCATTTAAAATACTGATCTACATTAGAGAAAAGCCATTAAAAGAGCTGATTTAATCTTAATTTAAATACCTTAATTTAAATTAACTGTTTTTGAGAGAGGGGGAAGATGGCGGAAGAGTAAGACGCGGAGATCACCTTCCTCCCCACAGATACATCAGAAATACATCTACACATGGAACAACTCCTACAAAACCCCTACTGAACGCTGGCAGAAGACCTCAGACCTCCCAAAAGGTAAGAAACTCCCCACATACCTGGATAGGGCAAAAGAAAAAAGAATAAACAGAAACAAAAGAATAGGGACAGTACCTGCACCAGCGGGATGGAGCCGTGAAGGAGGAAAGGTTTACACACACACTAGGAAGCCCCCTCACGGGCGGAGACTGCGGGTGGCGTAGGCGGGAAGCTTCGGGGCCGCGGAGGAGAGCGCAGCAACAGGGGTGCGGGGGGCAAAGCGGAGAGATTCCCGCACGGAGGATCAGGGCCGACCAGCACTCACCAGCCCAGGAGGCTTGTCTGCTCACCCGCAGGGACGGGCGGGGCTGGGAGCTGAGGCTCCGGCTTCGGTGGGAGAGGGCTGAGGTTGGCGGCGTGAACACTGCCTAAAGGGGCTAGTGCGCCACGGCTAGCCGGGAGGGAGTCCGGGAAAAGGTCTGGAACTGCCGAAGAGACTTTTTCTTCCCTCTTTGTTTCCTGGTGCGCGAGGAGAGGGGATTAAGAGCGCTGCTTAAAGGAGCTCCAGAGACGGGCGCGAGCCGCGGCTAAAAGCGCGGACCCCAGAGACGGGCAGGAGACGCTAAAGGCTGCTGCTGCCGCCACCAAGAAGCCTATGTGCGAGCACAGGGCACTCTCCACACCCCTCTTCCGGGTAGCCTGTGAAGCCCGCCACTGAGAGGGTGCCGGGATCCACGGACAACTTCCCCAGGAGAACGCACGCACGGCGCGCCTCAGGCTCGTGCAACGTCACAACGGCCTCTGCCGCCGCAGACCCGCCCCGCACTGCGTGCCCCTCCCTCCCGCCGGCCTGAGTGAGCCAGAGCTCCCGAATCAGCTGATCCTTTAACCCCGTCCTGTCTGAGCGAAGAACAGATGCCCTCAGGCGACCTACACGCAGAGGAAGGGCCAAATCCAAAGCTGAACCCCGGGAGCTGTGCGAACAAAGAAGAAAAAGGGAAATTTCTCCCAGCAGCCTCAGGAGCAGCGGATTAAATCTCCACAATCAACTTGATGTACCCTTCATCGGTGGAATACATGAATAGACAACGAATCATCCCAAATTGAGGAGGTGGACTTTGAGAGCAAGATTTATTATTTTTTCCCCTTTTTCTCTTTTTGTGTGTATGTGTATGCTTCTGTGTGAGATTTTTGTCTGTATAGCATTTTTTTCACCATTTGGCCTAGGGTTCTGTCCGTCCGTTTTTTGTTTTTACTTTTTTAAAAATGTTTTTTCTTAATAATTGTAATTTTAATAACTTTATTTTATTTTATCTTACTTTATTTTATTTTATCCTTTCTTTCTACTTTTTCTCCCTTTTATTCTGAGCCATGTGCATGAAAGGCTCTTGGTGCTGCAGCCAGGAGTCAGTGCTGTGCCTCTGAGGTGGGAGAGCCAACTTCAGGACACTGGTCCACAAGAGACCTCCCAACTCCACGTAATATCAAACGGCGAAAATCTCCCAGAGATCTCCATCTCAACACCAACACCCAGCTTCACTCAACGACCAGCAAGCTACAGTGCTGGACACCGTATGCCAGACAACTAGAAAGACAGGAACACAACCCCACCCATTAGCAGAGAGGCTGCCTAAAATCATAATAAGGCCACAGACACCCCAAAACACACCACCAGACGTGGACCTGCCCATCAGAAAGACAAGATCCAGCCTCATCCACCAGACCACAGGCACTAGTCCCCTCCACCAGGAAGACTACACAACCCACTGAACCATCCTTAGCCACTGGGGACAGACACCAAACACAACAGAAACTACGAACCTGCAGCATGCAAAAAGGAGACCCCAAACACAGTAAGATAAGCAAAATGAGAAGACAGAAAAACACACAGCAGATGAAGGAGCAAGATAAAAACCCACCAGACCTAACAAATGAAGAGGAAATAGGCAGTCTACCTGGAAAAGAACTCAGAATAATGATAGTAAAGATGATCCAAAATCTTGGAAATAGAATAGAGAAAATGCAAGAAACATTTAACAAGGACCTAGAAGAACTAAAGATGAAACAAACAATGATGAACAACACAATAAATGAAATGCAAAATACTCTAGATGGGATCAATAGCAGAATAACTGAGGCAGAAGAACGGATAAGTGACCTGGAAGATAAAATAGTGGAAATAACTACTGCAGAGCAGAATAAAGAAAAAAGAATGGAAAGAACTGAGGACAGTCTCAGAGACCTCTGGGACAACATTAAACACACCAACATTCGAATTATAGGGGTTCCAGAAGAAGAAGAGAAAAAGAAAGGGACTGAGAAAATATTTGAAGAAATTATAGTTTAAAACTTCCCTAATATGGGAAAGGAAACAGTTAATCAAGTCCAGGAAGCACAGACAGTCCCATACAGGATAAATCCAAGGAGAAATACACCAAGACACATATTAATCAAACTATCAAAAATTAAATAAAAAGAAAGCGTATTAAAAGCAGCAAGGGAAAAACAACAAATAACATACAAGGGAATCCCCATAAGGTTAACAGCTAATCTTTCAGCAGAAACTCTGCAAGCCAGAAGGGAGTGGCAGGACATATTTAAAATGATCAAGGAGAAAAACCTACAACCAAGGTTCCTCTACCCAGCAAGGATCTCATTCAGATTTGATGGAGAGATTAAAACCTTTACAGACAAGCAAAAGCTGAGAGAATTCAACACCACCAAACCAGGTTTACAACAAATGCTAAAGGAACTTCTCTAGGCAAGAAACAAAAGAGAAGGAAAAGACCTACAATAATGAACCCAAAACAATTAAGAAAATGGGAATAGGAACATACATATCAATAATTACCTTAAATATAAATGGATTAAATGCTCCCACCAAAAGACACAGACTGGCTGAATGGATACAAAAACAAGACCCATATATATGCTGTCTACAAGAGACCCACTTCAGACCTAGGGACACATACAAACTGAAAGTGAGGGGATGGAAAAACATATTCCATGCAAATGGAAACCAAAGGAAAGCTGGGGTAGCAATTCTCATATCAGACAAAATAGACTTTAAAATAAAGACTACTACAAGAGACAAAGAAGGACACTATATAATGATCAATGGGTCGATCCAAGAAGAAGATGTAACAATTGTAAATATTTATGCACCCAACATAGGAGCACCTCTATACATAAGGCAAATACTAACAGCCATAAAAGGGGAAATCGACAGTAACACATTCATAGTAGGGGACGTTAACACCCCACTTTCACCAATGGACAGATCATCCAAAATGAAAATAAGGAAACACAAGCTTTAAATGATACATTAAATAAGTTGGACTTCATTGACATTTATAGGACATTCCATCCAAAAACAACAGAATACACATTTTTCTCAAGTGCTCATGGAACATTCTCCAGGATAGATCACATCCTGGGTCACAAATCAAGCCTTGGTAAACTTAAGAAAATTGAAATTGTATCAAGTATCTTTTCCAACCACAATGCTATGAGACTAGATATCAATTACAGGAAAGGATCTGTAAAAAATACAAACACATGGAGGCTAAACAATACACTACTTAATAACTAAGTGATCACTGAAGAAATCAAAGAGGAAATCAAAAACTACCTAGAAACAAATGACAATGGAGACACAACGACCTGAAACCTATGGGATGCAGCAAAAGCAGTTCTAAGAGGGAAGTTTATAGCAATACAATCCTACCTTAAGAAACAGGAAACATCTTGAATAAAAAACCTAACCTTGCACCTAAAGCAATTAGAGAAAGGAGAACAAAATAACCCCAAAGTTAGCAGAAGAAATCATACAGATCAGATCAGAAATAAATGAAAAAGAAATGAAGGAAATGATAGCAAAGATCAATAAAACTAAAAGCTGGTTCTTTGAGAAGATAAACAAAATTGATAAACCATTAGCCAGACTCATCAACAAAAAAAGGCAGAAGAGTCAAATCAACAGAATTATAAATGAAAAAGGAGAAGTAACAACTGACAGTGCAGAAATACAAAAGATCATGAGAGATTACTACAAGCAACTCTATGCCAATAAAACAGACAACCTGGAAGAAATGGACAAATTCTTAGAAATGCACAACCTGCCAAGACTGAATCAGGAAGAAATAGAACTAGGAACAGACCAATCACAAGCACTGAAATTGAACCTGGGATTAAAAATCTTCCAACAAACAAAAGCCCAGGACCAGATGGCTTCACAGGCAAATTCTATCAAACATTTAGAGAAGAGCTAACACCTATCCTTCTCAAACTCTTCCAAAATATAGCAGAGGGAGGAACACTCCCAAACTCATTCTATGAGGCCACCATCACCCTGATACCAAAACCAGACAAGGATATCACAAAGAAAGAAAACTACAGACCAATATCACTGATGAACATAGACGCAAAAATCCTCAACAAAATACTAGCAAACAGAATCCAACAGCACATTAAAAGGATCATACACCATGATCAAGTGGGGTTTATTCCAGGATGCAAGGATTCTTCAATATATGCAAATCAATCAACGTGATACAGCATGTTAACATATTGAAGGTGAAAAACCATATGATCATCTCAATAGATGCAGAGAAAGCTTTCAACAAAATTCAACACCAATTTATGATAAAAACCCTTCGGAAAGTAGGCATAGAGGGAACTTTCCTCAACATAAGAAAGGCCATATATGACAAACCCATAGCCAACATCATCCTCAATGGTGAAAAACTGAAACCATTTCCACTAAGATCAGGAACAAGACAAGGTTGCCCACTCTCACCACTCTTATTCAACATAGTTTTGGAAGTTTTAGCCACAGCAATCAGAGAAGAAAAGGAAATGAAAGGAATCCAAATTGGAAAAGAAGAAGTAAAACTGTCACTGTTTGCAGATGACTTGATACTATACATAGAGAATCCTAAAGATGCTACCAGAAAACTACTAGAGCTAATCAGTGAATTTGGTAAAGTAGCAGGATACAAAATTAATGCACAGAAATCTCTTGCATTCCTATATACTAATGATGAAAAATCTGAAACTGAAATTAAGAAAACACTCCCATTTACCATTGCAACAAAAAGAATAAAATATCTAGGAATAAACCTACCTAAGGAGACAAAAGACCTGTATGCAGAAAATTGTAAGACACTGATGAAAGAAATTAAAGATGATACAAATAGATGGAGAGATATACCATGTTCTTGGATTGGAAGAATCAACATTGTGAAAATGACTCTACTACCCAAAGCAATCTACAGATTCAATGCAATCCCTATCAAAATACCACTGGCATTTTTCACAGAACTAGAACAAAAAAATTCACAATTTGTATGGAAACACAAAAGAGCCCGAATAGCCAAAGCAATCTTGAGAATGTAAAATGGAGCTGGAGGAATCAGGCTCCCTGACTTCAGACTATATTACAAAGCTACAGTAATCAAGACAGTATGGTACTGGCACGAAAATAGAAAGATAGATCAATGGAACAGGATAGAAATCCCAGAGATAAACCCACACACATATGGTCACCTTATCTTTGATAAAGGAGGCAGGAATGTACAGTGGAGAAAGGACAGCCTCTTCAATAAATGGTGCTGGGAAAACTGGACAGGTACATGTAAAAGTATGAGATTAGAACACTCCCTAACACCATACACAAAAATAAGCTCAAAATGGATTAAAGACCTAAATGTAAGGCCAGAAACTATCAAAGTCTTACAGGAAAATATAGGCAGGACACTCTATGACATAAATCACAGCAAGATCCTTTTTGACCCACCTCCTAGAGAAATAAAACAATAAAAATAAACAAATGGGACCTAATGAAACTTAAAAGCTTTTGCACAGCAAAGGAAACCATAAACAAGACCAAAAGACAACCCTCAGAATGGGAGAAAATATTTGCAAATGAAGCAACTGACAAAGGAATAATCTCCAAAATTTATAAGCAGCTCATGCAACTCAATAACAAAACAACAAACAACCCAATCCAAAAATGGGCAGAAGACCTAAATAGACATTTCTCCAAAGAAGATATACAGATTGCCAACAAACACATGAAAGAATGCTCAACATCACTAATCATTAGAGAAATGCAAATCAAAACTACAATGAGATATCATCTCACACTGGTCTATATGGCCATCATCAAAAAATCTAGAAACAATAAATGCTGGAGAGGGTGTGGAGAAAAGGGAACACTCTTGCACTGCTGATGGGAATGTGAACTGGTACAGCCACTATGGTGAACAGTATGGAGGTTCACTTAAAAAACTACAAATAGAACTACCATATGACCCAGCAATCCTACTACTGGGCATATACCCTGAGAAAACCATAATTCAAAAAGAGTCATGTACCAAGATGTTCATTGCAGCTCTATTTACAATAGAAAGTAGATGGAAGCAACCTAAGTGTCCATCATCGGATGAATGGATAAAGATGTGGCACATATATACAATGGAATATTACTCAGCCATAAAAAGAAACGAAATTGAGTTATTTGTAGTGAGGTGGATGGACCTAGAGTCTGTCATACAGAGCGAAGTAAGTCAGAAAGAGAAAGACAAATACCATATGCTAACACATATATATGGAATATCAGAGGGAAAAAAATGTCATGAAGAACCTAGGGGTAAGATGGGCATAAGGACACAGACCTACTAGAGAATGGACTTGAGGATATGGGGAGGGGGAAGGGTAAGCTGTGACAAAGTGAGAGAGTGGCATGGACATATATACACTACCAAACCTAAAATAGATAGGTAGTGGGAAGCAGCCTTATAGCACAGGGAGATCAGCTCCATGCTTTGTGACCACCTAGAGGGGTGGGATAGGGAGGGTGGGAGGGAGGAAGATGCAGGAGGGAAGAGATATGGGAACATATGTATATGTATAACTGATTCACTTTGTTATAAAGCAGAAACTAACACACCATTGTAAAACAATTATACTCCAATAAAGATGTAAAATTAATTAATTATTTTTATATAGAATAGGTCTCCCTGTGTCATCTATAGGATTATTCTCAAATTATAGGAGAAATACAAAATTGAAATTTCATATATCTATAAGCTAAATACTTCTAATGAATCTTATTGTTAATCAGTTAGGGTGGAGAAAGATGAGTTTATTAGAATTAACCTTTCCTTTGCCTCGTCATCACAGACCTATGACATGCTTTTCTGTCCTACAGCTAAAGTGAGATGCATCTAGCTCTTTATTATGCATGGATGCATCTTCCGGTCAGCGGTTGCTGCTGCTCTCCTTTGGGAACTGCTCTTTTGCTTATTTACATATTAGCACCTATACCAGGTGCTTAGGGACAAAATTCAACGTTACTCTGTTAGTATCTCTAGCAAATAACTTAATCAAAGAGATACTGAATTATTGAATAAATATATTAATTCATCTGTGAATTTCCAATATGCATACCACTATCCCAGTTTCCATAGCAAGTTGAATTGAGAGTATCAAATGAACAATCTGAGATGTAAGGTGAGGGGATATTCAGATTAACTAGATAAGATTTTGCTCAACTGCTCAGGAAAGAATCACAAATACTGCAGCATATTGTCCAGACAGGAATTGCCCGAGCAAGGAAAGGGTAAAAAAAAAAAAATGACAAGCCATTAATTTGCTGTATTTACCAATAATCCCCCAAATCCACATAGAGTCCAATTCTGGAAGACATCTTTTAATAAATAATTCTATGTTTTCTGACAAGAGAGGCAAGTGGACTGCTGAAAAAAAGACTAATTTCTACTTGTAATCATAATTGGACAATGATAAAAGCATACTGCAAATATAACTTCCTACTCTGCTGCAAATTTTTGAAATAGTAACTAGTATTTAAAAATTAAATATTGTTAGTACTGTACTACTGTATTGTACATTTGAAAGTTGCTAAGAGTAAATCTTAAAAGTCCTCATCACAAGAAAAATAATTCTTTTGTAGCTATGTATGGTGACAGATGTTAACTAGACTTACTGTGTGATCATTTTGCAATGTATAAAATTATCAAAAAATAATATAAAATACATGACAATAAAAATACTAATTAAAAAAATAAAATAAGCGGAAGAGATGATGAAGGATTTTATAAATGGTTAGATTATGTTCAATTTTAAGTGTTCTCTTTAAAAGCCATGTCTTAAAATTTTTCCTTCAAACCAATTCTAATTTTAACTTTAAAGTTTATCTGAAGAAATTGTCAATAATATAAACAGAAGTATTTCCTTTTTTTGCGTTTGTAAGATAACACTAATATGAATCTATTTATTATAGTGCATTTATCAGGGATGCATTCAGATAATCAAAGATAATCTTTCATCATATTTTTTCTTGCTTATATTAATCTACCATACTGGGCACTAGGGAGTAGTGTGGAAAAAAATAGATAGGTAGGTAGTAGGTAGATAGACAGACAGACATATAGAGGATAGGGATATTCCAATTTGATAAACTTAATCCTATCCAATAACGTAAAGAGTAACTATGGATAACTCAGTCTTTTTATTTTCTTGATAAATTTTTTGTGCGTGTGTATGTGTTTAGACTCTTTATTGACTGAATTTATTCCAACGGGTGTTTATTAGTATCATAATTCAACTAACTGGAATAGTTACAATAAGGCTTTCTTATATTATTTGAAAGATAAATATACTAAGATGAACACTTTGGGGCCATAGAAAACAAGCTTTGTGCGACAACTTTTTTTTTTTAACGTCTTTATTGGAGTATAATTGCTTTACAGTGGTGTGCTACTTTCTGCTTTATAACTGATACGTTTTTAATCTTTGAGGCTTCCTTTCCGTTTCCATATTACTACCAGATGGCATCTGCAGTATATGTAGAAAGTGGGACCTTAAATAACTTCCTATGTTGGAGCACATGCATCCAATCTATATGAGTGAGACCTTGTGCTATCTTATGGCTCCTCTGATTTCCATGATGATGCCTCCTGTCACCTGGACATTAGGTGTAATGCTGGCTTTTAATTTTGAAATCTGAGTCTGGTTAACAGGTGGGATGAATCTTAGGTAGATTAGAACATGTGATCACTGGCACCCCCAGTACCCCTTGATCCAGTACTTGTTGGCACAATTTGAGTACTGGCTATAATTTTCATTTTTCCCCAGGAAAACTGGTCATCCATACAGACCTCAAGAGTAAGATTACTCCCCACCTCTCAGGGATTCCCTTTGGCCATCTACCCACTCAGATTCAGCAATTGCCTCAACTCTCCTCGGGGAGTAGAGGAATTTCCAGGTCCTTCACACTACATGGCATCCAAGGGAGGTTTGGGAGTGCTGTATCTGTGTGTGAGCTGACTGCCTCCTAAGTGCCCCAGGCTGTGAGGGAACAGAGAGCTGGTCTCTTCACAGAGCCACATATGGAAAATAAAATTTTGTCCAGATCTGAAGGATCATGACAAAAATGTCTCACTGGGTGCTTCTCCTCTGTATCCAGTTCTTCCCACAATTATAAGAAGATCAAACAGTGCCAGTTTTCTGCTCTTTCCCTCAGGCCAAGATTTCTTCTAAGTCCTGCCATTCCTTCTCATGGTGGCATATACGTACACTTCTGTTGGGGACATTACAGCCTGTTACAGAGAGAACTGCTTTCCACAGTCCAACTTCCTAAGAAAAGAAAATGAATTACATTTTCAAAAAATATTTTCAAAGTATTGAATTACTTATATTTTATCACCCATAAGTAATTTTTTTTTCCTTCAAAGACTACTTTGGATCTGTTCTCATTCCCCTTTCATCTCTCTCTCTCTCCTCTCTCTCTCTTCTCTGAAATATCAGGCCAAGACTGTTGTTTAAAATGAGGTAGATACATAAAATAAAACCTTTTATTAATCAATTAAAACTTTTGCTTTACCTAATAACCTAACACTCACCACTATAACAAACTTAAATTTAAAAATTAATTGGAATGCAATGTAGTACAAGGCATGTTAAATGAAAACACAACATCTTATAGGAACAAAACACTGTTACACACATTGTATCTCACTTGATCCTCATGCAAAATTACCTTGGAGATTTGATGCTTTCTTTTCCCTGTTTTTACAGATGATCAAATGAAATCAAGTTTTAGTTAATTAAAAAAAACTATAAAGTGGTACATAAAGAGCCACTGTACCATATTATGATGTTTTCTGCCACATTATTTGAGTGATATTAAGAGGACGGTTATAAACATACAGTGATTTATGAGATGAACATTTAACTAATGATGAGCAAGTTAGAACTCTAGTAGCATTTCCACTTAGATGCTTGCTAGGCACACTCATATCTCATCCTTCCCATTACACAGTAGTCTAATTCAGTTCTGGAAGTTTGCAGACTTGGAGAAAAAAAAAAACAACCCTAAAATTAAGTAATTTCTATCAAGATATTGAGAGAAGAAAATAAGATTTGATTATGAGGAATAAATTCTGTCTATTCCTAGACAGTTTTGTTAAGATAGTGTGGCACTTCTATGCGAAGAAAAAAAACGTGGAATTCAGTTCTACTTACACTCCCACTCCTACCCCTGTGAATAGCATTTTACTTATTGGAAGTTGAGAAGTAGGAACAAGTGGACCCTTAGAGATGCAGAAGATCCTAAGACCCTACCCAGCACTAATACCTGTGATTCTACAGTATTCTTATTAATGTCCAGCAATATTCTGGAGTGTATTCAGTCATCGAAACAACAGAAAAACCGACCTTCAGTTTTAAATTGATTTCTTTAATCTGATTCCAGAGAAGTTATTTATCAATGCCTGTTCTATTTGATAACTTAAAATATTCTATAAACTGGACTGTCCTATTGGCCAACTGTTCTGTATAAACATAAGTCTACCCTATCTAAAAATACTTAAATGTTTGACTCCATATAAAAAAATAATGTTTGATATTTTACCGATATGTTTGACATAACCTATATATGTCTAATTGAACTATCTGAAAAATAAGACACAAATTTAAAGCTACTGTGGCATAAAAATAAAGTAATGAGTTACATGTAATGGATTTTTTAAGGTCACAATCAATTTGTTTTAAAAGAAAAATAAATTCAGCTATATGATAATTTCATGTTTAATTAAAGGTTTTTGTCTTAATTCTCAATCCAGCCAAATGTACTGAGCACATAACTATGTCCCAAAGAATTCAGTGGTAAACAACCAATTTATTCACTACTCTCATGCAGTTTATAATCTGATGCAAGTCACAAACAACAGAAAGCAAACATTATAAAAAATAAGTAATCTCACATGATAAATCATATGAAGAAAATAAATCTAGTTGATGAAGTAGAGAGTGGTAGAGCAAGTCCACAGTGGGCCAGGGATAAAGAGTCTTTATGAGATAAGAGAGGTTCTAACTGAAGAGGGAAGAATTGTGGTAAGACCTGTGTGTCTAAGGAAACAGCCATGAAATCCAGGACCAAAATATATCAGGCTGGAGAAACAGTACTCTCAGCAGGAATGATCCTGGCATGTGTAAGAATGAAAAGTAAGGCAACGTGCTTAAGGAACAGGGATTGAAGGAAATGTGTCAGCGAATTGGGCAACAAGCAAAACAGATAGCCCCTATACACTATGGTCCAGGAGATTAAATTTTGTTCTAAAGGCATTAAAGGGCACTTGGAGAGTTTTGAGAGAGGATTGTCATAATCTAATTTGAGCTTTTAAAATATGACTGCTGTATGGAGAATAGATTGAAAGAGAGACAAATTTCAGCCGTAAATTTTTAAAAGAATAATTAGGGTAACAAAATTTCCTGTAACTGATGTGTTGGAATACCTGATTCATGAGATGAAATCAACACACTGTTTTTTTTTTTCTCTCTGACTCTTTAAAACTTACTCAGTGGGGGTAATCTTCTCCTCCCGTGGAGGGATGCATATTTAGTCAGATTCCATGAATTTTCTGTTTCATCTTAGTCAAGAGGCATTTCTCCAGTTGTGGTACTACTCAGCTATGACTCAAATGCTTTAATCTCCATTCAAAATTAGAACTTTTCAACAACTTCTGAACTAAGATTTATAATAGATACTGCCTGTCTTTGGGGTATGGGGTGAGGTCAGCATCTACACTCTCTCCCTGCTCTAATGTTCTATCTTTTCTTAGTCAGTGTTATGGACTTTGGCTAAGGTTGAAGGAAGCATGGAAGGGAAGTGGGAGGTTGGGAGAGATGGTAAGAAAAGGTAAAGGATGGAAAACCAATTCTTACTTCATCCTCATCATTTTACTTGTATGAGTGGCTTTATGCTCTTTGGACATGGTAGATGTTTGAATCTTACACCTTCTCTTGTGGGGTTTCTTAGGTCCTTCAGAGAGTTCCATGTTTAGGTAGGTACTCTTCTCCTGCTAATTCTTTGACCTGGGTACAGGTATCTCTATTCTAATTCTGGATGATTGTTTGTGGCTCCTTTCTAAGCCCCAAGGAATATGTGTTCACCTCCAGCAATGAAAATTTCTGAGAATGTAAGTCGCTCACAAAACTATCATTTTTATCCTACTGCCCAGGAGCCTTTGGATTTCTTTGGCTGAGTCAGCTCCAGATTTATATATTCTCCAAGTCTCATTCTGATCTTATTTCTATCACCTCTGTATGTTTGAGAAGGTTGAATGAAGTGGGAGGCCAGGTGACCAACAGCACAACTTTCCCCAAAGCAATATCTTCACAAAGTTTTCTTGCCTCCATAAAATATGACCCTTGGGGCTTCCCTGGTGGCACAGTGGTTGAGAGTCCACCTGCTGATGCAGGGGACATGGGTTCGTGCCCCGGTCCGGGAAGATCCCACATGCCGCGGAGCGGCTGGGCCCGTGAGCCATGGCCGCTGAGCCTGTGCGTCTGGAGCCTGTGCTCCGCAACGGGAGAGGCCACAACAGTGAGAGGCCCGCGTACCGCAAAAAAAAAAAAAAAAAAAAAATGACCCTTTCTTTTGTATCCTTGTCATGGACAGAGGGTCCAAAGTTGTAGACCATTTCGTTTTGTAAATTCTGTGTATGGCCTTTTATTTCACACATACTTAGGAGTATGATGTGTATCATTATTGACATCTCATTTAAAATAAAGCAGAAAGTATGATTTTATTATATACTCAACTTTTTCTAAGAAACTTACTTTCAAGAACATTTTGCTTGTCATGAATACATTGTTTTGTTTCCAGTGTTTTGTCAAGAAATATAAATATGTTCACATTTTCTGCTGAGGATGCAGCTGTGAAAAAAAAAGACAAGTTCTTTGTTCTAATGAAACATACTTCCTAGTGGGGAAAACAGACTCTATTTGAGAAAATAAATAAGCAAAATAATTTAAGATTACAATAAATAATCTGATGGAAATAAAGAGTGTACTGCAATAGAGAGAGGAGGACCACAGATGAGAAATGGGTGGTGAGGAGGCTTACTACAGCAGGATGGCCAAAGACAGCTTCTCTTAGGAGGTGAAACAGAAGTTAAGACTCAAAGGATAAGGAAAGGCAAGTCATGGGAGAAACAGGAAATTAATTTTCCAGGCCCAGTTGGAACTGGAAATATGAAGACCCTAAAATGAGGAAAATCTTGAAAAATCAAGGAACTTGGAGGCCAGTGTGACCAAAACACAAATAGCAGGGAGAATAGTACAGGATGAGATAGAATTCTAGAAACTTTTACCAGTACAAATTATTTGGAAGGTATGTAACATTCCTTTACGAAATCTAGTTTGACAGTGTGCCTCCTGTGATATTCACATTAATACGTATAAAATACATTAATTTCAATAGGAGAGCTAATTAATGTCTAGCTTGATTTGTCAATGATCATTTAAATTAAGCCTTGAAAGAAACAGATCCACTTTCAGGAATATGATTCAATTCTTTGCTGAACAAAGATACTCTAAAACCCTTAGGGTGTAAAACTCTTTTTCTAATGCAGTGTGCTGGAGAAAGAGAGCCCACTGTGCTCAGAGTGAATTTAGCTGCCAAAACTCTGAAACAAAAGAAAAAAAAAACACTTTGCAATTTGCTGAAGCAAAGATTCTACTATGAAAATTTCATATGGAAAAACTGCATAGCTCACAGTCTAAAGCAGTTAAAAACAGTCTTCCAAAAACTCTGCACATTTATTCAAACAAATAGTCATATACAATGCTTATAAAATAAAATCTATCTGGGGGAATGAGATTTTTAAAGACAATGCCTCAAACTAAGAAAGATCCCAATGCATATTAAATTTCACTATAAAATCGAATCCCAGCTTAAGTTTGCAAATATTTTGGAACTGAGCCTAGAACAAGTTCCACATTAGCCCCAAGGTAGAGATCACACATCTCTTTAGATTTCTCTCTGACTAGAGCAACTGCTCTTCTGGGCCAAATATATGGACAAGAGGAAGGCATCTTGAACATCAATGCATCTTTTTTTTTTATTCATGAAAAATTCTTCACTTCCTACTCTCAGCTCCCTTGACATTTTGTAAGTATCTGTTACTTTGCTTCTTCTATTGCAATCCAGTTAGTTAACCCTGTGCCTGTCCCTCACCTTCTTTTCCCTCCCTTCCCATCTCTACCATGAGGTTATGTACTGAACAGATTTTTAGGCTTTTTGTATTTGAAAATCAGTGATGATTAAATGTGTGTGTTAACTTGGCTAGGCTGCAGTACCTAGCTGTTTCATCAAATGCAAGTCTTGATGTTTCTGTGAAAGGTATTTTTTAGATGTGATTAACATTTAAATCAGTAGACTTTGAATAAAGCAGATTACCCTCCATAATGTGGGTGAGCCTTATCCAATCAGTTGAAGGGCTTAAGAAAAAAAGACTGAGGGCCCTCACACAGGAAGGGAGCCTACATTCAGACTGTCTTCAGACTGATGCTGAAACATCAACTCTTCTCTGGGTCTCCAGCCTGTCAGGATGCCATAAAGATTTTGAACTTGCTAGCATCCACAATTTCATGAATTACTTCCTTAAAATCTCTCTCAATAGATAGGTATATGGATGGATGGATGGATGGATAGACAGATATATAAATATAGATATATATATACACATAAATGTGTGTGTGTGTGTGTGCATCCTATTCTGTTTCTCTGGAGAACTCTGAATAATACATACAGTAAATTTTGATCTACCAGATGAATAAACAAATGAGTGAATAAGTCAGTCATCAATCTAATAAGTTATGGAGAATGTGAGTTGAAAATGGTTAATAATAAAAGGGGATATACCATGTAAACATTTATAATTTCATATTTCTCCAAACTCCACTTGCAATTTCAGATTTCTCCAATTCAAAAAAATTTTTAAACTATTATTTGCTGGGCCTAAAAATTAAACAGTGAGTTTTGTGCTTTGCTTTTAACTGAGCTCCATAGCGGCCCAGATTCCTTTGTGGTATTTGTGTTGGAGAGAGGTGGGAGGATTTAGGAAAGTCAGGGTTTCATCATCAAAGGAACCAAGCCAAGGGGCAAGTCTCTGCAGGGCCTGTCCAATTGTTTGGTTGGGAAGAAGCTGGTACAAATAGCACAATCCTCTGACAGCTTCCAGGTTTTACTTTTACACACTTCCTCTACTTTTACAGTTTTAATAACTATCCTGTCAACATATTACTTTTGAAAGTGTTGATATGTGGCACTTTGGGGAAAGGCACTCAGGAGAAGAGCAAATCAGTTCTGCTTTTATCTGTCATTCAGGCTGGATGTGACTGGGATAAAATTTTGTTGTAAAAATCTATGTTTTTCCATATTTCCCCTTTCCCCTGTCCATTTAGCATCATAGTACATGACGAGGGTGTGGGATCAGGAGGTGGTAGTGGTAGAAGCCATAATATCTCTAGGTAGGGTCCTCAACTGAACCAGCTTTAGACCTACCTGTATTGAGACTGTGACTAATGATATCCCAGGAAAGGAAGGATTCCATTTGCTTTAATACTATTTTATACTACTAAACTAGAAGATCAATAATGTCTAGACATATATTTTTTATTTTAGAAAATTCCAAGTTTCATTTAAAATCATCCTAATTGGATGAAAACATAGTTCAAAATGATAATCTATTTAAATGCTCAGCTATTCCCTAATTTGTCTGAATTGACCTTAGCAAACAGCACATTGGTAACCCTTTAATTATATATATATTTTAAATTTAATTTGAAAACTAATGTAAGAATGAATGCATTCCAGCATAGATTGGAAAAAAAAATCCTATGTAAGTTAAACATCCTTTTGTCATGTAATTTACAATAGCAGCATATGTGTTTAAATGTTGACACTCAAATAGTTCAATGGAAATGGCCAATTCATGATAGAATTGTTAACTTCCTACTTTGTGAGAATTTTTTTTTAAATAAAATGTACCAATTTAGGGACCCAAAACCATGTGTTTATAATAATGATAATTTTTAAAAAATCCTTTTTGTTTTTTCATACTTATTTACTTTGATTCCAATTGTCTTTTATTTGCACATTTCTTATATTAAATTTGTATTTAATATTTACAACAGTAGAAATCTATTCTCTGCAAACATTTAAACAATGCATAAAGTAAGTAGTTGTTCTAGAATTCCTAACCTTAAATTCCCTCTCCATCCACTAACAGATTGATATAAATATTTCCTTCCATAACATTAATACACACACTCACACTTAAGGCATTTTATTGCTATTTTACCAAAATGTAATCATACTTTTCAAATTTTTCCCATATTTTGGGGTTTTTTTAATTTATAGTATATCAAGTCAATAACTATAGAGCTACCTCTTTTTTTAATAATAGTTTTGTAGCATTATGCAATATCTTTACATGACACTAATGATTTCTTCATGGTAAATATTGATAGACATTCAATTTTTTGCCAATATCTTTTCAGTAAACCAATGCTGCAATATATTTCTATATATCTATCTGTATATATGTATACATATATTTATATCTACATCTCTCTAATTTGTATCCATATATGGATACTCCTTCTATGTAATAGATCCCCAAAAGTAGGATTTCTGGAAAAATGGTAGGTCGTGGGCTTATTCTTTTAATGTTAAAGGTAGAGGCAATTTACATTTCATAAAAGCTATAGCAACGATTGTTTCTATTAACAATGTATGAGTGTCCATTCCTCACATTCTCACCAAAATTAGAGGCTGTAGTTCTATTTTGTCTTTCAAAATGATGTATAAAATAAATCTCATTAATGCAGGCATTAATCAAAAATGGTTTAGATTCCTGTCACAATTTTTTTGGCTGTTAGGTTTCCCTCTAATTTAAATTGATTACTGAAATATTTTGTCAATTTGGGAAGGGCTTGGTCTTTTTCTGATCACTTTGAGATATTCTTTGTACTAGGTATATTAATCATCTAACGTCATATACATTTTAAATATTTACTCTATTACTTGCTATATAACATTTTATGGTAGATATTTCTGATACCAAAATAAAATAATAAAATTAGTTCTATATAGTTTGTTAATTGTGTCTACCTTCCCTAAATTGCTTTTGATTTTTCCATATTAATTCTTGTCACTTACCAAAATCATACAAATTTTCCACTAATGCTTCTAGTGCTTAAAGATATTTAATATATTTAAATCTTTAATCCAATTAATGTGAAACACTTGATTTTAAAATTATAAAGTTAATGTTAAGTCATCTTATTAACAAAAAGTATTAAATTGATTAAAATTTTAAAAAATTATAATCTATTTTGACTCTAGAGCTAATTCCAATTTAAAGTTACAATAATAGATTACAAGTCACACTTTAGTATTCCATATTTGACAATAACATTTATTGCATAATTTACTAGCAGGTAATAAGGGAATAAGTACTTTTGGGATGTTAAGGAATTCCTTATGCTTGAATAAGTCAGAATTATTGGTAAGTGAGCTACAAATAAAGTAGAGCATTATGTTTAAAGCTGTTTTGGAAATCAGAGCAAATTGAAACAAAAATAGATACAATCTTCCCACCACTCAGTGTTAAGGAAAACACAACCTATTATCTGCCTTTCCTTCTACATTACACAGAAGGAATCTCTCAATCTTTTGAATCATCCTTTTTTAGAGAAGCTTATCAACTCCTCCCTATCACAGATACTTCTGACCCCTATGTTCTTCCAAGAGTTCTTTGTTTATGCACTCTCTTTTCTGCATTTGTTTTTGGCTTTTTTAGCAGCTTAAGTTGACTCAACTTACTTCACTTTCTGCTGTCTCTGATCCATCTTCAAACATTATTCAATTTTTATAGGAAGGAAAATTTGAAAACAGTCAGGCTTAATACATCACCCCACTTCCCCATTCAATGCAGAGAAAATTGTGGGAGTAAAGAAAATGATAGCTATTGTATAATTTTGAAGTGGATAGAAAAAAAGAATTTTCTAAACCTGATGTTCTGAAGCCATAAAGAAAAACAGTAAGCAATTTAAATACATAAAATCCAAGAACAAATGCATGTTAAAGATACATAAAGAATGTTAAAAATAAAGGACAACTTAAAAAATACTATTTACATACATATGCTGAGAAGGAATAAAATTCTTCAATATAAAAGAAGTCTTTACAAATAAAGTTTTAAAAAGAAAAATAGAAAAACATGTTATAGGATATAAATATGAAATTTACAGAAGAATAGACAGATGACAGTAAATATGTGATACTTTGCTCAACCCTATAAAAATAGAATGAATAATCAACTTATCAGATGTCATAGCAGAAAAAAATCACTTAACACATTATTGTTGTGAGTATAAATTAGTGAAATTTTAGATAATCCTTGGAAATATCTATAAAAATTTTAATGTTCAAAAATATTTGGCTCAGTGATTTAAATTTTAGAAATTTAGCCTAAAGATAAAAATCACACAAATATGCAAAAATATGGCTATAAATATTTTCATTACTAATTTGTTGTAAACACAGAAATCTAAAAACAACCTAATTGTCCACTGATAGTTTAAACAAATGATGATTCATTGAGGTCTTTAAAGGAACCTAATAATTAGTTAGGTTCCTTACCCTTTCCCTCACTGTATTCCTGAACAGATGGATATTCGAGAGCAATATTGTTATCATTAACATCAATAAGGGGTAAGTTAGGACACATAGCCTAATTTGAGAGTGAAATATTCAATCCAACAGTGAATCCCAGAGTTAGATAGACATATTAGTCTACTATTAGATAACTAATCTCAGGCAAACTTCCCCCTGACGGCTTAACAGATGACCTGGGAAGACTTAGAGCATGAAGAAGTAGAAATTAACTCACATTCTCTGGAACCAGATGAGTTTTTCCCAGTTTTACCTGTATCGGGCCCTTCTTCTATTGGGGAGAACTGGGCAGGAGTGGGAGAAATGCAGAAGGAGATTGGAAAACAGTCAGATGATTTTAGGGAAAATTTCTCATCAAAATCAATATTGTGGAATCTTCCTGAATATGAAGTTTTTTCCTTTTTTAAAGAGCTCATATTTAATGAGAGTAAATACAGTTTGATAAAAGAAAAAGCAATATACTTAATAGAATGGCACATTTTTGACTTTAGAAAAAAACAGAAGAAATAGAGAAAGAAATGTAAATGTTTATGTATGCATACAGACATAAATATATCCAGAAAGACACATACAGAAATATAACAGAAGCTATTTGTAGGGAGAGAAATATGCAGGAGATGAATATGGTTAAGAGAAAACAGAGTCTATGACTAAAGATAAGAGAAAAAACTAGAAGGAAGTAAAATAAGTAAACTTTAACAGTTATTAAAGAGATCAAAACCTAAAGTAAATGGGAGGAAGTTGTAATAGTATTGAAATAGATGAGTGAAAATTAATACTTTGAGTTTTTCCTTTCCTACCTCTTTACACTTTGTCCAAACAAAATGAAAAAAAAAAAAAGCTAATGGCTTTTTTATTGTAATCCATCTTCCACAAATTCTAGTAAAAATTGAATTAATTTATACTTAAGTTTAATAGACAAATAATTTTTAGAGTGCATTAACTATTGGATTCTTAAATAAAGGGTGAATTTTAATGACATTTGTGCCTAAGACCAGGATCCTATCACTTTCCCATATGCTTATATTATAGCCACTTTAAGTGGTTATAACTTTGTATTTTTCATCCAACCATATAATTTTTAAAATATTTAGTCTGCCACATAGTTAACCTAAAATATTAGATGTATACTATGATAACACAAAAGACCAGATTGTCAAATCTCACTCACATGAATCAGAGCTCTGAGCCAGTAACACAGTTTTACTAATAGTTTTGATGACATGAATAATCTCAAGGTACAGGCCAGCAAGGAGAGATCTAGGATAATGCATGCAACTACATACCTTACACAGTAGAGAACTGTCTGGATCATAAGACATCTGCACCTTCTAATCAGATAGTTAAATAGCTTATAAGACATTTTTCTTCCAGAGAATTGCCCCATAAGTTGAAAGCTTTGAATTTTTTTTCTACCATAACATATTATAGTAACCCTGGTCCAACCTGCTAAAAGCATCCATAGATATGAACTATTCCACTAGCAAGTATCATTGGTTTGTTTGCCAAAATTTTTGTCATTAACCTGTTTAAAGGGAGATTAGACTGGGTCAGCTTCTTTCCTGACCAGAAGTTCTCCCTAAAAGGAGAGAGTTGATTGCAGACCTACTGCTTAACCATTTGTACACCAGATTGCTAGATGGATTCCATAAAAGACCTCTTTGCAAAAAGACAGATATGCAAACATCAACAACTCAGAAATAGGTATTCACAATAACTGATTTTTACCCAAATCAGTTAATAACTGATTTTAGTAGACCTCCTTTTTAATTATTAGTGTCTTAAAATATATGTATTTGCTAATTTGTAAATTTGCATCATCTTTCAGTATACTAGGGTTATAACTAAGACCAAAGAGCTGGAGTGCATTAAGTAATAACAGTCTTGTGGGCCAGATTGCAATTTCACAATTTATACAAGTTTATAATTGAGTAAAGCTATATTTCTTTCTATTCTCTCCTGTTTGGCCCAGGGCTAGAGAACTATGCTAAACAATATAAACTTTTGTGCTTAACTAAAATAATCTTTAAATGTGGTAAGTATAGTCAGATGAAAGCATATTAACCTAGCTAATGTAGCTGATGTAAGTGTAGTAAGTTGTTAATATAATTAAGCATTTTATAGTCATTTTATAGAATATTTTCTTTACTACAAATATATATCTATTACACTGCTAAGATTTTATATGTTTTCTTTGATGTATCTCCAATATAGTAAGAAAACATCTGGCAGTAGAATTGTTCACAATATTTGTTAAAAGTCAGTAAAAGGAAATCAGTATTTGAACAATTTTCGAAGTCCAGATGTAAAAACCCAATGAAAACTTTAAAAATTATAATTTCATTTACATGCCTCTGGCAGAACCAGTGCACCCTCAGCTACTACCCACCAAAAGGTATGTAAATCACTAACTGCCAGATGAAAGGACCATATTTCTACAAAGTGTTCTTTGAATATTATTAATATATTTTAATCTCTGTTTGTTCTTCTTATTAGAGGACTTAGATTATATGTCTTCAAAAGCACGATTATACATGTCTTCCAAAGCATTACTCATCTCAACTCAAACTTTGGACAATTCTGAATTCAATTACCTCTTGTTTATCCTAGTACTTTTCCTATATTTCACAGACTTGAATTGAACTGTCACATGACTTTTTACTAACTTGACATATTAAATTTAAATATAAGCTAATGATTACTATGCCAATTAGTAAAATATACGTAGGCTTTGCAAAATGGACTGAATCATCTTAATTCACATGTAATCCATTAAGTAAAAACTGCTATTCTAATTAGTATTGGTATAACAAATTAAGATATAAAGTTTGATTGGTACTTTGAAATTTAACTTAATTGGTAAGTGCTAATCTAATTAGCAAATGCAATAAACAGTGAAGTGTTTCATCAGGGAAAAGAGAAAAATGCAATAATGCCAACAAAAGGAAAGAATTATAAAGAATTTAAATTGTGTTCACCTAAACACCTAGGGCTTGATCTTATAAATAGGAAGCTCCTTCTAAGTGAGAGTTTAACCTATGGTGATTCCAAATCTGTCTTGTAGCTCATGAACTACCATGGGGGTCAGCAGTTTGTTATTTAAGAACACACCAGATATACAAATCTGTGTTTGACAGTAATAATAACTGTTAAAGTTTATAAATAAAAAAGAAAAGAGAGTAGATATTGGAGAGCAGCCATTCTCTGATAGGGAATAACTGTTGGGAAACCCTCTATAAAATTCTTTACACAGGTCTTAAAAATCCTGACACCATCATTCTCATGAAACATATGACATTAATAGTCTGTATCTAGTGTGTTAAACAAAATATAACAGCTTATGTGTGCTCTTTCCAAGTGATAGGTTGCATATCTGCAATGAAGGGGAGAAAAATGCAATGCTTACACATTCTTTTTTTTTTTAAAGCCCCTTTATTTAAACTTCAGGCTTGATTACTTGCTCTTTGATCTAGGAAGTAATACCAATTTATCAGTGTCTCAATGGTCACAGAATTGAGAAGATAAAGTTTCCAGAGCAGGAAAATATTTAGTCATTCATGCACTTATTTATTGACTGCATACTATCAACAACACATTGGTAAAGTTTCTGGGAAAGCAACACAAAGCAAAACAGATAAGGTCTCTGCCTTCAATGACCTTATGTGGCAGTGGCGAAGGAATACAATTAATAAACAATCAATTGAGGTATAATAGGATGTCAAAAAGTGACAAGTAGTAGCAGAAAGATAAAGTAGAGTGGAAGGATTGCTACTTTAGGTAGGATGGTTGTGATAAGCCTATTTGCAGAGCAGAAAACAGTGATATGAGGGAGAGAACCATATGAATTTCTGGGAAGAACTTTCCAAAGAAAGTGACTATCAAATATAAAGGCCCTATGGTAGGAGTACATTTGATTTGTTAATGGAATAAATCAGTGAGATCAGTGTGCCTATAATAGAGAAAGCAAGAGGGAGAGTGATAGATAATAAGGTTAGAAAAACAGATAGGAGCTAATCACCTGGGTTATTAATCTTACTAAAGTTTGGCATTTTTTTTTTCCTAGGTACAGTAGGGAAACATAGGAGAGTTTTGAACAGGGGAGTTATGATTTATATTTTTGAGGGATCATCTGACTGTTGTACGAAGAGACTGTTAGGGCTGGGGAGTAGACTATAAACAGTAGACTTGTTTGGAGTGTATTGTAGTAATCAAGGTAAGAGATTTTGGTGATTTTGCTCCAGAGTGGTAGCTCTGGAGGGGATTAGAAGTGGTAAAATTTGAAATATATTTTGAACTAGATCCAACAAATCTTGTTGCCTTAGGGGATTCAAGATTGAAAGCAAAGATGATAAGATTTGCTTATCAGTGTGATGAGTTGTAAAAGAAATACGTCAAGTATTTCTCTGAGTTTTTAGCCTGAGCAACAGAAAGCACAGATTATTTACTACAATAGGAAAGACTCAGGGAAGGTAAGTTCTTTTGTCAGGTGGGTGAGGGAAGATTATCAAGAGTTCATTTTGCACATGTTAATTTTGATTTGCCTCCTAGTCAAGCAAGATAATATGCTGAGTAGAGAATTAGATATATTAGCCAAAAAGTCATGGAGAGAAACCAAGGCTCAAGAGATGTATTTGAACATGATCAGTATTTGAGCGTAAGATAATGTTTGAGCCACAGGACTGAATGGATTACCTTGGCACTGCATGCAAATAACAAAGAGAAGGGTATTTGTGCTCTGACAGTCTATATACTCAAAAATACATCTTGTTGATACCCGCTAAGATTGCATATGGAAAATAAAGCTTTTCAAGTGATCCAACTCCCTCACACAAATTACATTCCCAAAAGAAAGTCATCCCTTCTATTATGTGTGTGTGTGTTTAATCCAGTCTGGATAATGTGAAACAAGTATGCACTTGTTGGTACCTATCCCTGGTATTCTTTTTCTCAGATATTTGCATGGCTCATCACTTTATAAATGCACTTCCCATTGTTCTTCAAGTTATGATAGAATAACTGGAATTAGACTTGCCCTCCTGAGGTAAAGAACTGAAATACTAAACAAAATCCGTGAGTCAACTGTTTTCAAACATTTTGCAAAAGGCAGTACAGCAAAGTGATCTTTGAAGGGAGAAGAACGTATAAGGTAAACACTACATTTGCATCAGCTTTCTGCCTGGTGGTACTTCGCACACCATGGTGCAGAGAGATGGAGTATAAGCACAGCATGGGTTTCTCATTGGGTGAAGAAGCTGGGATAGCAGAATAGGGTGGAATTTTAAGGGTAGGGTATCAGAGAGAAAGGAGATATATAGAGGGTGTGATAGAATACTACAATGGCAGCAAGATCCCTGTCCTTAGTATACATATCTCTATAGACACCAGGACTGTGAATATGATAGATTTTACTCACATGATTAGGTTATGTTATATGGCACATTTAACTTCGAAAAAAAGAAATGATCTGGGATGAGCCTGATCTGCTTAGTTGAGTCCCCTAGTTTTCTCTAGCTGGTCACAGAAGCAGCAGTCAGAGAGACAATCTTTCCAGTTGGAAAGAAAAGCCACAGCCATGTTGTAAAATGCCTATTGTGGGTACATGGTAAGGAATACGGGCAACTTCTAGCAGCGGAGGGGTCCCTGGCTGAGACAGAGCCAACAAGGAAACAGGGACCTTAGTCCTGCAACTAGTGTTTTAGTTGCAAAAAACTAAATTCTTCCAATGATATGATTGTGCTTGGAAGTGGATTCTTCTCCAGAGCTTCCAGAAAGAAATGTAGCCCTGTCAAAACATTTTGACTTCAGCCTTAGAAGACCCTGAGGAGAGAACCCAGCCACTTTGTGCCTGGTCTCCTGAACTACCGAACTGTGAACTAATAAATGGGTGTTTTTTAAGCTGCTAAATTTGTGGTAATTGGTTACCCAGCAATAGAAATGCAATACAGAAGAAAACATCAAAAATCTGTGTGGGGATTTACTGTAAGTCTTTTGACATGAGTGTAGCTATAAGCAGGGTAAGATTCTATGAGCATTAAGAGCACTAAGTAAGAAACAAAGTAAGAACTGATCTAAGGTAATGCAGTGCTGTGAGGTACTAAGTTCTGGCCCAGCCAGAGTAGAGAGAACTCCCTGAGCACCTACGCTTTCAGCTGAAACCCCAGAATGGTCACACGTCAAGAATGAGAAATGCTTCCTACTTTAACGGGCATGCTTTAGTACTAGGCCAAAACTGCAATTATCATTCACGAGGAATAAAGTCATGTCTGATGACATCAAAAGGTTCCCCTGTAAATAACTGCCTACTAGAACTAAGTTTAATACCCTTAAGAGAAGACAAAATAAGCAAGATTCCCTACAACATAACTGATAATATATAGCATACAACAAAAAAATCACTGAAGAGCAAAGAAGAATGAAAATATGACATATGATTGGGGCAGGGGTGGAGGAAGCAGCCAATAGAAACATACCAGAAGGCCCAGACATTAGAACTGGTAGAGAAGGATTTTGAATAGCAATTATCATTATCTGTAAGAAATTAAATGAACAGAAGAACATATGAATAAATGAGGAACATTGGCAAAGACATTGAAAATGTAAAAGAGAACCTAGTGGAAATCTTAAAGATGGTTAAGTGCATTATCTGAAATAAAAAACTGCACTATATGGGTTTAACAGCATATTGAAAACAATAAAATGAATGCTCAGTTAACATGAAGACAGAACCATAGCAATTATTCTATTAAAGGAGAGGAAAAAAGAGAAAAAATAAACAGGTCCTAAGTGACTTGTTGAATAATCTCAAGTGATCTAACATATACTTACTTTGTATTTCTAAAAGAGAGAAATAAAAAAATTGGGTGAAAAATTTTTGAAGAAGTAATTGTCAATTTTTTTCAAAATTTGTTTAGAAAATTCATACTACAGATACTAAAACCTAAGCATGATAAATAAAAAGAAAACCACACCTAGGTGTATCATAGGCAAATTGCTGAAGACCTATAATAAAGCAGACAGAATAAAAGCAACCAGGAAAGAAAGACCATTATATACAAAATACGACTGACTCTTTATCCAAAATAATGGAAAAACTACTTTAAAGTGTGCCAACACAGGAGTATACATCCAGTACAAATGATACTAAAATTAAAACATTTGAGATGAACAAAACAAAACAAAAAAATTGCCAAAATGCTTTAACTAAATGAATGCAAATGCTAAAGAAAGGTCTATCAAATTAAACTAAAAAAAAATAGGAAATATAAATTTGTAGATAATATAAAAATTGTTTTTCTTCTTTTAATTTAACAGTTTCAAGGAAAAACTGATAACATTTTCTTATATGGTTATACTGCACACAGAAGTGAAATTTATGATAAAAATAACAAAAAGGTTGAAAGGTATAAATGAAATTATGCTTTTATAAGGCTCTTACATTTCACATGAAGTGGTACAATGTTAACTCTAAGTAGACTTTAGAATGTTAAAGGTGTACATTGTAATAACTAGAGCAACTACTAGAAAAAGGAAATTGAAGAGTTATAGCTATAAAGGTTTTAGAAGAGTTAAAATAGAATTAAAAAGGGTTTTTTTTTTGGTTAATTTGAAATAGTGAATACAGAAAGCAAGGAAGAATCAACAAAATTAAAATTTAAAAAGATGGAACAAATAGAAAATAAATACCAACATGATATTTTCTAAACCTCAATCATAAGAATAACTGTATTAAATACAAATCTACTAAACACTACAATTTTAGGACAGAGATCATCAGATTGGATAAAAGAAAAGAAGACCTAACTATATTCTCTTGTCAGTAAACGCATTCGAAATATGAGATGAAATATAGAAAGAAAAAATATGAAAAGAAATCCAGTTTGTTTAGCTAAATTAATACTAAAGCACAGTTCAAGACAGCAAATATTTTCAGAGATAATTAAGTATATTTCAAACTATAAAAGGAAACTATCATCAGAAAAACATAAGTTTTTTAATAACATATGGACCTAAACAATAGAGTTTCAAAACACCTGAAGGAAAAGCTGACAGCACTAGAGAGAAATAAAGAAATTTAAAATCTTTATTGGAGGCATTATCATTTTCTAATAATTGTTAGATCAATTAGACAAAAAAATTCTGTAAGGATACAGAAGATTTGAATTATCAATCAACATAAGTTAATGGATAGTTCTAGAACAGTACATCCCACAACTACAGGATACACATTTACACACTTTTTACCTGCACATGTAACATTCACCAAGACAAACAATATACTGAGCCATAAAATGGATCTCAATAAATTTCAAAAGACTGAAAATGTACATAGCATGTTTTGTGATCAAACTTCAGGAAGGACAGATTTTTTTTTTAATCAACTGTTAGCAATAGCACTCAGATTTAAAATTTAAATTGTATACATGTGTGCATATATATGTATATATCGGGCAAAATTTAACATACATATGTACATATACACATATTTATATATTCACACACACATATGTAGATATCAGTCATAGTTACTATGAAACAATGCAATAGACAGTCTCCCAAACCCTAAGGATATTCAAAATTGTTCTTCTAAAGCAGAAAAAAATAACATAACACATTCGTAAGATTCTCCTACATTAAATTTTCTATAACCTATAGGTTACACTAAAATTTGTCATTTAATACGTATTTTTTCATATCTGTATAACACCAAAGCATACTATAAAACCTAACTTAGTAGAGAAACCTTTTTTTAAATAAAAAAGAAAATATAAACCCATCTTATTCATATATGGTATATTTGGATATTCAGTTATGTTTTTTAATTAAAACCACATATAGGAAAATATTGGCAATATATTATACAGAAGTCCTGTAATCATTTAGGAAAATCTTGGGTGAAAAACAAAAAGAGGTTATATAAGATTTAAGAACAACTAAGAATTAAAAGATTATTCCAAATATTCAATTTTTTTAAAAATCTTAGGGTGTGCTAGTATATAACAGAGTGACAACTTCTTTAAATGTTCAAGTTACAAGAGATTCTTCTGTCTAATGACTATTTTTTTTTGCATTTACTTGACACCAAAAATTTTATTAATTTAGTTTAAAAAATAGTCAAAAGTACTTCTTAGGATCACATAGCCTTTGTTACTAAAACAAAAATTTTACCATGTATTATGTTGGGATTGGTGGGTTAGGATTCTTTTTTTCTTTTTCCAGTTTTACTGACATATAATTGACATACAGTACTATATAAGTTTAAGTTGTACAACATAATGAGTTGACATATACATCATGAAATAATTATCACAATAGGCTTAGTGAACATTCATCACCTCATATAGATACAGAATAGAAAAAAAATTTTTTCTTGTGATGAGAACTCAGGATTTACTCTCTTAACTTTCATTTATAATGTGTAGCAGTGTTAATTATCTTTATCAATATGATATAGATAACACTGAAGTCACAGCTTTTGAAAGGAATTACTTGACTCCTGTTTTACTAACTGGAGAATCCAATTAGAAATATAACTATGAAGACAAAAGGCTCTGGATTTGAAAATGGAGGGTTAGATTATTTAGACAACCCCTCTTGATGAAAATATCCAAAAGTCTTCTATCTCCAACTTAGACAATTCAAATGGTGCCATCATTAATTCATGTATCCCAGTTTCTAATCACAAGCTCTTATTGTTTTAACATGCTTCATTACTTATCATATCACAGCTCATTTTGGACTTACTCCATTGGCCTCTGCTTTCTATACATCATCCCCCTTCTTGTCTTCACTTATTTGCCTCTGTCATTTTTCCCACCCTTCGTTCAAAATACTAACCCTATTTCATTTAATTATCATCTCCCAGGGCCTCTTGGCATTGTTGGAGTAAAAAGCCTAACCAGGAATATTAATACTTGTTCTCCAAACTCAGCTGGATCCTCAATAGCCCTGGCAGGGCAATCATCTTTTTCTAGTCTTTTCATCCTCCAATCCTCTGCAGCAATGATATTTCAAAGCTTCTCTACTCTCCTCAACGCTCTGACAAGCTTTCTTCATTTTTCAGTCTCAATAGATGACCCTTTCTACTACAGAGAAGCTAGAAGCTACCAGCTCAGAACAATTCTTAACTACATTTGCTGTTCTTTGTTACCTTTGTCTTTTTATAATGGAGTAAATATGCAATCCCGCCCACGTGCCCTAAGCTTATTTCCTTTAGAAAAATAATATATTCAGTTATCTTCTCTCTCCTATATTATTAACCTCTCCCTGTTTAATGTCTTCTTTATATCCACCTTAAAAAAATTCTTTGATCATATTTCCTCACCCAGCTACTGTCTTTTCTATTTCCCTGCATTTTGTTAAAAGTTGAGGTGTAAAGTGTAGTTGGGATTGCATAGTATTCAGAACAGGGACCCAGGATTGCTTAAATCCTAATCTGTCTGTTAACTCTCTTCAGTAGGGTATCAACAGAAAGATCTAAATATTAGGAACTATGGCAAAAAGAATCAGCATGTTACTTTATTAAGAGTAAGCAAGAATCTGATAACCTAGTTAACTCACAAGCTCCAAAGTGGTTTGGAGAATCAACTTTATTACTAAAGTTCTATGTGAGGCCACATTCGTATTTTCTGCTCAATAAGAAAAAGCAGGTATGGAGAACAGGCACTGTCCTTACCTTATATCCATTTTATGTCGTCAGAACTTAGAGAACAAATAAAGATTGAGCATGATTTGCCCTAGTATGTAGAGTCTGCCTAGGACGGACATTAGAAAAACAAGGCTCTGTACAGAGATGCTAAACTTTAAAATACAGTTTTAAAGTTAAATCATCCCCCTAGTAAAATGTAACTCAATTAATGCCCTGGGCTCTAACCAATTAAAGACCCTTCTTTACATGAGGGTGGAGAGAGAGAAAATGGTAAAAAGATGCGTAGAGGCAGATTAAGGAAAGAGAGATTCAACCGACCAGGTTAAATTCTTTCTTGTCTACATTTCTTCTCCTTCTACCACTCCTCAATTCTTGCCAGAAAATTTTCACTCTGTTTCTTTAGACTTTTATGTCAGTCCATCTAATGGTCATCTTTCAGGCCATATCTTATATGACCCTCCTCACCCCACCCCCAGTGTCATTTGATATGGTTCACAACTAGCTAATTCTTTCAATTTCAATTCCTCACCTTAGCTTTCATAACAAGCTATTTTCTTAATTTTTTTCCTATCTTTCTGGCTGTTTCCTCTCAAAGACATTTAACAACTCTATCAGTTATTAATATTAATATTCTTTGGCTAAATGTATAATTGTCCCTTAAAACTTGCTCCTATTCCAGTTTTTCCTGTTTACTGCATGTTCATACTGTCTACCAAGTTTTCAACTTAAATCCTGATCACTGTTCTTGTCCCCTCCCTTTCTAATGTTCCTTATCACTCATATCCTCTAACCAAGTCTTACTAACACACTCTTGCATATTACTTATAATCCTCCCTTTCTTTCCATTCCCATTACTTCCTGTGGAGAGAAGCCTTACTTCTTACCTAAACTCTATTTCTTTCAGGTTTCCATGAATCTACTTTTGATCCTATCTAATCCATCCTACTACCATCAGATTGAACTTCCTAAAAGGCATGTCTGATTTTGTCACTCTTTTCAGTAAATTTATAACATCTTTTGGATCAAGTTCAAGAACTAACAAAGCTCTACATGCTCTAGATGTAATTTACTCTACTGTTTCATCTCACACAATTTTCCTTTTGTTTATTATGGTGCAGTCACAATGCTTACTCAATGAATGGTGATGAACTATCTAGACCAGGGCACTATTTATCAATTAATTACTATATTATTCTATCAGGGACTCCAGTGTTTTTAAACCTTGTATTAGTGTGTTAGAGTTGCCACAACAAACTATCACAGTCTGGGTAGCTTAAAAAAGAGAAATTTATTACCTCACAATTCTGAAGGTTGGAAGTCTGAGATCAAGATGACAGCATGTTTAGTTCTTCTGAGACCTCTTTCCATGAATTGTAGATGGCCATCTTCTTCTGATGTCTTCGTATGGTCTTCTGGTGTTGGTTCATGTGTACAAATTTCCCCTTCTTTTTAGAACACCAGTCATATTAGATTAGGGTCCACTCTGAAGACCTCATTTTAATTTAATCACCCTTTATAAAAACCTTATCTCCAGATACAGTTACTAGAGCTCATCAATGAAATTGATAAAATGGAGGATACAAAATTAATACACAGAAATCTCTTGCATTCCTATACACTAACAACGAAAGATCAGAAAGAGAAATCAAGGAAACAATCCCATTTACCATCGCATCAAAAAGAAGAAAATACCTAGGAATAAACTTACTTAAGGATGAAAGACTTGTACTCAGAAAACTATAAGATACTGATGAAAGAAATAAAAGATGACACAAACAGATGGAGAGATATACCATGTCCTTGGATTGGAAGAATCAATATTGTGAAAATGACTACACCACCCAAAGCAATCTACAGATTCAATGCAATCCCTATCAAATTACCAATGGCATTTTTCACAGAATTAGAACAAAAAAAATTTACAATTTGTATGAAACACAAAAGACCCTGAATAGCCAAAACAATCTTGAGAAAGAAAACTGGAGCTGGAGGAACCAGTCTCCCTGACTTCAGACTACACTACAAAGCTATGGTCATCGAAACAGTATGGTTCTGCCACAAAAACAGAAATATAGATCAATGCAACAGGATAGAAAGTCCAGAGATAAACCCATGCACCTATGGTCACCTAATCTATGACAAAGGAGGCAAGACTCTACAATGGAAAAAAGACAGTCTCTTCAATAAGTGGGGCTGGGAAGACTGGACAACTACATGTAAACAAATGAAATTAGAACACTCCCTAACACCATACACAAAAATAAACTCAAAATGGATTAAAGACCTAAATGTAAGGCCAGATACTATAAAACTCTTAGAGGAAAACACAGAACACTTTTTGACATAAATCACAGCAAGATCTTTTTCAATCCACCTCCTAGAGTAATGAAAATAAAAACAAAAATAAACAAATGGGACCTAATTAAACTTAAAAACTTTTGCACAGCAAGGGAAACTATAAACAAAAAGAAAAGACAACCCTCAGAATGGGAGAAAATATTTGTAAATGAAGCAACCAAAAAGGGATTAACCTCCAAAATATACAAACAGCCCATTCAGCTCAATATTAAAAAAACAAAAACAAAACCCAATCAAAAAATTGTCAGAAGATCTAATAGACTTTTCTTCAAAGAAGACATACAGATGGCTGAAAAGCACGTAAAGATGCCCAGCATCACTAATTATTAGAGAAATGCAAATCAAAACTACAATGAGGTATCACCTCACACCCGTCAGAATGGCCATCACCACAAAATCTACAAACAATAAATGCTGGAGAGGGTGTGGAGGAAAAGGAACCCTCCTACACTGTTGGTGGGAATGTAAATTGGTACAGATACTGTGGGGAACAGTATGGAGGTTCCTTAAAAAACTAAAAATAGAGCTACCATATGATCCAGCAGTCCCACCCCTGGGCATATATCAGGAGAAAACCATAATTCAAAAAGATACATACACCCCAGTGTTCACTGCAGCACTATTTACAATAGTCAGAACATGGAAGCAACTTAAATGTCCATCAACAGAGGAATGGATAAAGAAGATGTGGTACATATACACAATGGAATATAATTCAGCCATAAAAAGAATGAAATAATGCCATTTGCAGCAACATGGTTGGACCTAGAGATTGTCATACTGAGTGAAGTAAGTCAGACAGAGAAAGACAAATATCATATGATATCGCTTATACATGGAATCTAAAAAAAGGGTACAAATGAACTTATCTGCAAAACAGAAATAGAGGTACAGATGTAGTAAGCAAACTTATGGTTACCAGAGGGTAAGGCATGGGGAGGGATACATTAGGAGATTGGGATAAACATATATGCACTACTATTTATAAAATAGATAAGTAATAAGGACTTGCTGCATAACACAGGGAACTCTACTCAATACTCTATAATAGCCTATATGGGAAAAGAATCTAAAAAAGAGTGGATATATGTATATGTATAACTGATTCACTTTGCTGTACACCTGAAACTAACACAATATTGTAAATCAACTATACTCCAATAAAAATTAAAAAACAAAACAAATACAGTTACATTCTAAGGTACTGGGGCTTAGGACTTTAATATGAATTTGAGAGGCTATAATTCAACCCCTAACAAACCTGATCATAACACTTCCCAAAATTCAAACTTTGCCATCTTGATTATGAAGGTTTGAGTTTCTCTCAACAAGAAAGGTAACCCTAATTTAGAATTTCACCAATATTCATGTGGCATAATTTTCTTCTCAGTTTACAAATTCACAATTAGAAATACAGACTTTGCATGAAAAATTGCCTGTCTGCTAGAAAATAATTTATTAAAAAAATATGTATGTGGAGGGAAAATGTTCATCTTCTTTGTCTGTGAATCACTGAGCTTTGGAAGATCTTTATTTGCCAAAATTAATTCATATAATACAGGTTTTATTAATGGATAAAATATATTTTCTTATTATTGATATTTTACTTGTTCCCTCTGGAACTATTTTAATATTGTTTTAAATAAAATTAACTATAAACAATCTGTTCTTTTCAGAACACTTATCTGTTCTTTATAGCAGTACTTTAGAGTATATGTCAAAGGTATTTTTAAATGAATACATAGACCGTATTTAATAGGCAATGGCATTTTAAAACGTTACCTACGTAATACAAAGGAGAATATTTGGAGCATTTAAATGTAGATAATTACTGGAAGAATTGTAATTGCTACATCATTTTCAAATATTTCTTTCTTGATGTTGGAAATCTTTTTTGCTTGGGACAATTACTGAGCTTTAAAAATATATTATATCATGTATTGAACACCCAAAAACTTCCTATTACATCTTTGTCTGTCTCAAAATCTCAATGTCCAGATCATTCTATGCCAAGTTATCTTTTTTTCAAATACTTGCGAAACTAAATATTCCCTATGATGCCATCTTTTTCTATTTGGGTCATTACGTTTTTCAACCCATTTCTTTCCTGGATCTTGCCACCAAGATGAGGGAGACTACGTGAACATCTGTTGTTTTTGCTGCCCAGAACTTTCTGATAACCACATTCTAATTTTCTTCTCAGTCCATTTGCTTCTGTTAGATTGGAATCCATCTCCCAATACTGTGTGATTTAGACCTGGAAATTTGGAGTACAGCATTTGCCTGGCCACATCAATTGTTAAGGAACAGACACATAACCTAAGCTGAGCTTGTGAGATGGAAGATGATTTTACTCTAATCTCTGGAAAGGATATTCCTACCCTTTCCTGTGAGGCCTGAAATTACATCGGAACTGGAGATCCTGCAATCATCTTGTTACCACTTGGAATCAAAAATGTAAAAGCAAGGCAAGAAATGATGGAAAATACAATGAGTTCTAATGACATTGCATTGTGAAGCCACTGGACTTCCTAGTTATGGGACCCAATAAATTTAATTTTGCTTAAGCCAATTTTGGTTGGGATTCTGTCATTTACAACATTAAGAATATCGACTAATGCAGAGAAAGATACTCTTTTAACCTAAAAATGTATAGGAGATGCTCCAGCAAATACATCTGCTTTTGGTTATATGTGTAACAGATAAAAATTCTATGATATGCAGATACAGGGTCAGAAGCTGCAAAAGGACCTTGAGTCTCACAAAAGAATTTCAGCAGACAAATGCAAATAGATCCACATTTTGTATTAGAAGAGTTAGAATTCTTTCTAGTATACCTTGTAAATTCTAAAGCCATAACTGGGAATGCTAAGGCTGTGTACAGAAATATCTTTCTACATTTTCATAAAATAGTTCAGAGGAGAATGTATGCCACCTCACAATCTGCCAATAACTGTGGCATATATAACAGATAGTGAAGGGTGTATATTGAGAAGGAAGAGAATGAGGGACCTAGAAACCTGTGAGAGGCCCTATATCCTCTCAAGCATGGATGGCAATGGAATGTTTTCTGTCTCAACATGTGCCAGGGCAAGTCCTCTTTGGTAGAATACATTCAAAGAAGCAAGTAGGAGGCTTTAAATGAAATCATTTAAAACCATTGTATCTCAGGGAAGAAAAATTAAGAATTCCGAACCACTGCAGAAGAATGAGTATATACAAAGGTGAATTTATAAAGTAGCCAGTTTACAAAGCAAAGCGATAAATGACAAGTTCCCACAGGACGTAAACCAGCTAGGTAAGTGGGCAGGGAAACTATTAACTCCTTGCTGTGCGACAAGCAGTGTTTCAAGTGAATTCTTTTTTATCTACTATGAAGAGAGGGAGTGTTCAGGACTGAAGGGATTCTACCAGGGCAGCAGGTGGTAGAGCAGATTTTGGTCCACCTCCCTGCTGTCTTCTTGGCCACAGACAGAGAAAGCCATCATTTTCCTATCATAGAGGCAACATGAAAGCAGGAATTTTCTGGATACTGAGAACTTGGATCATCTTTTATCTGTTCCACTCTGAGTCCAGTTCATGATCAGAGAACCATTTCCAACCTCCCTTCCACCTGTCATCTCCAATCAGCAATGGAAGTAGAGGGACCCTAGTGACTGAATATTGAAGCAGAAAGTAGAGCCAGTAAAAGATTCTCAATGGGACAGAAAATCATTTAAGGGGGCTGAGAGTTAATAGGGCAAGAGAGGAGAAAGGAATCTAGAAAAAAAAGCAGTTTTGCTTACTAAGAAGGTATGGCCAAGTAGGTTTGAAGGTAGAGTATAAATGTCTTAAGTTTTACGGAGAAAATGAGCCTGGTGGGGATGTGGGTGTGGGACTGTTTTATGGTGTAAGAAACTGTTCCCCCATCTCCAACACTCTGTGGACTTTATGGATAATATTTTACCATTTGCACCCAACATAAAGGAATTTTTTTCCTTTCCCACTCCAGAGCCTAAGATTCATTTTCAATTGTTGTCTATCCTTACTTACTAAATGATATATTATTCTTTTTCCTGATTGTCTTTAATAAATGGTTTTATCTGCCTATATCAGTCTTATTTAGCTTAAATTATCAGTTTCTTGAAGCTTGAAATGTTTGCCATATGACTTATATTGTCCAGATTCTAGGACCAGGGATATATAGCTGTTCTTGGTGCTAATTTTGATAAAAATTAACAAAGTAAAAATTCCTTTTAGCTTCAGGAATAAAGTGATGCTCATTCTCTAAAAGAAGAATAAAAAGAATAAGAATCAGTCTGACAAAGGTATTATAATTTCCTTTTCATTTCACCTTACTGAAAAATTATCAGATAAATTCCAGTGAAAATCATGTCTGCTTAGGATTTTGATGACTTAGTGAGGCAAGCTATTGTAAACAGATTTTGTTTCAGATATTGTTATTCCTGCTATCTTATAAAGTCAAACTCAATAAAGTATAAGGCTTTATCTCATCATACTCTGGATAAGGAACAACCAGTTTCTTTAATACAATTCACTGAATTGTATTAAATAATTTAGACTTTGCTTTTGCATAAAAATAATAACATTTATATTTGTTTAGTGTATAACAGTTAATAAAAAGCACTTGTATATAAGTAATAAGGTTACCATGAATGAGTTTTAACCCCAAGGTTATTAAATCACTGGTGAAATGAGACAAAAGGAAACTAAACTATGTCTTATTAGCCCACAGGATAAGACTGTTCATGTTTAAAACCAAATAATCTAGGCTCTGAGAAGTATACTGATGTCTTACTATTACGTTATGGTTTTTTTTGTTGAGGCCTTGGGAACAGAACAGAAAACTGTGAATGGAGATGAGGTTTCTCCTGAAGAAAAATGGACATACTTGTTATCATTCAGGCTCCAGAAATAAGTCACAAGTCAAGGGTGCAAGCCTTAATTAGGTGTGAGGAAAAAGTTTATTTTTCTTTTTCGAGTTGAAAGTAGATTTGGTCTGAATTCAAGGTGTGGAGATCTTGGTAAATTTCAGTGCAGGAGTTCAGTACTCCTGACCACATGAAGAGTGGTGGGCAATGAGGCAGGATAAGGAATTCTAAAATGACTTGGAACCCACATATTGTTGTAAATCAATTTCTGTGTTGTATTTCCCTAGAATCTGGTTCCTTAGACCTTTGGGAAAATATCCTTAAAGTTATGGACTGGTCTCAGCTGCACTTTGTAGAATTAGCCTCCCCAAATCAGATGCTGAGCTATGCATCTATTACTGTAACAGAGGTCTGAACCATAGATCACAGGGCTCTCATGGCTAGGATGGGGAAAGCAACAACCAATCCATTAGAAAATTTGTGTGTCTAAAGACAGACTATAGGTTGACCTGCAAAACAGGCAGTCATAGGGCGGCATGACAGAGGGACAAAGCAGAAGGACTTCAGGACCTTGTCCTTGAGCGCATAAGAGGCAGCACCTTGGAAATCACCTCTGGGGTGAATGTCATTTTAAGGAGGATGGATCGCTAACAATTAGAACCAGTGAGAGCTCAACACATGCTAATCTGGGCATTAAAAATAATTTTGTAACTATAGGCTTGCAAGGTCTAGGAAACTGATATTAATACATTTTCTCAGTCATATCCTATTCATTTCCAAATGCCATTTAGGCTATAACTTTATCATCTCAAATCTCTACTTCTTGCCTTATCCCAAGTTTAGGTCATCATAACCTCTTGCCCAAATTATCACAATGACCACCTAGATGGACTCCTTCTCCATCTTATGTAATATAGCCAATTAGTCTTTACAAAATATCCATCTCATTGTGCCAATGTCTTTTTAAAATTCCGCACTGGTGACTTCACATTCCACACATTATGGTGTGTAAAGTCCTTACTAATTTGGCTGCTGTTTACATGTTCATGTTCATCTCTCGAGACTCTTACCTTTGCCTCAATTAGCACATCAACTACTTACAGTCCCATTAATGATCAATGCTCTGTTATCTCCAAATTTTTCCATGTTATTCCCTCTACCCAGAATGCTGCACCCACCACCCACTTCCATTATAGAATTTTTCTTCCTACTTTACTTGCATCTTTCTCTGAACAGAACATCCCCTGGAAAAGTCTTCCTGATTCTTTCCCACCATATATACACAGAATGGGTTATGTTCTCACCTTACCCCCCAGAAGTACTAATACATTTGGTATCATCTATCGTTTCTTAAGGGAAAAGACTATTTCTTGTTTACTCTATCTCCTAGCACCATTCCAGACACAGTAGGTGATCAAGAAATGTCAGCTGAATAATTAATTTTTTCATTAGTAACACAACCACTCTATGAGTTAGAAGCAATTACTATCCCACTTTACAACCATGAAAACTGAGTGTAAGAAATAATAAATAACTTTTCCAATGTAGCAGAAATAGTCGATGACCCAGCCAGGATTCAAAATTGGATCTTCTGTCTACAAACCTCATACTTTCTCTGCTCTATTGCAAAGCCTTATAGTATTCATGTATAGTGTACTATACATTTCTCTACAAATATAATGCTTTGCTAGAGGACTATAATCTAGGTTTGAAAATTCAATATTGCAGAGATGCTATTATAGAAGAAAGAGTAGATATTTGAATAAGGTAAGTCTGTCCACATGGTTCTCACACTTAAATGTGTATTGAAATTACCTGGAAAACTTGTTAATACACAGATTGACCAAAGGTGGTAAAGAGAGGTTAAAGTGTAGCTATACAATTCTACTTATGTGAAACCTATAAGAAAGCTTCTCTACATCTTTTCTTTTTAATCTTGTTTAGTTATTTTAAATGTATTTCTGTATTTTCCTAGTACACTAGTGATAAGAAGGAAATTCTCAATCAACCAGATATTCAGAAAATTGGTCCAAACAAGGCTTAATCCTAGTACTGGAAGAACCCACCTTGGTAGTGCCAAATTTATTCTGGTAGTCCGAAGACTCTGGAAGGCATGGCCACAGTGACCACATTTCAGGCTCTGCTACATTCACTCACCATCTTGAATAGTAAATGTCCAGAAACCTTGGATGGGTGGCAATATTCCTCCCACACCCAGGCTTGCATGAGGTCTAAATGTAGGAGAAACTCAGAGCTGGAAGCTAGTAGTCTTTATGCTGATCACAGATGCCTAAAAAATGATATTTGCCAAGGAAGCTGATGGAAGACACTTCACCACACTAGATATCTCAATTTAGGAACATAGTTCCTTTTTAATTCATTTTTTAATTTAAAAATTCTGATTTCAAATGTTTGTTTGTTTTACTGGTTTTGTTTTCTTACATGCATCTGCTCATTTAAGTAAAATTGTCTTTTTTTTGCTTCTGTTTCCTCTAGTTATAATGTCACATCTGCTTACCATCTTTATTTTTAATTGATGTGTGATAAATGACAACTTCATGCCTAACCCTTTAGCTCACAGTTTGGAGTAAGTATAATCAGAAAACAAAATTGTACCCTCCTGCTTTTGTCTAAAATTCTAGGGCCACAAAAAAACTTAATATTTTTATGTGTATGTGACTTTCTTCTTTTGGCTTAGAGCCCCAACTAAGACATTTATACTGTTTACCTACCACCTAGTCTAATATAGACCTTCAATATGCATTTGTCAAATAGTATTTACAGTGTAGTAGGCTGCCATCTGTAGCCCAACTTGCAAGATGCTGGCCACAGTGGATTCAAAGTAAATTCTATTAAAAGTTGATAAAGTAAAGAAACAAATCACAGCTACCACAGTGCCTCATAAGTCAAATATTTTCCAAAATAGTCTCTGAAGAATCTTTTTCTAATAAGCGTTAGAGTCAATAATTCCCAGAGGGTCAGCTAAAATATCCTCTGCTGAGTGGTCTTCACAACGTACAATCTTATGATCTCCCCACTGGCCTGATCCATCTTTCCCCTGTACCAATGTGCTCCTCTGCTGGAAGTCCTAATTCAATGAATTCTCCCCATCCCAGTTCTCTAGAGGTTTCATAGATATTATCCAGGGAAGTCCCCTAGTTTTCTGCCTGATCTAGCCTGTGATTACAATGCCTTCAGAGAAGTGTCATCATAACAATAAGTGCCAAGTTGGAACCGCATACCCTTAATACCTATTTCCTTCTCAAAACCTGAAATAATATAATATAATGGGATAGAGAGATAATATAGTGCAAGGGGTCTCACTCTTTAGTGTGCCTCAAAATCACCTGGAGAATTTGTAATACACAGATTGCCAGGTCCCATGCCCAGAGATTATGATTCAGTAGATATAGGTTAGGGTCTGAAAAGTCTGTATTTCTTAGAAGTGGTATCAATGATGCTGGGCTGAGGACCACACTTGGAGATCCACTGTTATAATGGAAGGAGTATCAAATTTAGAAGTCTGAACTACAACTGCATTATTTGCTAGCTGTGTGACATTGAGCAAAAGCCTCAATGTCTTAAATCTTCAGAGTCCTCGTTTGTACATATGAAAGATGGCAATCAACACTACTTAGGGTCACTGTGGGGATTCACTTAAAATTAGAAACATACACACACAACATTAGGCCAGTATCTGACTAAAAGAAGTGTTCTATAAATGTTCACTCTCTTTCTTCCCCTTTTCTCTGCTCTTTCCAGCTCAGTTGGCTTCTTCACAAAGAAGCAGCAACCTCTCCACTCTGGGCTACAGCAAAGCCAGTATCACTGACTCAATCCCAAGATAGGTGCTTTTTCTCCTAAATATAGGACTACTAGTAATCCTTCCACAACCCTTCCCTTGTTTCTCTAAGAGCTGCCAAAGGGCACCAGCTGCCTCCCAATTAATTTTATTTCATTCTCTGCGAAAACAGCCAAATAACAAAAGGTTTCTTTCTAATGACAGACACTGATCACTGGCTATAAACTCACTTGAATGAGGTCTGCTTAAAAGTTCTCAAGCCCTGCCTATCTTTGAAAGTCTTCCTAAATAATGCAAAATTAACCTGAGCCAAAGGAAACTCAGATTCATTAATTCTCAGCAGAGGACAACATAGGCAAGAAAGCCTTTCTGTTAAATTCTTTTTTTCCTTTTCAGAGCAGTTTAAAATTGCATTAAGTAAAAATATGTTAACCAACAGAATTAGACCTTCTCCAAACTTTTCTTCAGATTTCCATTTTCAGTCTTAATTTGATTTAATGTTGACTGTGCGTATGCAATGCCTGAACAGTAGAAAGAGGGAGCAGTGAGGCAAGGATGGAAAGAGATGACAAGTACCTAATAAAAATTTCACTTTTTCCTGAGCACTCACTTTTTATGAGGGATTAGGCTGAAACATTTTGCTTATACTCTCTCATTTGATCTTATAGTAATTGTGTCAGGTTGAAAAGTATTTCATCCCCATTTTATGTATGACAAAACTGAGGTTATAAGAGGTAAAGCAGTTTTACATAGATAGTAAGTAGTAGGGTCAGGATCCAGACTTAGTTCTCTAATGCTTTTGCTCCTAATCATTACATCAAACTCTCTTCTAATAGACATTGAAGAGTCCCTAAAGAATCCGTTATTCCTAAACACACACACTAAAATACTCAAGGGTGAATTAGAATACACACATACATACACACATGCACACACACCAATATGGCAAACATTAACAACTGCCAAATCTAGATGAAGAGTGTCAGGGGTTTATTGTATTATTTTTTGTTGTATATTTTTATAATAGTAAGCTGGATTAAAAGAGGCTTCATAAGGTGATAGCATGGAGATGAGTTCAAGATATGGATATAAAAATAATAGAAGACAGAATGCAAACAGTATAGAGAAGAGGTCACTGAGTGAATTGATATTCTTTGAATTAATTCCCTTAATGCCCTTGGCCTTGACCATTCCATATCTCTATAGCTTTGTTGTCTAAATATCTTCCTACACTCTCCTTAGGTGTCTGCAATCATCACAAAAGTTCACTTACTCATTTCAGTAATAAAAATCATCTTCTAGCAGTCCTAAGAGAATACCCAGAGTACGTCTCTCTTTTTTTTTCTTTTATATATAGCTTTGCAATTTACATGTTCTGCCAAACTGATGATTATTTCAGAAAATATAATGAACTTTTCTGTTCCATCCAAGCAGTGATCTGCAGATATTTTTTTCTTTTTAAGTAAAGCAAAGTCAAAATAAACCAAATTTAATATTTACATAACACTATTTGGGTCCTAATTTCTCAATGGCATAATTAAGATAAAATGACCTTTATCCTGTACAGTCCCTGATTACAGAAGATCCTGGATTTAAACAGTCACTATCATAACCTACTTAAATGAATGTGAGATACATCACCCAGGAGGCTTGTTCTATAATGATTATTAAATTTAACACTAAAAACCAGGCCTGTCGTTTTCCATATCTATCAACAACATATCTTACATGTAATTGATCCACAAAATGCAATAATTCACCAGAAAATTTTAAATGCCTATAATTATACTCCAGGCTGTAGGCCCAGTCATGTAATTAGAACCAGAATTGTCTGGTTACAAAAATGTTTAGGGCAACCAGAAGGAATTCAGAATTTCTGAAGACAATGCCCAATTATTTCCTTTTGAGAGCTGGTCCTATAAGAACAGTGTGGAGGGGAGACAGGAAGCTTGAGCTTTGGAAACAGACTGTTTATGTTTAAATTATTATATCAAAATCACTCTATGCCCTTCGGGAAAGTTATTTGACCTCGAGACCTCCTCAATAATTTGACCTCCTCAAATTATTCATTGTTTAATGGAAATAATGATAGCAACTATTAGATAATGTTGTCACGAGAATAATACAAAATAATTCATCTAGGCTGCATCAAAGATGGCCTATTGATAATTAAACAGTTAATGCATGCTTCTTATTATCATTATATATCATATATATCATATATCATTATTTTCATGCAGATGTACCAGGGCATCTCAAATTCAGAATGTCCAAAACTAAACTTATTCTTATCCTCTCCACTTTCACTCTTTCTTCTCTAGTCTTCACCCTAATTAACAGAACCATAATCCACTTCATTCCCTCAAGACTGGAATCCAGGAGAAATCTGCTTATTATTGAATCACAGTATCTACTCAGCAATCACGTTGTATCAATGACTAATAGCTCTCAAATTTGCCTTCTTTCCTCCATATCCTTTGATACTGACTTAATTCAGGTCCTCATCATTTTTCATCTGATCATTGCAATAGCTCCTTTCTTGTAGTCTGGCTCCCTCCAGTATGTTCCCCACAAGGTTCCCATATAGTAACTCTTTAAAATAATTACCTTTTTACTTTCTTTTAAAAAATTATATCATGACTTCTAATGAAAAGTCTTCAGGTTTTTGTTCAGACATGACAAATCAAACGCATGGGATACTCTCTATTCCTTCTTAAAAATCTCTCTATATTTGTTACCTATGGTTATAAAATAAATAATATCAATTTAACAGTTTAAAACAACAAACATTTATTATCTCACAGTTTCTGTGGCTCAGTGTCTTAGTCTGCTCAGGCTGCTATAACAAACTACCATAAACTGGTTAGCTTAAAAACTACAGAAATTTATTTCTCACAGTTCTGGAGGTCAATAAGTCCAAGCTTAAGACACCAGCAGATTTAATGTCTGGTGAAGGCCTGTTTCCTGATTCACAGACACCTTTTCACTGTATCGTCACATGGTGGAAGGGACAAGGGATCTCTCTGGGGTCTCTTTTATAAGAGTACTAATACCATTCATGAGGGCTCTGTCTTCATGATCTAATCACCTTCCAAGGGCCCAACTCCTAATACTATCACCTTGAGTTAGGATAGCTTGGATGCAGCTTATCTGAGTACCTCTGCCTCACGGTTTCTCACAAGCCAAAAACCAAGGTGTCAAAGTGTCAAGTCTTCTTACCTGAAGACTTGAATGGGGGAGCATCTGCTTCTAAGCTCATTCATGTGGCAGAATTCACTTCCTCCCAGCCTATTGCACTGAGGGCCTACATTCCTTGATGATTATTGACTAGAGACCTCCCTTTGCTCATTGCCATGTGGGCTCCGTATAGGGCAGCTCACAGTCGGAAACTTGCTTCCCTCAGAGCTAGTGAGAGAGCAAGAATGAGAGTGAGAGCACGAGAGACAAAGTAAGACCAAAATCAAGGTCTCTTTGTAACCTAATCTTAGAGGTAAAATTACATTACATTTGTCATATACTATTCTTTATAAGTGAGTCACTAGGTCCGGCCCATATTTAAGGGGAGGAGGTTACACAAGTGCATGAATGCCAGGAGGCAGTGACTATCAGAGGCCATTTCAGAGACTACCTACCAAACCCTTTAGATAGATAATAAAAGGATAAAACAGGAATTAAGCCAGCAGGACAAAGTGAATGGAAAAAGTAACAATAGCAGACAAGAAACCAAGAAAGTAACTGGACTAATAGTACATGATTTAATAGCTCAAAAAAAGCAACAACCTAAACCCTTAAGATGATTTAGTAATTCAGAGAAACCTGAAACCTAAACCCCAGAGAGATAAAGTCGAACAGAAGCTAACCAATGGATAACTCAGGAATTTTCCCCAGAAAGCCAATAGTGAGTGTAGTCCACCAAACTAAGGGAATAAATCAGTAAAGAGGAAACAACAATTCAAAAAATAATAGATGCTGGTCAAAGAAAGGGATTTTCAAGATGATAGTGTGAGAAACAAGTTACAGAGCAAAGAGGTGAAACTAAAGCAGGAGGACAAAGTGTTCTGAGAGTCCTGTCTGCTAGAAGAAAATTAAATGGGTAGAATATCTGATGTGTTTTAACATATCCAGGAGTTATTTTCAATTCTATCAGATAACTTAGGGGTAAATTATTGATAGGGTGGACAGAAAGCTAAGCAAATGAAAATATATTATTGACTACTTTTTAAAAAATTGAAACGTAAAATAAAGGGAAAATGATCATAGTACATAGTACGTCTTGGCTGTAAAAAATATCCAGTTACTTTAATGACTATTTAACCAAAAATTGTAGTATAAGTATATTGGAACAATAGAAGGAAGTAGATTTGTATACATGAGGGAGGGAGGATGAAAGACATGATTTATTTTCTTATAGGATATTAATATCTAAAATTTTTAAAAATCATAAATAAAATTATAACAAATATTGGGAACCATATAAGCACATGCTTCAAACTCTCCTGAAATCCAATTTGAAAACTAATCTCAGAGACTGAACACTGATAAATCCACAAAAGCAAAAGTAATTTCAAATAAATTCCAGTGCAAAATATTTTGGTATTTTGTTCTTTCAAGAAGGAATTCTTTATTAGGTGCAACATATCATACTTGCAAGTTTATATAGAATTCATCATGAAACACAAATGGCACTACTGTCCTACAGAAAAACAAACACACACAAAAAAACAAGAAACTCAATGATGGTATAGTTCTCTTAGTTCTTATCATATTACCTCCTATTTGCTTTGTGTGGAAAATTACCTGGCTTTACTTAAAAGATTTGTTAAGACTTTAGGCAAATGATTTAAATTTTTTATGTCTTTATTTCTGCAAGACAAGGTGGGGGAATATGCAACTCAAACTTGGGGAAGTATTTTTAAAACATGACCAAAAACTTAAATACATAAGTTTTAAAAAGAAAGAAAAAAGCATTGATATACTCATGCTATTTAGAATAGATGTCAAAAAAACACCATAAAGTGGAAGCTTCCAGATGGAATTAGACAGAGGCCTGCTCTTTTTATAATTCTTATAGTACGAATTTTACTTTTTAAACTTGATATATTATTTTGGTGGAAATAATACTTAAATTTTGAGAGGTCCTTCAGAATTAAGCCATTAAAGAAAAGATTGACTTTCATCATTTTTTCCAACTTAACTCTTCCAACTTCACATCTTGCACCAATGTCCCAACAATACTAAATTGTATGCAGTTTCCCAAAACCTGTCTTCCTATGCCTGTGCGGCTTTTCCCGGGCCATTTCCTTCCCTGCACACTCACCTTCCCTCTGCCCTGCACCTTCTCATTTGTCTGAATCCTGCTCCATGGGCTGGACACAGCTTAGATTTCCTTTCTCCTGAACTGCAAACTGTGCAGTGGAGTTGCCCACTTATGTGTCCTGTGCATGCCACAATGGTAATATTTATCACATTATGTTGAATTATTTAACTTATTCATATTTCTTCACCTTTGTCAGAAAATGGCAATTTCTGTTGGGTTTTTTTTGGTTTGTTTTTTCCCCACATGGTTGGGGCAAAGCACTGTAGAGAGACAATCAGCTAAATGAGACGATGGGGAAAGGGATTAAGAACTGACTCAGAAGCAGGAATTCTGAGCTAGAAGTATGGACTATTAAGAGGAAAATGTAACATTATTCTGGGTTATGTGGGATGGGGTTTGTTTTATTTTATTCTATTTTATTTAGATTTGGATATCAAAGGAAAGGACAATTCCCAAATCTAGGAAGCTTCACAGAGCTCAAAAATCTCTAACTGGTTTCCCTGCCTACCTCTTGCTCCACTCTAATCTATTCTCCCACATAGTAAGTATCCTGAGTGAGCTTGCAAAAACACCAATCTGATTAAGTTACTTCCATAACATAATCACAGTTTTAATACTTCAATTGGTCCTCACTGCTCAATGATATAAAGTCTGTAACATGGTTAATTAGACCTTTTCTGCCTGGGCCTCTGCTACCCGCCTCCAGCCTCATTGTTCACATTCTTCTCTCCTACTTTATAGCTCAGTGGTACTGAACATTCAGCTCTTCTGAAGCAAGTCATTTCCCCTTGCCCCTCCCACAGTCTCATGCTCAGTCAACAAGAACATTCTTCATCATTCCCCTCCTCCATCTCTTTGAGTCTGTGAATTCTTTACCTGATTATCCTACTCCTTCAGGTCCAAGCTTACATATCATTTCTTCTGAGAAGTCTTCCCTGATACACCTGGTTTGAGATCTTGAACTTTGAACTTGTCTCATGAAAGCACTCATCACCACAAATTAATTTGTTTGCATATTTATTTATATTCTTTACTAGGCTAGAGATGCTGTGGGTAGAGGGACCTTGATTCCTAGCTTACAATGGAATCCTCAATGCCTAAAATAGAGCTTGGCATCATGCAGTCAATAAATACTGGGTTGACTGATTGTTTAACCGAATAATGGAATCACCAGAGTTTCAATTAATTACGAACATTTGAGTCATCTTAAAACTGATATTTCTATGAGGAAATATTGTTTGAGAATTAAGTGGCATCCTAAGAGATTTCACAATTCTTACTTGGCTTTTATTCTGTGATTTTTGGGGGTTTTGGCAGGAGAACCACTTTATAACTAGCTCAGAAGACCTGGATGCCAACTAGAAAGACAGGCACAAAGGAATTCATTGTCATGGGACAAATGAACAACTTCCTCCAGCAGAGAAGAACCTGGAAAACTCTAAAACAGCAGACCCAGAGGTTAATGCTCTGTGGATTTCAATTACAGCTAAGATTAATAGTCACTGGGACTATTACAATAGTCACTAATACAATCTCCTGTCTAATACTGTCAATTTTTTAGAGGACCAGAAGGAGCTCCCTCTCACTTAATTTTCATAAACCTCTTACTTGATCCAGCCACGTGCGTAGTTCTGAAGAAGGAACTCTGATCTGACATTGACTTCACCAGGAATTCTTCCCTGACCTCTTCTTTCATCTTATTCCTTGCTTATCACTCCTGGCTGAGCCAGAGTACCTCTGTTCCATGCTCTTTCCACATGCATGTTTACCTGTACCTCCCTCTCTCAGCTAGGAACTCTTTTCTCTTTTTAATATAAGTTACAGGTGTACAATAGAGTGATTCACAATTTTAAGTTATGCTCCATTTATAAAATATTGGCTATGTTCCTTGTGATGTACAATGTATCCTTGTAGCTAATTTTATACCTAATAGTTTGTACCTCTTACCCCTCTATACCTATATTACCCCTTCCCCCTTCCCTCTCCCCACTGGTAACCACTATCTTGTTTTTAATTTATTTAACTTATTGAAATTTGTTTATGAAATGATCTTTAAATATATCTATTGATACTTTAAAAAGGTACATTTAAATGTCTGAAGATCATATTTGGGCTATGTTACTTATAATTTTTATAATGTAGTAGACAAGAGTGTAAATTCTGGAGTTCAGTTGCCTAGATCAAATTCAAGCTCCATGACTATTAACAGTGTGACTTTAAGGGTGTTATCTAAACTATCTCTGTCTTAGTTTTCTTATATGAAAAACTGGGATAATATTACCTGAGAGAGCTGTTATAAGGATTAAATAAATGTATGCAGAGCACTCAAAACAGTGCATGGCATATAGGACATTTAATATTATTTTTGTTTTAATTTTACCTCTGCCAGCCATAAAAGACTAACATTCCTTAGCAGAATAGCGTTTCTACCTCTTTCTCTACTATTTCTCTTTCCCTTTATATATTTTTATATTCTATTATGTGTTGCATAGTGGTTCATAGTTTCATGAGAGATATAGCTGATTTGTGGACTGTACTGTTTATAAATATGAATGGCTGTCTTTTTTCAAGTTAACTTTTTCTATTTTAATTTCTACTTTGTCTCCTAAGAATATACTGACATCTGATTTTTTTAAGTTTTTTCTTTATTTTTCATTTTGGATTTGCTTTATGCATTCTTTGCATTTTAGCTTTCTGTATCATCTTGAATGTAGCTCTGCAAGCATCATATAGATGGATTGTGATTTTGAACCCATTCCAAGAAACTATTTGCTGTATAAACAAGTAAAACAAGCTGTACTTGCTGTTTTTTGTTGTACTTTCTTGCTATTCCTTTATTACATATATTTTATTCTGTGTACAATATTTTCTTAGATATTCTCATTCTTATAATTTATATAATGTACATACTATTTTTACTTTTACAAGGATGTTAAGGTATTAAATTTATATTTAGACTTATAATTCTCAAATCATCATCAAGATGAAAAAGCATCCTGATTCACTGGGAATTATAAAGAAATTAATAGCCACTTCTTGTTTTTTTGTGTATATTATTTAGAATTTTATTATTAACATTTTACGTATTTTTATCTCAGTAATTAGTCACTGAAATTTTAGTTTTTAGCAGATATGTTTTCTCATAACAAACTGATGTACACAAAAATGTTATTTTGAAAATATCCTTAAAACTAAAATTAGTCTCACTTCAAACTCCTGTTTCATGCAATTGCAAAAAACTGAATCTAGACATTTTCAAGTAAACTCAGTAACTTCTGAGGTTTACTAATAATTTCAACTTTAAAATATGTTAATAGAGAATTGGCCTTTACTCTTCCTTTTACCTGTGATGGCATCTAGGGGTAGAATTTGAGGAGGGCAGCAGGTTTATATAGCATCCCTGCATCAGGAACAAGCTGCCTTTGGGAGTCACTGAAATCCATTTTTTGTTGGCATCAGACCTTTTTTGTAACAAAACCACAAGCTACCATGTTTATTCTCCTGGAAGCACCATGCTAGAGCAATAAAACTCAATTCCAGAAGACTGTTCACCTTCTGTGCACCACCTGAGAAATGAGAAAATGTCTCCCTTCTGTCCTCAAATCCCCACCATCACAAAGCTGCTATCATAGACCCCAGCCCTTAGCCTGGGTGAGGATGCAAACTTCTAATGTTTGCTATCTTCTCCAATCTTCTCCTTTTCTTTATTACATCTACAGCAGGAAATCATATACTTATTAATGATGCATTTTTCCCAAATCTATTATTAAGGTATGTATTTTGACTCTGGATACTCTAAAGTCAAACTGTTACCTACACCAGAAATTTCAAAAGTCCATCTTAAAATGCAAATCTGAACATAAGAAATTTAATGGTCTGCTCTCTCCTCCACAGAGGCCTAGGTACTCAATCTTTTCTAGAAAACATGACACAATTATCACATAGAAATGTACATACTGGGAGCAAAAAATACAATTTAACATTAAAATATTAACTCAGTTACCATTTTTATAATAAATATATTTACAAACTATTGATTTAAGTCTATTTAACTATTCAGTACTTACTGTAAGGCCTTTTACACAACAATTTTTATTTTATTTTTGTTCATCTCTCAATTGACTGGAGTTTGTCTCTCATTGACTTCTTTGGAGGTGACTGAGTGCTATATTTGACTATTTAAGAATTTACTTATCTTAGAATCTTTCTCTGCTAGATTCACCCAAAACAACCATATATTTTTTTTCTTTTTTTTCCCTCCACATGATTTCTGTAGTCTGCTAATTTTGTCTTTTAGAACTATATGCAAAGTAACCAAGGTCTCTGAACCAGGTAAATTGTCACACAAAAAATGAACAGAGGTCATATAGTTTTTATGCATTTACAGGCCAAATAAAAAGATAATTTGTTTAAAAATACATTGGATAATTGTTAAGAAAAGCCGAAAATATAGACTCTTCTTAGACAATACCCCTTAATTAAGCTTGAAGTACACTTAATAATTGAATACAGTTAAAGCTTTCCCTCTGTTTGAAGAAAAAGGTTTAAAACTATATGTTGTGACTATATTAAGTTTTCAAATTAGTTCCACTTATATCCATGTACACATTTGAATTTCACACAACTGCAGAAATAAATTGCAGAGATTACAAAGTTCCTAGTGAAACTTTTGTCCAAATATTTTTTTCCATATAGTGCAATGAAAAGTATTCAGTATAACTCAGTGTATAATGTTGATAATAAAAAATAGAGATAAGCCTGCTCATTAAACCTGTCCTAAATAGAGTCATGGAGTTATGATTGAATGCTATCACTGCTATCATTTTCAAAAATGTGTCAGAACACTTTCCTCTATTTGAAGAGCACAATCATAAGCAAAAACCCATTCTTTACCTTTCACAAAGGTGAAAGCTCTGCTCAAATCCAGATCTGCTCAAATATATAAGGAAGGAAAAATGGGAAAGAAAAGGAAAAGCGTTTACAGAAAACTGAAAATAATGTGATAATGCTTCACTGTTTTTAACTTATCTGAATACTTATAATGTTTTCCTTAAAAAAAAAACCTCCAAAATAAATGTAAAATTTTAAATATAAAATGCTGTGTGATTTCCTTGTAAGAGGCTGAAATGGACATAAACATCTACTTTCCTGAGTTTCTTATGCAAATGATCAATAAAATGCAAAAAAAAAACACCCCCCAAAAAAAACACTGAAAATTCAATAATAGATCCATTCATATGTGTAACAATCAAACTATTATTTTCATATGTTGCGATTATAAAACAATTATTATTTTATAATACAATGTACTATGAGCAGACCCTTTATTTGCCACCAAAAACATACATATTGTTTTTAACAAAATAACCTGTTACTAAAAAAAAAATTAATTAATTAATGGGTCTAATATTTGAATCAGAGATGCTATTGGTTGTAAGTTATAGAATAACCTATTCAAATAATAAGTATTTATTATAAACAACAAGTCTAAAGGTAGGTACTTTAAAGGTTAGTTCAATGTCTCAGTGTCACCAAAGATCCAGATTGGCTTCTCTTTTCAGGCTGTGGTTTCGTGGTTTCAGGATTGATGTTGCATGTCTTTGTATCACATGCTCAAACAGTACTCAAAGAAGAAAGTAAGTTAAGGTTCTATTCTATCCTCCCTATTTTTTTTTAATCAAGGAAAATATCAGATACGCATTTGCATACACGCACGCACGCACACACACACACACACACACACACACACACAAACACTTCTGCTTTTTTTATCTCTTTGGCCAGAGCTATGGCCTAGCCTTACTGTAAAGGAGGCTGAAATGTCAGAATCTGACATTTTCGTTTTTTATGATGAGAGGCACACTTTGGCAGGAAGTGAAAAAGAGGAAATGCTTAAACGTCAAGGCACGGTGTCTGACACCGCTTCATTACCTCATCAAATTATAGCATTGAATCAAATTTTTAGGTTAATCACTCAAATAATTTAATGGATTAAGTGTTAAATCATCAAAATATAGATTCTTTGGGTTTTTACTTAATTTATTTGGAAGACAAGTTTAACTGAGGAAATGAAAACTAAAATACTCAAAATGATATGTAAATATATCAAATAGATTATTCCTAATAACATTAACTTTCATAGTTTAGGTGTAAAATGTATCAACTGTCACATACCCTAAAAGAACATCAAAAATCTGTCTTTCCAGTGAAGTTAAGTTTCTTAGAGTTTGGACTGTAAGAGAGAATACCACATTGACAGTCCTAGCTGCACCTCAAAAGAGAGAGATCAAGGAAAGATTCTTACAAAATTTGGGAGACTAGGTTCAAAGTTCAAGACAAGAACTTGATTGATATTCAGCATAGAATATGACATAATTTAGAACTGATGGACATAACACAGTGAGGGTTTTGATGAGTAAACTCTTACATGACATGTGAGTTTTTGCACCAGTGATCATTCTATTTTCCTGACAGGAGAGTTGTTTGCCCAGAGGAGAAAATTTTTTGCCCAGATAAATTGATTTATAGCAATTTCCTGAAGTAAACAGAAAAGTTATTTTTTGGTTTACACCCTTACCTTCCCAAGAAAGAACTTCCTGGGACAGAGTTGTGTCATATTATCATATGTAACCACAGTTCTCTATCCTCCCTTGTAATTCTTATATTTGTGCTGAACAATAAATCAGTATCATCTAGGGATGTGATCAGTCCAAGTCTAGACCATGCTTTGTGGAGTGTGATCATGTAACAAGTTCTAGTTGTGGTCATTTCAGTCTCTACAAAGTTTAGATTTTCTCATTCTTTTTGGTATATGATTGCTTGGGGCCAGTAGCTGTATAACAGCATTTAAGACTCTAGAGATCATACATTTGAGTACTGCAGCATAGTAAATACTAAGAAAAGATTATGAACAGAGTTTTTAGTTTTCTTCGAGACTAGAGGATAAAAGTGCCCAAATTAAACCAAGAGAACAATCCTTTTACCAATCTAATAGAAAGAGATACTGGGGTATTTACCAAAGCATATTTATCATCTTGTGTGTGTATGTGCATTTGTGTGTATATGTATTATGTTTGTATATGTAAATATATATTATGTGTATATGTTATGGGCTGAATTGTATCTCCCCAAAATTCATATATTGAGATCCTAACCCCTGGTACCTCAAAATGTGATTATATTTAGAGATATGGTCTTTAAAATAGTAATTAAGTAAATGAGATCATTAGAGTGGGCCCTAGTCAAAAATGACTGCTGTCCTTATAAGAAAAGGAGATTTGAACACAAACACAGAGTAAAGAACACATGAGGACACAGGGAAAAGATAGCCATCTACAAACCAAAGAGAGAGACCTCAGAAGAAACCAATCCTGCTTGACACATTGATCTTGAACTTTTTGTCTCCAGAATTGTTAGAAAATAAATTTATGTTACTTAAATCATTCAGTATGTAATAGTTTGTTATAGCCACCCTGGCAAACTAATACATTGATATTTCTCTGTAACTCTTGAACCAAGTGTTACTTAAATATAGTTTATTTTTAATTACTATCTTTATCCAAAGTAACGAAATTTTGTTTTTCCAAAGTCAAAAATAAAGGCAGAAGGCCAACAAATATTATTTCATAAGCATAAATCTATCAGATTAATAAATTTTAGGTTGATCATTCAAAGGCAATTGTATATACTTTTACTATACAACCATTCTATAATATATAAAAATAAAGGGTAAATATAGACAAGGACTAATGACCAGTGTTTTTCATCTGTTTCTTCTTAGAAATTGTCCAAGTAACCAAAGATTAAGTTATTAACTCAGTAAGATATTAGTCTAAGACCTTAAACTAACAGTCTAAAAATTACAATTAAGTGAATACATTGTCTATATCATTGGTAATATTGTAAGTATTCATAGGCTTAACCACTTTTGGCAGTTATTCATTAAAAAAGTTATTCATTATTACAAGCTCTTTTAGTTAAGTAAAATTGCATGCCTTTGTAATATTGAAACAATTTGTGGGGGACTTCCCTGGTGGTGCAGTGGTTAAGAATCTGCCTGCCAATGCAGGGGATACAGGTTTGAGCCCTGGTCTGGGAAAGATCCCACATGCCACAGAGCAACTAAGCCCATGTGCCACAACTACTGAGCCCGCATGCCACAACTACTGAAGCCTGCACACCTAGAGCCAGTGCACTGCAACAAGAGGAGCCACCAAGATGAGAAGCCCGCGCACTGCAAAAAGTAGCCCCCGCTTGCCGCAATTAGAGAGAAAGCCCGCACGCAGCAACAAAGACCCAACACAGCCATAAATAAATAGATAAATTTATTTTAAAAAAATGTGTGGAAACACTGATGGCTCAACCCATACTTTATATACAATATATAGTATAATAAATGTTACATAATACAATACAAAAATTTTTAAAGTTTAACTCATAAGAAATTAGACTCAAGGCATGTCCTAACTGAAATATTGTGCTAAGATATGGTAGTAAATCAGGGAGACGATAATAATCTTGAGTTCTATGTCTTGTTTTGGAATGTCACATGAACTCAGGATTTTACAGTGGCACTAGCAATGCAAGAGAGATTTGCTTTCTCTGCATCCTCATCAGCATTTGGTATTGTAATTATTTTTTATTTTAGCTCTTCCAATAAGTATGTCATTTTGGTTTAAATTTTTATTTCCCTAATGGCTAGTGATGTTGAACATTTTTTCACGTATTTATTGCCATTCTTACACCCTTTTCAGTGCACTATTTCTTCATGTTCTTTGCCCACTTTCTATTTGGAATGGTTTGGGTTTTTTGTTTGTTACTGTTGAGTTTTAAGAGGTCATTTTATGTTCTAGATATAAATCTTTATCAGATATGCAGTTTACAATTCTTTCCTCAGTCTGCAGCTTGTCTTTTAATCTTCTTAACCATCTTTCTCAGAGCTAATGGTTTTCATTCTGATAAAGTCCAATGATCAATTTTTTTTATCATGCTTTTGGTGTTTCTTTCTAAAGAACACTTGACCAAGCTCTAGTTTTTCTCCTATGTTATCTTCTGAAAGTTTAAATAGTTTTGAATTATCCATTTTGAGTTAGTTTGTGGATAAGGTGTGAGGTACACATTGAGGTTTATTATTTTTGTCTGTAGGTGTTTAATTACTTCAGCACCATTTGTTGAAAAGACTACTCTTTCTCTTGCTGTTGCGCCTTCATCAAAAATTAAAAATCGGTATTTGTCGGGGTCTATTTCTGAGTCTAAAGTTCTTTTAAATAAATTACTAGAATTGGTCATGTTAATTTTCCCACTAGTTTTGTGACTCTGGTATAAGTTTTTAGTGTCTGCATTTTATTCATATAACCTTTAAAAACTAGTAAAATTACAAAATATACATTTTCTAATGTAACCTATTTCACATTAATAAAAACACATTTAAGCATTTGAACTTATTTTAAATGTTTATTCAAACATTTCTTTCTTGATCATTCTCCTATCTTCTTTATCTAAATAATAAAATAGAAATTATATTCTACAACATTAGATTATATTCACAACATAAAAGTTCTGTCCTTTAATTGGATGAGATATTCCAGTGATTTAGAAAGTTTTCCTATTCTACTGGTATGATATATCATTTGGAACATCATGTAATTAAATACTAGAAATGAGCTATTGTTGAAATGAGAACACTGTCTAAAAGAATAATCTTTACTTACACAACTCTTTACAATGAAAAACATTGGCCAAAAGGTTTTGGCCTTGTTATAATGATCTAGAATATTTTTTTTTCCCATTTAACTCTCTATACAGCATGAACTTAAGAGGAAAGAGAAATTGTTTCATTGATGCTCAACATAAGGCAACTTTAACCGAATTACTCTAGGGAAACAATAGCCAGTACCATTAAAATCATCAAATTTTATCTCTATTCCTCAGTGATTTATAAAGTTTATTCTCTACAGAGAAAGAAGAGGTCGATGTGTAAGCACTGGCCTTCTCTTTTCCACCAAGTACATTCCCTGAATATATTGTTTAATTGATGTTCAGGTTTAAAATTCTCCTTATAAAGAGTTCAAACATAGCAAATAGCTGAGTCACTACAAAGCTAAATTAATAGTATATAAAACATGAGTGATATTTACATGAGTCCTTCATTTCATATGTCAGGATTAGAAATATAAATAAATTGGTACTATTCCTCCAGTTATCACCGTATTTACCTGTGATGGTTAATTTTAACTTGACTGGCCATGGTGTGCCAGATTAAATGTTCTTTCTGGATGTATCTCAAGAGTGTTCCTGGGTGAGATTATATTTGAATCTGTGGACTCAAAGTAGATTGCACTCCCCAATGTAGGTAAGCATTATCCAATCCATTGAGGGCCTAAATAGAACAAAATGTGAAGGAAGAAGGAATTTGCCTTCTTTTCTAAATTCCTGCTTGAGCTGGGACATTTCATCTCATCTTCTCCTGCCCTTGGACTGGGATTTATAAACCTCAGCTTTCCTGGTTGTCAGGCCTTCTGACTCGGACTGAATTACACTGCCAGCTGTCCTGTATAAGGCCAGCTTACAGATGGCAGAGTGTGGGAACTCACAACATCCACAATCACGAGTCAATTTCTAATAATCCTTTTCTTCTCTCTGCTCTCCTCTCCCCTCTCAGAACAGGATTCTATTTCTCTTGAGAACTCCACAAATACACTGCCCTTCTCATATCACCTCCAACTGTAGCAAGTTCCAAGCTAAGTTCTGTAAGCTATTTCTTATATTGTAAATACATATGATAAAAAAGAATTGAAGTTTTTACTTCATTAAGGGCTCAGATTCTTCAGTGTCATATGGCTAAAGAAAACCTTAGTATCTTCTTTTAAACAGACATGATTATTGTTTCATAGAATTATAGACCTGGAAGAATCTCCATTATTTCATTACAATTATGGTCATTTTAACTGTGCCAAGCACTGTCCCACACCCCTTACATATACTTGACAGATGAAGAAATGGAGTGTATAACATCACACTGTTAATAAATGACAAAGCCAATTTTGCTTAGGCAGACCATCTCAAGAGCTCACATTAGCAAACCATAGACCTCCTATATTTTTTTAACATATTTATTGAAGTACAATTGATTTACAATGTTGTGTTAGTTTCTGCTTTATAACAAAGTGAATCAGCTATATTATGTATACATATATCCCCATATCCCCTCCTTCTCGCGTCTCCCTCCCAATTTCCCTATCCTACCTCTCTAGGTGGTCACAAAGAACCGAGCTGATCTGCCTGTGCTATGTAGCTGCTTCCCACTAGCTATCTATTATACATTTGATAGTGTATACATGTCAGTGCTACTCTCTCACTTTGTTCCAGCTTGCCCTTCCCCCTCCCTGTGTCCTCAAGTCCATTCTCTACGTCTGCATCTTTATTCCTGCCCTGCCCCTAGGTTCATCAGAACCATTTTCTTTTTTTTTAGATTCCATATATACGTGTTAGCATACGGTCTTTGTTTTTCTCTTTCTGACTCACTTAACCCTGTATGACAGAGTCTAGGTCCATTCACCTCACTACAAATAATTCAATTTCATTTCTTTTTATGGCTGAGTAATATTCCATTGTATATATGTGCCACATCTTCTTTATCCATTCATCTGTCAATGGACATTTAGGTTGTTCCATGTCCTGACTATTGTAAACAGTGCTGCAATGAATATTGAGGTACATGACTCCTTTTGAATTATGGTTTTCTCAGGGTACCTGCCCAGTAGTGGGATTGCTGGGCCACATGGGAGTTCTATTTTTAGTTTTTTAAGGAACCGCCATATTGTTCTCCATAGTGGCTGTATCACTATGGAGAACATAGAATTTACATTCCCACCAACAGTGCAAGAGGGTTCCCTTTTCTCCACACCCTCTCCAGCATTTATTGTTTGTAGATTTTTTGCTGATGGCCATTCTGACGGGTGTGAGGTGATACCTCATTGTAGTTTTGATTTACATTTCTCTAATGATTAGTGATGTTGAGCATCCTTTCATGTGCTTGTTGGCAATCTGTATATCTTCTTTGGAGAAATGTCTATTTAGATCTTCTGTCCACTTTTGGATTGGGTTTTCTGGTTTTTTGATATTGAGCTGCATTAGCTGCTTGTATATGTTGGAGATTAATCCTTTGTCAGTTGCTTCGTTTGCAAATATTTTCTCCCATTCTGAGGGCTGTCTTTTTGTCTTGTTTATGGTTTCCTTTGTTGTGCAAAAGCTTTTGAGTTTCATTAGGTCCCATTTGTTTATTTTGTTTTTATTTCCATTTCTTTAGGAGGTGAGTCAAAAGGGATCTTGCTGTGATTTATGACAGAGTGTTCTTCCTATGTTTTCCTCTAAGAGTTTTATATTGTCTCCTCTTAAATTTAGGTCTTTAATCCATTTTGAGTTTATTTTTGTGTATGCTGTTAGGAAGTGGTCTAATTTCATTCTTTTACATGTAGCTGTCCAGTTTTCACAGCACCACTTAATGAAGATGGTGTCTTTTCTCCATTGTATATTCTTGCCTTCTTTATCAAAGATAACATAACCATATGTGTGTGGGTTTATCTCTGGGATTTCTATCCTGTTCCATTGATCTATATTTCTGTTTTTGTGCCAGTACCATACCGTCTTGATTACTGTAGCTTTGTAGTATAGTCTGAAGTCTGGGAGCCTGATTCCTCCAGCTCTGTTTTTCTTTCTCAAGGCTGCTTTGGCTATTCAGGGTCTTTTGTGTTTCCTAGCAAATTGCAAAATGTTTTGTTCTAGTTCTGTGAAAAATGGCATTGGTAGTTTCATAGGGCTTGCACTGAATCTGTACACTGCTTTGGGTAGTACAGTCATTTTCACAATGTTGATTCTTCGAATCCAAGAACATGGTATATCTCTCCATCTGTGTGTATTGTCTTTAATGTCTTTCATCAGTGTCTTAAAGTATTCTGCATACAGGTATTTTGTCTCTCTCGGTAGGTTTATTCCTAGGTGTTTTATTATTTTTGTTGCAATGGTAAATGGAAGTGTTTCCTTAATTTTCTTTCAGATTTTTCATCATTAGTGTATAGGAATGTAAGAGATTTCTGTGCATTAATTTTGTATCCTGCTACTTTACAAATTCATTGTTGAGCTCTAGTAGTTTTCTGGTAGCATCTTTAAGATTCTCTATGTATTGTATCATGTCATCTGAAAGAATGACACTTTTACTTCTTTTCTGATTTGGATTCCTCTTATTTCTTTTTCTTCTCTGATTGCTGTGGCTAAACTTCCAAAACTATGTTGAATAATAGTTGTGAGAGTGGGTATCCTTGTCTTGCTCCTGATTTTAGAGGAAATGGTTTCAGTTTTTCACCACTGAGAACAATGTTGACTGTGGATTTGTCATATATGGCCTTTATTATGTTGAGGTAAGTTCCCTCTATGCCTACTTTCTGAAGAGTTTATATCATAAGTGGGTGCTGAGTTTTGTTGGAAGCTATTTCTGCATCTATTATCATATGGTTTTTATCCTTCAATTTGTTAATATGGTGTATCACATTGATTGATTTGCATATATTGAAGAATCCTTGCATTCCTGGGAAAAACCTCACTTGATCATGGTGTATGATCCTTTTAATGTGCTGTTGGATTCTGTTTGCTAGTATTTTGTTGAGGATTTTTGCATCTATGTTCATCCGTGATATTGGCCTGTAGTTTTCTTTTTTCTTTTTTTTTTTTTTTTGCGGTACGTGGGCCTCCCAATGTTGTGGCCTCTTCCGTTGTGGAGCACAGGCTCCGGACGCACAGGCCCAGCGGCCATGGCTCATGGGCCCAGCCACTCTGCGGCATGTGGTATCTTCCCAGACTGGGACACGAACCCGTGTCCCCTGCATTGGCAGGCAGACTCTCAACCACTGCACCACCAGGGAAGCCCTGTAGTTTTCTTTTTTTGTGACATCTTTGTCTGGCTTTTGTATTAGGGCGATGGTGGCCTAGTAGAATGAGTTTGGGAGTGTTCCTCCCTCTGCTATATATTGGAAGATTTTGAGAAGGATAGGTGTTAGTTTTTCTCTAAATGTTTGATAGAATTCGCCTGTGAAGCCATCTGGTCCTGGGCTTTTGTTTGTTGGAAGATTTTTAATCACAGTTTCAATTTCAGTCCTTATGATTTGTCGGGTCATATTTTCTATTCCTTCCTGGTTCAGTTTCAGAATATTGTGCTTTTCTAAGAATTTGTCCATTTCTTCCAGGTTGTCCATTTTATTGGCATATAGTTGCTAGTAGTAATCTTTCATGATCCTTTGTATTTCTGCAGGGTCAATTGTTCTCTTTTTTCATTTCTAATTCTATTGATTTGAGTCTTCTCCCTTATTTTCTTGAAGAGTCTGGTTGGTGGTTTATCATTTTGTTTATCTTCTCAGAGAACCAGCTTTTAGTTTTATTGCTCTTTGCTATCATTTACGTCTTTTCTTTTTCATTAATTTCTGATCTGATCTTTATGATTTCTTTCCTTCTGCTAACTTTGTGAATTTTTTTTTCCTTCTTTCTCTAATTGCTTTAGCTGTAAGCTTAGGTTGTTTGAGATTTTTCTTGTTTCTTGAAGTAAAATTGTATTGCTATAAACTTCCCTCTTAGAACTGCTTTTGCTGCATGCCATGGGTTTGAGTCATCGTGTTTTCATTGTCATTTATTTCTAAGTATTTTTTGATTTCCTCTTTGAATTCTTCAGTGATCTCTTTATTATTTAGTAGTGTATTGTTTAGCCTCCATGTGTTTGTATTTTTTACAGTTTTCTTCCTGTAATTGATATCTAGTCTAACAGTGTTGTGGTCGGAAAAGATACTTCATATGATTTCAATTTTCTTAAATTTACCAAGGCTTGATTTGTGACCCAAGATATGATCTATCCAGAAAAATGTTCCATAAGCACTTAAGAAAATGTATCCTGTTGTTTTTGGATTGAATTGTCCTATAAATATCAATTAAGTCCATCCTTTCTTTCTTTTTTTTTTTTTTTTTTGCAGTACGCGGGCCTCTCACTGTTGTGGCCTCTCCCATTGCGGAGCACAGGCTCCAGATGTGCAGACTCAGGGGCCATGGCTCACAGACCCAGCGGCTCCGCAGCATGTGGGGTCTTCCCAGACCGGGGCACAAACCCGTGTCCCCTGCAGCAGCAGGCGGACTCTCAACCATTGCGCCACCAGGGAAGCCCAAGTCCATGTTTTTAATGTGTCATTTAAAGCTTGTGTTTCCTTATTTATTTTCATTTTGGATGATCTGTCCATTGGTGAAAGTGGGCTGTTAAAATCCCCTACTATGATTGTGTTACTGTTGATTTCCCCTTTTATGGCTGTTAGCATTTGCCTTATGTGTTGAGGTGCTCCTATGTTGGTGCTCCTATGCATATCTATTTATAATTTGTTATATCTTCTTCTTGGATTGATCCCTTCATTGTTATGTAGTGTCCTTCTTTGTCTCTTGTAATAGTCTTTATTTTAAAGTCTATTTTGCCTGATATGAGAATTGCTACTCCTGCTTTCTTTTGATTTCCATTTGCATGGAATATCTTTTTCCATCCCTTACTTTCAGTCTGTATGTGTTTGTAGGTCTGAAGTGGGTCTCTTGTAGACAGCATATATATGGGTCTTGTTTTTGTATCCATTCAGCCAGTCTGTGTCTCTTAGTTGGAGCACTTAATCCAATTATATTTAAGATAATTATTGATAGGTATTTTCCTATTCCCATTTCTTAATTGTTTGGGGTTTTTTTTTCTAGGTCTTTTCCTTCTCTTGTGTTTCTTGCCTAGAGAAGTTCCTTTAGCATTTGTCATAAAGCTGGTTTGGTAGTGCTGAATTCTCTTAGCTTTTGCTGTGTATAAAGTTTTTAATTTTCCATCGAATCTGAATGAGATCCTTGCTGGGTAGAGTAATCTTGGTTGTAGGTTTTTCCTTTCATCACTTTAAATATGTCCTGTCACTCTCCCTTTCAGCAGAGTTTCTGCTGAAATCTCAGCTTTTAACGTTATGCAGATTCCCTGTATGTTATTTGTTGCTTTTCCCTTACTGCTTTTAATATTTTCTTTGTATTTAACTTTTGATAGTTTGATTAATATGTGACGTCACATGTTTCTCCTTGGATTTATCCTGTGTCGGACTCTCTGTACTTCCTGGACTTGATTGACTATTTACTTTCCCATGTTAGGGAATTTTTCAACTATAATCTCTTCAAATATTTTCTCAGTCCCTTTCTTTTTCTCTTCTTCTTCTGGGACCCTTAAATTCAAATGTTGGTGCATTTAATGTTGTCCCAGATGTCTCTGAGATTGTCTTCTGTTCTTTTCATTCTTTTTTTCTTTATTCTGCTCTGCAGTAGTTATTTCCATTATTTTATCTTCGAGGTCACTTATCTATTCTTCTGCCTCAGTTATTCTGCTATGGATTCCCCCTAGAGAATTTTTAATTTCATGTATTGTGTTGTTCATCATTGTTTGTTTTCTCTTTAGGTCCTTGTTAAACATTTCTTGTATTTTCTCCATTCTATTTCCAAGATTTGGATCATCTTTACTATCATTACTCTGAATTATTTTTCAGGTAGACTGCCTATTTCCTCTTCATTTGTTTGGTCTGATGGGTTTTTACCTTTCTCCTTCATCGGCTGCATATTTCTCTGTCTTCCCGTTTTGCTTAAGTTACTGCATTTGGGGTCTCTCCTTTTCACAGGCTGCAGGTTTGTAGCTCCCATTATTTTTGGTGTCTGCCCTCAGTGGGTAATGTTGTTTCAGTGGTTTGTGTAGGCTTCCTGGTAGAGGGGACTGAAGCCTATGTTCTGTTGGGTGGGGCTGGATCTTGTCTTTCTGGTGGGCAGGGTAGCATCAGTTGGTGTGTTTTGGGGTGTCTGAACTTAGTATGATTTTAAGCAGCCTCTCTGCTAATGGGTGGGGTTGTGTTCCTGGTTTGCTGGTTGTTTGGCTTGGGGCTTCCTGCACTGGAGCTTGCTGGCCATTGGGTAGAGCTGGGTCTTAGCATTGAGAGGGAGATCTCTGGGAGAGCTCTCACTAATTGATATTACATGGGGCCTGGAGGTCTCTGGTGGTCCAATGTCCTGATCTTGGCTCTCCCACCTCTGAGACTCAGGCCTGACACCAGGCAGGAGAACCAAGACCCTGTCAGCCACACAGCTCAGAAGAAAAGGGAGAAAAGAAGAAAAAAATTCTAAAATAAATAATTTTTTAAATTATTAAAATTTAAAAAATTAAAAATTAATTTAAACAAAGAAGGGAGCAACCAAACCAATAAACAAATCCATCAATGTAACAAGCACTGAAAACTATACTAAGATAAACATAAAAATCAGAAACAAGTCAGTTGCAGACAGCAAACCCCAAGTCTACAGTTGCTCCCAAAGTCCACTGACTCAATTTTGGGTTGATTCGTTGTCTATGCAGGTACTCCACAGATGCAGGGTACATCAAGTTGATTGTGGAGTTTAATCCACTGCTCCTGAGGTTGCACAGAGAAATTTCCCTTTCTATTCTTTGTTCTCACAGCTCCTGGGGTTCAGCTTTGGTTTTGGCCCCACTCTGCAAGTAGGTTGCTTCTGTTCCTTTTGGGAAGTCTGAGGTCTTCTGCCAGGGTTCATAAGCTGTTCTTTAGGAGTTGTTCCACATTTTGATGTATTTTTGATGTATTTGTTGGAAGGAAGGTGATCTCCACGTCTTATTCCTCCGCCATCTTGAAGGTCCCCCCACATATTCCTCATATACTTTAAACCATACAATCTCTAGTAGAAACTTCTCCTTTTACAGATATGAACCAATCCCTATAAACATTTTCAATTTTTAGTCTTTAGTAGCAGATTTTATTAATATCAATGTCAAATGTTTGTTGTATTTTACCTCAGTATATGTTAGAAATTATTTAATATAGTTATTTGTGTTATAAACAACTATAATTATTAGAGTTCAATATCTTAAGTATTTTTGAGTCTTATGAAATTTAAGATCAGAATGTTTACTTACAGTCTACAAGTTACTGTAAATCAGAAATCTGCAATGATTTAATCATTCCACTGCTCTAAGGATAGACACACACATCATTGCCATGATTGTATCTGTCCCTGTGTATGCCATGTATGTAAACATGTGCATGTCAAATATATGTATGTGAGTCTACACATGTATATATACATGTGTGTATATGTATGTACATATATGTACATATATAATGTATATACACCAAAATACATATATATATACACACACACTTATATACACACACTCACCCACATAGAGAAGTAGTACCAATGAACCAATGGTCACATATTTTCCATTACAGTTGTCCCTCAGTATTCGTGGAGAATTGGTTCTTGGACCCCCCCTGTGGAGACCCAAATCCATAGATGTTCAAGTCCCTTGTATAAAAAAGCATAGTACAGTTGGCCTTCTGTATCTGCAGGTTCTGAAGAGATTGGCATATGTGGCAAACCCAACTGGGGTACGTTTTTTAAAGAGAATTGTTACTTCTGTAAATATAGCACTTAATCTTAAACACCCTGTGATTAACTTTAAGCTCAGTGGACTATAAACTTGAGATCTCAAATTTCCTCCCAGCCCAAGAATTAGCAATAACTGACTGCTAGGTTTTCAGTAGGTAGAGTGTACTTGGCTGTATTTGAAAATTTGTCTAAATTTCTCATATAGTAGCTTAAAATGAAGCAAAGCATATTTGTTTCAAGACTATGCATTAATGATGATGTTTCACAGATATAATGGATTTTAAAGATAAACTTCCATATTTTGTAAGTGGATAAACTAAGATCTGTAGCTAGTAAATCATCTATTTTGGATGCACAGCTAATTTGTGGCACAAAAAAGATTGTATGGCTAAACAATTGCTTATTCCACTAAGCACTGTCTTCATCTATCAAGAAAAACAGGAGTATATATGTCCGTGGACCTCTAGCAGGATGATCAGGGAAGATTATCTGCATTTAGCCTTAGGGATGGAACTGGAGATATTAGAAAAATGAAGAGCATATCCATTTTTTTTGTTTTTACAGGGGCAAATCAAAGATGAGATCTATTTTAAATAACTATACTCATATTAAGTATTCACTAGGTACAAAGTGCTATTTTAAGCATTTTACAAATATTGTCAGTTACTATTAACAATTTTCAGATGAAGTAACTGAGTTACAGTGAGGTTAAATAGCTTGCTGAAAAGTCACCCAGACTTAAGAATATAGTTCCAGAATTCACATGTTTAACCACTGTGTTCTAATGCTTCTTTGAGTAGATTACAACCTTTTTCAGAACAAAGGTCTTAACATTTTATATCCTCAGAAACTGGTTCATAACCTACCATGTGATAGGCACACGGAAGACATTAATTTTGCTTCCATTGAAAAACAACAGCTGGGAAAGCCAAAGTCTAAGCCAGCAGTCTGATACATTTTCAAGTCTTTGAGGGAGAAACACCATGCAGCCCTTTGGTCCCAGAGTGATGAGTGATATCTTAGCCTTGTGATCTTCGAGTATTCTTTTCTACCCACTGAGTTGTTCAAATTAAAGTAGGTCGAGCAATACCCTTATCTGCTTTCTCCTAGGTCAAAACCAGGCTCTGGGATCTACTACTCTATAATTTATTATAACATACTTGAACAAAGTTTTCCTAAGTTGTCAATTCTGTACCTGATTTCCACTAGGCCTCACCCTGGCTTTTCCAGGCTTCCATGGGACTTCCTAAAGGAAGGAAAGTGCAGTTTACCCTTGCCACACATGGAAAGGGGAAGAAGAGGAAAAGCCAAATCTAAAAAACATAATGTTACAAAACAAAGAGTCTTTCAGACATTTTAAGAAATACCAAAAAGGCATTCCTTTTGGAAGAGACAGCTTTTAACTTCTTAGCTTCCACTTCTGCCTTTGCCCTCTTAAATCTCAGACCCACTGTGTATATTAAGTATTCCATTTTGCCTATTTAGCCTTTCATTCTTGAGATGGGAGAAAAAGAAATACTTTCTTTGCTTTCTCACATCCTATGTTTCAAAGTGAGCCACTATTGCCAGATAATTAACGTTTGCAAAATTAAAGAAACCACAGGCCATATTAAAATATCAAGAATTAAAAAAATCTAAATTTTACTTTTTCCAAGACAGAAAAATATTTGACGGACTATGAGTGCACCTTTACCAATTTTTCCATTTATCAGATGAAAATCATTCTACAAAATACTTTCAGATATACCACAATTGATTAAGTTGCAATGTTTAGATTAAATTAGTTATTTCCACAATATTTTGTTTATCAAAATCATCTTAACATTTAATATCCAAATAAGCCACTCTAAAAGTAACTTTTTAGGCTAGCCACTGCTTTTATATTACATATATATATATATATATATATATACACACACATATATACATACATATATATAATTTTTTAGTAAAAAATTATTGCTTAATGCCCTGACAGTGCAAAGTTATCTCGTCTGTATATTTAACCTAACTTATGGTAAGATAAATGCAAAGAAAAGTTATACTTCAATGGCATTTCTCAACTATTAGGCAAAAATCCAAAAGTTTGACTACCTACTCTGTTGGCAAAGTTGTAGGGAAACAAGCATAAAACATTGCTAGTGGAAATGCAAATGGAACAACTCTAATGGCAGAGAATTTGGCAATGTCTAGTAATTTCATATGGTTTACTTTTTGACCCTATGGTTCCATGTCTAGCTACCTATATGAAATACACGATGGCAAAAATACAAACTAAGTATCCACAAAGCTAGTTATTACAGCATTATCAAAATAGTAAAGTGTGCATACCACTCAGAAGTCTATCCATAGCAAATTTGTTGAGTAATATGGCAGTATTACTCAAAGTCTAGTTTATGCTCTAAAATCAGCAAAATTCAGGCTGCAGGTAATTCTATGGGACAAACACCCTGGTCTCTTTAATAGCAAAATTATAAAGAAAAAGTGTTCGATGGAGATGAAACCCATTCATCAAAAAGACTCAAGAAACATCAGTCATTCAACTACATGAATGGAGCTTATTTCAACCTTGAATTAAGCAGACAAACTGTGTGTTCAAAACAATGATGAAAATTGGATACTAACTGGATATTTGACAATATTGAAATTATTATTATTTAGATGTGATACTTGATTTGTCATTTTTAAAGACTTTGTATTTTAAAGATCATACTGAAATATTTACAGATGAGCCAATATAATGTCGGTAATTGCTTCAAAATAACCATGTGGGAGACAAAGGATGGAGCTATAGATGAAACAAATTGGTTGTGCCCTGATAATCATTGAAAGTGGATGATGGGTATTTCATGTTCTTTTCACTACTATCTTTAATATTACATGTTTCAAATTTTCTATATTAAAAAGATTTTTATCTTATCTATAAATATTTATGCAACTCCAAAAAGTTTCTCATTATACACTTTTATTATTCTATTTTAAAAGTATGCATATATTTTCAAAACGTTGGGAATTTTTTGGTTCATTAGTTTTTTGTTTTTTCAGTTTCACATCAAAAATCCCATACCCATGAAATAATTCAGAAATACCCTGTGATGAATAAATAAACAGTACTGAGCATTCAGCCTTCAAATATTTATGATGAGATAATTGTATGACAGAATATGAGTCTTAAAGAACCCTTTGGAAAGAGAATCTTCAGCAACCTAGGAAATATCATACAAAGGACAAAAATTTTGTTTTATATTCTCTCTTGTAAGGCACAGGCGAGTATTAGAATAACTAGAGTAGATTAAATAACAGTAAGCAAGGCTGGTGGTATACCACCGACTTTTATTCTTAATGAGCTCAAACAGAGCACATAATCTAAATTTATAGAATTTAGTCGTATCTTTGCATTGTTACTGGAGAACAGGCTGGTATAGATTGCTTGAGACTAGCATTGTTTAACAAAATTATTTTGTCATAGGAAATCATGAAGTACAACTAAATCATCAATGAGGTGTAGTAAATAGTCTTGTAAATAGCTAAGTAAAGGTTACAAGCAAGCCTATCTATCTATACAGTGATCAGCTAGCAGTGGCCAAAGAAAAGTAGTTGTTAGGGACTTCCCTGGTGGTGCAGAGATTAGGAATCTGCCTGCCAGTGCAGGGGACACGAGTTTCAGCCCTGGTCCGGGAAAATCCCACATGCTGCAGAGCAACTAAGCCCATGCACCACAGCTACTGAGCCTGCGTTCTAGAACCCGTGAGCCACAACAACTGAGCCCCTGTGCCACAAATACTGAAACCCATACACCTAGAGCCCGCACTCGGCAACAAGAGAAGCCACCACAATGAGAAGTCTGCGTGCTGCAACAAAGAGTAGACGCCGCTCGCCACAACTAGAGAAAGTCCGTGCACAGCAACAAAGACCCAAAGCAGCCAAAAATAAATAAATAAATTTATAAAAAATAAAAATAAAAAAATGAAAAGTAGTTGTTTACCTTTATAGAGACAAATATATCCATGTACCTTAGATATTGCACCATCATTTTTAACAAAGAAGTCTGAATCAGCTATTTGAGGCAATAATGATAGTGTGTACAGTAGTCACTAGCTCCATGTCACTTTAAATAAAATTTTAACTATAGTTAAATAACATTAAAAGTTATGTTCTTGAGTTGCACTAGCCACATTCCATGTGCTCAGTAGACTCACATATCTAATGGCTATCATACTGGACAGCACAGATCTAGAATATTTCCCTCATTGTAGAGAAGGTTCTATTACACATTGCTCCTAGAGAGACTTCCCACTAACCAAGCACCATAGTACTTGTAAGCTACTTTTCATTCTTGAAACTAGCCTAACAGCTGAAATTACTATTTACTCCATTTTATTGTTAAAAACCTGATTTGCCAATTATAACTCAATAACAGCCATTTGGGTGAGCAGTGTACTTATTCCTTTTTCTTTTTTACAAGCATAGCATTTTATTTATAACCATTTATACCACTTTCTACATTCTGCTTCCATATATGTATGTGTGAGTGTGTTTAAAAGAAATACATATTTTTTACAAGCAAAAAATCACATCCTTGAATCTCCTTTACTGCTCTAAAATCTTCCCCATCCCAGCTGTGGTTTCCTTACCCACAAGTTAAATAAACTAACACTGTCAACTCATTATGAATCAATAGCCCTTAAAAAATTAAAGAGGTAAGAGAAAAAAAGATTATAGTTATGGAAAATTACACTGAATAGATTACTGAAGAGAATTAAATTTTGTAATTTTCTCACATAACCCGGGAAATTACTATGGCAATGGCTACTCAGTATCAGTACAGATTATTAAGGTTAAAAGATTTCCTAAAGCAACTGGACTACAGGGGATTTTAAAGGCAATTATCATCAAGTGGATTACAAATAATTATTTCCTGGTGTTTTCAATTTGCAATTGTCACAGATTCACTTTACCTTCCTCTAAACAGAATATACCTGCCCTTTAAATTCCTATCTGTGCTCTTCTTCAGCAGTTCTTAAACCATTCTGATTTCCAGAGTCAACTGGGCAACTTTAAAAAATAATTTATAGAGATTAAAAAGTTCATTCTAGAGTGGAAAGTAAAACATGCAAAAATAGCCAGGAAAACAAAAAACTAGGAGAGGTAACTAACTGCACCAGAAATTAAAGCATGCTATAAGACCTCGGTAATTAAAAGTGTGGTACTGGACTAGAAATAGAAAATAGACGAGTGTAATTGAATAGAAAGCCCATAAATTGGCTCAAGTATACACAAAAATCTTTTATATGATAAAGGTAACATCTCAAATTACTAAGGCCAAAAAACCCAACAATAATAACTTCCAATTCACCTTCCATATCTGAAAACACTCTTATTCTCTGAGGGTAGGAACCTACAATCTTTAAAACTCTTCAACAACCAACCTGACACAGCCATCCTAACACAAATCCTGTGTTAGTTTCCTATTGCTATTATAACAAATTACTACAAACTTAGTGGCTTAAAACAATAAAAACATATTATCTTACAGTTCTGGTGGTCAGAAGTCTGAAACAGGTCTCATGAAGCAAATCAAAGTCGCTTTCTTTCTGGAGGCTTTTGGCAAAAACGCATTCCTTACCTCTTCCGGCTTCTAGAAGTGGCTCACATTCCCTGACTTTGGCCAAATCACTCTGGCCTCTGATTCCATCCTCACTTCTTTGACGTTGACCCTCTGCGTCGCTCTTATAAGGATACCCGTGACTACATTGGGGCCACCTGAAAAATTTCTCCATCCTAAAACCCTTAACTTAATCACACCTACAAGTCTTTGATCCACTTAAGGTAAAACATTCACAGGTTTCAGGGATTAGGATGTAGCCATCTAGCAGGAGCGAAATTCTTTGTGATACATTGTTTTGGTTGAAATAGGTTAAAAAAGAATCTGGCCTCACACAAATATGCAGTTAAAGAAGGGACCACATTTTGAAATTCACTGGTGTAGAGGAATTTCAAAAGAATTAAGATTAGGATTTAGAATTAAGAATTAAAATTAGGAATTAAAGGATTGCTTTCATTTAGAAGGGAAAAGAACAAAAACAGGAGAAGAAGGAAGATCATAGCAGAAAATAAAAAAGGGGAAAAATATAATCAGAAACAAAAAGTAAAAATGGAAGAGTAGAGATAAGGAGAAAGAAAGTGAAGATGGAAACAACTGGTGAAAGAGAGGAAAGGGGGAATGAGAAAGGACAAATAGAAGTGACAGACAGTAGAAGATAACAATTAAGACAGTAAAGATATTGAAAAAGAAGCATGATATTGTAGGACTATATTAAAGTAATGGAGAGAGTTATGAGCAGATTTCAACAGTATTAAATGCTAAAGAAAACTCAAGTGTTTTTATGAAAGGCCAAGTGATTTGGGATAAATACACAATGACTATTACTATAATAAATATTTATTATTGGTGACCCTGAGATGTAAGTTCCTAAAATGGAATCAAAATAACAAAAAGATAAAGTTGCATTCTGCAGAGTTAAGATATAAGCGTACGTAGATTTTAAAGCTATATTTAATTATATTCTAATTCATTTAAAATCTTTAGTTTCAATTAACGAGTTATACATTGCAATTGCCCGGTGAGTTAACTGAAAATAATTTGCACAACTTCAATATCCAATAATATGGGTTTAATTGGAAAGTAAAATTAAATGTCCAGCAAGAGGAATTAATTGGAACAAACTGTTTTTCACAACTAAGCATAAAATTAAAACATAACAAACCAGCAGAAGTGAAATAATTGGTTTATAATGAATTATAATTTTTAATCACTGAGATCCCCCAAACCTACTCATTTTCCTTTTACAGGAAATTTTATTTTTAGATTAATTTTAGTTTTCCTATTACAAATGCAATACTTACTACAGAATAATTGATACAATTAAGTGAAAAAAAGTCATAGGAAAATCACATGCCTCCAGATATTTTCATGTATCCAGATACCACCACTAATAAAACCTTGATGTTTATATTTCCAAATCCTAGTCTATGTTTAAGTAAGTTTTATTGACTTTAGGCACACTATCATAGTTTACACAAGCATCCCATCAACTGTGAAACCCTAAAGGATTCCAACTAACCCATTCTTGTTAAAATTGCTCCACACAGTATATTAGGGTTAGATAATTTCAGTTTTCTAACTAATGTTCTACTGTTTGGTATTAAAATTGGCACAAGTTTTTTATGTTACAAATAGTGATATGTATATATAATTGACTTAAAGTTGATTATAAAACGTACAAAATTGAGAGAAATCTAAAAAAAACAAAGCAGAGATCCAAAATAATTTACAAAAACTACAACATGATACACCAAAATTGCCAATGCTCAAAACACTAGTAACTGAGACTCAATTCTCAACAATAATTATCATGTTGATCAATTTGTTTTCTCTTAAATTGCTTTAGGCAATTAGCAAGGGAAGGAGTTGGGAGGTTGGAAGAACAGCAAAATTAACTTCACAATACTGTTCTCTCCCCGGGACTGGAATAAATGATTTCTCCGGGAAATAGATTTATAAGGAAATAAGTTGCACTCTATCACTTCCCAGATTTTATTATTTTAACCTATGGGTCTTAACAATTAACCCTTAGTAATTAAAAGCAGGGATGTGGCCGTGCCCCTGTGTGGAGAAGATCATTATTCTCTCAGGCTGGTCCTACTCCCACTTCCTAATATCATTTCTCTATACCAAATACAGCTTTTTTGGAATATCATCCTGGGACCACTGGATGTGGGTTTAGCTTTTGCCTCAAGAAAATATTAGATTAAGTCAAAATATCACACAAAATTAATTTCAAGGCCACACTACCCCCACCGGCCAATAAAGTTGCTTTCTAGAATAATCCCCAGCCTAAATATTATATCTTGTCCCAAGGACGGATATAGCTTACTAGAAATTTGGTAGTCAGCTCAGTGATGGCAGAAATACACCTCAAAGAACACAAATATTCAAATTTCTAACATTTAAATACTATTAATTCCTCTCCCATTTATCAAAGTCCAGGAAGAAATTAAAGTCCAAAATTTAATTCTACTTCAAAATTATGAAAATCTCAAGAAATGAAATCCATAATTACCATCCTCAATTTCTTACTCAGTTAGAGGGTTCTCATGGAATCCCAGGTAATTAGTCTCATGACAGTTTTCCCAGGAATTATATATAAAAAAAAAAGCTCTTTTAGGCTTTTAGGCTTTAAGGTTGAATTAATTGGACCCTAAGGTTATTTATGTTTTAAATTAAAACTTTAGAACAGTGTCTGGCACATACTAAGAATGATCAATAAATTGTTATTATTATATGTATGCATATATGGTTGTTTAAAAGGCCCTTAATAATTACAAGGACATGTCTTGTGATTGCAAAAACAGCCAATGCCCACAAAATTTAGAGAACACAAGAAATTCCCAAGTGTCCATAAGCAATCTTTCATTCTTAGTGTTTTTGTACTCCATACTAATGTTGTAAAACCGTCCTTTTATCTGAAGGAAGTTTCAGACCACAAAGATGCTATGAGAATAAAGGAAAAATTCTCTTGGCTTCATTTCAGCAGGGTGCCAATTAGCCTGTGCAAACTGATGTAGCTTACAACCTTTAAATTTAATCTCAATGGATAAAACAAGTGGTTCATTATGTCACCATGTTTACCCTACCTCGGGAGGTAGGGAAGGAAGGTGGGGCAGCAGTCGGCACCAACCTATTCTTTCTGCCTCCTTTCCTGGCAAGTGACTACCAATTTTCATGTAAAATACAGAAATCTGCAGTGGTGATCCCCAGTCCCTGAGTCTTACATGGTAAGTTTCCTGCTAAGCCTTCTGGCATTGTAACCCACTTACTTGCCTTTGCTTCTTGCTCTGAAAATTGTCTTAGCCCTGGGAAATCTGCCTACTAAAGAAAAGCCTCTCAGCGTATTATTTTTCCCAGCTGGAAAGTTATCCTCAGCAGAATCTTGAGTCAAAAGTACAACTGATCATTTTGAAACATGTGTCTCGGAATTCTGAAGAGGGCCATAAACCTACCTCAAAAACTGTCCTTTTGAAAACTTTTCTATTTTCCATACCTTGAGTAATTCTACTACTTCGACAACAGCTGAAACATTTTGTTTTGCCAATTATGTTTTTCTGCTTTAATAGGATTACCCTCTTGTGTTGTTATCTTCGGTTTCTTCTTCTAGGCAGGCTCAGCAGATTCTAATCTTCAATTATCCCTTTTCTTCTCTCCAAAGTGTACATATTTTACTTTTTT